>NC_132920.1:17873894-19123894 GCF_047675955.1 Chlorocebus sabaeus
CAACTGTTCCAACCAACCCACTGCAATGCCATTATACCTACTAGAGAATTACATGTTTCTAAATCAGAAAGTGGGAGCATGGAGGCTCTTCCTATAGCTTTATAAATAGCAAGACATGATGGAGAATTTACCATTTTGACACACCACACAAAACTTAGAGCCCTTGCTTCTCTTTGCCTTCTCAATCCATGCACTTATCTTTCTCTCTCTCTCTCCCTGCTACTCCCCAGTTTTGAGAGCAGCTTTGAGAGTCCTGATTCAGTATCAATGATGCCATTATTCATCGAGCCTGACAAATAGGTCGGTTTCAGGAAATATGTGCTTCCCCTTCTCCACTTCCCCTGTTTTCTACCAGACAATGAATGCTTCTATCTTAATGTTTTTATTCACAATTAAGAAGGAATTGTTATTTTTTAATGAAGAGAAAATAAATTAGTATGGAAACCATCAACTAATCTACATGTAACATATTTACTAGGCAGATTATTTACAATGGATATAAACTTGAGAGAATAGTAAGCATGAATTTTACCTTTTGCTAAGGAGGAGGAACGTCATAGTATTTGTATGATAATGGGAATATCTGAAGAACAAGAAAATATCCTCCCAAATTTTGTAAGTAGACAGTGCTCTATGAGCTGGCAGAACCCAATTTCAGGGCTAACTGGAACATGGTACTCAATGTGATCATTTAAATATGTTTAAAAATCATTTTGATCTTTTAAAATATATCTGAACTATTTGTAATGAAGAGCTACAGAAATCTTGAGTTTCACAACTAAATTTTATCATTTGTATGTAATAAAGTCATTTCTGGTTTGGGGAAAAAAAAAAGTTTGTTGTATATCCAGGCACATGAGTGGTATATTGCAGAAGGCTAGAGTGTTCTCTGTGGGCAGTAACAGAGGATGTGATTCCAGAAGATATGGAAAAGAAAGAGAAAAACAATCTTCCTTAAGCATTATTTTAACCACATCACTCCAATAGCCCCTATTTTTGACCATATTAGTCTAAAGTTCTTAGAATTTTCTATTATCTGGCCTCACTCAACATGTACAAACAGGTCTCCCATAGCATCCCCCACAAGATGCACCTTCTTAATTTTCTTTCTTTCTTTTTTAATCTTAACTTTGCAGCTTCCCCCCACCACCTCCCCAAGATATACCTACTGCTCAGACCAGCATTACCACCATGGCTCTGCATCTTCCTTTATGGAAAAGTTAAATGAAAATATCATTTACGGGAACCTTCCATTAATCACCACATAAAGTGACCTATTTAACCCTTACAGCAACCACATAGCATAGGTATTGCCATTTTTACTTTCCTCTATAGAAAACAAATTGTATCTCAGAGAAATTAAATAAATTGTCCAAGAGAACCAAGACAGAGGTCCTGAGATTCAAACCCAGGTCTCACATCAAAGTCCATGTGTTCTCCTTGATACATGTCACTTCCTCTTGTCTGGATGTCTTCTAGGCTTTCCTTTGACTAAACTCTAAACAACTCATATGTTGACAAGTAATAATCATATGTATTTATGGTATACAACATGATGTTCTGATATATGTATCCCTTGTGGAATGGCTGAATCAGGCTATTTAATATGTGTGTTTTCTCAAATACTTATCTCCTCTATGTCCCATCTCCTCTACGGTGCCTTCCCAGACAACTGGTGCCTTTCCAGATTTTATCTCTTTAAAATCTGGTGCCTCTCCAGATTTTCTCTCTCCTTGGATTTTATGTAACACTTAAAATCTATAAAATTTAGAGTTTAAATATTATCTCAAAATATTATTTGGTATGCACTTCTTTTGCTTTCTAACTCATTTTTGGATTTCTCAAGGGTTTCCTGGGCTGCACACACACAGTAGTGGGGGGGGTCACGAATACTTAAAAAATTATTGTGAGACTTTCTGGATTCCTGAGTTATATGAGAGGAACCAACAATAGACACTGGGCTGAGGTACTGAATGAGCGGTGAGAGGAGTCCCAGAAGAGACGGTGGAGAAGGTAGAATGGGGCTATATAATAAAGAACCTCAAATGTAGTCGAAGGAGTACAGATTTTTTTCTAGCCTGTGATGAGGAGTCCTGGAAAGTATCTGAGAAGTACATGAGAAGACCTCCAGTTCAGGAAGATATATATGGCTGCATCTTGAATAACATAAATTGAACACGGTTAATGACGGGTTTGTAAAACCATAGCTTTTATCCCCATTTGTCTCCGCATCTGTAGGAAATGTTTTACTTTTGTTGTTGATTTAAATCTAAAAGTACACACCCAGCACAAAAATACACAGAGTGCTAACAAGTCAAGACTGTTCCAGACTCTGGAAAACTTATCACATAAAGTACCAAAGGACTAATAAAAAGACAAATTAATTACAACCAACATTATGAACTACTTATTCACTTTAATAAAATATATTGCTCAAGTTGCAGGAATGGTATTTGGAAAGGCTAATTTACCCAGTGTGAGCAACTGAAGGAATTTTCCTAGTTCAAAATTGTTAACTCTTGAAAAAATTATGTTATCAAATAATTTCTCAAGTTTGCTTTTTTATGGCAAGGAAAAACCTATCAATAAACAAAACATTAATTCTCTTTAAGTCAGTCACGTGCTTTTACCTGCAAATCTTTTAAGGCCAATACCCTCCCTTCATTTTTTTTTGTTTTTAACTAAATGAGAACGTCATTCAGCTGATGCTCTTATAAGTAGAAATAAGGAGAAAACCCTCATTAGGATGAAATATTTAGTTCATGAGATCTATTGTACAACATGGTGACTATAGTTAATAACAACGTATTGTATTCCTGAAAATTGCTAACAGAGTAGACTTTAAGTGTTCGCACCACAAAAAAGGATAAGTTCGTGACATAAAGCACATGTTAATTAGCTCAATTTAGCCATTCCACAATATATACATATTTCAAAACATCACGCTGTATATGATAAATATATGCAACTTTCATTTGCCAGTTACAAAAATAATTTTTTTTTTGAGACAGAGTCTCACTCTGTCACCTAGGCTATGGTGAGACCTCAGCTTACTGCAACCTCTGCCTCCTGGGCTCAAGCCATTCTCCTGCCTCAGCCTCCCAAGTGGCTGGGATTACAGGCGCCTACCACCACACCTGGATAAGTTTTGTATGTTTAGTAGAGATGGGCTTTTGCTATGTTATTCAAGCTGGTCTTGAACTCCTGACCTCAAGTGATCTGCCCACTTTGGCCTCCCAAAGTGCTGGGATTACAGATGTGAGCCACCATGCCTGGCCGAAAAATAAATTTTTAAAAAGATGAAACATCTAAGAAAAAGGGGGCATAATCAGAAGCAAAAGAACCAACAACTTCCTCCACCAAACCAAATGCTTCCCTCTGGAACTAAAGCAATTGTGACTGACTCCTAGGAAAGCCTATGGTCATAAATAATAAAACAGCAGTCATTTGTGTTGGATGGAATGAGGATAAAATACCACAAGGAGGCCGGGTGCGGTGGCTCATGCCTGTAATCCCAGCACTTTGGGAGGCCGAGGTGGGTGGATCACCTGAGGTCAGGAGTTCGAGACCAGCCTGGCCAACATGGTGAAACCCCGTTTCTACTAAAAATACAAAAATTAGCTGGGTGTGGTGGCAGGTGCCTGTTATCCCAGGTATTCGGGAGGCTGAGGCAGGAGAATTGCTTGAACCCAGGAGGCAGAGGTTGCAGGGAGCCGAGATTGTGCCACTGACTCTAGCCCGGGCAACAAGAGCAAGACTCCATCTTTTTTGAAAACAAACAAACAAACAAACCCACAAGGAGAGAACCCTAGCAAAATGTGGGGCTGAGAGGCAGCACTTCCCTGAGGAGCATGTAGTATTCATTCACAGGACCACTGATAGCTGAGGACGCTCAGGACCTGAGTGAGTTTTGGAAACCACATCACCTGTGCTCTCCTTATATAAACAGAGCAGGGGGTGAGGTGCAGTGACTCACGCCTGTAATCCTAGCACTGTGGGAGGCCCAGGCAGGCGGATCACCTGAGGTTGGGAGATTGAGACCATCCTGGGTAATATGGTGAAACCATGTCTCTAATAAATATACAAAAAATTAGACGGACGTGGTGGCACACGCCTGTAAACTCAGCTACTTGGGAATCTGAGGCAGGATAACTGCTTGAACCCAGGAGGCGGAGGTTTCAGTGCACCGAGATTGTGCCATTGCACTCCAGCCTGGGCAACAAGAGTGAAATTCCGTCTCAAAAAAAAAAACCAAAAACCAAAAACAAACACACACACACACACACACACACACACACACACACACACAAAACAGAGCAGGCGATGCCCTGAAAGTTAGTGATAAGGAAAGGCATGGCAAATGAAACCTTTTTTCACATGACTCTCACAAAAGCTACCATTTATGGCTTGAGGTGGTTCCCCCATTATCTCAAATCTTTAGAAAATCTTTGAAGACACCAATACCCCCCATTACAGGGGAATAATTTGAAGCTTAATAAAAATCTGTTCAAGGATTTTGCAAGTAAGTGGCAGACACAGATTCTGAAACCAAATCTTATTGACTTCAAAACCCATGTGGTATAATTGGAAAGCACAGGTGTGAATTACATACGAAAAGTAAAACTTCAGAGGAATGAAAGACAATAAACTCAATGGAAGAAGAGGCCAGAAGCCCAACTGTCAGGTGTGGAGGGAGAAAACTTACCAGCATATTTTGTAGTGTTAGATTCATCCATGGACCAAAAGCAATAATCAAAGGCAAATACCTGAATGAAAGAACAAAATATTAAGCTTAAAGATTAATTAACTTCTTATGAGTAAATCAGACTGGAAAAAAAAAAAAAATCACTGGTGAAGATGAGAAGGATGGCCACTACTGCCTGATTGAAAAAAATCACTACAGGTTTGGTGCTTTTGTTAACCATAAAATTTCTTATTTTCCTCCTTTTTGGGGGACAGGGTCACCCAGGCTGGAGTACAGCTGCAACTATCACAGCTCACTGCAGCCTCGAACTCCTGGGCTCAAGGGATCCTCCTGCCTCAGCCTCCTGAGTAGCTAGGACCACTGGTGCACGCCACCATACCGAGCAATTAAATAAAAAAAAATTGTTGCAGACAGGAGGTCTTGCCCTGTTGCTCAGGCTGGTCTCAAACTCCTGGCCTCAAGTGATCCTCTCTCTTCTGCCTCCCAAAATGTACTGGGATTACAGGTGTGAGCCATCGCGCCTGGCCCTATGATACTTCTTTTAGACTAAATATATGGTTAGCTTTCTGTATCAGAATAAGTTGTACATGAAAATTGCTATTTATCTAGAATTCAAATAACCAGACACTTTAACCAGATATTTTTTTCCACAATACATCTGATGAGAAAAAACAAAAAGCAAAAACAACGTCTTCTTTCGCAAGTCCGTGGTTTCAGCATCCACTGACCCTTCCAGGTCCATCTCCCTCAGCTTCTCAAGTAATACTCAACTTTCATATAAAGCAGTTCCTTCTCCTAGCTTTCCATGATACCATCTCTAGCATACTGGAGCTCAAAACTCTCCATATTCCTATCCTGCACTCCTTTCCCCTTTTGTCTCAGCATGCAATCTCCAGCAAAGCATGTTTTTTTTTTTTTTTTTTTTTTTTTTGGGTGTGTGTATGGGGGGTGTGTATGCATTTCCCTTGAAAAGTAAAGATGTGAAGCAATTTTACATGTTTAGTATTTGGCATGTCTTTTATATGTAAAAGTATCTCTTCATATTTTTTTAATTTTTAATTTTTTTTGAGTTGGAGTCTTGCTTTGTCGCCCAGGCTGGAGTGCAGTGGTGCAATCTCGGATCACTGCAACCTCCGTCTCCCGGGCTCAAGTAATTCTCCTGCCTCAGCCTCCTGGGTAGCTGGGACTACAGGTGCTCGCCACCATGCCTGGCTAATTTCATGTTTTTTCTTTTTTTCTTTTTCCATAAGTTATTGGGGTTCAGGTAGTATTTGGTTACATGAATTAGTTCTTTAGTGGTGATTTGTGAGACTTTGGTGCACCCATCACCCGAGCAGTATACACTGCACCATATTTGTAGTCTTTTATCCCTCGCCCCTCTCCCACTCTTCCCCTCAAATCCCCAAAGTCCACTGTATCATTCTTATGCTTTTCCATCCTCATAGCTTAGCTCCCACTTATCAGTGAGAACATACGATGTTTGATTTTTCCATTCCTGAGTTACTTCACTTAGAACAATAGTCTCCAGTCTCATCCAGGTCGCTGCAAATGCCGTTAATTCATTCCTTTTTATCGCTAAGTAGTATTCCATCATACACACACACACACACACACACACCCCCATACACACCACAGTTCCTTTATCGACTTGTTGACTGATCGGCATTTGGGTTGGTTCCACGATTTTGCAATTGTGAGTTGTGCCACTATAAACACGCATGTGCAAGTACCTTTTTCGTATAATGACTTATTTTCCTCTGGGTAGATACCCAGGAGTGGGATTGCTGGATCAAATGGTAGTTTTCCTTTTAGTTCTTTAAGGAATCTCCACACTGTTTTCCATAGTGGTTGTACTAGTTTACATTTCCACCGGCAATGTAAGTGTTCCCTGTTCACCGCATCCACACCAACATCTACTGGTATTAAATCATTAATTCACTCTTACATGAATTAACTTTCTGTATAGCTACTGAATGTCTCCTATATACCAGGAATGGCTGGTGCTTCTTGGTGCTTCCTCTGTAAGGACTCCCATTGAATTGCTGTTCTTCTCCTTTTTTTTTTTTTTTTTTTTTTTTTTTTTTTTTTTTGAGACAGAGTCTCACTCTATCATCCAGGCTGCAGTGCAGTGGCACAATCTCAGCTCACTGCAGCCTCCACCCCCTGGGTTCAAGTGATTCTCCTGCCTCAGCCTCCCAAGTAGCTGGGACTACAGGCGTGCACCACTATGCCCAGCTAATTTTTGTATTTTTAGTAGAGACAGGGTCTTCCATGTTGGCCAGAGTGGTCTCAAACTCCTGACCTCAAATGATCTGCCTGCCAAAGTGCTGAGATTACAGGCGCGAGCCACCGTACCTGGCCCTAACTGCTGTTTTTCATGCCCATTACCATCACTTGTGTTCCAGCTGTTATTATCAAATGTGTAGAGCAATGTTTCCCAAAGTGTGTTCTAAGGAACCGGAGTTTCATGAGCTAATCATAAAAAAAGATCAAATCATGTTGGAAGTGGTACACGTTTTATCCTATTTGAGATTCTCAATGCTAATTCTCAACATTAAAGGCTCTGAAAAGTCTTCCAGAGACTTTTCAGAAAAGAAGTCCATAAAGAAGTCTATTTGATTGTTTTATTTCAACCAATTCATTCTGGTGAGGAGACCCTTTTTGGAGTAACATCTGTTAACATGCCTTGGAACTACTACTTCTCAGCACATCCCTTAGCAAATGCAGCCCAGGTGACTCAGTAGCTGCCTTCCTGGGCTCACTGCTATTGCCTTTTATCTCTTGCAGTCCAAATAGTAAATTACAAACCTCCCATGGGCCAGATCCTTTAATGCTTAATCACTTTCAAGAGATCTTAAGCACTGAGCATACAGAACCCATGCTCTCTGGTCTGGCATTTGAGACTAGCCACAAAAGGCCCTCCCAGCCTACTAACCCCAGCTTCCTCTTGCTCCAGTGGAACTTGTCCTTACCTCAGAATTACTAACTATAATTTCATCTCTGTCCTTGTTCTCTCCTTCTTTTCCACCCTTCAAAATACATCATACCCCTTAAGGCCCAGTTCGATACATTTTTTCCTCCCAGAAGCATTCTTGTTTAAATCCAAAGGAATTATCTTTTTTTCTCTGAAACCTTACAACACTGTTTAGTTCTTTTTTATGGCTCCTATCTCAATTATTTTATTTTTCATTTATCATGTATATGATCTGTGTGTGTGTGAGAGAGCATTCATTCATTCATTCATTCACTCATTCACTCATTCAGAGACAGAGTCTCCTCTGTTGCCCAGACTGGAGTGCACTGGCACTATCATGGCTCACTGTAGCCTCAATCAGCTCAATTGATCCTACCACCTCAGCCTCCTGAGTAGCTGGGACTACAGGCACATGCCACCACGCCCAACTAATTTTTGTGTTTTTTGTAGAGATGGGGCTTCGCCATGTTGCCCTGGCTGGTATCAAACTCTTGGGCTCAAGCAATCCTCCCACCTTGGCTTCCCAAAGTGCTAGGATTACAGGCATGAGCCACTGTGCCCAGCCTATACATATGTTTTATGTCCACTTGTAGACTAAGTTCCCTGAAAGCAGGATCCATATTGAATTCATCTTTGAAGGCTGCAATGTTTATAGTAGTCACTTTATAATTACTTATTGAATGATTAATGGCATTAAGATCTTGCAGGGAAGCAGGCACTTTTGTATATTATAAAAGACTAATAAGTTGTACGCAATGCTCTCTCTTGCCAAATAAAAAAAAAAAAAAGACTAAGTTATGTTAAGAATAGTTTCGGCACTATATATACTTTATTTTAATGCTTTTAAAACTGATTTAGGTATATATGATGTACTCAACTTACATCATCAACCCCAGATCCAAATTCAATTTTGTTAAACATTCACTCTGGTTTTATAACAGCCAAGTTTCAAATGAACAGTTATGAAACAATAGTTTCAGCCAAGAGAATGTGGAATATTTTCTGCATTCAAGGGCTCTTCCAATGATGACTCTAGAGACCGACCACACAGGCGTAATCCAGTTAATCTTCCTGCCTCTGGGCAGGACTGAACTTCAACACTTCTAAGAGATGAAGATCTATCTTGTTTTTAAACATTTCCAGAAAAGGAGATTCCACAAACTCCCTTTAATGGCATCTTACAATACTTAACTTTTATTCCCAGGACATTTTCCTTTTCTTTTGACCTAAGTCAACTCTCCTTACTTTAAACAGCCAATAGAGGCTATTTTCCTCTCCTTTCTTTTTTTTCTTTCTTTTTTTTTTTAATCTTTACTGCTCTCCTTATATCCCAGGCACTGTGCCCAAGCTTGATCCATGGTGAATTTCAGGGACATGCATCATCCTAAATATTAAGAAAAAAAAAAATCCTCCCACCAAGAACCTTTGGTTTTCAACCTCATTCTGTGCCGCTTTCAAGAACTTCTGGTTTCTGCACTAAAAAAATTTGCAGTCAGTATTTATTGAGCATGACCTACAAACCAGGCCTAGTAGTAGTCATCTAATTCATTAATTCACTTATCCATTCACAAATATTTATTGAGTACCTATTGTGTGCTAAGCTCTAGAATTATAGCAGTGAATAAACATGCAAAGACTCGTGGAGCTCATGAGTATCCTATTCCTTGCATTACCTGTAGTAATACTTACATTATTCATGTCCCTTATGAAGCTCCCAGTGGGGTGAAGGGAGAGAAGCAATATGCAAGCAAACAATAAACACATATGGCGCCAGGAGGTAATCAGTGACACAAAAATGTAACAGCGTAGGGGTACTGGAGAAAACTGGAGCAGGTTCTATGAAAGCTTGTGGAAAATCACAGATAGCCAGAGGCAATAGCAGGTGCAAAGGCACTGGGGCAGAGAGCACCTGTGTGTTCAAGGACTGTGTTTTGAACACAGTTATTGTTATATATAGTGGAATCATCATTTATTCACTTCTTCAGTTACTGCTACATGTAGTGGAATCATCATTTATTTTCTTTTTTTTTTTCTTTATAGAGACAGGGTCATGCTGTGTTGCCCAGGCTGGTCTTAACTTCTGGGCTCAAGCGATCCTCCTGCCTTGGCTTACCGAAGTGTGGTATTACAGGCATGAGCCACTGCACCCAGGTCAAACTTAATTTAACGATTTGCTATTCTTCAAATAAGGTCAGAAAGCCAGAGCTTGACATTCATAGTAACACTACTTAAAATAAAATGAGAGCTACCCCAAATTTTGAGGGTCTACCTGTCAGTAAGAATTATTCCAAAGTCTGTGAAAATTTCTAACAAAGTTAATCATTTAAAGTTGTTTTTGCTAATAAAAGGGCACATGAGAAAATTTTCATTTTAAGCATTTGCCCCCTAGAATTCAGACAAATATTAAAACCCTGCAGACGAAAAAAGAGTCCTAACAATATTGATAGATACAACTGTTGCCAAATAGCAGCGCCCTTTGAACTACATTATGTCTTGAATTTCAAAATCTTTGATCACAGGCATTTTAGAATGGTGATACCTCAAACCAGTCATGGAGTACAGGTTGTTATTTTACTAAACATTTACTAAGAAGAAAGCTGAAGTCCAGAAATCTACATGATTTCCCTAAAACTCAAAGCAAGTGAATAGAAAAATTCTTGTTACTTTTTTTTCTCAGCTGGAAGTGATCTCCCAATCCCCTTTCCCTCCTATAAAATTTTACAGCAGTTTGTAGCTCCCAAGACACTGATTCACATACGGTCCTGTTTTATGCCTTGATTCTTCTGTGTGGGTCTTACTTCCAAATCTAAATGGTGAGCTCCATGACAGCAGGGACTATGTTCCATGCACCCCATAGTGCCTGTTTCAGTGTCTCATACAGGGCAGCAACTGTATGTAATATTTTTTCAATTAATAAACACATTACCAGGGGAAGGAGTTGGAACACAGACAAGAGTATGGAGTGGATGTAAGAACTATTATGAATAAGCAGAGGTTCAAGCTGGAGGGTATCTTTTTAGATGTTTCATTACTTTCACATGCGTGGTTTGGGGGAACTTGGTTCCTGCAATGGTCAAATAAGGATTGGGTCACTAGATGAGCATTGGGGTCCCCTTCAGCATCACTACTCCATGGTACAGGTGGATAAACAAGCAAGGGTATATCACGCACAATTTGTAGTCTGCACAGAAATTAGAACATTTATTTGTTTGACTGTCACTAGAAAAATTACGGCCGTTACTAACACAGTTTTAAAGATGTTTAAAATAATTCCTTTGTCATGTCCTTGACATTTCCCTTGCAATCTCTTGTTAGTTCCATAAACTATTTACAAACTATTACCCTTCTTTTCATGCCAAAATGTAATTATAATTGAGTAACACAACGTTTGTTACAAAAGGAGACATGCTTTTCTTAGGTCTTTACAGTAGTTTTGATTTTCCCATACAAAATACATTGACATTTCAAAAGGGAGAAAACCAATTTCTCAAGACTTATTTCTTGGAAATTGACTACTTAGTTTTTTTCTAATTTTTTAAAAACTTTATTTTAGAGAGAGGGTCTTGCTCTGTCACCTAGGCTGGAATGCAGTGGCATGGTCACAGCTCACTGCAGCCTCAACCTTCCAGCTCAAGCAATCCTCCCAAAAGTAGCTGGGACTATGGGTGCATGCCACCATGCCCAGCTAATTGTTATTTTTTTTTTGTAGGGATGGGGCCTCGCTGTGTTGCCCAAGCTAGTCTCGAATTCCCCTGGCCTCAAGTGATCTTCCTGCTTTGGCTTCCCAAAGTGCTGGGATTACAGTTATGAACCACCATGGCAGGCCAAAAACTGATGACTCTGAAGAAAAATAAAGTCTTATTTTTTGCAAACCCACCATATTATACTAGAAAAATGTTATTTAAGACTTGGGCCAGGCTCGGTGGCTTACATCTGTAATCCCAGCACTTTGGGAGGCCAAGGTGGGCAGATCACCTAAGGTTAGGAGTTAAAGACCAGTCTGACCAACATGGTGAAACCCCATCTCTACTAAAGATACAAAAAATTAGCCAGGTGTGGTGGCATGCACCTGTAATCCCAGCTACTTCGGAGGCTAAGGCAGGAGAATAGTTTGAACTCAGGAGCCAGAGGTTGAGCCAAGATCGCACCATTGCACTCCAGCCTAGGCGACAGGGCAGGACTCTGTCTCAAAAAAAAAAAAAAGGCTCTGTTGTCCAGGCCAGAGTGCAGTGGGGCTTGGGGCAATCATATTCCTGGGACCATATTCCTGGGATCAAGCAGCCTCCCGTAGCCTAGGACTACGGGCACATGCCACCATACTTGTCTAATTTTGCTGCTGCTGTTGTTGTTGCAAAGATGGGGTCTTGCAATGTTGCCCAAGTTAGTATTGAACTCCTGACCCCAAGCAATTCTCTCACCTCGATCTCCCTAAATGCTGAGCCACTGTGCCTGGCCCAGCAGACTTCTTAATGCATACAGCTGAGTAAAACAACAAAACGCAAACCAAGTATAAATTTTACATTTTATTAATAAGAACCAACATTGTGAAAACATTTTTTTGTAAAGGCATTCAAACATTTTCAACTAAAAAACAGCTAAAAGCACAGATGTTTTCTAGTTGTTTTTGAAATCTGAAAGCTATTGCCTTCACTGTTTTCAACAACATTTGACTCCACCTTCTCAGAATCCCACTCCTTCCTCTTAGTTTGCAACTTATAAAACGCATACCAGCATTTAATTCTCTGCAGCTTGCGATACATCTGCTCCACCTTTATCAGGCTCTTAAAAAGTTAGCTTTGCATTTTTGTCAACCACTGAATATCTAATAAAGTTACTAAAGCTGTTTTTAATAAGGCAAATGTGTTGAATGATATATATAATCTGAGGTAATGAAGTTCTATGACTTACGAATAGGATGTAGCACAGTTAAACTCCACTCTTATCTAAAAGTCATCTCTGATGGCATTTCAGCAAAATTCAATTTACGGTTAAAAAAAAAAAAAAAAAAAAGGGCCGGGCACAGTGGCTCACGAGGTCAGCAGATCAAAACCCCGTCCCTACTAAATATACAAAAATTAGCTGGGCGTGGCAGCACATGCCTGTAATCCCAGCTACTCGGGAAGCTGAGGCAGAAGAATTGCTTGAACTCGGGAGGAGAAGGCTGTAGTGAGTTGAGATCGCGCCACTGCACTCCAGCCCAGCAACAGAGCTAGACTGTGTCTCAAAAAAAAAAAAAGCAGCAGCAATGGCCAGGTGCAGTGGCTCACAGTTGTAATCCTAGCACTTTGGGAGGTGGAGGCAGGCGGATTACTTGAGGTCAGGAGTTTGAGACCAGCCTGGCCAATATGGTGAAACCTTGTTTCTACTAAAAATACAAAAATTAGCCTGGCATGGTGGCATGCACCTGTAATCCCAGCTACTCGGGAGGCTGAGGCATGAGAACTGCTTGAACCTGGGAGATGGCAGTTGCAGTGAGCCGAGATTGTGCCACTGCATTCCAGCCTAGGCAACAGAGCAAGACTCCGTCTCAAAAAAATAAAAAAAGAAGCAAGATCTTCTATGTTCCTTGGAGAACCAGAAGGCATCCGCGTTTTAAGATATGTAATCTGTGACCATTTTTCTGATCCATGAAAATGAGATGTGAAGGCACTTTCAACTGCATTACCTCATTACCTCTGTATCCTTTCATTTGTCCTTTCGAGTGGTGTGCTTTCACTAATACGTTCTCCAACTGCAAAATGGTCAATTTGGAAAGCAATGAACTAACACCCACTTGTTACCTTTTTCACTTTTAGGGGCTGTAGGGAACTCAAGTACGTACTAGGCCTATTTGTATCCTCTTGCTTACACTCTAGTTAAAAAGGTAAAACATAAAATAAGTATTCTTTTTCTAAGAAAAGTAATTTTTTTCCCTAAAATCATTTTAATACCTCTCAGAAACCCTCCTCAGACACAAAGTGATTAATCTAATACTTACTATGTCAAGATAATTTTATGTAAAGAAATATTTCTGGACATATACATCAGATTTTTGCAAGGTAAGCCAAAACCTACCTTTTAATTTCTGTTTCCTTTTAATGTCATCTCAAATGTCACTCCTTTATAAAAAAAATTTTTTTTTTTCCCAGATGGAGTCTTGCTCTGTCGCCCAGGCTGGAGTATAGTGGCATGATATCAGCTCAGCGCAACCTCTGCCTCCCAGGTTCGAGCTATTCCCTTGCCTCAGCCTCCTGAGTAGCTGGGACTACAGGCGCCCACTACCACGCCTGGCTAATTTTTGTATTTTCAGTAGAGATGGGGTTTCACCATGTTGGCCATGCTGGTCTTGAACTTCTGACCTCAAGTGATCTGCCCGCCTCAGCCTCCCAAAGCGCTGGGATTAAAGGCGTGAGTCACCTCACCCAGCCTCCTTATAAAACATTTAAGGATACTATTTCTCATTATCCTGAATTTCCATATCTGTCTAATCAGATTCTGTATGTGTGTATATATGTATATATCTATTTAAATACAATTCCCTTTGTTCTGCTACAATATTACTTCTTAGAGGATACAGCCTTGGTTTCCCTAATCTTTTCATTACCAAACAAAAATACTCTGCAAATTTACATTTTAAAGCAACTTTTGCTGGGCATAGTGGCTCACGCCTATAATATTAGTGTTTTGAGAGGCTGAGACTGAAGGATCACTTGAAGCCAAGAGTTCAAGACCAGCCCGGGCAACATAGTCTCTACAAAAAATAACATCAGCCAGGTGCAGTGGCATGTGCCTGTAGTCCCAGATACTCAGGAGGCTGAAGCAAGAAGACTGCTTGAGCCCAGAAGTTTAAGGACGCAGTGAGCTGTGATCATGTCACTGCACTCCAGCCTGCATAACAGAGTAGGGCTATCTCTAAAAAATAAAATAAAAATAATTTACAAAAATTAAGGCAATTTCCTGGTGAATTACCTCTTAAACAATCATGTAAATCTTTGTTTTCACGTGTGACGTCTGCTTAAAATAGCACAGATGAGTCAGTGTAAATCCTTCAGTGGCACAGCCAGGATAGCAGCACCCCAACAGTACTTTGTCAAAGTCTCCATTTTTACTTCAACTGCCACAGTAACAGACTGCTGTCACCTTACAGGCATTATTTTTGTGTTTACTGGATTCCCACTCCTTTCCCAAAAAGACACAAGCAATGACCCTATACATCTGTATATTATGTCAATGGTCAGTCACCTTCTCAGCTCTGAGAGATTCCACCAATGACCAAGAAATCCTTTGCGAATACTGAACACAGTGAGATGTCTAGGGAAAAAAAGAAGGGGAGAGCTAGGTACAGTCATATGCACCTGCAGTCCCAGCTGCTTGGGAGGCTGAGGTGGGAGGATCACTTGAGCCCGGGAGTTTGAGGTTGCAAACTATGATCACACCTGTGAATAGCCACTGCACTCCAGCCTGGGCAACCTAGTGAGATCCCATTGCTAAAAGGAAATAATAATAATAACAAAAAAAGAGAAGGGAATGTAGAATTATAAGGGAATTTCTCCTTCCTGTAATTCTCTCCCTTTCCTCACCTTGCCTCCCTGCCTAGTGAAGTACAACTTACACTACTCAAGACCTGCTCAAATGTCACCTCCTCCAATGTTTTCTCAACTTCCTCCCTGTAATTATTGCCTCCTCTGTTCTGTCTTAGCCAACAGCTCTCCCTCTCTAACACACACTCATCTACCTAAATAACTGCACATTTTATATTAATTTAGGATTGTCGTAACATAAATGGAATACCTACTAAGATAATACTTGGCACACAGTGTAACTCAGTCTATGGCAGCTACTGTTATCAATATTATCATTATATACTGATGGACTTCTCTCCCCCATTAATAGCACCGCTACCGCTGTAGAGCATTTGTTGGGTACCAGGCACCAACTTTCTCACCAAAAGTGAGAATACTTTATATTCTCATCAAGCAGGGAGGTTTTCTGAGCAAGGGACTGTGCTAACTTATCTTTATTCCCTCTAGGTACAGGACAGTGTAGATACGTACTCAGTATTTGCTGAATTAAATAGAAAGAAGAAGTGAAAAGACAAAAAAAGGCCATGTGTGTGGGAGTTGCTACAGACTATTTGGTTCTGTGTCAAAAATTTCAATGCAAAACACACTACTTCCTAGCACCCAAATCTAAAATCAAAACGGCTTCCCTTTGGGAAAAAAGTCTGCTCTATATGGACTTGCTTTGCTTTGTATGAAGGAGTGTGTCCTCTCCTTTACACTGCCTTCTTCCTCTCTTTGTACAATTAATCCGCTGTTCACATCTGCAGACCCAGCTGCCATTAACAGCCTGTTCTGCCACTACCTACTTTGAAAACTGAGCCCCAGAGCTCTCTGAAAAGCCCCATTTCTCCAGTTTTAGGAACACTAGCTTGCCAATGTCCTGCTTTGTGATTACGTTTCAACTTTGTCAATTTGAAAGACTACAATTAATATGAAAGTGACACTTCGAATTTGTTCACATTTCACCACACCATGTTATGAATACTGAGTCATACCAAGTAAAGTTTTAGATTTCACGTTCAAATTTTTCTTTGAATGCCAAGTTTCAACACTTTTCTCTTTTGCATCTTTCTCCTAATATCAAAGATGTGAAGATTCATTTTAAAAAAAAAAAAAAAAGGAAGAGTTAAACTTCATTCATCTCAGAGGAACTGGACTGAAATTGAAAGGAAAACCCAGCACCGAGAGTCTGTGTGATCACAGGACTGCCTTCACTACTGCTTTTCTAAAAGCAGCTCTGCCAGCAGGAACTCCAGCCTGTATCCCAACATATCTCCTAAGGAACGCTAGAGTCATCACCCTTATTACTGGTGAGTTTTACTGACAGACCTACCTTCCCATTTAAACATCTGTCAAGTAACAGCTGTCTTCTGGCAATGTAATTAATCATTTCCTTTACATATGCCTATATATACATACCAAATAATGTCTTACATTACACAGTTGGCACTGACTGATTGTGAAGATGTGAAAGCCTCTTAAAGATTCAAAGCCAGCAGCATTTGCTGCACATCTACAAGGCATTGTCCCTGATCTCAGGGAATGCACAGTCTGTTCTAGGAAACTACTATCTTTGGAAAATACTACTCTGCATTGCAGTTCAAATTGCTGTGGATGCATGGAGAAGGTATCTCTACAAAGACCTAATTCATGCTTTCATTCATTTAATGAATAAATCTGAAAACAGGAAATCATCCCCTCAAAACCCAGACCAATATTATAACAGCACAGAGCTTCCATTTAACACTGTACACATAAACTAGTGGTGCGTAAGCAATGAAGCACTAATCCAATTCTAACTCTTTCAAATACTCTACTCATTTCGTATCTAATCCTTTATCATTCATTTTCAAAATCCGCTTCACTGGTTGCTGAGGGGTGGGGGTGGGAGTGTCACAAATGCACAATCTGTGGTATTTCCAGTTCTTTCATATCCTGATCACTTCTCAAAAAACCTAGCCACCCAAATAACTTCTCCAACAGCACATTCAAAGGTGATGTGGATATTTTCAAACACAGAATACTACTTCTTCAATAAAAACAGTCTAGTAGGTAAGTTGCAAATATTTAAGCATCTGCTATCAGATCTTATCTGATAAATGATTATTGTTACTCATAAAAATGAGAAGAAAAATAAAACATAGATTAAATCTGAGTCATGCTAACATCACCATCATGAGCAATCTCTGGGTCTGGCTCAGAACTTCTGGACCAAGACCTCATTTCATGTGCCTATCTCTCCAGTCCCCTCTGCCTCACTGCACCATGCCAGGTACATCTAGCCACAGAGAGGAGAATGCTAGGCTGACTCTATGGCCCCAGGTCACCAAAGCTGAAGGACCTGAGGCAGTCCAGGGATTGCAAACATTTACTCCCAGTTAAGTCACGCTGGAAAGGAATGATGAAGAGTTCACACTGCTGGGGCTGACTCGGGCCAAGTGGGAGCCAAGAGACTCCCTGGTCTGGAAGGCTTTCACTGTTCTAAACAGGGAGATGCATCAACAAAGAGACAAGGGAGATGGATATCTTTTCTTCCTGGGGCCTATACTCCATGTGACCTGGTACTCTGTCTGTGGCACTGTAGACATCTAAAGGCACAGAGTTACAGTAAGAACATCTGGTTCTGAACAAAGCCAGGCAGAAAGAAAGGGAAGAGTAGAACCTGTAGGAATTTCAAGATAGAAACACACAGCACTTCACTTGAACCCGGGAGGTGGAGGTTGCAGTGAGCCAAGATCATGCCGTTGCACCCTAGCCTGGGCAACAAGGGCGAAACTCCGTCTCAAAACAACAAAAACAACACCACCACCTAACAATCACCACCACCACCACCACCACCCTATGTTTCCGAGGATTGTTTTGTTGTTGTTGTTAAAAAGAGAAAAAAAAAGCATTTAGAAATATGATTTATAATGACAAAGTGTGGTATATTGTATTATGGTTTCAAACGACTCCTGGCCCTCCTGGTAAGGGAATTACACAACCTTGCCTATTGCTACATGGCATGCAGTGCCTGTAGTAGGAAGGAATATAATTCCTGACCCTACTGACATCAGGCTTGGCTGTGTGACTTGCTTTGGCCAATTAAGTATGAACAAAGTGACATATACCAGTCTGGCCAACAGCTTTAAGAGGCTACTGCACAGTTCTCTTTCTTTTGTTCCCCTCTGTCACAGTATTAGCAAGTCCCAGATAGGGGTTGTTCTTCCAATCTGGAGCCCAGATTGAAGTCATATGGTACATGGCCACAGGGAACCTCAGCTGACATGTAACATCAGAGAAATATATTTTTGTTTTTTCTAGCCACTGAACATTAAAGGTTGTTACTGCTGCATCACGGAGCATAAGCAGACTCACAGACAAAGCAGTTCCTTTAAAGTGAACCTAGATCATGATCCACCCTACATTCTGTACTTATCAATTATCTTCTTCTTGCAGCCCTATGAATTTCTTGCAAGTACAGTTCTGATCATGTAGCTTTTCTATATAAAGATCCTAAATGATCTTCATAGCCTACCAGATTAAGTCCAGATTCCCAAAGCTCTATAAACTACACTCTCCCAGTTTTTTAAAAATATGATCTTCCTTTCACGTACTCTACACTTTAACCTGAGTGTGCAACTTATTTCCTAATACATCAATTACTTTCTTGTTTGTCTTCTTTTACATACCACTTGATTCTTTTTTTTTTTTTTTTTTTTTTCGTTGAGACAGAGTCTTACTCTTGTCGCCCAGGATAGAGCACGATGGAAGGATCTCAGCTCACTGCAACCTCTGCCTCCTGGGTCAAGCAATTCTCCTGCCTCAGCCTCCCGAGTAGCTAGGATTACAGGCACCCACCACCATGCCCAGCTAATTTTTTTTTTTTTTTTTTTTTTGCATTTTTAGTAGAGACGGGGTTTTGCCTTGTTGGCCAGGCTGGTCTCGAACTCCTGATCTCAGGTGATCCGTCCGCCTCAGCCTCCCAAAGTGCTGGGATTACAGGTGTGAGCCACTGAGACCGGTTCCTACATCTTGATTCTTATCCTAAATTTCGGCATTTTGACATCTTATCCATACTTGGAAGGCCTACTGAAACTCCATGTTGAGCTGTGAAGCTGCCTTCCTCAGAAGACATAAGACACAAAGTACTGAAGTAGTGAATGATGACGTTACCATCATCTATTTTCCATTACTTAGATTATAGTATATCTAATCTTCCTCATCATGTTATGAATTCTAGAAAACAAGAACTACTAGTTTAATCACTCTTGAGCCCCACAAACTCCTTGCACAATACATTTCACAGAAAGTTTTCATTTAATGTTTGCTGAATTAATACATTTTGAATGGATAAAAACAATTCCTAGGAAAAATGCATAGCGAGAAGGTTATGCTGTCACTGAGTTCATGCAGCTGTAACACTCTTGGACCCAGATATAAAAGTAAAAATGTAAAAGATCAAGGTAGGTCTACTGCATTTGATTGGGTAATGAAACAAGCAAAAGCCTTAGGAAGCATACTGGTGTTCAGTACTAAGCCATGTATTTGATCTGAAACAGAGCTGTCCAATAGAAACATAATGCTAGCCATATAAATAATTTAAAATGTTTTTGTAGACACACTGAAAAGTAAAAAGAAGCCAGCCATGGTGGCTTATGCCTGTAATCCCAGCACTTTGGGAGACCAAAGTGGGCAGATACTTGAGGCCACGAGTTCGAGACCAGCTTGGTCAACATGGTGAAACCCTGTCTCTACTGAAAAATACAAAAATGACCTGGGTGTGGTGGCACATGCCTGTAGTCCCAGTTACTTGGAAGGCTGAGGTGAGAGAACTGCTTGAACCCAGGAGGTGGGGGTTGCAGTGAGCTGAGACTGTGCCACTGCACTCCAGCCTGGGTGACAAAGTGAGATTCTGTCTCAAAGAAACAAAGAAAAACAAAGTAAAAAGAGATGAAATAATTTAATATAAAAATAATATATTTAACCAAATATATAAAAAATATCCTACATTCTTTTTCTTTCTTGTACCAACTCTTCTAAATCTAGCATATATTTTGCACTTACATCTCAAGGAACACTAGCCACATATCATATGTTCATAAACCACTTGTGGCTAAAAGACTACCGTACTGAATAGTACAGGTCTAGAACTTACCTCATTGAGGCCAAATGCTTATTAGCAAAACAGCAGAGGCAAGAGAAAATGAAGGCAGTCACAGATTGTGAAGCCAGACTAAATAAAGTTGCATTTCAGATGGCATAAACTGTACCTAATAAGGTTTCCCCCTCCCTTTTTCTGAGCAACTTTTATAAAGGCAGGTGTTTGGTATGTATCTGTGTGCTTCTTCAAATGATTCAGTTTCAAAAAGTAACAATTTTGTTTTGTTATAATGTAGTCAATGTCTTCAGCTTAAAATTTTGCCAAAAATTTATAAACATAGAAGTGAGATCAAACACCTTGAAGTTCAGTAGCCTAACCTAACTCATAAATAAAACAAAAAACATTGAAAGTGAATTTAATTCGCAAGCTCTAACTACTCAAATAAATCACACACGAAATTATAAGATACTCAGCAAAACAATTGTGAGTTTAAAATGAGCAAACGGAGTAAAAAAGAATATGATCCTACACAAACTGACTTTTCAGTGATTTATACGTTTTCCCCCCAGATTCTTCCTTCTTACTCTTTCCTTGTATCTTGGCACATAAAATCCAACACATAGAAAAACTCATTTACAACCATGTGGTGTCATAGAAAATACAGTTGTCCCTCTGTATCCTTGGAGACTGGTTCCAAGAGCTCCCAAGGATAACAAAATCTGCAGATGCTGAAATCACCCTGGACTGTACCTGACTGGCAATCAGGAGGCCTAGACTGGAGCCAAGCTCTCCCCCTGAATGGTTTTAGCCAATTAAGCATCAGTCTCTTTGGTCTTGAATAAAAAGGTTTGAATGGTCAGAGTTTAAAAATCTCTTCTAGCGCCGGGCGCGGTGGCTCACGCCTGTAATCCCAGCACTTCGGGAGGCTGAGGCAGGCAGATCACGTGAGGTCAAGAGTTCGAGACCAGCCTGACCAACATGGAAAAACCCTGTCTTTACTAAAAACACAAAATTACAGGTGTGGTGACACACGCCTGTAATCCCAGCTACTTGGGAGGCTGAGGCAGGAGAATTGCTTGAACCTGGGAGGTGGAGGCTGTGGTGAGCCGAGATCGCACATTGCATTCCAGTCTGGGCAACAAGAGCGAAACTCCGTCTCGGGAAAAGAAAAAAAAAAAATCTCTTCTAGCTCTGTAGTGCTAACTTGAGACATAGAAGGTGCTCAATAAATATTGAGGGATAGAAGAAGAAAATGAAAAAAAGGAGGAAGAATTCTTTTTTTATTCCTGTGTGTTTCAGTGTGGCACCTCAGGAAGGAAAGATACTTGTCCCAGATAAGACAAAACCATGACAAGCGAGGGGTCTTGGAACATGCCAGACGTTCTGGGGGCCACCTGGGAATGCAGAAACTGGGCTTCTGCAGGCAGAGCTGCTTTGACTGAGGACACTGCCCTGTACCTATCAATAGAGTATGTGTAATGGCATAATTAGGTAGTGATTCTCCACACAAGTGTCTTCTTCCTCTGCACCACCTCTTGCCAAAATCCAAAGTTAATCAGAAGGTGGCTAAACTAACAAGCACTTTCCCCTTTCTTCTTCTTCTTCTTTTTGTTTTCAAAGAGACAAGTTCTTACTGTCACCCAGGCTAGAGTGCAGTGGCACGATCATATCTCACTGAAGCCTCAGACTCCTGGGCTCAAGCGATCTTCCCACCTCAGCCTTCCAAGCAGCTGGGACTACAAGGACATGCTACTATGCCCAGCTAATAATAATAATAATAATAATAATAATAATAACGTTATTATTGTTATTGTTATTTTAAAGACAAGGTCTCCTTATGTTGCCCAGGCTGGCCTCAGACTCCTGGCCTCAAGCAATCCTCCTGCCTCAGCCTCCCAAAGTGCTGTGACTACAGGCATGAGCTACCACACCCAGCCGAATTTCCCTCATTTACATCTATCTGCAATACTTCTCAGACAAAAACCTCAGACTCAAAACTACAGTCACACTGAGAAGGAAAGATACTCCAACCCTACAAATTATGAGACAAAGCCTCTCTTTTCCCCCTGTAAACTACAGAGAGGTAAGAAGCAGATGTCTCATGTTTGCCCAAAAGTTTGCTTTTCTGCTTTTCTGTTTAAAAGAAACAAAACACACTTCCATAAATACTACATCATAATACACAACTGGTAAAAGTACTAAAGGGTATGCATGAGGCTTATGCTGAAATAAATGTTTCTCCACTCAAGAGTGCAAATTTAGAAAATATAACATTTATCAAAGAGAAAAATCCAAAGATATGGTACAAAGCAATTTATAAAGACAGAAATTTACATACATTTCCCTTGTATTCTGACATGCTACATTACACATGCTATATAAAAAAATTTTAAAGCTAACTTTTAAAACTCAGCTGGAAGAATATCTTCATCTTCTCCTTGCCCTAACACAACACTTAGAAAAAATAACTTTTAGGAGTTAGGAACAAAAGAAACCCAATTCAGGAGGCCGAGGAAGGAGGATAGCTTGAAGCCAGGAATCTGAGACCAGACTGAGCAACAGAGTGAGACCTCATCTTTACAAAGAATTAAAAACTTAGCCAAGTGTGGTGGCTCATGTCTCTAGTCTCAGCTACTTGGGAGGCTGAGGCAGGAAGATCGCTTAAGCCCAGGAGTTTGAGGCTGCAGTTCAAGGATGCAGTGAGCTATGATTATGCCACTATATTCCAACCTGGGTGAGACCCTGTCTCTTAAAAAAAGAAAGAAACCCAATTTGGGGAGAACAAGTGTATGAATTCTCAACCCCACCACCCAACCATTTATAAATCTGTGGCTTTTCTTAATTTTCATTGGTTCTTCCTCCTCTTTTCATTCTCCAAAGCAGAGTGAGTCCCAAGGTGCTATCCTCTGTTCTCTCATATCTTCTATTCCACTTAATCCTGTTTTCAAGATATCCCTCTTCCGCCACTTCCTACTCTCTTCACCCCAATAATTTACCTGATCTTTGTAAGGCAGGGTCTGCAAATTCGTATCACCTGCTAAGCATCCTATCAGATGGCTGCCATCATTTCCAACTCAGCCCACTCTAGAACGTAACCCATCAACTTCCCACTGAACCAAACTAGCTCTTCCTTCTTTAGTTTCTGCTGATTTTTCATTCACTCAGTTTCAAACCCCAGACACATCTCTGACTCTTGCTGTACTGTCTTTTCCTATATGCTGTTAGCATTAAAGTCCTGGTTACTTTATTTCTGTAATGTTTTCATAATTCTTCCCTTCCTCTTTCCTACTCTCACAGGCACTGCTCCTGTGCACACTCTTATTACCTTTTTTTTCTGAAGTATTTTACTGAATACCACTGCTAGCTTCCATACTGATCAAGCTTTGTTCAAAACAGGCAATAGAGACATTGAATGTATCAAGGTCCAACCCTGACATCAAGGCCTGCCACAGCTGGGTGATACTTTGCAGTGATAAGAGTGTCTTTTGTATGCTAATGAGATGACTGGTGGCTGGGGTCCCTAGGTGGCTTCAAGATAGGGCGGGTTACCAGGAAGACCAAGGCAGGATTAGAAGGTTGGGACATTTAGCCCCATTCCTGACTTCCGGAAGGGGAGAGATGCTAGAGACTGAGTTCAATGGATTCAATCAATTAAGCCCTATGTGATGGAGCCTCCATAAACATCCCTAAACTACAAGGATGGGAGAGCATCTAGGATGCCGAACACAAGAAGGTACTGGAAGGGCAGTACACACAGAAAAGGCAAAAAGGCTTCTTGCTGCCCTACATACCTTGCCCTATGCATTGCTGCCATCTGATTCTTCCTGAGTCTTATCCTTTATCATAAGCTGGCAATATTATGTAAAGGGCATTCCTGAGTTCTGTCAGTCATTCTAGCAAATTATGGAACCTGAGGAGGGGGACACGGGAACTCTTGATTTATAGCCGGTAGGTCAGAAGTATAGGTGGCAACCTGGGACTTGTGAATGGCATCTAAAGTGGAGGCAGCCTTGTGGGACTGAGCCCTTAACCTGTAGGTCTGTGCTAACTCCAGGTAACGTGCCAGAATTGAACTAGATAGTAGGGCATTCAGCTGATTTTGGAGAATTGGAGAATTTACTGGTGCTGGGGAAAACACCATATATTTGGTGTCAGGAGTGTTCTGGGTAAATACAGTTCAGTCACCCAGGATTCCCAACTCTACGCCTTGCCTTTACCTGAGCACAGTTGACACTCTCCTAGTTCTATCTCTTGGCATATCTGTCTACAATCAAATAACCAAATGTGGGCTTTCAGAAGCTCTGCATGTTTTTCATTCAATGTATCCCAAGTATTTGATGTTTTTGATGTTTTGATGGTTAAAAATTTTATTTCTGAATTGTTTATTGACAGTACAAAGAAATGTCTTTTGACCTTTCTTCTGCCACCTTGTAGGAGCTTGTTTGCAGATTTCTTAAGGGTTTCCAAGTATCCAACCTTATGGTACCTTATTGTAAATATACTTTTGCTACTTCCTTTCCATCTTGAATTTCTTTTACTTATTTTTCTTGCTTAACTGCACTGCCTAGGACCTCCTGTCAATGCACAATATAAGTTGTTAGATCAATATCCTTGCCTTATTCCCCATTTTAGGCAGAAAGTATTCAGTCTTTCACTACTACATAGGATGTCAGATGTAGATTTCTCATGGGTCTTTTATCATATTGAGGTTTCTGTCTACTGTTAGCTTGCTGCAAGTTTGTATCATAAATTCATAAATAAATACTGAATTCTGTCAAATGCTTTTTTCCTGCATCTTTTTTTTTTTTTTTTTTTTTGAGATGGAGTCTTGCTCTGTTGCCCAGCCTGGAGTGCAGTGGCGCAATCTCGGCTCACTGCAACCTCTGCTTCCCAGGTTCAGGTGATTCTCCTGCCTCAGCCTCCCAAGTAGCTGGGACTACAGGTGCGTGCCATCATGCCCGGCTAATTTTTGTATTTTTGAGTTGGGGTTTCACTGTGTTAGCCAGGCTGGTCTTGATCACCTGACCTCGTGATCCGCCCACCTCAGCTTCCCAAAGGGCTGGGATTACAGGCGTGAGCTACCACGTCCCATCCCCCTTTTTTTTTTTTTTTTTTTTGAGACGGGGGGGTCTGTCACCCAGGCTGGAGTGCAGTTGCATGATCAAGCTCACTACAGCCTCAACTTAGTGTAATCAAGTGATCATCCCACGTCAGCCTCCTGAGTAGCTGGGACTACAGGCACATGCCATCATGCCCTGCTAAGTTTTTTTGTTTTCCATTTTTAGTAGAGACAAGGTCTTGCTATGTTGCTCAGGCTAGTCTCAAACAATCCTCCTGCCTTGGCTTCCAAAGGTCTGAGATTATAGGCGTGAGTCACTGCACCTGGTCTTTTTCTGCATCTTACTGATATGATCACATAGTTTTTCTTTTTCATTCTGTTAATAAGAATTATAGTGATTTTTTCATAATCATGACTTTTCGTTTTTTACAGCAGTTTTAGGATTACAGAAAAATTGGGCAGATAGTAAAGTACAGAGTTCCTATATAGTCTCGCTTGTCCCCACTCCCTACTGTTAAGAATTGTTTCCCCAATTATTAACATCTTTATTAGTGTGGTACATTTGTTATAACTGATGAACCAATATTGATACATTATTCATAACTAAACTCCACAGTTTATATTAGGGTCCACTCTTTGGGCTGTATGGTTCTATGAATTTTGACAAATGCATAATGTCATATATCTGCCATTACAGTATCACGCAGTACAGCTTCCCCTATGCTTTACTTATTCATCCCTATCCCAACTCCCTCTCAATTAAAGAAAGCTGTTACTACTAATAATAGTATTCAAAGAGTACAGTCCCAGGGACTGATAGAAAGGATGTGAGACCCTTCCTGCATAGCAGTTGAGTAAGAATAATGGTAACTCAACCATGGCTGAGTTATCATTAATTCAACTGGACCAGCTAGGCATTTGGATCTTCTTAAGAATGGATTCAAAGCAGCTGGATCTATCTGCTGCTAACCCCTTGTACTAAATTATTAATTTCGGTTTCAGGTTTTTCAGATTGAGGATTTATTTCTATTGGGTTATTTTCCAAATCAGTTATGCCACTTTCTATAATTTCTAGTTCTCTCCAACATTTTCAATCTTATATTTTATGTCTTTGAAGATAACAAATATATTTATTTTGGAGTTCTTGTTTAATAATTTGGCCATCTGAAGCATCTATGGGTCTATTTCTAATTTTTATTATTTCTGCTGGCTCTTGTTCATGTCACATCTTGTCATGTACCTCCTTAACTTTGATGGTGTATTGGACATTGTATTTTTAAAACAGTTTGTGGAATCACCAAAGACTTAGGATTTCATTCACTTCTGCCAGGTACCTATGGGCACCTGCATTCTGGTATCACTTTGTTCCAATTTTTGTGCTTGAGATTTCCTGGATCATACAAATGACTTGGAACCACATAAGAATCCATGTGATGGCTGGTTTACCTCTGTTTCACCTTCATATCCTACCCCTGGCGGCATCTCAATCAACTTTACCAACCCAAAGTATAAGGAGATTAGCAAGGACTCCACCTCTGGAAGAACCTGAACTCTAATACTTTGTCCTCCTCAGCCCCACAAAGCAGTCCGTCTGTATGTATTTGCTCCGTCTTTAAGTCGCTCCTTCCTGAACGGCATATATCTAAATGCTAGGCTCATCTCTCTAAATTTTTACCTCTTTCTGGATCTTGGTCTAGTAATTCCTCACTAACCTGGCTTATCTCCAGTGCCTTCAGGTATAAGTTTTTAATATTTTGTCCAGTCCTAGTTGTCCTCAGTGGAAAAGGCAATGCTAATTACTTAGTTTGTCATTTCTGACAGCAGACGTCTGAACAGGAACTTTTCTATGAATTTCACAAATATTTTGCCTCTTGTCTTTAATATAATCAATTTTACACCATACTGTACACATACCAATCATCTTTTGGTATATGTGGGAAATTGGTTCTGGAACTTCCATGTATACCAAAGTCCACACAGACTCCAGTCCTACTCTGTTGGTCCCCTGGAACCCACCTATAGGAAAAGTTGGCCCTCTGTATACATGGGTTTCATGTCCCACGAATACTGTATTTTCTATCTGCATTTGGTTGAAAAAAATTTGCATATAAGTGGACCTGGGCAGTTCAAACCTGTGTCGTTCAGGGTTCAACTGTACTCCCCTCCCCCGACTCCCATTAGAATGCCAGGACTCTGTCTGACTCATGCAGCAGCTGTCCCCTGCCCAGAATAATTATTTGTTAAATCGAAACAACCAGGCTTCTCTGATGCTTTTGACTACTTACGCCCAAATCTCATCATTTTAAATAAAATTTTATTCTTACATAATCATCATTAAAAGCACCTTGCTCTTTCCCACTTTCTTTCAACATTTACATGGTTTCTATGAGGAAAGGCCTGTATCTACTTTGTGTCCATCTTTATTTGATTCTATTGAGTCATTTACTTGATTTCAAGATGATCTTTATGCTTTCCAGATGTGCCTTATGGCACGCATATACGCATTGTTTAACATCGCGATTTAGCTTTACTTTTATTTTGAAAATTTCATGACACTTCTTAGGAACAATCAACAGGATATCCAGCAAAAATAAGGCTGGGAACCACTAGGCTATATATGCCCACTAGAAAGTGACAAGAACATTCCTGTGTACAAAGCAATAGTGATTTTTTTTTTTTTTTTTTTTTTTTTTGAGTCGGAGTCTCGCTGTGTCCCCCAGGCTGGAGTGCAGTGGCGCGATCTCGGCTCACTGCAAGCTCCGCCTCCTGGGTTCACGCCATTCTCCCGCCTCAGCCTCCAAGTAGCTGGGACTACAGGCGCCCGCCACCATGCCCAGCTAGTTTTTTTTTTCTTTTTTTGTATTTTTAGTAGAGACGGGGTTTCACAATGTTAGCCAGGATGGTCTCGATCTCCTGACCTCGTGATCCACCCGCCTCAGCCTCCCAAAGTGCTGGGATTACAGGCTTGAGCCACCGCGCCCGGCCGCAATAGTGATTTTTAAAAACGTTTTTGTGTCTCTTTTTCATTTCAGTGCTTTTCCTTCACTAAGCAGGCATATGTGGAGTTGTGCAGTATTTCATTGATATTTTTCTGTGGGGGAATACTTTGTACTACAAGACTGACTGTTCTGAAACTTTGGGGAACCAACAGCAAGGGATATAAAAACTAGATAAACAGCACTTATACATTCTAGTAGAGACCAGTTTTAGGGATTATGTCTACACTGACAATTGCTCGGGGAGAATCTCCTGATTATCTAGATTTGGCCACAATGCCACTGCCAATACTTTTCTAATATATTATATATTTCTACTTTCTTAACAGATCTCGTATCATTTGTTCAATGCATGCCTTCCTTGCTAAAGCTGAAACTCTTAGTGTCAAGGACAATGTCTTAAACAAGGAGAAGGTATACAGCAGCATTTTAGTGGGTTTCCATAATCCGAGATGGACTGTTCTTCATAACCCTAGGGGAAAGTAAGCTTTGTCTTTTCTGGATTCCATACCGTCACCCAACTTGTCTTAGATTCCAACCATATAGTTTGTGTAGGTAAGCCTGTTCTAATCCTATCTCAAGAAACATAGCTATAATCAGCATCACTGGCCAGGGGCTGGTTAAATTTCTCATTCCTGTTGGTGCTAAGTGTCCCTGTGATACTCAACAAAATGCTCACTGATAACAGAATCAATCTTCAGTTATTCAGGGGCTGGTCATTCAGATTCCTTACTTCTCATATTCCCCCACTTCCCTCTTCTAACTATTCTCTAACTTCTAGGCTTCTCACTGGTAAAGATGCCATCAAAGTTTGGCCAGAGCAGGTGGGGAAAAAACTAACTAGTGGCCATTGTGATGGGCTAGGAACTCCAATGAGGCATATAAAGTTGGTAGAATGTTGAATCTCTATTTAAAAGTGTGAAGAACTTTTCCAATGATAACAACTAATCTCAGTGGGGCCAGGAAAAGATTGTT
This sequence comes from Chlorocebus sabaeus, assembly GCF_047675955.1. Taxonomy (NCBI): domain Eukaryota; kingdom Metazoa; phylum Chordata; class Mammalia; order Primates; family Cercopithecidae; genus Chlorocebus; species Chlorocebus sabaeus. Next base: position 17,903,228 of record NC_132920.1, read on the forward strand.
TGTCCAATCAGTAATCACGGTTACTAACTACCATCCTATGATATCACCATAGTTGTTCCTCCACATTCTAGGGTGGTGTTGATACTGTGCAGTTCCAGCTCTTCTATTCACTCATTCTGTGAGTTAGGACATATTGTTTCATCTCTCTGAGTCTCATTTCATCATCAAGAAAATAGAAACAATAATCTGACAGGTTTGCTTTGAAGATTACAGCATTCATTCCGAGAATGAAATAATGTGTGAAAGTGCTCTGTCAATGTAGACTGACATTCTAACTTTATGTTAATACTGACATTAATTGTTTGTTCATGGTGTGAGTTTTAAATTAGGATGTTGTTTTGAGTTCTCGGTGAGACAGATGTTCTACATGGGTTACAGTGATAAATTGAATCCTGGATTTTTGCAAACTAAAGCAGTACACACGCCAAATTTCATATTAGTGCTTACCTTGGGAGGTTTCCTTAATGATGGAAAAAATAAATTCAGCAGCAGGGATGCAGAGGGTTGTCAACACAGCAGCCACATCAGAGGGAAACAATGAAAGAGAAAAAACATAAGGTAAATTCAGCACCTTGATAACATGATCTGAAAGATATTCTTCTTCATGAAGATCAGAAGCCAAATTCAAACACATTACTGACTGAAGTGATAAACTCTTAATATTTGCTCAAAAACATGGCATGGACATAATGATTTCTTGGTTCCATAGAATGAAATCAGACAATCATTCAGATATTTTTAATGATTTTTAAGAAATGCCAATGGCAGAGCATCAAGATAAAGAAAGATGCCACAATCCTTACTGCATGTGATTAAATATTTTTAAATCAATTTTTATATTTAAATTTTTCTTAAATTTTTGTTAAAATATATGCATATTTTCCTTTGATAAACAAATATACTCTAAGATAATATATGTGGGAGTTTTTCTCACTTAAAAACCATGGTTTTAAATAACTCATATACTTTAACACTGAATAGACATTTAAAAGCAAGTTTCCATTTTTTCCCCACCATCAGCCACACATGCACTTGTTAAAAGGTCTGTTTTTACACGTTAATAACTGAGAAATGACTGAAACTGCACCTGGAAAAAACTCTGACAAGGAAATAGTTTTCTTTCTTTTCTTTTCCAGAGATGGGGTCTCACTTTGTTGCTCAGGATGGAGTGCAGTGATGCGATCATGGCTCACTGCAACCTTGAACTCCTGGGCTCAACTGATCCTCCTACCTCAGCCTCCCAAATAACTAGGACTACAGGTGTGTGCCACCACACCTGGGTAATTTTTTACTTTCTTAAGAGACACTATGTTGCCCCAGGCTGGTCTCAAACTCCGGACCTCAAGCAATCCCCCCACCCACCTCAGCCTCCCAAAGTGCTGGGATTACAGGTGTGAACCACTGCATTTGGCTAGGAAACAGTTTTCAAGGCAATAAAATGTTAGGTTGACTTGCTTTGTAAATATTTTCTTCATGTACAAAATTAAGGAGCTCAATTATGATTTCTAAGTTATGCAATCCTAAGACAATTCTTGGCCTTCCTGATAGTTACTCTTGATCAACCTCTGATATCCTCAATTCATAAACTGTAAAATTACTATGAAAAAGAAATGGGGGCATTTACCCTATGGCTTTAATCCTTCTTCACAGGAAATAGAATCATGCAGCTAAGAAAATAGATTTTCCAGGGCAGAGGACACAGAAAGGTACACGCAAAAACAGCAGGATGCCTTTTCTCCATCACTGGGTGTGACACTCCTTACAGAGCTCTGAGGGACTCAAACAAAACTGAGAGCTCAGTAGCAGGGGGGAAAAAAATGTCCAATCACATGCATAATTCTATACTTTTGAGTGCAGGGAAGAAAAATCATCCCATTCCTATAATGATGAAGTTGAAACATCATTTTTTTGAAATTCCATGAATTAGCTGAAAGAGAATGACCCCTTATTGCTTTATGTCATTCCCACAGACAGACACAATGGGAATGTGATTTTTGTCTTCAGGTTTTAGAGGGGAACTAGAATAACTGGTATCTCTGGCTGCCATTAAGCAAGTCTCAACATATTTGTATGTCTACCCTTTAAAACAAGATAAACATTTATAGAGGTTATAAATAAAAATGCACAAGTGTTTTTAATTCTAAGCAAGTCACGGATTTCCATACTGTTAAAAAACTTGAGATTTCTGCCATGAAAATATCCTTAAGTGGAAGACTATTCAGAAAAGCCTCAGTTCTAAGTAGGTAGAACAATAATAAAACTTTATGAACCACATTTTGACTACACCTTCTCATTTTGCTTGCTTTATTCTTTAAAAGCCATGCAAATCACTGCTTTATTTAACAAAGGAAAGGAAAGTCACTTGGCTTACAATAAGGCCATTATATGAAACAGCACGGACCAAAGGTAATTAAATGTAGGTTTCCCATTTACGTTATGATGAACCCAGTAACCAACGGGGCTGGGACAGACTAGGGGAATCCCAGTGAGCTCTCTGGAATTCTCATATGTGCCCTTTATGCCACAGTCACAGCATAATAATAACCACCACCAGCAGCAATGAACTAGTGCTGGTTTGTAGCCAGTAGTACATTCACCTTCTTAGCCGTCAGCAACAAAATTATCCTTTCTTCATCGACATTCCAAGAAGGTTTTCTTCATTCTTCTTAGAAAACCAATTCTATTTCAGCATTTTAAGCACTTTAAAAGTCTTTATCACTTAGAAGATAGCCCATAACATGGGAATACCAACATAATTCTGCTACCTTCTTTTGTGTTTCTGAGTAAAGACTGCTTGTTAAGAATAAATGGAGACTGGGCAGAAAAGAAAAAAGGAAAGCCACAAAGCTCATCTGCTGCTACCCAGACTTACTCATCATTCGGTTTAGAACAAGGATCCTTGCTACAGAAGGAAAAGTAAACCCTGTAGCGCATCATAACTGTACTTCATTCATTGATACACCCTGTACTTCGTTCATTGATATACGCTGTACTTCATTCATTGACACACCTTGTACTTCATTCATTGATACACCTTATTAAGGTTTGAATGAGGTGATGGGCTGCTCACTCATCCTAATTCAGATTCAAGGTTGCTGCCCCAAACTCTAGAGGCTGTATGTCCTTCTTTGGTAGTTGTGAAAAAAAAAAAAAAAGTTTCCAGTATCAGTAATACTGACACTATAAGCGAATACAGTATGCTATCCTTTAGGGTGGAAAAAAAAAAACCTCATGTGATATTACAATGTAAAAATAAAAAATTTCATATACATATGAAACCTTATCTTAATCTTCATCCCTTTCATATATATAAAGTACTAAAATAAACTTAACAGGCTGAGATGGCTTCAAGGTCCTGGGTTTCTACATAAAAAAACCAAAACTTAAATTCAGCCAATCACCTCCAATCACCAGCAGCCAACTGAGCATTAGGTATATAATCAAGAATTTTCCACTGGGACAGTACAAATGAAACAACTGCTCCAACTTTAACCAATCAAATAATTTCTTTGCTTTCCTTCTGAGTTCACCCTATAAAAGCTTTCCCTTCATGACCCTTCAGTGGAGCCCCAAACCCCTTCCAGTTTGGAGCTGCCCAATTCTTGAATCACTACCCGCACAAATAAATTCTTTAACATTTTAATGCACCAAGTTCATCTTTTAACAAGCTGAAAAACAAATGAAATGAGAATAATATAAACATCTATCAGATTCAACATAAATCATATAAACACGTATTTTAAAAATTATGGGCTGGGCACAGTGGCATGCACCTGTAATCCCAGCTACTAGGGAGGCTGAGGTATGAGAACTGCTTGAACCCAGGAGGCAGAGGTTGCAGTTAGCCAAGATCAGGTCACTGCACGCCTGCCTGGGTGACAGAGCAAGACTCTGTCTCAAAAAAAAAAAAAAAAAAAAAAAAAAAAGCCTTTTGTTGATTGTATCAGTCAAAGCCATGATTCTTAGTCAAGTACAGACTACTGCTGAGATACCTATGTGGCTTCATTACAGAAAGAGGCAATGATTTTGTTCAGTAAATATCTAGTGAACTAAAAAAAGAACATCACTTGAAACAGACCTAACTGACCCTGACACACAGGTTTGGTTGCTGACTCCTTAGAAAACAGCATTTCATTGACACTTGCCTAAAGGTGTGTTTATTTCTGACTGCTCTCCAATGCCCATCCTCCCCTTCATTCTCCAAAACATTCTTGTTTTTAATCATGTGAACTTTTCTAAGTAGTCGAGTATTAGTACTTTTGTATATTCCAAAGAAATAAACTAAATACAATTTGACATTTTAGAAGACATTCCAGGTTCCAGGATTTGGAAAGAAAATAAGGAGGGGCAGTTCTTATTTTCTACATTGATAGTAGTTCTATTTTTGCAAAACACTGAAGCTCCTCTTCTCTCCCAGGACAAGCAGGTTGATCTCTTTCAGGTCACCCACACTATGAGATTTTACCACACAGCTCATGCAATTTACATGCCTTTATCCCACTTTGTCTTTCCACTCTGCCTGATCATACCTGCCCACTCTTGAAGACACAGTTCAAGGTTCAGCTCTCTCAATTCCTCATCAGCCTTGGAGACTACCTTCGCCTTCACTACTTCTAATATCCCAGGACTCCTAGGGTCAACATAACAGCTTAGCACTTATTGGCACACATAAAGTTCTGTTGCCTTCAGTAACTTTGTCTGCATTTGAGTCTCATATATCTTTAAGATTTAAACTCCTTGAAAACAGAGGCCAGGTCACATGGTATATAATCCCTGTCCCCAATCCCATCTATTCATGTAGGGCTGAGTACAGTATAAGAACTCAGAAATAATTCTTTTACATTAGTGAGTTAAACATAATCCAGTTGTGAGGATTTACTTAAATCACCACCACAATCCTGCAATTTTGGGGCAAGACTACCTGCATTTAACAGCAGTGAAGACTTCAGAGACTGTCAGAAAATGCAGAATATTTCTGATGACTTACTTAAAAATAATTATTTCTCTAGACCAGCATTTCACAAGCATAGAAATTGAATGGGATGTTAACAAAGGTCAAGCCCTTAAAAAGCTTCTGACATCAACTAAATTGAGAAATGCAGCTGAACACAGTTAAATATGGGTTTCTTTCAGGCAGTACTTTTCAGAGGCTTTGACATGCTAATATATGTTGTTACTCTCCTTGCATATTCAACACAACATTTCAACAGCAGCATTCCCCAAACTTATTTCATCACAGAATTTTCTTGGAGGACCATATTTTGGGGAAAACATATCAATGATTTTGATAAACAAACAAAAAGGTATTTTAAAGGATGCAATGGAATTTCCATATAGCAACAAATCTAGCAGCTCAGTAATCTCAGGTATTGACATAGATAGTACGGCTAAAATTTGATATGAACAAAAAAAGGTTGCTATTAAAAATATACACAATTATCAGAGAAAAATAAGTTTTAAATGACTTTTGAAATATATACTTTTGAAATATATACAAACAAAATGGCACAAGAACTCACAGAACAGAGGGATGAAAGCTGAATGCAGGCATGAGGATGTGGTGGTCAAGAAGAGAGAGGATCTGGAAAGGGTCTTCAAAGACAGGGAAGACTCTAACAGGGATGTGGGCCATTTCTAATAGAAGTGATTGTGTTAGCAAAAGTACTTAAATGAAAATATTCTAGGTGTCTTGGCAAGGGTTCTGTTTGATGAGATTAGAGAGTATATAGGCGGGGAGCGGGGGGCGGTAGGGGGAACACTAGAAAACAGTACAGTTGCCAGGCGGCGTGGCTCACGCCTGTAACCCCAGTAATTTGGGAGGCCAAGGTGGGAGGATCACTTGAGTCCAGGAGTTCAAGATCACCCTAGGCAACACACTAAGACCCTATCTTTACTAAAAAATAAAAAAAAAGGAGTAGGTGTGGTGGCTCATGCCTGTAATCTCAGCATTTTGGAAGGCTGAGGTGGGTGGATCACTTGAGGTCAGGAGTTCAAGACCAGCCTGGCCAAGATGGTGAAACCCCATCTCTGCTAAAAATACAAAAATTAGCCGGATGTTGTGGCACATGCCTGTAATTACAGCTACTCAGGAGGCTGAAGCAGGAGAATCACTTGAACCTGGGAGGTGGAGGTTACAGTGAGCCGAGATCGTACCACTGCACTCCAGCCTGGGTGAGAGTGAGACTGTGATTTAAAAAGAAAAAAGAAAATGGTAAAGATAAATTGGACCTATAGTGGGACAGGTCTTGAAAGGAGTAGTCTGTATTTAATTTAGTAGGTAGTACAGACCTGGAAAGTTCAATAAGGAAGACTAAAATAAAGGAGGATAAATAGCCTATGGCAACAACAACAGTAAAAATCCTAAACAGCTGAAGTTCTTTCCCCACACTTCATTCTGAAAGATGACTGGGTCAAGGAGTCCTCTGACCACTGTTTACAGCATATTGACTATAATTAGCTACTTAGAAGTTTGGCGGCCAAAGGCTCTGAGGTACAATGGCCTATACCAGTCAGTACTTTGAGAGATGTGTGTGATCAGAGAAGTATCTTCTGAACCAGAAATTTCTCTTTCATGTATTAAAATATTTTATTAATTGTTGGAAATGGCTGCAACCTAGATCTGAAAGATACACAGTTAAATGGCATATGCCTCCTGGAAATTAGTTTAAGGACATATTCCTTATTATGAAGCCTGTGACTGTCAATTCCAACTTGGAGAACTAAACAGGTCATCAAAATCTTCTAAGTCAAACTTGCCCAACCCATGGCCCATGGGCCTCATGGGGCCCAGGACGGCTTTCAATGCAGCCCAACACAAATTTGCAAACTTTCTTAAAACATTATGAGATTCTTTTGTGATTTATTTTTTTACTTTTTAGTTCATTAGCTATCATTAGTATTAGTGTATTTTGTGTGTGGCCCAAGACAATTCTTCTTCCAATGTGGCCCAGGGAAGTCAAAAGATTAGACACCCCAGTTCTAAGTATTCTCCTAATCAGCAAGTATTTATTGAATACTAACTCCCACAATGCATATTATGAGTGCTTTGAGGGAATATTTAGAGGAATTAGGCATGGTCTCTGACATCCAGAAGCTTAAAACCATGCAAGAGAGACAGATATATACATGTATAACTAATATTAAGTGGACGGTGATAAGGGTGACAACAGAGACAGGAATGAAGAGCTACATTCAGTCAACAAACATTTCTCATGCACCTTCTGCCACTCTGTTGGGATACAAAAATAAATTAGTCTTTTTGTCTTTCAAACAAGAAACTGATTTTTTATACACATATCACAATACAATATGAAGTGCACAGCAGCTCTCCAAAAAAGCGGGGGATTCACTGGGCAAAGGGGGAATTTTCTTCGAGGAGAAACGTCTGGAGCAGAATTTAGGAGGATTTAATAGGAATTCACCAAGCTGACAAGCCAAAGAAACGTCATCTCAATAGGGGGAATCATCTATGCAAAAAGCACCAAGAGAACACAGTTCATTTGAGGGCCACAGACTCGTGGGATCGGTCTGTTGCCAAGCTCAGCAGTTAGATTACAGTTAGCAGAGAAGGTGAGACCTGGGATGATGGTATAGGGATGAGGTTTTGTAGGACAGTAGGTACCATTTTCAATCAAGATTTATTAAGTGTAGTTTGGAGATAAGTTTATATACTTGTGTATCAATAATCTAACATTACCTATATTGAAAACATATAACAAAAGCTTCTATGAATTATAAAAAGTAGAAGGGGTTACATATGCATCTGGAAGAGCCTTTGAAACCTATCACAAGAAGAATGCAAATGTTAAAAACTTTAAGTTCCAAGACAAAGGCTGGTTTGAAAATTTTAAAAAAGAGAGTCATCAGATGATCAAACCTACAATCACTATAGCAACATTTTCTGAACATGTGAAGAGGCTGATTCATTCAAGAGACGTGCCACCAAGTTTGTTTTGGAAGAATACTGGATACATCATTCAGAATCTACTAAATTCAAGATATACGCTTAATGTCATTTTCTAATTTTTTTTCTCCTAACCCCTTATTTCCTCTAAGACTTTGATCTCACTGCCTGTGGTGCTTTGTTTTGCTTTCTCCTTCCTTCCTTCCTTCCCTTTCTTCTTCTTCTTTTTTTTTTTTTTGGAGGGGGCCTTGCTCTGCCGCCTAGGCTGGAGTGCAATAATGTGATAACAGCTCATTGTAGCCTCAGCCTCCTGGACTCAAGAGATCCTCCCATCTCAGCCTCCTGAGTAGCTGGGTCTACAGGTGTGCACTATCACACCCAGCTAATTTTTGTATTTTTTTTGTCAAGACAGGGTCTTGGCATATTGTCCAGGCTGGTCTTGAACTTCTGGGCTCAAGCAATCCTCCTGCCTCAGCCTCTCAAAGTAAGGCTTAGATTACAGGCATTAGTTACTATTCCTGGGTGCTGCAGTGCTTTTCAAGAACACAATTCTTGCAGCTGGCAAGGAGAAGCTATGGTTCCAAGAGAAGACCTGGTAGGGCAAGAATTGAGTAGAGAAGGAAGTAAAGTCAGGAGGATGATAGCCTGGGAGAAAACAGCAGAGGTAAGAAACTCATGGTCTGGATATAATTCAAGAGTAAAGATGCAGAGGTGCTGGGTGAGATAAGATGCTACAGTCAACAAGTGAAACCTAACATTTCAGAGGTAGCACATTTCAGGGTAGTAAACTCTAACCTGGTCATATAGTATGTCTGTGAATTGGAATGGATGATCATTACTTTAATTAATAGCTAACACTTACTGAGCTCTAATTATGTGCCAGATAGGTTTCTGTTACTATCTGCTTCAACTAACTTAACATATTTAATGACCCTATACATAAAAACTCTCTTTATTATCATTTTTCAAATAAAAAATACTGAGGTACAAGGTATAGAGATTGTATGACTTTCACAAGATCACAGTTAATGGCATCACCATGATTCAAACCCAGGCAGTCTCTGGCTGGAGCACACTGTACACTTAACTGCTATTGTATATTGCCTCTCTGGCATCAAAGAATTTGGTTGAGGGCTCTTTCAGCTTAGGCTAGGTATTGACTGGATAGCAATCCATGTGGATGTTCAATGATGTGGATCATCCATGCTTACAAGGGTTATCCATGTGGTTAATAACATGAATTAGCCCTTCTGTGTCCTTCATGAATGTGTAGGAGAAACCTACACAGAGTGAACCTCCAAGAAGGAAAGGCATTTATGGAAAAAAAAAAAAAAAAAAAGGAACTGGTATGACAACACGGAGTTAGAAGGCTGCAAACGACTACTTCCTGCTGAGGTAGTAGGAAACTGAGGGCCACTGAAAAGGCGTATAAATAAAGCCACAAAAATGTAGATGCAGATGTGTTGGGAGCAAATCCTAGGCAGAAGGACAGCTGGAACAAAGCCAGAGTGCACAGGATATGATCAGAGAACAGCAGGTAGACAGAATGTAATTGAGAGCCATACAGCTGGAAGAACAGACAAGAACCAAATCACAGACAGCACTGACTGCCATGATGACTCAGCCTTTTCTCAGAAGAAATTGCCACAGATGGTTTGCGCAATGGGAATGACATGGCCAGATCTGTTTTAGGAGGGTGAGACTCAAGCGTGAATTAAGAGGCCACACCATCTAGAGTCAGCAGTGAGACACGCACTGGTGAGCCTCTGCCTGGCACCAACTGTAGCCCTCACGGTGTGTTAAGTTAAGACACTACACTGCAAGGACAAGACACAAAGTAGGGCGGAAAGACAGAACACAAAGACAACTCGAAGGAAAAGTCTGTAAGACATGTTGAATGCTGTGCCCCCTCCACCTAGCCAGTCCACCACGTCTACAAAGATTGAATCACTGCCCCACAGCATGAAGGGACTTTCCGCATGGGACTTTAGTAGCAGACCTCGAAGCAGACCTGATGGAATGGATGAAGAAAAAATGGTTTCAATTCATTTGATACTTATTATATTGTTGACAGTTTTAAAAATTAATTGAGGCCGGGCATGGTGGCTCATGACTATCATACCAGCACTTTGGGAGGTCACGATGGGAGGGCTGCTTGAGCCCAGGAGTTCAAGATCAGCCTGAAAAACATAGTAAGACCTTGTCTCTACTAAAATTGTTTTTAAAAAGCAGCCAGGTGTGATGGTGCGTGCCTGTAGTCCCAGCTATTCAGGAGGCTGAGGTGGGAGGATCACTTGAGCCCGGGAGATTGAGGCTGCAGTGAGCCATGGTTATGCCACCGCACCCCAGCCTAGGTGACACAGAGAGACTCTGTCTTAAAGAAATAAAATTAAAATGAACTCAAAATACACTTGCAATTTTAAAAAATGCTAATCCTGATATGCCTTCTTTAAAAAAAAAAAAAAAACCTGCTTCTTTTTAAAAAATTACCAGTTAATCTATTTTCATTTTCAATAAAATGCAAAAAGAAAAACAACTAATTTTGTACTGAAGTAGATAGACTTGTGGTTTGTTTTTGGACTACTTTGGTATATCTGAACTACTTCCTTGTGGCATAACTATATTTGGCTTAAAGTTCTTCAAGCTATAATGAAGCACAGTGGTGAGGAGTTCAGGATCAGAGGTCAAACAATCCTAGCTCTGCCATGATCTAGCCATGTTGACCTTGGACAAGTTTACTCAACCCCTGAGTCTCAACCTCTAAAATGGGAGTAGAAGAGCACTCCTTCAGCACTGTTGAAGGATGTCATGAGGTGACGTGGGTAATGCTGTACACCATTAGCATGTAGAGTTACTGCTCAATAAATGTTAGATGCCATTGCTGTTGTTACAACAAATATTCCTCCTGAATTATACATGCAAAATGTCAACATTGCTCAAACAAAATTTCATCTAGGAAAAGGGTACTGGGAGCTGAAGAATGACAGAATTTCTAAAACAGGGTTCTTTCCCTTAAGAAAAAAAGGTTTTTGGCTGGGCACGGTGGCTCACGCCTGTAATCCCAGCACCTTGGGAGGCCAAGGCGGGTGGACCACCTAAGGTCAGGAGTTTGAGACCAGCCTGGCCAACATGGTGAAATCCCGTCTCCATTAAAAATATAAAAATTAGCCAGGTGTGGTGGTGCATGCCTGTAGTTCCAGCTACCTGGGAGGTCTTGAGGCAGGAGAATCGTTTGAATCTGGGAGGCGGCGGTCACAGTAAGCCGAGATTGCGCCACTGCACTCTAGCCTGGGCAACAGAGTGAGACTCTGTCTCAAAAAAAAAAAGAGAGCGAGAGTCGGGGGAAAAAAAACTCTGGAAAGAATTACATAAATATGTATAAAGTTGGACATATTTATAAGAACTAAATTATGATATGAATTTCTTTAGAAAAGAGCCAAGAGCAGTATGCTACAAACACTTCAGGACAACCACCCCTGACATCTGGTCTCACATACAGCCACACCTACATGTAAGGTACAATACAGCTGCATGACAGTGAAACTGAGGCCAAGGTAGCTGACAAAATGGACATAGGAATAATAGTCTAAAATTTAACAACAGTCCGTATTTAAAAATAGATCCAATATTATAAAATTTGCATGTACTTCCCAATTTGGTAAGTAGTGGGTATTGCCTATATCGCTAGCTAGAGAACCTGGCAGTACTGTCTCATGACCTGAAAAGCTAGAGAACCTGGCAGTACTGTCTCATGACCTGAAAAGCTGGCAATAAAAGGTGAACCAAACACATGGTCTATATGTGTATTTTCAAAATTAGAAACAGAAACCAAGGGACCAAACAGCTTTCAGTTTCCTTTCTCAAAACAACTTGGATTTCCAACTGAGTACCAAAAAGTAGGATATTATTACCAATGTAAGAGGTATCCTACAGGCCAGAATCAAGCATTTATAGTTTAATAGTTTGACTACTGAAATGAATAGGGAGACAAGATTTTTTTTTTTTAAATTAACTGTTGGTTTTTGTCAAAACTGTTTTCTGCAATAAAGATGTGTCAACTTTATAACAGAAGCAATAAACTTCTGAAATAAAGTCAGTAACAGCAAAGTCTTAAAATTCTCACCACAGGGTTTTTAATAAATTCAAGGGTTTTTTTTGGGTTGTCGTTGTCGTTTTGAGATGGAGTCTCACTCTGTCGCCCAGGCTGCAGTGCAGTGGCGCGATCTCAGCTCACTGCAAGCTCTGCCTCCTGGGTTCACGCCATTCTCCTGCCTCAGCCTCCCAAGTAGCTGGGACTACAGGCGCCTGCCACCATGCCCAGCTAATTTTTTTGTATTTTTAGTAGAGACGGGGTTTCACTGTGTTAGCCAGGATGGTACCGATCTCCTGACCTTGTGATCCGCCTGTCTTGGCCTGCCAAAGTGCTGGGATTACAGGCTTGACCCACCACGCCCGGCCTAAATTCAAGTTTTATAAGTTAATTTCATTACTTTAAAACTCTGATGATCCCAAAAACTCTTTTAGAGGTATAATAGTTCATAAATACAATACAATGAAATTCTAATGTTTTCAATCAGTATTTTTCGTTCTGCACTGTGCACACTATCTGGCACTCAGCAAGACTCAAGTTTTGACATATAGGCCAAACCATCTCCACTGACTGAGGGGTGAAACCCAGAGTAGTGACCCTCCACCACTGACTGCAGCCCTTTGGGTGTGCATCAAATGCCTTGCAAATAATTTGTATTCAAACAAGTCTTGCGAAAGGACTCAGTCAACCTATCAGTGAGTTACCAACCTCTCCTGATATCAGGTTCCTCTCCACTATGACAAGAGTAACTATAAATACACTTCTAATAAAAACTTTGTTAGATAAAAACATTTTTTTTTTAAATAAAAGAAATTTAATGTCACTCAGGTTCAGCTTAAAATCTAAAATACAAGCTTTCTTTACAAACATCACATGTTCTCACTTATTTGTGGGATCTAAAAATCAAAACAATTAAACTCATAGACTCAGAGTGTAGAAGGATGGTTACCAGAGGCTGGGAAGGGTCATGGGCTGGGGCTGGGTGGGGGCGGGGGGTGGTTAAAGGGTTAAAAAAAAAAAATTAATAAGACCTACTATTTCATAGCACAGCAAGGTGACTATAGTCAATAATAATTTTTTTTTTTTCTTTTTGAGGCAGATTCTCACTCTGTAGTCCAAGCTGGAGTGCAGTAACGTGATCTTGACTCACTGCAATCTCCACCTCCCAGGCTCAAGCGATTCTCGTGCGTCAGCATCCCAAGTAGCTGGGACTATAGGAATGTGCCACCATGCCCAGCTAATTTTTTGTATTTTAGTAGAGATGGGGTTTCACCATGTTGCCCAGGTGGTCTCGAACTCCTGAGCTCAGACGATCAGCCCACCTTGGGCTCCCAAAGTGCTGGGATTATAGGCATGAGGCACCGTGCCTGGCCAGCAATAATAATTTAATTATACATTTAAAAATAACTAAAAGAGTATAATTGGATTGTTTGTAATATAAAGGATAAATGCTTGAGGGGATGGATACCCCATTCTCCATGATGTGATTATTATGCATTGCATGCCTGCATCAAAATATCTCATGTACCCTATAAATATATACACCTACAACATACGCAGAAAAATTAAAAGCTAAAAAAAATGCAAGCTTTCTTTTGCAATTGAGGTTCCATCACTTGATAGAGTGACAGGAGAACATTCAGAAACCAAAATTTCCCCTTCTGGAAAAGAAAGCCAGGTTCAGTTCTATCACCCAAACTGGGAGTGATCTTGACAACAGCATCAGCCTGCCCGACCTTCCAGAGGATGCAGATTTGAATCAGACACCTATACTTCAAGCTCCCTGCACTTGGAGCCTGGACTTCCCTGGCTTGCGACTGTTCTCATCCTAAGCACTTATTAGCACATAGATGATGCTTATTAAATTGTACTGAATAAACCAATGGAACCCCCACTTCCTATTTCTTTATCTGGGACATGCCACCTTCGTTGAGTTTTATCATGCATCTTCAACTTTCTTTTTTCAGTCTCTAACTTAATGTTTGTTTTTAAAACTATCTTACAGTAAGTCTATTGACAGCTGGAAGAAGGGATCACATGAAAATAAACATCCTCCCAGTAATGGTTTGGAAGCACTGAGAAAAGGTTACTTGTTTCTCATGGTATCCTCCCTGTCAAGGTACTGGCGTCTGAACAGAGAAACTCCAAACAGACACTGATGGTAAAAGGAGAATTTGTTGAGAACACATTTCTATAATTTCTCCTTTTCAGAACTCTTCTGAAACTTCAGACTTCCTTACAACTAATCTTTTTTATTTTAAAATTATTTTTACTTTTTATACGAGATAGGGTCTCACTATATTGCTCAGCCTGGTCTTGAACTCCTGGGTTCAAGTGATCCTCCTGCCTTGGCCTCCCAAAGTGCTGGGGTTAAAGGTGTGAGCCACAGTGCTCAGCCAAATACATATATATTTTTTAAAGCATCTTGTAGCTTCTGAGTAAACTGAGACTGGTCCCTTTTACTAAGAGAATACTCTGAACTCAGAACAGCAAAGGGCAGGCAGGACAGGATCAGGAGAGGAGCAGGGAGCCAGAACGCAGCTGTTCCCAGGACAGATTCTGAAACATTCTATGAGTTTGGAAAACTCATAGAATTTTCAGAATTAGTGTATACTAGTATTTTACACACAGTGGGCACTCAATAATTAGTTGAGTATTTTTCTTTTCAATGAATCAACTTCTTATTCTTAAAATAATCTTGCATGGGTACTTCAAACATTCCTTGCTCTTACAGCGATTTAGCCACATGGAGCTGGAGCCTGTTCTGAAAAGTGCAAAATGGAAAAACTTCACCATTATTAAAAAGTTCCACCCCTGCTGTTCCAGCAGGAGAAACTAGATTTAGGAGAAATGTTACACTGAGAGGCAGGTGAGGACAAAGAGTTGCCTGTGTTTATTTCATCCATGTTTTCAACTCGAAGGATGCATAAGGAGGGGACGGTCAACTCAGCTGAGCCCTGGAAGATGCAGGGTGTTTGTCAGGAACATCAAGGAAGAAAGGATCTGGTGTCAATCCAATGAGGGGGGACTGACTAAGTAAGTCATTCATCGACAATCTCCTGAAACTGAAGGAAAATCCAAAGGGACCGGGATTGATGGAGACACAAAATGGGACAGAAAGGAGAGCAGAGGAAACCAACTTTCAGGAAAGTGGTTATTACCTGGTTGAAATCTGGAAACACCACCCATCCCTGAGCTCATCAAAGCACAGGCTGGGGCTCAGTGCCAGCCTGTTTGTAAACTTGCTGGGTCCCAGAGGAGAGAGAACAATGTCTTCCAAGGTATGGGCCACAATCTCACCTTCCTTTAGAGGTCAGATGCCATGATACCTCCCTCCCCTCAATACTTACAAAAGTATCAGTCCCTGATGGAATTAAAAAGGAAAAAGAAATGGTCCTTTATCACAGATGTTTCCAGAAGCACATAGTCCAAGGCCATTGCTTAGTCTAAAGAATGTTCAGGTTAGAAGGCAAATCTCAAGTACTAAATGCCAGAATAAGTGAAACATTTTAAATTTTTATTGCTTTTAAACTATATTATTTATAGCGACCCTTGTTTTTCACTAAAAAAGTGATGCTATCCCTTCTGAAAGTTTTTAAAATATGCTGCCCGGGAGTTGAGTATAATTAATTTAGAATAGATTTTCATTTCTATGCAATCAACCAGTTAATATAATAAAAAAGATTACAATAAAATGCAAAACTTGAGATGAATACGAGTACATCCACAATAACTATTAATTTAAAACAATAATGCTTACATGGGCTATATGTGTATTTCCAAAATTTAAATCATACACATGCAAATGGGAAGTTTTATAAGAAATATGATGTTATTTTATGTAATCACTATCCACTAATAACGGATCCTCAGCCATTTTTTCAAACATTGTCAAGGAAAGTAACACCTGAAATATCCTTCTGAAATACAACACACACACAGATGACTCCAGCCACGGGTCAGAGGCATCCGGTAAAGCGTGAGGCAGGGTCTCTGTGGGGCAGGGTCTCTGTAAAGTGTTCTCCAGGCCACCTCACAGAGCTTCTGCTGTTAATCACCAGGGCTGCAATTCCCAGTTTGGGCAAGCCTAGTAAGAAACTCACCCTGCATTAACCAAAACAAAATTAAGCAGAGAAAACATGGCTCTTGTGCAATTCTCTTGTCATGTCTTCAAAGGTATCACACAGTGAGGCTTTCCAAAAATGCAGCATGAAGCACCAATTCTTGATTTAAAAATCAAGAATTAAGCACCCCTGTAAGGTCATTCTCAGGATAAAATACACACTGGCCTATCTGCCACTATTAAAGACTTGACTTCAATTAATACATCCTTTGATGGACTCATACATTTAATTACCTGATTTTGGTTTTATTTCCAAGATTGGTTTTCCATTTATGTGAGAGCTTGTACCTTGAGAGCATTTATCTATGGTAGAATAAGAGATAATATATTTGACTTTTCTACTTTAGGGGGAGTCACAACCAAACTTCATGCTCCATGTAACAGCTTCAGGGTTATTAGCTGAATAATCCCTCGGGTTATAGCTGAGCCACACAAATGGTCTTTTATGAGAGTCAGTCCAGGATGGTGGCTGTGAGCAGGGATGTAGAAGCCAGACTGCCCAGGTTCCATTCTTGCCTCTACCACTTTGTAGGGACCTTGGACCTGGTGCTTAAGCTCTCAGTGCCTCAGTTACCTCGCCTGTCAAATAGAGCTGTTGTGGGATTAAGTGAATTAACATACTATAAAGCTTTTAAAAGGCGGCAGAGTAACACACAGGATGCAAAGCCCTCTCATTTTTGGCCATTTATTTTACCTACAAACTTCTTTTCTCCATCTTCCACAGAAGCAGCTATCATTGCTGATACCAGATGCTTGCAGTATGACAGCATGCAGGACCTGCCACCTTGAGGACTCTGGGAGCAAGAGAACCCCTGACTCAGCAGCCTACTGATTCTGTAGGACATCTGTGCAGAACCATGTAGTTTCAATGTCACATAGAGCTGACTCACCAGGACAGGAAAATTACAGTTCAGGCCAGCCACAGTGGCTCACGCCTGTAATCCCAGAACTCTGGGAGGCTGAGGCAGGTGGATCGCTTGAGTCCAGGAGCTTCAGACCAGCCTGGGCAACATGACAAAACACTGTCTCTACTAAAAAGACAAAAATTAGCCAGGTGTGGTGGCAAGAGCCTATAGTCCCAGCTACCCAAGACGCTGAGGTGGTAGGATCATTGCAGTAAGCCAAGATGGCACCACTGCACTCCAGCCTGGGTGACAGAGTGAGAGCCCGTCTCAAAAAATAAAATAAATAAAATAAAATATTACAGTTCAAATGAATCCCATGTCTATTACGAATGAGATTTTAGGAGGCATGCTAACTGGGCAGGATGGCAGTTCTCATCCTCATTCCCAATACAGACCTGGGAGCTACAAATGAGTCTCTGCCAATGACGTGTCTGTGACAAAAGTCACACTAGTGGCAGGAGTTCATGGCAGTATTATTCTCTAGGTTAGGAAATATGAGATTAAAAATCTTCGTTGTCGACAGCAAACTAGGAATACAAGGATTTTGATTCTAGATCTACATAAACCTAAAAGCAGTCAAAGGGGGATCCATGGACCCATTTTAAATTACATCCAACCACACTACAGAATAAATAAATGGGTAGGTAATAAGGAGCTTGCCCTCATGTGAAACCTCATTGTGTGTATGACCTCCCTATAACGCCTGTTACCTTCCCAGAGCAGAATTCACTATGAGGCAAACCTGAGACCAATCTAAGGATTGCTAAAATAAGGATGCAAGTTTCCCTGTTACGCTACAAACCCCATCAGGCTAGCTGCCATGTCTGAATCGGTTTTTATTACCCCCATTCCACTAAGAGCAATTTTATTTGAATGTACTATTTATGTAGTTAAAAAGAAACAAATCTTTTATCCATTAGACAAACTCACAACATAGACCCAATACCATTATGATGATGGAATTCTTCAGAATAACACAGTTTCCTCAAATTGTATAGGAAACCCATTATTTGTGCAAGATATTTAGAGATTCACAACAACAGGAAAATACAAATGAATGGACAGGTAAAGAAAATTTATTTAGTTTAGAGGAGAGCCCCAGGTATGAACAAGTGGCATTAAACTTTGCAGATTCTCCTCCTATTAATACAACCCTGAGTATCATTTGTGAAGGGTAACAGTTGTGTAATACCGCATTAGCAACTTCTTTCTCTCTTGCAAAAGGCAAGAAGAAGAAGGGAAGAATCTGTCAAATATTCTAAACTCAAAATCTCAATTACAAAAGCTATAAATAAAGCCACCATTATTACTGCAATACTGGAATGGACCAGGTCAACTTTAGGGGGAAAAAAAAAGTTCCCCACTAGACACTGTGCCCATAACCCTCATGGAGCTGCCACAGGGCTTGGTGTTGCTGTCCCCAAGGTCACTAGAGACTGTGCTGCATCTCCGTGATGCCAGAACACTTTACTCACAGATTCCACTCCATGGGAAGGAGGAAAACGGAGGGGGAACTAACATTATTTAGCATATTCTACATTTTACACATGATTCTTTTTGGAGACAGAGTCTCGCTCTGTTGCCCAGGCTGGAGTACAGTGGCACGACCTCGGCTCACTGCAACCTCTGCCTCCTGAGTTCAAGTGATTCCCCTGCCTCAGCCTCCCGAGAAGCTGGGATTACAGGCACCCGCCATCACGCCCGGCTAATTTTTGTATTTTTAGTAGAGACGGGGTTTCACTATGTTGTCCAGGCTGGTTTCAAACCCCTGGCCTCAAGTGATCCACCTGACTCGGCCCCAAAGTGTTGGGATCACAGGTGTGAGCCACCGCACCTGGCCTTACACATGGTTCTTGACACCTTATCTTATTCATCAATCCTTACCACTACTGAGGTGGACTCATTAGCCCCATTTCTCAGATGAGTAAACTGCTCACAAGACTAAGTAAATGGCAAAACCAGGATTAAAACCAAGTTCAGGACCTTTAATATATCCCCTTAACACCACAGCTAACTTTGCAACCAGAATTATCTTTTCCAAATACATTTCCTATCATTCCCCTGGCCTAAAATCCTGCAACAATGCCTTAATACACTTGGAATAAACAAATACCAAGTTCCTGATTGTCGTCCTTAGGATATGGTAAATGCTGCCCACCTTTCCCAGCTCCCATTTCCTTTCCACCCTCCAAGAATTCATAACACTTCCACTTTGGAGGCTTCATGCTCCTGCCCCCTCTGCCAGGAATACCCTCCCCTGCTGGTTCTTTTTCCCCCTTGGTCCGGAGAGGCCTTCCCTGACCTTCCTGTCTTGGACTTCCATTTCCTCGTGGCACCTGTCGCACTTTCTTTGAGTCATGGTTTATTGTCTGTCTTGTCCCCTTTACAGAGTTGTACCAATGGGATGCCTAGGTCTGCCATGCTTGCTGTCATGGACCCCACATCAGGCACATGGTAAGCACCCAGCCTGGCTAGACACACCCATCTCCTTCCAGGCAGAGGCCGGGTCACTCACCCTGGGTTCTCTCCTATCAGGTCTGGCATAGTGCTTGACATGCAGTAGAGGACAAATGTTTATTGAATAAATACATACATGCCTAAGAATAGTCTCAGAACTGTAGACCAAAAGAATGTAAATGTCCCACACTGCCATTTATGTCAAGCTGTACTTAAATGGCAGCCTATTTTTATATAAATAACAGTTACATTTATTTTACTACTACAGAAAAATGATTATTTTATGTCTGTTAACTACTAATTTGGAGTCCTTTTCACAGGAATGTGTTGCTGGCTTATTTACTGGATCACTCAGTAGCTCTTAAAGTGGCAGGTATCAAGTGGGGAAGCTAATTCCCACTTGTGGGTCCCAGCAGGTATGTGTGCCGAGTTATTTAAACGGACCTTGTGTTTTCTTGGGGCTGCCTTCCTATAGGTAAGAGAGGTATCACTTGGAGTTGAAAAGCGCTCCCCTCCCCAGGCATCTGCACAAGAAGCTCCCTCTGCCTGGAATACCCTCTCCAGGGCTTGCTCCTCAGAGGAGTGTTCCCCATACTCTCTACGTTGATGTTGCCGCTGCCTGCACCACCTCCATCCCACCTCCATCCTGCTTGGCCCTGTCACTCCGTCTCCTATTACTCGGCTTTGTTTTCTTCTGAGCACCTTTCACCATTTTAAACCATTTCATGATTTATTTGCTTATTATCCACAGATCTCCCCCTGGATCTGATAGTTATAAGATTCATGGAAAGAGAAGCTTTGTCTGTCTTGTTCCCTGATACATTCCCAGTGCCTACAGCATTGTCAGGCATGAAATAGTCACTAAGTATCTCTTAAATGAACGGACGGATGCAGTCCTTGGCTCACATCGGGGGATCACTAGTAACATTTGAGACAGTGGTGATGTTTCCCTGAATAACTCCACTCTTTGGATTGAAGACCAAGTAAACAGACATATAGTGCTGTGTTTTTACAAATGCTTTAATAGTGAAAACTGTGAACACATATGAATGGAATGTGAACGGCATCACATAACATCACAAAACATCACACCACATCACATAACAGTAGAAAGTATCCCTGTTCAACAATTACCAGGCCGGCACGGTGGCTCACGTCTGTAATCCCAGCACTTGGGGAGGCCGAGGCAGGCGGATCACGAGGTCAGGAGATCGAGACCATCCTGGCTAACATGGTGAAACCCTATCTCTACTAAAAATACAGAACATGAGCTGAGCGTGGTGATGGGTGCCTGTAGTATCAGCTACTCAGGAGGCTGAGGCAGGAGAATGGCCTGAACCCAGGAGGTGGAGCTTGCAGTAAGCCGAGATGCTGCCACTGCACTTCAGCCTGGGCGACAGAGCGAGACTCTGTCTCAAAAAACAAACAAACAAACAAACAAAAAACAATTACTAATACATGGCCAGTCTTGTGCAGATGAAGTACTATGTACTCAATGCTGCTGAAATAAGACCATTAAGAGAATTTCAGAAGTTATATTAACGTACGATCCAAGGTGGATTCATATTCAATTCAGGGAAACAAACTAGCAGATTATAAATTTCCAAAGGGCTCATCTAAGTTTCACATGGTGCTGAGAATAGTAAGCACTTCTTTTCCCAGAGATTTCAACCCTCCTGTATCAAGCAGTAAGAAAGCTAAGAGTACCAAAAATAGATGTTCGACAGCCCCAAGGGGTCAGCCATGTCTCCATTCCTAATACACTCAGTGGCTGCTTCACCCACCCCGATTTGACCTGTTCTATTATCTAGTTTTCCAGCACACACAGCAGATACGACAGCTAACAAGCAGGGCTGTGAGAGAGGGTGGCAGCCGAACGGTGTCTCCTGGCAGCCCAATGCTGTGACAAGAGATGAAAGCTGAGGGCAACCCAAGCCCCTTTCACCATGTGGAAAGTAATGGATGCTCATGATGACATCCGGCAGCCTCTGGCTCTGCTACGACAGTGCAGAAATACAGCAAAACAGTGAAGGGTTAGTGTTTGAAGGAATAAGTTCCAGTGATCTGAAAAATTAACTTTGATTAAAATACTCATGGGAGGGAAGACATAAGCAGCCGGTTGAGTTAGAAAAAATTTTTTTGTTGGATGAGGATTTTAGATAAAGATTCTAGACAATTTCAATGATTTAGGATTCAGCTTGCTTGGTTTCTGTTTCAGTATTTTGATCAAAAGGGTGTAATTACATGTAGTTTTCGTTCCAGTCTCTATTACGTGGTCAAGGTCAAGAAAACAGGAGTGACCAACAGAAGAAAACACACTCCAAGGAGGCACGAAATGAAAAGTTGCAACTGGGTATAGCCAAATCAGCAGGCCTCAAACCTGTCATGAAACGCGTCTAAAAAAAATAAAAGATAAACTAGCATCCATAGCATCTTTACCTTCACTTCTCCCCCACTTACCAAAAACGAAAGAAGGGAAGAAGAGAGGATAGGAAGAACACTTTTTTCTTTTACAATCATCAAGGAGAACGATCATTTTCATTAGTGTTTTTATACACAAAATCTTTATCTGCTTGAGATATTAAAAAGAAAATTTTGGTCTGGGCCCTTTTGGTTAGCTTCCTACTTTTCTGGAATACCATTCCAAGGACAATGACTATCCTTTCAAAGCTGAGACCTTATTCTTTTCATCTATTTACAAAATTACTTATTCACTCTGTTTTCATGTAAAAGTAATATATGGCTGGGTGTGGTGGTTCACGAAGCCTGCAATCCCAGCACTTTGGGAGGCCGAGGTGGGTGGATCACCTGAGGTCAGGAGTTCGAGACCGGCCTGGCCAACGTGGTGAAACCCCGTCACTACTAAAAATACAAAAATTAGCTGGGCGTGGGGGCGTGCACCTGTAATCCCAGCCACCCAGGAGGCTGAGGTAGGAGAATCGCTGGAACCAGGGAAGCAGAGCCTTCAGTGAGCCAAGATCCCACCACTGTGACTCCAGCCTGGGCGACAGGGCAGGACTCCGTCACTAAACTAAACTACTAATATGTATTGCTTAGAATAAATGTTGTAAATTGAAAGTGAACTGTAAATAAGTTTGCCCTTACAGGGTCACATCCTCCTTCAAGATAACTGCTGTCCTAAGGTACTGGAAAAACTCCACTGCAATCCTGAGGCCCAGGTAAATGGAACCAATGTAAACAATGAAAAATACACAAATGACACCTTTCCCAAACAGTATTCAGAGAAGGATTACTGCAGCAAGGCACACTAATGTTAATGGTAGTTCAGAGTAGGGGGTCCCATAATCAAACATTTTTTTTAACTCCTGCCTTTATAAGCCCCCAACTTAAAAATTCTCAAAGCATGATTGCATATCAAGTGCACCGAGAAGTTATGCAGTAAATAAACTGATTTAACTTTGTTTTACTGCAGAGACATTCTTCCCTGCATGGCAAACATTAGCATCCAGTTCAAGGGACCACACTTCAAGGAAAGCTGAACAAATCTCAAGTAACAATAACCAGTTAATACAGAAAAATACACTCACAGTCTCCACTTTATGAAGGAGGAAAAACATACTAAGAGATCTACTTTTAAAAATGTCAGAGGACCATAACGATGATGCCAGTAGCCCCTTAGTACAATCTTTCCAGAAAGTTTTTCTAAATTTGAAATAAATGCAAACAGCTGAGTTTTTTATTTGCACTTTGGTCATTTCCACTGGGGTATTTTAAAATGAGACAATGGGTGTGCCCCTTCACTGACTCCCTCAGTGAGGACACAATGGAACAGAACATCTGCCAATAACTGATGAGAATCAAGGTGGGGAGAGGAAGGGAGAAGAATGCCCTTGGAAAGCCAAGTGCGGGAAGAACAAAAACTCTTGGTGTCTCCTGTGCTCTGAAGACTAGCCTGCTTCTGCTTAAACCATTTGGGCTTCTGGCTGGCCCCAATCTACCTAAAGCTCTAAAGCTTTCCCCAGTAGAAGTTTTGGTTTTTTGCTTATAGACATTTCACTTTTCCTGCAAGTCCTATTAGTTGAGTGACTAAAAAATCTGCAGAGTTTACTTATAGAAGTACTTTTATTGATTAATCCAAAGAGAAACTTAAGCTTTTAAATCAGGAAAAAAGGGGCATCAAACACAATACACTGAACTTTTAATTAACAACATTGGAAGCATCATTGGGCCCACAGCAATTTAACTCACTTCAAGTCCAATTTAACTTATTTCAAGTCACTAGAAGGAGTGACCCCAGGGAAGGGCCGTCCACAAGATCCTGCAGACACAGGGCTTTAACTCCAGACCTAGGAGACTTAGCTCAACAGCTAATGGTCCCTGCAAAAGTCCATCACAGTCCATTCTCTAGAAGGTCTCCAGAAATGAGAACATCCAGTATTTTCACTAAGGAAAGCAAACCATTTGGAAATTCCTAACCCCCAACTCAAGGGATCTGCAGCAAGGTGACCTGCGGAGTTTGGAGTCCATGTTGTTTTCCAAATACCAGTGAAGAAACAAACCTGGAGGATGGAAAAATAAACCATGGTACTCCATACAATGCAACAGTTTACAGCAACGGAAGGACATTAACCACAGTTCCACACATCAATGTGGATGAATCTCAAAAAAATAATGTTGAAAGAAGAAGGCAAGTCCGTGAATAATATATTCAACATGATTCTATTACATAAATTCACCCAAAAGGGCAAAACTAAAAATATATCGCTTGGGGATATACAGTTAAATGCAAAACTTAAAAAAAAAAAAAAAAGAAAGAAAGAAAGAAAGAAATAACCATAAAAATCAGGAAAGTGAGGTTATTTAGAAGGACACTCCTTTGGGTCCACTCTTCTAAAGCATGGGTTATCTGTTTTTTCAGCCAGATGGAGGGTATGTGGGTATTCATTTTTATTATTATTCTTTAATTGCACATATTTCTTCTTTTTTTAAATTAAAAAAAATAGAGATGGGTCTCACTATGTTGCCCAGGCTGGTCTCAGACTCCTGGGTTCAAGCAATCCTCCTGCCTCAGCCTCCCAAAGTGCTGGGATTATAGGCGTGAGCCACCACACCCAGCCTGCACATACGTTTTATCACCTTCATATATATTTCATAATTTCAAGAAGTAAGCAAGGCCAGGTATGGTGGTTCACACCTGTAATCACAGCACTTTGGGAGGCTGAGGCAGGTGGATCACTTGAGCTCAGAAGTTCAAGACCAGCCTGGGCAACATAGTGAAATCTTGTCTCTATAAAAAATTACAAAAATTAGCCAGGCATGGTCGCAGGTGCCTGTAATCCCAGTTATTCAGGAGGCTGAGGCAGGAGAATCGCTTCAGTCACAGAGGTGGAGATTGCAGTGAGCCAGGATTGTGCCACTGTACTCCAGCCCAGGCGATGGGATTGAAACACTGTCTCTAAATAAATAAATAACAATAACAATAAAAAGTAAGCAGTGATTCTCTCCAAATATAAAAATTTAAAATTTAAAAATAAAGTAGATGACTCAGGAGACTTCAGTTAGGAGAGATTAATCAACTACGGGAAGGTCAAGAATGCCCCTGGAATTCAGTAAGTCTTCACAATTAAAACAGGAAATTCCATTACATCTTCCCTGTTCCAAAGACCTGGAGGCTGCCAGGCATGAATCCCTGGGTTTGGTGGGTTTTTTTTTCTTTTCTTTTTTTTTTTTTTTTTTTTTTGCTGGTCGGTAATTTAGGTTTTTTCATGTCTGTGGAAAGATAATATATGGTTATTGGGGTGACCCTCTTCACAATTACTGCACTAAGAAACACAAATTTTCAAATGGCACTTAAGATAAATGAGAAGGGCTAGTAAAAAGGGAGCAGACCAAAATCTTTCACAAGCTGCATCAAGAATCACATAAAAGCTTTTTAGCCCTTTCTCAATTTCCTCTAAGTCTTCAATCACCTTTTCACCAATGTCTGAGTTAAGAATATACTAGACATCTTCATTTCTTATCTCAGATGTCAGTGAGGGCACAACTCTCAAAAACCTTTCCCTAAGATTCAATCAGCTTAGCAGCCCAGGAGAATGATAACCAGTATTTACACGATAAGCCCTCTCAGGTCAGGCCCAGTCCTCAATCCTGTTGTATCTTCAGCACCCACTTCAATATCCGACACGTGGAAGAGCTGAAAAATCTTTTACTTTAAGATACGACTCTCATATAACACGTTCACTGGTTAAAAATACATATGTACATGACTCCAGAATTTTAAAACTATTTTTAAAACTTAAAAAAAATTATCAGGATCACTGAATAAATGTATGTTAAAACCATGAGATATTTGAGCAGAGATGATATTTCTAAGCATGTATTTCAGAAACCATTTGCTCACGTGCTCAGAAAAGCCACTTACACAGGTTCCAGCAGGACTCATACTTGATCTGGAACATTTTCCTAACGCTAATTACAATACTAGTTAGAGCTGGTGACAATAGACATTTTGGGGATTTTTCCGAACAATCTCTAGTCGTGGACTTGAAATAAGTTAAATTGTTATGGGCCCAATGATACTTTCAATGTTGTTAATTAAAAGTTCAATGGATTAGTGCGTTTGATGTCCCTTTTTCTCTGATTTAAAAGCTTCTCTCTGAATTAATCAATAAAAGTACTTCCATAAGTAAACGGCAGATGTTTTTAGTCACTCAACTAAATGGACTTGCAGGAAAAATGAAATGTCTATAAGCAAAAAACAAAACTTCTACTGGGGGAAGCACCTCTGAAAGCTTACATTTATGTTACACTAAATATTCTTTTTTTTTTGCCCAATTCTTCCTTACAAATGCAACAGAACAAGGACGAAGAGTTATAGGAAGGACGGCATGATAAGCCGAGAAGTGGATGAGAAGAGGCAAGACAGAGAAAAATGAAAACTTAAAAGGTGGCTGCTAAGAAGCAAAGTCTTCCAGATGTGGATGGGAACATACTGAGATAATTATTTTTCCATTCCATGTACAATATTTTCTTTTATTAGTGATCATAGCTGGGTCTGGTATGAAAACTTAGCTGATTCAGAAGTGACAGCAACAAATTTCTAAAACACTTAGGTTAACTGATCTCCCCACACCGTATGATGGGTAATATCTGAAAAGCCAGGAAATAGATGGATATAGTCCTAAGAAAATTTAGTATCTTTATATACAAGCTACATATCTGAATCAAATTAAATTCCCTCCTTCCTCTAAACACACTCCCCCCAAAAAGAAAAAAAAAAATCAACAAATGCTTCCAATGTATCCATCAGATATCTGGGAGAATAATATCTAAGCAGAGGGGCAGACAAGTGCAGAAACACTGATGCAAGCGCATGCTTGGAGGCAAAGATGTTAGGAAACAGTCTTCTTTGGGATGTATTCTGAAGTTAGAGTGAAGAGATTTGCTGATGAGTTGATTTGAGGTGTGCAGGTCAGAGAGGAATCACTGAGAACAAAGTTTTTCGCTTGAGCAGGAGGAAGAATAGGGTTGCCTTTTGCTGAAATGAGAGGCTGTGGGAAGAGCTGATTTGGTGGAAGAAATGAGGAATTTGGTTTCAAACATGCTAACTTTGAGATGCTAATTAGACATCTCAGCAAGGAAGGCAACATGAGGTCAAAATAAAGATGACACTTCAAGCTATGGACCTGCGTGAGATTATTCACTGTCTTGTGTGGAGTAAATACACATGGTTTCTCCATCATCACTTTGAAGGCACAAATCTAGTAGACAACTCACAAGAGAAAGCAAAAGATTTCCTGGACACTTTACTAGGAGAGAACATAAACAACAGTCCGTGGGTAGGAGCTGATAATCGACAGTATGTGCTTCAGTGTATGTGCACTGCATTTAAACAAAGTTCATCACATCAACACTTCATAAGGAACATGTCTAATTAGCAGCAGTCATCCTGTGAGAACTGGGGGGCTACCAGAGTAATGACGAAGGCAAACAGTGTTATCTGTTGGAAGGGTTTTTCAGGAGTAAGGACACTAAAATGTAGTTAGCTCTGGAAATTAGTCATTAATGAAGAGGATACTTGGCTAGGGGAGCAGCAAATTAGAAGGAAAATTTCGTTAGCAGTACAAATAGCTACAATTACCAAATATGTCAGTCACTACTGACCTCCCCCAACCCAACTCTTAAGAGAATCTGCTGTGCCCACAGCACCAGAAGAGGCAGCTGTATTTATGATACTCTTATGTAAAATGGTCATCTTATAATGAAGATGTCAGAACCAGACATATAATTAAAGTAGTCATCATGTCCACGGTCCTACTAATTCTGAAAAGAAATGCATTGCTTATCTTGTGTTAATATATAGAGTGACCAACATTCATTTCTTGTAAACTTCCACGAATTCCTAAATTTACCTGTCTCCTGGTGCATTTTTTGAGACAGAGTCTCACTCTGATACCCAGGCTGGAATGCAGTGGCACAATCTTGGCTCACTGCAACCTTCTGCCTCCAGGGCTCAAGTGATTCCCATGCCTCAGCCTCCCGAGTAGCTGGGGTAACAGGCACGCACCACCACGTCCAGCTAATTTTTGTATTTTTAGGAGAGATGGGGTTTCCCCATGTTGGCCAGGCTGGTCTTCAACTCCTGGCCTCAAGTGATCTGCCTGCCTCAGCCTCCCAAAGTGTTGGGATTACAGGTGTGAGCCACCACGCCTGGCCCCTGGTACATTTCTTTAAAACACATGTAGGAGGTTTTTCTGATATTTAGAACAAAGTTTCACTAGCTGCTTCTCGGCTAGAAGGCATACCCAATTATACACTCACTGGAAAAGCATTGGACTAATAAGGAGATTGAAATTTTCTTTGAAGTAAAAATTACTTATAAACTCAGAGTGTAATAAATGGAGAATGTTTAAGTATATTAGGATATATTCAGATGATAAACAACTTGTAGATAGTATTTGAAAGTAGTTCCTTAAAATGTAATCAGAATCCAACAATTTCACTTCTGGGAATATACCCAAAAGAAGTGAAAGCAGGGACTAGGTGTAGTGGCTTACACCTATAATCTCGGCACTTTGGAAGGCCAAGGCAGGTGGATCACTTCAGGTTAGGAGTTCGAGACCAGCTGGGCCAACATGGTGAAACCTCATCTCTACTAAAAATACAAAAATTAGCCAGGTGTGGTGGCACATGTGACTGTAGTCCCAGCTACTAGGGAGGCTGAGGTGCAAGCATTGCTTGAACCCAGGAGGCAGGGGTTGCAGTGAGCTGAGATCACGCTCAGAGAGCAAACTCTGTCTCAAAAAAAAAAAAAAGTAAATGCAGGAACTTGAACAGATACTTGCATACCAACATTCATAGCAGGATTACTGACCACAGTCAAAAAGTAGAAACAACCCAAGTGTCCATCAGTGGACAAATGGATAAACAAAATGGGTATATACTACAGTGGAATATTATTCAGCCATAAATAGGAAGGGAAGTCTGATACATGCTACAACATGGATGAACGTTATGCTAAGTGAAAAAAGGCAGACACAAAAGGATAAACACTGTATGAGTCTACTTACATGAGGTACCCAGAGAAGTTAAATTCATAGAGACAGAAAGTAGAAGGGGGTGAGGGGCGGTTAATAAGGAGTTATTTAATGGGTATAGACTTTCTGTTTGGGATGATGAAGAAGTTCTGAAAATGAATAGTGGCGATGGCTATACAACACTGTGAATGTATTTGATACCACTGAATTGTACACTTTTAAATGGCTAAAATGATCAATTTTATGTTATGTATATTCTGCCACAATAGAAATATGAATCAGAGTACAATTAATTTCCCACCTCCATAATTGCTAGGTACTGAGAAAGAGTAAGAGAGTGAGATTTCTCTCAGAGGCAAAGGATGGTGAGGATATGGGAAGTTGCTCCAGGCAAGAAGACTCAGAATAAACAAGCAACTTCCACTTGGCAGGCCTCTTGGCATAAGCCCGTGCAGCACCAGAGCAGCACCCCCTACCCTCCAGAGGCTGGCACCAGCAGACAGTGACAACATCCTGACCAGTCACAGTCATCAGCCAGCTGATACGTGAAAGACAGGCTTCAGCAAGAGAAAGGTAGTCTAGAATCTTTCTGTCCTGTGTACTGCGTAAAATCACGCAGGCCGCGAGAAAATACAATACATGAAAGCTGAAGCCCTCCTGCAGAAGGTTAGGTATCTATTTCCCAGGCTGGTTTAGGTCTGGAAACATAAACTGACGTCTGTGAGCTAGTCATCTGGGTCAACTCATCTCATCTTCATCAGACTTTGCACAGTACAGTTTCATGAACCAAAATGACTACCCCTCATGTACATGAGACAAATACGCGCAGGTTCATTTTGTATGAACATATTTTGGGGGTTTATTTTCTAAAATGTCCAAAATACTCCAAACCTGTCTCAGATAAAGTTCAAGGAAATCTTTCCACATCAGTTGGAATCAGCAACATGAGAGAATCAAGACACTCTCAGAGCCCTAAGGTGGTGGTGTCAGTGGATCCAGACGGCTACAGAACCTGGGAATACCAGGTGCTAGCCACATCAGAGGCCACCACCAAAGGGCAGAGGAGCCACAACGGGTTCTACTTCACGTACCAAAGTGCTACTTAGGGATCGAGGGAAAAGGAAATCCGGAGTTCACTTTATTCTGCTGTATCTACTATGCTACAAGGAGACTACAAAGCAGTCAAATGCCTCACTATAAATACCTTCACTTTGCTGCTCTGTATCATGCTGTCCAAGAGAGCTTACCATTAGAACACCACAAAGTAAGAAACTATTTCCCTGCTTCAAGTAAGGTCACATGTGTTAAATGTCATCAGAATATAACCATCAAAAAAATTATGATGGTTAAAATGATGTTCACAAAAAACACATAACAGAGGTCACATCAAGTCCTAAACTTCAACTTCAGAATACCTTGGGTCACGTGAATCATTTAAACATGAACTTAGAAAGACTGGTACATAATGGAAATGTATATTTCCATTATATAATGGAAAGAATTTAATGTAGGATCACAGACACTATAAATAACCTAAAAGCTAAACACAAGATTACAAACAATTTGATCGTGTGAGCATTCCAGAATGAGCTCATGCCACAGTAATAACTCAAAAGAAAAGAATTTCTCAAAAAAAAAAAAACAAAGGAGCTCTTTAAGCAAAAGGTACAGGATTCTCACAATTTGTTAAATCATTACCTGCTTTGTCAAGGCTAAAAACGAAATTCTTATCACAAATAGGTTTTACCTATTTGTGTGTGTGTGTGTAAGAGAGAGACAGAGGGACAGAGTGAGGGGCGTGCGGGGAAGACAGGGTCTCACTCCGTCACCCAGGCTAGGCTAGAATGCAGTGGCGCCTTCATAGCTCACTGCAGCTTTGAATTCCTGGGCTCAAACGATGCTCTAGCCTCAGTCTCCCAAGCACCTAGGACTACAGGTGTGTGCACCACTCTCGACTATTTTTGCAGGGTGGGGAAAGACAAGGTCTCACTATGTTGCCCAGGCTGATCTCAAACCCGACCTCAAGTGATTCTCCTGCCTCAGCCTCCCAAAGTGTTAGGGTTATAGGCATAAGCCACCACACCTGGCCTAGTTTTACCGTGTTGACCTCCTCCTCTAGCAGGCATGAGGCACTACAGGCAAATACATTAGCTAGTCTTCACGATGGCACTAAGCCCACAACCAGATAACAGTCAACGGCACAGTTGAGAGACAGCTGACAAGAAGGGCAACTGTTACACAAGACTCACCGAACCTTAAGTCAAACAAACAGGACTAAAGATGGCGCTACAGTCTGCCTGCAATGCTTAAAAATATATCATTTGTGAAGTGTACTATCCTTTTGCTCTCTGAAGGATAAAAGGACTTAACAGGTGACAAAACTTGGCCAAGTGCTACGGAAACTAGAAAGGAGAACAAAATTACCTCTTTCCTGGGGAAAAAAAAAAAAAAAAAGCACAATTTATTTTGAAACTTTCATCAATATACATTAAACCATTTGGGAGTATTTATTTAGGAAGGAAATGAAAGAAGTATCAGCTTAGCTGGCATTGTGAAGCACCATGAGAATGTATAAGGGACAGTTCACAAATGCCTAATTCCTCAGCTTCCTAATACAGGCAGTGAACAAGAAGTAACAAATTCCTCAGGTGATAAATCATGTTTTAAAATAACGGATTCATGCATTTCCATAGAGACAGTAATTATTTTAATTTCCTGGAAACAGGGTAATAGGAAAGGAACTTACGTTATCAGGAAAAACACCGTTCAGAAGCTATCTTGCATTTGCTAAAGTTGCCTGACCTCACAGTTCATACAAAGGCTGAGTGGTACTGCCAAATTAGCTGGGCAGGATGGAAGGTAGACTAGAAGAACCTGGATTTGCCAAACTTTGCCGTAACCTTCCCTGGGACAGAAAGTCCAGGGAGTTAAGTAAGTTTCCACAATAGACTACAGGGCTGGGAAAAGAAAAGGGACAGTAGTCATCTTACTATCACTGCCCCGGAGTTCAAAGGGTTTTAACACACTTCTAATAGGCTTTCTCGAGCATTAGTTCACTTGATCATTGTGATAATCCAAAGTGTTTACAGAACCAATGTTCCCATTTACAGAACAGGCTTTACCCAAGGGGTTAACGAACTTGCCTAGAATTTGATAGACTCAGGCTTAAAAATTATTCTCTGGATTCTAAGTGTTTTCTCCACTAATCAATATCCAGCAGGCTCATTTTCGATTAACAAAGGGCCTTCCTAAAATATCAATGAAACACACATATATGCATAATATCCTTGCTGTTCTTTCATGGGAAAACACCACATTCTTAAGGCTTTGTTTTTCATGTGTGATGTTACATACTTATTATTCCTAAAATGTTAAAGGCCAAACTAATAATAATAAAGTGCTGCTTCTAATGCCACAGTTTTGTTGTTGGTTGACCAGTTTATTCTAAGGTCACAAGAGCTGGATTATCATTTTAGCCTTGTCTTATTTTGCTACCTTACACAGATTCTTTACTGTTCTTTCAGATTTTGATAAGATCTTCCTCTTTCAAATGGCTATCAAATACAATTTGCACTCATGAAATAGTATTCCATGAAGTCTTAAGAGAAGTGACGTGGCGTAAAAAAATCAATTCTAACGGGGCTATTGAGGACCTACTGAACACTTACCATGTGTTTAGCACCATGTACTAAAATAAGAAGTGACAAACGTACCCTAAAAGTTCACATCTTAGGAAGGCAAAATAAAAAGCAGGGACACAAAATATTGCATTCTTGATGCTTTGTTCTTACTTATTTTTAAACTTTTTTTTAGAAATAGGATCCTGCTATGTTGCCTAGGCTGGTCTCAAACTCCCGGACTCAAGTGATCTTCCTATCTCAGCCTCCCTGGTAAGCGGGACTCCAGGCCTGTACCACCTCACCTGGTTCCATGAAGCTCTGTTGTCATAAACGACAATATTGTAAGACTGGACAACAGAAGACACTAAAAACTATGTGTTCATGACAGCGTAGGTACTAGAGCCTCAGAAAAACTTTTAAATGCTATTTCTTCTGATGATAATGGGAAAAAAAATGTAGAAAGTATAAAAGAAAAATAAAGAGCCCCAGTAATCCCATTATCCAGAGACAAGATAACTATTGTGAAGCAATAATGGTAAATTTTCCTTCTAGACTTGTTTCTATGCTTCTGTTCCCCACAATGGTTCCCAAACTACAGTGACCAGACTAACAACATCAGCATCACCTGGAAACTCATTGGAAAAGCAAATGCTTGAGCCCCACTGCAGACATACTGAATATGAAACTCTACAGGAAGACATAGCAATTTGTGTTTTAATAAGCCCTCAAGGTGACTCCGATGTATGTTGAAGTTTGAGAACCACCGACACATGCTAGACACACAGAGATATACACACATAACTTTTCCCCTCCCCAATGGGGTTATGGTAGACCTACTGTCTAAAATTTTACATCCATATTTGACACCAGGCTTATATTTTGAAAATCACCTAAATATTGCATAAATACTGTATTGTATGCCTGAATGCCTTGTACATGGGTGAACAACATCATAAAATGCTTCATAGAACAAATGCAATTAAACACCAAGAGTCAGCCAGACTAAAACGTTGCTGGCTGAATAAACAAGCCATTTAGTAACATTGCGACCTTATAAAATCCATTTTTAAAATTCTGCATAGTTGCATGAGGTTTTTAGATCTTCTTTTTAAAAAATAAGGAACATCTGCATTAGCTTCTTGATCCTGTCTGTGAATCTATTTTGGGGTTACTTAGAAACTCGCTTTTGTTTTCCAACATTCTGGCACTGAGCAAACAGTTCCCTGACCCACCAATCTGACACACCGGAACTGTCACCTCAACACCCTTGTATTTGTCTTCTCCACCCCACCACAGCAGAGCACTACTGCACAGATTCCAGAAAAGCTAATGCAAGCTCGCACAGCTTGTATGCAGGCCAGAGGCCTTAACTCAGACAGCAGAGAGAGGGTTGAAGCAAGGAGGAAGTCTGTGAGAAAGGAAAGAAAAAAAAAATGAAAAAACTGGGTAAGTGGCACCAACATCCCATAGAGACTTTGCTTAATTTGGCCAAATTATTTTTCCAGTTCTGGAATACATCCCTTTCCAAATCTTTGCCAACCCCAAGGAAATCACAATAGAGTAAAGCAGAGGAAAAAGTCAAGCTTGTCATTTGCTCAAGGTCACCCAAAATGCTTAATTAGAAAAAACAAAATTAATTCACAGTAAGATAAGAATATCTAAAGTGTATCATTGTTTCTTCACAAGAAAAGAAAGGCCCTGTGACCTTGGCCATGTCCTTGAACCTTCTGGGGCCCCAGCTTCTCTTCTATTAAGAATGACAAGAATGGCTGGAGAACATGAATTTAAGAGTTGTCAAGTGATGGGAACAAAGGAAAGCCAAGAAAGTGCAAGTATAATATGATTTTACAGCACCTATAAAAGATGTACTGGTTGGCAATCTCTCCTCTTAACCAATAAAGAGTGCATTTCAACTGTATCTTTCTTTGTTAGAAATCTCCTGAGCAGAGGTAGACACAGCATACCAGGCACACGAAGGGCACTGCAGAGGAGTGGTTTACCTGCAGACTGGAACCAGAATGCCTGGGCCTGAATACCAGTTTCACTATTTACTATCGAGGTGACTTGAGCAAATCACTTAATCCCACTGGGCCTTGGTTTCCTCATTAAGGCAATGGGCTTAATCGGGCTTTGTAAGGATTAAATGATTATATAAAGCACTTAAAATAATTTCTCATCTATATAAGTATTAGCTATTGTTATTATCAATAACATTATTAGGAATACTGAAGATCCTACTCAAAAGAGAGAAAGTGAGAGGTGGTTAAGGTTTGGAAACATCATTGAAATGTAACGTATGTGCCAGAAAACAAGAAATCTGTACCTATAAAACATGACATGGGACCATCAAAAGGGCAGACAATAGAGTCAGAGTTAAGTAAGCATGCTACTCCCAAATCCAAGCACAGACTACCAACCACGCTGTGTATTACAGATGTATCCTTCAAAGCGCGACCTTTCAACTCTTAACCAGACATCAAAGGCAAAGTAGCTCAGAGGAAAGACTCAAGGTTTAAATGTCAGAAGAGGACCTGGATTCAAATCCTAGCACCTCTGTGTCTGAGCTATGTGACTTCTGTAAGTTACTTAAACTCTCTGAGATTTATGGCCTGGATTTCATAAAACACTTTCCCCTACCCTACAAGACTTATAAACCTGGCACAAGAACAATCAATCAATAAATGTTCATTATAACAGATCAGTCTTAAAGGGAAGGTAACACTTCAAATAAAAGAGTTCCAGTTAAAGTGCAATGGCTGCTAAAAAAGAGGACAAATAGCCCATCATCTAACCTTTTTCTATTTTGTTACAAGAAGGGGAGGGCATGTACAGATGGAGAGGTACCTGGAGGGTAAGAGCAGCCTATTTTAGGGAAAAATGACCCACAGGATGGCTAGAGGTACTGACTGGACCAAGGTCAAAACACAGAATTCACGGCTTTGCTCAGGCGCTATCCTTCTTTTAAACAAAAGCTGTGCAATGAAATATTTTTTGTCTTTGGGTTGCAAAAATTGCTTTGTTTATTCTGTTTTAAAGTTGGAGGGTTTTTTTCTAATTACAGACTTTTTTTTTTTTTTTAAAAATATGGGGTTTTATTATGTTGCCAAGACTGGAGTGCAGTGGCTATACACAGGCACGATCGTAGTGCACTGTGGCCTCTAACTCCTTGCCTCAAGGGATCCTCCAGCCTCAGCCCTCTGAATAGCTGAAGGGACTATACACAGTCAGGCCTGTCTGTTACTTTTTAAAGTGACCATTCACCTGTATTAATAATAGCAATTTAATAATATCAGAATCCATATGCAGAGATCAAATTAATGAAGCTATCCCTACCTTTAACAACTAGGAAATATAATACAGAATTTACCTTTTCTCATGAAGGCTTTCCCCACACACAATTTAGTCGCCCTTCTTACTATGAAGTAATGTGACATAATTAAGAGTTTCACTCATGGATTGTCATTTTATTTGATTCTGTAAAAAAAAAAAAATCTCATTTATTATGGCTGTTTTTCCTGTACATACACATACACAATTACTTACAATTAAGAGAAGGAGGACTCCTGAAAACAACCTCCAGTAGGAAACCCTGGTAATATTAGCACAATATGGGTAAACCAATGAGGACTGGCCAGAGAGGCCTTTTTCAAAAAAACGAAAGAAAGTTGAAAGAGGGAATGAAACTATATTAATTAGGCCACTGCTCTGAAAAGAAAACCATGTTTATAATATATTTTACGTGAAAAAGATGAAGAGTTTTGGTTTTGACTCAGAGCAGACACTTCCTGGAATTACTTACAAAAATAAGGGAATAGAAGAAATGTTTTACTTTTCTTAAAATTTTATCAGGTAGCCGGCTACGGTAGCTCACGCCTGTAATCCCAGCACTTTGGGAGGCCAAGGTGGGTGGATCACTTGAGGCCATGAGTTCAAGCTCAGCCTGGCCAACATGGTGAAACCCCGTCTCTACTAAAAATACAAAAATTAGCAGGGCGTGGTGGCAGGTATCTGTAATAAGCCTCAGAAGGCTGAGGCAGGAGAATCACCTGAACCTGGGAGGCAGAGGTTGCAGTGAGCCGAGATCATGCCACTGTGCTCCAGCGTAGGCAACACAGCAAGACTCCGTCTCAAAAAAAAAAAAAAATTAAGTCAGGTTTTCCAGCTTCCTTTTTTACTTTGACATTTTATCTTATTAATATGCCCTTTTAATTTGATGACATAGATAATAAATGGTATCCTGTCCCTGTGGGTAAAAAATAAAAATAAAAACAACAGAAAGCACTTTCAGCTTTCTTGTGAATTAAAATAACTATTCTCCTGTAAAGCAGATTTTTAAGGAAAGGATAATCAGTGAGATCAATAATTTCAAGAATAGTAAAACCTCACGAATAGCCTGCCAAAAATCCTGCTTCAAGTTCAATAAATGTCTTTAGTATTGAAAACATATAAGGGCACAGCAGGAGGAATTGTGATGCAGTCTAAAAGGAAGAGTCTATGAAGCTTTCAGTCCATCCCAAGAAAGCAACATAAACTCATCTCCCAACTTCATTGACAGCCACACAAACAAGCATCATTTGTCAGCTGAAAGAGTTGTACATTTACACTGTTTCAATAAGGTGCGGGTGGAAGGTAATAAACACCAGTTGATATCCTCTTATTTGCAACAACTCTACAGTAGAGACTTTTAATCACGATTTGAAGTTTTTATACCAAATCTTGATTCTGCCCTCTTTTTTCCAGATTAAATTTAGAAAGAAAAAAAAACCACACAATTTGGACAGCCTCACATAGACTGTCTGGTTTTACGGCTAAAAACAACAGGCTGGGTGTGGTGGCTCACGCCTGTCATCCCAGCACTTTGGGAGGACAAGGCAGGAGGATCACTTGAGGCCAAGGGTTTGAAACCAGCCTGGGCAAAATAGAGAGATCTCATCTTCACCAAAAAAGTCCAGGCATGGTGGCACAGATCTGTAATCCCAGCTACTCAGGAGGCTAAGGTGGGAGGATCACTTAAGCCTAGGAGTTTGAGGCTTCAAGGAGCCATGATCACACCACTGCACTCCAGCCTGGGTGACAGAGTGAGACACCATTTCCAAAAACCAACAATAAACCTTCAAACAGAAAACATTGCTGGATATTTTCCATCATATATTATTTCCCTCCCCCTCTCCCCACTTTGGTTTTCATATTTCAAATAATCAAAAAAGTATATTTTTAAAAATGGATCTTCTTTTTTGAGACCGGGTCTCACTCTGTCACCCAGGCTGGAGTACAGTGGCGTCATCTCTGCTCACGGCAACTTCCACCTCCCAGGCTCAAGTGATCGATCCTCTCACCTCAGCCTCCCGAGTAGTTGGGACTACAGACATGCACCACCATGCCCGGCTAATTTTGTAATTTTAGTGGACACAGGGTTTCACCATGTTGCCCGGGCTGGCCTCGAACTCCTGAGCTCAAGGGATCTGCCCACCTCAGCCTCCAAAGTGCTGGGATTACAGGTGTGAGCCACTGCACCCAGCCTGATGTTCATCTTTTAAAAAACAACGAACGCAATTTAAGGACACTTATTTAACTACCTTTATTTACTCGAACCAAGTGTTTAGACCAAGTGAAATACATATTCGGTCTAAAGTCTCCAGTATTCTTTTTTTTTTTTTTTCCCGACACAGGGTCTCACTCTGTCATCCAGGCTGGAGTGCAGTGGCCTGATCACAGCTCACTGTAGCCTCAACCTCCTGAGTTCAAGTGATACTCCCGCCTCAGCCTCCCAAGTAGCTGACACACACCACCACACCCAGCTAATTTTTTTTTTTTTTTGTAGAGATGAGGTCTCACTAGTCCAGGCTGGTCTCAAACTCCCCGGACTCAAGTGATCTCCTGCCTTTGCCTCCCAAAGTGCTAGGAGTACAGGTGTGCGCCACAATCTTTTGGCCTTCCAGTATTCTTTGAATAAAGAAAATAATTAACTAAATGGGACGTAAGAAGGAGTAGAAATCAGAATGATCAAACCAACAGTTTAGATTTTAAGTTTATTGATTTCCTGACATGGGGGGAAAATATGGTGTACAGTTCCGAAAGCAACTACTTTAACAAGTTCTGATTCTAAGTGTGAGTGAAATACAAACTTCCAATGCAGAAGCAATAGTGTGTTTCTGTGGTTCACTTTTACCTTCAACACAAAGCATTAGAAATGCCTTTCTTCTAATGGGAAATTTCAACTAGTTGGACCTGCCTGCCTAGCTCCCCACCAAAGCCTGGCACAGTGGCTTAATAATCACATTTATCTCAGCCAGCTCCTAGAGTGCCTTTCAAACATATCCCTTAGTCCTGCTTTTATCTTATTATAATGCAATGTAACTATGGAAACATAGGATTTCGAGTTATATTTTCTCTTACAAATAAAGAGAGCTGCCTTTTATAACTCAATTCAATCTAAATTGTGTCATTAGGGTCAACTTTTTTTTTTTTTTTTTTTTTTTGAAGAATGGGAAAAAGTAAACATTTAAGTTGAAAAGAATAAAAAGAAGACAAGTATTTTTATAAAATCCAGGACACAGTTTCTTCGTAATTACAAAAGGCACCATCTTTCCATCTCTCACACTATTGTCTAATGGCCAGAGGACAATGGCCTTCTTCAAATTCTGAAGTGACCTTTGTGAGGTCAGAGCAGAGGGCCTAGGCTTGCAGCATGCACTTGCAGGTAGGCAAGAAAGAAACCTACACCAGTTGCTTAAGTGCAGACAAGAGCGGCTGAACACCATCCCATTTCTAATGAGGAACTTTCAATTCTCCCTATGCTACATGCTCCCAAAGCTAAAAAGCCAAATGAAATATTCCAGCAGGTAGTATTCTAAAATCATAAACACAGAATCCCCAATAATATCATAATAAAAAGACACCCAAGGTCAGGCACCATGGGTCATGCCTGTAATCCCAAAACTTTGGGAGACTGAGGCAGGAGTATCACTTGAGCCCAAAAATTCGAGACCAGCCTGGGCAACATAGGGAAACCCTGTCTCTACAAAAATATTAAAAATTAGCAGGGCATGGTGGCACATCCCTGTGGTCTCAGCTACTTGGGAGGCTAAGGTGGGAGGATCGCTTGAGCCCAGGAGGTAGAGGCTGTGGTGAACCATGACTGCACCACTGACTCCAACCTGGGCAAGCAAGCAATACCCTGTCTCCAAAAAAAAAAAAAAAAAAAAAAAAAGACGTTTAAAAATAATACTCTTGTGCTGTTTGTCATAAATATGGCCACCATCTAATATAAAATGTGACTCAATTTTCAGGCCAGGCGCAGTGGCTCATGCCTGTAATCCCAGCACTTTGGGAGGCCGAGGCAGGCAGATCACGAGGTCAGGAGATCAAGACCATCCTGGCTGACACGGTGAAACCCCATCTCTACTAAAAATACAAAAAATTAGCTGGGCGTGGTGGTGGGTGCCTGTAGTCCCAGCTACTTGGGAGGTTGAGGCAGGAGAATGGCGTGAACCTGGGAGGCGGAGCTTGCAGTGAGCCAAGACTGCACCACTGCACTCCAGCCTGGGCAACAGAGCGAGACTTCATCTCAAAAAAAAAAAAAAAAAAAAAGTGACCCATTTTTCATTAGTAATAACCAAACATATCAGTTTCACAAGGGCCCTTACCTAGCAGTGAGGCAGATCCTGAGGCAGATCCTGTATTGACTTATTACTGCAATACCTGAAGCAAGTTCCTTTACACCTGTGCTCCAGGCTTCCCACCACTCTAAGGGCAACAGCAACTTCACTTGTTGGCCCAAAATAAATATTTAATAACAAAAGCTTATTTTTGGCTAGTTGTGTTATTTTCACCATTTACCTGGGGAGGGGGAGGAGTATTAAAAGGCCAAAATGCTTCCTTCTCTCTCTTCTGAGTGGGATTGGAAATTTTTTTTTCTTTTCTTATCTGTGCTTTCTATAGCTGTCCTGAATAAATGTCACAATCAGACTTGGAAGAAACACTGTCCTTGGCAAAGAATAATTCCTACTAAGGATAGTCAGTTTAAGGCTCAATCCCTGAGCCATTTCTGCTGAGCCCCCATGGGGTCAGAGAGAGAAATCCAGCACCATAGAGGCCTGGTTCAGCTCAGTAGGCAGCTGGGTCCTCACTATGGTCCCTACCTGGCCCCCACCTGTTGGAGTGGCTCAGTTCAGAGAAAAATGACACATCCTGCACTCTCCTGTCTGTGCCAAGTGATCAGAAGCTCAGCTCTGGGGCTGGGACTATGCAAAGTATTTTTCTACAAGCAACCAAGTGACTCTAACATGTAGCCAGTGTTGAAAACCACTGCCCCAACAGATTCATGAACCTCTAAGCACCAATTTCCCATAAAAAGGAGGGGGAATTTTAATTCTCTCAAAATGTAGCTCTCTCTCCATATCTGAAAAGGAGGAACTACCCTTGACAGTCTCATAAAACTGTACCCTGTAAACAAAAATGTTTATCCACTTCAGTTTTTACAAGTATATAACAAAAAGCTAGTTACTTTCAAACTTCAAAAGCTGATGTCTACTACATTGATTAGTACAAATGAAGCTCTTAAAAAGATAAATTATTCATTTCCAACCAGATTCTTGAGTTAAAATCTGAAGGTCTGATTGGCTTTAAAAAGAGCTTAAAGCCATATTTCCTCTCTTTAAACTATAGCTCCTTTCATCTTACACTGACTGTGCACAGAGGTTTTTTTTCTTAACGAAAAGATGGACATTTCTGCTAATGAGAAAAAAGCCCACACTGACCACCAACTCAAACACATATGAATGATTAAAAGTACCTTCATATTCCTTATGTCAAAGTCTATGTTAATTTGACACTATCAGAACAATTCATCCAGGGAGAGGGCTGAGCCTCTCTTCATTGCCCCTAAC
This sequence comes from Chlorocebus sabaeus, assembly GCF_047675955.1. Lineage (NCBI taxonomy): Eukaryota > Metazoa > Chordata > Mammalia > Primates > Cercopithecidae > Chlorocebus > Chlorocebus sabaeus. The sequence continues at coordinate 17,944,711 of NC_132920.1, forward strand.
TTTATTTTTATTTTTATTTTTTTGAGACAGAGTCTTACTCTTTCACCCAAGCTGGGAGTGCAATGATGGGATCTTGGTTCACCGCAACCTCCACCTCCTGGATTCAAGTGATCCTCCCACCTCAGCCTCCCGAGTAGCTGGGATTACATATATGCGCCACCACACCTGGCTAATTTTTTGTATTTTTAGTAAAGACAAGGTTTCGCCATGTTAGCCAGGCTGGTCTTGAACTCCTGACCTCAAGTGATCCGCCGACCTTGGCCTCCCAAAGTGCTGGGATTACAGGGATAAGCCATTGCACCTGGCCCATTGCCCCTAACTTAAGTTTAATAAGATCTCTCTTGTGCCACCGACCCACACGTGTGCACAAGCGCCCCATTGTATGTTTCACAGTCCCAAGCAAACGTTATAAGAAGAAAATGGAGGCAGAGAGAGTTTGCAGGTATTATGTGCCAGGCTGGTGCCAAGCATTTTACACATATTGTTTCATTTAATCACAGTAATCCTATAATGTGGCTATTATTGCCCTAGGTCATAGATGAGGTTCAGAGAAGTTAACAAACATCATGAAAGTCAGTAATGCAACAAACTGTATTCACAATATTAACAAATAATACAAACATTTAAAAAAATGTAATTAATGATTAAATTTCTATAAAGCAGATTTATGTGTTACATTTAAGTGTGTTTGCATTCCCTTGGGAGAAATAAAATGAGTAGCAACAACGAGAATGTTTGTTAGGGCAAAAGGAAAAGGAGGTTGGGCATAGTGGCTCACATCTATAATCCCAGCACTTTGGGAGGCTGAGGTGCGGGAACCCCTTGAGCCCAGAAGGTCCAGACTAGCCTGGGCAACATGGCAAAATCCCATCTCTACAAAAAATACAAAAAATAGGTTGGTGTGGTGGTGTGTGCCTGTAGTCTCAGCTACTTGGGAGTCTGATGTGAAAGGATCACCTGAGTCTGGGGAAGTCCAGGCTGCAGTGAGCTCAACCACAGTCACTGCACTCTAGCCTGGGTGACAGAGGGAGACCCTGCCTACATACGTACGTACATACATACATACATACATACATACATACATACATAAATGGAAAGGAAGTCTGGAGTCGGGAGTAACCAACCAACCCTTTCAAGTGGAGAATAGCAACCAACAGACCATTGGAAGTCTCTGGTAATTCCAATATTTGTTATTGCTAGTGAGTCCGAAATTCAAGAGGAAGCACACCCTCAATACAGATTAAACTCCTGAGGTTGCGCTGATCTCGGCGGTGATCTCCAATTGTTTCAGTCCTTCGACCTTACATATGTTTCTTTTTGTAACTGTCTGAGTAAAACTTGCAATAACTTCCTCCACAGTCCTGAAGACACAGTAAATCAAATTGTGTCATCTGGAAAAAGTTACAGAAGTCTCTTCACGTAGTAATGGGAAGCAAAGGTGCTTTTAAAATACAGGAGTGGGGTGATTTATTTGAGGTCTTTGCTAAGTGAAATTTAGCATTCTATAGATGGGAATCTGCATCTCAAGCATCACTATTCATCCAACTATTATTCTGCAATATAAGAATGTACAAGAACCTAGACTGGGACCACAGGTGCAAGACACCCTGCCCAGTTAATTTCTTTCCTTTTTTTTTTTTTTTTTTTTTTTTTTTGGTTTTACTTGTTTGTTTGTTTGTTTGAGATGGAGTCTCACTCTGTCGACCAGGCTGGAGTGCAGTGGCATGATCTCCGCTCACCGCAACCTCCACCTCCTAGGCTCAAGCAATTCTCCTGCCTCAGTCTCTCGAGTAGCTGGGACTACAGGCGCATGCCAACAAGCCCAGTTGAGTTTTGTATTTTTAGTAGAGATGAGGTTCCTCGATTTGGCCAGGCTGGTCTCAAACTCCTGACCTCAGGTGATCTGCCTGCCTCGGCCTCCCAAAGTGCTGGGATTACAGGTGTGAGCCACCGTGCCCCGCCCTAATTACTTAATTTTAAAAACTTTTTTTATAGAGATGGGGACTCACTATGTTGCCCAGGCTGGTCTTGAACTCCTGGCCTCAAGTGATCTTCTCACCTCAGCCTCCCAAAGTGCTGGAATTACAGGCATGAGTCACCACCCCTGGCCTTTAGACTGCTATTAAATGTGGCAATTGCTACATTTAATACATGATTTATTACAACCCAATTAAAATAGTGTCTGACACGTAAGTGCTCAACAAAGACAACAAAGACCTGCCGAATGAAGGAAGGAAAAAAGAATGGTAATGAAACAAGCATACACAAAACATGACCAATGTAATAAGAAAGGTATGAAACATGCCTGGAGTTTGGAGGGTGGAGACATTGCTCCTGGCAGAACAAATCATGAAGCGCTTCACGAAGACGGAACAGTCTTGAAAGACGGGGACACCATCTACCCTCTCCAATTCCCCAGTCTAACTTCTCATCTAATGAAGAATTGGGCTTATTATATTGTGGCAGCCTGGAAACATATGCTTATGACTTGATCTAAAACAAACTTCGTATAAAGAATAAAAAAGCATTAACTTCTAAATAGCCTTCTAGAAAGTTGACAACTAAATCTCACTGAAATGTCAGAATCCAGTATTTCGTTTTCTGAACTATAATGGATTCAACATGGTACTTACAAATCTCTTTCCTCCATTTTCTTCCCGTACATGGAAGATTTCCTTAAATCATCAACTTGGAACTGAAAGTCTTTAAAATTTCACTCCCTTAGAGTGATTTTTTTTTTTTTTCACCCAGCAACGAAAAAGTCGTGTTGTTATATACGGAATGCACTAATTTTTATGTATTTGTTCTACAAAACCAGTTCAATGTAGCCAACCAATCTCATGAAATTTTCTGGCCTTGCATGTCAAAAACCCCATGATGGTAAAGAGATGAGTCACTGAACTCTAATACATATGCAATAGTTATGTAAGCAAATTGGCACAAATTCCTTCTTTAAGACCTCCATTATTTTCTCCAATTGAGTAAAAGTATAAAGAGAAACAAATTTAAATCTTAGAAAAACTCTAAGGTGCTTTAGGGTGCTTTCTGGGTCCTCTTTCCTCCCCCTTTCCCTGTGCATCTGCTACATGTTAACAACACTAAAACAACAGAAGACCTCTATAAACAACAGTGCCTGCAAGGAATATATAAGATATTCTGTTGCATATCTCAGTAACAGATGTTTCAGCACTACATCTGAAATCCAACAGTCAGTAAAGCAGTGATGATATACTTCATTGTAACACAACAGAGAATTATAAGTTGTACTTTGTTTTTATTTATAATAGCTCCTCAAGGCCATTCGAGTTTATTCTTCTTCAACAGTCTTGCTGTCACTGAACATAGTCTTCTTTGCTTTAGAGTCTGAGAATCTAACCATTTTGTCGGAGGCGTTAGAACCAGAGTGATTCCTTCTTGAATGTAGCCAAGGGCTGGGTAAAATAAGACTGAGACCCACTGGTCTGCACTCCCAGGAGGTTAGGCATTCTAAGTCACAGGAGGAGGTAGGAGGTCTGCACAAGGTAGAGATCACACATACCTTGCTGATAAAACAGCATGAGGTGAAGAAGCTGGCTAAAACCTACCAAAACCAAGATGGCAAGGAAAGTGACCCCTGGTCATCTTCACTGCTCATTATATGCTAATTATAATGCAGTAGCATGTTAAAAGAAACTCTCACCCACCATGACAGTTTATGTGGTCTAAAAAGGGAGGAACCCTCAGTTCTGGGAATTGTCCCTTTGTGGGAAAACTCATGAATGATCCACCCCTTGTTTAACATATAATCAAGAAATAACCATAAAAATGGGGAACCAGCAGTCCTGGAGCTGCTCTGCCTAGGGGGTAGCCATTCTCTTTATTCCATTACTTTCTTTTGAGACAGGGTCTCGCACTGTTGCCCAGGCTGGAGTACAGTGGTACGATCTCAGCTCACTGCAACCTCCATCTCCCAGGTTCAGGCGATTCTCCTGCCTCAGCCTCCTCAGTCGCTGGGACTACAGGTTCGCACTAACATGCCAGGCTAATTTTTGTATTTTTAGTAGCGACAGGGTTTCACCATGTTGGCCAGGCTGGTCTTGAACTCCTGACCTCAAGTAATCTGCCTGCCTCGGCCTCCCAAAGTCCTGGGATTACAGGCGTGAGCTACCACGCCCAGCCTCTTCTACTTTCTTAATAAATTTGCCTTCGTTTTACGGACTTGCCCAAATTCTTTCTTGTGTGAGAGAACTCTCGTTTGGGGTCCGGATCAGGACCCCTTTCCAGTAACATCTTAACACGGAAATGAAGTCTCATCATGGCTGTATCGGAATGCTACATACACTCAGAGGATCAGAGAATACCATCAATTATCAAGTCAAATTGTCAGATCTCTGAGCCAAAGCTAAGCAATCATATCCCCTGTGACCTGCACGTACACATCCAGATGGCCGGTTCCTGCCTTAACAGATGACATTTCACCACAAAAGAAGTTAAAATGGCCTGTTCCTGCCTTAACTGATGACATTACCTTGTGAAATTCCTTTTCCTGGCTCATCCTGGCTCAAAAGCTCCCCCACTGAGCACCTTGTGACCGCCCCCCGATCCCTGCCCACCAGAAAACAGCCCCCTTTGACTGTAATTTTCCTTTACCTACCCAAATCTTATAAAACGGCCCCACCCCATCTCCCTTCGCTGACTCTCTTTTCGGACTCAGCCCGCCTGCACCCAGGTGAAATAAACAGGCTTGTTGCTCACACAAAGCCTGTTTGGTGGTCTCTTCACACGGACGCGCATGAAACAAATCTCACTTCATATATATGTAACATACCCAAGTAAGCAGAGCTAGACACCGGCAGACAGGGGCAGAGCCCAGGTTTCTGGATTGCCAGTTGTAACTAACACATGTAACCATGTTCACAGTTGGTATTACCAGAAATCTCCTGGTAAGGCTGCAATGATCTCTGTTAAACAAAGAAGTCCTGACTACGACAATGATCTTGAGTGTGTTCAATGGGAAAAAACATGGTCCGTACATTACATTTCTAAATATTTTTGTTACAGTTTTTTGTTTCAGAGAGGAGTTGAAAGGTTTGGATGAATTATCTAGTGTGTTGGTATGCTATCTGTATTCATGGTAAAAACTGCTCATCATAAAGCATTTGCTACATTTATTACTTACTTATATAGTAGGCATTTTCTTAGTCTACCTGTGCTTTAGTTTAGTTACAGTAGTAGTAGCAGCGATGGTGGTGGTAATAATAATAATAAACAACATGACTGAATATGTACTATGCCTATCACTGTTCTAACAACTGTACATATTTCTCCTTTAATCTCTCAACAGTAAGGTATTTCTTTCAGTTTCCTCATGGAAACTAGTATCAGAGAAAGTCCTCCCTAGGACAATTAAATATAACACTAGAACAGAAAACAGAGTTAAAATCCATTGTAGAATATTTTTCATAAAAAAGCAATTAACGTCCTGCTACTATCACCATCCAGAGCAATGCTGTTGTTTCTTCTCCTTCTCCTCCTCCTCCTCCTCCTTCTCCTCCTCCTCCTCGGTCCTCCTTCTCCTCCTTTCTCTTCTTCCTCCTCTTCCTCTTCTTCTTCTTCTTTTGGAACACTACTTTGAAGGTACATCAGCAAAATGCTTCTTAAACTTCAATATGTATACAGATGCTTCAGGATCATTGTTAAATGCACATTTTCTGATTCTGTAAATTCGGGGTGGGTCCTGAGCTTCTGCATTTCCAATGCACTCCCAGGGTGTGCTGATGCTGCTGATCCACAAGGGATTCGAGCATGCAAATTAAGTTATGGAGAAAGCATTATTGTTTAATTTTACATATGGTAGGAAAACGCTGTTATGGAACCTACAGATGAAACCTAATTAGGGGTCAAAAATCAACCATAGATACAGCATATTTTATCTTTCCAGTCATTGTTTCCTTCTTTCAAGAGGCAGCAGCAGAGTTAAGAGAGAATTCCCTGTTCCCCTTACCAGACCAGTGAAGGGTTTTCAGGAAGACACCTCACAGGAGAGTTATATGTAAAAGACAGCAGAAGGCAGGGCTTGAACTAATGGCTGCATAATTAGCTTGATATAAAAGAAGATTATTTGCATTTCAAGTATCACACATTTTCACCATAACAAGAATTCCTGTAGTTAGTATTTTTTATGACAGACTTTTAATTAGTTAGGACTTAACATATGTAATTTTTTTTTTTTTGAAACAGAGTTTCACTCTTGTTGCCCAGGCTGGAGTGCAATGGCTCGATCTCGGCTCACCACAACCTGTGCCTCCTGGGTTCAAGCGATTCTCCTGCCTCAGCCTCCCAAGTAGCTGGGATTACAGGCATGTGCCACCACACCTGTCTAATTTTGCATTTTTAGTAAAGACAGGGTTTCTCCATGTTGGTCAGGCTGGTCTCGAACTCCTAATCTCAGGTGATCCGCCTGCCTGGGCCTCCCAAAGCGCTGGGATTACAGGCGTGAGCCACTGCGCCCGGCCCAACATATGTAATTCTAAATCATCAAAGAAGCTTTAACTGATCTTTGAAGGGTAGAATCCTTCTGCTACCCAAATATATTACCCTCCTAAAACCCACTGAGAAGCTGCTGTCACCTGGATTTAAAATAGCCTGGTGCTATGAACTCTGGCCTAATTATATCAAAGAGTAAAGTCAAGGTCTTTCAAATCTCAAATCAAAATCAAAGACCTCAACCTTTGACAGAAGCTCTAAAGATCTAAAAGCATCCTAGCTATTGTTATGAATGGAATCATGTCCCCACACTCTAAATTTCCATATTGAAGTCCTAACCCTCAGTACCTCAGAATGTGACATTTGGAGATAGGAGCTTGAAAAAGGTTAAAGTTAAAATGATGTAATTACAGTGGGACCTAATCCATTACGACTGGCGTGTTTATAGGCAAGGAAATCCGGACAGAGACACACAGAGAAGGAAGACAATGGGAAGACACAGGGAGAAGATGGTCATCTACAAGCCAAGGAGAGAAGTCTCAGAGGAAACTAACCCTGCCCACGCCTTGATCTTGGACTTCCAGCCTCCAGGGTAGTGAGAAAATATTCAGCCCTTCACCATGGGAGCCCATGTTGAAGGCACCTATTCTGTGGTACTATGCTATGGTAACCCTAGCAATACCAATACATTTGCTCTTTGTTTTTTTTTTTTTGGTTCCCAATTCATAGATGTTCTAAAGAAAGTTCTGAACTTTCCTTCAGAAAAGGATGGGTTGTATATACTATTAACGTTATTATTAGAGATACTTTGGGACATGGGAAAGTTTATGGTGAGTGTTAGAAGGCCTCACCCTAGCTGTCAAATTAACTTGTTCTCTGAATACCCAATGCAAGATATTCTATATCAACACATATATTTCTGCTGGGTGTGGTGCTCACACCTCTAATCCCAGCATTTTGAGAGGCTGAGGTGGAGGGACTGCTTCAGCCCCAAGAGTTCAAGACCAGCCTGGACAACATGGCAAAACCTCATCTCTATAAAAAAACAGAAAAATTAGCTGGGCGTGGTGGCATACACCTAGAGTCCCAGCTACTCGGAGGCTGAGGTAGGAGGATTACTTGAACCCAGGAGGTCCAGATTGCAGTGAACCATGATCATGCCACTGCACTCCAACCTGGGAGACACAGTGAGACCCTGTCTTGAAGAAACAAAACACAACAAGAACAACAACTATATATATACACACACACACACATACACACACACATATATATTTCTGTCCATTGAAATTTAGACTGCCATATCAGAACAATCTGAAGCCTATCTAGGTTTAAATTCTGGTGGTGTCATTGAATTAGCTGCATAATCTCCAAATTTTACCCCCTCCCATCTGTAAAATGGGTACCTACCTCATAAAGTTGTGGCAAGTATTAAATGAGATAATACATTTCATAACAGACATTGGTTGACAGCTCTTCCAGCGTATCTGGGTGCCTATCAGCCTTGGCTATCATATTTATGAAATATAGTCAAAGTCCTCCTCTCCTATAAAGAGGCTTGGCTAGCTGGACAGTAAGTTTAAAGAATAGATTAGGCCTGGCACAGTGGCTCATGCCTGTAATCTGAGCACTTTAGGAGGCCGAGGCAGGGGGATCACCTGAGGTCCGGATTTCGAGACCCGCCTGGCCAATATGGTGAAACTCCGTCTCTACTAAAAATACAAAAATTAGCTGGGCATGGTGGCACACGCCTGTAATCTCAGCTACTCAGGAGGCTGAGGCAGGAGAACTCCTTGAGCCTGGGAGATGGAGGTTGCAGTGAGCCAAGATTGTGACACTATACTCCAGCCTGGCCAACAGATTGAGACTCTGTTTCAAAAAAAAAAAAAAAAAGAAGAGTAGATTAAAGCAGAGAATCATAAAAACAGGTACTTATACCTTTAAATGTTTTTACATTAATTTAAAGTATTTAAAAGTTCATTCTTTCAGCAATCTTTAGACTGATACAAAGTACATTTCCTTGAGAATGGTCTGCTAAATGGAGTTCTGGTTGTTCTTCTATGTAAACTACACCATGATGCATTATGAATTTTCCATGTCTGTTTCTTTAAGGAGAATAAAGAACTGGTCACTGAAAAACAATGGGAGTACAGAAACCTCTTCTATTTTTATAATCCCCCTCTCTCCTGAATTTAATTCGGGGGCAGTATTTTTTAGAAAGTGATTCTCCAATGTTAGTAAGCTTCAGAATCACCTGGAAAGTTTGGTAAAACACAGATTTTTTTAGCCTTACCCCCAACTCCAGGGTTTCTTTCTTTTTTCTTTTTTTTTTTTTTTTTTTTGTTTTTCGTATTTTTAGTAGAGACAGGGTTTCACTATGTTGGCCAGCCTGGTCTCGAACTCCTGACCTCAGGTGATCCACTCGCCTTGGCCTCCCAAAGTGCTTGGATTATAGGTGTGAACCACTGCACCCAGCCAAGTTTCAGATATAATAGGTCTGGAATGGAGACCGAGAATTTGCATTTTTTTTTAACAGGTTTCCAGAGGACTCTGATGCTGCTGATCCAGGAAGCAAATTTTGAGAACTCACCTTCACTTATTCTGTCTTCCACAGAAAGCACATTTTTTCTGTTCATATTATATCAATTTACATAATACTTAATTAAACTCTATAACTTAAAGCCAAATACTACTGGTTTTGGTAATTTACAACTCAACGCGGAGGTGTGGAAGTGCGTGGCACGCAACTGGGATGTCCATGGCCGGCGAACCTACATAGCATGAGCATCAATTGACTTATGTCACAGAAGGAATTTAGAGCACCAGTCAATGCAGTGAACTGGTTAAATGGAGATCAGTTCAGAAAGCCTCAACCACATTAAGTTGATGCTTATAACTTTTCTGCATCCACCCAATACAAAGCAGAACATAATCATGAGCTAGAAATACATGGTTTTCTAATAATTATACACTTGTTGAAGATTTTTCTCTTTATTTGGCATCTCCAACTCTACGTTACTATCTATACAGGGTAATCAATTTGACTTTAATTTCTAGGTATAAAACTTCCCCGTGGAGACTTAACATGTTAGCCTTACCGCCTTTACCACTGACGTCCTCTGAGAAATCACAAAGTAATTTGTGATTCAATGCTTTATGTAACTTTAACTTTCTTTCAAAACTTCACCCTGTTTTCTGAGGAGTTCCAGTTAATTGACTGATCCATACACACACAAGTTCTTATAGATGAAAACTCAGGACAGTGGAACATATTGCTGAGTGCCCTCCTGAGTTCAGTATGCCCCAAATCCATTTTCACTCCATTAAATAACAAGCATATATGCTAGAACACAAGTTACCACTCCCCGTCTCTTGGTTATCTAGCTGCACTAATAAACCAAGAAAAGATTAACCAATTGTGACAGCTTATCAAGATCTCAAGAAAAAGATTCACCTCCAATTGCACACACATGAACAGGAGGCCAAAGACAAAGTAGTTGGCCCGTCTTGTCCCACTCCTCCCCAAATTAACTCCCCTGTCTAAACCACACAGGCACTGAGAGGCAGCAGAAGCCCAGGGTGTAAAACAAAACAGAAACACAAAACACGCAGAAATTCCAGCTCAATTTCACTTCCGAAATCTAAAGAAAATCTTTCTATTTATTTATAAAATATATAACCCATGATTTTTGCATCTGATTATTCTATGCTTGCTTCTCTTCTTGATCAAAAGAAATGAAAGATATAAACACCAATGGGGGGAAAAAAACCATCATTAGCAAATGAAATTATTATCTATAATCTATAAAGAAAAGCCAAGACAAAAAAAGATACCAGAATTAATGAGAATCTAGCAAAGTTACTGCCTATAAGTATATACTAAACTCAACAGCATTTCTAAGCTACAAGAAAAAAGAGAATGCAACTTAAAATGACCACTGGTAGGCTGGGCACAGTGGTTCACTTCTGTAATTCCAGCACTTTGGGAGACCAAGGTGGAAGGATTATCTGAGCCCAGCAGTTTGAGACCAGTCTGGGCAACATGGCAAGATCCTGTCTCTATTAAAAAAACCAGAAATTTTAAAAATTCTTTAAAATGACCACTTTTGGTATATTTATGCAATTGAATACCCTACAGCAATAACAATGAACAATCTAGAACTACAACTAGATGACCACAAAAATAACACTGAGCAAAAGAAGCTAGATATAGAAGGGCATATACTGTATGATTCTGTTTATGTAAGGTGCCAAAATAGGCTAAACTGACTCACGATTTTAAAAGTCAGGAGAGTGGCAGCCCTTGGGGATGTTAGTAACAGCAAAGAAACAAGAGGAGGGTTTCTAGGGAGCTGTTAATGTTATTTTTTGATCTAGGTCCGGAGTTTAACTTGAAAATTCAGCATCCATACAGAAAAAATGCATGTATCATATTATACTTCAATTTAAAAAAATAAAAATACCACTTGCAATAGGAAAAAAAAATTTAAGTACCCAGATACAAATCTAACAAAAAAGACGCAAAAACCTTATAAAGACTTTTTTATGTAAAATTTTTATTGCTAAAGAAGAACTAAATAAACGGATATGCCATGTTTTCAAATTAGAAAATCCAACACTGTAAAGATGCCAATTCTTTTCACATTGAACTATGTGTCCAGTGCAATCCCAAAATAGTTTTTAATGACATCTAAAAGAATGACCAAACCACCCCTATAGCAGAACACAATGAAGAAACTGGTCCTACAGTTATCAGTACTGCAGGGTGGTACTGCCTCAGAGACAGACAAACAGAACACCGAAACTGAAGAGACGGCCCTGAAAATGATTCTCAGTTATCTGGAAACCTGGTCTGATAGAACCAGTACCACAGATCAGTGAGAAAGGCTACACTATTCAACAAATAGTGCTAGGATAATAGGTTAGCTTGATGGGGTGAAAATAATCTCTACTTCATACCATTTTTAAAAAATCAATTTCAAGGATTTAAATGCGAATGGTAAAGTTTAAGACTTTTAGAAGGTATAAGAGAGTATTTGCATGAGCTTAGGGAAGAACTTTTTAAAACATGACACATACGACATAAAAAAAAAAAAACAAAAAAAACACAGAGATGAAGGCTTGCTATGTTGCCAAGGCTGATCTTGAACCCTTGGGCTCAAAGCGATCCTCCCACCTCAGCCTCCCCAAGTGCTGGGATTACAGGTATGAGCCACCACATCTGGCCGATAAAGCATTCATCTTAAAAGGGTAAACTTCACTATTTAAAAAATCAGAACTTCTAATAATCAGAAAATAAATAAAACCAAGCAAAAAGAGAATCCACAAACTGGAAAAAGATTTTGTACATAACAAAAGATTAATATACACCATATATAAATAACTCTAAGGAATCAATTTTGAAAGGCCAAAAAAAATTGAGAACATGAGTAAAAAGAGAGCAGGTACTTTTCAAAAGAAAACAAATGAATGGCCGATAAATATATGAAAAGACGTTCCATTGCATTGTTATGCAGGAAATGCAAATTAAAACCACAATAAAATATCATTTCACATGCTCCACATCAGTAAAAATTTTTAACTCTGATAATATTAAGTACTGTCGTTATCATATACTACTGGTGATATCAACTACTTAGGAAATCAGTTTTACATGCACATAGTAAAGTTTAACATGCACACATGCTATGATCCAGCAATTCAAATGTTCATAGCAGCACTGTTCATAAAAGCCCCAAACTGGAAACTACCCAAATGTCCATCAACAACGAAAGGATAAACTGTAGTATATTCATACAATGGAATACCATGCAACAGCAAAAGTAAATTCAGCTACGTGCATCAACATGGACAAATGAATCTCAAGAACAAAGTTGACTGTGCAGGAGGTTGCACAACTGGATATACATTTACCAAAGCTCATCAAAACTGTACACTTAAAATGGGTAAATTTTTATGATATGTAAATTATACCTCAATAAAGCTATTCCAAAAACAGATGAGCAAATATAGTAGGAGGAAAAGTTCAAAAAGTATCATTCCATTTACAAAAATATAAAAACCAGGCAAATATAATATTAAAGTTGTTAAATTATAAAGAAAATTAAGGAAAATAAATATAAAATTCAAGACAGTCATTTCTTTCACAGGTACAATGGGAAGGAGTGGAAGTGGGAATACATGATATAAGAGACAAAAAAGTACAAGCTGGGTGGTGATACAAGGTACTTACATTTTTTTCTTAACTGTTGAAACCTAATATATAAGTTATATACTTCTTTATTATACATGCAATGCTTTGAATTTTTTAAATAAAGCAAATCTAAATAGTTCTATTTTAAAAATATCAACTTAAGGACAATAAACTTATTTTAGCAAAATTTGATAATACATAATAATTAAGGCTAGCTACTTTGTTTTTCTTTCAGATTCCTTCTTAACTTCAAAAGTTCAAAACTTCATTGCCTGTTAAATTTTCTGAATTTGGTAACAGTCTTAGAAAATACACCAAGAGCTGGGCACAGCAGATCACTCCTGTAATCCCAGCACTTTGGGAGGCTGAGGTGGGTGGATCACCTGAGGTCAGGAGTTTGAGACCAGCCTGGCCAACAAGGTGAAACCCTGTCTCTACTAAAAATACAAAAAAAATTAGCCAGGCATGGTGGTGGGTGCCTGTAATCCCAGCTACTCAGGAGGCTGAGGCAGGAGAATCACTTGAACCTGAGAAGTGGAGGTGGCAGTGAGTCGAGATTGTGCCATTGTACTCCAGTCTGTGTGACAAGAGCAAAACTCCATCTCCAAAAATAAAAAAAAAAAGAAAGTACACCAAGTATTAAGGGCTAAAGGGCTATATGGTGTATTTAACCTACTCTCAAAGAGTTCAAAAAATAAATTATGTATTTTTTCCACAAAAATATAAGGCAAATGCAGCAAAGCTTTAAAATGTGCAAGTCTGCTATTCTTGCAACTTGTCATTCTTTCAAAATTAAAACTGTGTTGTCCAAGGAGACACTAAAAACTCAGCACAGGAAACATCATTTGATACTGAGAATATACTTTTAATGTCTCTATCCTACCTTTTTCTATTCTGTTTTGTTTTTATTTTAATGAATCACATAACCGAGTTACTCGCTCTCCCTCGACTGGTTTCAGACTAAAAGATGCTGAAATAGCCAGAACAGGCTTGACTTGAAGAGATTCATTACCAAAGTGTCCTAGGCTAAAGTTAACTGTCACTGAGTAGTCAAGGGTTTTATATGGCACCAAAAGTGGTGGCACTCTGGGACAAGACCCTGTAGATTAACAAATTTCTGTTTTAAAATAGTTCTCTTTGGAAAATAAAATACACAGTCACATTACTCCCAACTTCAGAAAAAATGAAAGAATTCAACTCACTCTCTTAACACTGTAGCTTTTCTAAAGCAAAGTAAGTTAGGCTGCATGAACATTGAAGAGAAACATTTTGGCTCCCAAACTTGACACAGTACTCACCACATATGGTCCATTTACTTTTTTTTTTTTTTTTAAAGACAAGTCACACCCTGTCGACCAGGCTGCACTGTAGCAGCGCGATCTCGGCTCACCGGGATCTCTGCCTCCAGGTTCAAGCCATACTCTGTGTCAGCCTCGTGAGTAGCTGGAATTACAGGTGCCCGCCACCACGGCTGGCTAGTTTTTCTATTTTTTGTAGAAACAGGTTTCACTATGTTGGCTGGGCTGGTCTCAAACTCCTAACCTCAAATGATCCAACCGTCTCGGCCTCCCGAAGCTCTAAGATTACAGGCGTGTGCCACCGCGCCTGGCCTAAACATCTTTTTTCCTTGTTTATATTAATAGTATAAACACGTTATGCAATAGGTAGTGAGCATAAGCCCTCTCAAAGCAAAATCCATACTCTAATAAATACTTTTCGACTAACACTAAACAGCCTTTTGCCTTTCTTACATTATATTCAATATGAATACACATGTCAAATGTACAATATACAACATGACCCAAAGAAAAATAAGACCAGATGAGAGGGGAATGTACACCATCTCAAAGGAGATGCTAAAACTCGCCAACCACTATACATCATACTTCATTATGAATTTGCATTAGTCTCCTCTGGGCCAAAAAGGCACTTTTCATAGAAAAATTTATCATGCCCTGGTTTGTCATAAGTATAAATCTTTTAGGAAAAAGTCACCAGAGTGTACCATAGCTCATTGATAAGTTAATTACTAGTGGGACAAAGCATGTGACCAATGGCTTTGGAGAAGGCTCTGTTTAATATTTATTACAGTAACCACAAAGGCCTTCCTGCTATGAATTAAAGCCACCATCAACATTTTAATTCTGGCTCCTGAGTGATTAGAGAAATAATAAGTAGCTGCTGATATATTTCAGCACTTTAATATAAACAACTGTGACTGGAGACCTTAACCGCATACGGGGTCTCTAAATGTATTTAGTTGTTAGTGCAGGTCTCTTAAGGGTAAAGGGGAGGAGACAGGAAAGGAAAAGAAAAACATACTTGTAAACACCATCACAAAATACACCTGTCACCAGTTCTTAATTTTCTAGAGTTTCAGAAGCCTTTGAAATTTTGATCAAAGACATGAAGTCTCACTCTTAGAAACTGTATATGCATACACAAACACACCATTTTACTTTTAATGTCGGGGGTTCACTGCCTTCAGTTTAAATGTCCTGCACTACACAGTCATTATACTGCATATACAGTAATAAGAAAACGAACGCCAACTCGAGTTTTTACGCCTAAAGAATGACAAATTAAGAGGTCATCTAAACAGAGTTAAGAGATAACAAATGCACTACTGGTGGTTTTAAAAGTAATAATTATAAAGATTTTTACATTCATAAAACACACTGATTATCTAACATATCTTTCCTACAAAATGCAGTCACAAACTTATTTAGCTAGCTCCCTTATTCCTGAACAAAGACTTGTACTGAGACAATTATTAATTACAACCAATTTACTGGGCACTCACAATGCAAGAGTCTGTTGAAAACAAAAACTACTGACCCAAATAGTTTTCCTAGGATATAGTCTGTGGCATACTGCTCTAATTGTTTAACTTAATCCATGTTCTTTTGTAAATCCTTGTTCAAATGTAAATTACATCTGGCAGAGTCTCAGAGTGTATCTGATTTTTCCTGTTGATCTCCATAAATACAAAATTACAAATCTCTGCTTCCTCATATATAAGTAAAAGAAGAGCTGAGAACAAGCTGATTCAGTTCAAACAAACCAGAAGGGATTTAAACAAATCTAAGCGCAAACTTTATATATTTGGTTAGAGGAACAGAAGATTAAAAATATAATGACTCACAGACATGTGCTTTCAGAAAATGATTTATTAATGGATTACCAAATAAAACTCTGTAATTATGAATTTCACTGGTCAAATTTACCTTCTTACACTCTTTAGGACCAACAAAGAGAAGGACATGTATACAAACACACATTCCTTTCTTATACCCCATTTGTTGGATGAATGCCCCACAGGATTTTAACAAAAGCATTATTTATCCAGCAGCTGAGCATCTTAAAATTAAAAAACAGTAACTATCTCTCAATCTGAGGAATTCATCTTTATGTGTCTAAGAGTCCTCAAATACACTTTTAATCATGCCTAAAAAATGAAATATATGACAAAAAATACTCAAAGACACTTAGAAATAACCCTTATCCACCCAACTAGAAAAATCTCTAAATACTAAAGAACTTTTTACATCTTTCTTAATTTTAAATTTCTTAAAATAATTTCTCAAAAGAATACAACACTATTGAACATAAATGCCTAATTATGTAGGATACTTAGAAACAACCGTATCCACCCACCTAGAAAAATCTGTAATTACTAAAGGACTTTTAAACCTTTCTTAATTTTAAATTTCTTAAAATAATTTCTCAAATGAATATAACACTATTGAACATAACTGACTAAATATATGGGCTATCACAAACCCACTTTAGTAGTACACCTAAGGACACCTAAGGAATTGTACTTATAACACTTTGCCAACCATCCATTTATTCGTATGTGGGGTCTGATGCAACGCACCTCATGCCACTTTTATTTTTTATTTTTTTGGAGACAGGGTCTGGCTCTGTCGGAGCCTCCTGCCTCAGTCTCCGGAGTAGCTGGGACCACAGGTATGTGCCACCATGCCCAGCTAATTGTAAACAAATTTTTTGTAGAGATGGGGTTTTGCCATGTTGCAAAGGCTGGTCTTGAAATCCTGGGCTCAAGTGATCCTCTTGCCTTGGCCTCCCAGTGTTGGCATTAGAGATGTGAGCCACTGTGACCAGCCTCAATTTTTTAAAAACAGCTTTAAGATATAATTTATATACCATATAATTTACTCACTTAAAGTGTACAATTCAGCGATTTTTAGCATATTCACAGAGTTATGTGGCCATCACCACAATTAATTGTAGAACATTCTCAATACCCCCCTCCCAAAATGCCATACCCCTCAGCAGTCACTCTCCATTTCTCCCAATTCCCCCAAGCCTAGGCAACCATCAATCTACTTTCTGTCTCCACGAATATGCCTGCTCTGGACATTTCACATCAATGGAATCATACAGTACATGGTCTTTATGACCGGCTTCTTTCATTTAGTATTATGTTTACAAAAAGTTTATCAATGTTATACATGGCATGTCACCACTTTTTATTCCATTTTATGAATTCCACTGTATGAATATATCACATATTCTTTATCCATTCATCAGTTGATGGACATTTGGTGCCTCATTACAAAAATCTTTTTTCTTAAAAGAATTTTTTAGCCTTCCAAAAATATCTTTATTTACAACTTTTGTAGAAGCAATTTGGCAATTTATATTTATAATTTAAATGCTCATAGTCTTTTCCTAGGTTTCCACTTCAACTAATTTATATTAAGAAAATAACTGTGTAATCCCAGCACTTTGGGAGGCCGAGGTGGGCGGATCACGAGGTCAGGAGATCGAGACCATCCTGGCCAACATGGTGAAACCCCATCTCTACTAAAAATACAAAAAATTAGCCAGGCGTGGTGGCAGGCACCTATAGTCCCAGCTACTCAGGAGGCTGAGGCAGGAGAATGGCATGAATCCGGGAGGCAGAGCTTGCAGTGAGCAGAGATCCTGCCACTGCACTCCAGCCTGGGTGACAGAGTGAGACGCCGTCTCCAAAAAAAAAAAAAAAAAAGAGAGAGAAGAGAAGAGGGGAGGAGAAGAAGAGAAGACGAGGGGAGGGGAGAGTTGGTTAAGAGGGATATGACAGGAATATATCAATGATGCTTTCTGGAGCACTGTTTATAGTGAAAAACTGGAAACAGTCTAAATGTCCATCATAG
Organism: Chlorocebus sabaeus; assembly: GCF_047675955.1. Lineage (NCBI taxonomy): Eukaryota > Metazoa > Chordata > Mammalia > Primates > Cercopithecidae > Chlorocebus > Chlorocebus sabaeus. Next base: position 17,962,534 of record NC_132920.1, read on the forward strand.
GGGATTAAGCAAAGAAATTATCATTCATCCATATAATAAAATACAATATAGCAATTAAAAAGAATGAGGTAGACACACATCTATTAACACGGAAAGGAAGGCGTTATTCTGTTAGGTTAAAAAAGCAGGTTAGAGAACAGTTCATATAGATATTATTTATGTAAAACATATGCATCCATACATATACACGAGAGCCTGAACACACACCCATATTCTCTCTTTCTCAAAGAATACACTCCAAACTTTTAGAAATGATTACTTAGACAGCAAAAGGGAAGAAAGGAGATTTTCCGTTTATTATTTCTCCTCTCTTAACCAGGGAGTAAAGCAGGGGAAAAAAAATATCTTTAAAACCTCAGATGTCATGTAATGGAAATTACAAAAATTCCTTGGGTTCCTTGTCTGCCTCCATCAAATTCAGAGGTAGAGGCTTGGGTGCGCTGAAGATTCCCTATCACCAGTAAACCACCGGCATGGCCGAAGAAGGCACCGCTACTGCTGGTGTCATGGATGTTAATACTGCTTTACATGAGGATGGCCTAGCACGTGGAATTCACAAAGCTGGCAAAGCTTTAGAAAAGCGCCAAGCCCATCTTTGTGTGTTTGCACCCAACTATGATGAGCCTGTGTATATCAAGTTGGTGCAGGCCCTTTGTGCTGAATACCAAATCAACCTAATTAAGGCTGATGACAACAGGAGACTAGGGGAAATAGGTAGGCTTCTGTAAAACTGACAAAGGAAAAACCCCGTAAAGTGGCTAGTTGCAATTGTGCAGTTGTACAGTAGGACTATGGCAAAGAATCTCAGGCCAAGGATGTCACTGGAGAGTACTTCAAATGCAAGAAATGAACAAATACAAAATTTAGCTCACATTCCTCAAAAAAAATTTTTTTTTCTTGGAAACGGATTTAAAACAATCAAATCGGCTGGGCGCGGTGGCTCACTCTGGGAGGCCAAGGTGGATCACGAGTCAGGAGATCGAGACCATCCTGGCTAACATGGTGAAGCCCCGTCTCTACTAAAAATAAAAATAAAAAAATTAGCCAGGCGTGGTGGCGGGCACCTGTAGTCCCAGCTACTCCAGAGGCTGAGGCAGGAGAATGGCATGAACCCAGGAAGTAGAGTTTGCGGTGAGCCGAGATCACGCCACTGCACTCCAGCCTGGGCGACAGAGCGAGACTCCGTCTCAAAAAAAAAAAAAAAAAGAAATCAGATCAGCATTTTTCCAACATCTAAACTCGTATAGCTCAAAGACCACATCTTCCCCCTTTTAGGGGGTAGGTGATTGAAGGTTTTCACAAATCCCCTCAACCCTCAGAATAGCTGCTCAATAAATACAGCTGACTAAGCTACCAGTATTACATTTTAAGTATAATACACTGCACAATTTAAAATATAATATTAGGCATCTCTGGAAAAATTTTTTTTAGTTTTCATATTAATAACCTGATTTTACATTCTTTTCAATATTATATCTACATTTATAAGAAATTTTCACAAACCAAAGCTAAATTGTCTATTACATGCATTTTTACGAGGATTTTTTGTTATTGTTTATATCATTGCTAGAGACAGGCTGTCACTCTTCTTGCCCAGGCTGGAGTGCAGTGGTGCGACCATGGCTCACTGCAGCCTCAAACTCATGGACTCAAGGGATTCTCCCTCCTTAGACTCCCGAGTAACTGGGACCACAGGCACACAGCATCACACCTGGCTAATTTTTAAAAAAAATTTTTTAAGAGACAGGATCTTGCTATGTTGTCCAAGCTGGTCTCAAACTCCTGGCCTCAAGTAAGCCTTCCACCTTGGCCTCCTAAAGCAGTGGCATTACAGGTGTGTGCCACCACACCAGGCTCATTAAAAAAATTTTTTTTGTAGAGATGGAATATCTCTCTACAAAAAATGCTGGTGCCCAGGTTGGTCTTGAATTCATGGGCTCAGGTGATCCTCCTGCCTCTGCCTCCCGAAGTGCTGAGATTACAGATGTGAGCCACGGCACCTGACCTACAAGTATTATTATACAAGTCTTTACATTCAGAATCACTGAATATGAGAGCTGATCCGGTCTAATCCCCTTGATGCACAAACTGAGACTAGTTTCCACAGGTGTTAAAGTTACTCCAGATCCTTCTGTTAGTAGCAAAGCCAGGACTAGAACCAAGAACCTGGGTTTCTACCTGCTTGATTTAAATATAACAGTAACAAACTCTATTCTACCAATTCATTTAATACCCACTCTGCCTTCTTTCATTTGTGAAGTGCTCACTTGAGTAACTGATAGAGCAAAGTTTCATGTAGACTCTTCCCCCTTCACACTAATCTGGATATTTGACCAAACAAATTACATATACAGTAAGTAAAATCTTCCCCATAATTTCCACAAATATATTTGAACAAGTGCTTTTCTTGTGCCCATAAGACAATGGACATTCACTATATTGGATATAATACAAAAAGGAGTCATTTCTGGGTTTAAATGTGTCTTATTTAAGAACAGCAATGCAACTAACCTTAATGATTTGGTTGTTTGGATAAGATAATACTGAAGACACAGTCATGGTTTATTAAAGCAAAGAAACTGTATACTAAGTCTATAAGCTGGCAATTTCCTATTTTCTGTAACTCCTTTCAGAGTCTCAGGATAAGGTTGCATCAATTCAATGTAGTTTGTTTCCATGCATTAACCTCTACAGTTAATTCATGCCAATTTGTGTTCACACATCTACATTTTTGCCTAAATACATGCAAATGTATTCATCCCATCAACCATTGTCTTTTATATTTAAAGGTAATGCCACTAATAGTGACTGCTATTCTTATCCACAGGTTTGCCTGAAAAGACTGCCATATTTTCCAGATCATAAGCACAATTTTTTAAAAGTGTATTAACACTGCTTTAAATCTACAGTCAAGCATTTTGAGTGTGAACAGCAAGCAAAGCAACGGACTTAGGTTCACAGTGCCAGGCTCTGTACTAAGGACTCATCAAGTGTTAACTCATTTAACCCTTACATACATAAGATGCAGGTACTATCATCCTCATTTACAAATGAGGAAGTTGAGGCATGGAGAGGACAGGTAACTCATCCAGGATCACATAGTAGTAAGTGAAAAGGCTAGGATTTACTTTCAATCTGGCTCCAGAGTCTGTGCCTTTAACTATTGCTCTGTTGTTACACTCAACAATAGGTCCATTACAAAGAAGGTTCAGAAAAATGCAGCACGTGCACACTTTTTCAAAGACCATCAACCATGCAGCCAAGTGCCACCTGTTCGTGGTCCTCCCTAATTAGCAGTCTTGTCCATCACGTACTTTGTGCCTAGCACTGCAAAAGCGACCAAGACAGAAACAAACCCAATATGCAAGAGATTTACTGTCTAGGTAGGGAGGCAAGTTATGCCTAAGCAGCAAAGGCGGTGTTAGGCTGCGATATTATGGTGACAGACATATATTGGTTTTTGTCCATGGTTCCTGGCTCATAACTCCCACACCCCTTGTTACAGTCTTTTGCTATAATGTTGGGGCACTTTAGGTCTCAGGAGGAGGCCTCAAGGAATAGATTCTCTCTCGCTGACCTTCTCCTGTCCTTTAATCTGGTTGTGGGTCAAAAAAATCCTCATTCCAGAGAGGGTTCTGATCTATACTCTGGAGGAAGAAATGCTGCATAGCATAGAGGCCAAGAACGAACTGAACAGACAGGCCTTGCTGAGTTTCCCCACTCAGTCTATTATTATGAGATCACAACCTTTCTGTCCAATCACAATTTTTTTTTTTTTTTTAGACAGAGTCTCACTCTGCAGCCCAGGCTGGAGCGCAGTGGTGCAATCTTGGCTCACTGCAACCTTGCCTCACAGGTGCAAGCGATTCTCCTGCCTCAGTCTCCCAAGTAGCTGGGATTACAGGTACCCACTACCATGCCTGGCTAATTTCTTATATTTTTAGTAGAGACAGGGTTTTACCATGTTGGCCACGCTGGTCTCAAACTCCTGACCTCAAGTGATCTGCCCGCCCTGGCCTCCCCAAGTGCAGGGATTACAGGTGTGAGCCACCGTACCAGGCCCCAATCACTTTTTTATACTGTCCATATTCAATCATGCCTATATAACAAGGCCTCCATAAAAACCCACAAGGACAAGGTCTGGAGAGCTTCCAGATCACTGAGCACGTGGAGGCAGCAGACAGGACAGTGAAAAAGAACTCATCCACATGCTGGGAGGGTGGTGTGCCCCATCTCCACAGCGACAGAAGCTCCTGTGCTAGGGACCCTTCCAGACCTCGCCCTATGTATCTCTTCATCTGGCTGTTTATTTGTATCCTTTAAGATAAACTTCATAATAAACTGGTAAATATAAGTGCTCCCCTGAGTTCTGTGAGCCCCTCCAGCAAATTAATCAAACCCAAAGAGGGGGTCCTAGAAACCCCAACTTGAAGCTGGTCGGTCAGAAGTTCCAGAAGCCCAGACTTGTGACTGATGTTTAAAATAGCGGGGGGCAGTCTTGTGGGACTGAGCCCTCAACCTGTGGGATCTGACACTATCTCTGAGTAGACACTGTCAGAACTGAATCAGAGGACAACCAGCTGGTGTTCACTGCCTGTTGGTGGGGAAACCCCCGAACATTTGGCCGCAGAAGTCTTCTGTGTTGATTGTTGTGATGTGAGAGCAGAGGGAAAACACAATTTGAGTTTTTTCCAAAACACAGGCTTATCACAATATTTAAAGACATGATGTGTCTAATAGCCAGATAGAGTTGTTTGGTGTTTTTCCTCTTCAAATTGTCATAAAGCTTAACATGACAATGACTTCACACACTTTTTCAAAACACTTTAAAAGAATAGCCGGAGGTCTTAGACCAGCCTTCCTCTAGGAAACAGTCACAGAAAACATTCTCAATGGGGAAACGTCTGTAAAACCCCTCACCAAACCCTGCTTTTGAAGTAGCTTCAGTCTGATAACCTGACACAGAAATAAAAAGCTTCTTATATAATAGACACCTGCCTCTACAAGCTGCTAAGCTGCCACTCACAGTTACAATTACACCTCAGGCACAATGAGGGATTTAACCAAAGAATATTCACCAGCCATTCTAATCAATTGCAATTTGTCTTTGGTGGCATTAATTTCATCTACTATCTCTAGATGATCATCAAATCAATCTAAATTCCCCAAAAGATACTGAAGGGGTTTGCAAAAACTCTTCCCTAAAAAATATTCTCTGGCTCTCCATTCCTCTCAGCAGAAATGTTCCTCCCAATTGCTTTTTAAGAATACTTGTATTTGCATATGGTGTTCTGGACAGCACACATCTGACTACATCTAGTTAGATACATCAAACTTCTGAGTAACTGAAATTGCTAAGTAAAATATCTATAAATAGGCAAATACACAGTCTGTGGTTTATAACATTCGTTAGAAGCTATATATAGTTAAAACTATTCTCTATAGATGTAGTACAGCTGTTATTTGAATTTTGAGACACAAAGACTACAATAGGTATTCTAACAGCAGTTTACTTCTTTCATCAACTATCCTCATGTTTCAAATTTGACAGTTTTATTCCATTTCTTCATCTTCACCTTGAATATACAATGTGATATTTCAACTATATGATTTATTCTTATACTTTGATTTCATTTACTCCATCTAATCCATTGTCAAGGTGTTTTATTCATCCAAATGCAAAACTGATTTTCATCTACTACTTATCTTATTCAACACACAAAAATCCAATTATAAAACCATGTTGACAATGCTAACATTTGTGTGTCTTTTTCTTTTTTTTTTTATCTTTTTTTTTGAGACAGGGTCTCACTCTGTGCCCAGGCTAGAGTGCAGTAGTGCAATCACAGCTCACTGCCACCTCTATCTCCCAGGCTCAAGCAATCCTCCTGCCTCAGTCTCCCAAGTAGCTCCCAAGTAGCCTCCCAAGTAGCCACCATGCCAGGCTAATTTTTTTTTTAATTTATATTTTGTAGAGATGGGGTCTCACTATCTTGCCCAGGCTGTGTCGTTTACCTCTAAATAAAAAAAAATTAGTATAAGTCATATACAGGTCACTGTTTAAGGAGCTACACACATCTTATCATTCATTCATTGTTTACTCAGTGCTAGGTATACAATGACAAGCAAAACTGACATCATGCCTGAAGTTTCATAAGAGCTTCTAGAGACAGCCTCAGCTATATTATAGAGCCTGCATGAAAAACAGCCACGCCCATACAAAGCCATGTATTTTAAGTACATTTGCAAATTACTCTTTATTACTTATACTACATTATGTTTCGGAGATGCAATGCAAAAAAAAAAAAAAAAAAAATTTTATAAAATATTCCATTGCCACCAAAAATAAAGTTCTCAGAATACCAGATGTTTCTCTGTAGGAACACATAAGAGTCAAGGGCTGGAAAGCAGCAGAGGAAAGAATGTATTCTTAGAAAAATAAACTGGATAGAAACAGGCAGTCAGTGTAAACAACTCTAAAATAAAATGATCTCAACACCTTCTGTATCAACAAGTAGAGAGTACTCCTCTTGAGGCAGGATTATTTAATTATATTTCTTAAACCTCCACATTAACCCAAAATAAACATGAAAGTCAGGGATATCTAATGGTAGCTTTCCTTATTCAATCAAAACTCTCAGTTTGGCTGGGTGTGGTGGCTCACACCTATAATCCCAGCACTTTGGGAGGCCAAGGCTGGCGGATCACCTGAAGTCAAGAGTTTGAGACCAGACTGACTCACACGGAGAAACCCTGTCTTTACTAAAAATACAAAATTAGCCGGGCGTGGTGGCGCATGCCTGTAATCCTAGCTACCCAGGAGGCTGGCAGGAGAATCGCTTGAACCCAGGAGGCGAAGTTTGCAGTGAGCCGAGATTGGGCCATTCCGCTCCAGCCTGGGCAACAAGAGCGAAACTCCATCTCAAAAAAAAAAAAAAAAAAATCTCAGTTCTCACCAATTAACATGTCCTCCCAAACGGTGGCTGAAGTCTAGAAAAAGGTTTATCATGCATTCATTTTGAATGGCATTTGTGATTCCTCAACCCATGGAGAAATTTTAGGAGTTAAAACCTGCCAACAAGGTAAAATCATAAAAAAAGGGTATGAGTCAATGGGAAAATCACTCTTTAGTAACTAAAAAAAAGTAAACATTCTTTAAGAGCAGGAAAAAGAGAGAGAGTATAAAAAATAATTTTGGATTTTGCTTTAACTGGAAACACTAATGGACCAGCCTCTGGGCACCAACGTTTGTTGATTGAACTTAACAAATGAACTTTAACTAAAAATAACAGTGCTAAACTTTAAAACCCAGATGTTTTTGCTAAGCAAACTCTCCCCACAAATAGGTATTTATTTCTATATGTTAACTATGCATTTATGAATGTGATCAGCCTGGCTAACAAATCAGTGACCATTTTGGAGTAATAACCTTCAATACTACTACCCAAAGAGAATCATCTTATATCAATTATAGTTGGGGTGGGGGTACAGGGCAGCTCCTTCCTTTACCCAGGGGATATATAGAGAGCATCATCTCTCAGGAGGAGGTGAGATTTTTAAGTTGATCCAAAGGGACCATGGGTTTTAAATGTTTGAGAAATACTTTTATATGTCATTCCTCAGAGGTATATTCCCAGCAGAATAAAGGAATGTAAAGAATTGTGGTGTCTATCATATAGTAGTGCAGAAGAAACAGCAAAGTAAAAGTGAAATGAGCTGGGTAGAAGCCCCTACTGACGTCATCATTATCAAGGAGTGAATTCACAGTATAACATATCATTCATTCTTTCATTGTTTTTCAGTATGAATTGAGTACCGAACACTGCACTAGACACCTTTCAAGATCCAAAGCAGGAGAAACTAAGCCTCCTTTCAAGAAGCGTAGCATCTTTCAGTTTAAAAAAGTATTAAACAGTAGATTAACAAGTTCATAAAAATATGGTTAAAATTATCTACATAATGTTACAGGGGCTTAATGTTAAGCCAAGGGTCAGAGAAAGATTCTCAAAGGAAGATGTATGCTGAAACATCCAAAATGAACCAATGAACATGAGTTTGCAGAGAGGAGGCTAAAAGAGCATTTCGGACTGGAGAAAATACGGAAGTGGAAACTAGGATGTGCAGCTTAATGAGATCTGAACTTGGCAAGGAGGTGGACTTCGCTAGTGTGGGTTGGTAAGGGGACCCGGAAACGAGCTGGGATTACAAAGGTGGAAGGTAGCAACTGACGTGGGATAATAAGTAAGTTATTAAGATATGCGATAAATCATGTCCCAGCATGAAAGGGACCAAAAAGCACCACAAAATTAGCCCAACAAGCACCAAGCACATTTTAAGCCCTTTATATTCTCCCCGAATTAGGCTGAACCATGTAGAGTCAAACTGCACTTTTAATATTTTACCAACTGACTACCACAAATTCGGCATTAAACAAAACAGCCCAGTGACTGGTAGAGATGTTACTGAAGATATTGTTCTCTAAATAACACTAAAAGGACAGAAAGATACTTCACCCAGGGCTTAGTAAATAGAATAGTTATGTTCTTTTTGAGCAACTAGCTTGCTTTCTTCTTATATACAATTGTACAACAGTTATTTTCCTGTTTGCATGGGCTTCTAGGATTCTCCAGCCAAATACGACGTCCCCCTCCAGCAACTACACAGACTACAGCGCACACTAGAGGTCTTACCTCTAGTTTCAAATTCTTCTCTTATTCTCCTCTAAGCCCCGTGTTCCTCTGTTGGGGTGCTTCATGTTTGTTTGGCAATATTGTCTATTTTCCACATCTTAATATTTCAGAATTGGGATACATTTGACAATCAAGGTTTAATAGTTCAACTGGCAATGGTTTTTCTTTCTTTTGTGTGGCACCTACATACCAATGTGTCTTATAATTGAGGGTACTTTAGGTGCATTGAAAATATGGTAATAGGCTGGGTGTGATGGTTCATGCCTGTAATCCCAGTACTTCAGGAGGCCAAGGTGGGTGGATCACGTGAGGTCAGGAGTTCGAGACCAATCTGGCCAACATGGTGAAACCCCATCTCTACTAAAAATACAAAAATTAGATGGGTGTGGTGGGACGTGCCTGTAATCCCAGCTACTCTGGAGGCTGAGGCAAGAGAACTACTTGAACCCAGGAGGTAGAGGTTGCAGTGAGCTGAGATTGCGCCACTGCACTCCAGCCTGGACGACAGAGACTCCGTCTCAAAAAATAAAGAAAAAAAAATATGGTAATAAATTAAAGAACAGGCTTGAAACGTCCACAAAAGGTCAAGCTTTTGCTGCAAAGGCTGAGGAGAAGAAGCAATAAGTCATAAGGGAGACCGTTAAAAAAGCAGAGGGAGGAGAAAATTTGTGCAGGCAAGTGGCAACAGAGGGAGCAGAGGACACGGACCACAGAGATGAGCACAGCCAGGAAGAGGCAGCAGCCAGAGAGGCTCCACTAGAAAGAGGGTGGGGCAGAATACAACCATCTGTACTGGCCCTGCCCTCAGGAACAGCTGATGCTGGTGTGGGGGCTGCGTGCAAGTAGGGCTGAGTCTGGACAACATCCACATGCACCCAGAGGCAGCTCAGCCACAGAGTACTTCTGTTATATCTACTCTGGCCAGACAAATTCCTGCCGTCCTCTCTCTCTCTCTCTCTTTCCTCTGAGCTTCCATACACTGGAAGTGTAACAGAGCCAATCTACACCTTTCCATTTAATTGGAATCTTCCTCACGCTTGACTCCAGCCCTAAAGTTTCTTACTCAGATGCATCTTATTCAGCCCTTTAGACTGCAGATCTGTCTGTCCCCTCTCCCACTACACTGTAAACTCAAAGTGCATAAAGGTAACTGTTTATCCCATATGATTATAATTACATAACCAGCAGGTCTAGTCATCAAATAATTTTGCCTCCCTTTAAATGTCGTGACCAATGGAAGTGAGGTGAGGGAGTAAGAGTGTCATGTGAAAGGCTGGGTACGGTGGCTCATGCCTGTAATCCCAGCACTTTGGGAGGCCGAGGTGGGCACTTCACCTGAAATCAGGAGTTCAAGACCAGCCTGGCCAACATGGCGAAGCTCCGTCTCTACTAAAAATATAAAAATTAGCTGGGCATGGTGGCGGGCACCTATAATCCCAGCTATTCAGGAGGCTGAGGCAGGAGAATCGCTTGAACCCGGGAGGGAGAGGCTGCAGTGAGCCAAGATCATGCCACTGCACTCTAGCCTGGGCAACAAGAGCAAAACTCCATCTCAAAAAAAAAGAGTGTCACGTGAAGTATCATGGATAGATAAGGTCTTACAATATGAAAAAATACATTACTGATGACCACAAAAGGGCCCCAAGAGATCTGTAGGATAGATATGTTCTATATCTTTTTTTTCTTTTTTGAGACAGAGTCTTGCTCTGTTGCCCAGGCTACAGTGCAGTGTGTGATCTCAGCTCACTACAACCTCCGCCTCCCAGGTTCCAACGATTCCCCTGCCTCAGGCTACCGAGTAGCTGGGATTACAGGCACGAGCCATCACGCCCGGCTAATTTTTGCATTTTTAGTAGAGACGGGGTTTCACCACGTTGGCCAAGCTGATTTCAAACTCCTGACCTTGTGATCCGCCCGCCTCAGCCTCCCAAAGTGTTGGGATTACAGACATGAGCCACCATGCCTGGCCAATACGTTCTATATCTTAACGGTTTCGGGATGGTGGATCAGGCATATGCAATTGTAAAAACTCAAGAGAGTGTACCCTTAAAATGGGTGCATTTTAATGTAGATAAATGTATACCTCAGCCAGGCACAGTGTCTCATGCTTGTAATCCCAGCACTTTGGAAGTCTCAGGCAGGACGACAGCTTGATTCCAGGAGGTTCGTGGTTACAGTGAGCTGTGATCACGCCACTGCACTCCAGCCTGGATGATAAAGTGAGACTCTGTCTCTGAACATCCACACCCACATACACCCACACCCCTCAATAAGGTTAATTTTAAAGTATATTATCCAAGAACTAATTTTTCAGTTTAGAGTAAATCAGCTCCATTAACTCTCTTCCTTCTTTTTTAGCAGCTCATATCATAGCCATCGCCCTAATTCTTATAAAACACCCTTGAAAAATGCAAATGATAATCAGAAAAGCCCAAGTTTCTACTTTTTACAAGCTGTAATCATTCACTGATTAAAAGGATGTTTAATACATCTTGTCTGTGGTTCTCAAAGGTTGACATCAAGTAACTGTTCTTTATTTTCTACTGCCCTCAAATATATATATTAAAAAAGCAAAAATTAAATACTAAACCCAATCATTGGATAAAATGTAAGTAAATCAAATTTATAAAAATCAGTAGAAAAGTCAGTGTTATCTACTTTATAAAAACAGCAGAAAACGTCAGTGAGGAAGAAAGTGTAGGTGGAATCCTATCAAAATGAGCACGCACCAATGCTGCTTTCTCGAAGAGAAAGACAGAAGCTTAAAGGGTTTTCTTTGAAATAACATATAAAATTGGACAGAAATCATACTAGTCTGGCAAAGTTTTCATGGGCTTAGGTCAGTAGAGCTTCACAGTTGTCTTGATTTTATCCCAGAAAACTCAGGTCAATGGTTTTAGAATTCTAAAAGTTTTGTGGGGTTTTTTGTTGTTTTGTCTTGCTTTTCTTGATACTGAGTCTCACTCTGTCGCCAGGTTGGAGCGTAGTGATGTGACCTCGGCTCACTGCAACCTCTGCCTCCCGGATTCAAGCGATTCTCCTGCCTCAGCCTCCCGAGTAGCAGGATTACAGGCACCTGCCACCCAGTTTTTTGTTTTTTTTTTTGAGACGGAGTCTCGCTCTATTGCCCAGGCTGGAGTACAGTGGCGCGATCTCGGCTCACTGTAAGCTCCGCCTCCCGAGTTCATGCCATTCTCCATGCCTGGCTAATTTTTTTGTATCTTTAGTAGAGACGGGGTTTCACTGTGTTAGCCAGGATGGTTTTGAACTCCTGACCTCGTGATCCGCCCGCTGTGGCCTCCCAAAGTGCTGGGATTACAGGCGTGAGCCACCATGCCTGGCCCTTTTTTTTTTTTTTTTTTTTTTTTAAAGTAGAGATGGGGTTTCACCATGTTGGCCAGGGTAGTCTCAAACTCCTGGCCTCAAGTGATCTGCCTAGCTTGGCCTCCCAAAATGCTGAGATTAAGGGATGAGTCATTGCGCCGGGCCAGGATTTTAAAAATCAAAGGAAACACATGTGTCCCAAATGAAAAGGTTACAAGCTTTCCAAGAAGTCTGGATTAATTTTCTCTAATTGTTCTTGGTATCATGTTTAGATATTCTAATCATGTCTAATCTCTAGCTATGTTCTGTCTGCAAATTTACTTAGGTGATAAATAAGTGTTGTTTCCACCAAGACTAGCCATACAAACCATCTAAAACTTTACTAAGAATAGTATTCAAATATGAAATATCATAGGTAGAGATGAATAAGGCTTTTGTTGTATATGATTCAAATCCTCTACAGACCATTTTAATAACAAGTATTTCAAAAATGATTGGGAGAAATTCAGAGTTCACACACAGAAATGGTTCTCTAATCCTTACAAAATTTCACATAGCTTTTAATGAGTCAAAAGTTCCATTCTCTTTTTAGCAGCAGGAAGGAAAATAAATTATTACAAATGACTCAAAACAAAGCAATTTAACTGTGCTTCATTAGTGAGATGTTTCCAGAGCATAGCAATAAAGATATGTGTCATGTTAAATCTCATTACTTATCCAGTAGCTTTATTAACAGGGTTGATCTTGACTTTGTTATTTTATGTTTGTCTTTTTGATGATAGATAACATATTACCTTTAGACATAATTTTAGATAAAGGAATAACCACAAGCTCATCAAATTATTTGCTTGTAAAATTAAAAAGATGTACAATCTTATTTCTCAAATAGGTAGGTGGTTGGATAAAAGTAAGGCTAAAATGGGGTTGGGCGCAGTGGTTCACGCCTGTAATCCCAGCACTTTGGGAGGCTGAGGCAGGCGGATCACTTGAGGACAAGAGTTCACTTGAGGTCAGGAATTTGAGACCAGCCTGGCCAACATGGCGAAATCCCATCTCTACTAAAAATACGAAAATTAGCTGGGCGTGATGGCGTGTGCCTGTAATTCCAGCTACTGGGGAGGTTGAGGCATGAGAATTGCTCGAACCCGGGAGGCAAAGGTTGCAGTGAGCAAAGATTGTGCCACTGCACTCCAGCCTGAGTGACAGAGACTCTGTCTCAAAACAAACAAACCAAAAGTAAGGCTAAAATGAAAACTGTCCAAGTCAACTCATAAAAAGTATGTGCATATGTATGTATGTGTTACTTTTTATTTCCATCTCTAAAGTGGTTTAACATAGCAACCTTAGTACCCATGAGAATACCCTAGTATACCCATGAGAATTTGTCTCTAATGTCCTTTTCCCCTAAAGGGATTTCATATCTTGAAACAGTACGTTTTCAAGATTCTGGCCTCTTTTTTTTTTGACAGTAAGTAGGCAGGATTCTTTCAAAAGTTCTGAAGAATAATGAAGAAAAAAAAGAAAACACTATTTAGAAAACTTTTACTGGTCAAGTATGACAATCTGAGCATTAACCGGAAAGGAGGGGTGAATAAATATAGACCGTCTCCTAGATCTAATCCCAAGACAACACAGTGCTTGACGGTCTCAACATGGATCAGTATGGATTCACTTGACCACATCCTTCCATCAGATAATTTTGAGAAATGTATCAAAAAGTGTTTTTATTCTTAATATCATTATGTGTCTCACTACTTCAGCTTCATCCTTCTGTCTTATGATTCTTACCTCTGCATGAATAATAATAACACACACTAAGAAAAATATCTAACACTTTTTGAGTATTTGCTATAAATACTCCAAGTGCATTACCCATTTTACCTGAAGTTGGAAATTAAAGCGCAGTGAGGTTAAGCAGCATGCCCCAAATCACCCAGCTGGGAAGTGCAGGTGCCAAGACTGGCTGAGGGAGTCTGGACTCCAGAGTTCACGCTCCTAATGCTGCTTCCTTAATTAAGGAAAGAAAATTCCAAATATTCCAGCAGTACCTAACTTGATTTAGTAGACACTCTGTTCCCTTTTGGTATTAAGCACTTTCTCAGGGGAAAAGTAATCTGAGGAGAGACAAACTTTGGTGAAGGAAAATGTTAAAGATAAAGCAAAACAGAAAATTTCAACTGGACAGAACTTTCACTTGGACTAAACACTCAGCTGAACCTAGTGCTGTAAATTTTTAGATAGTGCTAGTGCCTCGAGGCAATATGCAATTGCTGTGTTTTCATAATCGTAAAAACTCAGTAGTTATTCACTATGGTATAAACTACCAAGCACAGAAAAAGCAAAATGCATCACGATGTTAAAAGAATGAGTAAACTGAATTTTATCTCTAATATCTTATATTTTCAAAGTGTTCAACAGTGAATGGGCATCACATTTATAATTAGAAAAAAAGTTATATTAAAAACAAATTTCTTATGATATGAATAAAGAAAGAGAGAACTCACCTTATGCTCAATCACTCAAGGACGGAAAACTAAACTCCTCTAAGGCAGAGCAAACTATCTGAAGCCTTTCTGGAAGACTGCAGGTGTCAGGAGCAGAGATGCTTGGTTATTCATCTCCATAGTCATGAGTTGCCCCCATACACAGACTGCTATCAGCAACAACTTTGTATAAGCTGCTCCCCATCTTTTACTCCCCAAAGGAAAGACCTGCAGTGTTAGGTTTCCTCCTGCTCTCAACTGCCCAGCCACTGAGCCATCTGCCTTCCTGCTCTTATTTCTGAACCAAGAAACCTCAACCATGGGACCAGGACCCGCTGATGTTTGACAATCACTGTGAGACATATCACAAGTAACTTGTTAATAAGGTGCTCATTAAATAAGTCTGTAAAAGCTTAATAAAGTCTGTGAAGGTCTTAATAAATGCTTAATAAAGCCTGCAAATGGCTTATTTAAAAATATAAATAAAAACAGGTTCAAAGCTATCCCCTGTAGACTGCCATTTTCACATGACCTCTATTCCAATGTACATTTTTGGACAGCATGCTGAGAGTTGCCCACAATGCTGAGAAACCCTGGGGGACTGGTAAACTTAGGCATATTATTTGACACGTGTGCTGCGGTGGGGAACAAAAAAATGTTGAAAACTGCCACAAGGGTAAGTGGAAGATGCAGCACCAACCCAATGGCCAATTAGGAACCAGAGAATGAGAAGCAACCAGAGATCCCCCCTTACTCACCGGGAGAAAGAAGAGTAAGCAGGTCAGCAGCCCCCGCCACTCCCAGATTCACAGGCAATGGAGTGCAGGTGGAGCTGGAGGAAGGTGCGCTGGCAATCTACCAGTATCTCTCCTTTCTCTCAATTCTTTCACTCCAGCCCTCTCTCCCTATGACAACAGGAGGAACAACTTATGCTGACTCACAGGAATGCCAACTACATCAGGTTGGTGTACAGTCCACCCATCCAGCCTGGGACCACACAACACCTCTGGGTGCATAGCTCTGGCAGTATAAGAAATGAAACATTCCAACCTCACAACTTTGCCTAGGATGGAATTCTCTTCCACTAGTTACCTGCATAGAATCTGCAGCTAATGCTGCTATATAGGTTGTGCACTGAATGTTAAAAACGTGAACTTTGTCAAAGACTGGTGACCTCCTGGCTGGATCAACCATTATTTATCTCATGTAGTCCTAAGCAGCTACAGCCTCTGCCTGTCAGCCAAAGGCAGTGGCAGCCAAAGTTGGAAGGGTCCAGAGCTACATTTGTACTGCCATTACCCCCAGAAGCCACATGACAGCACAAAGGCTATCATTATGTAACAATTTAATGCAGAAATTAGAGGTCTCAGAGGGACCAGACTAGAAGCACTAGAACCACCAGTGATGTGACAGACACAACCTGAGGACTCGCCACCCACAGACTCATCTACCTAGGCACAGCTTTTATAAAGTCTATATCCACATCTTTCATTGTATTCAACTATAAAATATCTACAAGACACTTACTATGCACAAGGCATATGCTAGCTGCTCCGCGAAAGAGGGAAGAAACAAAAGACAAATAAGACAAGGGGCTCTGCTCACAAGGAGTTGATAGTCTACAGGGTATGATAAGCCATTTGTACAGATTATTCGTGGACATAGAACTGGTCACTGTCTTTATTCAGAGCAATAGATTTTGACCACATGGCTGGAGGCTCTGCCTCCAATCGTGGTATCTTCTGCTTTGTACTCTAGTTATTGGGGGCTGGTCCTTTGCCATCTTAGACACAGTATATACTCACTAAATGTTTGTTGTACTACGTAATTATATTTATATTAATTGGATATAAGGTTACTAAGCTTTAGTTAGCATAGGGGATTCACAGACTGCCAATACTACTTAGTCATAAATGATTTCTGAGGAAATGATTGGCTGAAGCTAGTGACATACTGTGTTCAACGATATTAGGTTTCTATACTTTTATTTTTCTTCCTGAGGCAACTGACTTTATTATCCCCATACTGATGCTGAGGACTCTTGTTCCAGGGTTTACTATCCTGGAAAGGATGAACTTGAGGGCCTCTCTGTTAAAGTTCAGAATAGAGAAATATTTTTACTTGCATATCTGGTTCCCTGGCATCCCTTGCATGAATATATTTTACCCCAGAAATGTTAACTTTGGAAATCTTTTGGTTTTTGGCATTCATTTACTGATCCACTAAAATTTGGAGACTATATTTAGGATATTTAACAGAAACATTCTAATTTCCTTTGAATTTATTATTTTCTTTTAAAAAGTTTTAAAATATGCCATACAAACCTAAACGCCTGTATATGTATTTGTGTCTTCTTAAATAAGGGATTGATGCATGCTTTCTTAGAACAGTTTTTGATCCATTTATTCAATTTAAGTTTCTGTGTATAGAAATACATAAAAGCCGGCCAGACATGGTGACTCAAGCCTGTAATCCCAACACTTTGGGAGGCCAAGGTGGCAGATTACTTGAGGCCAGGAGTTTGAGACTAGCCCGGTCAACGTGGCGAAACCCTGTCTCTACTAAAAATACAAAAATTATATATATATCAGGATGCTGAGAGAGGAGATCCAATGACAGTGTGAAAGTAAATAGATTTCAGATCGGTTACATGCTTCCAGCACTTTGCCTGCTTCAATTACCAGGTAGTTTTCTTTTATCTTTCCTTTTCTTTTCTCCCCCACCCCCTTCTTTCTTTATTAATCTTAATGCAATATTTGACTTAAATATCTGCATCCTGGATAGGCCTGGCCATGAGTGTTAATGACAGGCACCTCCTTTTCCCTAATCCTCTTACTTACTGAATTCTTTCTAAGGATGTTAGTGATAGGCTCAGATAGGAGTACTGAACAGACATAGGTTACAATCACTTAAAAGCCTTGTATCTCTTTACCTGAGCAGTTTGTCTCCAAACAGCACACTCTTGGCCACAACACTTGATAGTGCTTTACAAAACTACTTATTTATACTCAACAGGGATCTATCAAAACAGTGCAAAAGGCAAATAAGAGATTCCCAGGGGAAAAGTTGCAGCTCAGAGACAAAGTAATTTACAACACTTTTACAAATTTCAATTTTATTTCGGCTAACTTCTAAAAAGATTGGTGAGGTTATTTCAATACATCAAAATACAAAAGCAAAGATGTAGCCTACCACTAAAAAAATTCAGTCTACATACAAATAACAGAGAGAGGTCAATTTTTAAAGGAAAATATCCTTTAATGATTCATAGTATGATCTGGCCTGAAGGACCCAAGAGTCTCAGAACTCCAATAGTTGATGTACTGTTAGACATCGCATGCACCAGGGACATCTAACTGCACTTCACAGTTCAGGGGTCACATAGCTATGGTGATATTTCTATCAATTTCCAGGAAAAAGATAATTAATGTGATGACTTCACAAAATTAAATGTATCCAAGGTTTACATCCTGAGATTATGTCCCTTCTCCTATTCTGGTGTTAAGCTGACCTTTATTTTACAATAAAATATTAAGATTTAGTAGTGCTTTTGTTTTTCTTTTTCTTTTTTTTTTTTTGAGACAGGGTCTCAGTCTGTGGCCCAGGCTAGAGTACAGTGGCATAATCATGGCTCACTGCAGCCTAGACCTTCTGCGTTCAAGTGATCCTCCCATTTCTGCCCTCCAAGTAGCTGGGACTACAGGTGCACACTACCACACCCAGCTAATGTTTTTATTTTTTGTAGAGATGGGGTTTTGTCATGTTGCCCAGGCTGATCTCAAGCCCCTGGGCCCAAGCGATTCTCCCACCTCTGTCTCCCAAAGAGTTGGGACTACAGGAGTGAGTCACTATGCCTGGCTTGCTCTTGTTTCAGTGTGATTACTTGGCATATTTAAAAGAGGTTGGGAACTCTCTGTTTATCCAAATTTTTGTTTCTGCTGTTTTTTAAAAATCCTTAAGTCTGAGAACCAATGAGCAAGGGTAGCTAACATTCACTCTTGGGGGAAAAAAAGAAAAAAACTAGTTAAATAATCTAGCTACAGAACTTTAAAAAAAGTCCTTTAGGATTGCAGTAGACCAGCAATTTTTGAAAACTATTTCCAATGCATAATTCATCATAAAAATGTAGACTAGGCTGTAATCCTAGAAAGAGGAATACTATTCCATCAAAGCCAACAATACTTCAAGGCTTCAAAAAACTTAAAATGACATTACCATGCTAATGTTACCTATCTGTACTGTAACTCTTTGTAAGTCTAGACTCAAAAAGCAGATGCTTAAAAGTGGATATGGCTGCTCAAATTTAACACCGTTATCTTGATAAACCTTCCCCACTACTATCCTCCTTCCTCTTTACTCAACACATTATCCTTGAAACAAGTAATTTTAAGGATCTCTCTCAATGTCATAATGTAACCATTCCCTGTTACAATTTGTACAGTGAATACTAAACTTTAATTAACTGTATGATTAGAAGTAGAGAGCAAAAAGGCAAAACAAAACCAAAAACGGTATTTCATTTAAAAACCTTACAATTAAAGGTCCAATTATAACTGCAAGTTCAGCTATAAATCTTTACACATTCTCTCTTTAGCTGGGAAAATAGGTGGGCACCAAAGGCATCAATTCTGAGGACTTGTTTTATTAAACCCTAGAACAGAACGTAAGTATGTTTAAAGGCTTGTTAATCTGTCCAACAAACTACATGTCGGTTTATTGCATGTGGCCCTTCCAAAATCCGGGACAGATCTTTTCAACACTCGCAACGGATGCCTATGCAGTTCGTCATTTACGCTTTCTGGTTTTCCTGAGGCTCCAGCTTGAGATACAGAAATATTTATGGTCATTTGTGGTGGGTGTGCAGTCTAGGGAGTGTCTCCCTAAGACAATACAAAGGGCCAACAGCAAAGAGCAAAGCTTCCCTTTCCTCAAAGGCTTCCTTCCTGTTCCTTGTCTTTGAGAGAGAGAGAGAGAGGGAAAAAAAAAAAAAAAAAAAAAAACAAGGCTCCAAACTTTTTCCCCTAAGGGAACTACAAACAGAGGTTTCCCTCAAGCCTCTTCCAACAGCAGCCAGTTCAACAAACCTACAGACCAGACCCTGAAGAGCCCCACAGAATCAATAACCACTCTGCTTTTGAAAGAAAGGGGAAAAGGGCATAAACCAGAGACACAGACACACTAACCTGAGTTTATCCCACAGTGGAAGACAGGACATATTGGAGATGAACTGGAGTTTGGTAGGGTTGCAACAGAATCCTCAGAAACAAAACACAATGCCCAAAGAAGTTCTAAACCAACAATAAATGCCATTTCTCCACTCCCACACATATATACTTGTTGCATAAAACAGCTGTATACCTTTAAGAACAGCTTAAAAATCACTGGATCCCACAAATTACACAACTGTATAAGATGAAGACTAATTAAAAGATTCAAATCAGATGATTTTCTTATCATGCTCTGTAGACACAGGCAAAGGCTACTACCCAAGCCAACGAAGGAGGCATGTAGAATGTCTGTAAGGAATCCAGGATTCTCAGCTAGTTGATAACGACTTCACGCTGCTGCTTTATTTCATTTGACACCTTCCATTCTCTATCAGCCACTGCGTGCAAACCAAGCCTCCCAAGAATGGTGACCCTGTCCTCTTCAGTTTACCTAACACCCTGGCCAAGAAGTAAATTAAAATGCAACGTATTTCAGCTCCTATAAATGTTACCTACTCACTCTATTTAACTCAACTCTGTATTTAAGTACACTTGGGATCAATCTGAACATTACAACTTAAAGAAAATAAACCCTTACAGACTATCTAGTCCAGCTCTCAATTTTACAGATGAAGAAACTTAGCTGCAAAAGGATCAACAGCTATCTCAAAGAAGCAGACCAAGTCGGTGGCAGAACCAGATGGCACCCAGACTTCTCACAGTTCACTGTGCCATGCTGCTTCTCCACAGCCCAGATCAGAGCCTCTGCATGGAAGGGGTCCCCATGGCTTTGCTGGAATTGTCACATCATTACAGGACTGGAAACGGGGAACTGGAGCCCACAACTCTCAAACCAGAAAGCTGAGAAAGAACCTGTGTCTTCTAACAAGTCAGTATCAGGTGAAGGATAGGCAAGTACTCTGCATTTAGATAAGTTAGGTAATTCTTTCCCCTCTACTGTAATTCAAGTAAAAACAAATAGCAAGATGCGCTTTAATTAAATACATCTGTTTAGAGAGTCCTTATGTTAGGAATCTGGTTTTTTATTTTTATTTTTTGAGATGGAGTCTCGCTCTGTCACCCAGGCTGGAGTGCAGTGGCGCGATCTCAGCTCACTGCAACCTCCACCTCCTGGGTTCAAGCGATTCTCCTGCCTCAGCCTCCTGAGGAGCTAGGACTACAGGCACGCGCCAACATGTCCGGCTAATTTTTTTGTATTTTTAGTAGAGATGGGGTTTCACCATGTTGGCCAGGCTGGTCTCAAACTCCTGACCTCATGATCTGCCCACCTCGGCCTCCCAAAGTGCTAGGATTACATGCTTGAGTCACTGCGCCTGGCGGGAACCTAATTTATTATACTAGACCAATGGTTTTCAACCTTGGCCACACATTCTCGAGAATCAACAGCCAACCATGTGCGTTAACAGTCTTGGGCATTCAACCTGGTCAAACTTTTGGATGGCTATATCCCCAGGAACTGTGCAGCAAAGACAAGTCATATCTACTCTGCCCTGTTCAGATTCCTAACCTACAGAATTCATGGGTATAGCAAAATGGGGTTTTTTTTTAGACTACTAAGTTTTAGAGTAGTTTGTTAAGCAACAATAGTAACTGAGACACCTTCCCAGCTTTTTAAAAAAAATCCTAGTGTCCAAGGTGCACTACAGCCCAATTAAGTGAGAATCTCTGGGGCTGGGACCCAGGCATCTATTTTTAAAGCATCCCAGGAAATTCTGTGGTGTAGCCAAGGTTGAGAACCAAAGTCCAGATCCATGCTGTTTAACACACTGGCCACATATAGCTGTTTAAATTTAAATTAATGAAAATAAAATTTACATTTAAATTCCTTGATCATAGTCACATTTCAACTATTCAATGATCATATATGGCTAGTGGTTGTCATATTGGACAGTGAAGGTATAGAACATTTCCATCATCTCAGAAAATTCTACTGGACAGTGCTGGTCTAGACTAGCAGTTCTCAAAGCTTGGTCCTGAGCTATCAGCATCAGCCATCACCTGGGAACTTATTAGAAATGCACATTCCCAGCTGGGCACAGTGGTTCACACCTGTAATCCCAGCACCTTGGGAGGAAGAGGCTGGCAGATCACTTGAGGTCAGGAGTTTGAGACCAGCCTGGCCAACATGGTGAAACCCTGTCTCTACTAAATATACAAAAAAAAAAAAAAAAATAGCAGGTGTGGTGGCAGGGACCTGTAATCCCAGCTACTTAGGAGGCTTAGGCAGAAGAATTGCTTGAATCTGGGAGGTGGAGGTTGCCGTGAGCTGAGATCATGCCACTGCACTTCAGCCTTGGCAACAGAGCGAGACTCCAGCTCAAAAAACAGCAAAAAAAAAAAAAAAAAAAAAAAAAAGCCAGGCACAGTGGCTCACACCTGTAATCCCAGCACTTTGGAAGGCTAAGGCGGGTGGATGATGAGGTCAGGAGATAGAGACCATCCTGGCTAACACGGTGAAACTCTGTCTCTACTAAAAATAAAAAAAATTAGCCGGGCGCGGTAGCAGGCGCCTATAGTCCCAGCTACTCGGGAGGCTGAGGCAGGAGAATGGCGTGAACCCAGGAGGCAGAGCTTGCAGTGAGCCAAGATGGTGCCACTGCACTCCAGCCTGGGCAACAGAGTGAGACTCTGCCTCAAAAAAAAAAAAAAAAGAAAGAAAGAAATGCACATTCCCAGGCTCCACCCTAGACCTACCAAATCAGAACCTGTCAGGATGGCGCCCTCCAGGTGATTCTGATGTACATTCAAGTTTGAATACCACCTATCTTGTTACTACTGCCCATACAAAATCATGTTTGCCATGTCTTCTCTCGTATTTAAATATGGAAATTATCAACTTTTAGCTTCACTATAATGTAAAAGAATAGTTCATGTTGTCACACAATTGCAAAGATGTATTTTTGTGCTGGCAATCATGAGAAGAAATGCCTTTCAACTAGCAAGCAAAGGACACTAAAATGTTTCATGAAGATACTCTTACTTGTAATCTCTAATAGAAACAACTGTAAGGCCTAAAAATATAGAAATGGTTAAAAATTCAAGAGGCTATATTCAATTATTAAAATTATAAATGCGAAAACTATGACTATGACTATATGTAGCATGACAAAATATAAATGGAAGAAAAGCAAAACACAAAATTATAACAGCAAATATTTGTATTACATGGGCAAGGACAAAACAAAGGTCGAGGAAAAATAACTGATTTGCTAAGCTTGGTAGGACAACGATTCTCACACCCCTTTTTTGTTTCTGTCATTCTTCTTACAAAGTTACCTATGCAAAAACATTTTAGAGTGTCTAACAATGCAACTTTTAAAAAAGACACGATTGTGCTTTGACATGAAAAGTACATTGCAAGGATAATTTGATAAAATAGTCCTACTTGATCAATGACTCACCGAATTGTTAATCTCACAGTAATATGAAATTAACACTGGATTCAATCAAATGAGGGGGCTTGGACTGGTGAACTATCAGGTCTTTCTAGTCCTGTGAGTCTAGGAGGATTCTCCTCTCTACTTTTCCTTTTTAACCTTAGATCTACAACTGAATATAAGAATTACACATTTTTCACGAATAAAATTTTACAGAGTTTAACCTTAGATCTACAATCTAATATAAGAATTATACATTTTTCACAAATAAAATTTTACAGAGAGCTGTGAAAACTTTATTTTGTTTTTATTTAGTTTTCACCTAGTTGTTCAGTGGTAAAATACCAAATAAACTAATTTTCAAGGAGGAATTTCTTCTTACATTTGCATGTCTAAATATCCAGAAATATTTTGTAGAGTGGTCTTTTTTGAAAAAATAGCTACTGGATCTCACATAAATCAACTGTTGTTTTAATGCATGTTTTCCTCTAAATTTTAGCATTTCTATTACGTCCTTTGCTGATAGCTCTGACATTAATAAAAATTTCTCATATGCCAAGGTACAAAGTAATCTCACTAAGTGCTTCTGAATGTCTTGTTTATTTCTCTGCTATTCTGTTTCCTTTGCAGGTAATATTCTAAAAACTTCTTTAAATTCTAAACATATAAACATCTTCTCTCCTCTTGTTCCAGGGAAGATTTGAGAAAGGGTAACTTTAGTTGGATTACTCCAATAAACTGATATCTGGAGAATGTTTACTATTTGAGGGAAACTTATTCCTATAAATTTTCTTAAAAATATGAGTACATGGCATGTGCAATTTTATTGAAAATTGAAGACAGTTCAAGTTTTCCACTATTTCTAGCTGGATTTCGCCACAGGAAGTTGAATTAAGTAGTGGGATGATAAACTAGCCATTTTGGTACTATTCTGAAAAGATGTAAGACAAAAAATATAATAATATGGCATTTTCCTCCAGCCCAATAGGCATACACCTTTTTAAAAAGGACAAAACAATTTCTTAACTAAAATTTTTGCAACAGTGATGCAAAAAGTACGATTTTTAAAAATTTTCCAGCTGGGTATGGTGGCTCACGCCTGTAATCCCAGCACTTTGGGAGGCCAAGGAGGGCGGACCAGGAGGCCACTTGAGGCCAGGATTTCGAGAACAGCCTGACCAATGCAGCGAAACCCCATGTCTACTAAAAATACAAAAATTTAGTCAGGCGTGGTGGTGCACACCTGTAGTCCCAGCTACTCGGGAGGCTGAGGCACAGAGATTGAACCTGAGGGGCAGAGATTGCAGTGAGCCAAGATTGTGCCACTGGACTCCAGCCTAGGCGATAGGACGAGACTCCATCTAAAAAAAAAAAAAAATTCCAGCTTTTTGTACTAACAAACTATCTTTATGAATGTGGGTAACTGAGTTGTCTACAGTAGCTACTACCTTCAATTCTAGCATTTATCGAAGTTCTTAAGAAAAAGAAAATTATTGCTTTTATTGTTGGAAGTTCAACAGAAAAGGGATTTGACAAAAACTTTTAATAATAATAGTAACTGCAAAGAGAATTTACAAAATGCTTTTGGTGTGGGGCATTCTTGAACCTAAGCACTGAGAACACAACGATAAATCATGTATAGTTCTTGCTCTGGAGAAACCCCAGAGTTTAGCTGAGATACAGTTACATCTGAGAAATGTCCTTAACATAAAATACACCAAAACAAACAAACAAAACAATGTGCTTTAGGGAGAAAACAAAAAGCAAACTATATGGAGAAAATTATCATTAACATCCTCAGATAGACAGAGAAGATACCACAAAAGAAACAAGAATAAAATGCTTTAAAAAGGCCAAAAAAAGAGCTCTTGAAAATTAAAAATGTGACAGCAGAAAAGAAAAATTAATCATAAGGATTAAACATAAGGCTTGTAAGATATAGTGTAGGAAATCTCTCAAAAGGTAGGACAAAAAGACAAGAGGTGAAAAGTAAAAAGTAAAAATAAAACCATCAGAAGACCAGTTCAGGAAACCCCATGTCCTATTAGGTGTTCCAGAAAAAAACAGAAAACAAAGAGAAAGTCTTATTAATGAACTAATTCAATAATATTTTTTTCAGAACTGAAAGATATGAGTTTCCAGGTCAAAAAGGCCCACTATTGTGATTTAACAAAAACAGGGAAAAAAAATTCTAACAGATTCCAGAGGGGAACAAACTAGGTCACATCCAAAGGATTAGAAACCCAAATAACTTCTCAACAGAAGCAATGAAAGATAAAAGACAGTGGAATAATGTCTTTAAAGTAGAATATGATACACAGCCACACTATCAATAAGGTGAGTAGGTGGAATTAAGATACTTTTCATAGTTTCAAAAAACTTCACCTTCCAATCATGCTTTCTTAGGAAACTACTGAAGGACGTGTGCTACAAAATGGAAGCAGGAAACCAAGAAGAAGGGAAAGAAAATAGAAAAATAGGAGATTCCACACAGAAGAAAGTTGAAGGGAATCCCCTTAATGATGGTGCGGGAAACCCCAGGGAGGCAACTGCTCCAAGCTGAGAGGGCTACCAGGTCACAACAGAACACATAAGAAGGGCCAAGGAGAAGTGTCTCTAAGAAGAGGAACTCCAAAGAGTACCTTTTATGTTTGAAAGTCTTGAAAAAAGATTTAGGCAAGCAGCAGAGAGTTTGGATGTTGACGTAATAAGTACATAGAAAAAGAAGCAAAATAAAGAAAAAAAGAGGGAAAAAAGCAACAATTATTAACGCCAGGCAAAACAAAAAGTTTTGTATGACAAGAATTTATTGAACAACTCATAGCTCGATGTCAACAATGTTCGGTATAGTCATATAAATAATGTCAATACTAAATATTGATCCAACCAAAATTACTATTTTGGGAAAATAGGGAGCAGGTGGGAAGAATTTGGGGGTGAGGTGAGAATAAAGCAGAGAAAGAGAACAAAGAGAGCAAATAAAAAACTAGCACTACCAGAATGTTATTCAGAAATATGGCGGGAAATTCCAAAACAATGAACTAAAACCACTAAAAGTGGTTGCTGCTAGGGAAAGAAATGAAGAGCGGGACCTGTTTTTTTTTTTTTTTTTAACACAGCCTTTATAAATTTTATAACTACTTCACACTTTAAACCTGTGTACACAGGTTTAAAAAAAAAAAAAAAAAAAAACCCAGGGCCCAAGTTCTTACTCACTAAACCTATGGTTTTCAAAATGTAAGTTTGTGACTCATTAGTGAGTTGAGAAATAATTCAGTAAGACATAGCCATCATTTTTTAATGAATTCTAACAGAAGGGGATGGAAAAACATTGCATACAGTTAAGAGTATTTTTTCATGAACCTTTGAAATATACATACACAGGTTCATAATTTAAAATGTATTTTTAACTGTTGACTGTCAACAAAATAATATGAAATAACAACTCTAAACTACACTGCATTATAATTACTTTTAGTTTTGTTTCTTTCTCTTTTTTCTTTTCTTTTTTTGAGACGGAGTCTCCCTGTGTCACCAGGCTGGAGTGCAGTGACACGATCTCGGCTCACTGCCACCTATGCCTCCCGGGTTCAAGTGATACTCCTGCCTCAGCCTCCCAAATAGCTGGGACTACAGGCGCCCACCACCACGTCCAGTTAATTTTTGTATTTTTAGTAAAGACAAGGTTTCACCATGTTGGCCAGGATGGTCTCAATCTCTTGACCTAGTGATCCACCCGCCTCGGCCTCCCAAGGTGCTGGGACTACAGGCGTGAGTCACCGCACCTGGCCTGTTTATTTTTCTTAACACTTCTTACTATCATTCCCAATGTTTTCATTTTTGTTTTGTTTTGGTTTGTTTCTGTTTTTGTTTTTTTGAGTCAGGGTCTTACTTTGTAACCCAGCCTGGAGTGCAGTGGTGTGATCTCAGCTCCCTGCAGCCTCAACTTCATAGGCTCAAGCGATACTCCCACCTCAGCCTCCCAAGTAGCTGGGACTACAGGTGCATGCCATCATGCCCAGCTAATTTTTGTCTTTTTTTGTACAGACAGGGTTTCACCATGTTGCCCAGGCTGGTCTTGAACTCCTGAGCTCAGGCAATTTGCCCACTTTGGCCTCTCAAAGTGCTGGGATTACAGGCATGAGCCTCCATGCCCAGCTCTAATGTCTTGTTTTTTAAAGTAAGATTTCATGTACCTTTATTTTAAAACAAATTGAAAATGTTAATAGCTAACGAAAATAGTCCATTATAATGCTCCTTAAACTCCCACTCATGTCATGCCTGAAGAATGGTCACTCCTATACTAGTGAAACCTAAATTTTTTTTTTTTTTTTTTTTTTTTTGAGACGGAGTCTTGCTCTGTCACCAGGCTGGAGTGCACTGGCGCAATCTTGGCTCATTGCAACCTCTGCCTCCCGGGTTCAAGCATTCCCCTGCTTTAGCCTCCCAAGTAGCTGGGACTACAGGCACACGCTAACACACCAGGCTAATTTTTTGTATTTTAGTAGAGATGGGGTTTCACCATGTTGGCCAGATGATCTCGATCTCCTGACCTTGTGATCTGCCTGCCTCAGCCTCCCAAAGTGCTGGGATTACAGGCATGAGTCACTGCACCCGGCCTTATTCTTTGCTTTCTTACAATTAACTCTGTAATATGGGCAGAGATAAGAATAACAACACAGAAAAGAGAATTCAAAGTCCCACAGGTGATTTTATAATGTGGAGTATTACTGCTTCTTAGGTGACTTATCTTTCTAATTATGTATGACTTTCACTAATATTTAAATTTCTGGTCTACAGAGACACAGGAGCCAAGGAACCATCCTAGAAGCCTTCAGAATAGTGGAGGAAACCAGCTTAGAAATAAAAACTTGCAACATTTACAGACTGAATAGCCCTTACCCAAAATGCTTGGGACCAGAAGTGTTTTGGATTTTGAATTTTTCTTGAATTTAGAATATATGCATTATATACCTACCAACTGAGAATTCTTTTTTTCTTTTTTTCTTTTTTTTTTTTTTTTTTTGAGATGGAGTTTTGCTCCTGTTGCTGCTCAGGCTGGAGTGCAATGGCTCAGTCTCGGCTCACCGCACCCTCCGCCTCCTGGGTTCAAGCAGTTCTCCTGCCTTAGCCTCCCAAGTAGCTGGGATTACAGGTGTGTAACACCACACCCAGCAAACTTTTCTATTTTTTTAGTAGCGACGGGGTTTCACCATGTTGGCCAGGCTGGTCTCAAACTCCTGACCTCAGGTGATCTGCCTGCCTTGGCCTCCCAAAGTGCTGGGATTACAGGTGTGAGCCACTGTGCCTGGCCCCCAGGAATCTGGAGTATTTTGGATTTCAGATGTTCAGAAAGGGATACCGCTGGTGAATAAACTAGAAAATACATACAAAGTTGATTAAGAGGAAGCTTTCTTCCACTGACCCTCCCTCACACGATTCGCAAGGTGTATTGTTCATCCTGCCATATGGAAAATATGAACAGGAAGCTAAAAACTTTCATGCTTTTCTACTGAGAGCCCATATTTAGCCGAACATTTTATTTTTACACAGTAGGTTAGATATGTACTTTATTTTGGAGTCTTACCTTACAATTCACTTACATAAAATAATTAAGAACAAAACTTCTGTAGAAAGCAAGTTCCACTGTATTCTTTTCACAGCATAGCACCCTAAAAGTCACGGGGATCAGACCCATAAGCCAACCACCTATATTTTTAAAAACCCCCACTACCATTCACATTGAATGTAAAAAAGAATGAGTAAGTCTTAATATGCTGGTATTGAAAGATTCCAAAGGGAGCCGGGTGCGGTGGTTTATGCCTGTAATCTCAGCACTTTGGGAGGCCCAGGCAGGCGGATCACGAGGTCAGGAGTTTGAGACCAACCTGGCCAACATAGTGAAACCCCGTCTCTACTAAAAATACAAAAAAAATTAGCTGGGTGTGGTGATGGCCGCCTGTAATCCCAGCTACTTGGGAGACTAAGGCAGGAAAATCGCTTGAACCCGGGAGGCAGAGGTTGCAGTGAGCTGAGATTGCGCCACTGCCCTCCAGCCCAGGCAACAGTGCAAGACTCCGTCTCAAAAAAAAAAAAAAAAAAAGATACCAAAGATATTTCTTAAAATATATATAAATAAAATATAAATAAATAAATACTTATTTGTGTACATAGTTGTGTGTATTAAAAAGGCACATATATATCTGGAAAAAAAGGCATGAGAACTAAGTGACAGTGGCTACCCATTTTCAGAGAGGTGAAGAAATGGCCAAAGTAGGGATGACAGCAGGAGTGAAGAGGGAGATGTTTCACTGTGTATGTCAGCCTTTATAGCAAGTTAGGGATTCTCATTCCATTGCTCCCTTCATCCTACTCCATTCCTTCACCCACACCCACCCCACCCCCAGAACTGTCTTGCTGTTTTGTTTTGTTTTGTTTTTTGAGATGCAGTCTCACTCAGTTGCCCAGGCGAGAGTGCAGTAGCACAATCTTGGCTCATGGCAACCTCCACCTCCAAGGTTCAGGCGATTCTCCTGCCTTAGGCTCCCAGGCAGCTGAGATTACAGGTATGCTCCACCACACTCGGCTAATTTTCATATTTTTAGGAGAGACAGGGTTTCACCATGTTGGCCAGGGTCGTCTCAAACTCCTGGCCTCAAGTGATCCACCCACCCTAGCCTCCCAAAGTGCTGGGATTACCGGTGTGAGCCACCTCACCCAGTCCAGAACTGCCTTGCTTCTGAATCGGACTCCACACCCTCACTCACACACGTACAATCACCCAGAAGCAACGTGTGGCAGGTATGCTTTCACTTTCATTGGCAAAGGACTCTCTCCTCATCTTGCAAAAGTAAATCTGTACTCTCAGCATCCGTAAGACCACACAAACACGACCTGTCTTGGCAAGTTGCCAGGACCTTGGGTAGCATCCACAGCCCTTCCTCAATGCTCCCATCACATTTGCTAAGCCCTTGCTAAGTGCCAGTATGCGGGAGCATGAGGCATAAAGAGAAGTAGGACAAGGTACCTGCCTTCAGGGAGTTCACAGCCTCAAGGGAGAGAAAGAAGAGGAAACAGAGAATTTCGAA
The DNA here is from genome assembly GCF_047675955.1 of Chlorocebus sabaeus. Lineage (NCBI taxonomy): Eukaryota > Metazoa > Chordata > Mammalia > Primates > Cercopithecidae > Chlorocebus > Chlorocebus sabaeus. Next base: position 17,992,724 of record NC_132920.1, read on the forward strand.
ATTATGTGGTTCAGGAAAAGGCAAAAGTATACGCCAGTGTAATTTACCACGTTGTATTTTAACTATTTTTTTCCTCTCTCTCCCCTATCTCTCCAAGGTGAGTGACTCTGGTGTAGGTACTAGATCCACAAGTATCTTAGAATCCCCTGTGCTGAGCATGGTATTGAAATGATCTGAACTTCATGTCTCCTGGAGAGCAATGCAATGATATTTTAAGAAACAAATCCATATGTCTTAATGTTTCAGAATGGTGATCAGTATACATAGCAACTACTAACCTGGACCTATGCAATGTATTACAATACTAGAATTTCAGCAACAAAACAAACATCTTTAACCTCAGAGATCCTCTGATCTTTTAGTCCTTGCTACACACTGTTGGCTTTGGTTTTGTAAATGGGGAAATCATGAAAGTTGACCCCATCTGTTTGTCTGTTTGTTTGTTTTCCCTAGACATCAGTGCACTCTCACTTGCTTTTACTGGTAAGACTGAAAACTTTCACCCACTAACCTTGAATTTCTATCCATGGTTAATCATTGGTAATTTCTTGCAACTTTCAGAAAAACAGTAATTCTCAATTCGACACAGGTCTGCCAATATGCATTTAAAGACCTCTTACACTTCAAACCTTGGACTTGTAGGTATGAAAAATAATAACATTCTCAGTATTCTACTCTTCACCTTTGCCCTGCCCTGAGCACTATCTAAAAACCAATGACAGAAATGAATTGCAAACATAGCATGAAGCATTGCTGCAATTAATCAACCCAGAACCCAAGGGAGGAATTATTTCTATTTTTAAATGCACTGTTACTTTAAGGGAAAAGTCTGTGGAGAAATATGAAACCAAGCTGCATAATGAAAATAAAAATGCATTTGGTGTCTTCATCTGTGCAAAGACAGTAATCCTAATGTACAAGGAGCACTGTTGTGTTGACTCCTCAGTTTGTCTGTAAACGAAATGACCAGTACTCAGACAGAATCCCATGGAAAGCTCATCTGCTACACAAAGAATTAGATCTGTCAGAAGGACAAAACACGAGAGTACCCATATTTCAATGCTATTTTTATAACTCCAGATAAGGGACTATCACAGTAAGTAAGCAGATGAATAGATCCCAAAATCACCCTTCAAATCTTTACCTAAAAGATCCTGATTAGTAACTAACGTGGTTCAGCCCGAAAAACGATCAACTGATTACTTAGCATTTGGAACCAACTGTCCACAGTTATAGATTGTATCCAAATTCCACAAAATCAAATCTGTTTCTCTTCACAAATGACAACACTTCATGTCATTAAACAGTAGCTAACAGTCGCACTCCTTATGGTTAAGAGTGACAAGGAGCAGGTGCCAAGCTAACAAGGAAAAATAGCAGCAGCTACACGACAGGAGCTAAAAAATATTCTACCTGTTCCCCCAGACTGCTTTCAAGAATCTGACCCAACAATTTTTTCCCGAAACAATATAACGATATCCAGTTTGCGGGGGGCTGGGGCGGTACATTTGTTGGTGATATGGGCATCTAATTTAATCTGTAAATATTTAATGTACTCAATGAGTTGACTTACTATCACCATGAAATATACCATACTATCTACACTGCTATAAATGCATCTAAAAATACATCCATTACTAAACAACATTCAGTGCAATGTACAATAAACACTACATCCAGTGTTAAACACAACATTTTAAATACAGCTTGGCTATTTAGTACCACCACTAGAATCTGCTAAAGGTAGCAGAATGTTTGCAAACTGGATAAACACTGCTATGCTCAACATGAAAAGCAAAGAATTTCCAATCTTATCCCCTCATGATTTCTTTCCCCAAATTTGGCAAAACTGAGCTTGAACACCACACATTATAGAATGGAGGCATCGCTTCTCTAAGCAATAATGTAACAAACCCCTGCCTCAGAGTCTCTCTTCAGTGAAAATCTCTGAAGAACGAAATTCACTAAATTGTATTCCCTCGATCAACAGGTGATTCTTGGAAACAAACACTCATACTCATTTCCAATGAAAATTAATTATGTAAACTATCCCGTTTTTTCACACATATATATTCACAACCTACTGCATTATTATATTGAATGAATTCCAACCGATTTCTTCTCAGAGGCTTACCAGAAAAATGCCAAATATTCAAATTATTTTGGGGCATTATCCCATACTGCTGCATGGAACATAATAAGGATCCAACAGTTACCACTTTTCAAATGCAAATATGTTGCCATCTAGTAAATACAGCCCCTTTTTAAACATCCCTCAGTGTCTATACAGTTCAGGGCCCTACTTTTGTTTCTTTGAAAATCAAAATTCGCGCATTACATTGAGGCATTATCTCAACTCAGCAACAACTAAAATAGGTGTTAACTAGCCCAGCCTGAGTCTGCATCGTACAAGACTCTTGCTCTATTTTTTCCTCCCATTTTACACACACTGTCCCTAAACAATTCTGCCAAAGGAAACAAACGCTGCAGTGACGAAAAGAATCCCGGGCACTGGATTCCACGAACAATGAGGACGTGGGCTGGTCACCTGCCGGCCTCGGGCCTCAGTTTTCCTGTCTGTAAAATGTGGCGGCTGGGCGAATCACCTATAGGGTCCCATCCGGCCCTCTCCCTCCCGGGTGCCTCGCAGCCCGCCCGGACTCAGCTGACTGGTGCTGGCTGTGGCCAGGGTGCCCTGCCTGCCGCCGCTCTAGATGGAGGGGAAGGCGGGCGAGGGAGGAGAGGAACTTGGACTTGCAACAGCTTCAAACAGGAGCGGGCGACAAACTTGAAGCCGTCCTCCTAACAATAGGAAAGAGCACTCCCATTTTCCTGGCTCAAACTTGCAGGACCCCGCGAGGCTGGATCCTCCCAGCCGCCCTCTCGGAGCCCGCTTTACCTTTCTCCCTGTTTGGTGTTAGCAGGAGGAGGGTGCAGGACCGTTTGATTCCCTTCCATCTCCACCACGCACTTGGTGTTCAGTTCCAGTTCTGAAAGCACAGAGAGAAAGGGACGTTGCAAAGTCCAGCATCCGCGCCTCCAGCCAGCCCGCCCTCCAGCCGCGCCGCGCGGGGCTCCGTCCCTGGAGGCTGCCAAGCCTGGAGACGGCGCCCCGGGCACCACGGCCAGCGCGGACGCCGCCTCCGCCCCGGCCGCGATCTCGCAGTCCCGGCCCCGCAGTTTCCAAAGTTGCCCCCGCCCTCAGCCCGAGCAGAATTAAAAAAGAGCGAAAAGCTCCTCACCTCGTCGGTTCATGGGCCGGACCCGGACGGCAACTTTTACCTTGGTATCCGACATGTTGGCTGCGCTAGCCCGGCCGCTTGCCGCGCCCGCTCGGCCTGAGGAGGCCCCTCACGCGCGGCGCCGCCGCCGCTGCAGCCGCGCGCCCCCCGAGCGCGGCCGCCGCCGCTCTGCCTTGAGCTCCGAGAGGCAGCGCCGAGGCGCGCGGGCCATCCCGGGGGAGCGCGACGCGGGGCACGGCCGCGGCCCGGGGAGGGGCAGGCGCGCGGGGCGGGGCGCGGCGGCGGCGGCGGCGGCGGGCGGGGAGGAGGCCTCGCCGCCGGGCCCAGGCGCAGCTCTAGCCGCGCCGCCCCAGCGCAGACCGCAGCGCCGCGGCCCCTGGCGGCTGCCCGGGGCCCCGCGCCGCCATGTTCCGCTCCCGCCACCCGCCGGGGCTCGGGAGAGGCCGGACACGGCCACGCGCGGCGCCCCCTGGAGCGGCGGGACGGCAGTGAGGGGAGCGGCGAGCCGGCAATGAGGGGAGCGGCGAGCGGCGCGGGGCTTAGGGGAGGCTGCAGTCCGGGGCGGGACGCATTGTTTCCCCAGGGGACCTCCCAAGCCAAGCCTGCACCGGCGCCCGCGGGGCCCCCCCGGACACCGTGAGCTCCAGCCGCCTCCTGGGGCCGCTGCCACCTGGAGCCCCGGGACGGCAGCAAGGACCACGGCCCGCCGCGCTGGGTGGGCAGGCCTTCCCCTACGAGCCCCGGCACGCCGCCCCCTCTGTCCCATACGGAGCCTGCAGCGGTAGTTTAAGATCTCTGTGGTGAACCGAGACTAGAAATGAATCTGTGAATCCACCACCGAAACAGTGTATGTTTGTAAATAGTGCTCTCTTCCCTTCCCGGCCTCTCTTGTCGTGGGAGGGATGTCAAGTGGGCTGGAAGGGCCATTAACTCTTACATAAGAATTTAATAGCAATGGTTTCTGTCATCCTGCCAAATGCAGACCTCGCTGCCAGGGCGGAACTGGGCAAATCTGATTTATTCTGTTTGGTTCAACAAGTGCTTAAGATGCGCTCACCGAGTGCCAGGCATTTTGAAGCGTACAGAAGTCAAAAATCCAGAGTTTAGATGCAGGAATCTTTCGATTTTGCTTAAATCTAGAAATCCACTTATTGGAAGATGTACTGAGGTTTTACTGTGTGCAGGGTGCTGTTGAGGACACACAGAAACATGCATAGCATGATGCAGAAGCACACGCTGAGGTGGAAGAGAGGGCGTGGAGACCTGTTATGCTAGAAAGTGTGGGGCAGGTGCTAGGAGAGGCCTCGTCCGCCTCCACCAGGTGCCAAGCTATGGGCCTGATGTTAAGACGCTACCCTTGACTCTCAAACAACACGGGTTTGAACTGCACGAGTCCATTTACACGTGGCTTTTTTTCAACCAAAGTCTAATTGAAAATACAATATTCGTGCTCTGGCACAGTGGCTTACGCCTGTAATCCCAACACTTTGGGAGGCTGAGGCGGGAGGATCACTTGAGGCCAGGAGTTCAAGACCAGCCTGGGCAATGTAAAGAAACCCCATCTCGCCAAAAAAAAATTTAAAAAATAGCCGGGCATGGTGGCACGTGCCTGTAGTCTCAGTTACTGGAGCGGCTGAGGTGGGAGGATCGCTTGAGCCTGGAAGGTTGAGGCTGCAGTGAGCCATGTTCACACCACTGCACTCCAGCCTAGGCAACAAAGCAAGACCCTGTCTCAAAAAAAAAAAAAAGAAAAACCAGAAAAGACAGTATTTGGCAGGTTAAAAATGGGAGATCCAACTTTTCCTATTTGTGGGTTCTGCAGAGCTGATCGTCAGATTTGAGTGTGAATGGTTTTGGATGATCCTGGAGCCAGTCCCCTGTGTACACTGGAGGACAACCACTTCAGCCCCACCTTATTGTAGAGCCAGCTATCTCAGTCCACCTCTGAAGGGCCTGTTTCATCTTTCCTCCTCTCCATTCCTACTGCTGCAATCTCACTTTGCCTGTCCATTCACTTATTCAACAAATGTGTTCTGAGCGCCCTACTATGTTACAAATACTGTTGCAGGCTTTTGCTACAGACTTTCGGCTGCTGCCCAGAAAGAGGTGAAATTTCCAGCCCTCTAGGGCTAAAAATCTAGGTCTGTGCATACCTCTTCACTTTTGGGCTACTGAGACATCTTCTTAACCTTCCTAGCTTTGCCTTCCTCTAATCACTCCTAAATCCAGCTTCCAGACTGATTTTTCACAAAATTAAAACTTTATCCGTTAAGCATGCATGCTATTCTATTGTTCAGAAAACTCTCAGGCTGGGCGCAGTGGCTCATGCCTGTAATCCCAGCACTTTGGGAGGCCGAGACAGGCAGATCACCTGAGGTCGGGAGTCCCAGACCCACCTGACCAACATGGAGAAACCCCATCTCTACTAAAAATACAAAATTAGCCAGGCATGGTGGCACATGCCTGTAAACTCAGCTACTAGGGAGGCTGAGGCAGGAGAATTGCTTGAACCCAGGAGGCAGAGGTTGTGGTGAGCTGAGATCATGCCGTTGCACTCCAGCCTGAGCAACAAGAGCCAAACTCTGTCTCAAAAACAAACAAGTAAACAAACAAAAAACCACTCTGGCCTACCCTATTTAATATTACCTCCCACCATTCCTGAAATTCTTCACTTTATCCAGGACCTTTTCACAAGCAAGATGCCATCCCTATGCTAAGCCATTGCTCTGGCAGTTTCTGTCAATGGGAATTGTAGAGGGTTGAATTTGTATCTCCCAAAAAGCTATGTACAAGCCATAACCTCCAGTACCTGTGAATGTGACCTTATTTGGAAACAGGGTCTTAGCAGAAATAATTAAGTTAGGATGAGGCCATACTGGGTTAGGATGGGCCCTAAATCCAATGACTATTGTCTTTTTTGTTTTGTTTTGTTTTGTTTTGTTTGAGACAGCGTCTCATTCTGTCGCCCAGGCTGGAGTTCAGTGGCATGATCTCAATTCACTGCAACCTCCACTTCCAGGTTCAAGCAATTCTGCCTCAGCCTCCCAAGTAGTTAGGACTACAGGCATGTGCCATCATGCCTAGCTAATGTTTGTATTTTTAGTAGAGATGGGGTTTTGCCTTGTTGCCCAAGCTGCTCTCGAACTTCTGACCTCAGGTGATCCACCCACCTCGGCCTCCCAAAGTGTTGGGATTACAGGTGTGAGCCACCGCACCTGGCCTGACTGGTGTCTTTATTAGAGAAAGGAGAGGGGGATTTGGATACACAGGGAGGAAGACCATGTGAAGACAGAGGCAGAGATTGGAGTGATACAGCCACAAGCCAAGGTTTGCCAGGAGCCAGCAGAAGCTAGGAAGAGGAAAGGAAGCCTCCAGAGGAAACATGGCTCTGCTGACACCTTGATTTGAGACTTCTAGCCACCAGAACTGTGAGATACTAAATTTCTATTGTCTTATGCCACCCAGTTCATGGTCATTTGTTACAGCAGTCTTAAGAAACTAATACAGAGGCCAGGTGCAGTGGCTTATGCCTGAAGTCTCAGCACTTTGGGAGACCAAGGTGGGAGGATCACTTGAACCCAGGAGTTTGAGACCAACCTGGGCAACATAGGGAGACTCTATCTCTACAAAAAATAAAAAATTAGCCAGGCGTGATGGCATGTACCTGTGGTTCCAGCTACTTGGGAGGCTGAAGCAGGGGCATTGCTAGAAAGCCTAGGTCAAGGCTGCAGTGAGCCATGATTGTACCACTGCACTCCAGCCTGGGCAACAGGGTAGACTCAGTCTCAAAAAAAAAGAAAGAAAGAGAGGAAGGAAGAAAGAAAGAAAAGGGAGGAGGGAAGGAAAGAAGAAAGGAAGGAAGGAAGGCTGGTTATACAAAATTTAATCAATCCCCTCTCTGTCTCATTTTCTCCTTCTCCCTCATTCTCTGCCAGATCATGAAAGCCTTGAGTGCCTGAGAAATTTCATGTTTATTGCAAAGGCAATAGGAACCGAATGAAGCATTTGAATTTGGAGCCAGGGATTGACATATTCAGAGCATTGATTCAGGGTAATTAATTTGGCAACACTGTATCCATCCAGAGGGCTATTGTAGTCATCCAGATGAGAGGTGATGATGATAGCGTGAACAAAGCCAATGATAGCACAAATGGAGCAGAAGGAACAGATGCAGAACTTACTGCAGTGAGAAAAGTGGAACAATTTAGCAACCAATGGGATGTGAGGATTGAGGGAGGCGAAGGATTGCAAGTGACTGAGAAAGGGATTGGGAGGATGATGGCCCATAACACCATGAATGGATGAGAAGAATAGGTCTTAAGGTGAGAGGGGCATGATTCATTTGGTGTTACAGGTTAAAAAAAACAGTTCCCGGCTTGGCGCGGTGGCTCATGCCTATAATGCCAGCACTTTGGGAAGCCGAGGCGGGCGGATCACGAGGTCAGGAGATCGTAGGACCACAGTGAAACCCTGTCTCTACTAAAAATACAAAAAATTAGCCGGGCGCAGTGGCAGGCGCCTGTAGTGCCAGCTACTCGGGAGGCTGGAGCAGGAGAATAGCGTGAACCCGGGAGGCGGAGCTTGCAGTGAGCTGAGATCGCGCCACTGCACTCCAGCCTGGGCGACAGAGCAAGACTCCGTCTCAAAAAAAAAAAAAAAAAAAAAAAAAAAAAAACAACAGTTCCCACTGCTTCTTTGCAGAATGACTCCTCTTTCTGCTTTCCCGACCCTTTCCAACTTTAAAGACCAGATTAGTCCTCACCTCTTCTATGAAGAGTTTACTAGTCTGGGCATGGTGGCCCATACCTGTAATCCCAGCATTTTGGGAGACTGAAGTGGGCGGATCACTTGAGTCCAGGAGTTCAAGACCAGCCTGGCCAATCCAGTGAATCTCTGTCTCTACTAAAAATACAAAAAAATTATCTGGGCATGGTGGCACATGACTGTAATCCTAGCTACTTGGGAAGCTGAGGTATAAGAATTGTTTGAACCCAAGAGACAAGAGGTTGCAGTGAGCCAAGATCATGTCACTGCACTCCAGCCTGGGTGACAGACTAAGACTCTCTCTCAAAAAAAAAAAAAAAGTGTTTACTAAATGTTTCTTTTTCAAATCAGTTTAGCCTTACATCATTAGGAATTATGCCTTTTTAGAGTTTGAAGGTGCCTTTGGGAGTCCTGTGGACCTTTTTACAACAGCCCCCAAAGTGGCCACCCATTCTGTGCTTGGATTCTGGTGACAGAGTGCTCAAATTTGAAGAGAAGCTGAATTCAGTCAGGGGACTCCTCAAGTTCTTCGCCTAGGAAAGGCCTCGGTGAAGAATCAGATTTGCATCCCTGGGCATTCCACCCAGTGACAGAAGTGCTGCCTCCTCGTGCTTCCCATGCCAATTTTTTTTTGAGACAGAGTCTTGCTGTATCACCCAGGCTGGAGTGCAGTGGCACAACCTCAGCTCACGGCAACCTCCGCCTCCCAGGTTCAAGTGATTCTCCTGCCTCAGCCTCCTGAGTAACTGAGATTACAGGCACACACCACCACACATGGTTAATTTTTTGTATTTTTAGTAGGGAAGGGGTTTCGCCATGTTGGCTAGGCTGGTCTCAAACTCCTGAGCTCAAGTGATCCGCCTGCCTCTGCCTCCCAAAGTGCTGGGATTACAGGCATGAACCACCATGCCCAGCCTCCAAATCTAACTCCTGCTATACCTGAAGCCCCTCAGATACTTGAGACTGGCTTTCACATCCTTCGGAAGACTTCCATTCCCCTAGAACTGTTTCTGTTCCCCTAGAGCTGTTTTGGTTACCGTTGTAGTAAATCCCACCAAAATTTAGTGTCTTAAAACAACAATCTAGTGGTGTGTGCCTGTAGTCCCAGCTGCTTGGGAGGGATGCAAGGACTTTTCTATCATGACAACAGGAAAGTTTGGGATGCTGGACAGACAATGTCCCATTCTGGAGTCAGCAAGGAGAAGCAGCTCAGAGTGTGGGCCCACTGCATATAGGTAAAGGCCCATCAGAGGGCTGGCCCAGCCTGGCTAGAGGCCCTGGACTGGGGCTGAGGTATGGAAAGACCAGTGAGGCTTCCTTGACAGAGCACTCTGGCCCAGCCGTCAGCCATCCCTACAATGCCCACAGACCACCATATGCCACCATATGCCAGCCATGCGTACTAGTCACTAAGAGGGCCCTGGTCTATGCTCCTTTGTCAGGAAGAGCTTGTTAGCATAGCTTTACTTTAGAAACTGGAAACACCATGGGTTCTGAGGAACTGGCAGACAACTGATAGATAACAAACATCCCAAGGACTCTGGAATCATCCCATTTCAGATGTAAGACTAAGTTCCAAAGCTATTTCAGTCAGAAGTAGCAGATCAGCCTGCCAGGCTGATCTAAAAATTGCTAATGTCTTAAGTCTGCAGAGAATCAAAGAATAATAGAACAGGCAAATACTTTTAAATATGAGGCTTTCTATAAACCTAGTTTAACAACCGTGAGTCAGCCTAGGCTAAGTTATGGTGACCAGCAACTCTTGAATCTCAGTGGCTTACAGAAAGCTTTATGCCCTACACGCATGACTTGTCCATCACAGCCTGCTTGTGGTTTTGCTTCTGTCATTTTCTTTCTGAGTCCTAGGCTGACGAAACAGCCCCTAGCTGAGACAACGCTGGTTTTGTAACAGAAGGAAAGGAGAAGGTGGCAGACCACACAATAGCTCCTCAAGTTTTGCTCAGAAATGGTACACATTGGCTGGGCACAGTGGCTCATGCCTATAATCCCAGTACTTTGGGAGGCTGAGGCGGGCAGATCAGGACTTTGAGACCAGCCTGGCTAACATGGTGAAACCTCACCTCTACTAAAAATACAAAAAATTAGCCAAGTGTGGTAGCAGGTGCCTGTGATCCCAGGTATTTGGGAGGCTGAGGCAGGAGAATTGCTTGAACCCGGGAAGTGGCTGTTGCAGTGAGCTGAGATCATGCCACTGCACTCCAGCTTGGACAACACAGCAAGATTCTGTCTCAAAAAAAAAAAAGAAAAAGAAAAAGAAATGGTACACATCCCTTCTTAATTTTCGTTGGACAAAGCAAGTCACACGGTCAAGCCAAGCAGCAATGGAACAGGGAAAAAGATTCTCCCCCGGGGGGGACTCCAAACCATTTATCACAAGAACATTTGTATTTCACAACAGTTAACAGTAGATAACATTTATTAAACACTAACTACTTACCAAGCATAGTTCCATTATTTAATCCTCACAATAACCCTATGAGGCACAAACTATTATTGTCATCCTTCATTATAACTGACCGGTGAAAAGTAAAGAGACAATTTAAGCAACTTGCCGAAGGTCACATACCTGGGAAGTGATGGCCTTGGGATTTAAATGCAGGTCTTCAAAAACCACGGCTCTCACTTCTACAGTGTGACTGCTTCAGATGTGTTTTCTGAAATAAAGCTGCCGACCTACATAATTGGAATGTGCATGTGAGTGGTTTTTCTAAGGGTGATAATGGATTTGCCTTGACTCATCTCTATTTTTCTGGCACAAAAAAATATAAGCAATATAAACAATACTGAGTTAGTATTATGCTTTACAGTTCAATGCAATATGTAGTCTCCACAAAAGAGTTACAAAATTAATGGGAGATAGAAAAGACGATAATTCTTTTGACAGAAGTGAGGGGTAGGCCAGGCACGGTGGCTCATGCCTGTAATCCCAGCACATTGGGAGGTCAAGGTGGGTGGATCACCTGAGGTCAGGAGTTCAAGACCAGCCTAGCCAACATAGTGAAACTCTGTCTCTACTAAAAATACAAAAATTAGCCAGGTGTGGTGGTACACACCTGTAGTCTCAGCTACATGGGAGGCTGAGGCAGGAGAATTGCTTGAACCCAGGAGGCAGAGGTTGCAGTGAGCTGAGATTATACCACTGCATTCAAGCCTGGGCAACAGAGCGAGACTCTGTCCAAAAAAAAAAGTAAGGGGTAAAGGAAACTGGACTCAGAGTAGCAGAGTAGGAAAAGCAGACTTTGATGTCAGACCCACTGTGGTTTGTTTTCCAGCCTCTGTAACTTTTTTTTTTTTTTTTTTTTTTTTTTTAAAGAAGGGTCTCACTCTGTTGCCTAGACTAGAGTGCCCTGGCACAGTCTCGGCTCACTGCAACCTTAACCTCCCAGGCTCAAGTGATCCTCCCACTTCAGCCTCCCGAGTACCTGAGACTACAGGTGCGTGCCACTACACCCATCTAATTTTTGTATTTTGTTTGTAGAGACAGAGTTTTGCCATATTGGCTGGTCTTGAACTCCGGAACTCAAGTAATCCACCCACCTCACCCTTCCAACATGCTGGGATTACAGACATGAGCCATGGCACCCAGCTCAGCCTCTGTTAGTTACTTTCTGTGTTTACCTTGGACATGCAAGCCTTGGTTCTCTTGCATGTCAAATGGGTATCGTAGTACCCATTTTACAGGGTTCTTGTGAGGATTAAATGAGATAATGTATGTAGAATGCCTGGTGTGGTGACTGGCACATAGGTAACAGACATTCAACAAATGGTAGTTGTTATTGGTATTGTTGTAGCTCTTGTTATTGAGGAAAGGATATGTGTGTGTGTGTGTGTGTGTGTGTGTGTGTGTGTGTGTATATATATATATTTTTTTTAATATGGAGTCTCACTCTGTCACCCAGGCTAGAGTACAGTGGTACGATCTCAGCTCACTGCAACCTCCGCCTCCCAAGTTCAAGTGATTCTTCTGCCTCAGCCTGCCGAGTAACTGGGAGTACAGGCGCACACTACCACGCCCGGCTAATTTTTGTACTTTTCGTAGAGACAGGGTTTCACCATGTTGGCCAGGCTAGTCTTGAACTCTCAACCTCAAGTGATCTGCCTGCCTCGGCCTCCCAAAGTGCTGGGATTACAGGCAATAGAATTTCAATATGAATAGCTGTGGAAGAGCAGAGACTAGCAGGAACTAAGCACGTGGGCAGGAAAACAATGAAATGCTGTGCTTTAGGAATCTAATCAAATATTATATACAAAAGAGTTGACCCCAGAGAAATCAGACACTGAAAATTATTTGGGAACGGAGTGTCCAAGCTAGAAGTGAGGAGGGTCAGAAGCGGGATAACAGCAGGGACAATGGTGAGGAAGAGAAGGTTCAGGACACATCTCTTGATGGAGATACTCGTCTGTGCCCCAGGTTGGCAGAGCCCTCTTCCCTTGCCCTCTTCTGAGCAAGACAGGCAGCTGATCAGAATAGGGTCTGTGGTCTCTAACAATGCACAGACCCATAAGCCATCTTCATAAGCACGATAACCTCTCCAGGATCCCACACCTGGCTGACCATCCTTTGGAACCAGCTAAAGCACAGATGCCAGAATCTTCCCTTAGGCAGAGGTTTGGAGGTCTGGGCTGGCCTGATTCTGAAGTAGCCCAGGCCTGGACTGGCATTTAGGAATAGCTTGACTAGGCTCCAGCCCACATTGTGATGGGAGAGGGATTGTCCCTGGCTGTTGTATAAGCTTGGAATCGTTTGGAACTAGCCAAAAGTAAAACAAAGTGAGAAGAAAGAAGAAGGCCAAAATGAAACATAGGCCTTTCCTGAGGGATTTATCCATATGTGAAGACTTCAGATTGGAAATTGTAAGAACTCAGCTGCTCCTAAGGAGTGCGGGGGACCAAGTGAACTTTAGCTTTTATTCTACACATCACGGGTAGAAAGTAGAAGAGCTCTCTCTACCCATCTGCCAGCGAATCCATTCTTTTATCAAATGTATACTGCGTCGCAGCATCTGAGATACTGTGAGAGTTGCTGGGAATTCAGGAACAGCACTTTCTCGGCCCTCAAGGGGTTCCCCAGCAAGGGAGGACAGCCAGATGCAATCTAAAGTGGGACACAGTCTGACAGTTGTGTGAACCAGTTTGGTGGGAAGTGACAATTCCCATCTTGAGGGAGACTTCACATTGGAGAGGTCATTCGAGCTGGATCTTAAAGGTTGAGGGGGTAGTTTGCCAAGCAGAGAAAGAGAATGCCTTAATCAGGTATCACCGAGTTGGAAGACACAGACAAATTCAAACTAGCTGAAGCGAAAAGAGAAATACATTGGAAGAACACATCCTTGAAAAGTTACCACATCTCATGAAGGGCTGTAGCCAGGGTCTAGAAAGTTGGGAATTTAAGTTACTACCTTCTTTCTTTTCAGCTCTGTGGTCTTTCATCCCATTCTCTGTATTTAATTTCTTCTTCTTCTCTCTCTCTACATGAGTTTTGTTGTCTTTCTCTGTACACATAATGAAAAATGACCACCTCAGACCCCTTTGCATATGTCCTTGTTCCATGTCCCAATGATAGCCAACCAAGCAGAGGTTAGCTATCATTGTCTTGTCTTCTAAGTGAATACAGGTTCTGTTAAAAGTCAGAATTTGTTGCCGGGGGAGAAGGGGTACCTGATAAAGAGAGAAGAAACAGAGGAATCAGAAGTGTTGACAGTCTGGCCAGGCGCGGTGGCTCACGTCTGTAATCCCAGCACTTTGGGAGGCGAAGGTGGATGGATCACCTGAGGTCAGGTGTTCGAGACCAGCCTGACCAACATGGTGAAACCCCATCTCTACTAAAAATACAAAAAATTAGCCGGGCATGGTGGTGGGTTCCTATAATCCCAGCTACTCAGGAGGCTGAGGCAAGAGAATTGCTTGAACCCAGGAAGCAGAGGTTGCAGTGAGCTGAGCTTGAGCCATCGCACTCCAACTTGCGCGACAGAGCAAGACTCTGTCTCCAAAAAAAAAAAAAAGTATTGACAGACTTTAGAAAATGCTGGGTCAACTGAGTACATGGGATGAGCATACAGGGGAGAGACAGTGACCAGCAGCATGGAGGAGGGAGAGGAGGGAGAGAGTCACGGGTGGTGGGACATTGAGAAAAGAAGGAGGAAATTTGGTATTTTCAGGTCCTGTGTGTGGCGGGAATTGATAGTTAACTTCCTCAGATCCACCAAACTTTCTCCACTACTGTGGTTCATTCAGAAAGGATATTTTCTTTCATTTGGCAGAAAAATAGATACGGACTGCATCTCCACATGATCTCTTACTCCTATGATCCTACCTTCTGTTTCCCTCCCAGATGGGAACCATGTCTAATCAGCCATAGAAAGTGGCCAAAGGAGGAAGCAGGAGTTTGTGGGTCCAGTGTGGAGGAGACAAAGACTGGACTGCTGTTCCACACCTTCAGAACACTTTGCAAGTGTTGGTTGCTACAGGGCTGTAGCCTGGGTCTGGAAAGTTGGGAATTCAAGTTACTGTCTTCTTGTCCTGCCTTCTTTTCTCTTCCGCTAGTTTGAATTCATCTCCATTTCTTGTAACCCAGTGATACCTGATTAAGGCATTCTCTTTCCCTGCTTGGCAAACTACCCCATGAACCTTTTGAATCCAGCTCAAATGTCCTCTCCAACATGAAGTCTCTCTCAGGGTGGGAATTGCCACTTCCCACCAAACTGGTTTACACAACTGTGAGACTGTGTGGACTAAGCACAGTCAATGACACATAAAGACATGATGTGGAAAACATGGGGGCGGGGAATGGAGATTCTTTTGAACTATCTTGTCACCTATGAATCATAAACAAAATGTCCTGTCCCCAGACCGTAGAAGGTCACAGCACCTTAATGAAACGGAAGGAAAGGACAAATGACCCCAGGGAAAGTCTTGAGCTGGAAAAGCCTTTCTTTGATGCTGTTCCCAGGCCACTTTGGACACCCTGCTGCCCTGTCCCTTCCTTCTTCAGGGACTTTTGTCTGCTTCTAGACTTGTGAATAGACTTGTGAATAACATATGCCATGACACTCTCACACACTTCAAGTATCAAATAGTGTAGAAAGATTTGTAAAATTATCAGCCATTGCCCATCCTTTTCTCCCTCCTGTCCTAGCCCTCTGGAGCAAGCACTTTTTAAAAAAGTTTATTTAACTTTATTTATTTATTGTAGAAATGAACTCTTGCTGTGTTGCCCAGGATGGTCTCTAAGTCCTAGCTTCAAGCAGTCCTCCCTAAGTGTTGAGATTACAGGCATAAACCACCATTCCTGGTCTGGAGCAACCACTTTTAACCTTACATACCTGCTCTGTGCATGATCCTGGGCAAGTTACACACATTCTCTATACCTCAGATTCCTCATCCACAAAATGTCACTAATAATACAACTCCTTTGCAGTTTTATTATTATTATCTCATTTATGAAATGAGATAATCTCCTAGTCATCATTCTCCAGAGAAACAAAAACAATAGGATATAAAGAGATTTATTATAAGGAATTGGTTCACACAAATATGGAGGCTGAGAAATGCCACGATCTGCCATCTGCAAGCTGGAGACCCTGGAAAACTAGTGGTTTAAATACAGTCCAAGTCTGAAGGTCTGAGAACCAGTAGCACTAATGGTGTGCGTCCCAGTCCAAGGGCAGGAGAGGACTGATGTCCCAGCTCAAGCAGCCAGGTAGAGAGTGGATTCAGTCTTCCTCTGCCTTTTTTGTTCTAATCAGACCCTGAACAGATTGGGTAGTGCCCATACACTTTGGGGAGGGTCATCTGCATTACTCAGTCTCCCAAACGCTAATCTCATCCAAACACACTCTCACAGACACACCCAGAAATCATGTTTAACCAAATATTTGGCACCCCATGACACAGTCAAATTGACACATAAAATTAATGATCATGCCATCACACCGTGTAAAGTGACCAGCATTGTGCCTTCACACAGTAAGCATTAATGTTAGCTTTCATTATCACAGTGTGTCTTCATCCATTCGTTTGACTGTTTGTTCCCCCATTGGACTGTTTCTTAAGGAATTAGCGAGTGACACAACTCAATAGCAAAAAACAAAATAATCTGATTAAAAACTGGACAAAGATTAGCCAGGCACAGTAATATGTACTTGTAGTCCCAGCTACTTGGGAGGCTGAGGCAGGAGGATCCCTTAAACCCAGGAATTTGAGGCTGCAGTGAGTTAATGATCACACTACTGCACTCCAGCTTGCTGTGTGACAGAGACCCTATCTAAAAAAAAAAAGGTGGGGGAAAAGGACCTGAATATGAATAGACACTTTCCAGAAAAAGACATACAAAGGACTAGGTATATGAATATGAAAAGGTGTTCAACATTACTAATCATCAGAGAAATGCAAACCACAGCCACAGTGACATATCACCTTACACTTGTTAGGATGGCTGTTATCAAAAAAAAAGAAAAGAGATAAATGTTGGTGAAGATGTAGAGAAAAGGAAATCCTTGTATACTGTTGGTGGGAAGGTATATTGGTGCAGCCATTATGGAAAGCAGTAGTAGGGAGGCTCCTCAAAAAATTGATAATGGAGCTACCACATGATCCAGCAATCTCACTTTTGGGTATATATCCAAAGAAAATAAAATCAGTATGTTGGTCAGGCACAGTGGCTTTTGCCTGTAATCTCAGCACTTTGGGAGTTCACTTTGGGCAGATCACCTGAGGTCAGGAGTTTGAGACCAGCCTGGGCAACATGGGGAAACCCCGTCTCTACAAAAAATACAAAAATTAGCTGGGTGTAGTGGTGCACACCTATAATCCCAGCTACTTGGGAGGCTGAGGCTTAAGAATCACTTGAACCCAGGAGGCGGAGGCTGCAGCATAAGAGTGAGCCAAGATCGCACCACTGCATTCCAGCCTGGGTGACAGAGCTAGACTCTTCAAAAAAAATTTTTTAAATAAAAAAATAAAATAAAATCAGTATGTTGAAGAGATATCTTCACTCCCATGTTCATTATGGCATTGTTCACAGTAACCAAAATGCGGAAATGTAAGTGTCCATTGATGGATGAATAGATAAACACACACACACACACATAGTTGAATCACATTCAGCCATAACAAAGAAGAAAATCCTGTCATTTGTGACAACATGGATGAACCTGAAGGACATTATGCTAAGTGAAATAAGCCAGACACAGAAAGAAATACTGTCTTATATGTGGAATCTAAAAAAGTTGAACTCTATTGGGTGTGGTAGCTCACATCTATAATCTCATCAATTTGGGAGGCCAAGGTGGGTGGATCATTTGAGCTCAGGAGTTCGAGACCAGCCTGGGCAACATAGTTAAACACCCAAAAATGGAAAAAAGCAAAACAAAACAAAACAAAACTAGTCTGGCCTGGTGGCATGTGCCTGTGGTCCTAGCTACTTGTGAGGCTGAAGTGGGAGGATGACTTGAGCCCAGGAGGTAGAAGTTTCAGTGAGCCACGATTAAGTCACTGCACTCCATTCTGGGCGACAGAGCCAGATCCTGTCTCAAAAAATACATAAATAAAATAAAAACTAAAAAATTAAAAAGTCAAATTCATAAAAGCAGAGTCAAATGGTGGTTGCCAGGGGCCTGAGGCTAGGAGAAATAGATGGATCCATTCATCCATCGATGGACACTTAGGTTTCCATATTCAGTCAAAGGGTACAAACTTTCAGTTATAAAGATGAATAAGTTCTGAGGGCCTGATGAATAGCATGGTCGCTATGGTTAATAATGTTGTAGTGTTTACCTGAAATTTTCTAAGCAAGCAGATCTTAAAGTGTACTCACCACACACACATATATTCACACACAATGGTAATTATATGTGGTAATGGATGTGTTAATCTGATTATGGTAATCATTACATAATATGTATGATATATCTTGAATTTTAATTTGTGAATTATACCTCAATAAAGCTGGGGGAAAAAAAAATTCAAGTGTGTAAAGTGGCAGGCACATGGAAGGAACCCAGTAAAAAGTACTCATTTTATTATTACTGTTGTTGAAGATGGTAGGAAATTTCCTTTGCTCATCTGAATATCTCCAATCCTTGGCACAGAACTTGACATCTAGTACCTTCTCAATGGAAGTTTCACAGAATGAATTAATTGAATAATTGGGTCTCTGTTCTTGTCAAAATACTCAGCAGGGAAGTATATGCATGGATTACTGTGATGCTCCCTATTTTTTTTTCCTTCAGAGCCTATGACACATTCTGGTAAGCATTCTCAGCACTGGCAGGTCTTCGTCCATCACCTAGTCCTGGTATTTTCAAGTTGGAGGGAATCTTAGAGATTAGTTAATCCAATTGTTTTGCCTTAGACAGATAAATGATAAGGCATCACTAAAGTCACATAGCCAGTCAGTAACAAATCCAGAAAGACTGGCTTCATTGCATAAGTAATTTTTTTTTTTTTTTTTTTTGAGAGAGTCTCACTTTGTCACTCTGTCACCCAGGCTGGAGTGCAGTGGTTTGATCTTGGCTCATTGCGACCTCTGCCTCCCAGTTTCAAGCGATTCTCCTGCCTCAGCCTCAGCTGGGGTTACAGGTGTGCACCACCATGCCTGACTAATTTTTGTACTGTTAGTAGAGACAGGGTTTCACCATGTTGACCAGGCTGGTCTCAAACTCCTGGCCTCAAGTGATCCACCTGGTTCAGCCTCCCAAAGTGGTGGAATTCCAAGTGTGAGCCACCAGGCCTGGCCTGCATAAGTAATTTAAAGTCATTTGCAGTTAAGTCTGGCAGTAAGATGAGTGAATCAGCTGGGAAATATGGGTTGGTCCAAAATCAAGGTATGCATGAAAATAAACCACACTGCCTTGCTCTCAGGGCAGCGAAGGTGATCTAAAAGAAGAGCCCCCCAGTGCGGAGATGCCGTCACTGCTGTGTGAGTTGCCTCCCAAGGTGGCTTCTTTGAAGGAGAGTATCTAAACAGGCTTCACCCGCTCCCCGGCATGGTCACAAGTTTTTTCTTTTTTCTTTTCATTTCTTTTTTTGTCAGTTGATCAGCTGACTACATTGACAAGATACTGATTGGTTACATGTTGAAGAAAACATACAATACAAAATACAGGCCAGGCACGGTGACTTATACCTGTAATCCCAGCACTTTGGGAGGCGCAGGTGGGCACATCACCTGAGGTCACGAGTTTAAGACCAGCCTGGCTAACACGGTGAAACCCCGTCTCTACTAAAAATATACGCTGGGCCCGGTGGCTCATGCCTATAATCCCAGCACTTTGGGAGGCCAAGGCGGGTGGATCACCTGAGGTCAGGAGTTTGAGACCAGCCTGGCCAACACGGTGAGACCCCATCTCTACTAAAAATACAAAAATTAACCAGGTGTGGTGGTGGGCACCTGTAATCCCAGCTACTTGGGAGGCTGAGGCAGAAGAATTGCTTGAACCCGGGAGGCAGAGGTTGCAGTGAGCCAAGGTCGTGCCACTGCACTCCAGTCTAGGTGACAAGAACAAAACTCCGTCTCAAAAAAATAAAATAAAATAAAATAAAATAAAATAAAATAAAATAAAATAAAATATAAAAATTAGCAGTGAGTGGTGGCACACACCTGTAGTCCCAGCTACTCAGGAGGCTGAGGCAGGAGAATGGCTTGAACCTGTGAGGTGGAGGTTGCAGTGAGCCAAGATCGTGCCACTCCAGAGTGAGACTCCATCTCAAACAAAACAAAAAAAAAAAACAGAAAAAGTTGGTTCTATCCCCTCTCACTCCCCTCCTTACCCACCCACCCCCAAATACTCACCATAGTGGCCAGGGACGGTGGTTTAGGCCTGTAATCCCCACACTTTGGGAGGCTTCAGTAGGCGGATGGCTTGAGCTCAGGAGTTTGAGACCAGCTTGGGCAACAGGCTGAAACCTCGTCTCTACCAAAAAAAAAAAAAAAATTAGCTGGGCTTGATTCGGTCAGAATAGGGCTCAGAGCCTGAGGTTAGGGTGATCAAGGTGGAGGGGTTGTGGGCAATGGGCTCATGGCTGTCAAGGTGTTTCTTTAAAGACTCCTTTCCCATGAGGTTGCAGACCTAGAGAACTGAAGGAATCGACTCAGCGTCAACTCTCAACATTTTGCTTCTAAGTCTCTACCAGGCTTTCTACCCACCCCTTCCAACATGATGCTCTGAAGACTTCCGCAGCTCAGGCTCCTCTTCTGAATTCCAGAACACTGAAAATGATGTGAACGACTCTTTTCATTTTTTCTAAGGTTGGTACGTAATGAGCACCACTCTGAATGCACAGGAGAGAAGTTAATTCGTTAGAACAATGGATGCCATGGGGCATCAGGGCTTAATTCTCATGTGGAACCTGGTGGAGAAAGGCCCCAGTGGATTCTTCCTGTGGTTCCCAATCTGTCAGACTCTAGTGTGGCTTTGTTCCATGCCACTGAGGTTATAAGTGCACCCTGCTCACCCCCGACTCCTGCCTCCCTCCAGCCTCACTGGGGATGTGGGGGCGGGGCAATGCTCTTGTCAGTAGCAGTTTTTTAAAAATGTTTTTCTTTTCTTTTTCTTTTTTGAGACACAGTTTCACTCTGTCGCTCAGGCTGGAATGCAGTGGCACGATCTCAGCTCACTGCAACCTCTGCCTCCCGGGTCCAAGTGATTGTCCTGCCTCAGCCTCCCAATTAGCTGGAATTACAGGCGCCTGCCACCATGCCCAGCTAATTTTTGTAGTTTAATTAGAGATGGGGTTTTGCCATGTTGGCCGTCTCAAACTCCTGACCTCAAGTGATCCCCCCTACCTCGGCCTCCCGAAGTGTTGGGATTACGGGTGTGAGCCACTGCGCCTGGCTGAAAAAAAAAAGATGTTTTTCTTTTAGTCACGTTAATATGAAGACAGATAACTAGGGAAAATAACAAACTAATCTTGTTTGGAGTTTAAGGCAGCTGTGACTAATTAAAGCATCAATTCCTGGAAATGAAAAGGCCCTTTTTGCTTCAGGATTCAGGATTCAAAATTCATGATTCAAGGTTCAGCATGTAAGTCTGCTCTTTTGAACTATGATTCCTGACCTCCTAGGCCCTCATTAACTACTTCTTACAGATCTTTGCCTGCACCGAGTACAGTTGTCTCCCAGAAAGTCTTCAAAATGAAAGGAAAACAATAACCTGCAAAATCTTTCTCCAGGGAAAGCGCCTTCATGTGAGCTAGGAGGAGGTCCAGTTTCCACATGAAGCACTTGCTGATAGACGGTTTATTTCCCTGCTCACTGGCTCTGCTTTCCAGGTAGCACTGCAGGTATCGCTTTGGAATTTTAAAAAGCATTTCCTGAAGACCTTGGCAAAATTCTGAGACAAGTGGAAGAAATATCCCTCTAAAAATGACTGTTCCGTTTTGAACAAGGAAATCCTACATTTTTGTAAAGGGAGGAATGTTCTGTAATGTCAGCAAACAGATGTGTTTCCAAAAATAGATTGTAAGGCAGCATTTATAAGGCTATTGAGAACCTTGGTTGTTACGTGAATGCTTTCTCAAAAAGACCTAAAAAAAGTTCAGCCACTTAATTGACCTTTAAAAAGCCTTAGCTATGTATGTGCCCGTGTGTGTGTTTTTATCCTCCACAGTCCATGCCATCATTATTATAAAAGATCAAAATATCTTAATATATTTGAAGAAAGAAGAATGACAACAAATTTTCCTGTAAGAGCTTTGTAAAGATGTTATTTTAATATTTTTAAAAAATATTTTTTTTAAATAGAGACAAGGGCTCACTATCTTGCCTGGGCTGGTCTTGAACTCCTGACTCGAGGGATCCTCCCATCTGGGCCTCCCAGAGTGCTGGGATTATAGGCGTGGGCCACCACACCTGGCCCTGGAAGAGCTTTTAATAAAAACTTGGCTGGGCATGATGGCTCATGTCTGTAATCCCAGCACTTTGGGAGGCCAAGGCGGGCAGATCACCTGCGGTCAGGAGTTTGAGACCAGCCTGGTCAACATGGTGAAACCCCATCTCTACTAAAAGTACAAATATTAGCCAGATGTGGTGGTGGCACCTGTAATCCCAGCTACTCAGGAGGCTGAGGCAGGAGAATTGCTTGAACCTGGTGGGTGGAGGTTGCAGTGAGCTGAGATCGCACCACTTCACTCCAGCCTGGGTGAAAGAGTGAAACTCTGTAAAAAAAAAAAAAAAAAAAAAGATTACGTAAAAGCAGCTAAATGTCAATTATTAATGTAAGTGATTGTTATTTTGGAGTTTCTTATAGTTTTTTTTTTTTTTTGAGAGAGAGACTTTTGCTCTGTTGCCCAGGCTGCAGTGCAGCAGCACGATCTCGGCTCACTGCAACCTCTGCCTCCCGGGATCAAGTGATTCTCTTGTCTCAGCCTCCCGAGTAGCTGGGATTACAGGCATGCAGCACCATGCCCGACTAATTTTTTGCATTTTTAGTAGAGACGGGGTTTCACCATGTTGGCCAGGCTGGTCTCAAACTCTTGACCTCAAGTGATCCCCCGCCTCGACCTCCCAAATATTATACACCTGGCCCTATAATATTCTTTTGATTTATGAATGTTTAAAAATATTTTATAATGCAGTTTAAAAAAATAAAAATAAGTACAAATAAAAATTTTAAGGCTGGGCGTGGTGGCTCATACCTGTAATCCCAGGACTGTGGGGGCAAAGTGGGGCTACTGCTTGAGCCCAGGAGTTTGAGACTATCCTGGGCAACATAGTGAGACCCTGTCTCTACAAAAAAATTAAAAAACGTGTGGTGGTGCATGCCTGTTTTCAGCTACTCAGGAGGCTGAAGTTGGAGGACTGCTTGAGCCCAGGAGGTTGAGGCTGCAGTGAGCCGTGATCATACCACTACACTCCAGTCTGGACAATTTAAAAACAATTTTTTAAAATTATACTTTAAGTTCTAGGGTACATGTGCACAATGTGTAGGTTTGCTACATATGTATATATGTGCCATGTTGGTGTGCTATACCCATTAACTCGTCATTTACATTAGGTGTATCTCCTAATGCTATCCCTCCCCCACCACCCTACGACAGGCTCCGGTGTGTGACGTTCCCCACCCTGTGTCCAAGCGTTCTCATTGTACAAACAAATTTTTTAAAGAGAAACTCTAATGCTGCATACCAATCAGTAATTTCTCACAAAAGAAACAGATGCATGTTGCAAGTGAAAATAATACTCAATGAACCTGAAGTAGATTGTTTGTAAGCCTAGTGAAAAGCAAATTAAGTTTTTCAGTGAATGTTGACAATAATTCATAATCAGACGCAATGTTGGTATTTAACACATGAGCATGAGCACGATAAAGCAATCAAGTTAAAATAATACAAAATGTTTTACTTACATTTATTCTTAATCTCAAAATGTACTTTCAGATTTAAAATGCACTTAATCTCAAAATGTACTTTTAGATTTTAAAAAAGTAAGTTTGTTTCTTAGTGTTTCTTTAAAAATTGTAATAAAAATTGATCTTATCCATTTAAATTAACTGTAATCTGAATATCTTTACCAGTTGATTTTAAAAAAATATATGAGTTAAATTTACAAATTATTTACGTGAATGAATAATTCCTACAAATTGTAGGAATTGCATGAATCCTACAAATCAGGATCGAGATTGCTTCATTTGTGGCTCTCATAGTAACGAGAGGATCCCATACAGAGCTGTATGTTACTATTTGGGTTCGATGTGTCTCAGGTCATATTGTCTCTGAGGATGCTGCTAACGGAAGAATGCTTTCTCATGACCAACTTCAGCGGCAGGCATTTTGCATAGATTTAACTGTAGTGCAGATTTGAATTTAGTCACAGCATTACTCTGGCCACCATTGGAGTACAGGCACATCTAAAATGTTTTCTGAGAGTCTATTAGGACCAGCCTTAAAAACATGTATTTGAAAGTGAAACTCAAGAGCCTCCTGGGCCAGAACTCACTCTAAGGAGAGAAGAGACCAGACGTAAAGACTTGATCATTGGAAGATGGTGAGGATTCTGAATAGAATAGAGTGGGTTTTGCTCTAATTTTGTATCAGTCAGGGGATCTCAAAGATGAAACCAAGGATCCCCTGAAGTCAGGATAACTTGAGGAAAGTTTGGGGATGTTTTACAAAGGTGGGTAGAGGGGGAACCTCAGGGACAGTTAAAGCCAGGGGAGATTTTTGCCATACTGTGTATATGCCTGTGTGTGTGTGTGTGTGTGTGTGTGTGTGAGAGAGAGAGAGAGAGAGAGAGAGATTTGTTGCAGGGATTTGACCTCCCACAGTTGTGGACGTGATTAAGCAGGCTCTGTAAGACTTGTTTTTGTGTGTGGTGCTGGAACTTGATGTTCAGGGAGTGAAGAGCTGGGAAAGAAGATGGATGTGGGGTGCTGGGGAGCAAGAGCCGGCTGGGACCCACTGGCATGAGCTGGAGCCCCATGAGGAGAGACTAAAATCCACGTTCATTCTTGTTAACTCTGACCTTCCTGGTGTGGGTATCCTGCAGAAGTCAGGGCCTCTCGCCCAGAGCTAAACACACACACCTGGCCTAGGAGGCAAAAGAGCTGGAAGAGGAGCAGTTGCAGGCTGCTGCCTCGTGGCCATGAGGAGAGCCTGCAGACTAGCAACCATACATGGGACTTTAAAAACAGCTGCTGCTGCCGTCGGACGCAGTGACTCACGCCTGTAATCCCAGCACTTTGGGAGGCTGAGGCGGGCAGATCACCTTAGGTCGGGAGTTCGAGACCAGCCTAGCCAATATGGCGAAACCCTGTCTCTACCAAAAATACAAAAATTAGCCGGGTGCGGTGCCGCATACCTGTGGTCCCAGCTACTTGGGAGGCTAAGGTGGGAGAATTGCTTGAACCCGGGAGGCGGAGGTTGCAGTGAGCCGAGATTGTGCCATTGCACTCCAGCCTGGGTGACAGAGCAAGACTCTGTCTCCAAAAAATAAAAATAAAATGCCTGTAATTCCAGCGCTTTGGAAGGCTGAGGTGGGAAGAATGCGTGAGGCCAGGAGTTTGAGATTAGACTGGG
The DNA here is from genome assembly GCF_047675955.1 of Chlorocebus sabaeus. Lineage (NCBI taxonomy): Eukaryota > Metazoa > Chordata > Mammalia > Primates > Cercopithecidae > Chlorocebus > Chlorocebus sabaeus. Next base: position 18,017,764 of record NC_132920.1, read on the forward strand.
AAACAACAGTAAGACCTCCTCAGCTCCCCCTGCCCCCAACTGCCATTCTCTACTTAAAAATTTTTATTTATGTATGTATTTATTTATTTATTTTTGAGATGGAGTCTCACTCTGTCACCAAGGCTGGAGTGCAGTGTTGCAATCTCAGCTCACGGCAACCTCCACCTCCTGGGTTCAAGTGATTCTCCTGCCTCAGCCTCCCCAGTAGCTAGATTACAGGTGCATGCCACCACTCCTGGCTAATTTTTGTATTTTTAGTAGAGCCCGGGTTTCACCATATTTGCCAGGCTGGTCTCCAACTCCTGACCTCAGGTGACCTGCCCGCATCAGCCTCCTGAAGTGCTGGTATTACAGGCATGAGCCACTGCACCCGGCCTAAAATATATTTTTTAATTAACTGTCGTGGTTGTGCACACCTGTGATCCTAACTACTCTGGAGGCTGAGGTTGGGGGCTGCTTTAGTCCAAGAGTTTGAGGCTGTGGTGAACTATGATCATGCCTTTGGAGACCTGCCTGGGCAACAGAGCAAGACCCTGTCTCTAAAAAAATAAAATGAAGCTGGGCATGGTGGCTCACGCATGTAATCCCAGCACTTTGGGAGGCCGAAGCGGGTGGATCACCTGAGGTCAGGAGTTCGAGACCAGCCTGGCCAATATGGCAAAACCCCGTCTCTACTAAAAATACACAAATTAGCTGGGCATGATGGCGGACGCCTGTAATCCCAGCTACTCGGGAGGCTGAGGCAGGAGAATCATCTGAACCCAGGAGGCGGAGGTTGCAGTGAGCCGAGATCACACCATTGTACTCCAGCTTGGGTGGCAGAGCAAGACTCCATCTCAAAATAATAATAATAATAATAATAATAAAGTAAATAAGTAAATAAAAAATAAATGAACATTGCAAATCACTATGAAGGTATGTGTTTCCAGGATGATAGATACAACATATCTTACAGTTTTCTTTATTTACAAATTTTAAATCTTTAGACTTAGTGAGGGAAGAGTGTCTGTGTCAGTAGCTGGGTGGCCAACCCAAGGTAATTTATGTTGCGTGAATATTCCCTAGGTGTGCACTATCCACTTTTCACTGACTTGCTGCAGTAGCATGCATCAAGTCAGAAAGACTCGTACTTTTTAGACTTTTAGATTTTTATTTTTAGATTTTTATTTTTTGAATTCAGGTGATTCAAAATTCAAAAGGAAAAAATGATATTCAGTGAAAAATGTGGACAAGAAATATTACTTGTTTCTTATGTTCCCTTTGAGAGATATTCTCTACATATATAAACAAATTTGTACCTTTATATCCCCCTTTACACTATTTTAACCCAAATTTTAGCATATTATTTGTACTCTTCTTCACCTTGCTTTGTCACTTAATAAGATATCTTAAAGTTGTTTTTTTTTTTAATTTTAAGAGACAGAGTCTTGCTCTGTCACCCAGGCAGGAGTACAGTGGCACGATCATAGCTCACTGCAGCCTCAAACTCCTGGGCTCAAGCAATCCTTCTACCTCAGCTCCCTGAGTAGCTAGGACTACAGGTGCATGCCACCACAACTGGCTAATTCTTAATTTTTTTGTAGAGATGGGATCATGCTATGTTGCCCAGACTGGCCTCAAAATTCTGACCTCAAGGGATCCTCCTGTCTTGGCCACTCATAGCCTTGGGATTACAGGCATGAGCCACTGCATTAAACCTTAAATATTGTTTTGTGTTAGTACATGAAGAGCTTCTTTATTCTTTGTTTATAGCTGCATATGTTTTTGTTTTTTTAGAAAAGGTCTCACTCCTGTTGCCCATGCTGGAGTGCAATGGTGTGATCACTGCAGCCTCGACTTTCCAGGCTCAGCAGATTCTCCTACCTCAGTCTCCAGAGTAGCTGGGACTACAGGAGTGTGCTACCACACCTGGCTAATTTTTGGTATTGTTAGTAAAGATGGGGGTCTCATTCTTTGCCCAGGCTGGTCTCAAATTCCTGGGCTTAAGCAATCCACTGGTCTTGGCCTCCCAAGGTGCTAGGATTACAGGTGTGAGCCGCCATGCCAGCCAGGCTACATCATATTTTAGGGTTTATTTAATTAGTTTCTTATTGAATGTACATTTAGGTAGTTAACAATATTTTGATATTACAAACAATGCCAAAGTGAATGACAGTGTCTCATTCTGTTCCCCAGGCTGGAGTGTAGTGGTACGATCATGGTTCACTGCATTGAACTCCCAGACTCAATCCATCCTCCCGCCTCAGTCAAGTTGCTGAGACTACAGGCGTGCACCATCACCATGCCTGGTTAATTTTTGTATTTTTTGTTAGAGACAGAGTTTTGCCATGTTGCCCAGAGTGGTCTCAAACTCCTGAGCTCAAGTGATCCGCCCATCTTGGCCTCCCAAAGTGTGTTTAACATTTTGGAAGTCCCTTACCATGCAGAAAGGATTTTGAAATTCTCCCATTAGCACTTTTATTTTAACATTTAAACCCTTAATCCTTTCTGAATTTATTCTAGTATATGAGGTAAGAATCCAAACATTGTTTTCTAGATGGCTATCAGTTGTCCCAACACAATTTATTAAACAATCTTTTTCCTACTAATTAGAAATGCCACCTTTTGGGATTGTAAACTAGTTCAACCATTATGGAAAACAGTATGGCGATTCCTCAAGGATCTAGAACTAGATGTACCATATGACCCAGCCATCCCATTACTGGGTATATACCCAAAGGATTATAAATTATGCTGCTATAAGGACACATGCACACGTATGTTTATTGCAGCACTATTCACAATAGCAAAGACTTGGAATCAACCCAAATGTCCATCAGTGACAGATTGGATTAAGAAAATGTGGCACATATACACCATGGAATACTATGCAGCCATAAAAAAGGATGAGTTTGTGTCCTTTGTAGGGACATGGATGCAGCTGGAAACCATCATTCTTAGCAAACTATCACAAGAACAGAAAACCAAACACCGCATGTTCTCACTCGTAGGTGGGAACTGAACAATGAGATCACTTGGACTCAGGAAGGGGAACATCACACACCGGGGCCTATCATGGGGAGGGGGGAGGGGGGAGGGATTGCATTGGGAGTTATACCTGATGTAAATGACGAGTTGATGGGTGCAGCACACCAACATGGCACAAGTATACATATGTAGCAAACCTGCACGTTGTGCACATGTACCCTACAACTTGAAGTTTAATAATAATAAATAAATTAAAAAAAACAAACAAACAAACAAAAAAAAAAAAAGAAATGCCACCTTTATCGGGTAGTAAATTTCCATTTGGACTTGGGTCTTTTTCTGTAGGTTTTAGGTGTTTCCCCTGATCTGCCTCAGCCAGATACTTTGACCTGTATTTTATTAGTCTGGTATTATTAAAAAAAAAAAAATAGGCATATATCCAAGACTCTGGCACAAATCTATTCAAACTCCATTCAGAGCAATATGTGAAACGGATGAATTGTTCTCTGGGGGAAATATTTAAAAATCCTCCATCTGCTAAAATCCAATCTTCCTCATATGTTGAGGCTGCTGCCCAAACCATAACTAGTATTGGTCAATGAATCTTGATTTTAGAGCGAAATAGGTGTTGAGCGTCAGATTGTTTTGTTTTGTTTTTTGTTTTATTTTTTGTGATGGAGTCTCACTCTGTTGCCCAGGCTGGAGTGCAGTGGCACGATCTCGGCTCACTGCCATCTCCACTTCCTGGGTTCAAAAGATTCTCGTGCCTCAGCCTCTGAGTAGCTGTGATTACAGGCGTGCGCCACCATGCTGGCTAACTTTTGTGTTGTTTTTTAGTAGAGATGAGGTTTTGCCATATTGGCCAGGCTGGTCTTAAACTCCAGACCTCGGGTGGTCCACCCACCGTTGCCTCCCAAAGTGCTGGGATTGCAGGCAGGAGCCACCGCACCTGGTCCCCCGAGTGTTAGTTTTGATTGTTTTTATGGGTCAGATTAGCGTGTTGGTGAACTGTGCTTATGGTTAGGGTAACAAACAGATTCTACCATTTCTCTGCTCACCTTCTTACTTTCTCCCAAAGAATGGTTCTGGTTTTGTTTTGTTTCAGTCAACAACCTACATACATTTAATTGATATCCTAAACTCAAACCACCCTCTTCTCAATACTAGAGGCATTTTGATTTGTAGGCAGCTTTAAGACAGCTCCAGGACTATGCCTTGCGGATCTCGAAGTTCGGGGGCGTGTAATTGAGTGAGGAGCCAGCTGTGCTCTAAAATTTACTGAAGTGTTTTTGCTGAGGTGAGGCCTTTCAAAAGCTGCTACTCCCAGCCCGTGACTGAAGGCAGCAGGGATATTAAGGCAGGTCTGGAAGACAGGGAATTCCTCTTATAGCTGCCTTGGGCTTCAGGACTACCTACTGGTCTTGCTGAGCCTTCTTTTGACTGCAGAGTAGTTGAGGACACTTCTGCCCAACTTTCCCTCCTCCTTCACTTAGGGTCAGGTTTGCGTGGTGGTCTGATGTTTCTCCCAGTCTTACACAGCTTTCTCCCATTTTCTCTCACACAGGTACTTCCCCTAATAAAATTCCTGCACATAGTCCTGATTTGACATCTGATTCTTGGAGGAGCTGAATTAATGTGAGCTTCCCATTCTTACAGCCATTAAATGTATTGTTTGGTAGTTTCCCTACGCACCCATCAAAAGCAGTTGTATGTTGGATCTTTGCTTCACTTTCCAATTGTGTGTTAGGAATAGCTCTTTTGCTCAATTCAGTATAGTATCCTGCCTCTTACCCACAGATATGCAGTCACAGATCATTACATCTGTATGGCAGTAAGTTAGGACTTTGAGACTTCAGTGGTCACATAGCAGGCATGAATGGAATATTCATGGTAAGAACAATTGGTGCCTGATGAATAACACAAAGAGGTAATTTCAATTTGAGTTTCATAGAGGGTGTACCCAAAGAACACAACTGTTCCTGGAGGCTGAGATCACACTTTTGTTGGTAGGTGAAGCAGGATTAATGCATCACCCTGAAGAATGATGAGCAGACACACCCTTGAATTTAGTTAAATATGCACCCTTCCTGCCTTTACTCTAGAAGTTCTGTGTTTCCAAAGCTATGATTTAAGGGTAAACGTTCTTCCTCTCTCCATCTTCAGGGCTTCTGATATTCTGGAGAAAGCAGTGTTATCTGAGTATTAAAGCTCAGTTATTAATCCTTTCTCAGAGTTCCGGGATAATGTTATTAGCTTTCAAGCATGTGATGCATCCCAAGAGAGCTGTTGACTTCCAGTCTGACCAAATTCTTTCACGTTGTGGCGTGTACGATGTATAAACGTTTTGGAATGCCTCTGAGACAACTTCTGCAGGTGAGTCTTTCCTCTGAATGTCTTTGGGGCTAGAACAGTCATGTCCATTTCATTGTTGATTAGGTGTTTGTATAAAAAGGAATTTTTAAATGCTTTACTTAACAGCTCTGATTAACACTGAGTATTTAGATCCTGATGTGTCAGTTATAGACATTTAATCTCTCATCATTAAATATTTCTGCCTCTTTCACTGAATAGAGGAGGATGTATGTGAGCAACATATGGGTGGAGTTGTTCTGAACAAGAATTTAGGGAGGAGAAAATTATACGATCTCTAATTTTTTTAGGGAGAGGCTGAATCTACCTCACTAACTTTTATTAGGCTTGGCTCAAAGGCTCCTATCTGTTCATAGACCATCCCAGTTTGGTGTGTCAGCTGAAATAATGTGCAGCTCTACATTTATTTATTTGTTTGTTTGTTTATTTATTTATTTAGTAAACTTACGGAGTTTCGCTCTTGTCCAGGCTGGAGTGCAATGGCACGATTTCAGCTCACTGCAACTTCTGCCTCCCGGGTTCAAGCCATTCTCCTGCCTCAGCCTCCCAAGTAGCTGGGATTACAGGCATGTGCAACCACAACTGGCTAATTTTTTGTATTTTTAGTAGAGAAGGGGTTTCACCATGTTGGCCAGGCTGGTCTCAAACCCCTGGCCTCCCTGTGTTGCACAGGCTGGTCTCAAACTCCTGGCTTCAAACGATCCTCCCATCTCGGCCTCCCAAAGTGCTAGGATTGCAGGTCTGAGCCATGGCATCCCGCCTCCATAAATAATTTTTAAATAAATAGAATGAGTTTGGAAAAAGCTGCATACCATATTTCCCTCTTGAAGAGCAACAATGCACATTAGCAAATTATGTCCTTTAAAAGACCAGTAGTAAAGAAAGTTTGTTTGTTTTGTTTTGTTCTTGAGACAGTTTCGCTCTTGTTGCCCAGGCTGGAGTGCAATGGCAGGATCTCATCTCACTGCAACCTCCACCTCCCAGGTTCAAGCAATTCTCTTGTCTCAGCCTCCTGAGTAGCTGGGATTACAGGCGCCTGCCACCACGCCCAGCTAATTTCTGTATTTTTGGTAGAGACGGGGTTTCATCATATTGGTCAGGCTGATCTTGAACTCCTGACCTCAGGTGATCCACCCACCTTGGCCTCCCAAAGTGCTGGGATTACAGGCATGAGCCACTGCACCCAACAAAGAAAGTCTTTTTTTTTTTTTTCTTTTTGAGACAGAGTCTCTGTCTATCACCGAAGCTGGAGTACAGTGGCATGATCTTGGCTCACTGCACCTTCCGCCTCCCTGGTTCAAGCAGTTCTCATGCCTCAGCCTTCCTAGTAGCTGGGATTACAGGCGCCTGCCACCGTACCTGGCTAATTTACGTAGTTTTTGTAGAGACAGGGTTTCACCATATTAGCCAGGCTGGTCTCGAACTCCTGACCTCAGGTGATCTGCCCGCCCGGGCCTCTCAGAGTGTTGGGATTACAGGTGTAAGCCATTGCGCCCAGCCTGAAAGTTTTAACTTTTATTCATCTAACATTTCTTAGCTAATATGTCCACATATCTCTTTTTTGTGTAACAGTGGTGCACATCCTTTAGGACTAATGCTATGCAGAAAAGTTTGGGAAATGGTAACCTGCTCCATCCATCCTCCTTATTTAGCTGGAGAGTCACAAAAAAAGGCAAAATAGGAATTTTCGACCAGACCCAACTACAATGAAATTCAAAAATACACAAATTGCAATGACCTAAACCCCAAGAAAAACAAGGCCTGAGATTATAATAAATGTTTTGAGGGGCAAATTGTCCCCTGGTTTAGATGGAAGCAGAGATGTCTGGGCAGCCTGTTGTTTTTTCAACATAATCTGAGCTGTGCCCTGGTTAGAGGAAGAGCTATTTCCAACTGGATGCCCTCTGGTTATTATTTATACTTCTTTGGTTTGACAAGCAGAGGAATGCTTGCTTCGGAGTCTTATTGACCCCTAATCAGCCACTTACTAAGAAAACATCAGATTTTTAAAAATATATTTATTTATTCATTTATTTTAGACACAGGGTCTTGCTATATTGCCCAAACTAGATTTGTACTCCTGGGCTCAAGTGATCCTTCCACCTCAGCCTCCCAGATAGCTGAGACTACAAGCATGTGCCACTGCACATCTGGTAACATCAGTTTTTCTTTTTTTTTTTTTTCTTTTTGAGACAGGACTTCACTCTATTGCCCAGGCTGGAGTACAATGGCACAATCATGGCTCACTACAACCTCCATCTCCTGAGCTCAAGTGATCCTCCCATCTCAGCCTCCTGAGTAACTGAGACTACAGGTGTACACCACCGTGGCTGGCTTTTTTGTATTTTTTTGTAGAGATGAGGTTTTGTCATGTTGCCCAGGCTGGTCTCAAACACCTGGGCTCAAGTAATCCACCTGCCTCAGTCTCCCAATGTGCTGGGATTACAGGCGTGAGCTACCACGCCCAGCCCCAGCTTTTCTTATTTGTAAAACTGAGATAAAATCCTACCTACCTTGCCGTCAAAGGATTTACTGTGAAACATTTGAAGCTTAAGCCTCAGGTCCTTCATTTAGATGTGCCTCTTCTACAGTTTTTTGCAATTTCTGTACTCTTTCTTTTCCTTTTTTTTTTTGTTTTTGAGATGGAGTCTCGCTCTGTCACTCAGGCTGGAGTGCAGTGGCCGGAGTGCAGTGGCCGGATCTCAGCTCACTGCAAGCTCTGCCTCCCGGGTTCATGCCATTCTCCTGCCTCAGCCTCCCGAATAGCTGGGACTACAGGCGTCCGCCACCTCGCCCGGCTAGTTTTTTTGTATTTTTTTAGTAGAGACGGGGTTTCACCGTGTTAGCCAGGATGGTCTCGATCTCCTGACCTCGTGATCCGCCTGTCTCAGCCTCCCAAAGTGCTGGGATTACAGGCTTGAGCCACCACGCCCGGCCTTCTGTACCCTTTCTAAGTAATATTTGGCACAGTACATTTGTGTTCTCTTTCTTTCTTTTTTTTTCTTGAGACAGAGTCTTGCTCTGTCTCCCAGGCTGGAGTGCAGTGGCACGATCTCGGCTCACTGCAAGCTCCACCCCCGGGTTCACTCCATTCTCCTGCCGTAGCCTCCCAAGTAGCTGGGACTACAGGAGCCCGCCACCACGCTTGGCTAATTTTTTCTATTTTTAGTAGAGACAGGGTTTCACTGTGTTAGCCAGGATGGTTTTGATGTCCTGACCTCGTGATCCGCCCGCCTCAGCCTCCCAAAGTGCTGGGATTACAGGCATGAGCCACCGTGCCTGGCCTGTGTTCTCTGTCTTAATGAGCACCCCTAAGTGTATAAACTCCAGACCTCTTGCAACTCGGATCCTATACTAATTGGGCATGGTAAGTAACCAGGCTGGAAGATCCATGAGGGCAAGAATCCCCCACGCCCAACATTTAGAACCTGACTGACAAGTGATAGGAGTTCAATAAACATTTGTTGAGGACTGAGTGTTTAAAGATCATGTACATTTAATAAGGACCTGGAAAATAGTCATCATTAAATGGCGTTTTTTTTTGTATAAGGCGTCAGATAGAGGCGGAAGGGAAAAGTGCACTCAAAGATGTTTATATGCAGAAATACGTAAATGTGATTGGTTTCGAATCCACCCGCAATACCTTCGAAGAATTTTCAATATCATAGGAACAAATTGCAGGTTGAGAAGTGTAAACTTATCCCTTTGCTCTAAAATGAATTTGCTCTTTCCCGCTTACTGTCATCAAGTATAGACCATCTTGTTTGGAAGACAGCTGGGCAGTTTGCCCTTATCTGCAAGAGCATGCCAAAGGGGACATTGATGCAACATTAATCGTATTCTAAGCTCCATACAGTGCAGGTGAAATCATTAGAACAGCAAACGCCCCGTCTGTTCCTTAAGAGACAGATGATTTTCTCACTCAGTGATAACTGGTATTTTTTGTGATAATGATGGGGAAGGTGAGGGCCTCACGGAAGCCAGTCAGCAAGCAGTTGGGAAAACAGGAACAGTGGTGTGTGTGTGCGCATGCACTCACATGCTCTTTGTTATAGCTGCCTCTGTAAATGGAAAAAAACCCAGCTGAATCCCTTGGGAATAGCAATTAACTGCAGCTTCAGTACCTGAACTAGTAATACAGTGAGCATGAAGGCACTGCCGGGCTAGAGAGGTTTTGCTGTTCTTTCCTCCTCCGCACCTCCTACCTTCTCTGGAATCCTTCCTCGAAGGCACTCACCCTGCTCATTACCATAAAGAATGGCTGGAATGTGAGGATGACTGGGACTAACCCCTGCCGTTCCATTGTCTGAATCTTAAACACTGCTCCAGTCTAGTCAAAGGAAATGAAAGCAGAGGGACAACCCAGCTTATAAACACTGGGTACAAGATGTCAGTGCGTCGCTGCTCCCTGGAACACTGCTATTTGTCACCCAGAGCCCCATCTGTTCAAGGCGGAGGAATGCTCTTTGCTTGAAGAGGAAAGGATGAATTGATAGCAGTATTCCCTAGCTTTTTCATTAGAGGGTTTGAGAAATAGCCTTTCCAAAGAATGACACCATTATTTATAATCCAATTGAGTTATGAATTTAAGAACATTACTGGGCTGAGGTTTTCATCTGCTTTGGTCAAGCCTAAGGTGTGGCAGGCCTCCAAACCTTTCCTTTGAGAATTCTGCTCTGTTAATGAATTTCATAAATCTGACAAGTTTTTGCTGCCCCCCCCCCCAAAGTATTTGGCTTGATTTCATGGTGAGCAGAATTCAAAAGGCAAAAGAAAGGAAAATAACAGCTTTATTTTATTTTATTTTATCTTATGTTATTTTATTTTATCTTATGTTATTTTATTTTATTTTATTTTATTTTATTTTATTTTATTTTTCGAGACAGGGTCTCGCGCTGTTACCCAGGCTGAAGTGCCGTGGTGCAATCTCAGTTCACTGCAGCCTCCACCTTCTGGGCTCAAGCCATCCTCCTGCCTCAGAATAGCTGGGACTACAGGTGCACACCACCAAGCCTGGCTAACTTTTATTTTCGGTAGAGATACGGTTTCGCCATGTGGCCAGGCTGGTTTTGAACTCCTGACTTCAAGTGATCTGCCCTCCTCGGCCTCCTAAGGATTGAGGAAAAATGATTCAAGTATAGTTTGCAAATTCCTTTATACAATATGCTGATTTGCTGGCACCAGCTGAAAGGCTGCATTTTGGGCACCACTCAGGAGTGGTCATAGAGGAGAGTGGGGAAGGGAACAAACAAACAAAATAACCCAGAGAAAACAAAACTGTACTTGAATTATTTTTCCTCAATCCATTACCTATTAGGAACACTGGAGGCCATAAGTATCAGTTGAGGAAAGACAGCCACGCAGCAGGAGTAGGTGGTGTGGAAGTCATGCAAATTACAGCTGCTTTTATGACCTGCTCAAGGCCAGTCTTGACTACATCATTTTCACTTGATGGCAGGTAAAGTGGTGAAGGGCTGATTGGAAGTGGTGGTGGTGGCGCGCGTGTGTGTGTGTGTGCGCGCGTGTGTGTGTGCTGCTTTTCAACCTGTGGCCCTCAGAACAGGGTGATCATGTGCCAAGGGTTTTTACACCAGAATAATACACAAATGTCAGCTTGTAGAAATTTTATTTTCCAGGATCATTTTCTATAGAGAAGATCTCTCCAATTTTCTTCCTAAAGAATAGGAGCCTGACTGCCAACTTTCTGGTAGAAAGACAACGAAAGAGATTTGTGCAGGGCCTCAGGATGCTGCGTGTAGATATTCACTTAACAACATCTCCCTTGGAATGTACCTAATGTTCTTATCTAGAGAAGTTCTGGTCAGATTTCTTTTCTTTTCTTTCTTTTTTTTTTTTTTTGAAAGAGAGTCTCACTCTGTTACCCAGGCTGGAGTGCAGTAGCACAATCTTGGCTCACTGCAACCTCCACCTCCCGGGTTCAAGTGATTCTCCTGCCTCAGCCTCCCAAGTAGCTGGGACTACAGGCACGTGCCACCATGCCCGGCTAATTTTTTGTATTTTTAGTAGAGACAGGGTTTCACTGTATTAACCAGGATGGTCTCAATCTCCTAAACTTGTGATGCCTGCCTCAGCCTCCCAAAGTTCTGGGATTACAGGTGTGAGCCACTGCGCCTGGCCAGATTTCTTTAAAGAGTAAATTTCTGGGGACAGTGAGGAGAAGACTTCTTGCCTACCTGCCAAGGGTGAGCAAGGGGACCCTGGAAGGGTCTCACTGCTTATCGTAGATAGATTTTCAATGATTGTGCCTATTTTGAACCCTTTTATCAGCCCTGCCTTCAGCAATACCTTGCTTCTTTACACCCTGAGATTGTCTGTGGTTCTCAGCACTCCTTTTTGGCAGGCATACGGATCTGTTGACACCTCTCATCCACTGTTGTCTCTTCTGTTTGAGGATTTGTCTCCTCTTCCTTTCAGTTACTTTCCATTAGTGGTTGTGGAAGTCAGAATTTTAAAACAACACTCAAGTTTCCCACCCACTGGTGTATATGCTTTACATAATTCCCTTCACTGGAGTGTGGGTAGGATTCGTGACTATGATGGGATATCACTGCCATGACTGGGCTACGGAATACTTGACTTTCAGTTAATCTAAAGGGAGATTGTTCTGGGTGAGCCTGCCCTAATCAGCTGGACCTTTAGCAAGATGGTAAAGCACCACAGAAACATTATAGCGGGCCTGGCCTGGAAGAAAGAAACCGCCGGGTTGTGAACTGCTATGAAAGGGGCTCGTGGTTAGCATATGAAAGTGGCTCTTGGAGCTAAGAGTGGTCCCTGGCTAATGGCCAGTAAGAAAGTAGGGACTTCATCTCTACAACTCCAAGGAACTGAATTCTGCTCACAACCTGAATGGCCATGGCAAGAGGACCATGAGCTTCAGATGAAATCACAGCCCCAGCCACACCATGTTTCAGCCTGGTGACACCCTGAGTAGAGGACTCAACTAACCTGTACCTAGACTCCTGACACACAGAAACTGTGAGATCAATTAGTTTTCATTTAAGTCATTAAATCACTGATAATTTGTTAGGCAGCAATAGACAGCAGATAATGTGAGGTTTCAGAGGTAGAGGAAATAGATTACATCTACATGGTACATATGTTTTTATTCACTAGCATCCTTCCTTGAAGAAAACCACTCTACTGTACTCGGTAGTGCCAGTGGGGACATCAATAGTGGTGTCCCCTCCTGTCTGACTATAAATGTGGATGGATGCCAACCAGCCACAGTGATTGTCTCAGGAATGGACATGTGTCTTAGTCTATTTGTGTTGCTATAAAGGAATACATGAGGCCTGGTAACCTATAAGAAAAGAAGTTTATTTGGCTCATGGTTCCATAGGCTGTATAAGCATGACACTTGCATCTCCTTGGGTCCTGGTGAGGCCCCAGGAAGCTTTTAGTTATGACAGAAAAGGAGAGCTGGTGTTTCACATGGTGACAGAGGGGGCAAGAGAGATGCCATGCTCTTGTAAACTCTTGAGTGAACTAAGAACAAGAAGCCACTCATCACCAAGGGGATGGTGCCAAGCCATTCATGAGGGATCCACCCCCATGACCAAAACACCTCCCACTAGGCCCCAACCCCAACACTGGGGATCAAATCACAACATGGGACTTTGCAGGGCTAAACAAACCGTATCCAAACCATAGCAACATCTGAGTTCATTTGCACTGCTAAGAATCTCTCCTGGAGAGAGAAGATTGTTTTGCACTGGAGTTGTTAAAATGGAAAGATATGAACCTGGGGTGGCTGTATAAGTTATTTTCTGTTGTGTTTCTGATGTCAACCAAAGCATTCTGATAATACATCCCATTTTATAGATTCAGAAACAATGATCAGAGATAATGAAGGATTTGACCAAGGACTTATAATGAGGCAGGTATTTGAGTTCCTACTGTCTAACTGAGAGCCAGAAATGTCTGGCACAGAAAAACTGTGAGAAGAAGCCTGGGCGTGGTGGCTCACGCTTGTAATCCCAGCACCTTGGGAGGCCAAGGCAGGCAGATTGCTTGAGCTCAGGAGTTTGAGACCAGCCTGGGCAACATGGCAAAACCCATCTCTACCAAAAAAAAAAAAAATTAGCCAGATGCGCCGGCATGTGTCTGTAGTCCCAGCTACCAGGGAGGCTGAGGTGGGAGGATCACTTGAGCCCAGGAGGTGGAGGTTATAGTGAGTCTACATCATACCACCATACTCCAGCCTGGGTGACAGAGCAAGACCCTGTCTCAAACAAAAACAAAAACAAAAAAACAACTGTGGGAAGACTTGCCTGCTCTGTCCACCATCCTTGCAGTTGTCACTTGGCCATAATGGTGTCATCATCTTGCCTCCATTTCCCCCCTCATCTTCTTCCTCTGTGTTATGTTTTGCTTTGCATCTGCATAGGCCACAGAGCAAGGCAGAGGCCAACTCTAACATTAGAACAATGCCACTACCATCAACAGCAAATTTTCCTACATTCAGCATGGTTCCTATGCACAGAATTATATAGTAGACCAAGAATGGGTCTTAGAAATCTTATTTATACATTTATTTTATAAATGACCAAATTAGTGCCCAGTGTGTCTTACCCCAAGATGGGCAACTTTTTGTGGAAGTGTTTAGAATAGACCACACATCGCCCGATTTCCAGTCCATGTTGACTTCCAGGGAGAGTTGGAGGATACTGGTATGAATGGTCATGGTCAAGGATGTCTTGTGACTCTGGTGTGAGGGAGTAGAAATTTGGCATGACAGATAGGCTCTTGAGGGTAAGTGGCAGGTCCTTTTCTTTTTTTCTTTCTTTCTTTTTTTTTTTTTGAGACAGAGTCTCCCTCTCGCTCTGTCGCCCAGGCTGGAGTGCAGTGGCACGATCTTGGCTTGCTGCAAGCTCTGCCTCCTGGGTTCACGCCATTCTCCTGTCTCAGTCTCCCGAGTAGCTGGGACTACAGGCACCCACCACTACACCCGGCTAATTTTTTTGTATTTTTATTAGAGACAGGATTTCACCGTGTTAGCCAGGATGGTCTCAATCTCCTGACCTCGTGATCCACCCGTCTCGGCCTCCCAAAGTGCTGGGATTACAGGCGGGAGCCACCGCACCCAGCAGGTCCTTTTCTTGAGTTGAACTTTTATATTAGTTTTTCCTATATAAGTCACAGTCCAGGGCTGTCTGCCATCTGGGAGACTCTTTAGATAGTTAGGGTAAACAGTTCAGACTGGCTTTGCTTGAGAACTTGGATTCAAGTATCTCTCCTCTTTCCTCGGTGTGCTTTTCCTCAGACATGTCTCTCCTTGTCTCTTCTTGCCACCAGAACACTAAGATTTAGAGGACTGATATTAAAATGTGGGCTTGAAGCAGGGATGATAAATGGGTTTCAACTTGTTTATCACTCCACCTGGTGTTTTTTTTTTAAGTTACTTAAAGGCTGTTTTCAGAAGGAAACTTAATATTTTTCCAGGCTCAGCATGAAAAAGCAAGTAATATGATTAATTGGTAATGTATTATGACATGGCCATTGTTTTAAGTAGATTTCATAGAAACAGATTCTGAGACTCAGAGAATTGTTTGCAGGATGTTTATTAGGGAGTACGCTTGAGAACAAAATTGTAAGGTGGCTCATGCCTGTAATCCCCGCACTTTGGGAGGCCAAGCTGGGCAGATTGCCTGAGGTCAGGAGTTCGAGACCAGCCTGGCCAACATAGTGAAACCCCGTCTCTACTAAAAACACAAAAATTAGTTGGGTGTGGTGAAGCATGCCTGAAATCCCAGCTACTCAGGAGGCTGAGGCAGGAGAATCGCTTGAACCTGGGAGACGGAGGTTGCAGTGAGCTGAGATTGTACCACTGCACTCCAGCTGGGCGACAGAGCAAGAATCCGTCTTAAAATATAAATAAACAAAGCTTGTAAGGAAAGGAGGGAAGAAAGATGACACATTGTAGTTGCAACAAAGGCCTTAGCCAACCTCATAGGGAGCTCTGGAGCTGAGTGTCCTAAATGTGTCGAAAGTTCCAGGCCTTAGCACTAACCCCTTCCCATCACTCTCTCCAACGTTGACTATGGAGTTCTGTCTGCTTGAGAAAGGTAGCTTCCTTTGACCAAGGTCATTCCTGGAGAAGGATGCAATTATGAGCCATCGGTGGCCAACACCCCTGGTAGCTGGGAGAATGAATGCCTAGGTCCTGAAAGGGAGATCTAGGTGGCATACCACAGTATCCACTATAGCCACAGAAGTAGGAGTGGCTGTGCATGTGCCAGATGTTGGTCATTTCTGACCTGTGGGAGAAGGCCAAAGAAATTGCTCTCCTGCTTTTAAATGTGAACCTTAGGCCACGGCAGCAAGATAAGACCGTGAAACACACAAAGTTCAGTCTAATTCACTAGAAGACAATATTGAGATCAGGACCAAAAGTCCTTGTTGTCATAAAGTGTCCTTGCACCTGGCCTTGAGTTTGCATACTTGGCAAACTCACATGGGGTGACAGTAGCTTCATTAGCAACTGGAGGGGATTGAATTTGGGACTCCAAATTCTGATCATCTTTCTCAACATCCACATTGGAAACATGACTAACATCTATTTAACGCTAGCTCATTACAACTAACAATATGATTCTCCTTGGCTTACCCCACCCTCCCTCTCCCCCATGTCTCCTAGCTCTGAAGGTGTCCATGTTGGAGGGTATCAGGGCCCCAACTTTCACTGGAGTCTTCACTAACTGTTGAAGCAGCCCAGAACAAATGTGAGTCTGAACCCTGCATAGGCGGTCATTTGATGCCCCGGCTTCTCTACAATTCTATTTATTCCTAATCTCCTCCCAAATCCCTTAAATCTTCTCCCAACCCTGTAACTGTAAGAAAGCCCAGGTACCACTTATCTATGGAGTAAGAGTTGGGATCAGAATGTTCTACTAGGCCAGGACAACAGATGTACTTGTTCTTCCACCCAGATGACATGATATGGTGTTTATGCCAAAACTTCAACTTTCCCAACCTAAATAATGGATGGCCTCAATAGCAGCCTGCCATTTATACTTCTGTGCTTAAGATTAAGTCCCTTTCCCCCTTATGACTAAAGAATAGCAATGATCATACACCTAAATATGAAGCTAAACCTGCAAACCTTCTAGGAGAAATCATAGAAAAATATTTTTATGACTTTAGGGTAGGAAAACATTTCTTTCTTTATTTTTATTTATTTATTTATTTATTTTGAGATGGAGTACCACTCCTGTTGCTCAGGCTGGACTGCAATGTTGTGATCTCGGCTCACTGCAACCTCCGTCTCCTGGGTTCAAGCGATTCTCCTGCCTCAGGCTCCCAAGTAGCTGGGATTACAGATGCCCGCCACCGCACCCCACTAAGTTTTTTTGTATTTTTAGTAGAGACAGGGTTTTACCATGTTGGCCAGGCTGGTCTTGAACTCCTGACCTAAGGTGATCAGCCTGCCTCGGCCTCCCAAAGTGCTGGGATTACAGGCGTGAGCCACTGTGCCCAGCCAGGGTAGGAGAACATTTCTAAGACAAGTCACAAAAGGCATAGAAGACAAAATTGAAAATTAAACTTCACTAAAATTAAAAACTTCTGCCTATCAAAAGACACCATTAAGAAAGTGAAAAGGAGGCTGGGCGCGGTGGCTCACACCTGTAATCCCAGCACTTTGGGAGGCCGAGGCAGGTGGATCACCTGAGGTCGGGAGTTCGAGACCAGCCTAACATGGAGAAACCCCGTTTCTACTGAAAATACAAAAATTGGCCGGGTGTGGTGGTGCATGTCTATAATCCCAGCTACTAGGGAGGCTGAGGCAGGAGAATCACTTGAACCTGGGAGGCAGAGGTTGCGGTGAGCCGAGATCATGCCATTGCACTCTAGCGTGGGCAACAAGAGTGAAACTCCGTCTCAAAAAAAAAAAGTGTAAAGGTGTATTTTATTTTTATTTTCTCTAATTATCTATATTTAGATATTATTATCTAAAAAGAATATAGATATTTGATAAAGGACTTTTATAACCACATCTGTTTTAAAAACTCCTGCACACTAATAATAAAAAGACAAGCAATTCTCCTTAAAAATGAGCAAAAGATTTGAATTGGCACGTTGCAAAAGAAGATAACTGAAAGGCTATAAAGTCTATGAAAAGGTCCTCAACATAATTATTCATCAGAGAAATGGAAATTCAAACCACAGTGAGATACCACTACAAACAAGGCAGAATCAATAAAATTAAAAGGACTGACAATTACATGATAGTTAGGATGTGGAGGAGTTGGAACGCCCATACTTTGCTGGTGGGAGCATACAATGGCGAACCACTATAGAAAGTGGTTTGGCAATTTCTCTCTCTTTTTTTTTTTTTTGAGACAGAGTTTTGCTCTTGTCACCCAGGCTGGAATGCAATGGCGTGATCTCGGCTCATTGTAACCTCTGCCTCCTGGGTTCAAGTGATTCTCCTGCCTTAGTCTCTCTAGTAGCTGGGATTACAGGTGTGTACCACAACGCCTGGCTAACTTTTGTATTTTTAGTAGAGACGGCGTTTCACCACGTTAGCCAGGCTGGTCTCAAACTCCTGACCTTAGGTGATCTGCCCTCCTCAGCCTCCCAAAATGCTGGGATTACAGGCATGAGCCATGCCCGGCCGGGTCGGCAATTTCTAACAAAGTTAAACCTGTATCTACCTTAATGACTCAGCAATTCTACTTCTGCATATATACCCATAAATAAGTGTATATGTGCATAAAAAGATTTGTTTGTGAATGTTTATAGCAGCCTTATTCATAATAGCCCCAAGGTGGAAACAACCAAAATGTCCACCAATAGGAAAGTGGATAAACAAATTGTGGTATAATAATACAATGAAATACTACTCAGCAGAGAAAAAGAACAAATCATTGATATAGGCAAAAATATGGAAGATGTTCAAAAACATTAGTTGGAATGAAAGAAGTCAGATACCATTAAAAATATATACTGTATGATCCCATGATATAAAATTTAAGAACAAAAAAACTATTGTGATAAAAGTCAGAATGCAATTTGTGTGAGTATTAACTGGAGGCAGAAAAGGAGTTTTGGGGGTGATGAAAATATGCTATATCTTTATGTAGAAGATGATCATACAGAGGTGTATATATACAAACATTCATTGATTTTTTTTCAATGTCAAAATTCGTCTTAAGATGTATGCATTTTACTACACATAAATTATACTTCAATAAAGTAGTGGTAAATGAATAAATAATCATAACATAAAAATTGAAAGTCTGAAAACAATTGCTGATAATCCAGTCATCCATTAACAGTCTCCCCAGTCTTATTTCAGTGTATATTGATGTGGATAAAATTTATCACACATATATATTTTATTTTGCTTTTCCCCCTTACCATCTTATCATAGCACTTTCTCATGACATTAAAAACTTCTTAGCCAGGTATGGTGGTGCATGCCTGTAGTTCCAGCTACTCAGGAGGCTGAGGCAGGGGATCACCTGAGCCCTGGAGGTTGAGACCAGCCTGGGCAACAAAGTGAGACCCTGTATCTACAAAAAGAAAAAAATAAATTAGCTAGGCAGACATGGTGGCACATGCCTGTAGTCCCAACTACTTGGGAGGCTGAGGTGGGAGGATCACTTGGACCGGGGAGTCTGAGGCTGCAGTGAGCTGTGATTGTGCCACTGGACTCCAGCCTGGGCAACAGTCAGGCCCTATCTAAAAAAAAAAAAAAGTTAGGGGGAGTGAAGCAGCGAAAACTAAAAACTAACATCTTGAATCTCTGCCTAGTGGCATAGTGCCCTGGCATCCTGATGTGGAGGTGCATGTAGTTCCAGACTGACTTATCGTTTATCAATAAATGTGAATGGACATTCTCCTCTGCAGAACTCTGGAGGCAGTACAAGACAGAAGACAGACTGAGATGAGAATAGCGTCGTTCCTGCTTTTATAAACGGATTGTTGAGGGAGTAGGGAAGAATTAAGAAAAGCTTCACAGAAGAGATGATGTTTTCACTGGTCTGAAGGAAGAATAGGGTTTGCTGGGCAGAGGGGAACTGCAGGGAATAAGCAAAGGCATGGAAGCACAGTGTTACAAGGTGCTGGGATCATGGAAGTGTTTAAGCATTATAGTGACATTATAATATTTGTGTTTAGAATTCTTCTCTGGAAGTGTTCTGGGCCAAGGAGGATGATTGTATGTGGAAATATTGAGAGATATTAGGGACAGGTAGAAAAAATAAGGGACTCCCGATAATAGACAAGATTAGTGGAATTGGGGTGGAGGAAATGTACTTTGGAGGTATTTGGGGACAAGGCTTTATCACAACTGGGCCCTGAAGGTGATAGGGAGAAATTTTATTCAGTAACAACTTCCTGCTGAATTTACAATCCTGGCTATGCCATTGACTAATTGTATGACTTTTGACAAGTTTCTTAACCTATGACAGTTTCCAACCTGTAAAATAAAGACACTGCACTAGATTAGGACTAGATTGGATTCATGATGTCACCTTCTCCTCCTATATCAAAGGCAGTTGTTGACATTGAACACGGTCTTTTTCCTTGCTGAGCTGGGACAGGACCCCAGGCAACCACCACCAATGATCTGGAAGAGTTGAAATCTATATGCTTGCCCTGGACACAATAATCTCCAAGGTTATTCCCAGTTCTAAAAGTATTTTTATAAATTACATAATAATGGGCAGGTGCAGTGTCTCACACCTATAAGCCCAGCATTTTAGGAGGTCAAGGCAGTTGAATTGCTTGAGCTCACGAATTAGAGACCAGCCTGGGCAACATGGCGAAATCCTGTCTCTACAAAAAATACAGAAGTTAGCCAGGCATGGTGGTGCACACCTGTAGTCCCAGATACCCAGGAGGCTGAGGTAGGAGGAGGATTGCTTGAGCCTGGGAGTGGGAGATTGCAGTGAGCAGAAATTGCACCACTGATGCCTGTAATCCCAGCTACTCGGGAGGCTGAGGTAGGAGAATCGCTTGAACCCGGGAGGTGGATGTTGTGGTGAGCTGAGATCCCGCCATTGCACTCCAGCCTGGGCAACAAGAGCGAAAGTCCATCTCAAAAAAAAAAAAAAAGAGAGAGAGATTGCATCACTGCATTCCAGCCTGGGGTATAGAGCCAGACCGTGTCTCAAAAAATAAATAAATAAGTAAATAAAAATAAATAAATAAATTACACATTCTTCAAATGGGAAGTGGAATTAGAAAAACTACTATTAAATTAGGACCTGTAAGTAGTGCTATAACGAGAACTTATTCCCACATTTGGGGGATTTGATTTTAATGAAAGGAATTTCTCACAGATTGTAAATAGTAATCAATACTAAATGATGAAAATGACAGTTGATTCCCTGTAATTAAGGTAATTCCTTAGTTCCTATCATTTTCACAACCATATTCTCAGATGAGTTTATCATCTAAAAATATACATAAAGAAATAAAAATACAAGCCTTCTCTTGAACTCATTTTATTTGTTTGCTTAGTTATGTATTCATTTTTGGTAGGACAACATACATTTAACTATGTATTAATCCTGAGTACAAGTAAAAACTGCTTATATGTGTGTGTGTGTGTGTGTGTGTGTGTGTGTATATATAATATATATATATATATTTTTTGAGACAGAGTCACGCTCTGTTGCCCAGGCTGGAGTGCAGTGGTGCCATCTTGGCTCACTGCAACCTCCGCCTCCCGGGTTCACGCCATGCTCCTGCCTCAGCCTCCCGAGTAGCTAGGACTATAGGTGCCCGCCACCGTACCCGCCTTATTTTTTTTATTTTTAGTAGAGACGGGGTTTCACTGTGTTAGCCAGGATGGTCTAGATCTCCTGACCTCGTGATCCACCCGCCTCGGCCTCCCAAAGTGCTGGGATTACAGGCGTGAGCCACCACACCCGGCCTTATAATGTTTTTAAAGGCAGAAGTGAGAAGTTTCTGAAACTTAAGTGAAAAGATTTTTCTTTCTTCAAATAGGAGCACATCTCTGGTTTTTTTGTTTTAACATTTAAATAATGTGTTCAGCATTGCCTACCAATAGCTTGATTTGAAGAATTTGCTGATTTCCCTGGTATAACTGTTGCCACCAGCATGGCTCATTGCCAGCTGCAACATGACGTCATTGAGAACAAAGTAGGAACCTGGCTCTTTTGAGCTGGAACTAGCCAGCTCCGGCAAATCAGCAGTGGTTTGGGTTCTTCTCCTTTCTCTCAGCTATTTGCTTTACTTAGGCTGATACTATTGGCCAATGGGCTATATCCTGCCTGAAGAAGTATTTTGTCTGGCTGCCACATTAGTTTTGTTTTAAATTTAGATATAAATATCTTTAAATGGAATGTGCTATTTCCAGGTCAGGTGCAGTAGTTCATGCCTGTAATCCCAGCAGTTTGGGAGGCCGAGGCGGGTGGATCACCTGAGGTCAGGAGATCGAGACCAGCCTGGCCAACATGGTGAAACCCCGCCTCTACTAAAAATACAAAAATTAACCAGGCATGGTGGCCAGCGCCTGTAATCTCAGCTACTAAGGAGGCTGAGGCAGGAGAATGGCTTGAACCTGGGAGGAGGAGGTTGCAGTGAGCCGAGACTGTGCCATTGCACTCCAAGCTGAGCAACAAGAGTGAAACTGTTTCAAAAAAACCCAAAAAAACAAAAAAACGTGCTGTTTCCCCCAGCCACAGACTCTGCCACTTACAGTG
The DNA here is from genome assembly GCF_047675955.1 of Chlorocebus sabaeus. Classification (NCBI taxonomy): domain Eukaryota; kingdom Metazoa; phylum Chordata; class Mammalia; order Primates; family Cercopithecidae; genus Chlorocebus; species Chlorocebus sabaeus. Next base: position 18,039,798 of record NC_132920.1, read on the forward strand.
TCCCACACCAAGCCCACCTAGCTCCTGGGGCATTTGTTTGTGACTCCTGGTTTATACCATTGTCATCCCATCTGTCCTGCTGCTCCTCCCTTGGCACCACCCACAGACTCTGTCCCTGTCCTCACCTTTCTTCATGGAGAACACCGGTACATTCTGTCTCCTTTTTTTTTGAGACAGAGTCTCGCTCTGTCCCCAGGCTGGAGTGCAGTGGCGTGATCTCGGCTCACTGCAAGCCCCACCTCCCGGGTTCACGCCATTCTCCTGCCTCAGCCTCCCGAGTAACTGAGACTACAGGCGCCTGCCACCATGCCTGGCTAATTTTTTTTTTTTTTTTTTTGTATTTTTAGTAGAGACGGGGTTTCACTGTGTTAGCCAGGATGATCTCTATCTCCTGATTTCGTGATCCGCCCGCCTCGACTTCCCAAAGTGCTGGGATTACAGACATGAGCCACCGAGCCCGGCCCATTCTGTCTCCTCTTAAGTCAAGAGCTTTTGTAGTTGACTCTGAATCCTAAGGCCTTAGTGAATGTCTAGTACATACTAGGTACTCAATAAATCTCAAGTAATATGTGAATGAACAAATAAACGTTTACTTATTTCATGAGCTGACTTTGTGTACAAAGCACTGTGTCAAGGCTAAGTACTTTCTAAGAAATGATTCCTTTGAAATGTGAATGTCCTCCAAGATATTTAAAAATTAAACAATAGCCAAATAAAAATGTTACGTGTTAGACAAAACCCACTTTTGCCTGAGGGCATCTATCTAGTATCATTTCACTCACATTAAATAAAGATAGCCCATGTTTTAGAAATAGTGACAGGTCCTGATGTCTAATAATAAGCAAACCTGTAAGTCATATTGTACAATTAATAATAACAACAATCATGTGTTATATTGCTATAGTATTTTGTAAATTTCATAGTTCTAATTTTGTTCCACCTTTAAATTTATTTATTTTTATTTATTTGTTTTTTTGAGACAGGGTGCTCACTCTGTCACCCAGGCTGGAGTGCAGTCGTGTGATCTCAGCTCACTGCAACCTCCACCTCCTGGGTTCAAGCGATTCTCCTGCCTCAGCCTCCCAAGTAGCTAGAATTACAGGCGTGTGCCACCACACCTGGCTACATTTTTGTATTTTTAACTTATTTTTATTTTTTTGGGATGGAGTCTCGCTCTGTCGCCCAGGCTGGAGTGCAGTGGCATGATCTTGGCTCAGGGCAAGCTCCACCTCCCAGGTTCACGCCATTCTCCTGCCTCAGCCTCCTCAGCAGCTGGGACTACAGGTGCCCGCCACCGTGCCCGGCTAATTTTTTGTATTTTTAGTAGAGACGGGGTTTCACCGTGTTAGCCAGGGAGTCTCGATCCCCTGATCTTGTGATCTACCCACCTCAGCCTCCCAAAGTGCTGGAATTATAGGCATCAGCCACAGTGCCTGGCCTGTATTTTTTTTTTTTTTTTAGTAGAGATAGAGTTTCACCATGTTGGCCTGGCTGGTTTCAAACTCTCACTTTTAAAACTTTATCGAACTACTATGATGAGCCAGGCATTATGTTAAATTCACCACCCTTTTAAGATAAAAACTCTCAACAAACTAGAAGCAGAAGAGAATTTCCTCAACCTAATAAAGCCTATCTATTGAAAAAAAACCCACAGCTAACATCAGACTTAGTGATGAAAGACTGAATGCTTTCCCTCTAAGATTAAGAACAAGACAAGGACATTCACTCTTACCACTTTTTTAAAAAAATTAAATGCTGGATGTACAGTAGTAAAGAAAATATAAGATAAGTATATAAGGAAGGTTATAGACTCTTTTCCTTATTTCGTGTTCAGTGACATTATGTTGGCAGCTTGAAATCAGCCATGGTGGTGGCATTGTTTACATCATGGAAACTGGCTAATGCTACAAATGAGGCTATTGGTAGGTATATATATGGAAGGTAAGATAAGGAAGGTAATATGTACATACTCCAAACTAGAAAGGTGGCTTACTACACTTGAACTCCGCAAGGTGGGAAAGAACCAGTCAGACAAAACCTAGGGGAAGAGGCCTTCCCAGCAGTAGAAACCAGTACTTGTGATAACCTTGAGCTGGCAAAGGGACTGGTGCATTCGGGAGCTTATAAAAGACCAGCAGCAGACTGACGGGTGAGTGGGCGGGGGGAATTTGGAGTGTAGAAAGGGTTCTTCACGTGGGACCTAACAGGCTAAGATAAGGAGTTTGGGTGCTATTCAAAATGCAGTGGGAAAAAGATCAACAAAATTGACAATTAGCTAGACTGACCAAGAATAAAAGAGAGAAGAATCAAATTCTACAATCAGAAATGAGAGAGGGGGTATCACTACCAAACTTACAGAAGTAAAAAGGATTATAAGGGAATACTATTAACAATTTTATGTCAACAAATTAGATAACCTAGGTGAAATGGACAGATTCTTAGAAAGACACAAGCTACCAAAATGGAATCAAGAACACATGGAAAAACTGAACAGACCTTTAACAGGTAAAGAGGTTGGAAATAGTAATAAAAACAAACAAACAAAAACTTCCCATGAAGAAAACCTTAGGCCCAAGTGGCTTTACTAGTGAATTCTACCAAGCATTTAAAGAGGCATTAACATCAATCCTTCACAAACTCTTCCAAAAAAGGAGAGAATAGTTCCCAAATGATTCTACAAGACCAGTATTACCCTGATACCAAAACTAGACAATGGCATGACTAGAAAACTACAGATCAATATCCCTTATGAATTATAGTTGCAAAAATCCTCAACAAAACACTAGCAAACTGAATACCATGATGGATTAAAAAAAGTACACACTATAACCAAGCGGAATTTATGCCAGACGTGTAAGGTTGATTTAACATATGAAACTCAGTTGATTTAATATAACATATTCATAAGATAAAGGACAAAAACCACATGCTCACATTAATAAGTAGCAGAGAAAGCACTTGACAAAATTCACCACCCTTTTAAGATAAAAACTCTCAACAAACCAGAAGCAGAAGAGAATTTCCTCAGCCTAATAAAGCTTATCTAAAAAAAAAGAACCCACAGCTAACATCGGACTTAATGATAAAAGACTGAATGCTTTCCCTCTAAGATTAAGAACAAGACAAGGACGTTCACTCTTACCACCTTTTAAAAATTAGAGACAAGGTCATGCTCTGTCTCCCAGACTGAAGGGCAGTGGCACAATCGTGGCTCACTGCAGCCTTGAACTGCTGCTGTCAAGCAATCCTTCCACTTCAGCCTCCCGAGTAGCTGGGACTACAGGTGTGCACCACCACACACGGCTAAAACTGTTACCACTTCTGTTCAACATTGTGCTGAAGGTCATGGTCAGAAAAATTAGGCAAGAAAAAGTAAAAACTACCTCCATCGTTAAGAAAGTGAAAAGATAACTCACACCATGGAAGACAATATTTGCTTACAATATATCTGTTAAGTAAATTACATCTAATACATAAAGAACTCTTGTAACTTAGCAGTAAAAAGAAAGACAAATAACCCTTTTTGTTTTTGAGACAGGGTCTTACTGTTGCCCAGGCTGGAGTGCAGTGGTGTAATCATAGTTCACTGTAACCTTGAACTCCTGGGCTCAAGTGATCCTCCTGTTTCAGTCTCTTGAATAGCTAGGGCTACAGGCACATGCCATCATGCCCAACAGGTTTTTTTGGTTTTTTTTTGTTTTTTGTAGAGATAGGGTCTCACTATGTTGCCCAAGCTGATCTTGAAATCCTTGCCTCAAGCCATCATCCAGCCTCAGACTCCCAAAGTGATGGGTTTACAGGTGTGAGCCACCATGCCCAGCCCAGTTTTTTAAATGAGCAAAATATTTGAATAGAATTTTCTTCAAAGAAATATGTAGGTTGGGCACGGGGCTCACGCCTGTAATCCCAGCTTCAGAGGCCAAAGCAGTGGATCACTTGAGGTAAGGGGTTCGAGACCAGCCTGGCCAACATGGGGAAACCCTGTCTCTATTAAAAATACAAAAAATTAGCCGGGCATGGTGGTGCACACCTCTAATCCCAGCTACTTGGGAGGCTGAGGCAGGAGAATTGCTTGAACCCAGGAAGCAGAGGTTGCAGTGAGCTGAGATTGTGCCACTGCACTTCAGCCTGGGTGACGGAGTGAGACTCTGTCTCAAGAGAAAAAAAAAGAAATATACAAATGACTAATAAGCAATGAAAAAATGCTCAACATCATTAATCATTAGGGAAATGCAAATCAAAACCACAGTGAGAAACCACTGCATGAATGATTATAATCAAAAAGACAGATAACAAGTGTTTGTGAGGATGTGAAGAAATTGGAGCCCTCATACAGTGCTGGGGGGATTGTAAATAGTACAGCCACTTTGGAAAATTGTTTGGCGGTTGCTTAAACAGTTAAGCATAAAGTTATCATATGACTCAGCATTTTATTCTTCCGAATGTACCCAGGATAATTGAAAACACATGTCAGCACAAAAATGTGCACCTGAATGTTCATAGCAGCATTATTTGTAATAGTCAAAAAGTGAAAATAACCAAATGTCCATGAGTGAATAAACAAAATATGGTATATCCATACAGTGGAATATTACTTGGCAATTAGAATAAATGAAGCACTAATACATGCCAACACACAGATCAACCCTGAAAGCATTATGCTAAGTGAAAGAAGCCAGACCTCAAAAGTCACATATTATAATATTCCATTAATATGAAATGTCCAGAACAGACAAATCCATAGAGACAGAAAATCAATTAGTGGTTGTTAGGGGCTGGAAGGAGTGGGAATAGTAGTAACTACTTATGAGTTTTCGGTTTCTTTCTGGGATAATGAAAGTGTTCTGGAATTAGATAGTGGTTATGATTGAACATTGTGAAAACCCTAAAACCACATTGTGTGTTTTAATTTGTATACTGTAAGAGGGTGAGTTTTATAGTATGTGAATTATATCTCAATGAAGAAGTCATTTAAAAATTATAGTGGTGAGAGGCCGAGGCAGGCAGATCACCTGAGGTCAGGAGTTGGAGACCAGCCTGGCCAACATGATGAAACCCTGTCTCTACTAAAAATACACAAATTAGTCAGGTGTAGTGACACACATCTGTAATCCCAGCTATCGGGAGGCTGAGGCATAAGAATCGCTTGAACCTGGGAGGCGGAGTTTGAAGTGAACTGAGATCACACCACTGCACTCCAGCCTGGGCGACAGAGTGAGACTCTGTCTCAAAGAAAAAAAAAGAAAAAAAAGAAAAAAAAGTATATATAGTGGGACATCATCAGAAAGAATTAAGCAGAAGAATGGCATGATTTATGCTTTTAAAAAACGAGCTGCTATATGGGGTAGACTGGGGACCGGGGGAAAAACGAGTGGAGACACCAGTCGGGAGACTGGAGCAGCAGTGAACGTGAAAAACCATGACGTCTAAGACTGATAACAGCGGTGGTGATGGAGACAAGGGGGAATAATTGAGATATATTTTGAAGGCTGAACCTCCTGGATTATTTTGGATTACGTGTGGGGAGTGAGAGAGTAGGAGGTATTAGGAATGATTCATAAGTTTCTAACTTGGACAACTAAATGAGGAGTACTATTCACCCTTCAAAAAAGTTCATTTTTGTCTCACCAAAGCTCTATGAATAAGCCATATGCTAAACATTCAATAGATCAAGAAATGGAAGATAAAATGTTGTTAGCCAGGCACAGTGGCTCATGCCTGTAATCCTAGCACTTTGGGAGGCTGAGGCAGGTAGATTGCCTGAGCTCAGGAGTTCGAGACCAGCCTGGGCAACATGGAGAAACTCCATTTCTATTAAAATACAAAAAATTGGCTGGGCGCAGTGGCTCACGCCTGTAATCCCAGCACTTTGGGGGGCCGAGGCGAGTAGATCATGAGGTCAGATCAAGACCGTCCTGGCTAACACAGTGAAACCCTGTCTCTACTAAAGAAACACAAAAAAATTAGCCAGGTATGGTGGCGGGCACCTGTAGTCCCAGCTACTCAGGAGGCTGAGGCAGGAGAATGGCATGAACTTGAGAGGCAGAGCTTGCAGTGAGCCAAGATCGCACCACTGCACTCCAGTCTGGGTGACAGAGCGAGACTCTGTCTCAAAAGAACAACAACAATAACAACAACAACAGCAACAGCAACAAAAACTTAGCCAGGTGTGGTGGTGTGCACCTGTAGTCCCAGCTACTCAGGAGGCTGAGGCAGGAGAATCGTTTGAACCTGGGAGGCGGAGGTTACAGTGAGCTGAGATCTCACCATTGCCCTCCAGCCTGGGCTACAGAGCTAGACTCTGTACCCCCCACCAAAAAAAAAACAAAAACAAAAAAACCGCTGTTCAACCGTTAAACCAATTCTTCCCAAATCAAACAGCTAGAAAAGAGGGGGATGTCAGAGTTGGGACTCCTTTCTAATTTGGAAGTTCATGTGCTTTCCACTGAGCAATTTGTTCCTTGTGTTCTCTCTAATAGGCCTGAAGATGTGCATTACATTAAGAATTTACACTTAAGAATATAACATTTACAGAAGAGAAAAAAAATTTTTTTAAATACACTGCTGTACACTTTTTGCTTTAAAAAAAAAAATGGATATGTGGAAATTTGTAGCCTGATTGTTGACTAAGTTGAGGAATCTTTTGCTATATAAGAAAATAAATGAAGTTTTAGCACTTATATGTGAGAAAAGAAAACAAGTCAATGAACATTTGTTGATTTATGACATTTTCAGCCACTGAATGTTAGAATTCTGAGGATAATTCCACAGTTCAGTGGGTTAGATACACAATTTTTGGATTTGACAGCTAAAATTATTTGCTCCCTCTAGATGCTGGTTTTTTTTTTTTTTTTTTTAAGTGCTTTTCTTGGCTTGGCATAACTGGCTTCTATTATTAATGTCCACGTACATTTTTGGATTAATATTTCATTCTTAGGCAAACCAATGTCATTAAAACAGAAGAAAGAGATCTTATAAAGGCTCTAGTCTCCTCCCCAGGTATCAAAGAAGGGCATCTTCAAGGGGAAATTAGAGTGAGGATTCAGAAAATTGAAAAAGTGAGGAAAGTATAATGGAAGAGTTTCTCAATCTTTTTTTTTTTTGAGACGGAGTTTCGCTCTTGTCAACCAGGCTGGAGTGCAATGGCACAATCTCAGCTTACTGCAACCTCTGCCTCCTGGCTCAAGCGATTCCTGCCTCAGCCTCCCAAGTAGCTGGGATTACAGGTACGTGCCACCACGTCCAGCTAATTTTTTGTATTTTTAGTAGAGATGGGGTTTCACCATGTTGGCCAGGCTGGTCTTGAACTCCTGACCTCAGGTGATCCACTGCCTTGGCCTTCCAAAGTGTTGGGATTACAGGCTTGAGCCACCGCACCTGGCCAGTTTCTCAATCTTTTTAAACCTTTGCCCTCTTAGATAAAACTGCACTTCAGCTTCACACATGCTCCATCCTCCTCCAGCTGAGATTCTGACATAGATTTCCAGGGACATACCATCATCAGTGGTTTGCCAACAGCCAAGTTTCATTAAACTTCACATTTGGTACTTTGTATTACTGTAAAATTTTCCAAGAGAAGTTTGTGTTAGGATATTTCACATGACTTTTTGAATGACACTCCACCTCTGCCTCTCCAGTCCCGTAACAAAGAGAGCTCTTCTCTTCCTTTGTCATTTTCCCTGTGGTCTCTTAGGACACACTAGGTCCCCTGCTTCTCTCCTTGTATCCTCTCCTCTCCCCATGGGGGAGTTTCTTCTGCATAGTCATAGTTTTTGCTCCTTCTTATCTTTGGCTTGGCCATCCTGGCGACAAACCTAGTTGTGATGGCAGCACACTCCACGGAGCTGGTGGGAGCCCCGCCCCTTCTGAGTTGGGACAGGAGCTGCCCCGGTGCTGCTGTAGCTGCCCAATACAGCTGCAGACCTAGGCCTCCTGTTCTACGGAGCAGCTGCTGGGACCTTCAGAGACCTGCAAAGACATACCTGCAGAGAGGAGCCACCTTCCCCAGGGCCTGCTCTCTGCTAAGAGCTGAACACTTGACCAGACGACCTGCCTACAGAGAGGAGCTACGTACTCCTCTGAGCTGTTCTAACACTAAATAAAACTCTTCTTCTCCACCCTGTGCTTGTCTGTGTACCTCATTCTTCCTAGAGGCAGGATGAGAACTCGGGCAAAGGTGCTGTGGCCACAGAGGTTTCCCACCAGAAAAATGGACACCCCAGAGATCTTGTAACACTTGGACAGCAGTCTCTGCATCCTTTTGTTTTCTGTTCTTTCTCCTGCTAACTGACCCCTTTTCTTGTTACTTTTCCATTCAAGTTGCTGGCAGAAAGAAACTGGCCACGTTCAGGCTAGAAGTCACAGTCAGCCCATACCTGCCTGGGTCAGAGGCTCCATCCTGGTCCCACATCCATAAGAGGCTAGTAGAAAACATGCTGCCTAACCCCACCACTTTGACAAGTGGATGTCAGTGGGCAGGGCCCATGGCCCATGGAGCCTTCTCAGCAGAGCACTGTTGTTCCTGGAGGCCATGATGCCTGCAGCAGTCAAGGCTTTAGCTGCTTTACCAGTGTTCCCCTCCAGGATTCCATGGCAGGGTGTCACACTGTGGGACTGTGGGAATCTCACACTGGAGATGGCCAAAAAGCTTCCACTTGCTTCAGTTTTTTTTTTGTTTGTTTGTTTGTTTGTTTTGAGATGGAATCTCACTATGTCACCCAGGCTGGAGTGTAGTGACTCAATCTCAGCTCACTGCAACCTCTGCCTCATGGGTTCAAGCAATTCTCCTGTCTCAGCCTCCTGAGTAGCTGAGACTGTAGGAGCCTGCCACCACACCCAGATACTTTTTGTATTTTTAGTAGAGATGGGGTTTTGCCATGTTGGTCAGGCTGGTCTCGAACTCCTGACTTCAGGTGATCCACCTGCCTCGGCCTCCCAAAGTGCTGGGATTACAGGCATGAGCCACCATGCCCGGCAATGTTAGTTTGTTAGCCTGAGGAAATGGACACACTTTTCTGAGGGGTAGTTAGCATGGCAACACAAATTAATAAGCATTCTTCTTCTTCTTTTTTTTTTTTTTCTTTTTGAGATGGAGTCTCACTCGGTTGCGTAGGCTGGAGTGCAATGGCACGATCTTGGCTCACTGAACCTCCACCTCCCAGGTTCAAGCGATTCTTCTGCCTCAGCCTCCCGAGTAGCTAGGACTACAGGTGTCCACCACCACGCCTGGCTAATTTTTTGTATTTTTAGTAGAGATGGGGTTTCACCATGTTGGCCAGGCTGGTTTTGAACTCCTGACCTCAAGTGATCCACCCACCTCAGCCTCCCAAAGTGTTGGGATTACAGGCAGGAGCCACCGCTCCAGGCCGAAATGAGCATTCTTTAATATTGCTATAACCCTAAATCCCCATCTGGTATTCCTTACTGTGATAAGGTGGGGGCCAGCTGGGCCACTACATGTAGCTGTGTAGGTTGTGCCTTGCACGACTCGAGGCCGTCCCCTTTCACATTAGCATCTGTACCCTAGCCTGGCTTTTATCCCCCAGGCCATTTCTACTTTTCCAGCTACATGGAAGAGAGAACAAGCAGAAAAGAAGTCCCATCCTTCTCCTCGTTCCTCCCATTGAAAGGTCTTCCTGCCATACACGCACCGCGTTGCTCACTGCATGCTCCCTGTGCTGTGGGTGTGTCCTGGGCCTAGAGTAAAAAAGGTTTACCTTTTTGGAGGTGAATTAAGGAAGTGTGCTCCAGCGGCTTCTTGACTTTAGTATCTGGGAAAGTTATTTTCCTCGAGGTGATGAAGCGCTAAAAAGCAAAGTGGAAGATGTGTGGACAACAACCCTGACACGCTTTTAGCCCTGCCAGCCCTGGCATAGGAACAATCATATTATCATTAACATGAGGACAAGCAGCCTGAATCAGTGTGGCCCAGGATAGACATGACATAATTTGGAAGCTGAAATGATGTTTTACAAAAAGGCCTGAGGTTCTCGTATCCCTCCTCTCCAGCATTGTCAGCCCCTTTAGAAAAGAGAAAGGTAAAGGTTGATGGGATTGCTAGTGGAAATGGAATCAGGTTAGCCTGGAAAGGAATTCTCTGCTTCCTTTGCACTATTTTATGTACAGTATCTGTGTCTGGCTGACAACGAGGAAGGAAGTTGCTTCTCCCTGTTATTCCTTATCAGTTCACATTTCTCTGTTCCCTGAACATTCCTAGTATTTTCTGCCTCAGCTATAAAGTTCTCTGCTTTGAATTCTGCCATATTCAATGCTTAGCAAAATACAAGATTCTTTGAATTGTGCTAATTCAATGCTTAGCGAAAATGTAAAACAAAACAAAACACTTCTTTAGTATAAAATCTTAAAAAGTACTCAATACTACTTAAAAAAGAGAGAAAATAGAATAGTATAATAATACGTTCAGTAGTGGGTTGGAAATGTTATGCCCATGTCGTGATGCTGAAAATTCATGAATGTGACCCTATTTGGAATGAAGGTCTTTGCAGATATAATTAAAGATCTGGAGATGAGATCATCCTGAATAATCTAGTGGGCTGTAAATTCAATGATAAGCATTCTTATAAGAGACAGAAGCAGAGAAGACACAGACACAGAAGAGAAGGCCATGTGATCACGAGGCATGGATTGGAGTGATGAGCCCGAGCCCAAGGTCAAGAAGCCTTGGAGCCACCAAAAGCTGGAAGAGGCAGGAGGGATTCTGCCCTAGAGCCTTCAGAGGGAGCAAGACCCTGTTTTGGTTTCAGATCTCTGGCTTCCAGAACTGTGAGACAATAAATTTCTGTTGTTTAACCCCCGCAATTTGAGGTAATTTGTTACGGCAGCCACAGGAAGTGAACACATCATCACCTAGATTCATGTTCATTATTTTGCCACATTTGCTTTACTTCTGTCTCCCTCCCTCCTCCCTCTCTCCCTCCCTTCTTCCGTCCCTCCCTCCTTCCCTTTTTCCCTTCCTTTTTTCCTTCCTTCCTTCCTTCCTTCCTTCCTTCCTGCCTGCCTCCCTGCCTCCCTTTCTTCCCTTTCTTATGAAGTATTTTAAAGCAAATTCCTAGTATTATGTAATTTCACCCCTATATACATCTGTATATATCTCAGAATTTACAGGCATTTAAAAATGTAACCACAATGCCATTATAACAAGCAATTAATTAACTAACTAAAAATAAGTATCTGGTATCTAAAGTATCTTTTAATATTTCTCTTTAACACTATCTCTGAATCTTACTAGATTTTCACTCCTCTTTGAATTTTCCTATATTTTTGAGCTATCTTTCTAGAAAGGAACTGCCTGGGATTAAATGCACCATTACAGGTTTGGGCTCCTATGTGTGTGGATGGCAAGTATCTCAGTGTTCTTTCTCACTAATGGTGAAAAATTTTTGGAATTCTTTCTCTAGCTAAAAATAAAGATTTCTTTTTTTCCTTTACACATTAGCTTTTGTCTAGGATTGACATTCAGAAGTCCCACTTCAAAGTCATTTGGGAGGTGGGTGAAAATTAAGTCACAGAATAGAAAAGCAAACTGGATTCTAATATTTTTGCCCCAAATGTAGAAGAATTTAACTGTGAAAAGTGAAACACAAAAAGAAGGTAAAAACCAGGAAGTTATTTTAAGTTGGGTTTTAAGTGATTCTATCACAAGTTTCTCCTTTCTGTGAGAAATTTCTTTCTTTCTTTCTTTCTTTTTTTTTTTGAGATGGAGTTTTGCTCTGTGGCCCAAGCTAGAGTGTGGTGGTGGCGTGAACTCGGCTCACTGCAACCTTCACCTCCCGGTTTCAAGGTATTCTTTTACCTTAGTCTCCCAAGGAGGTGGTGGGATTACAGGCACCCACCACCATGCCTGGCTAATTTTTGTATTTTTAGTGGAGACAGGGTTTCGCCATGTTGGCCAGGCTGGTCTCCAACTCCTGGCAAAGGTGATCCACCTGCCTTTGCCTCCCAAAGTCATGGGATTACAGGTGTGTGTGCCACTGCACCCGACCGAGAAATTTCTCTGTCATTTTAAAAATGCAAAATGTTTTGCTCTGAATAATTGTGTTTGACAATCCTTTAAAGAGATATATGGTGCCCATGAACTGTATTTAAATGTTTTCTGTTATAGAGGCATATACCCTTTTGGCACTTTACCTCTGTTCCCCAAATTACTTTTCTCTTTTAAGGACGTTACTATTGATCATGCCCCTCATCCCCAGTAAAAGGAGTGAAAGGAAAAATCATTGATACAGGTTACAAAAAGGGTGCACTGGCATCTATTTAGGTGACATGGTGTGAGTGGTACAGGTTGAATCCTCTGCCTGAAAATTATACTGTCTGTGTCGTAGGTTATTATCTTAGAAGCTTCTTTGTTCTAAGGCACCCTCTGTCAAAATTTAATACTCTCTAGAAACAGTGTGCCTTTGCATGTGCTCAGAATGTTGGTGATGTGAACATGAGCATCCAGGCTTCGGTGGCTGATCATGAGCTGAGAGCTAGACGTGTAAAACTGGGGAATGAATATTTTCGGGAGACAGAAGAGGTAGTGCCATCAAGATGGAAGAAAGGCAGCCTGAATAACAAAGCAGTGTGAGGGGACCAAGGATAAAACCCTCCAGCCTCTTTCCCCATTGTTCCTCCTTCAAACCCTTGTGTCCCTAGGCTCAGGGCTGACTTGGGCACTGGGACAATGGCTGAATGGTGAGCTTTTCTGTCTATAAGCAGTGGAACTACGTCATTTGAAGTGAGCTTAGTCAGATCTTGAGATCTAGCCAAGTGACTCCGCCTCCTTTGTCTCTCTTTACATATTATATATTTCATGAATGGTTCTCTTTCAACAAGGAAGCTACATCTCCTTCCTGTAGACTTTGAAGCCCCTGATTTGTGCCCATGAACTTGCTTGTTCATGCTTAAATGAAATCCTTGGCAGAGTAGACAAGCTTGTTCCCAATCTCTTTTCCTGGTAAGAGTTTCTTCTATCACAACCAAGTCAAAGTGAAGGAAGAATGTAACTGATAAGCACACAGTTTATAGCATTAAGGGTTGGAAAGTAATAATGCGTTTGAATTCCAACACTTACCACCTTCCTTGATAACTTATTGTCTTAATTTTCTCAGCACTCAGCTAGAGGAGAGGAGGAATGATTGGGTCTCTCAAAATACAGGAGAGGTCTGGTTTCAGTTCTGACATTTAGAAATGCTTGGAAGTCATCACTTTTACCCTTATAACAAGAAAATAGCTGAATAAATGGAAAATTAATGACTTTTTAAAGACCTATTGGAGACATAAAGTCATAGAGCAAACCTCCACCCTGAAATCTGGAAAGACAGGTGAATACAGAGATTAATAACTGAGGTCAGCTTACCTGGAGCGGAAGCCACTGGAGCCACGCATTGGTAGGAGCACTTGGATGGCAATTCTGACAAATTGCTAGAGTAATTCCTGGAGGCCCAGTTTAGAGGTGCCCCATACTTTGCGGGTTTTACCTCCAGGAACCCCACTGGGTTCTCAAGATGAAGATCTGAGAAAAGCCCCCTCATATTTCTGGCAGGGATGGGCAAGGGAAGTAACTGTTTTGGAATTCACCCAGAGGGTTTCTCATAACAAAGGTCTGCTCTCCAAGACTAACACCTTTACCAGAGTGTTATCTACCTCAGGGAAGCGCACTTAGTCAATTCCAGTCTCCTTTTGTCTTCTATTAATATTTCCCCTAACTGGAGGGAAAAACAGGATAAGAAACACTTCTCAAGGTTGTGTCCCAGGGATCCAGGCCCACTAAAAGACTGATAATGTTACTGATAATGATAAGGTTATTGAGCACTTTCCCTTCTCCATACCTTACCATCAAACCAACTAGGTTCCAGCATAATAACGGTAGATTGTAACTAAAAGAACTTCAAGACAGATTCTATTTAAGAAAGAGTTCTTAGGAAAATCCAAAGCAAACAGGGTGAAAAAAAGACACACTAAAGGAAACTGAAGTCTCTGGCACTTATATGCACATAAAACACTAAACATAGCCCAGTTCTTAGCCAGATTAGCCTAAAACCTCACACTGAGGCCTATTTACTACAGTTCTTGTTCAAAACATCAAATTCCCACTTTTGGCAAAAAAGGACAAGCCATACTAAAAGTGAAACAAAACAAAACACAGACTGAAGAGACAAATTAAGCATCAGAATCAGACTCAAGATACGACAGAGATTTTGGAATTATGAGATAAGGCATTTAAAACAACTAAAATTAATATGTTAACAACTCTAATTTTAAAGAGTAGACAACATGCAAGAATAGATGGGTAATGTGAACAGAAAAATGAAAGTTCTAAGAAAAAAACCAAAAGGCAATGCTAGAAATCAAAAGCACTAACGAAAGTTTCAAAACCTTTTAATGGGCTCATCCGTGGACTGGATATAACCAAGAAAAGGATCAGTGAACTTGAAGATATGTCAGTAAAAACTTCCTAAACTGAAATAAAATGAGAAAAAAGAATGGAAAAAACAAACAAACAAACAAAAAGCAGAACAGTATACGCAATAACTATGGGAAAATTACAAAAGTTGCAAATGTATATAACTGGGATACCAGAAGAAGAGAAAAAGAGGCAGAGAAATAATTGAAGTAAGAAATAATAATGACTGATTTTTTTTTTTTTTCAAAGTTAATGACAGACACCAAACCACAGATCCAGGAAGCTCAGAGAAGCTTATAAAAAAACCATGTTGGAGCCAGGTGAGGTGGCTCATGCCTGTAATCCCAGCACTTTGGGAGGCCGAGGCAGGTGGATCACCTGAGGTCAGAAGTTTGAGACCAGCCTGACCAATATGGAAAAACCCTATCTCTACTAAAAATACAAAAATTAGCCAGGTGTGGTGGTATGTGCCTGTAGTCCCAGCTACTCAGGAGGCTGAGACAGGAGAATTGCTTGAACCCAGGAGGCGAAGGTCGCAGTGAGCTGAGATCATGCCACTGCACTCCAGCCTGGGCAACAGAGTGAAAGGCTGAGAAGGAGAAGGAGAAGAAGAAGGAGGAGAAGGAGGAGGAGGAGGAGGAGGAGGAGGAGGAGGAGGAGGAGTCATGAGCTGGGAGCAGCATGTGTGCCTGTAGTCTCAGTTATATGGGAGGCTGTGGTGGGAGGATCACTTGAGCCCGGGAGTTCCAGACAAGACTGGGCGACATAGAAAGAGTCCATCTAAAACAAGCAAACAAATAAATAAATAAACACTACCATGCCAGCAAGAAGAAAGCAAACTGAAATATTTGTTTTGTTTTCTTTTCTTTTTTAATAGTAGAAATGGGGTCTCACTGTGTTGCCCAAGCTGGTCTCAAACTCCTGGGCTCAGGTGATCCTTTTGCTTTGGCCTCCTAAAGTGCTAGGATTACATGGACTGAAATATTTAAAGCATTAAAAGGCCTCACTAACCTAGAATTCTAGATCCAGTGGGATTATCCTTAAAAAGTGAAGGAGAAATGAAGATTTCCTTATTCAAATGAAAACTGAGAAAATTCATCAACAGTAGACCTTCCTAAAAGATATGTTAAAAGAAGTTCTTTAGAAATTAAAAAATAATAATATACCAGAAACTCAGATCTACATAAAAAAAGGAAGAGCACTGAAGAAAAACAAATGAAGGCAAAATAAGAATTTTTTAATTCTTAATTGATCAAATAGATAATTGTCAAAATGATAATAGCAAAATGTATTGGATGATTGCAGTATATGTACAAGTAAAATGAATGACATCAGTGTTATAAGGGAAGAGAGAAAGGAATCAGAAATGCTCTAGCAAAAGCTACCTGCACTACTTGCAAAGAAGTATACTATTGTTTGAAAGTGGATTGAGATTAATTGCAAATATGTACCGAAAATTCTAGGGCAACAATGACTTTTTTTTTTTTTTTTTTGAGACGGAGTCTCGCTCTGTCACCCAGGCTGGAGTGCAGTGGCGTGATCTTGGTTCAGTGAAAGCTCTGCCTCCCAGGATCACGCCATTCTCCTGCCTCAGCCTCCCGAGTAGCTGGGACTACAGGCGCCCGCCACCACGCCCGGCTAATTTTTTTTGTATTTTTAATAGAGACGGGGTTTCACAGTGTTAGCCAGGATGGTCTCTGTCTCCTGACCTCGTGATCCGCCTGCCTCGACCTCCCAAAGTGCTGGGATTACAGGCGTGAGCCACCACGCCCAGCCCAACAAAATTTTTTTTTAAAGAAAAGAAGGAATAATTGATATTCTGAGATGAGAGAAAATAGAATCATTTAAAATGCTCATTTAAAACCAGAGAAGGCAGAAAAAGAGAAAATAAAAAGGAACAAAGAATAAGTGCAACAGAAAAAAGTCATAAGCATGGTAGATGTTAATCTAACTATATCAATGATCATTTCATTTGTGAATGGTCTAAATAACACCAATTAAAAGACAGGCTGTCACACTGGATTTAAAAAAAAAAAAGACCCAACTATCTTGCTTGCAAGAAACCCACTTTAAGTATAAAGACAGAGGCCAGGTTACACCTGTAACCTCAACACTTTAAGAGTCTGAGGTGGGAGGACTGCTTGAGCCCAGGAGTTCAAGACCAGGCTGGCCAAGATAGTGAGACCCCTGTTTCTACTAAAAATTTTTAAAAGTTTGCAGGGTGTGGTGACACATGCCTATAGTCCCAGCTACTTGGGAAGCTGCGGTGGGAGGGTGGTTTGAGCTCAGGAGTTCCAGTATTACAGTGAGCTACAATCCCACCAATACACTCCAGCCAGGGTGATAGAGTGAGACCCCGACCACCCCAAAAAAATTTTTAAAAAACAAATAAATAAGTATGAAGACAGAGGTAGGTTAAAAATAAAGAGATGGAGGAAGACATACCATGCTAACACCGTCCAAAAAAATGCTGGAGCAACTATATTAATTTTAGAACAAGGAAAATTATGGATAAGAGGGGCATTACACAATAAAAAGGGGGTCACTTATTTAAGAGGCATAACAGTCCTTAATGTGTATATGCTGAAGAATAGAGTATCAAAATATGTGAGGCAAAAACTGATAGAACTGCAAGGAGAAACTGCTCTATTAGTAATTAATAGATCCTGACAGCAGAAAATCAGTAAGGACATAGTTGAACTGAACAGCACCATCAATGAACAGACTTAATTACCACTTACAAAATATAGGTTAGCCTGACTTTAAAGAAAATTGGAAATATGAAAATACCTCCTTACTAAACCAATAAGTTTAGGTGTGATGTTTCATTATATGAAAGAATTGTTCAATTTACTAAAGTATATTCTATTCTTATTTATTTATTTATTTATTTATTTATTTATTTATTTATTTTGAGACAGAGTCTTGCTCTTGTCCAGGCTGGAGTGCATTGGTGCGAACTCAGCTCACTGCAACCTCTGCCTCCCAGGTTCAAGTGATTCTCCTGCCTCAGCCACCCGAATAACTGGGACCACAAGTGCACACCGCCATGCCTGGCTAATTTTTGTAGTTTTAGTAGAGACAGGGTTTCACCATGTTGGCCAGGCTGGTCTCAAACTCCTGGCCTCAAGTGATCTGCCCACCTTGGCCTCCCGAAAGTGCTGGGATGACAGGCATGAGCCTCTGCACCCGACCTACCTAAGACTTTTAACAGTTTTCCTTTAACTATTTAAATTATGAATTCATAATTTAAATCAATTCATAGGATTCTATAGAATTCTTGCCAGGGGGCTTGTCTTGTAATTTGTGAATTTTTTCCTAAGTGGAGAGTGATGAAGGAGTGCCATTCCTCCACACCAAAGGTCCCACTTTTCAATGACAGTTAGGGAAAAGAATATATAAGACAGCTTCTTCTGCAGGGCCAGCCACCTCTTTGCCTAGAAAAGTATTGTCTGCTCCTTGTTAACTCCTCACATTCATTCGTTCTATCAATAACATTTCCTGAGCATCTGCTATGGGCCAGGCACCACCTCAGATGACCACAAGCTATTCATATCAATTGGCAGGTCATTCACATCACTGTATGCATAAAAATGATAATAGATTAGAAATATTGGAAATTCTTGGCACAAGTTTTCTGCCCACTGTTGCATGTGTTATCAACCAAATGATTCTCACGGGGGTGGAGTGAGAGTCACCGAAAATCAAGGCCATCTCTTTATCCCTTTCTTCCTCTCTTCCTGCTCTCTGGCTGTGCACAATCAGGCTCCGGTTAACCAGTTGGGGCTTTCATTCTTGGGAGAACTTGAAAGTTCTCCCAGCCACATCAAAGCCTGTTCCTCTAGGACTCTAGGTAGCTGTGCTCACTGATTCCTTCATTCAGTCAGTACTCACTAAGTGCAAGATGCACACTTGGCCATGATCTAAAATGCAAAGACAAATTAACCTCAGCCACTGCCCTCCAGTAGTTTGCAATTTATTGTATTCTTTCCCAATAGTTCCTGCAAAGTACTTACTCATGTCCTGTATTTAACAAATTTGGTTTATTTCACTTAATTATGTTTTCTTTCTCACTTTTCATATTATTTTGGAAGCACTATACATGATATGGGAAGAATATAATAATCTTTGTGTATGTATTTGTAATGTCATAATCGCCAAAACAACACCCTCCTTGGCATAGGTTTAAGAATCAGGAAATCTGGGCTTGAGACCCACTTGTGCTTGTGTGGCCCTCCATCAGCCACTTAACCTCTCTTGAGTTTCAGTTACTTCACCTGTAAAATATTTCTGGCTTATCTATCGCACAGCTTTTGTGTATGTGTGGATCAAACGAGCAACTGTACAGGTAATCACTTTCACAATATCAAATGACATACAGATGGAAGTTGTTATTGTTAAAAGTTCGTGCCAGAATCAACCTCAGGGTTTGCTTATGTGTACAATACAAATGCCATAGAAATAGTAACTAAGGGCAGAATTTGGCCCAGGGCACTTTATTGCAATTTTTTTTTTAAGGCGGATGAAAAAAAATTAAAGACTTTTTGCTCAGAACAGAAAACTTTCAAACAAGAATCAGCACTTGCCAAAGACATGGTTATTAAGTGGATCTTTGTGAAGGAAATTCAGAGGATGATGGAGAGCTTCTGAGATCAGGAACTGAAAGAGAAAAGCCTTTAATGTTATCATCTTCCTCCTCCACCCTTGCACTGCCTCACTTAGAATTCCTTATCTAATCAACTAGAGTCCACATCTTAACAGTCAAACAATAAAAATGGGATGCACTTTAAGCCTGGATTGTTAGAGGCCAAAAACAACCTGCTGTTCGGGCTGCAATATCCTTCCCAGAGGGCACTGAGCTCCACTTTCACTTTTAAGGGAACTGCAAATAAAATGCCTTTCTCTCCTGGATTTTGAAACGGTTTTTGTTAAATCTGGTTAAAATACTAAAAATCACATTATGTTCACAGAACCTAGCAAAGCAGTAAAGTTAATGCTATGAAATGTTAAGCAAAAGAAAGTGCAGTGACATGAAGGGAAGAAAGGGCCTCAGATAATCCAAGTTTCTCCAGCTTGGACTCCTATGGGTTACGGTGGATTCTACAAAAGTAGAAATAGGAGTGGTTAGCGCAAGTCCACTTGGTGTGGAGATCAGGATGGTGGCAATGAGAAGGGGTGAAGGGAATTGGAGGGTACTAACTACTTCAATTAAAAACAACAGAGGCCAGCCATGATGGCTCACATCTGTGTTCCCAACACTTTGGGAGGCTGAGGTGGGAGGATGGCCTGAGCCCAGGAGTTCCAGGGTGCAGTGAGCTGTAATCACAACACAGCCCTCCAGCCTGGGTGACAAAGCAAGAGCCTAACTCAAAAACAAAATGAAACAAAACAAAAAGCCACCACCAACAAAGGAAATCTCACACCCACTGTAGGTGTCTACCATCAAAAACACAGAAAATAACAAGTGTCGGTAAGCTTGTGGAGAAATCGGAACTCTGTGCACTGTTGTTGTGAATGTAAAATGGTGCAACTGCTATGGAAATAGTATGGTGGCTTCTCAAAAAATTAAAAATAGAATTACCATATGATCTAGCAATTCCACTTCTGGGCATCCAAAAGAATGGGAAGCAAGATCTCAAAGAAGCATTTGCATACCCATGTTCATCGCAGCTTTATTCACAACAGCCAGAAGATGGAAGCAATTCAAGTACGCATTCATGGATGGACGGATAAACAAAATGTGGTCTACACATCCAATGGAATATTATTCAGCCTTAAAAAGGAAAGACATCAAGTCCGGGCACAGTGGCTCACGCCTATAATCCCAGCACTTTGGGAGGCCGAGGTGGGTGGATTACCTGAGGTCAGGAGTTCAAGACCAGCCCGGACAACATGGCGAAACCCCGTCTCTACTAAAAATATAAAAATTAGTTGGGTGTGGTGCTACACACCTATAATCCCAGCTACTCAGGAGGCTGAGGAAGGAGAATCACTTGAACCTGGGAGACGGAGGTTGCAGTGAGCCGAGATCGCGCCACTGCACTCCAGCCTGGGCAACAGAGCAAGACTTGGTCTCAAATAAATAAATAAATAAATAAACAAACAAACCAACCTTGAGGACATTATTCTCAGTGAAATAAGCTAGTCACAAACGATAAATATGGTATGATTCCACTTATAGCAGGTACCTAGAGTAGTCAAATACATAGAGACAGAAAGTAGAATGATGGTTGCCAGGGACTTGGGGGAGAAGGAAACAGGCAGTTGCTGTTCAATGGGCATAGAGCTTCATTTCTGCAAGACGATAAAGTTCTGGAGACCTGTTGCACCACAATGTAAACATACTTAACACCACAGAAACTACTGAAACTTACTTAAAAATGATTGATTGACACTGTAAATTGCATGTTATTTTTTATCACCATTTAAAATTTAAAAATTATTCTAAAAATTGAAAAAAGAACAAAGAAGAAAAGACAAAGCTAAATGAAATCTCACTGCCCAGATTAACCTTATAGTTAATGATGAATTTCTATGTTCAAAGATTCTGGTGGTTTCCCATTCCTATAAAGTCCAAACTCCTTACAACATTCAAGGGCTTCTTGGAGGTGGCCTCAATGACCCAGCCTCTGAGTCTTACCTTCCACCACCTCTTACAAGTTCCAGGTTCCGTAGTCCCTGTACGCTTATGCACTCTCATCTCCATGACTTTTTTTTTTTTTTCCCAGCCAGAATCTCATCCACTCTTCTGCGTCCATTCACATGTCCTGGGAAGGCTTCCCTGATCACCTCATAGGTAAACAGCTGTCGTCCCTTAACTGGGTTTATATTTTGCAATTCATCACTGTGTTCTAAGTGTTTGTGAATACATCTCTTAGGAGCAGGTCAGCTCCCTGCAGGCAGAGTTAGTGCCATATTCATTCAGCATCTTTACAGTATACTGGTAATAACAAATATTTGATGTCAGGCAAATCATGTCACTAATCCTCCAGCGGTCACAGTGACCTTGGTCACAAGGCTTCAAAGGACTGACATAGTTTTCCTCCACCTGTCACCTCTACTTCTCCGTTCTCATCTCCTACCACTGCCCCCTTGCTCCATCCCCTCCAACTTCCGCGGCTTCTTTGCTGTTCGCTGGATTCACTGGGTGTATTCTCACTTTCTGGCCTTTACACAGGCTGATTTCTCTCCCTTAAGGGTTCCTCTCTCAGATTCCTACATGACTCACTCCTCTACCTTCTTCAGGTCTTACTCAAAAGTTACCTTCTGGAAACACCCTTTCCTAAACATCCTATTTAGAACTACAACCCAGTCCCACTTCCTCTCCAGCACTCCCTACCCTGTTTCCCATCTTCGTTTTTCTCCATTGCATTTACACCAGGTGGCTTGTGTTTTATTTGATCTTTGTCTCTTCACTGAAATGTCAGCTCCATGAGGGCTGGTGTTCTTTTACATTATTCATTGATTAAAAAAACAAATCTTGGCCAGGTGGGGTGGCTTAAGCCTATAATCCCAGCACTTTGGGAGGCTGAGGTGGGTGGATCACCTTAGGTCAGGAGTTCAAGACCAGCCTCGCCAACATGGTGAAACCCTATCTCTACTAAAAATACAAAAATTAGCTGGGTGCAGTGGCAGGTGCCTGTAATCTCAGCTACTTGGGAGGCTGAGGCAGGAGAATTGCTTGAACCTGGAAGGCGGAGGTTGCAGTGAGCCGAGATCGTACCATTGCACTCCAGTCTAGGCAACAGAGTCACACTCCGTCTCAAAAAAAAAAAAAGAAAAGAAAAAAGAATCTTCGGTACCTCCTGCAGTACTGGCACATAGTAGACTTTCAATAAATAGCTGTCCAATTAATTGAATGGATGAATGGCTATAGAGAGCATTTGCATATAAGATTATTGAATAATTTCTGATTGTTATCAAAATACTTTTTCTGTGAGTTCTCATCCCGGGCTTGGAAAAAAAAGTGAACACACTTTGCAATACAAGCTCTGCTCTGTCTTCACTGTGCAGGATTTAACCTGTACTAAGCAGCAATTGATTGATGTTTTTCTGTTGGCACACTGTTTAATCATTTCCTGTCACAAACTGAAGCAAAGGTCAAGTTAGATAAGCGCTCAATTAAGTCTTTAGAAGATGGTGATGTGTAAACAGCTTATTAGTCTATACATGCAATTAATTTTAACATTACTTTGCAGGTTGCTTTAATTCTGTAGTAACACAGTCCCTGCTAATTTGCTGCCTATATTCCATTACGGTTCCTAATCTTTTATTAAGTCTCCCCGCTCCCCCCCTGCTGCTGCTCCTGCCGCATTTTCTTGTAAAAAATTTCAAACATAGGCAAGTTGGAAGATTTTACAGTGAATTTCCACGCACCTGTCCTTTCGATTCTACTATTTACATTTAACACACCTGCTTTAACACTTAACTATCCATCCCGAATTAAGCCACTTTAAAAAAGTTATCCATTTATCCATTCTAATTAAATATTTTATTTTCCCTGAAAGTGTGATTTGGGGTTAGAAATGCAAATTCTTGAATCTCAACCTAGGCCTACTGAATCCAAAATTGGGAGGAAGGTCTCCAGGTGGTTGGGGCTGGGGTGGGGAAGAGCAACCACAATCTGTGTTTTTGTTGTTGTTGTTGTTTTGTTTTGTTTTTGAGACAGAGTCTTGCTCTGTCACCCATGCTGGAGAGCTGTGGTGCAATCATGGCTCACTGCAACCTCCGCCTCACAGGTTCAAGTGATTCTTCTGCCTCAGCCTCCCGAGTAGCCGGGATTACAGGCGTCCGCCACCATGTCCAGCTAATTTTTGTATTTTTAGTAGAGAGGGGGGTTTCATCATGTTGGCCAGGCTGGTCTTGAACTCCTGACCTCAAGTGATCCACCTGCCTCAGCTTCCCAAAGTGCTGGGAGTACAGGCGTGAGCCACTGAGCCCAGCCTCACAGTCTGTGTTTTTGACAAATTCTCCAAGTGATTCTGAAGCTAGTTCAAGTTTGAGAAGCACCATTTCAAATAAAACCATGTGACTCAGTCTACCTGTTTCCATGGAGAGCCACCTGCATCATTGAGGCTAGAGGTCTCCTCTGGTGTGTTACCAAAGACAGACCCTAATGATACAGCTGTACCCAGGAGCCTTCCCTTGCCACACACACGCCAACTTACTTAACATTAACCGGTGCAGTACAGTTTTAGTGATGTGGTTAAGAAGTTCAGGCTCTGGAACTAAATAGATCTGGGATGGAATCTCAGCTCCACCAAGCTATATGGACTCAGAGCCTTGTTTTCTCATCTGTAAAGTGGAGTATGGAAGAGCACATCCCTCGCAACAAATAGTTATCCAGCCTTTTCTGTGCATCAAGCATTGTAGATCCTGTTCTGGATGCTGGGGAAGTAGTGGTGAGGCAAGGCAAAGCTCAGTTCTCTTGGAGCCTTCAGTCTATAGGAGAAACTTACAACAAACACACACAAATAGAAATAATTTCAGGCTGGGCGTGGTGGCTCATGCCTGTAAACCCAGCACTTTAGGGGTGGGGCTGGGAGGACCACTTTGAGCTCAGGAGTTCGAGATCAGCCTGGGCAACATGTTAAAACCCTGTTTCTATTAAAACAACAACAACAACAACAAAAACTAGCTAGGCATGGTGGTATGCGCCTGTGTTCCAGCTATCTGGCTACTTGAGAGGCTGAGGTGAGAGGATACATTGATCCCGAGAAGTCAAGGCTGCAGTGAGCCATGATCGCACCACTGCACTCCAGCCTGGGTGACAGAGTGAGACCTTGTCTCAGGAAGAAAAAAAAAAAAAGGAAAAGAATTTCAGAGAATGAAGAATGCTAAGGAGACTACAAAACAGACTATTGAGACCAAATGACTTACTTTAAAATTCCAGGTTAGGAAAAGCCTCTCTGAGAAGGTGAAGAAAGACAGAGGGGCAGAAAGCCAGCGTGGGTGCAGGACAGTGGGAGAAAGTGAGGCCAGAGAAGAGGACAGGAGCCAGTGCAGAGCCATCCTTCATCGTGGAGAGTTTGACTTTAATTCTCATTGCAGCAGGGAGCAATTCCTGCTTCCTATTCATCCCTTACACCATATCCTGCATTTCAGGTGCATATTTCATAATCTGGTCCCAATCAAGTTATATGTACCTCTTTCCTCTTCCCTTTCTGCTTGCCTCCTTTCCTTCCTCTTCTTGCTCATCCTCTTTCCATCAGCATCAAACACTGATCACGTATCTCTGTTAGGTTGTAGGGACGCTAAGGGGATGTTGTCCTCAAGGTTCATCTGTGTTGTAGCATGTGACAGGATCTCCTTCCTTTTTAAGGCTGAATAACATTTCAGTGAAGTATGTCCCACATTTTGTTTATCTACTCATCTTTGAGATTCTGCTTTAATTCTTTTGGAATATGCCCAGAAGTGGAATCGCTGAATCTTGTGGTAATTACATTTTTAACTTTTGGAGGAGCCACCAATTGTTTTTCTTAGTCACTGCACCATTTTACAATCTCACCAACAGGGCACAAGTGTTCCAATTGCTCTTCATGCTTGCCAACATTTGTTATTATTTTTTTTTTCCTTTTCTTTCTTTCTTTCTTTTTTTTTTTTTTTTTGAGACGGAGTTTCTCTCTGTCGCCCAGGCTGGAGTGCAGCGGTGTGATCTTGGCTCACTGCAAGCTCCGCCTCCCGGGTTCACACCATTCTCCTGCCTCAGCCTCCCCAGAAGCTGGGACTACAGGTGTCTGCCACCACAACCGGCTAATTTTTCATATTTTTAGTAGAGACGGGGTTTCACTGCATTAGCCAGGATGGTCTTGATCTCCTGACCTCGTGATCCACCTGCCTGGGCCTCCCAAAGTGCTGGGATCACAGGCGTGAGCCACCGCGCCTGGCCAACCTTTGTCATTTTCTATTTGTTTCACTTTTTTAAAAAAGCAGCCATCCTGGCAGCGTGTGGTGCTCACTCCTGTAATCCCAGCACTTTGGGAGGCTGAGGCAGGAGGATGCTGGAGCCCAAGAGTTTAAGATCAGCCTGGGCAACACAGTGAGACCCTTGTCTCTATTAAAAAAATTTTTTAAATTAAAAATAAATTTAAAGTAGCCACCCTAATGATGTGAGGTGATATCTCAGTGGGGTTTGATTTGCATTTCTCTAATGATTAATTATGTTGAGCATCTTTTCTATGCTTGTTGGCTATTTGTGTATCATCTTTGGAAAAATGTCTATTCAAGTCCTTTGCCCATTATTTAACTGGTATTTTAAAAGTTGTTGTTGAGTTGTAGGAGTTCTTTATATATTCTGGTTATTAACTCCTTATTAGATATGTGATTAACAAATATTTTCTCCCATTCTGTAGTTTGTCTTTTCACTCTGTTGGCTATGTCCTTTGATGCATGTAATGCCCCTCTAGAGCTTGACAAATAAATCTTGCTGTAAAGTCTGCTTTATCTGATATTAGTAGAACTACCCTAGATTTACTTGGGTTAGCGTATTTTAGTTAATGTATACATATCTTTTTTCATCATTTTATTTCAGTCTTTCTATGTCTTTATAATTAAAATGCATCTTTTTTTGAGCAGCATATACTTGTTGTTTTCTTTTAATCCAGACTAAAATCTTTGTTCCTTTTCTTTTTCTTAACGGAGTCTCACTCTGTCACCCAGCCTGGTGTGCAGTGGTGCTATCTCGGCTCACTGCAAGCTCCACGTCCCAGGTTCAAGCAATTCTCATGCTTCAGTCTCCCAAGTAGCTAGGATTACAGGGGTGTACCATAACACCCGGCTAATTCTTTGTATTTTCAGTAGAGACGGAATTTCACCATATTGGCCAGGCTGGTCTTGAACCCCCGACCTCAAGTGATCCACCAGCCTCAGCCTCCCAGAATGCGGCATTACAAGCGTGAGCCACTGCACCGGCCTGAAATCTTTGTTCTTTATTATTATTATTATTATTATTATTATTATTATTATTATTATTTTTGAGATGGAGTCTCACTCTGTCGCCCAGAGTGGAGTGTAGTGGTCCGATCTCAGCTCACTGCAACCTCTGCCTCCCGGGTTCAAGTAATTCTTGTGCCTCAGCCTCCTGAGTAGCTGGGATTACAGGCACGCACCACCACGCCTGGCTAATTTTTGTATTTTTAGTAGAGAGGGGGTTTCACCATGTCGGTCAGGCTATTCTCAAACTTCTGACCTCGTGATCTGCTCCCGTTGGCCTCCCAAAGTGCTGGAGTTATAGGCATGAGCCATCACGCCCAGCCAATCTTTGTTCTTTAATTGCAGTATTTAGCCGATTTACATTTTATATAATTTCTGACATATAGGAGTTCAGAGTGTGGGGTGGATGGAGCTTCTTGATGCCTTTAATCAGTTTATTTAAATTCTCAGTCATTATTACTTTAAATATGGTTTGTGGCTAATCTCTTTTTCTTCTCCTTTTGGACTTTGGATTGAATATACATGAGGTCTACAAATTTCATGTATCTCTTATGCTCTTTTCTGTGTTTTCCATTCATACTTTTTCTTGTTATGCTTAAATTTGAATATTTTATGCTGATGTATCTTCTAGTTCATAATTCCTCTTATTTTTATTTTTTTGAGACAGAATCTCACTCTGTTGCCCAGGCTGGGATGAAGTGGCATGTTCATGGCTCACTGCAGCCTCGGCCTCTGGGTTCAAACAATCCTCCTACCTCAGCTTCCTAAGTAGCTGGGACTATAGGCACATGCCACCACAATCAGCTAAATTGTTGTTGTTGTTGTTCTTGAGATAGGATTTTGCCATGTTACCCAGCCTGGTCTTGAACTCCTGGGATCAAGTGACCGGCCTGCCTCAGCCTCCGAAAGTGCTGGGATTACAGGTGTGAGCCACCACACCTGGCTCGATTCTTCTCTTTTGGGACTGTGCTTATCTGCTTAATTGAACTTTTTTTTTTTTTTTTTTTTTTTTTAGTTTTATAATTTCCACTTGATTCTCTTTTATAAAAATCCCATTCTTCTGCTGAAATTTTCCATTTTTTAATTGATTTCTTGAACACACTAAACATGGTTACTTTAAAGTTTTGTTCTGGTAACTCCATTATCTGGTCCCTATGAGTCTCTTTCTATTGTCTATTTTTTTCTCTCGGTTTTGGGTCGTTTATTACTCCTTTCTGCCATATCTACTAAATATTGATTGCATTCCAGACACTGTGGGTGAACAGTTATAAGAGATCTTGAGGATGTTATCTTCCTTCAGAGAACATTAATTTCATTTTTTTTTCTTAGCATGCAGTTAGTAAGAGCCAAGCAAGTTGGCCAAATCAGAGACTGAGATGAGTAAAAGCTAAATTTCAAGCTTTGAGAGGGCTTATTTCTGGAGTCCCTTAGTCTTAGCGTAATAGTTCTAAACTGAGGATGCTTTTAATCTCCAGGGAACATTTGGCTATATCTGGGAACATTTTTGATTGTCACAAATTGGGGCTGTGTTCTACTGATGTCTGACATAAGTTGGAAGTGGCAGAGGCCAGATATGCTGTTAAACATGCTACAATACACAGGACAGCCCCCCATTAAAAAAGAATTATCTAGTCCAAAATGTTAATAGTACCAACATTAAGAAACGTTGCTCTAGGGTTTAGTCCTTTTAAGATTCTCAATGGAAAGCTACAGTATTTATCATGGCTTCTCATCTTTGGCAGGCCTTGAGCTCCAGTTTTTCTCCCAGTATTATGAGACTGCCAAAACCTTTGTTTACCTTTATAGTCTTTCAGCAGCTGCTTTCTGCTTGGTTTTTCAGTCTCTTGCCCTACTTGTGCACAGTTTAGGAATTAGCAAATGCTTTACGCGAGCAAAGCAATAATTTATGTTGGTGTCACCTACCCAGGATCTTGGCTCCTTAAGTCCTGGCTGATTTTGTTGATTTCTGATGCCTTAAAGAAGCTGTTTTTTGTTGTTGTTGTTTTGCCTGTTGATATTATTGTTTTGCATTTTTATACAGCTTTGATATTTATTCCTATTGTGATGGTGTTAGGGATCCAAGGTACTCCGTTATAGCCAGAGTGTAAGTTTGCCATGGTTGCATGTAATTGAGCGAGTTTAACTCCATTTTGACAGTCTTTCAGCTAATAGCATCTCCCAAAAGAAATCAGGTATACAGATTGCTCCAGAGTTAAATAACAATCATTTTGTTCACTATTTAAATAAAAACATGTTTAAGTTTTAGTTTTTGCCCAAATACATGATATAGAAAAACATTTTAATGATAACATACCTTACAAATATTTGCTCACTATAGATAACTTAGAAAAACCAAAAGGATAAGGAAGAAAATAACAAATAAACGTATTTCCACCATGCAAAAACAGCATCAGGAAAATTTTGGTATAGTTCCTTTCAGTGTTTCTTCTGTGTACGTGCAATGCTTTTGTTTCCAGGACTAACTCATAGGCATTTATGTTTTTTACCTTTTTATTTTTTATTTTTTGAGACGGAGTTTTGCTCTTGTTGCCCAGGCTGGAGTGCAGTGGCGCAACCTCGGCTCACTGCAACCTCCACCTCCTGGGTTCAAGTGATTCTCCTGACTCAGCTTCCCAAGTAGCTGGGATTACAGGTGTGTGCCACCACACCCAGCTAATTTTGTATTTTTAGTAGAGACAAGGTTTCTCCATGTTGGTCAGGTTGGTCTCGAACTCCCGACCTCAGGTGATTTGCCAACCTCAGCCTCCTAAAGTGCTGGGATTACAGGCGTGAGGCACAGCACCCGGCCTGTAGACCTTTATTAATTTACTTTGCATTTTGTTTTAACAGTATAATTTACATACTGAAGTATAATTTACATAGAGTAATATTGTGTACAATTCAATAACTTTTAGTAAATGTACAGAGTTGTACAACTGTCACCATAATCCAACTTTAGAACATTTCCATCTAGTCAAAAAGAAACTTCATGCCCATTTACACTCGCTCCTTGGTCCAAGCCCCGGCCCCAGACAACCACTAATCTACCTTCTGTCTCTATAGCTTGGCCTACACATCTTCCATTTTATTAGTAAAGTCAGCTTGTTTTTAACAAAGTCACCCAATTTTAATTATATAATTCTTTCAGTCCTATCCAAATGAAATTGAGCAAGTTTAAATAAAGATGGCTGTTACAAGATATAGACATTTGTGGTGTGTGTGTGTGCGCGCGCATGTGCGTGTGTGTTTGCGGATGATGCAAATCTTTTAAATACTATGGTATGTTTGCCTCCATTATTTTATGTATTCCTAATTTTCTTATTGAGATGTACTTCATGTAACATAAAATTCACCCTTTTAAATTTGGTGTTTATGCAACTATCAACACTATCTAATTCCAAAACATTTTCATCACCACAAAAAGAAATCCCATCCGCACCAGGCCTGGTGGCTCATGCCTATAATCTCAGCCCTTTAGGAGGCTGAGGCAGGGGTGTCGCTTGAACCCAGGAATTCAAGACCAGCCTGGGCAATATGATGAAATCCTGACTCTACAAAAAAGCAAAAAACAAAAAAATAGCTAGGTGTGGCAGTGGGCTCCTGTAGTCCTAGCCACTTCGGAGGCTGTAATACTCTGTTTTCACATTGCTGATAAAAACATACCTGAGACTGGGAAGGAAAAAAAGTTTAATTGGACTTATAGTTTCACATGGCTGGGGAGGTCTCAGAATCATAGCAGGGGGGCGAAGGCACTTTTTACATGGTGGTGTCAAGAGAAAATGAGGAAGAAGCAAAAGCAGAAACTCCTGATAAACCCATCAGATCTCATGAGACTTATTCACTATCATGAGAATAGCCCAAGAAAGACCGGCCCCCATGATTCAATTACCTCCCCTGGGTCCCTCCCACAACACGTGGGAATTCTGGGAGATACAATTCAAGCTGAGATTTGGGTGGGGACACAGCCAAACCATATCAGAAGCTGAAGTGGGAGGATCACTTGAGCCTGGGAGTTTGAGACTACAGTCAGACAAGATCACATCACTGCACTCCAGCCTGGGCAACAGAGACCATGTCTCAAACAAAAAACAAAACAAAAGAAATTCCACTCCCATTATCAGTTACTCTCCATTCCCTTCCCTGACCCAGCCCTTGGGAACCACTGCTAAACCAGGGGTCCCCAACCCTGGGGCCATGGACCAGTACCAGCTGGTGGCCTGTTAGGAACTGGGTCACACAGCAGGAGGTGAGTGGGGGGATCAACGAGCATTGCCGCCTGAGCTCCGCCTCCTGGCAGATCAGTGGAGGTGTTAGATTCTCATAGGAGCCGGAACCCTTTTGTGAACTGCGCATGCAGGCATCTAGGTTGTGTGCTCCGTATGAAAATCTGATGCCTGATGATCTGAAGTAAAACAGTTTCATCCTGAAACCACCCCCTCACCGCTCCCTGCTACCTCCCAACAGGTGCATGGAAAAATTGTCTTCCATAAAACCAGTCCCTGGTGGCAAAAAGGTTGGGGACCACTGCACTCAACTACTTTGTGTCTCTATGGATTTGCCTGTTCTGGACATTTCGTATAAACAATCATACAGTAGGTGGCCTTCTGCGTCTGGCTTCTTTCACTTAGCACAACAATATTTTCAAGGCTCATTCATGTTGTAGGATGTGTCAGTACTTTATTCTTTTGTTTGTCTCATAAAACAAACATAAAACAGTCTCACTCTGTCACCCAGACTGGAGTGCAGTGGTGCGATCTTGGCTCACTGCAGCCTCCACTTCCTGGATTCAAGCGATTCTCCAGCCTCAACCTCCTGAGTAGCTGGTATTACAGGCATGTGCCACCAGGCCTGGATAAGTTTTGTGTTTTTAGTAGAGGCAGGGTTTCACTGTGTTGGTCAGGCTGGTCGTGAACTCCTGACCTCAGGTGATCCACCTGCCTCGGCCTCCCAAAGTGCTGAGATTACAGGTGTGAGCCACCGCACTGGGCCAGTACTTCATTCCTTTTTATGCTGTTTTATGAATGTGTCACATTTTATTTGTTCACTAATCTGTTGATGGACATTGAGGTTGTTTCTGTTTTACTTAATGATATTTTAGTTAATATAATTTAACTAATGAAATGGGAGAAAATTATTACTGGAGTGGTATGATGTTATGTTACATGTATATTGGTTTTTGTCCACAATTCCTGGCTTATAACTCCCATAGCCCTTGTTAATTTCCTAAGTAACTAAAATAATATACAATCTTTCCATAACATATTTGGTCTTTTGTCCTTGATTTCCTGAAGCAGCTTCAGAATGGCTCCAGAGCGATAAAGGTGAGACAGTCTTTTGTTATAATATTGGGGCATTTTAGCCCTCAGAAAACAGAATCTCACTCTCTGACCTCCTGCCCCTGTTTTATCTTCTTTTTCTCCTCCATGCAGGCCACAGAAACTAAAAATATATTACAATCTTCTGATCTGAAATTCTCTGAACTGCCTTCCTTGTCTGATTTTAGGTTGTAAGACCCCCATGTCAGAAGGGGTCCTGTCCCACACTCGGGAGGAAGGAACGCTGCATAGAGAGGCCGCGAAGCATCTTGGCCTTACTGGGTTTCCCAGATCAATCTATAAGCATTAGATCATATTCTTTCTGTCCAATCACAGTTCTCCTTGGTTGTCAATCATGCCTATCCAATGAAGTCTCCATAAAAAGCCCAAGAGGATAAGGTATGGGAAACTTTGCACAGCTGAAATTCTGGAGGCTTGCAAGAAAATGAGTAAGAACCCATCACCTGCCGGGAGGGTGGCGCATCCCCCTCCACAGGAGCTGAGGCTCTTGCAATCAGGACCCTTTCAGACCCCACCCTATGTATCTCTTCATCTGGCTATTTATTTGTATCTTTTAAAATAGCCTTTAAGATAAGTCAGTAAACCTAAGTGTTTCCCTGAGTTTTGTGAGCCACTTCAGCAAATTAATCGCGCATTAAGAGGGGGTCACGGGAACCCCAACTTGAAGTGGATTGGTCAGAAGTTCGACAGGCTTTGCCTTGCAACTGGCATCTAAAGGAAAGGCGCTGTTGTGGGACTGAGCCCTCAACTTGTGGGATCTGACACTGTCTCCAGGTAGATAGTGTCAGAATTGAATTGGAGAACACCCAGCTAGTGTCTGCGGCAGAACTGATTGCTTCCTGTTAGTGGGGAAAAAATCTCCACCTATTTGGTCACAGACATCTTCAGTGTTGATTATTGTGGTGTGAGAGCACAGGTAGTATATCTGCACTTCTCTAATAATCTCACGAATACATTAACTGAAATTTATAGTAGAGAACACAATAATATCATAAAGAAAAATAAAACAAAAAAAGACATGGAAGAGCTAAACTTTTTTTTTTTTTCTTGAGACAGAATCTCGCTCTGTCGCCCAGGCTGGGGTGTGGTGGCACAGTCTCGCCTGAGCTCACTGCAACCTCCGCCTCCTGGGTTCAAGTGAGTCTCATGCTTCAGCCTCCTGAGTAGCTGGGATTACAGGTGCACACCACTATGCCTGGCTAATTTTGTATTTTTAGTGGAGATGGGGGTTTCACCATCTTGGCCAGCTGGTCTTGAACTCCTGACCTTAAGTGATCTGCCCACCTCGGCCTCCCAAAATGCTGGGCTTACAGGCGTGAGCCACCGAACATGGCTGAGCTAAGCTTCTTTTAAGGCTCTGATTGACATGAAATAATATCTAAGCCCAAATTTCTCTTTATTCAAACTGGAATGAGTAACATGCTCAAAAATGGTTATGAAAACTGAAAAATAACTGAAATTAGAACTGTATTCTAAGGTTAAAAACACCGTTAGAGTAATATTCTGCCAACAAAGAAGCCGTGTATGTGGAGTGGGTGGGAAGGGACAGAGGTGGGCATGTGGATCCTTCTGTTGCTAATAATAAAAATTCCTAGAGCACTGAGTCTCCACATGGCAATATGATTGAGAAGAACCGTATATTATTCCCTTCATTTCCGCTCTTTGAATCTCAGCACTCCCTCAAAGAGCATGCAGGGACTTCAGTTGATACAAGGAGCTCATGAAGCCAATTAATTTTTTTGTTCTTTCTCACAGTGACAAACTATAATCCTCAACCATTTGTGTTGTAAATATTGGTCATGGAGAGAAACTATGGGCAGTGTGATCTTCAGACTAGCTGTGCATTTACACATGCATGTACACACAAACACACACTCACACACATTCAACTTTCTCAGCTCCAGTCCCAACATAGGACAGCTTATATTTATTAGGTGTCCCAAGTGATTGTGACATATTTGATCTTTTTTTTTCTGAGACAGAGACTTGTACCCAGGCTGCAGTGCAGTGGCACGATCTCGGCTCACTGTAACCTCTGTCTCCTGGGTTCAAGCGATTCTCCTGCCTCAGCCTCCCGAGTAGCTGGGATTACAGGCATGCACCACCACACCCAGCTAATTTTTGTATTTTTAGTAGAGACAGGGTTTCACCATGTTGGTCAGGCTGGTCTCAAACTCCTGACCTCGGGTGATCTACCCACCTTGGCCTCCCAAAGTTCTGAGATTACAGGCATGAACCACTGCGCCTGGTCTGAACTGAACTGTAGTTTTGACTTTTTTTTTTTTTTTTGAGACAGGGTCTTACTTTGTCATCCAGGCTGGAGTGCAGCAGCACAATCATAGCTCACTGTAACACTGAACTCCCAGGCTCAAGCGATCCTCCTATCCCAGCCTGCTGAGTAACTGGGACTACAGGCACATCACCTTGCCTGGCTAATTTTTGTATTTTTGGTGGAGTTGGAGTCTCACTATGTTACTCAGGCTGGTCTTGAGCTCCTGGGCTCAAGTGATCCTCTTGCCTCAGCCTCCCAAAGACTCTTTGAAACTAGGGTAAATTGGAATTTTCCCTGCCTAATTTTCCAATAGGTTGGCATTTCTCCCATTGTTTACCCTATAACCTCCACTCACCTCTGGTTTTCTGCTATTTCTCATGAGCTTCTACGGAGGTGCTAAGGGAAGGCAAGGAAGAGGAGGATATTAGGGAAGGGGAAGGGCAGGGACAGGCCTGCAATCTGTTACCCAACGAGGCAGCATGGAGGTATGCTACCCAGGTCTCGCTTCAGGAGAACAGGTTGAGGGGAGGGCAGGTGACTGACAGCCCCCAGCCCTCAGGTCTGTTGTAGTATTCATGCCTGGAACACACCCCCTGAGCTGCTCCCAACCAATGACTGAGCTTGAAGTGGTGCTAGGCCAGACGCTGAAGAACTTGGATTCCCCAGTCAGTTGGTGCAGCCTGAGGCTCTTCCCCACTTCCTTTCCTTTCTCACTCCACATATGTCACACCTCATTGCAGTCTGAGACTCTGTCTACTTTCTCTTATTTCCTCCCCCTTTTTTCCCTCACAGGAACTTCCCTCATAAGTCTCTTACTTGTTTTATTAGTCTGCTCCAGCTGCCTAATAAAGTACCACAGACTGGGTGGCTTAACAAAAATTAAGCCAATTTATTACTTGGTAGAAGTCCGTGATCAATGTGTTGGCAGAGTTGGTTCCTTTGGCGATCTCTCTCCTTGACCTGTAGGTGACTAATAATGTTTGGATGTTTGTTCCCTCCAAATCTCATGTTGAAATGCGACCCCCAACACTGGAGGTGGACCTAATGGGAGGTGTTTGGGTCATGGGGGCGGCTGTCTTGTGAATGGCTTGGTGACCTCCTCTCAGCAATAAGTGTTAGTTCATGCAAGATCTGGTTGTTTAAAAGAGACTAGCACCTCCCCCTTTCTCTGGCTTCCATTCTTGCCACGTGACATGCCTGAGCTCCCTTCGATCTTCTGCCATGATTGAAAGCTTCCTGAGGCCTCACCAGAAACCAAGCAGATACTGGTGCCATGCTTGTACAGCCTGCAGAACTACTGTAACTCAATTCACCCTTTTCCCATTTGCCCAGAGAATACTTGCTGGCAACACTTGAGGCTGCAGTGTTTACCCTGAGATAACTTTGCCATGAAATATCTCACTTTTATTATTTCCATATCACTTAGTATATCAACTCTGGAAACAAAAGACATCGTTCTCTATATAGCATTCTGTTTTTAGTAGTGGTATTTTCATTTACAAAACCTAGTGATTCTCGGTCGCTGAAAATGTCGAATCCTAGAAAACGTAGCATTCCTACATGTGATGTTAACATCGTTCCCAAATAGTTTTTGGCCGAAGATTCACTTGATGAATATGATTTTTCTGAAATAGACAATTCTGATGATTCAGATGTTAGTTCTGATGTTAGTTCTGTCTAGAAATAACCACAAGAGCAGTGTTTATATTTTATTTTCACATTGAAAATCAGTCAGATTTGCTTCAGCCCCAAAGAGCATGTTTATGTAAAATTCAATGAGCACTGGCAGCCAGTTGCACTTTTTTTTTCTAAATGGGAAAAGGATAAACCTCTTTTCTTTATAAGTCACCCAGTCTCAGGTATTCCTTAATAGCAATGCAAAAGAGATTTAATAAAATGGCCATTTTCCCCTGTGTCTTCACACCATCTTCCTTCTGTGTGTCTGTGTCATCATATCCTCTTTTTCTTTTTTCTTTTTTTTTTTTGAGACGGAGTTTTGCTCTGTCACCCAGGCTGGAGTGCAATGGTGTGATCTTGGCTCATTGCAACCCCCGCCTCCCATGTTCAAACGATTCTCCTGCCTCAGCCTCCTGAGTATGCCTGCCACCATGCCCAGCTAATTTTTGTATTTATTTACTTTTTTTAGTAGAGACAGGGTTCATCATGTTGGTTAGACTGGTCTCGAACTCCTGACCTCATGATCTGCCTGTCTCGGCCTCCCAAAGTGCTGGGATTACGGGCTGAGCCACCACGCCCGGCCCCATAATACCCTCTTCTTATAAGGACATCAATCTTATTGGATTAGGGTCCACTCTAATGATCTCATTTTAACTTAATTCCATCTTTAGAGATCCTAACTCCATTCACGTTTGTAAATACAGTCACATCCTCAGGTACTGGGCATTAGGACTTCAACATATGAACATTCCGGCAAGATAATTCAGCCCGTAGCACTCATCGAATTCTGTCTTGGCATCTGCTTTTCAGATGCCAGGTTAATCTAGGAGTATAACCAGGTAAAGCATTGGTGTGCCAAATGACCAGTGACTCATCTCTTCCCACCCCAGTCTGCTTCTATAAATCCAATTACAAAAGTAATAACGAATAGACAAAACATGAAAAAAAACATGTTTCAAATATGAAATAAATCTCCAGTTTTTTTTGGTAATCCCCAATCCCTTGGAAATTTGTAGTAGGGATTATTATAACATAGAAAACTGTAAGTGACAGAAACAAATAAGACGCTTCCTATCAGTGGTTCTCCTCAAGTCACTGGTACTTCAAGTGTGGCAGACACAAGGCAAGCCTCAGATCTGTGCCTTTGAGCCTGTCACTGGATCCCGTCACCAGCACAGGAACAGTCCTCTACAGCCAAGGTGGCCAGTGCAGATTTTAAAAAGTTGGGTTGGCATGCGAGTAAAATATAAACTCTAGCAGAGATTTGGTAATTCTGTCATTTGTTGACTGACATTTTAACATTAGTGTCAATTTCTTAGGCATATTTTGCTTCAATGAGTACGAAAAATGTTTTAATTAGTGCCCTTTGTTTACAATTTTCGTCTTTCAGGTCCATGGAAAATTCCAGTGTCTTCCATCTTCATAATTTCTGGGGATTTGGCAGTGTACCAGACCAGCAACTGTTTCAATAGGGAGGAATCGCCTCTCTCAAAACACATTTTACTGCTTGGAAGATTGCTCTTCATTAACACAACCAGGAAAATACTAATAAGATCCTTAGAGTTTAGGGCTATCCCACTCAGAATTGGTATTTTTTTTTTCCTATCACCCGTTTTCTTAAGCATTAGTCAATATTTAATGGGAGCCTACTGTATGTAAAATTCCTTACTAAACAAGATTGGGTTTGCTTAAGAGTGATAAAAATAGATATAGTCTTTGTACACAGTATGTGGTTTTATTTTATTTATTGAAATCAGAATCTCCTAACTTCACTAGGGTGATTGCGTGTGTGTGTGTGTGTGTGTGTGTGTCAGAGTATATACTATAACATAAAATTTTTCATCTTATCCATGTTGAAGCATATCGTTCTGAAGCATTAATTATGTTCACAATGCTGTGCACCAACACTGCCATCAATTTACAAAACTTTTTATCACCCCAAACAGAAACATTGTAACTTTAAACTTTAAACTCTCTATTCCCCACTTCTCCCAGCCACTTCCCAGCAAATTTCTATCTCTACAAATTTGCCTAGTGTGGATATTTCATATAAAGTGGAATCATACAATATTTGTCCTTCTGTGTCTGGCTTATTTCACTTACCCTAATGTTTTAAAAGTTCATCTGTATTGTAGCGTGTATCAGAACTTCATTTTTTACAGCTGAATAATATTCCTTTGGATGTATATACCTCATTTTGCTTATCTATTCATCTGTTGATGGACAGATCAACAGATCTGTTTATTTGAGTTGTTTATACCTTTTGACTCTTGTGAATAATGCTGCAATGAACACTGGCAGATGAGTATCTGTTTGAGTCCCTGTTTTCAATTCTTTTGAATATACACCTAAAAGTGAAATTGCTAGGGCATATAGTAATACTATGTTTAGCTTTTTGAGGAACCACCAAACTGTTTTCCATGGCAGCTGCACCACTGTAATGAAAATGTTAAGTAACATTTTCATCAACAATGTATAAGGGTCCCCATTTCTGTGCATCCTCACCAGTATGTGTTATTTTCCGTTTTTGTTTTGTTTTATAGCCATCTAGTAGGTGTGAAGTGGTATCTCACCGTTTTCATTCACATTTCCCTTAGTTGCTAGTTTTGTTAAGCAGCTTTTCACGTGCTTGTTAGTCACTTATTTATCTTTGGGAAAATGTCTAGTCAAGTTCTTTGCCCAATTTTCTAATTGGGTGGTTTTTTATTGTTGAGTTGTAAGAATTCTTTATATAGTCTGGATCCTAGACACCAGACATATGATTAGCAAATAATTTCGTCTACGTTTTCCTTTCACATTTCCAATAACGTCCTTTAAAGTTTTAAATTTTGGTGAAATCTAATTTATCTAGTTTTTCCTAGAGATGTTGCCATATCTAAAAATCCATTGCTGGCCCAGTGCAGTGGCTCGTGCCTATAATCCCAGCACTTTGCGGGGCTGAGGTGGGCAGATTGTTTAAGACCAGCCTGGGCAGAATGGCGAAACCTTGGCTCTACAAAAAATACAAAAAAATTAGCTGGTGAGGGGGCATGCACCTGTGGTTCCAGCTACTCAGGAGGCTGAAGCAGGAGGATCACCTGAGCCTGAGAGATAGAGGCTGCAGAGAGCTGTGATCATGCCACTGCGCTCCAGCCTGGGCAATAAAGAGAGACCTTGTCTCAAAAAAAAAAAAAAAAAAAAAAAAATTCTTTGCTGATCTACTGCGTAAACCTGAGATTATGAAGATTTACTCTTACATCTTATTCTAAAAATTTTATTATATTTTTAGCTCTTATATTTAGGTCGTTCATCTATTTGAGTTAATTTTTGTGTATGGTGTGAAGTAGGAATCTAACTCCATTACTTGGCGTATGGAGATCCAGTTATCTCAGTACTATTTGTTGAGGAGACTATTCTTTCCCCCACTGAATGGTCCTGGCATCTTTGTGAAAAATTAATTGGCCATCAATTTATGGAATTGTTTCTGGAGTCTCAAATTTATTCCACTGGTATATATGCCTTTTATTCTACCAATACCACATTGCTCTGAATACTGTAGCTTTGTAGTGACTTTTGAAATCAACAAGTATGCGTCCTCCAACTGCGTGGTTTTGTGTTTTTTTTTTTTGAGATGGAGTCTCGCTCTGTCGCCCAGGCTGGAGTGCAATGGCACGATCTCGGCTCACTGCAAGCTCCACCTCCAGGGTTCACGCCATTCTCCTGCTCAGCCTCCCAAGTAGCTGGGACTACAGGTGCCCACCACCACGCCTGGCTAATATTTTGTATTTTTAGTAGAGACGCGGTTTCACCATGTTAGCCAGGATGGTCTTGATCTTCTGACCTCGTGATCCGCCCACCTCGGCCTCCCAAAATGCTGGGATTACAGGCGTGAGCCACCGTGCCCAACCCTGTGTGTTCTTTTTCAACATTGTTTTGGCTCTTTGGGTCCCCTTACCCTTCCATACGAATTTGAGCATTGGTTTTTGGTTTTTCAATGTCCACAAAAAGATCATTGGCATTTTGATGGGGACTGCATGGAGTCTCAGATTTGAATATTGACATCTTAACAATATCAAGCCTTCTAATCCATAAACATAGATGTCTTTCCATTTATTTAGGTGTTCTTTCATTTAATTCAGTAATGTTTTGTAGTTTCCAGGTACAAGTCTTATACTTCCGTGGTTAAATTTATTCTTATTTTGTTCTTTCTGATGCTAATGCAAGTGGAATTATTAAAAATCCATCCCCTTTAAATGTAACGGTTGATGACTGTTAGTAAATTCATACTGTTGTGCAACCTTCCACACAATCTAGTTTTAGAGCACTTGCATCAGATTTCCCTTGTGTCTATCTGTGGTCAGTGTCTATCTTTGGTCAATGTCTATTCTCACCTCCCCAACCCCAGGCAACTTCTGATATGTTCTCTGTCTTTATAGTTTTGCTTTTCCTATGCTTGTATATTAGTCCTTTCTCATGCTGCTAATAAAGACATACCTGAGACTGGCTAATTTATAAAGGAAAGTGATTTAATTGACTCACAGTTCAGCATGGCTGGGGAGGCCTCAGGAAACTTACAATCACGGCAAGAGGGGAAGCACACATGCCCTTCTTCACAAGGCAGCAGGAAGAAGAAAAATGAGTACCAAGGGAAGGGGGAAGCCCCCTATGAAACTATCAGATCTCGTGAGTACTTACTATCACGAGGACAGCATGGGGGAAATCGCACTCATTATTCAATTGCCTCCTACTGAGACCCTCCCATGACACGTGGAGATTATGGGAGCTACAGTTCAAGATGAGATTTGGGTGGGGACACAGTTAAACCATATCAACCCATCAGATAAGCAGGTCCTTACATTTATATAAAATGCAGTTACAAACAACACACCATCTCCTTTTCATTCCTTTTTTCTCTCTCTCACCCAGAACACAAAAACATTCATATATTTTTGTTTGTCTAGATCCTGACCTGTCTAAGTAACTTCACCTTTTAGAGCATCAACTAGTTACCAAATGACAAAATCTTGGTTCACCTTTGGGTCAGAAGATGCCATGAGCCAGCCTAGCCAGAGCAGGCTCTGATTTACTTAGTTCTGCAGGGATTTAGGTAATAATCCCCAAAAACACAATCCCAAATGCTATAATCTCAAAAGTTGAAATCTCAAAAAGATCAAAATCACTAAAGCCTAAGATCCCTAACATATAAAATCCTGAAAATCACAATCACGGGATAGTTGCATCATGTTAGGTGGAACTACTGCCTTATTGTTGTCTTTATGCAGAAGAAATAGATTTCAATTGAATCCCCAAACCATAATGTCAGATTTGGAATTAGGGGCAATCAAGTCTTCTAAAAATGAATTTCAATATGTCACCAATATAATTTGTATTTTCCATTCAGCCCAATGCATTTGATGGGAAGTTCAGATGAGTAGACTGGCCACATGATACGGCAATGATGAAAACTTCAGTTTAAAAATTTGTAATTTGCCTGCATTGGCATTCCTTCCAGGTGATGACATTCCAGGACCTTCTAATTAATTAAAGCCCCATTTGCCTGAAAAAGCCAGTGAAGTTACGGACTAGTTTGAAAATAATTATGTACATGGTAGGATAAGAAGACTCTCACGCAACACTTAGGATAAGATGGTCTTGCTATTTGATCAACAGGATTATTTCCACCAAATTTGTGGTCTGTATATGAGTGCATGCAGAATGGACCTCTGTGTACTCAAAACAACAAAGAAGCATGGCACAGAAGTGACAAAATTTAATAGAGAATGCTCATATTAGTGTATACGGAATGAGAAGAATTTTTAAAAAGAGGAGCACCAAGCAGAAAATGAATGTGAACATTGTGTTAGACCATTTTGTGTTGCTGTAAATGAATATCTGAGGCTGGGTAACTTAGAAAGAAAAGAGGTTTAATTGGCTCATAGTTCTGCAGGCAGTAGAGGAAGAATTGTAACAGTATATGCTTCCATTGAGGGTCACAGGGAGTTTACAATCATGGCAGAAAGCAAAAGGGAAGCTGGTATATCACACAGTAAAAGAGGGAGCAAGGGTGGAGAAGAAGGTCCAAGATCTTCTCACACAAACTGAATAAGAACTCACTTGTCACTAAGGGGATGGTCCTACTATTCATTTTTTTTTTTTCTTTGAGACGGAGATTCACTCTGTCGCCCAGGTTGGAGTGCAGCGGCGTGATCTCGGCTCTCTGCAACCTCTGCTTCCCAGGCTCAAGCCATTCTCGTACCTCAGCCTCCCAAGTAGGTGGGATTACAGGCACACGCCAGCACACTTGGCTAGTAGAGATGGGTTTTCACCATGTTGGCCAGACTGATCTCAAACTCCTGGTTTCAAGTGATCTGCCTGCCTCTGCCTCCCAAAATGCTGGGATTACAGGCCTGTGCCATGGCACCAGCCAGTAAATAAAACTTTAAAAAATAATTTTAAAATTATTTTTTCCAGAATTATATTTTCAGAATTTTGATCTTACAGGATTTCAACATATGGGATGATGGCTTTCAGGATTGTGTCTTTCAGGATTATAATCAGCTCCCATGCAGGAGAAAACACCAGTATCTGTGAGTGTTCCTGCAAGTAGACAAGGCTTGTGAGTGTGTGCTGAGCTTCTGTTGGACAAATCTATTGCAGAGACAGACTTAGTAGAACTGAGGAACTGTTATGGGTTTTTTTTACTTTGTTGAAAATAAAAAATTAGAGGCATTGTTCAGCTACTGTTTCGAATCCATTAGAATTTGCTGTGTTGTTAGCTTATTAGAATTAAGGCATACTGTGGCCTGGCGCGGTGGCTCACGCCTGTAATCCCAGCACTCTGGGAGGCCGAGGTGGGTGGATCACTTGAGGCCGGGAGTTGGAGATCAGCCTGGCCAACATGGTGAAACCCCGTCTCTACCAAAAATACAAAAATTAGCCAGGCATGGTGGCATGCGCCTGTAATCCCAGCTACTCGGGAGGTTGAGGCAGGAGAATCGCTTGAACCCAGGAAGCAGAGTTTGCAGTGAGCCAAGATCCAGCCTGGGAGACAGAGTGAGATCCTGTCTGGAAAAAAAAAAAAAAAAAAAAAAGAAAAAGAAAGAATAAAGCCATATTGTGAGAGAGGCTTAAAAACTTGTGTGAAATGTGAGGTTGCATTATTGCAAGGTGAATAAAATGAGGCTGGCGAAGGATGGGAGCCAATCACAAATTTCTGACATTGCCATTGGAACACAGCTCCACATCCAAACCTAAACCTTCTGAAGGATCGCCCAGGCCCTGTAATAACTACAGTTTTCTACACTCCACGTTCCCCTGGTAGCCTTCTTTTTTTTGACGGTCCCTTTGAATTCCCAAGACACCTTATTTGTATTTTTGCTCAACCGTTCTTTTAAGGAGGGCCAACCCATGGCTAACATTGACTCAAAGTGCTTTCATTAGCTCAGATAAAAAGCTCAGTTACTTTAACCTACTTCTTTCTGGCCTCTACAAAGGCAATTCAAGGCTCAGATGTTACTAGAAGTTACTGGGAACTTTCCTATACAAAAGAATAAGAACACCAGGTTTCTTAGAATACACCAAAAACCTCTTCTCCTGGGGTTTTGTATACTGTTTAAAGGGTGGGAAATGGGGTCATATTTTCAGCTGCGATGAGGGACGGAGAGCCTGGAAATTTGGCTTGAAATTCAAGGGGAAAATACTGAGCCCAAATTTATTTGAGTTATTGTTGTATTCTTGTTAGCTCTGTAAGACACAATAAATATTTACCGAGGGCCTACTTTGTGCCAGGGCACTGTTCTGGGTGCTGGAATATCTAGGTTTTTGTGTTCCAGCAGTGAACAAAACAGAAAAACCCCCAGTCTTCTTTCACCCTAGTGGGAGAAGACAAACAATGAAGAAAATATATAAATGAGATATAAGTGATGTATGGTGAGGAGTGTTATGGAGAAAACAGAAACAGGAAAGGGGACAGGGAGTTCTGGGTGAGGGAGGATGAGCAATGGCTGTGATTTTAAACACAACGGTCATGGAAGGTTTCACTTAGAAGGTGCAAAGTGAGGAACCAATGGAAAGAGATGATGGAGCAATTCATGCCAGCATCTGGGGTAATGAGCAGGCTGGGTAGAAGGCACTGAAAGGGCAAAGGCCCTGAGCTGGGAGCAAGGCTGGCATGATCACCACAGAGGGCCAGGGAAGCTGGAGGGTAGAGGAAGAGAGAAGTGGGAGATGAGGCACAGGGATGTAGAGGCCATTATGATGACCTTCACTATTTTCCAGAGGGAGATGGGAGCCATTGGAGGCCTTGAGTAGAGGAGGGACATGATTTTAGTCTTAACTTTTCCTCCAGCTGTTCAACTGATTGCGTGAGATAAAATACTCAGCACCATGCTGGACACATAATGTATCAGTGAATGTTTGTCTATTACAAATGCATTCATTCAATTGAAATGCAATTCAAATGTATCCTTGAATTTAAATATGGAATATTTCCCCACATAACTCTGTAGCCCTGGGGCATCATCTTCTTTAATGCCTGGACAAGTTGAGAGCATTCAGCCATCCGTTCATTTACTAAATATTTATTATTGGGTATCTAAAATGCGCCAAGTAGTGCTTTAAACACTGGGGACAAAGTGGTAAGTGAATAGGCTAGAAAAAATTCATACCTTAAGGGGGCCTTCTTTTTTTCTGTTTTTGAGATGGAGTCTCACTCTGTCACCCAGGCTGGAGTGCAATGGCGCAATCTCGGCTCACTGCAACCTCTGCCTCCCAGGTTCAAGCAATTCTTGTGCCTCAGTCTCCTGAGTAGCTGGGATTACAGGCATGCACCAGCACATCCAGCAAATTTTTGTATTTTTAGTAGAGACTGTGTTTTACCATGTTGGCCAGGCTGGTCTCGAACTCCTGACCTCAGGTGATCTGTCCACCTCTGCCTCCCAAAGTGCCGGGATTGCAGGCATGAGCTACCACGCCTGGCCTAAGGAGGCTTTCATTCGAGTGGTGGGAGGACAGGCAAT
Organism: Chlorocebus sabaeus; assembly: GCF_047675955.1. Lineage (NCBI taxonomy): Eukaryota > Metazoa > Chordata > Mammalia > Primates > Cercopithecidae > Chlorocebus > Chlorocebus sabaeus. The sequence goes on from NC_132920.1 coordinate 18,084,414, forward strand.
GAACAATAAATATACACACACACACACACACACATATATATACACATATATATAGTCAGGTTGTGTTACATGCTAAGAAGATAAAGGTCAGGGAAAACTGAGAGGCAGAGGGAGAGTCTGTTTTAAATAGAGTGATAGTGCTGTACTTCTTTATCTCAGTAGTATTTGTTGAATTGTCTCTATGGGCAAAGCACTGTCCTGGGTTCTAAAGCATCCTCTGTATAACTCCAGCCCACAAGAAACTTAGAATCTGTGGGAGGCAGAATTCTAAGGTGATCCCTAAGATTCCCGTCCCCTGGTGAACATGCCCTGCATAATCCCTAAGACTTTGCAGATGAAGCAATAATCACTTCTGTGATGAGGCAATGTTCCACCGCACATCTGACTCGAAGAAAGGAGACTCCCTGGGCCGGGCGCGGTGGCTCACGCCTGTAATCCCCGCACTTTGAGAGGCTGAGGCTGGCGGATCATGAGGTCAGGAGTTCGAGACCAGCCTGGCCAACATGGTGAAATCCTGTCTCTACTAAAAATACAAAAATTAGCCGGGTGTTGTGGTGTGCACCTGGAATCCCAGCTATTCAGAAGGCTGAGACAGGAGAATCGCTTGAACCTGGGAGGTGGAGGTTGCAGTGAGCTGAGATCACGCCACTGCACTTCAGCCTGGGCGACAGAGTGAGAAAAAAAAAGAAAGAAAGGAGACCACCTGGGTGAGCCTGACCTAACCAGGCGAGCCCTTATAAGAGTTGATGCTTGTCCTAAGGAAGACATTTGAAGCAGGACAGGAACGTGATGCCAGGGAGTTTCTCCACTGCTGACTCTGAAGATGGATGTCTCCACAGGATAAGAACCTGCAAACAGCCTCTAGGAGCTGACAACAACCCTAATCAACAGCCACCAAGACAGGGACCTCAGTCCTTCTACAACAAGGAACTGAATTCTGACAGCAACCTGCATGGCTTTAGAAGTGGTTTCTTCCTTAGTCAAGTCTCCAGACCAGAATTCAGCTCAGCTGAACTCAAGCATGTTGTACCTGGACTTTGGACCTACAGAACCATGAGATAATGAATAAATGAATGAATGAATGTTACTTTCAGCTGATAAATTTATGGTAATCTATTATGGGGCAATAGAAAACCAATATAGATTATAATAAAAAGATATTTTTAAAAGTCAGCATCTGTAATACAAAGGGCACTCACAAGGGGTAGGACGATCTTTGCTTTTTGAATGACAAACGGTGAATGATGAGGTGGCTTGTAGGCAGACACAAACAAAAACTAGTTTAAAAGGAGCACATATAATTTCTCTACTTTTAACTCGATTATATTGTCATTACCTTACTTAGACTCTTCCACGGGTGCCCATGGCCTATGAGAATCAACACTTTTGAGTTTAACATTCATTCCAGTTCTTCTGTCATCTCCAGATCCTACCATTCCAAACTTATCTCTTTTTGACTTTCTGACTCATTAAATGTTGACCTTAGCAATCTGCTGTCCTTTACATGGTCCAGAATACCTCCTTCTTCATCATGTTACGCCACTCCTTCAGCCCAGAATAGAGCAGAATCATCAGAGACAAGATGATACATGGAATGGCAAACATTTTAACGCTGGCGCCTATCCACCGAATTTCTAAAGACACTGGAATTATGATACATTTCAGAATGCCACAATCACCACATGCCACCTCCTTGCCAACAGTATTCAGTGGGTTCCTATTTTCATATTTCAAATCAGATCGTCAGCCTGGTAATCAAAATCTTCCAAGATATGACCCCATAAAATAGCCTTCCAAAACTATTTCCTATTACCCTGCCCCATAGCCCATATCTTTTATTTACATGGCACTGACTTTGCCATCTGTTTTTTGCTCAGGCTGTTCCCTGTTTCTGGAACATCCCTCCCTATTTTACTCATTAGTCAAATTCTGAGGCCCAAAGAGGTTCAGTAACTTGCTCAAAGTCACAGAATTTGGATGAATATCACTTTTTCCAGTCTTGAGCAAGTAACTGTATCTCTTTGAACCTCAGTTTTGTCACTTGTAAAATGGGGTATATGAAAATATCTACCTTGCAGTATTTCCCACCATGAAATAATTTACTTGGTGATAGAAATGGACTTTCTCATACTTGTATTTCCTTTGGCTCTTAACACGGTGTCTCATAAATCATATAGCTCAAAAAATGCCAATGGAATGACATTCCCTGAATATTTTTGAATCATGCTGTTCCTTAGTCTTTTCAATTTTTTTTTTTTCTTTGAGACGGAGTCTCGTTCTGTCTCCCAGGCTGGAGTGCAGTGGCACAATCTCGGCTCACTGCAACCTCCGCCTCCCTGGTTCAAGTGATTCTCCTGCCTCAGCCTCCCCAGTAGCTGGGATTACAGGCGCCTGCCACCATGCCTGGCTAATTTTTGTATTTTTAGTAGAGACATGGTATCAACATATTGGCCAGGCTGGTCTCAAACTCACTCCTGACCTCAGGTGATCCACCCACCTCGGCCTCCCAAAGTGCTGGGATTACAGGCATGAGTCACCGTGCCTGACCTGCCTTTTCAATTTTTAAACTTCATTGCTTTTCAAGTCACAGTGAAACTATTTGGGTTCCCTTCCTTCTTAAAATGAATACTTATTCCATGGATAGTAGGCATTTTAATGCCTTTTAATTTTTCCTTTTTTTGTTTTGTTTTGTTTTGGACACAGGGTCTCACCCTGTTACCCAGGCTGGAGTGCACTGGTGTGATCTTGGCTCACTGCAGCCTCCACTTCCTGGGTTCAGGCGACTCTTGTGCCTCAGCCTTCCAAGCAGCTGGGACTACAGGTATGGACCATCACACCCAGCTAAGTTTTTTGTATTTTTAGTAGAGACAGGTTTTCACCATGTTGGCCAGGCTGGTCTCAAACTCCTGACCTCAAGTGATCTGCCTGTCCTAGCCTCCCAAAGTGCTGGGATTACAGGAGTGAGCCACCATGGCTGGCCTTTTTCCTTCTTTTTCTCCAGGCATGTGTTACTTTCTTAGAGGCCTAGGAGCATTTTTGTCAGGAACTATTGAAATAATTTCCATGTGGGAGTCTTCTGGTTTCAAAGAAGGAAAGAGAGTGTTTACACAGAAGTTGTCTGGTTTCAGGAAAAAACCAAGGGTGTTTTTTAATATTAGGGAAATTTGCCTCTCCTTATATTTTTTTAAAAAGAAAGAAACCAAAGAAACCTTGTTTAAACAGGTTCACAGAGGATTGTTTGTGACAACCATTTGTTTTATGTGGCAAACTGATTTTGTTGTAGGGGATGGTTTAAATAGGAACAAAGAGTGTGTCTCTAGCTGGTGGGTGGCTCTGTAATGAACACGCTCGAAGAATAATCACCATGCTCAGAATGAATGGAGCTCAGGCATAATGGGAAATGCACAGGAGTTGGGTTTATGTTTTGATTTTGTTTTTTACAGGTTTTATGATTTTGGGAAACTCCAAACCTGTTGTCTTCTAAAGTAGAAATAAGGCTGGATGCAGTGGCTCACAGCTATAACTGCAGCACTTTGGAATGCTGAGGCAGGCAGATCACTTGAGTGCAGGAGTTCAAGACTAGTCTGGTTCACGTGGCGAAACCCCATCTCCACCAAAAATGCAAAAAAAATTTAGCCAGATGTGGGTGATGTGCACTTGGGGACCCAGCTACTGGAGAGGCTGAAGTGGGAGGATTGCTTAAGCCTGGGAGGCGGAGAGTCCAGTGAATCAAGATTATAAGATTCTGCCACTGTACTCTAGCCTGAGTGACAGAGTGAGACCCCATCTCAAAAAAAAAAAAAAAAAAAGTTGCCACCTATCCCAAGTATATCATAGATTTATAACAATCAGGGGAGAAAAATAAATTTAGAATCATTTTGAAGAATGAAATGATATAAAATATGAAGAAGATAAAGTCTAAATTTGCCAAATCCTAATGCCCACAAATTCTGTTTGAAAATAGGTGGAATACAAATAATATATAAATACTGCCTGTACATAGCTTAAGAAAGAATAGTATACAATTATTTAACAAAAGGAGATAATCTATAGTTTGGGTTTATAATAAAATATGGACTAATAAGATATTTAAGGTACCAAAATTCTCAGTGCATCTTATAGGCAAGTATTTTACTGATTTTTTTGTTTTGAGACGGAGTATTGCTCTGTCACCCAGGCTGGAGTGCAGTGGCATGATCTCAGTTCACTGCAACTTCTGCCTGGGTTCAAGCAATTCTCCTGCCTCAGTCTCCCTAGTAGCTGGGATTACAGGCATGCACCACCACACCCAGCTAATTTTTGTATTTTTAGTAGTGATGGGGTTTCACCACGTTGGCCAGGCTAGTCTAGAACTCCTGACCTCAGGTGATCCGCCCGCCTTGGCCTCCCAAATTGCTGGGATTATAGGTATGAGCCACTGCGCCTGGCCTTGCTGATTTTTTTTTTTTTTTTTTGGACAGATGGCAATAGGTCATAGTCATAAAGATATTTTCATTGAAGTCTGACAAATTGTGCATCCTAAAGCTTTTGAAGGAGCTCATAATTGTAATTATAGTTTGCTCAGCTCACCTGGGTTTAGGTAGAATACAGTTGCCATATTTTATTCTTTTTTTTTTTTTTGGAGACAGGGTCTCGCTCTGTCCCCTATGCTGGAGTGCAGTGGCACAATCTTGGCTCACTGAAACCTCTGTCTCCTGGTTTCAAGTGATTCTCATGCCTCAGTCTCCTGAGTAGCTGGGATTACAGGTACCTGCCACCACACCTGGCTAATTTTTGTATTGTCAGTAGAGATGGGGTTTTACCATGTTGGCCAGGCTGGTCTCAAACCCCTGACCTCAGGTGATCCACCTGCCTTGGCCTCCCAAAGTGCAGGGATTACAGGCGTGAGCCACCATGCCTGACCTATTCTTTAATAAAGTAGTGTTATGTGAGTTTTCAACTTGGAGGATTATATGCAGTCTTGGACTAGTTGGAATTTTCTCTAAAGTCATTAGTAGATATAAGTAACACTGGAAGATTCTGAGACAATAATATTTGTATCTTCCAATCTTATTAACTAACCATTATGAAGTTGTGGTAAGAAGCCTCTAAGATGTCCCCCAATGTCCTCCACCTCCTCATTCATATCCTGGTATAATTCCCTCCTCTTGTGTGTGGGCTGGGCTTATGGATTCACCTCTAAGGAATAAAATACAGCAGAAGTGATAGGATGTCACTGTGTGATCACGTTGTAAAAAGACCACGGCTTCCTTCTTTGCCACACTCTCTCTTGCCCTCTCTCAGATTTCTCACCCTGAGGGAAGCTGGGTGCCGTGTTGTGAGGTCTCTGTATGGAGAGGCCCATCTGGTGGGAGATTCTGGTCAGCTAATAAACACACGAGTGAGACAGGAAGCACCTCACCACCACCACCCCATCCCCACTCCAGCTGAGACTTCAGATGAGACCCCATGAGCCTCTGATAGCTTAACTGCAACCTCATGAGAGTTCTTAAGCCAGAGGCACTCAACTAAGCTGCTCCTGAATTCCTAATCCACAGAAATTATGAAGTAATACATGTTTGTTGTTTTAAGCCACTAGGTTTTGGGGTACTATGTTATACAGCAATAGATAACTCCTGTGAAAGCCCTGTTAAGGTTTCATATGTCAATATGTAAAGATATATGTTTAAAAAGAAACGTTATTACTAACAACAACAAAGGTTTACTAGTATCAAGTAGTTCACGACAATCAAATGGAAAAGGAGAAAACTAAAGACAATTTACTTTTTATTTTTTAGGAGACGGAGTTCACTCTTGTCACCCAGGCTGGAGTGCAACGGCATGATCTTGGCTCACTGCAACCTCTGCCTCCCAGGTTCAAGTGATTAGCTTGCCTCAGCCTCCTGAGTAGCTGGGGCCATAGGTGTGCACCACCACCATACAGGGCTAATTTTTTTTTTTTTTTTTTTTAGAAATAGGGTTTCGCCATGCTGCCCAGGTTGGTCTTGAACTCCCGACCTCAGGTGATCTGACTGCCTCGGCCTCCCAAAGTGCTGGGATTATAGGTGTGAGCCACTGTGCCTGGCCCTAAAGACATTTTAAATTGAGAAATATGAGATCTCTAGAGATTATAACCTTAGGAACTTCCATTAAAGTTAGGGATGCTGTTGTCTATATCGTATCTGGCATATTGCCAAATTGTTATGCCTATATCCAACTGCAGCAATATTGCAAACTTTCCAACTTAAGATCAAAACTTTCAGAGCAACAAAGCTGTAAATAACAGGATACTAAAATAAAATTCTCTATGGCTTGATTTCAAGTGAGCTCCCCAAAGCCGAGAACAATGCAGTAGTGCCAAGTATCCCTCAGATGATACAGGCAGATGCTGGTCTAGCCATGCAGGGAACACTAAGGGGGCGGGCGGGGGGGGGGGAGAAGAAAAAAAAAAAGACCGGGTATAGTGGCTCATGGCTGTAATACCAGCACTTTAAGAGGCTGAGGTGGGAGGATCGCATGAGCTCAGGAGTTCAAGTCCAGTCTGGGCAACATAGTGAAACGTCATCTTTACAAATAATAAAACAATTAGCTAGGCACGATGGTGCACACTGTGGTTCCAGCTACTTGGGAGGCTAAGATGGGAGAATGACTTGAACCCACTGCTGGGGGTGAGGGTCAGGGGTTCAAGGCTGCAGTAAGCCAAGATGGTACCGCTGCACTCCAGCAGACAAAGCAACAGAGCAAGACCTAGCATCAAACAATCTTCGTTATTAAAAAAAAAATTGGCTGGGCGCAGTGGCTCACACCTGTCGTCCCAATCCTTGGAGAGGCCAAAGTGGGTGGATCCCTTGAGCCCAGGAGTTCAAGACCAGCCTGGAAAACATGGTGAGACCCTGTCTCTACAAAAAAATTAACAAAAATTAGCTGAGTGTGGTGGCAGGCGCTTGTGGTCCCAGCTACACAGGAGACTGAGGCAGGAGGATTACCTCAGTCCGGGAGTTTGAGGCTGCAGTGAGCCAAGATCGCACCACTACACTCCAGCCTGAGTGACAGAGCGAGACCCTATCTCAAAATGAAAAAAAAAAAAGAGAGAGAGAGAGAATCAGAAACCAGTCGTGCCTACATTATTAGCCTATCACAGACACCTACTTTTTTAAGATGGAATTTCAATAATCAGTAGTAGAGGGAGGATCTTTGTGAGAATTTTCAGTGTGCTGGGTATCCCACGCCCACAGGCAGGAAAAGGATGCACTTCAAAGGAAGTTTCTAGAGAACACTTGTGGGGACTGGTGTCCCACTCTTGCCTAGTGAGAGATGGCTGGGACTGCTTCTGCCTCACAGGGAAGACAGAATGCCTCAAAGGCCCATTACATTTCCACTGCATTTTACTAGGAGCTGGATATGAAGGCAGCTGGCCTGGAATTTGCTTAAACATGACTTTTTCCAAGACACCTGCCTCAAGGGACAGTGCCACCCAGGCAGATGGGTGGACATGGGATGCTGAGGGGTCAAGAGCAATCAGGAAAGTCATATTTTCTCCATCAAAGAGTAAGTGGGCAGCTCTCTGGAAAGCCTTTGAAAGCTCATCAAGAGAGAAGGCATCTGCCATCCAGAGGGTACAGGCAGCAGGACCCCAGCCATTCAACTGAGTCAAGCTGTGTCCTTTTCCTGAATCTCCTCTTCCCAGGACCCAACCCTGCAGGGGTCACAAACACCAGCTATAGAGTGGGAAGCAAGAGGATTGGGAAAAGAGAAAAGAAATTGATGATACTCTCAATTCTGCCTGCCAGTGTGGCCAGGTCCAAAGTGGAGAAGGGAAGAAATCTTAATTGGATAAAGATTTGGAGTTAATTGGAGTTCTGATTTTTATCCTGGGCTGGATTGGAATTATATGATTATGAAACAGACTTTATTTGTTAATAACCAAACAAGGGGCTTTTCATTTATTTTCCAGGGATGACTGGAAAAGTCATGGAATGTGCTCATGATCCTATCCTGGGGCAAGGAAGAATTAGACCATGGAGTGATTTGAAGAGGCCATGGAGGAAAAAATATAAACTTATTTTGTGCTTATAAGCCCAGCTAAGTCCAGCTCATTCAATGAAATGATTATAAGCATTTATGGAAAGCAGAAAGGGAGGGTTCCTCCTGCCAGGAACCCGCCTCTAGCCACAGAGGATAACGATCACTGAGGATAAGGGTTTTCCCAGTGAAGAGCTTTGGAAATGTTTCACTTGACTAGAAATGATCCTGACCCCAAGGTTCGGCCCACCAGAGAACAGTGGGAACAATAGTTTATCTCCTTGAGTAATGAGAAGGATTCCAGTTCTCAGGTGAGCTGCGCCTCTTTCCAAGTGGTCCAGAGCCTTTTAAGTCTAAAGCCCACATCAGTGTTTTCAAGTGTTTCCACAAAGCATGACATCCACGGATTATGAATAGGCATTACCAAGGAAAACAGGGTTCCATGGTTTAAAAGTTTGAAAAATGTGGGCTGGGAATGATGGTTCATGCCTGTAATCCTAGCACTTTAGGAAGCCAACACGGGAGGATCACTTGAGCCAAGGAGTTCAAGACCAGCCTGGGCAACATAGTTAGACCTTGTCTCTTTAAAAGAAAAAAAAAAAATTAAGTTTGAAAAGTGCTGTTAAATAAAACTAAACAGTTATCTTTCCTGCAGGACTTATCAGAGCCTTAGAATGCTAAGGTATGTTGGTCATGCTTCTATAAGCATTGTTCATTTCCTGCAGCTCGTTTTGCTACAGAACACTTTAGTTTGTTCCTAGGAATGCTCTGGAGTGGTTGGAAGTGCACTTCACTCCCTGTGCAATGCCCTCCTCCTGCTTCTGTCAGCATCAGCGACTACAGCCTTTAGCGTTCTCAGGTGTATTTCAGAAATCATTCCCTGTGATCTCTGACTCCAGGGAAGGTTGTTGAGTTATGAGTGCTCCTCTTAAATGCCAATCCTACTTAGCTTCAGATAAAGAAGAAAACCCTCTTTGCCTTCTCCTCTGGAGAGGGTATTGGAAGTTTATTATACATTGAAAATGTCTCCAAGGTATCTCACTCCCCCCAGCCTCTTCTACCATAACTCTTTTGCAATCTGGGGGTGGACTAATACCAGTTTTTAGATCTCTCTATGTACCCTGCAGTGGTGGCTGTAGCAGGTGATTTTGGTGCCCTGCCCCGTGGTCCTCATGGCTGTTCACCCTTCTGACTCTGGGATGCCAGTGTTTGTTCTATGTAGTAAATCAATTGTTGTGATAAATGAATCCCATTTTATTCACACTCAATCTTTGTTATGTAATGTACGTTTAATGAAAATGAGTATGGGTAGTTATAAAAATAATAATTACTATTTATTGAGTGATTAATATGTGCCAGTCATCTGCCACAAGCGTTCTCTCAGTAATTAAAAATAGGTATTAATGCTTCCATGCTACAGACGAGGAAAGTGAGGCTTAGGAGACTTAAATAACTCACCAGAAGGCACACACTGCGTGGATGTCTAGATCCAGCTGCCTATTCTCATATGCACTGTTCCAGTCTCACCAGTGCATCACCATGTATCAGATTCTCATTGTCTGAGGTAAACCCAAAGTTCTTTGTCCCACTGAGAGGTGAAGCCAGCTGGATTTCCTGGGTTGAGTGGGGACTTGGAGAACTTTTCTGTCTAGCTAGAGGATTGTAAATGCACCAATCATCGCTCTGTGTCTAGCTAAAGGATTGTAAATGCACCAATCAGCACTCTGTAAAAACACACCAATCAGCACTCCGTGTCTAGCTAAAGGATTGTAAGTGCACCAATCAGCACTCTGCAAAATGGACCAATCAGCACTCTGTAAAATGGACCAATAAGCAGGAAATGGGTGGGCCAAATAAGGGAATAAAAGCTGGCCACCCCAGTCAGCTGCCACAACTTGCTCAGGTCCCCTTCCACGCTGTGAAAGCATGTTTTTTTTCACTCTTCACAATAAATCTTGCTGCTGCTCACTGTTTGGGTCTACACCACCTTCAAGAGCTGTCACACTCATTGCAAAGGTCGCCAGCTTCTTCTTAAAGTCACGATAAATCTTGTTGCTGCTCATTTTTTGGTCCACACCACCTTTAAGAGCTGTAACACTGGCTGTGAAGGTACACGGCTTCGTTCTTGAAGTCAGCGCAGACCAAGAACCCACTGGAAGGAATAAATTCCGAACACACCATGACCAAGAAAGTTGAGGAGCGCAGACATCAAGGGTGAAGTTGGAGCATGAGTTTCATGAGCAAAAGTAGAAAACTCTCTGCCATGGAGAGGGGACCTGAACGAGGGTTGCTGCTTTTACAGTTGAATGTAAAAGCTTTTATAAGAAACTGGTTAGGGCTGGGTGTCTCATTTGAATAAGGGGAATTTCTTGTAGCACCACCCAGTCCTCCTAATGTACACATGGACCCTTAGCTTGAGTTACTCCATATTGTTTTGTTCCACTTACTGCATATGTGTCCGGAGATGGAAATTTCCAGGGTGGGCATGTCTAGGCAAGTCACCTGTGCAGACTTTTTAATCTTCGAGACTGTGAGCATGTCTTAGGCAAGCCCCACCCCCACCCCCCTGCCCCCGTGCAAATTCCCTTATCTGGCCTGCAGCTTGATTTTTCGGGCTGTTTTTTTCTTTGAAAGAATTCAACCGAGGACCCACCCTAACTGCCTGCCTGACTGATTTCTTTCTTTCTCCTCTCTCAGCCCTAGGTTGTATTACTTGCTTGTAGAGGAGATCATTTCAATGTCTGAGATGTTACTTAAAAACCTTATTATAATCATCTTCCCACAGCCTGATTTCTTAGGACTCCAGTCTAATTTCTGTTGGGTCTTCCTTAAGCTTCTATCTAATTTTAGAATTCATGAGCTGGTCAGAAAGAGTACAACCAGTGACAGCCAAAAGACATTTGGGGAAATAATTAGAAAAAACTACTGAAAAATAGCCTCCTGATTTGGCCAAATGGAAATGGTCAATGGGCTCTCTCTGGTAGACATGGCTTTTTTCTTTTGGTCTGAACATTATGTGATTTCCTCCCTCCTTGCCATTGCTCACAGTCTCCTCTGCCAGCTCCTTCATCTGTTCACTCCTATTCACCCTTTTAAACCTCTGAGAATTTCCTTGAGGAAGCCTTCCCTGTCCTCTCCCACTATCCAGTCCTGGGTTGGATTACTATGATTATATATTACTCCATAGTTCTCCCCAGAAGTGTCGTGCATGTATCTATCACTATTGGAACGGGCTGTCTAGTGATCTGCTTCCCTCACTGGTTTGTAAGCTTCTTGTGATGCCTTATCCATCTTGAACCCTTGCACATAGTTACAGCTTACTAAACCCTTGCAGAATGACTGGTTCACTGCCTGGTAGAATACAGGATCTCCTTTTCTAAGAACCTTGACCACCTGAGCCTCCCCTAGGTGAAGGATATAAAGGAAGAAGAATTGGCTGCACAAATTGCTCAGAAAGTAGAACTCTTCCTGGTGGATGAAAATAACAGCTGGTCAGAGCCCAAGTGTGATCTGAAAGGGAACATTGAATATCAGACCACACCCCTGGACTAGGCTGGTTCTTCCTTATTTGAAGGTGTGTTGCTCTTTTGTCAGTTGTTACACCCCTCAAGGAGGTGTTGTTATTTGCTTCTGGTTTGAATGATGCAAGAAGTAGGTGCCCTGAGGGTCTCTGGGCCTCTTATGAACAAACGGTTTTCATTATAGATCGCTTGGTACAATGGGCATAAATGAATACAAGGCCTGAAGATAAACACTGTATGAGAAAGCTTTTATCAGCTCAACATCCTCCAGGCTTTACTGACAAAAGCAAAAATGCATGGATTCCAGGAGATGACATGGCGATGGGATTTTAGTGACAAATAGATTCAGGGCAGGACGAGGTGGCTCATGCCTGTTAATCCCAGCACATTGGGAGGCCAAGGCAGGAGGATCCCTTGAGCCCAGGAGTTTGAGACAAGCCAGGGCAACATAGGGAGACACTGTCTTAAAAAAAAAAAAAAATTAGCTGGGTGTAGTAGCAGGTGCCTGTAGTCCAGCTACTCAGAATTCTGGTTGAAGTGGCAGGATCGCTTGAGCCTGGGAAGTCCAGGCTGCAGTGAACTATGATTACACCACTGCACTCCAGCCTGGGCGACAGAGCAAGACCCTGTCTCAGGAAAAAAACCAAAGCAAAAACAAAAGAAATGGATTCAGGGCTCACTTTTTTTTTTTTTTTTTTTTTTTTTTTTTTTTTGAGATGGAGTCTCGCTCTTTCATCCAGGCTGGAGTGCAGTGGCACAATCTTGGCTCACTGCAAGCTTCACCTCCCGGGTTCACGCCATTCTCCTGCCTCAGCCTCCCTAGTAGCTGGGACTACAGGCGCCTGCCACCACACCAGGCTAATTTTTTGTATTGTTAGTAGAGACGGGGGTTTCACTGTGTTAGCCAGGATGGCCTTGATCTCCTGACCTCGTGATCCGCCCATCTCGGCCTCCCAAAGCGCTGGGATTACAGGTGTGAGCCACCGCGCCCAGCCTAGGGCTCACTATTTTTTTGCAGTTTTTAGACAAATCACTTAACCTTGTTCAATCTCCCATTGATCAACTTTGAAGTCGAGATTAGAATATACCTAATTTTGTAGTGTTGTTGTCAAGTTTAAATGACACAGTTTCTATACCAGGAACACAATGGAGATTGTCAATAAATATTCCCTCCTTGACCTCCATACTTGTTTAGCTCAAGGGTATTCACCTGCAGTTCATCTCTGGCGACCTTCCTCTAAAGACTGGTTCTCAAGCCTCATCAGTTTAAGAATCACCTAGGATCCTTGTTAAAGTGCAGCTTCCTGGCCCTTTTCCCGGAGATTCTGGTGCAGTGGGTTGGGGTATAGCCCGGGGAGTTTCCTTTTTAATTGTCCCAGGTAATTCTGTTTTTTTTTTTGTTTTGTTTTTTAAATGGAGTCTCACTGTGTCACCCAGGCTGGAGTGCAGTGGCACGATCTTGGCTCACTGCAACCTCTGCCTCCCAGGCTCAAGCGATCCTCCTGCCTCAGCCTCTCGAGTAGCTGGGACTACAGGCAAGTGCCACCATGCTTGGCTAATTTTTGTATTTTTAGTACAGACAGGGTTTCACCATGTTGGCTAGGCTGGTCTCGAACTCCTGACCTCAAGTGATCCACCTGCCTGAGCCTCCCAAAGTGCTGGGATTATAGGTGACAGCCACTGCCCTCAACCCTGTTCCAGGTAATTCTGAGTCTGGTGAGCTGTTGTCCACATTTCTGGAAACATGATTTTAAATTTCAAAGTCTTTCTTCAGGTTGATATGAAGACTAGTTTCCTTTCATTAGTGATAGCCCAAGGAAAAGCCCTTTTTAAGTTAGAAGATTTAACTGTATAGTCTGTCCGGGAAGTGGTGGGAAAAAAAGCTCAGTAAACTGAGGAAGTAGAGATGGTGGTGGAGATGGTGGTGGAGATGGTGGTGGAGATGGCGGGAGAGATGGTGGGAGAGATGGTGGTGGAGATGGTAGTAGAGATGGTGGTGGAGGATGGGGAATGTTGGCATTTTTCACTGGCCTTCAGAGCACCATACCCCCTGGGAAGTGAAGTACAGGGAGAAATGGAGAAATGGAGGAGATGACCTATATTGGAAGTGGGGCTGCAGAATGGGGGACTGATGGGGTTGGAAAGCTTCCAGCTTATAGTAAGTCAGCACTTGGAAGTACAGCTTTATTATCTTACTTTAAGAACTGTAGATATCCTCTATGTCAGAACCATTCAAATTTAGCATCAATCTTAATATGTTTCCCTAAGCCAAATATAAGAGATGTTGCTATTATCAGTAGTTTTAAATTGCCCAGTCCCAGTGGCTTTCATTAGAATGGGAAATTGAGAGGCGAGTAGACATCTGGCCAACCTGAAAAAAGCTGCACTGAGGCCTGCAGTGGATGGGACCTCCGGCTGTCTCACCTTTCCTGGCTCTCAACAGGGCATTTTGCCAAAGAACACCTGGGAGGGGCTCTCAAAAAGGTGGTAACCAACTAGGCGTGGGCTATTTCTGGAATTTCGCTCTTAATTCTTTTTTTTTTGAAATGGAGTCTTGCTCTGTCATCCAGGTTGGAGTGCAGTGGTGTGATGTAATCTCCACCTCCTGGATTCAAGCGATTCTCCTGTCTTAGCCTCCTGAGTAGGTGGGATTACAGGCGCACACCACAAGGCCTGGCTAATTTTTGTATTTTTAATAGAGTCGGGGTTTCACCATATTGGCCAGGCTGGTCTATAACACTTGACCTCAGGTGATCCACTTGCCTCGGCCTCCCAAAGTGCTGGAATTAAAGGCATGAGCCACCACACCCAGCTTCCCTCCCAATTCTTATTTTCCGCCCTCGTCCCTCTTAATTATCACTGGAATTCATAATTATTGCTCTTTAAAGAATGCAATCTGCTGTTTTCAGAGTGCTCCTGCCCCGTGCAGCTTCCCCATTTTTGCCCTGACGCCAGCTAGCCACTAGTACAGAAGGCAAGTGGAGCAAATTCTCAGCTCTGCATCTGTTCAACAAACATTATCTTTAAAATCGTGATCAAATCCACAAAGCAAAATGTACCACCTTAATCTTTGTGTGTGTGTGTGTGTGTGTGTGTGATGGAGTCTTGCTCTGCCTCCCAGACTGAAGTGCAGTGGCGTGATCTCGGCTTACTGCAACCTCCATCTCCCAGGTTCAAGCAATTCTCTGCCTCAGCCTCCCGAGTAGCTGGGATTACAGGCACCTGCCACTACGCCCAACTAATTTTTTTGTATTTTTAGTAGAGACAGAGTTTCACCATCTTGGCCAGGCTGGTCTTACAGGCTGGTCCAACTTCTGACCTGGTGATCCACCCGCCTCGGTCTTCCAAAGTGTTGGGATTACAGGCGTGAAACACCGTGCCTGGCCCACCTACACCATTTTTAAGTGTATAGTTCAGTGGCGTGAAGTACATTCATTTTGTTGCACTACTATCATCATTATCACAATCCAGCCACAGAACTCTTTCATCTTACAACGCTGAAACTCCATACCTATTAAACAATAACTTCCCAGTCCTCTCTTCCCCCAGCTTCTGGAACCACCATTCTACTTACTCTATGAATTTCATGGCTTTAGGTGTCTCTTGTAAGTGGAATCATACAGTGTTTTTTTTTTTTTTGAGACGGAGTCTCGCTCTGTCGCCCAGGCTGGAGTGCAGTGGCCGGATCTCAGCTCACTGCAAGCTCCACCTCCCGGGTTTACGCCATTCTCTTGCCTCAGCCTCCCGAGTAGCTGGGACTACAGGCGCCCGCCACCTCGCCCGGCTAGTTTTTTGTATTTTTTAGTAGAGACGGGGTTTCACCGTGTTAGCCAGAATGGTCTCGATCTCCTGACCTCGTGATCCGCCCGTCTCGGCCTCCCAAAGTGCTGGGATTACAGGGTTGAGCCACCGCGCCCGGCCCATACAGTGTTTTTTTAATCTTTTTGTGACTGGCTTATTTCACTTAGCATAATGTTTTCAATATTCATCCTTGTTATAGAATGTGTCAGAATTTCCTTCCCCTTGAAGCTAAAAAATACCCCACTGTACCACACATTTTACTTATTCATTCATTCATCAAAGGACACTTAAGTTGCTTTCTGGGCTATTGTGAATAATGCTGCTATGAACATGGATGTACAGATATCTCTTTGAGACTCTGCTTTCAATCATTTGAAGTGTATTCCTAGAAGTGGAATAGCTGAATCATATGGTAATCTAAAAAAATTTTTTAGAGGAACCATTATACTGTTTTCCATAGCAGTGGCACTATTATGCGTTCCTACCAGCAGAGCACAAGCGTTCCAATCACCCCACGTTCTTGCCAACACTTGATATTTTCTGTTTTGATAGTAGCCATCCTAATGAGTGTGAGGCGGCACTTCATTGTGGTTTTGATTTGCATTTCTCTAATGATTAGTGATTTTGAGCATCTTTTCATGTGCTTGTTTGGCATTTGTGTATCTTCTTTGGAGAAATTAAAGAAATATTTCTTGATCATCTGTGGGTTGCATATCCAATAGACATTTCCTCTCATTTTCCTGACTGGGGTTGAATTTTATCTCTCCTTGACATGATTCAGGGGTAATTCCTGATTAGTCTAAGTCAGTGGTTCTCAATCCTGGCTGTACATTAGAGTCACCAAGGGAAGCTTTAAAAAATACCCAGGTTTGGGCCACATGCAGTGGTTCATGCCTGTAATCCCAGCTCTTTGGGAGGCCGAGGCAGGTGAATCACTTGAGGTCAGGGGTTTGAGACCAGCCTGGCCAACATGGTGAAACCCCATCTACGAAAAAAAAAAAAAAATAGCCAGGCATGGTGGGAAGCACCTGTAATTCTAGCTACTCAGGAGGCTGAGGCAGGAGAATCACTTGAACCCAGGAGGCAGAGGTTTCCGTGAGCTGAGATCACACCACTGTACTTCAGCCTGGGCAACAGAGTGAGACTCCATCTTGGGGACAAAAAAAAAAAAAGATTGGCCGGGCGCGGTGGCTCACGCCTGTAATCCCAGCACTTTGGGAGGCCGAGGCGGACGGATCACAACGTCAGGAGATCGAGACCATGGTGAAACCCCATCTCTACTAAAAAATAGAAAAAAATTAGCCGGGCGCAGTGGTGGGCGCCTGTAGTCCCAGCTACTCGGGAGGCTGAGGCAGGAGAATGGCGTGAACCCGGGAGGCGGAGCTTGCAGTGAGCTGAGTTCCCGCCACTGCACTCCAGCCTGGGCGACAGAGCGAGACTCCGTCTCAAAAAAAAAAAAAAAAAAAAAAAAAGAAACGAAAAACCCAGGTTCAGGCCTCCTTCCCAGACCAATGAAATTAGAATGTCCAGAGGTAGTCCTGGGCATTGGTGTTTTTACGAATTTCCAACTGAGCCCCAGATACTCAAATATGTTGCCATAGTCCAGGCACAGTGGCTCATGCCTGTCATCCTAGCTCTTTGGGAGGCTCCGGTGGGTGGATCGCTTGAGCTCGGGAGTTAGAGACCAGCCTGGGCAAAATAAGGAGACTCCATCTCTACAGAAATTTTTTTTGAAAATTAGCCGGGCATGGTGGCACACGCCTACAGTCCCAGCTACTCAGGAGACTGAGGTGTGATAGTCACTTGAGCTCAGGGGGTTGAGTCTGCAATGAGCTATGATCATGCAACTGCACTCCAGCCTGGGTGACAGAGTGAGACTCCATCTCTTTAAAAATAAGGTAAAATAAATGGCCTATGTAAGCTGTTTTGAGTTGGTTTTTCTGCTGAAAGTGTCTCAATGGTACACCGACTATGTGCTAGGGATTTCAGGAAGGTACGGGACTATCCTTATCTGTTACGATAGGAAAAGGGAACCAAGGCATTGTCTTAGATAGACTTAACCCCTGAATCCTCACGTTGAAAGTCTGAAGCTCTACTCTCCAAGGTTTTTGGGTTTCACTTAGAAGCAGGTGAGACAGGAAACCAGGAAAGTTGGATGAGCTGTATAATCAGCTGACAGATCTGAACTGGAGACATCCCGAACTTAAATGTAGAGCTGGAAGCATTCTCAATTTAAATGCTGTCTCTTCTACAGCTTACCTGGTGGTCCAGGTCGGCCAAGTCGTTAAATCTGGGTCAGTTACAGGGCTTGGATGCAACATGACAAGGGAAAGAAATGTGTTCAACGAGAACATTCTGAGTCCAAACCACGTAAGTCTTTAGAGATTAAATTTAACACCTTGGTGTGATACCTGAGCCCAAGCAAGTAACTTATTTAAACTAATGGCCAGCCAGGCAGTACTTATCATGTTACGTGATTCTCAGGTTTATAGCAGGAGTAATCTTCTCTAGCCTCTTCTTCCCTGGAAGAAACCTCGGTGTTATCAGATCAGGCCTCACATCTACTACAGTTTCCTTCAATCATACCTGTGAGGGTAGCTTCTGAGTAGGTAGTGAATTCACCAATTAGTGAGTCTCAAAGGTAAGGCTGAGTGAGGAAGCGCATGAGATATCCTGTTGGCTGGCCACAGTTCTCTATTGAAGTGTTAATTAGAGCATACATTCAGGACTGACAAATCCCAAGGTATACCAAAATGTTAAAAAACAACAACAACAACAACAAAAACAACCAATCAGCTGCTTAACTGATCGCACTGTGTGACAATAAAGTTTTGGCTCAATATAAAATAGTGAAAAGAGCACGTATGTGTCTAGGAAAGCCATTGAAGTGGAAGATACTAGAAGCACACTTTCTGTGGACCTTTCAGAAGCTATTTTCTAATCTATGCTTGTAGAGAGTACTAAAATTTGAAGTGAATGCTGATGAGTATTTATAAGTTTATTTGGAGCGCCAGCTGTCAATAACTCACACCTGGCTTTGAAATTGCTTGTTTGGCTGTGTAGTCTCTATCGCGAAGCCAAAGGCCTGCATTAGTCTTTCTGACACTCCTTAAAATAGAGACTTACATAAAATGCATCTCAGTTTTAGAATGAATGTGAAAATGTTGGGGGAAAAAAGTGCAAGCAAGAGAAAAAGCCTATGGCATTCATTTAATTGGATCAGCACTAACGTTGGTTCTAACGCTGTGTTGTTTGCATGGAGGCGCCACAGTGATGCCCGCAAGGCTGTCATTTGGTCTGTGAAGACCCTTGAAAGTAAAGGAATTTTGAGGGGCTGGGCACGGTGGCTCACACCTGTAATCCCAGCACTTTGGGAGACTGAGGTGGGCGGATCATTTGAGGTCAGGAGTTTGAGACTAGCCTGGCCAACATGGTGAAACCCCATCTCTACTAAAAATATGAAAATATTAGCCAGGCGTGGTGGTGCACTACTGTACTCCCAGTTACTTGGGAGGCTGAGGCAGGAGAATTGCTTGAACCTGGGAGGTGGAGGTTGCAGTGAGCCAAGACCGCACCACTGCACTCCAGCCTGGGTGACAGAGCAAGACTCCGTCTCAAAAAAATAATAAATAAATAAATAAATAAATAAGGAATTTTGATTGTGGAAATTATAAATGAAGATAAATTCTACCCAGTGTGCAAACTATACTAAAAATTTCTGCTAGAACTTTGAGGACATAAGGGTAATGTAGAAGACACAGAACACTTTTTAGGACAATAAAAGACAACACCATACTTGGTGACGACTGTGGCAACTCTTAATCAGGGAGGCTGATTCTTTCAGTGAAAACACAAATGTCACCCTGGACAGAGGGTCAGCTTGTCAGCTTGTCAGGGGAGAAGAGGCTAAGTACTAAGCTGGAGCTGACTTTCTTGTGAGATGCTGGAAGTCAGGAGAGGCGCTTCCGATGTTTGGGAGCTTTGTGGAGATGTTCTGCCACTGGGCTTGGGCCTGGGAAGATAAGTAGGACTCAACAAGGGGGACAGTGGCTTTCTTGGCACTTCTGGGCAATCTTTGAAAGCATTTGTATGTACTGCTCCCTCCCACAAGCACACCTTCGGGGGGGAGAGTATTGAGATATAATTATTATAAGTCAGGGCTGATCTTGCCTTTCTGAGAGTGTTCAAGCTGATCATTCTTTATTAAACAGAACTCACCAGAGACATTGTCTCAGCAGAACTCTTCACCCCGAAAATAAAGGCCACACACAAAGAGACTGAGAAAAGGAACCACAGCCAGAAAAGCAACCAAATACAGAAACTTGGAGAAACAAGAGGGAGTATTCAAATTGAAGGTGAAAATTTTAAATGGAGAACTGGGCTGGGCACGATGGCTCACGCCTGTCATCCCAGCACTTTGGGAGGCCAAGGCGGGCAGATCGTTTGAGCCCAGGAGTTTGAGACCAGCTTGGGCAACATGGCGAAACTCCGTCTCTACAAAAAGTACAAAAATTAGCCAGGCGTGGTGGTGCGTGCCTGTAGTCCTGGCTACTCCAGAGGCTGAGGTGGGAGGATGGCTTAAGCCCAGGAGGCAGCAGTTGTGGTGAGCTGAGATTGTGCCACTGCACTCCAGCCTGAGTGACAGAGTCAGACCTTGTCTCGAAAAAATTAGAATTAAAAAATAAAAATTAAAATAAATTAATAACATAAAAATTAAAAAGATAACCAGAAAGAACACCAAAGAAGAAGGCAGAACTGAATCAAGGGGTAAGATGATTGTTCTGGAAAACAATGTGAAGATTCATGCCTTTAATGCTGCATTTTCCAGAACACTAGATCTGTGGTAAGATGAGCCTGAAAACACTGTATCCTATGT
Organism: Chlorocebus sabaeus; assembly: GCF_047675955.1. NCBI lineage: Eukaryota > Metazoa > Chordata > Mammalia > Primates > Cercopithecidae > Chlorocebus > Chlorocebus sabaeus. The sequence goes on from NC_132920.1 coordinate 18,104,613, forward strand.
CTAACTCCACCCTGCCCTATTTATAACACAAAACAGCTTATTAAAGGCTCTGAGAAGTACTGCAGTAAAGAAACCAATTTAAGCCATACTTTTTTTTTTTGAGACTTGCTCTGTCACCCAGGCTGGAGTGTAGTGGTGCAATCTTGGCTCACTGCAACCTCCGCCTCCTGGGTTCAAGTGATTCTCCTGCCTCAACCTCTTGAGTAGCTGGGAATACAGGTGCCTGCCACCAAGCCCAGCTAATGTTTGTATTTTTTTTGTAGAGACAGGGTGTCACCATGTTGGCCAGGCTGGTCTCGAATTCCGGGCCTCAGGTGATCTGCCCACCTCAGCCTCTCAAAGTGCTGAGATTACAGGCATGAGCCATTGCACCCAACCAACTCATACATTTTATTTATTTAGAAGGGTTGAGATTGGGTTTTGCTCTGTCACGCAGGCTGGAGTGCAGTGGTGCTATCATAGCTCACAGTAACCACAAACTCCTGGGCTCAAGCGGTCCTCCCGCCTCAGCCTCCAGAGTAGCTGGGAATACAGGCACATACCACTGGTAATTAACTCATTAATTTATTTAAATACAGAACTTCTTTTTCTGCATTACTGCATTCTAGAAACATTCTGTAGGGCTAGAGCTCTACACTGCACATTTGTTACTTGCTGTGTACTGTGTAGTCTCTCGTTATCCACAGCGGTAGGTGCCAAGACCCCCAGTGGATGCCTGACACTGCAGACAGTACCAAACCATACATACACTATTTTTTCCTATACATACATACCTATGATAAAGTTTAATTTATTAGTTAGGCACAATAAGAAGCTAAGAACAACAATAATAAAATAGAACAAATAAACAACATGCCGCAATAAAAGTTAGACAATGTGATTCCTCTCTTTCTCAAATATCTTATTGGACTCTCCTTACCCATGCTCAGACTGTGGTTGACCACAGGTAACTGAAACTGTGGAGGTGAAACTGTGGATGGGGGGTGGAGACTACTGTATTAAGTAAACATGGTGGCCACAGGAAAAGTGTTTAATGATAGGAAGAAGCATGATACAATGAGAGAACCACCAAGCTAGGTTAGGAGTCGGGTGAGCTGATATAAGCTGCTGACTGTAATTCTGCATGTCTTTGTCCAAAAAAAACCTATGTGCAGCTTATATTGCTGAAAATCCAAAATCAAGAGAGAATTCAAATGACAGCAAGGTTTAGAACCTGGTTATTCTCCTAAGTAGACTAATCAGCTTGTCCGAGTTACTTAATCTTTCCAGGTTGCAATTTACTCATTCGTAAAGTGGTAAAGTTAAGACATCAGGGTCTTATGAGCCTGCCAAACTGTAAAACCTGTGTGTCAAAGGAGCTATAATAATAAAAAAATATCCTTTCAATTGGTACCATGCAACTCTCCTCCTTCTAGTCAAGAAAAAAAAAAAAGAAAGTTCCAACAACTTATAAGTAGCTTGACTTCTCATTCAACACTCAAGGGAACCAAATTACTTTCTTCTATTGTAGAACTCTGAGCACAATTGAAAACCAGCTTTATTAGCTGCCTTGACACAAGGCTAAAGCAAAGACCTGGAAATGCACATTGTTTTCTAGAAGTGTCTGCCTGAGACTCTCTTAAGGTTCTTCTAGACAAAAGTCATAGGTACCCAACTCAAGCTTGTTTAAAAACAGAGAATTTATATTGGCTCAGATAACTAGGACATTTGGGGTTGCATCTAGCTTTGGGAACAGAAAGATTTGAGGGCCCAAATAATGTTACATGGATGTTGTCTTCCTCAGTCTCTCAGCTCTGCTTTCTTTTCAATGGGCCTCATTGTCAGGCACGCTCACTGTGCATGATAACAAAGAGCGCTTTCTGCAGCTCTAGGCTTCGTGGTCCTTAACTGCCATGCTTAAAAAAAAGAGAGCACTTTACTCCAAATACCTGAAGCAAAATATTAATTGCTAGGAATTTACTGAGCACTTACAACATGCCAGGCACTGTTCTAACGTACATATTTAAACTTACATAGGCCTCACCACAACTCTAGAAAGTAGGTACTATTACATTTCCATGCTATAGACAAAGAACTAAGGCTCAGAGAATTTATATAGCGTGTCTACTTTCTGTACAAGTGATCTTGGGCAAATTATTTAACCTCTCTGTGCCTCAGTTTCCTCATCTGAAAAATGCCAGTAGCAACTGTAGGCTGTTTTGAGAGTTAGGTAAGTGTATTAGCCCGTTTTCACGCTGCCGATAAAGACATACCCAAGACAGGGCAATTTACAAAAAAAAAAAAAAAAAGAGGTTCAATTGGACTCACAGTTCCATGTGGCTGGGGAAGCCTCACAATCACAGCAGAAGGCAAGGAGGAGCAAGTCACATCTTAGGTGGATGGCAGCAGGCAAAGAGAGAGCTTGCGCAGAGAAACTCCCATTTTTAAAACTATCAAATCTCGTGAGAGCCATTCACTATCAGAACAGCACAGGAAAGATCTGCCCCCATGATTCAATCATCTCCCACTGGGTCCCTCCCACAACATGTGGGGATTATGGGAGCTACAAGAAGAGAGTTGGGTGGGGACACAGAGCCAAACCATTTCAGTAAGTATATGTAAGAACCGAAGGAGAGTATCCAACATGGAATCACTGCATGCAACAAGAAGCCAATAATTCTTGGTACCATTTCCACTTGCCATTCTCTTATTTCCTGCATCTTTCCCTTTAATGGTTCAGAAAAATTCAACTTTATAAATTCCATGTTCTGGCTGGGTGCAGCGACTCATGCCTAAAATCCCAGCACTGTGGGAGGATGAGGCGGGCGGATTGCTTGAGCCCGGGAGTTTAAGATCAGCCTGGGAAAAATGGCAAAACCTCATCTCTACAAAAAATACAAAAATTAGCTGGGTGTGGTGGCATGCACCTGTAGCTCCAGCTATTTGGGAGGCTGAGGTAGGAGGATTGTTTGAGCCCAGAAGGCGGAGGTTGCAGTGAGTGGAGATGGCGCCACTGCACTCCAGCCTGGGTGACAGAGGGAGACCTTGTCTCAAAAAATAAATAAATAAATAATAAATTCCATGGTCTTTAGTAGCATTAGATATGATAGAAAGGGACACAATGGATTACAGCTGTATCTGGATACAGGGAAGGAAGCCCAAAGCAGCAAAACTAGGGCAAAGCTGAGACCGAGATGTAGTATGTACATTCGGAAGAGGAGCTGAAAGTAAGCACAAGGTCAAGGCTGTCAATCTAGCCTAGATGGGAGCCAGTAAGGAGACCTGTGTACTGGATAGCCAACCCCAGACATCAGGCAGGAAAACCTGTATAAGAGGCCTCTTATACTTCTCCTGCTGGGGCAGAAGCCAGCTTCAGAGCGTGCCAGCAGGAAAGCTGCAGGTGGTAGCCTATTCTCCTCATGAGGAAGATGGTAATGCATTAACTTGACTGGAAGAGAGAGTATGGAACACAAGTGAAGGTCATATGCTGACAGGAAGCCTTTTATTGATGGTGATTGCATGAAGAGATGGTGCTAAATAGTATTCATAAATTATTTGGCAAGTTTCACAACAAAGATAGGATCTTACAGAAAATTTAACACATGCCCTGGCAAAAAATACTTAGTTCAATTGTGAAATAGCCCATCAAATCAACCTGAGTGTGGTTTCCATTAGAACTGGAGCAGCTATTCTGGAATTTCCTGACCAAGCGATAGACGCCTGGAGTCAAAACTTTTCTGGTTTTTTGTTTGTTTGTTTTTGTTGTTCATTTCTTTATTTATGAGACAAATTCTTGTTCTGTCACCCAGGCTGGAGTGCAGTGGCATGATGGTCACTGCAACCTCCACCTTTTGAGTTCAACGATTCTCCTACCTCAGCCTCCTGAGTAGCTGGGACTATGGGCACACGCCAACACGCCTGGCTAATTTTTGTATTTTTAATAGAGATGGGGTTTCACCATGTTGGCCAGGCTGGTCTCAAACTCCTGACCTCAGGTGATCCACCTGCCTCAGCCTCCCAAAGTGCTGGGATTACAGGTGTGAGCCACTGCACCCGGCCTGGAGTCAACACTTTTCTGAGGCTCCATATTTCTCCTACACTGTTCTTCAAAATTACTCAATGCTCTGACCTCTTTTAACATGCAGTTCCCAATCTGTTCATCAGAGCCACCAAGTGAAAGTTTGTGGTATCTTTAGCTTGAATATTGTGCTCTACTTGGTCCCTTGGTAATTGTGTAGGAGCTATGCCACCTGATTTACTACAGGTGGACAAGGGGAGGACTCAGGTGATACTCTCAGCACCAAAGTGTCTAGTACTGATCCATCAGTGCTTGTTGGCTGGTGTCAAGCATCACAAGATACCAAGAGCACAGAAGGAGAAGGCAGAAGGACGTCTTCAATGATAAACATCTCTGAACTAGGGAAATATTTTCAATGTCAGTTTGACTCCTCCTCTCATAAAATCTTTAGTTGTCATAATGAGAAAGAACTAAACATGAGAGGAAATTACAAAATACTATGGGAAATATTTTATCATAACATACACAAGCTTTGTTCAAACTAAGCACTCTTGACCTAGGCAGATATTAATAGATTTACTACTGTGGTGTTTAGCTTCATGCCAAAATATCCTACCCTCAGATGCCCTGAAATACAGCTGTCATCTTGTCTTCTTTATATAACCCCAGAATCCTGACTGGCTACAGCTACAGAAAAAAAGATCCTGGTACTGGTAACACAAAGAAATAATGCAAGCTTAAATACAATTGTTTACTTCTAGAATTTGTACTTCATTTTAGATGAATCATCTAGAATTTATGACATTAATCAGTCTGAAATTCTAGAGTTGCATATATGCCTGTTCCAATATATGCCTTTTTTGCAGTAGCCATTTTGGGGTTATCTCTCCCCCTTCACAGTGACTTGAGCATGTCTTTATATAGCACTCCCCATTCCTTACCATCTTCTTCTGGTTATCTTGCTCATCCCCATGCCAGGTCATTAGTCCCTTGAGGACATCTTTATATCCCACTGCCTAGCACATTGCTTAACATACAGTGAGCACATAGGACAGATTTACTGAATAAATGCTTGCCAAAGAATAAATAAATACATTTAAAAAATTTTAATGGATAAACTTCCTTTCCAGTATGGTTGAAGAAGTTCCAACTGGCTGATCTGCCTACAGAAAACAACTACATAAACACACACACACATGCGTGCACACACACACACACACACAGATTATTTCCTAGAGAGTAACCAGATATTGGAGAGCAACCAAATGCAAACAAATTTTGGAGAGGATTTTATCCTTGGAAAAAATAAAAAATGGCACTGGGTGAATGTGTTAGTTCGTCTCTGCATTGCTATAAAGAAATACTTTGGCCAGGCACGGTGGCTCACACCTGTAATCCCAGAACTTTGGGAGGCCGAGGCTGGTGGATCACGAGGTCAGGAGTTCAAGACCAGCCTGGTCAAGATGGTGAAACCCCGTCTCTACTAAAAACTACAAAAAAATTAGCCAGGCACGGTGGCAGGTGCCTGTAATCCCAGTTACTCGGGAGACTGAGGCGGGAGAATTCTCTTGAACTCGGGTGGCAGATGTTGCAGTGAGCTAAGATAACGCCACTGCCGCCAGCTTGGGGGACAGAGCGCGATTCTGTCAAAACACAAAAAGAAAAAGAAAGAAAAGAAAAAAGAAATACCTCTGTGATGAGGTAGTGTGGCTCATCCCTGTAATCCCACCAATTTGGGAGGTGAAGGTGGGTGGATCACTTGAGGGCAGGACTTCAAGACCAGCCTGGCCAACATGGTGAAATCCCATCTCTACTAAAAATACAAAAATTAGCTGGGCATGGTGGCAGGCACCTGTAATCTCAGCTACTCGGGAGGCTGAGGCATGAGAATCACTTGAACCTGGGAGTTGGAGGTTGCAGTGAGCTGAGATCACGCCACTGCACTCCAGCCTGGGCAACAGGGCGAGACTCTGTCTAAACAAGAACAAGAACAACAACAACAACAACAACAACAAAACTTCTGGGTTATTTATAAAGAAAGGAGATTTAATCAGTTCACAGTTCTACAGGCTGTACAAGAAGCATGGAAGCATGGCACTGGCATCTGCTCAGCTTCTGCTAAGAGCCTCAGGAAGCTTCCAACCATGGTGGAAGGTGAAGAAGGAGCAAGTGCATTGCATGAGAAGAGCAGGAGCAAGAAGGAGAGGGAGGAGGTGCCACACTCTTTTAAATTTTAAATAACCAGATCTTGCATGAACTCAGAGTGAAAGCTCACTCATTACTGTGAGAATGGTGCTAAGCTATTCATGGGAGAATCTGCCCCTATTATCCAACACCCCCTACTAAGTCCCACCTCCAACATTAGAGATTACATTTCAATGTGAAATTTGGTGGGGACAAACATCCGAATGAAATCAAATAAATTTTCCCATTTTCATGGCTTCTACCCTTGGGACTTGTCCCAGTGTGTGTCCTGCAGTGTGGCTAAAACTTCAACAGAAAACTTTTAGTCATTTGGTCTGTTAATCAGAGCACTACCAGAAAGTGAAAGAGAAGTTCTGAAGAGGAGAGTCAGAGAGTATGCCTCAAATTTTGTAGGAACGTAAACTCTGCCCAAATCTCTAGTTGATTCCTAAACCACATGTTCACCAGGCAAAATTTAAGCAACCTACCTAAGGAGAAAAGAATTGAATGGAAACTTAAGCCAATGATTAAAAAACGTAATTTGTAGTTTGGGTACAATCCGGTTATTTGTCTGTTACAACAAACTGACAAACAACAAGTCTGACAATCTTAGGAGTAATATATCAGAATTAAGAGTCTCTACAACACAACATTCACAATATTCAGAATATAATTCAAAATGAATCAAAATATGAAAAAAAAAACCAGAAAAGTGTGATCCATTTTCAAGAGACAAGATTATCAACTGAGATCAACCCTGAGTAATCCAGATGTTGGAATTATCAAACAAGAAATTTAAAGCAGTCATTTTAACTATACTATAATGACATAAAAGAAAATATGCTTATAATGAATGCACAGATGGAAATTTTAGTAGCAAAATAGAAACAATAACGAACAAAATAAAAATTCTAGAAATAAAATTATAACATCTAAAATAGAAATTCACTGCACAGGCTTATCAGCAGACAGGAGACAACAAAGTAAAAGTCGATGAACTTGAGAATGGATAAATGAGACTATTCACTTGGAACAAGAGAAAGAAAATAGATTTAAAAAAAAAGAACAGAACCAAGGACCTGTGGGATAATATCAAAAGATCTAATGTATGTGTGGTTAGAGACCCAGAAGAAAAAGTGAGAGAGAATGGGGCAGAAAACGTATTTGAAGAAACAATGGCCCAAAACTTCCCATATTTTATGAAAGACATAAATTTACAGTTTCAAGGAAATCAGTGAAATCTCAAACAGGATAAATATAAGGAAAACCACATCAAACACCTCATAGTAAAACTGCTAAAATTTAAACATAAAGAAAAACATTCTGAAAACAGGCAAGATGAAGACACATTACAAAGAGGAAAACAACTATTCAAATTGCAATAACTGCTTATTAGACACAGTGGAGGCTAGAAGGTAGTGGAACATCTTCAAAGTGCTCAAAGATAAAATGGAATGCCAGGATTCTATATCCAGAAATTTTTTTTTCAAGGAAGAAGGTAAAATAAGGACATGTCCAAATAAAAGAAAATCAAAAGGATTTGTTGTTAACAGATTTACACTAGAAAAAAATGTTTAAGAAAATTCTTCAGGCTGAAGGAAGATGATACTAGTTGGAAACACAGGTCTTCAGGAATGAATGAAGAGCCCCAGAAATAATGAATGTCTGAATAAATATAAAAGACTCTTTTCCTCTAATTGAAAAGAACTACACACATATGAATCTTTAAAGTAAAAATTGTAACATTGTCTTGGAAAGTTTATATGTAAAACAGGTGTCAAATAAAGTGTAAAAATTGGGCATAAAAAGACTTGTATGATTACAAGTTTTTTGCATTAACATGAAGTGGTGCTGGATGTGGTGGCTCATGCCTGTAATCCCAGCACTTTGGGAGGCTAAGGTGAGTGGATCACCTGAGATCAGGAGCTCAAGACCAGCCTGACCAACATGGCGAAACCCCTTCTCTACTAAAAATACAAAATTAGCCGGGTGTGGTGGCACATGTCTGTTATCTCAGCTACTTGGGAGGCTGAGGCAGGAGAATCACTTGAACCCGGGAGGCAGAAGTTGCAGTGAGCCAAGATCACACCAATGTACTCCAGCCTGGGCAACAAGAGCAAAACTCCATCTCAAAAAAACAAAACAAACAACAACAACAACAACAAAAATATGAAGTGGTAATATTCCAAGTAGACTGTTTAAGAATATATATTAAATTTTCTAGATCAACCATTGAAAATAATGCAGAAAAGTATGGCTAAAAATGCTATAGATGAATTAAAACAGAATTCTGAAATATATCCAACTAATCCACAAGAAGACAGGGAAGAAAGAATAGAGGAAAAAAGCAGAGGGGATAGACAGAAAACAAACAATAAAATGGTAGCTTGAAATCCAACCCTATCAAGAATTACATTAAATATTAATGGATGAAATAATACAATTAAAAGACAGAGACTGTGAGAATGGGCTTTTAAGAAGCAAAATCCCATTGTATGCTTTCTACAAGGAATGCAATTTAAAAATAAAGACATAGATTGAAAGTAAATTGATGAAAAATATACATCTACCATGCAAGGAGAGTGGCCATATTAATATCAGATAATAAACTTCAAGGCAAAGAATATTGTTAGAGATAAAGAAGGACAGTTCATAAAAGAGTTGGCTGAAACTACTGCTTCAGGCCTGTAATCCCACCGCTTTGGGAGGAAGAGGCAGATGGATCATTTGAGCCCAGGAGTTTGAGATAAGCCTGGGAAACACAGCAAGCCCCCATTTCTACAAAAAAATTTTAAAAATTAGCCAGGTATGGTGGTACATGTTTGCAATCCTAGTTATTCAGGAGGTTGAAGTGGGAGGATCACTTGAGCACAGGAGGTCAAGGCTACAGTGAGCCATGAACATACCACTGCACTTTAGACTGGGAGACGGAGCAAGACCCTGTCTCAATTTTTAAATAAAAATAAACATAAACATGACATGAAAATATCAATTTATCAGGAAGCCATTGCAATCATACTTGCAATTGTGCACATAATTGTGTGTGTGCCTAAAAATAGAGCTTCAAAATATATAGGGCAAAAATTGACAGAATTAAAGGGAGTAACAGACATTCCATAATAATTACTACAGATTTTAACATCTCTTCTTAGCAAATGATAGAAGAACTAGACAAAAGAATTAGTGAAGACACAGGTGAAATAAACAATACTATTAACCACATTGGCCTAAATTACTATTTATAGACACTATCACCTACATAATATATATTCTTTCAAGTGCACATAGTATGTTGAACAAAATAGACCATCTGCCAGACTGTAAAACAAATATGAAATCTAGAAAAATACCAAATATGGCTGGATGCAGTGGCTGACATCTGTAATCCCAGCACTTTGGGAGGCCAAGGTGGGTGGATCACCTGAGGTCAGGAGTTTGAGACCAACCTGGTCAACATGGTGAAACCTCGTCTCTAATAAAAGTACAAAAAATTAGCTGGCATGGTGGTGGGCACCTGTAATCCCAGCTACTCTGGAGGCTGAGGCAGGAGAATCACTTGAACCTGTGAGGTGGAGGTTGCAGTGAGCTGAGGTTGCAACATTGAATTCCAGGCTGGGCAGTAAGAGTAAAACTCCGTCTCAGAAAAATAAACTAAAATAAATAGAAAAATGCCAAATGTTTAGAAATGAAATACCATATTTTGAAATAATTCATGAGTCAATTAAGAAATGAAAAAAGAAACTAAAAAATGTTTGAACCAAATGATAATAAAAATACACATATCAAAATATCTGGGATGCTGCTAAATCTGCACTGAGAGGCAAATTCCTAGCTTTTAGTGCTTACATTGGAAAGGAATAAAGGTCTAAAATCAATATCCTACATTTCTACCTTAAGAAGCTAGAAAAACTACACATAATCCAAAGTAAATAGGAAAAACAAAACAAAACAAAAGAAAAAAAGAAGAAGAAGAAGAGGAATCAACGAAATAGAAGGCAGACAAATAATCGAGAAATACAGTAAGGCCAAAAGCTGGTTCTTTGAAATTGTGAGGAAAATCAGTAAACCCCTAGCTAGACAGATCAAGACAAATAAAGAGGGATGTCTGGGAACAGTGGCTCACACCTGTAATCTCAGCACTTTGGGAGGCCATGGCGGGTGGATTACTTCAGGTCAGGAGTTCAAAACCAGCCTGGACAACATGGCGAAATCGTTTCTACTAAAACACAAAATTAGCTGGGCATAGTGGCATGTGCCTGTAGTCCCAGCTACTTGGGAGGCTGAGGCAGGAGAATTGCTTGAATCTGGGAGGTGGAGGTTGCAGTGAGCTAACATTGTACCACTGCACTCCAGCCTGGGGGTAAGAGCGAGACTCCATCTAAAAACAAAAAAAAGCAAAACAAAACAAAAAACAGAAAGAGAGAAAATGCGTATTACCAATATCAAGAATGAGCAAATAGTTACCACTATACAGCCTACAGACATTTAAAGGATAAAATGGGGCATATTTTAACGTTATTGTCAACAACTTAAATTAAATGGACAAATTCCTTGAAAAATACTAGCTACAAAGCTGACACGACATGAAGCAAAAAATCTGAATTGCCATATATATGTAAGAAATTAAATTAATAATTAAAAAACTGTGGCTGGGTGCAGTGGCACACACCTATAAATCCCAGAACTTTGGGCGGCTGAGGCAGGAGGATCACTTGAGCACTTGAGCCCAGGAGTTTGCGACCAGCCTGGGCAAGATGGCAAAACCCCGTCTCTACAAAAATACAAAAAATTTACCATGCATGGTGGCATGTGCCTGGAGTCTGAGCTACTCGAGGGGTTGAGGTGGGAGGATTGCTTGAGCCTGGGAGGTGGAGGTTGCAGAGGGCTGAGATCACACCACTGCATTCCAGTTGTGTGACAGAGTGAGATCCTTTCTCAAAAAAAAAAAAAAAAAAAAATTAGAAACCTTTTAACCAAGAAAAGTCTTGGCCACAACATTTCACTAGTGAATTCTATCAAATGTTTAAGAAGTTTTATTAATGATACACAAATTCTTTCAGAAAATAAAGGAGGGAGCACTTCCTAACTCATTTTGTAAAACCAGCATATAACCCTAATGCCAAAACCTGACGAAGATATTACCCTCCCCTTCAAAAACTGTAAATTGATAAACATAGATAATTAAAGAAATGCATTTGGATATCCTTATCTGTTTTAGTTGTGCAGATAGTTCTAGCAAGTTTAACGAGTACATGTAAAGCATTTATGTATTCATTAGAATAGAGGAAGTGATAATTTTACAATTTATATTTTAGTGTCTACCAGGGAGAACTGGTCTGGCCTTGAGGAAATTCACTCCAAAATGTGATGGAACTGGCCTCCTGTATCATCAATTTCACAGTCACTCCAGGCATATCATTCAGTGGTTTGAAAACAGAAATAGACTACACACAGTTGTATATCTAGGAAGAAAAGTCGTTCTGCTGAGGTTTATTTTGGAGCACCTTGCTCATCAGAAAGCAAGCTGGGTAGAGGGCATAAATGGCTGATGGGAAGAAATTGGAGCAGGAGGCTGCTTTGATCCTACTGCACAAGTCACACTGGGTCCCATGCAGCTCACAGCTCTGCTGCTAATGTTTGAGTTCACATATTTATAGAGCTCTCCACCCTTTGTCCAGCAGCAATAACAAATGACCCCCATGACTGGTGAAAAAAATACCCTGAGTACATACACTAAATTGAATTTTCCCGGTTATCACGCAAACTTTGATACTGGAAAGACGGAAAGCAGTTACATTAATATCAAAGTTAAATTCAAGACAAAAAGCATTAAAACGGATAAAGAAAGTAATTTTTCTTGGCCAGGCGTGGTGGCCCACACCTGTAATCCCAGCACTTTGGGAGGCTGAGGTGGGCAGATCACCTGAGGTCAGGAGTTCGAGACCAGCCAACATGGTGAAACCTCGTCTCCACTAAAAATGCAAAAATTAGTGGGGCATGGTGGCATATGCCTGTAATCCCAGCTACTCTGGAGGCTGAGGCAGGAGAATAGATTGAACCTAGGAGGCAGAGGTTGCAGTGAGCCGAGATCGCGCCATTGCACTCCAGCCTGGGCAACAAGAGCAAAACTCCATCTCAGAAAAAATAAAAATAAAAAGATTAGGAGCTTAAGTAGAGTTCATGTAAACTTTACTTGTGTAAAACTTATATACAGAATTTTCCCTGTGTAGATTATGACACTTTCATTATGAAACTTGAGAATTCTGCTCAACCTTGAATTTTATTTGTATCTTCATCACTTTCTTCTTCTTTGTTCTTATCACTTCACAAAAATTGGGTTCACGGCAAGAGCTGATCACATCGCCCCTTGCAATTAAACTGCAAGGAGCTAGGAACTGTGGAAGGCAAATGGAATATTTGGTAAATCAATCGCTCTCTGTCTCTCTCTCTGAGAGTTCTGTATCCCATGTTTTGGAATTTCCAAAATTGAACTTCAATTAAATGCCACTAAAATTTACTTTTTGGCAGAAAATTTGCAGTTTATGTGATACATGCACTGTTTTACAAAATCTGTATATGTGAAATGATTTTCAGGAATACGAATTTCATAGTGATGAGAGTCAACTCAATTCAAAAATGGTAACAGTTTTGTCTAATTAAAAGTGATTAAATGTCTGTATGCTTATCTGCATTTTCCAATTCCACAAAGAACAGGTGTTACTTCTGTTCAGGCGGATAATTCAGGGGGAAAATTCCAAAGAAATGACTCCCAAGTCGAAGGCACATAAGAGAGAAAAATGGAGGAAAACTCTGGGGTCTCAGTGTTTGGAAAGAGTGTCCTCTTACAGGCTAGGCTTCTGCCATTTGGCACATGGATTTTTTTTTTTTGGAGACGGAGTCTTGCTCTGTCGCCCAGGCTGGAGTACAGTGGTGCGATCTCGGCTCACTGCAACTTCTGTCGCCCAGGTTCAAGCGATTCTCCTGCCTCAGCCTCTAGAGTAGCTGGGATTACAGGTGCCTGCCACCACGCCCCACTAATTTTTGTATTTTTAGTAGAGATGAGGTTTCACTATGTTGGCCAGGTTGGTCTTAAACTCCCGAGCTCAAGCAATCTGCCTGCGTTGGCCTCCCAAAGTGCTGGGATTACAGGTGTGAACCTCCATGCCCGGTGGGCACATGGCTCTTAAAGTTCCACCCCACCTTATGGGTTAAGCCCGACACAACATTCTGGCATTAGAGCAGAGAGCTGCAGAGCACTGTGTGCCAGACAGCCAAAGAACTACATTCACGGATTTCTGAAAATAAGAACATTTCATTTCAAAACAAAACAAAACAAAACAAACAAACAAACAAACAAAAAACAAAGACATTTGGTTTAAGGGAAATAGCAGAAGCTGACCCCCATCGCCAAGTCTTTCCCTGAGACCCTTGCTTTTGTCATGTAAATAGGTGTCTCTCCACAGTGCCTCTAAGTAAGGACCATGTGTGGATCCTGTGACACTCTGAAATTGACAGGATCCAGCCTACGTTATGAGCTGAAGTTCTGAAACGAGAGAGGTGTCAGTATTTCTTCCCAAAGAACATTACCTAGGGCTTGATATGAATGATAACTATAAATCCCACGAAGGGATGGTTGGGATATTTGTTTATTCTGTAGAGCAGTGCTACCCAACCCTGGCTGTAAAATAGATGTACTTGGGAGAGATTTTTTAAAATAGCTGCCCTCCTCCAACCTAAAGCACCAGGCGCTGGTTGGGTAACCTTGGGCAAGTCACCCCATCCCTAGGGATCTCAGCTGCTTCTCCTGTAAAATCAGCTTAGTAAAACCTGCCCTGTCTACTTCAAGAAATGTTAGGATCAAATAAATTAACAGCTTTGTGAAACAATGTATGAGGATTATGAAAATGTTAATTATGTTTAAGTTCTTTAACCACACTCCTTGTAACCAAAGGCCTCTTTCTATAACAAGGATAGGCACTGCTGGAATACATTTGATGGCCACGAATGAAGTTATCTGGCCCCTGTAGGAACTGATTCTTAGGATGTTGGACTGATTAGGCCCTATTTATGCAATGAGGAAAAAGTCTGGCCTCATGATTATGGTGTAATTGGTTAACTTGGAAATACTACAGTGTTCTCTTGGGCCCGCATGCATACAAACCTGGATGCCACCTGAAAAAGAAACACTAAAACGTATATGTGGAACCACGAAAGGCTCAGAATAGCCAAAGGTATCCTAGCCAAAAAGAACAAAACTGAAGGAATCACATTACCTGACTTCAATTTATACTACGGTAACCAAAACAGCATGGCACTGGCATAAAAACAGATACATAAACCAGTGGAACAAAATAGAGAACCCAGAAATAAATACATGCACCTACAGTGAACTCATTTCCAACAAAGACTCCAAGAACATACACTGGGGAAAGAACAGTGTCTTCAATAAATGATGCCAGGAAAATTGGATATCCATATGCAGAAAAATGAAACTAGACCCCTATCTCCCACCATATACAAACATCAGAACGGATTAAAGACTTAAATCTAAGACTTCAAACTAGGAAGCTGCTGTAAGAAAACATTGAGAAAACTCTCCAGGATGTTGGACTGGGCAAAGACTTCTTGAGTAATATCCCACAGGCACCAGCAACCAAAGCAAAAATGGACAAATGGGATCACATCAAGTTAGAAAGCTTTTGCCCAGCAAAGGAAACAATCAACGAAGTGAAGAGACAGCCCACAGAATGAAAGAAAATATTTGCAAACTACTCATCTGACAAAGAGTTAACAACCAGAATGTATAAGGAAATCAAGCAACTCCACAGGAAAAACAATCTAATAATCTGATCTAAAAATGGGCAAAAGATCTGAAAATGGGCAGAAGATCTGATTTCTCAAAAGAAGATACACAAATGGCAAACAGGTACATGAAAAGGTTCTCAATATCGTTGCTCATCAGAAAAACGCAAATCAAAACTACAATGAGAGATCATGTCGCCCCAGTTAAAATGGCTGGAGAGGACGTAGAGAAAAAGGAACCCTCATGCAGTGTTGGTGGGAAGGTAAATTGTGCAACTGCTATGGAGAACAGTTTGGAGGTTCCTTAGAAAACTAAAAATAGGGCCTGGGCGCAGTGGCTCACGCCTGTAATCCCAGCACTTTGGGAGGCTGAGGCGGGCGGATCATGAGGTCAGGAGTTCGAGACCAGCCTGACCAATATGGTGAAACCCCGTCTCTACTAAAAATACAAAAATTAGCCAGGCATGGTGGTGCATGCCTGTAGTCCCAGCTACTAGGGAGGCTGAGGCCGAAGAATTGCTTGAACCCGGGAGGCAGAGCTTGCAATAAGCTGAGATCACACCATTGCACTCCAGCCTGGGTGACAGAGCAAGACTCCGTCTCAAAAAATAAAAATAAATAAGAAAACTAAAAATAGAGCTACCATACAATCCAGCAATCCCACTCCTAGGTATACACACCCCAAAACGGAAATCAGTATATCAAAGAGATATCTGCACTCTCATGCTTATTGCAGCACTATACATAATAGATAACATTTGGAAGGAACCTAAGTGTCTGTCTACAGATGAATGGATAAAGAAAATGTGGTACATATACACAATGGAGTACCATTCAGCCATAAAAAAGAACGAGATCCTGTCATTTGCAACAACGTGGATGGAACTGGAGATCACTATGTTAAGTGAAATAAGTCAGGCACAACAAAAGGCAAACATTGCATATTCTCATGTACCTATGGGAGCTAAAATTTTTAAAAATTGAACTCATGAAGATAGAGAATAGAAAGATGGTATGAGAGGCTGGGAAGGGTAGTGGGGGAACTAGTTGGGATGTGGGGGGCAAGTAAAATATCAAGCGCCAGCGTGTGTGTGTGTATGTGTGTGTATGTGTGTATGTGTGCGTGCGTGCGTGTGTGTATGTGTGTGTGTATGTGTGCGTGTGTGTGTATGTGTGCGTGCATGTGTGTGTATGTGTGTGTATGTGTGTGTGTATGTGTGCGTGCGTGTGTATGTGTGTGTGTATGTGTGTATGTGTGTGTATGTGTGCGTGCACGTGTGTGTGTGCATGCGTGTGTGTGTATGTGTGTGCGTGCGTGTGTGTGTATGTGTGTGTGTATGTGTGCGTGCGCGTGTGTGTATGTGTGTGTATGTGTGCGTGCGTGCATGTGTTTGTATGTGTGCGTGCGTGTGTGTATGTGTGTGTATGTGTGCGTGCGTGTGTGTGTATGTGTGTGTATGTGTGCGTGCGTGTGTGTGTATGTGTGCGTGCGTGTGTGTGTATGTGTGTGTGTATGTGTGCGTGCGTGTGTGTATGTGTGCGTGCGCATGTGTGTGTATGTGTGCGTGCGTGTGTGTGTGTGTATGTGTGTGTATGTGTGTGTGTATGTGTGCGTGCACGCGCGCGTGTGTGTGTGTGTATGTGTGTTTATCCCCAGTCTCTGACTTTTAGATCTTTTCCCACTAGAGAGGTTAATGTGGAGTATGGAAAGGTCCATTTTCTAGTCCTGGTTCTGCTCTTAACTACCCGGGTGACCTAGACTAGTCTTTTTATGTGTGTAGGTCTCAGTTGTCATTTGACGGCATCGTAATAAAAACATGTCTAAGTGTCTTTTCAGTACTAATACTCTATGGCTTGACACACAATTTTATCTGATCATTTTATAAGTGATTTCAATTTTTCAGTGTAAGTACTTTTGTGACATTGTTAGTGAAGCCAATGATTGATTTGACCGAAGTCTTTTGTCAGGAAATTAAGCTCCTATAAATAATATCATTATTTTTGCAGAAAAAAAATGAGCTGCTTTTGAACTACCATAATGGGTATACTATATATTATAATTTGCAGCCTATAAGTCAACAAATGTCTGTGGTTGGGCTGTGCATGCTGTATGGATGGCTCGTGGGAAAGGCAGAAGCTTCTTTATGTACCCATTATTAAGCAGATTTAACCCGAAGATGAGTTTGACAACACTCCAAGCGCACCATCAGGTGAGTGATCCAGGAACACTTTTAGTTCATTCTCTTCCCTCCAGATGGAGTTGGCATCACCGCTATCACTTGATATTGCAGAGCTTGCAGAGCTGTGTTTTCTCCACTCTTCATCGTTTGACAAAGGATGTGACTCATGAAGATCAGGCAACCTCAACACCGCAAAGTCCCATGTACTTAGGTGAAAATGGAAAACGTGGTGGTTGAGAACATGAAGCTTTTCATGCAATTCCAACCCAGACTACCACAAAGTCACCATAATCCTTTGTCACTCTTTGAGTCACTCCGCAAACCCACCACAAACCACTTTAATTCTAGACCAGCTTCTCCAAGCTACCCAGCTACCTATACCACTTCCCTTTTATCAATGAAATAAATACATAGTCTAGAAAAATTCCTTGGGAAGAACATGGTAATTCAACAAATATTTTTGAATGCCTACGATGTGTCGAACACTGCTCTAGACACTAGTGATACACTTAGGAACAACACAAACATCTTTCTTGGAGTTTACATTCTAGATGGCTAGAAGCTAACCAAAAACAAAAACAAAAAAAACAAAAACCTGATGCTTTTGCTTTTGATTCTTCTTCATATCTTTTAAACATGCTCCAGGTTGTCATGATCTTTCTTAAAATGTGGCATCCGAAATTGAGCAAAAACTCCATGCAAGTATTCTAAAATGAAACCTGGCCTTCCAGATCATAATGAAGGTATATTTTTAGGGTGGGCATGGTGGCTCATGCCTGTAATCCCAGCATTTTGGGAGGCCAAGGGTGGAGGACCACTTGAGCCCAGTAGTTTGAGACCAGCCTGGGAAACATAGTGAGACTCTATTAAAAAATAATTAAAAATTTGCCAAGTGTGGTGGTATGTACTCATAGCCCTAGCTACTCGGAGGCTGAGGAGGGAGGATTGCTTGAGCCCAGGAGTCGAGGCTGCAGTGAGTTGTGATCACACCATGCACTCCAGCCTGGGCGACAGAGTGACACCTTGCCTCTTAAAAAATATCTATCTATATATAATCTTTTATAAATATTTAAATAGAGATGGGATTTCACCATGTTGCCCAGGCTGGTCTCGAACTCCTGAGCTCAAGCAATCCTCCTGCCTCGGCCTCCCAAATTGCTGGGATTATAGGCGTGTGCCACTGATCTTGGCCAAAAAAATGGTATATTTTTAATATTTACATTTACCTTTGTCAAGAAAGGAAGATCAAATGTATTTTATTTAAGCTTGATTGATTTATAGGTCTTAAATATTTAGACCCGTGGTATGTAAGCCTGTACTTGTTCTTTGGTCTCATACCCTACCAGTATTAGGGATTGATGAGTTAATGGGAGAGTGTTCCTCTCCACAGAATTAGTTTCCTACTCATGGCATCAAAATCCGTACATTTAAGACCAATTTTCTCCAAACCAATCATCAAAATATTAC
Source organism: Chlorocebus sabaeus (assembly GCF_047675955.1). Taxonomy (NCBI): domain Eukaryota; kingdom Metazoa; phylum Chordata; class Mammalia; order Primates; family Cercopithecidae; genus Chlorocebus; species Chlorocebus sabaeus. Next base: position 18,123,243 of record NC_132920.1, read on the forward strand.
AACTCTTTTTTGTTTTGAGATGAAGTCTTACTCTGTCGCCCAGGCTGGAGTGCAGTGGCTCCATCTCGGCTCACTGCAACCTTCACCTCCCAGGTTCAAGCGATTCTCTTGCCTCAGCCTCCTGAGTAGCTGGGATTACAGGTGCCTGCTACCACGTTAAATTTTTTTATTTTTAGTAGAGACGGGGTTTCACCATGTAGGCCAGGCTGGTCTCGAACTCCTGACCTCAGGTGATTCACCCACCTCAGCCTCCCAAAGTGCTGAGATTACAGGCGTGAGCCACCGTGCCTGGCCAAACTTTCTGTTGCAAAAAAACAGATTTGTGCAGGTTCGCTGAAGCAGTGGAGCATTTAGTACAAGAATTCGAATGAGATAGGAGAGAGTTGTTAGGACTCAAGAACAGAAACCATAGGGCAGCTGAACCTTGCAGAGAGGCAAAGTGGAGTCAGGGCAGCTCCACAGATCTTGCAGTAGGGATCATTATGCTGGTGCCCTGGAGGTAACATGGCTCCAAGTCACTGCTTCTCCAGATGCATTTCTTCCTCCCATTCTTACCTGGATTCCTGTGAGTTTTGTCTTCCCTCTGCCTCATAGCTTCTTATTCATGATGTGGCTTGTCCACAGGGACTCTCTGTACCCCTGTAACTGAGTGTATTTCTGTCATTCCCCAGGCTGCCATCAGCATAACATGCTCCATATTTCTCAATTCAAAATATCAAAGATGGCCAGACGCAGTGGCTCATGACTAATCCTGGCATTTTGGGAGGCCGATGTGGATGGATCACCTGAGGTCGGGAGTTCGAGACCAGCCCGATCAACATGGAGAAACCTTGTCTCTACTAAAAATACAAAACTAGCCGGGCGTGGTGGCACATGCCTGTAATCCCAGCTACTCGGAGGCTAAGGCAGGAGAATCACTTGAACTTGGGAGGCGGAGGTTGCGGTAAGCCGAGATCATGCCATAGTACTCCAGCCTGGGCAACAAGAGCGAAACTCTATCTAAAAAAAACAAAACAAAAAATCAAGGACCAGAATGTAATTGGATTTCTGTGCTCCTTGTAAGGAAAATATGTTTATCCCAAGCCAATTCGTAGCCAGTTTCCTGGTCTAATTAATACAACGGGTAGAGTAGCATTGGTTGATTGGCTGTCCTTCTGTTAGGTGTGCACCCCTATCCAAGTAGCTATGGTCCGAGGGGATCATGTAATAGAAAACCCGGCTGCTGACGGCTGGCTCATGATGGGGCAGTTTTTCTTAGAAGTGGCCGTGGGCACAGCAGACACCATGATTACTCAATACAGTAGTTGTTGTGAGTCTCTGGCTGCCCTACCATATTTGCTACACATTCTCCAAGAAAACAGTTCACCTCCTGACTAGCCATGATACACCACCATAGCATATCTCTATAGTGGAACACTAACACCAGTATATATTTCTTTTTAATATGGTATGTGTAAGGATTATTAGATTTGCTATCATCAGTGGTTCTTCCTCATTTTTCTGAGGTGCACAGGTTAATGCTTCTTCCTTAGAAGGTTCATAATTCACTTTAGGTGGGGTCTGCACTCCACTTAGTTGGGGGCCAGGGAAGGTCTGCATAAGGTACTAGCAAAATCGTGATGGTCTGGGTCCTGGGGTCCAGAGCTAGATTTGCTAGAGGGGAGATTTACAAGTATGAACCAAGGTCTTTACAAAATGCCAAGGAAAGAGATTGAGAAAACCAACTCCAGGCGGCAAGTCCAGAGGGTAGAACAAGGTCAAAAGCAGGAGACAATCGAAGGATTGGGAATTGGGCAAAATTGGAATAGATGGAGGGTGATGTGAGAACTGCTGACACAGGAGCCAAAGTGTCTGTGTTTGCTTTTATGGACTCACCAGGCAGGCCATGGGGGATATTCTGGAAGAGCCTATTTTCTTTTCCTTCTCCCTTTACTCCTGGGCATGTTCTTTTGTTTCAACCTCTGTGAGTCATTCCAACCCTTCTTCATCACCTTGGAAGCTTTTACTTTCTGCTGGGGTTATTTTTTCCTGCATGTCTCAGAATTCTCCAATTTCTTCAATAACCTGGAGTTCAGCATGACATATCTCAAGTCTTTTAACCAGCTTGCTTTAAAGAACACAGTCTGGCTGGGTGCGGTGGCTCATGCCTGTAATCCCAGTACTTTGGGAGGCCAAGGCAGGTGAATCACTTGAAGTCAGGAGTTCGAGAGCAGTCTGGCCAACATGGTGAAACTTCATCTCTACTAAAAATACAAAAATTAGCTGGGCATGATGGTGGGTGCCTGTAATCCAAGCTGCTGCAGAGGCTGAGGCAGGAGAATAGCTTGAACCTGGGAGGCAGAGGTTGCAGTGAGCAGAGATTGCACCATTGTACTGTAACCTGAGCAACAGAGCCAGACTCTGTCTCAAAAAAAAAAAAAAAAAAAAAAAAAAGAACACAGTCTGGAAGATGAATTTTGTATCTGCCTTACAAGTCGCTGAAACTATTCTCTCAGCACGTGTGTGCCTGATAATCAAGAACAACAAGCTTCGTGTCTTCCTCAAGCAAACTCTGCCCCTGTCTTAGGACATTCCTGGGAAGTGCTCCTTTATACAGTTCTTTTTATGTTGTGCATCCAGCCCCACCCCAGTCCCAAGCCTGATAATCTACCAAGGAAAGATAGCAGTTACTAAGATGGCTTGTTATCACAGGTCTGATACGCTCCCACATCATCTCACAGATGCGCACCTGATTCTTGAAGTCAGGTAATCCACACGATGACCAGCAATGCTACCTTGCTCACATACCTCCCTGTGTTGCATATTCCACACCTTTATCATGACTGCTGTCTGAAAAGGGCACATGTCCAGCTTTATAATCAGAGACAATGCCATTAATAATTTCAAAGAGAAAAATCTTTTGAATTGGCTCTACTAATCCTAAAATCATTAAAACGTCATTGTTCTTAAGGAAAATGGTCTCAGATCTGTCCTCAGTTGCTCTACTCATAAATGACCAAGTAAGTCTGAATTCACATCTCCACTTGGAACGTTTCTTGGTATGTATTCAGAACACCCGTGAAGTCACCAACCTAGGGGTGACTTTAAGGGTGGGGTATGTGCATGTGCGGAGAAGAGATTTGTCCATAGAACTTCTGTTTAGAATGCATTTATAAATTGTGGTCTAGGGTGCCCCAAATCTTACTATTAGTGCTATATGATGAGAGCATTGACAACAAAATGGGTTTTCGTGGACTGGCATGGGAGTTAGGCTCTCACTTTTACTTTACATGGGTGAGGCACAGTGGCTCATACCTATAGTCCCAGTGCTTTGGGAGGCCAAGACAGGAGGCTCACTTGAGCCCAGGAGCTTGAAACCAGTTTGGGCTACAAAGCAAGATCGCATCTCTACGAAAAAATTAAACATTAGCTGGGCATAGTGACACACCTCTAGTCCCAGCTACTCAGGATGCTGAAGCAAGAGGATCGCTTGAGCCCAGGGCGTTGAGACTGCAGTGAGCAGTGATTAGTCCACTTCACTGCAGCCTGGGCAACAGAGCAAGACCGTGTCTAAGAACAAACAAACAAAAACAAAAACAAAAAAACCATAATCATGTAACATAAACATGTAACAGGAGCGTCATCTGGCCCTCTGACAATAGCATGTACTGTGTTCTGCAATAGTTTAGAACTTACGTAAATATAGGCCTTTCTCAAACAACCAAGTGTTATTTTCTGAGTATGTATAGTGGAGAAGATATAGGCATTACAAGGCATGTTTACCTTTTTAATAAGCAGTTCAATTGTTTTTCTTATTCACGTAATTCAGGATCAACAGTAACTTCATCTAATGTGCCATCGGAGCAGTCACACATTGAATGAAAGTGATGGCCACCACAAAATCCTTTTTCTCCTGAACTCTCCATAAAGTCTCCTTTCTTTGCACATCTTTGTGCTAAAATAATTAGCTACTTGTAGAGACAGTACACATAGCAACACTATACATTCACATACTTTTCCCCACATCTGTTATCTTATTTAAGCGCAACTTATTTGGAATCAGAATTGAATTCAAATTGTGACTATGGCAGTAAGTAACTATGACCTCGAGGAAGTCACTTAAGCTCTCTGGATTTCAGTTTTCTCACTTGTACGATGAGATTAATAATAAAAATTATGGCTAGGCAAGGTGGCTATGCCTGTAATCCTAGTACTTTGGGAGGCCGAGGAAGGTGGATTGCTTGAGCTCAGGAGTTTGAGACCAGCCTGGGCAACATGGTGAAACCTCATCTCTATCAAAATACAAAAATTAGCTGGATGTGGTAATGCACGCCTGTGGTCCCAGCTACTTGGGAGGCTGAGGTGGAAGGATCACCTGAGCGAGGGAAGTTGAAACTGTAGTGAGCTGTGATCATGTTTCTGCACTCCAGCCTGGGTGACAGAGCTTGACTCTATCTCGGGGGGGGGGGGGGGGGGTGTGGGGAAATTACCTCACTGGATAGTATGGATTAAATGAGCTAGTATTTGCAAATTTCCTTGCACAAAGAGTATGCATTCAATAAATGGTAGATTAATCTCTAATAATTGTCCCAAGCTTTGTAAGTCTACCAGACAGTTTTAATTATCCCTGCCTGCATAGATGAGTTTAAGTGACTTATCTAGGGTTAAACAATTCACTAATGGCAGCACTAGTGCTTCTGATTCCAGGGCCCCACCCCAGCCCATCACCCCCAGTCAACTTTATAGACTTTTATAGAATGAGATGCTGTGTCGAGCACAAGAAGAGAATTCTCCTTGGTGAAGGTAAGAGCCACAGGATGGGAAAGACCATGAGTGACCATGGGCTTCAGTACTGGAAACTCCTCAGGTTTTCCTAAGCAAAAGATAGCGGGACCAGAGGTATCTGCAACAATTACATTTCCCTGGTGATCAAAGGTCACAGCGGAGGCAGTTATTCTGGAGGGAAAGTAGAGGCTCAACCCAAAGGTATCCACCTGGCCGACAAGTTGCATACTTGAGCTAAACACTTTCACCCTGGTGCTGCAAACCCCAGTCCCCAGGGCCAGGGGGTGCTCCAGGACTGCAATGGCCCCCGTGAGCCAAGACACTGCCACCCCTCGGGGACTGCACAAATGAGCTTGCAACATTTCAGTTCTCCGAAGGACCCCTTCTGCGAAGTCGACGTCCAGGAGGTGCAGGGACCCTGCCTCCGCGTCAGTTACCACAATCCCATTCTGAGGGGTGGTCTCCACACCCCAAGGTAAGGAGAATTGGCCTCCAATGACAAGCTTGCTCTGGCCAAAAAAATCAAACACTTTGATGGAGCGATCGCCGGCGTCAGTGACAACCACATGGCAGTCGTTGGTGATGGTGACATCCACAGGATACCTAATGTCTTGGGCAGCGTCCCCCTTCTCTCCAAACTGATGCGCGCATCCTCCCCCAGAGTCAAAAATCTTGACACGCCTCCTGCCGTCGTGCACCACCACGACCCGCCCCGTCTTAGGACAAAGCGCCAGTCCGGTGGGGTTGACCAGGGTCCCCCAGCCGCCAAAGGTATGGTGGCAGGTGAGGGCTCCGGGGGCGCTGGGGGCGGCGCGGTGGGCGGCCGGGGACTGGCGAAGCGCTGAGCCCAGGAGCTCTATGAGGTGCAGCACCGGCAGGCAGTCGCTGGTGTCGCAGCCCCGGCAGGCTCGCCTGCAGAATGGGCACTCGAGGGCCAGCGTGCGCGGGTGCGCCAGGGCGGCCACGCAGGCCAGGCAGACCACGTGGCCGCAGGACAGGTTGCGCGGGCGCCGCTGCTGCCGGTGGCCAAACTTCTCAAAGCACACCTTGCACTCCAGCAGGCTGATCTCCGCCTCGCGCATGAGCTCCTGCAGCGCCCGCTCGCTCTCCGAGGCTTCGGCCGCCATGGCGGGTCCTGTGCACTCCCGCCGCGCCGCCCGGCCGTGCCCCAGAGACGCTCTTGGTCACGGTCACAGTCACGGTCACTGGGTGGGACGTGCGCCCTGACGTCAAGCGCCGCGGGCCTCTGCACTGCGATCTGCTGCCCCTTGGTGGGCATGCGCGGCACTGTTTCTTGAGGGCCTGGTCGTGGACGTTTGCAAGACAAATCCACATGCGCATTGTGTAGACCTGTAATCGTCACATCACTCATGGATGGATTGTGTACACTTTCAGATGAGGAAACACACCTGTTGAGGACAACAGGATTGCTCCCTGTTACCCAGCCTGTAAGTGGCAAAACAAGAACCAGAACCCAGTCTTCCAGCCCGGGCGCCTAGCAGTGTCTCCAATCCACAGCGTTGGGTGCTAGGGCTGTCCAGGCATCAAACATGGTCCCCTAGCTCATGATGCTTATGATCTGAACCAGAAAACACGAACACACGGGAGAAGACAAACTCCAAGGGAGGTGAGGCAGATGTGTATATTTCTTTTGTGTCTTCTTTCACACTCGTAGTTAAGTCAATGAATACATACTTGTAAAATGAATTCGTGCATGAATGAAAGAATGTTATGGAACAACAACAAAAAAATCAACTAGGTGAATGAGTGTCAGATGGGGGAACCACGCTGGAAGTGTCTTGCAGAGTAATTAATATGAAATAAGAAAGCTGTTAGTTAATAATAATCACCATAGAACTTTTTTTTTTTTTTTTTTTTTAAAGACCAAGTCTGACTCCGTCACTCAGGCTGGAGTGCAGGGGCACGATCACAGCTCACTGCAGCCTCCATCTCCCAGGCTCAAGCAATCCTCCCACTTCAGTAGCTGGGACTATAGGCATGCACCACCACACTAGGGTAATTTTTAAAATTTTTTTGTAGAGAGGAGGTCTCTCTGTGTTTGCCTAGGCTGATCTTGAACTTGTGAAAATTGTTCACAATCCTCCCCACCCCTTGGCCTCCCAAAGTGCTGGTGTGAGTCACTGTGCCCAGCCTATAGAATTCACATATGCCTGCCCTGTCGTGTTAGGTTGGTGCAAAAGTATTCGCAGTGTTTGCCATCACTTTTAATGGCAAAAATCGTGATTACTTTTGCAGCAACTTAATAAATAGTTTACATAGATTATCTTGTTTAAACCTCATAGCAATCCTACAAGAATATGTTATTTTTATCATCTTTTTTTCTCATAGAGTTCATATAAATCAAATATCTTGCCTAGGGTCACATGGCTAGGAAGTGGCTGGCCTGGAATTTGAAGCCAGGCAGTTTGACTTCAGAGTTACCTATTTTAGTCATTTTCAAACTTCTTTGCACATAGTAAACCCCTGGGTCACACCCGAAAAGTTTAATTGGCCCATGGTGTGGTCTGGACAGCTGGGATTTATAAAAGCTCTTCAGGTGATTATAATGGACAGCCAAGTTTGAGAACCGCTGCATTATAATAATTCCTTCAAATGGCACTAAATTCAGTTTTTCCAATCTCAGTGAAGACCAAAAGCAAAGAGAATTTGCCATATGTTGGAAAAGCTTCAAACAATCTGTGTGAAGAATCCATTGTGGTATTATAAATCTCTCATTTTTCTTTTTCTTTTCTTTTTTTTTTTTTTGAGATGGAGTCTTGCTCTGTCACCAGGCTGGCTGGAGTGCAGTGGTGCGATCTCAGCTCACTGCAACCTCTGCCTCCTGGGTTCAGGCAATTCTCCCGCCTCAGCCTACCGAGTAGCTGGGATTAAAGGCACCCACCACCACCTCCGGCTAAGTTTTGTATTTTTAGTAGCAATGAGGTTTCACCATGTTGGCCAGGCTGGTCTTGAAATTCTGACCTCAGGTGATGCACCCGTGTCAGCCTCCCAAAGTGCTAGGATTATAGGCATGAGCCACCGTGCCTGGCCCTGATCTCTTATTTTAAGGGGTTCTTCCCCAAATGTCTTATGTGAACACTGTGCTTAACAAAACCTTATATCAGAGAATTTCTGTTCCTTCAGAGATCATAATCATGATCGTTCACCTTCTGATTTGCTAGATTTATGAGAAAACACAGCATTTTATACCCTGTTAAGGCCCCTGGAAAGAGTTTTAATGTAAGACAAGAAAGAACGTTTGCTAATGAAATGTCATCTGACCCAAAGATTGCGTACTGGGACACAATAACCAACTTAATACTCTAATTTCTGACTACATTTCCATCCCAAATAAACAACCAACTAAAATCACATTATTTATGCAATTACACCGTTGCATAATTGATTAATAACAGAAATGTATTGAATCTCACTGTGACATTTGGCATTTCCTATGACTGTCATTTCCTCCTCCATGGCTGGGACTCCATGGATTTCCTCTGTGCTTCCCTCCGATATTCCTTCTATAGAGGGTCCTGGACTAGCATGCCCATCTTTTCCTGCTTCCGCCTAGAACAAGCCCTGAGAGTTGTGGGCGCAAAGAGCTTGAAGAGCAGAATGTCTAGTTTCCAAACTGGTCAGTGGCTGCCCCATGGAAAAGTACCATACTGTAGTGGAAGGAGAGTGGGGACCCAACTCAGGATAGTTCCAGCAGAGAAGAGAGCACAGGGGGAGCATGAGGTAGGGGGAGTCAGTGCTTAGGCAGGTGGGCTCCTGGCTGTGCAGGTGGGGCAAATGTGCCAGATACATGGAGTTTAGAAGGAATCCGAGAACAAGTTTAATGATCCAATTACAACTCAGACTACCCGACAATGATGTAAGAGAAAGGAGGATGAACAAGCCACATAGAATGGGTTTTGCTTCCAGCCTTGCCCTCCTCCCAGGGGCATCTCTGACCACCACTCTAAATGTTAAGCTCCATGATCTTGGCATCTCGGGGTGAGGGATGTGGTGGCAAGAGGAAGAACGGCTGTTTTGAATTTTTTGAGTAAGTCCATACAAAAATGAGTGGAGATGTATGTTTGGAAATGGGGATCTAGAGATGTGAGTGCATCTTAAGTTCAATGCAACTGAGTGTTCCTCAGGGTGCCACCCTTGGTCTTTTTCTCTTAGCTTCCTGTTTCCCTGAGCAACACCATCTTCACTTCCTCATGGTTTAAATAACCACTTAAAAGCTGACAGCCTATACCCCTAAGACAGCCGTACCATGCTATATAGTAAAGTTCAGTGTTCAGCCCCTACCCCTACAACCTGTGATGTCTGAGAACAGGACTATCTTCAGTAGTCAATAAACCTTTATCTGCTAGCACACCCAACAGTACTTAAATTGCTGAATGAATGCTGACTCTAATAACAGGAGAAAGACTAAATAATAATGGTACTGCCACATTACAACATTATACAGCTATTTAAAAATCTTGCTTTTGGGCTGGGTGCGGTGGCTCACACCTGTAATCCCAGCACTTTGGGAGGCCGAGGCTGGCAGATCACGAGGTCAGGAAATTGAGACCATCCTGGCTAGCAGGGTGAAACTCTGTCTCTACTAAAAAATACAAAAAATTAGCCAGGCATGGTGGTGGATTCCTGTAGTCCCAGCTACTTGGGAGGCTGAGGCAGGAGAATGGCGTGAACCCAGGAGGCAGAGCTTGCAGTGAGCCAAGCTCGTGCCACTGCACTCCAGCCTGGGCGACACAGCGAGACTCCATCTCAAAAAAAAAAAAAATTGCTTTTGAAAAATATTTAGTGATGCTGTTACCAGTAGAGGATCTTGACTACAAGTTGTCCAGGTTCTTGGCTTTTTCAACAAAGAATTGGACAAACTGAAGCAACGAAAGCAGAGATTTATTGAAAATGAGGGTGGGACCTGGCTAAGCAGTGGCTCAAGGGCCCTGGTTACAGAATCTTCTGGGGTCCAAATACTGGCTAGAGGTTTCCCATTAGCCACTTGGTATTCATCCCATGCAAATAAAGTAGTGGCCCGCCATCAGTCTGATTGGTTGCTTTTGCTTTCTGCAACCAGACGCTGAAGTGAAGTTACAAAAGTTACACTCCCATGCAAACGTCTGATTGGTTGCAGACATTTCTGCCACTCGGAAAAGGCGGGGAGGTGGGGGGTGGGGGGTGGGGGGGTGTTACAAAGGGAGTAGCTTCTGGTCCTTTTGTTACTCAGGCATGGAAAGTTGAGGTTTTCCTTTCAATTTAGTTCTAGGAAGTCAGCAACAATCAGCCTTAGGTTCCTTGCCTCCAGACCCTATTCTCCTGCCTCAATACAGGGAAGGGCGAATAAAATAGAAAGGAAGATAGTGGAGATGCAATGCTGTATCATAATATAATCACAACCTTGTGAAAACATACACATGTATGAGCAGACCAAAAAGATAAGAAAATACATCACCATCATAGCAGTAATTATCTCCAGTGACAGGACTTGATTGCTTTTTTCTTTTTAAACTTCCCAAATTTTCAATGCATAAAGGATTATTTGTCTTATTTAAATATAAATAACTTAATATTTTATGGTATATTTCATTTCTAAATATCTGCCTTGATTATCCTCCTGTTGTTGAAAGTTAACACCAATAGTGAAATAAATTTCTATTAATACCCACTGGTTTAGGAATCACAGATTTTCAGACATATTTTCAGCCCACAAATTACAGCTACACATAATTAATAAATCTGGGACATGGCTATTTTCTGCAAATCAGAATGACTATGCTTAAGGCACATAAATAGAATTCTATCCGATTCCCATTAACTCAGCCACTGATCAGTTTGTCATATAATGTTTTATAAGGCAAAAAGCCATCACATAAGAAGTGATTGGAGTCAGAGCTGTGGGGATTAAAGATAATTTTGATTTTTTTTTTGAGACAGAGTTTTGCTCTTGTTGCCCAGGCTGGAGTACAGTGGCATGATCTCAGCTCACTGCAACCTCTGCCTCCCAGGTTCAAGTGATTCTCCTGCCTCAGCCTCCTGAGTAGCTGGGATGACAGGCACATGCCACCACGCCCTGCTAATCATTGTATTTTTAGTAGAGATGGGGTTTCACCATGTTGGCCAGGCTGGTCTCAAACACCTGACCTCAAGTGATCCGCCCACCTTGACCTCCCAAAGTGCTGGGATTACAGGCATGAGCCACTGCACCCAGCTGATAATTTTGATTTTTAAATAGCACTCAGTAGAAATCTTTCTCTGACTTTTCAGAAAGAGTAGGTGTAGGCTGAGCAGTACTTTGGGAGGCTGAGGTGGGAGGATCACTTGAGGCCAGGAGTTCGAGATCATGCTGGGCAATATAGTGAGACCTCGTCTCTATTAAAAAGAAAAAAAAAATTAGCTGGGTGTGGTGGCACATGCCCGCAGTCCCATCTACTCAGGAGGCTGCGGCAGAAGGATTTCTTAAGCCTAGGAAACCGAGGCCGCAGTGAGCTATAATCACACCACCGTACCCCAGCCTGGGCGACAGAGTGAGACCCTGTCTCAAAATAAAAAATAAAAATGAGTAGGTGCAACATAAACATATACATGTATCCACAAACACACATTGAAATTGCTCCCTTGTATTAAAATAAAACAATGACAGGTATGTACTGCAGTTGTGACTGGGTAAATTACTTGAACTAATATCTCCGTGGCTTAGGTTGTGTTTGTCACTTCATTCTGCCAACGAATCCCGTCAGCTGGGAGCTCTCTCATAGGTACATCTTTTGGGCCACCTTCTGTGGTCCCTGTGCCATTCTTTATGGAGCCAAATCTCTAACATGCCAGTGATCGCTGTTTAAGCTTTGGTTATATTTCTTTGTATTTTTCTTTCCACATTCACCCAAACAGACTGATTATTACATACCTTTCTTTCTTTGTCCTGTCTGCTACTGATAACATTGTCTACACTGGAGCATTCATGCCTGCTTCAAAGGCAGGGCAAGGCACTTGTAAACCACAGTGTGCAGGGTACAGAGGCTTAGATAATCTGTTCCTTAAATAACAAAATGAAACAAGAACCATTTTTGGAAAATCCTAAAAACAATTCAATTGCTCTAAAATAAATTATAAGTGGTATATCTTCCATCTTGAGACTTTGAGACGTCAATATTCCCCAATGAAGACACATATTACATAAAAGATCAACTACGTAAGGATATCTCATTTGTATTATTGAAGATTCTTTGAGCACAAGTGCAAGAGGAGAGGACTCTATCCCATGGACACAGGGTGTTCTTCCCCACCCTGGGCAGCTGGGCTTCAGGAAGGATGAAAATGGACCCAGAACACAGGTGGCCTCTCTTTGGTTCTCATCTCTTTCCGCAGATCAGCATTCTGTTTCTCAGATCCATGTGGTGGAATGTGGCTACCCCACAGCCCCCAGGCGTACATGTTACAGATTCCCCATTCGGCAGTCAACTTGCCTTTCTTTTCTGTTTTTTTGAGATGGAGTTTCGCTCTGTTGCGCAGGCTGGAGTGCCGTGACGTGATCTCAGCTCACTGCAACCCCCACCTCCCAGGTTCAAGTGATTCTCCTGCCTCAGCCTACCGAGTAGCTGGGAGTACACGTGCGTGCCACCACACCTGGCTAATTTTTTGTATTTTTAGTAGAGACAGGGTGGCCTTTCTATTCCCAAGTCCAAAAAAGTCTATGAAGAGGGCCAGCACAATGGCTCACACCTGTAATCCTAGCACTTTGGGTGGCTGAGACAGGAGCACTGCTTGAGGCCTCACATCAAGTTCCACATCAGCCTGGACAACAAAGTGAGACCCTGTCTCTACAAAAAAGCAAAATCAAAAGTCTCTGGAGAGAATTGTGTTGGTCCAGCTTGGGTGAGTTTTCCATTCAACTGGTGATGCAGGCAGAGTTGGGGAGTCATGGCTTCTGAAGCCCACACGATAGACTGGGAGCATGTCTCAGAGACGCAAGAATCATTGTGGACAAGGAGGTGCTTCAAATTCATAGCCTTACAAATCTATTAGAATACATCAATGGCAGAGAGCTTCTAGGGTAGAAGTTTGTACATGCAGGTCAAACAGAACTAGAGAGGTTGACAAGACATATCTCTGGGGAGAATACCATAGCTTTCACCAATGTTAAAGGGGACCCTAAACCCCCCCCATTAACAACCTTTAAGCCAGCACACACGCATGTGTGCACACACACACGTAACTCATTTTTTATAATGCACAACTATCCTATTAACATGAGCTGAACAATCTAAACCATTTAGTTGTTGGGTAGTACACAGCTATCTATACAGGACTGTCCGATATAACAAAATGTGATCGTTAATGAAAAACTGAAAAATCTAAACTTTCATAATAAACAGCCATGAATCCAGCTCTAAGTACATTATACTTTATAAGACCTGATGATGTAAACAGGTTAAATTATAAAAAACAACAACTGCCAAACTAAGAGAAAACTCAAAGAAAAATTTACTCTTAGAATTTGGGAATGTTTATTCCATATAGATTATTTAATTAAAGTTTGTTTCTTGATTCCATTACAGATTAATTAAAATTTGTTTCTTGATTCTGTTATATATGGAGAAACCACGTGAAAAGGGATGCTAGGATCTGAGTAAAAGACTTTAAAAAAAAAGGTTTATAGTAAAAACTAATCTTTTATATAACTTTTAGGACCACCTTGAACCCTACTGAAGTGTTATATTTCTTCGACAATTCTAAATTTCATAAAGAATGTCAGGCCGGGTACAGTGGCTCACGCCTGTAATCCCAGCACTTTGGGAGGCCAATGTGGGCGGATCACCTGAGATCAGGAGTTTAAGACCAGCCTGACCAGCATGGTGAAACCCCGTCTCTACTAAAAATACAAAAAATTAGCTGGGTGTGGTGGTGCACACCTGTAATCCCAGCTACCTGAGAGGCTGAGGCAGGAGAATCACTTGAACCTGTGAGGTGGAAGTTGCAGTGAGCTGAGATTGTGTCATTGCACTCCAGCTTGGGCAACAAGAATGAGACTCCATCTCAAAAAATAAAATAAACTAAAATAAATGCCAGTTTTTCTGTGTGTATTATATTTAATATGCATTGCATTTAAATTTTTTTTTAATTGTACAGGTAACACATGCTGATTGGTAAAGTATCTTGCAATCGGCACGACACACAGGTATAATCTTTCACATCATAATCTCCTCTCCTAAGGAGCTACTTTAAAAGTTTAGTTACATCTTTTTGTTCTAAAACTTTTTTAGAAAAAGTAAGCAGCTTTACTAAAAAGCTGTTTTTAGTAAAGATCTATCATACGATTTATAAACAATTTTAAAAATTAATCTGTTACATTTTCAGGTGTTAGCAGAATTTTCAATTCCTCAAAAACATGTCAATGTGATTTTATTTTATCTATGTCTCATTTACTTTTCTGTAAGTAGATACAACTTTTCCAAAAGATAGTCAATTCCCCAACTTTTATGTCGTTCTTCAAAAGCATCAACCTTCTCTAGACAATGTATATTGCATATTTTACCTGAAACAAGAAAGAGTAACACGTTAAAATACTATGAAGAATGACATCAGGGATTCTTTTAAAAATACTTAAAATTGGCTGGGTGTGGCAGCTCACACCTGTAATATCAACACTTTGGGGGGCCGAGGTGGGTGGATCACTTGAAGTCAGGAGTTCATGACCAGTCTGGCCAAGATGGTGAAACCCTATATCTAATAAAAATACAACATGAGCCGGGTATGGTGGCACATCCCAGCTACTTGAGAGGCTGAGGCAGAAGAATCGCTTGAACCTGGGCGATGGAGGTTGCAGTGAGCTGAGATTGCACTCTAGCCTAGGCAACAAGAGCAAAACTCCATCTCAAAACAAACAAAACCTTGAAATTATTTTAAAAACAGTGTATACTAAAGGTTTTTCTCTTCTTTTTAATCAAAACAAAGGAATGCTAAGGGCAAATTTCCTGAACTCTGAATTGTTATTATCACTTTTAACTCCCAAGAGAAAAATAAATACACCACTGGGCATGGCGGCTCATGCCTCTAATCCTAGTACAGCGGGAGACCAAGACAAGAGGATCGCCTGAGCCCAGGAGTTCGAGACCAACCTGGGCAATGTGGTGAAACCTCATCTCTACAAAACATTACAAAAATTAGCTAAGCATTGTGGTGCATGCCTCTGGTCCCAGATACTTGGGAGGCTGAGGTGGGAGGATCACTTGTGCCCAGGGAGGTCGAGGCTGCAGTGAGCTGTGATTGCACTTCTGCACTCCAGCCTGGGTGACAGAGCAAGATCCTATCTCAAAAATAAATAAATAAATAAATAAAAATATACCATCTCTCTAGAAAAGTTCAAATGCCTTTAACATAAAGCATACAGCATATATACAGAGCATATTTAGAGATTAGTTCCTTTTCTAAGATAAAACAATTTTAAATAAAATGATCTTTATCTTTTAAATTTTATAGACATACTGTAGATACTAATATACTAATAGTTCACAACAGATTTTTTTGGTGTTTGTTTGTTTTTTTTTAGATGGAGTCTCACTGTTACCTAGGCTGGAGCACAGTGGCACAATCTTGGCTCACTACAATCTCTGCCTCCCAGGTTCAAGCAATTCTCATGCCTCAGCCTCTCAAATAGTTGGGACTACAAGCATATGCCACCACACTGGCCTAATTTTTGTATTTTTGTAGAGACGGGGTTTCGCCATGTTGGCCAGGCTGGTCTCGAACTCCTGGCCTCAGGTGATCTGCCCACCTTGGCCTCCCAAAGTGCTGGAAATACAGGCATGAGTCACCATGTCCAGCCTAAAAGAGTTAACTTGACTTTATTTAAAAAGTTACAGCATAAGTCCACAAACTTACCAAACAACCTTTCAATTTCAGCATGTGGAACATAAAATGGTGGACCTAGGTAAAAGAGAAATAAATTCTCAGTTTATTTCCAATGACCTAGGTGTACTTGTTCTATATACCACTTCGTTATCCAAATAGGTGATGATGTGGCATGTTCTTCTCATTCTTCTTTTGCAAATCATACTGAATACATACACTGGCTTACTGAGAGGATGGCAATGTTACATACCCATCATATCCATCTTTAGCTTCGATGAGACAGCTAAGCCAGTCAAGGGACTTAGGCTCATTGAAATCAGAGTGGAGTCCGTCAGCAGATTCCTTTGGGGCTTCAACCATCTTCTAGTATACTGATTTTCTACCAACTCCTGCACTTATCCACATTTTATACACCCCTCCCGCTCTACTGCAGGATATACACTATAAGGAAGCTGAGCTTCCGCCCCCTTCTAAGAGCAGTAACCTCAGCCATCCACCTCCAGACAGGGCCTGCTGTATTTTCTTCCCAAAGGTTCTTTGTTAGGGCTCCTATTCATGAATGGAATTTAAAACAGATTAGCAGAGCTAACTTCTGCCTCTATTAATTTCTATTTCCATTTGATTGTCTCTGATTTAATTAGGGACACCAGGTCTCATCTTTTAATGAGTTTTTTAAGACCTCAATTTATTCAAGCAGAAACAAAATACTAGCTGGGCACAGTGGTTGACGCCTGTACCGAGGAGGGCAGATCACCTGAGGTCAGGAGTTCGAGACCAGCCTGGCCAACATGGTGAAATCCTGTCTCTATTAAAAATACAAAAATTAGCTGGGCGTGATGGCACACACTGTAATCCCAGCTACTTGGGAGGCTGAGGCAGGAGAATCGCTTGAACCCGGAAGGCAGACGTTGCAGTGAGCCGAGATCAAACCACTGCACTCCAACCTGGGCCACAGAGTGAGACTGTGTCTCAAAAACAAAAAACACAACAAAACAAAAAACAAAATTCTAACATATGTAAATACTTAAAAAACAAGCACGTAAAAAAGCTCAGTTGAAAATCAAAAAGGTGACTCTTACAAATTAAAAGTCTATGTATTTCTCCCTTTACAAGTCCAGCCATGACAAAGGTTAAGTTTCAATGTTCGAATGCATTAAAATGAATCCAGGAGAAAATATACCCCCAACAGATTCAAAACAAATAAAAGAATGCAATAGATAGGTTTTAAAACTTCAGAAATTAAAAAAGGACAATAATTTATAGCTTTTCCTGCACAACTCCTACATCCCCACATTCACTTCTCACCCCGGGCTTGTGTATGTGAAGGCATCCGTCCAACACATCACTACCACTTGGGTGATATGGATATGCAATATCCAACCACATTCCTCCTTCCTCCCAATAGGGCTCATGAGATTTCTCTTGTATATCAGGATCATCCACTTCCCCCCCTTTCTCCAGTCTGAGTTGTGAATGGTAAACAAAATGGGAAAGGAATACAGGAAAATCATGGACAATATAGGAAAAGAAAAAATTCTTATAGTTCCCATCAGCCAAAACTGGAATTACCTCCATGTATATACGCAGTATGCTTCCTGTGAGATAAATTAGGAGAAAATAATGCTTTTCCATGTCAGAGAATTTATATCAAGAAACTAAGCAACTAGTAAAAGAAAAAAAAAAAAAACCCAACAACTTTACCTGGATGTTTAGTTGGATCATAAGAAAAAACACACAGGAGATATTGAAACTTCTTTCCCAGGAGGGATAACATTGTATCTGCATAGCTAAAAGAACACAAGAAGGTATTTGTTACATTTCTCTACACAGGCAAAGGCTGGAGGGACAAAAGGCAGGGAAGGAAGCCAGAAGTTACTTTCGCTGATATTACTGAGTTTAAATTCTCCTAATAATCACAAGAGGTTGATTCTCATTTTAACAGTGAGAAGTGGGTTTAGCAAAGTATGACCCCTGCCTAAGCTGGGAATTGGTCCAAATGGGAATCAAATCGAGGCCTGCTTTCAGAGCTGATCAGAGCAGAAGACATCACATAAGGTTGGGTAGAGGCTCCTGGCCTGAAGAAGTACTCGAGGGCCTGCTTGGATGCCTGTGTGCTTGAGGGCAGTGGTTTCTAGACCAGGCTGGGTGTCAAAATCACTGGGGTGCTTGTTGAAAGAAAAGATGCCCAAGCTCCATCCCCACAGACCAATGCAGTCAGTTTGCCATGGGGCCTGGGATGCTACAATTTAACAAATATCCTGGGTGACTGGGACCCCTCCAGGGGCCTTATGTAAGAGAAAACACAATTCTTTTCCTCTATTAATTAGAGAGAAATTAGAATAACAAGCAGGTAAAAAAAGGTGGCATAAAATGAAAGCTCTGCAAGTGTGGCGTAAACCATGAGTGCAATGGAACTGTCCTTTGACAGCCAGGTCTGATTGGCTCAGAGCGGGAAGCTGATGCTAACAGGACCCATCGATGGACTGGGCAGAAGCCGGGGCTGGACCAGGGACAGACGATGAGTTGACCAATCAGATGACTGACTTGGAAATTGAATTAAGAGACCGAAGAGGACTTGCTAATTAGCTGTGGTCCTACTGAAAGTTGGAGCTTTTCTGTTGTATGGTGATTGGAGCAAGGAGGCTGAGGGCTGAAGGCAAATCAGTTATGTGGGAATAAAAATGGAGGAAGCTGAGGGATAAGGAGAGGACAGGAGATGCATGCAGGGAGGTAGAGAGGCCACGAGAGACAGGTCAAGGACAAAGATGGACACTCTTCCCCACACTGAGGAAGGAGCCTGCGCTCTTGGCGCTCCAGTTTCTACAGAGCCTGGCTAGACTATGATCTGTGTCCAGAGGTCTGTGAGAAGTTGGGGAGGCAAGTGTGGAGATTAGGAGTATGGACTCTATGAGATGCCCAAGCTCAAACCCTAGTTCCTCTACTCATTTATTTAAAAAACATTTATTAAGCTCTTACTAGGAGCTAAATATATACTATGCCAGACACTGGGGAAATAACTGACCTCAGGTGATCTGCCCACCTCAGCCTCCCAAAGTGCTGTGTCTACTCTTGGTCTGCACTTGGTGACTTTCAGTTTGCTTCCCACTGCTTGGTTGATTTTACCATGCCAACCAGAGCCTGTAGAAGGACTAACCTCTAAGGAGTGGATGAACATCTTTAGGGAGTGGGAAACACCTACAAATTTAGACATTAGCAGATCAGGTTTCATACACAAATGTGTCTTATGGAGACAGAGGTCTCAGTGATATTTTGAGTTGTTAAAGGACACTGATGTCACACGGGAAATGCAAAGCAGACACTGGACATGTGATGTGGATGTTTGGGAGAAAGAACAGAGCTGGAAATGTAAAGATTGTCAGAGCAAATGCCATGTATAATCTGTTCAGTTATTTCCCCTGCTTCTGGCATAGTATATATTTAGAGCATCGCAGGAACTTAGTAAATATTTGTTGAATAGCTGAATGAAAGTAACAGAATTGATCTTTAAAGATTTGATTTTTCAGCCAGGCGTGGTGGCTTACGTCTGTAATCCCAGCACTTTGGGTGGCCAAGGCGGGTGGATCAGCTGGGGTTGGGAATTCGAGACCAGCCTGACCCACATGGAGAAACCTACTCTACTAAAAACCGTCTCTACTAAAAATACAAAAAAATTAGCCAGGTGTGGTGGAGCATGCCTATAATCCCAGCTACTTGGGAAACTGAGGCAGGAGATTCGCTTGAACCCGGGAGGCGGAGGTTGAGGTGAGTCGAGATAGTGCCATTGCACTCCAGCCTGGGCAACAGGAGTGAAACTCCGTCTCAAAAAAAAAAAGAAAGAAAGAAAGAAAGAAAAAAGATTTTACTTTTCTCTCATAAAATGGTTTTTTTTTTTTTTTTTTTTTTTTTTTTCTTTCTGGTAGGACAAATATTGGCAATTTTTGGGTGAGAGCAAAAGGCTGAGGATGGTGGTCCCTTGGGGAATCACGACTTTTAGGCATGCAAGGAGGACAGGAGTTCTAGAAAAGAGATAAAGGAGGAACAGTGACAAAGAGGGGGAAACAGGAGCATGAAAATTAAGATGTGGCATGGTCTAATTTAAAAAGGTTAGGTTTGGCAGTAAGCCTTACTGATGAAACAATTTTTTAAAATAAAAATCTTATTTCACTGATGTGGAGCCTAACTTGTTTTTATATAGTTATTTATTTTTTTGGGATGGCGTCTTGCTCTGTCACCTAGGCAGGAGGGCAATAGCACAATCTTGGCTCACTGCAACCTCTGCCTCCTGGGTTCAAACAATTCTCCTGCCTCAGCCTCCCAAGTAGCTGGGACTACAAGCACATACCACCATAGTCAGCTAATTTTAAAAATTTTTTGCAGAGGTGGTGTCTTGCTTTGTTGCCCAGACTGGTCTCAAACTCCTGGTTTCAAGTAATTCTCCTGCCTTGGCCTCCCACAGTGCTGGGATTACATGTGTGATCCACCACACCCAGCCCACATAAAGTGTTTTGAACAATACCCGGCATAGGCAAGTGACTAATAAGTATTACTTGGCAATATTAGTGGAGGTGGTGATGATTGTGTTAGTATTACAGAAATATTCCCATTTTGCAGGAGTAAACCAAAGCTTAGAGAAGTTGCATACTTGGACCAAGGCCACACAGCTTGAAAGTGATACAGCCACAAGTCTTATAGCCTTATACCCAGGTCTCTGTAGCCAAATCCTATACTTTTTTAGACAAAGCTGGTATTAGATTTAGGTTTTTATAAATTCCAAATATAATAAGCTATTTCAAACTCATAAAAGTGTAGCTGATTTTCTAGAACCCAGAAAAAGTATAGAATACTAAAAAATTAAGAAGGCTAAACAAAAAGAGAAAAATTACTTACCGTTTGCGATCACCTGGATTAACGGCAACTAATGCTCCTCTATCCCAAATCATGTCAAATTTGCCAATATTTGTCCTACCAGAAAGAGAAAAAACATTTTATGGGAGAAAAATCAAATCTTTAAGAAGATGAACAGCGCCCCCCATGGTGCATGCTGGTACTTCAAACATCATCAAGATTACTAGGATCTCACGTCCGCATTTCCTCATAGAGTCCATAAGGATGTGTGGACCTGAGTGTGGAGAGCTGTCCATCCCCTCACGGTTTTAGGGGCCTGTGGCAGCAGCCTCCCCACTCTATTATGATTTGGGGACATGAAGAAAGAACAAAGGACGGTGTGCAACAACTCTGCTCTCAGCCTCTGGCTCAGGTATCAGGGACTTTCAGGAAATGAGCTCTTATCTCCCTCGGCCACTTGAAATTCATTTCTATTACAGGCCCAGCTGCAAGGTAGAAGACACAGTCTTACTCACCTTTCTTTTTCCCTAGCTGCCTCAGTTTCCCATAGTTTGGGAGCTAACCAAAGACAAAACACATTAAAGTGTGCAGACAAGAATGTAACAAAAATACCTGCAGAACAGACATTCAAAAAAATGCTTTGTGGGCCGGGCGCCGTGGCTCAAGCCTGTAATCCCAGCACTTTGGAAGGCCGAGATGGGCAGATCACGAGGTCAGGAGATCGAGACCATCCTGGCTAACACGGTGAAACCCCGTCTCTACTAAAAAATACAAAAAACTAGCTGGGTGAGGTGGCGGGCGCCTGTAGTCCCAGCTACTCGGGAGGCTGAGGCAGGAGAATGGCGTGAACCCGGCAGGTAGAGCTTGCAGTGAGCTGAGATCCGGCCACTGCACTCCAGCCTGGGCGACAGAGCGAGACTCTGTCTCAAGAAAACAAAAACAAAAACAAAAACAAAAAATGCTTTGTGGATGTTACACAAGCGGAGGAGAGTGATGAAGAGACCTCCACTCCCATGCCTGCACTGCTTGGCAAGCATTCAAGTTTTTTAAAGTGCAGATGTAGTATTCAACCTACCTGGGAAAATCAAAAATGCTGCAACAGTACAATGAAATGTTCCCCGAAGAACTCTGTAATGAAATAATGAAAACAAAATTTTTTGTTTTACTTAGTACTTACTTGAATAGTCAAGAAAAGAGGGCCAAGCAAAGCAAAAGTTCTAGGGAAAGAATGTGTTAATAAAACATAATTAAAGTAAATAATTTTACTGCACTTTATTGGCACCTTATTTTTTTCTTTTAAAACCTGTGTGAGGTTCTTTTGGGCCAACTCAGAGGCATATCACAGAGGACAACCTTGAAGATCAGTTGGCTGTTATTCACTTCAGAGTTTGCTATAAAATTCTAGCAATGTTTCCTTGAGCAGAGTGATATTTGTACTCTGCTAAAGATAAATCTGCAGGTCAACCAATTACCAGGCAGGGTGGTACTGAAAAGTCAGGTATTTTAAGTTATTCCGGAAATGTGCAATTGTGCTGATTCTTCCATTTTTGCTCATTCATTCAGCCAATGAGCATTTATTTGCTGAGCGCCTAGTGGACAAGACACCTATCCTGGGTTCAAGACAGTAGATTTGAATGAGACACAGTCTCTGACCACAGTGAGGACAGACTAGAGCAGAGAAGCGTGGGCACAGAGAAACATTACAATCTAGAACGGCCTGCTCTGTTATGGTTCTGTGCCTGCGAACTATGTGAACATAAGAGGCAGAGCAGGGGCTTGCCTGGGAGCATCAGGGAGACCAAACAAAAGGTGACTTTTGGCCAGGTGTGGTAGCTTACACCTGTAATTCCAGCACTTTGGGAGGCTGAAGCAGGCAGATCGCTTGAGCCCAGGAGTATGAGACCAGCCTGGGCAACATGGCAAAACTCCAACTCTACAGAAAAAATTAGATGGGTGTGGTGGCACATGCCTGTAGTTCCAGCTACCTGGGAGGCTGAGATGGGAGGGTCACTTGAGCCTGGGAGGTCAAGGCTGCAGTGAGCTGTGATTGTGCCACTGCACTCCAGCCTGTGTGACAGAGTAAGACCCTGTCTCAAAAACGAACACTTGGAGCAAAATAATCCTAAGAAATCAACAACAACAACAAAAATCAAGAGAACAAAACAAAAAAGAGGTGACTTTTGAAAGGGTGACATTCTAGGGTGTGGTCTGGGGGCGCACTCCAAGAGGGGGCAATATAACATAGACTTTAGGATCCTGGGAGCTGGGACGAAGAGCAGTGTAGGAAAGGTGTGTCAGCGCACAAGACTGCTAGATTTTATTCTGAAATGAGGTCCCCACACAGGTTTACAAGTAGAGGAGGAAGGGTCTTTGACAACCAGCCTGGGATCACTGGGTCAGCCCAGAGACGAGTAGGCCTGGAGGCAGGAGAACAGCTGGATCTCAATTTTGCCTGCAGATTGGAATCAAGGGGAGCTTTAAACAGTACTGATGCCAGAGCCCCACCCCTAGAGATTCTGACATAACTGGCCTGGGGTAAGACCTTTGGATTGGGAATTTTTATAAGATCCAAAGATGATTTCAAATGTGCAGCCTGGACGGGGAACTGCTGCTCCAAGAGGGGCCTGGAAGCAGGACTAGCCCTCTTTGGACTGAGTAAACTCCTTGGATTCTCTAATGCTTTGAGAATAGGGTGGGAGGAAGATGTGAAATAAAAAATACCATTGAGTTTCCTACTGATCTGAGCAAGAATTTTTTTTTTTTTTTTTTTTTTTTTTTTTTTTTTTTTTTTTTGAGACAGAGTCTTACTCTATTGCCCAGGCTAGAATACAGTGGTGTGATCTTGGCTCACTGCAACCTCCACCTCCCAGGTTCAAGTGGTTCTCCTGCCTCAGTTTCCTGAGTAGCTGGGATTATAGGCACACATCACCACAGCCAGCTAATTTTTGTATTTTTAGTAGAGATGGGGTTTCGCCATGTTGGCCATGCTGGTCTTGAACTCCTGACCTCAAGAGATCCACCCACCTTGGCCACCCAAAGTGCTGGGATTATAGGCATGAGTCACCACGCCCAGCTGAGCAATTAATTTCAATATTTAGAAAAGAGTACTTTGTGAGACACTGAGTATACAGATGGACGATAGATCCTATAGGACAATACAACTCTGACCCCACAACTGATTCAGGAGTTAAGAAGAAATTACTTAGGCAGATAGTGAGGGTACGGAAGGTTTTCCTCTTAATGAAAAGCAGCCTCAAATCATTTTTCTTTCTAACAAAGAGCAGCCTTTAAAATCGAGCTGCAGACATAGATGCTGGCAGTTTGTGCCAATCATGTTCAAAATGGTGGCTCTATCTTCCCTTCTCTGCCAGCCACCTGTACAGTAAGAAGCAGACAACATGGTGCCAGCCAAGGGAAGAGTTCATTTGCATAATAAGATTAGGGCGGGGAGACCAGTCTTCCCAGCACTTTATGTAAACATCACACTTGATTGAACCAATCTGTGAGCCCTATGTAAATCAGACACTGACTCCGCAGGCTGCACTATAAAATCTGGTGGTTGCACACCTGGCAGGTTTTTTCCGCTCAGGAGTCCCCTCTCTCTCACTAGAGAGAAAGTTGTTTTCTTTTCTCTTTCTCTTTTTTTTTTTTTTTTTTTTTTTTTTGCCTATTAAACCTCCACTCCTAAACTCCTCGTGTGTGTCTGTGTCCTAAATTTTCCTAGCACAAGATGACAAACCTGGGGTATTTACCCCAGACAAGGTAGCTGCTTCACAACCTCTGCAGTGACTTGGTCAATGACTGCCAGCTTCCCTAATTTTTACCATCACACTTCTTCCATTTTAGGACCAGCCAGAGAAAGGCAAACATGCTCTCCAAACCAATTTCATAGGATGCTCCATTCCTAGTTGCCCACCTCCAGCTTCCCTGTGCCAACAGCCTCCCATTGGGACATGCTGGGAGTTTTACTTTTGTCCACTGTAAAGCCTTCTCACTCCTCTGCCTGCCTTTGAGTCTCTGCCAAACGGATTCCCTCTGCTTGTTCTCACTTGGGTAGTGTTTGTTTATTTACAGTGGATCATTCTGCTCATAGCATAAAGACCACTCCCAAACCTATCATTTTCAGCCCAAACCCCACTCCATGCTTCAGACATAAAACCTTTGCCACTCCACAGGTCCCTTAAACTCATCATCTCTAGAAAAAGATTCGTTCTTTCTGCCCTTCTCATTTACTATTGACCATCCAGCCAGTTATCTGAGCCGGAAACGTGAACTCATCGCTCCTTTGGTCCTCATTCGGTCACAGAATCCTGTGGGTCTATCGTAAATGTTGCTTTAATCCATCCCATCTACTCGCTATGCCCCATCACTCTCCTCGCTCAGGGATTTGTGATGTCTTTCCTGGACCACGGCCACAGCCTCCTGTCTGGTCTCTCTGCCAGGAGGCTACTTCCCTTCAAATCACTTCCTATGAGGCCCCTTGGGTGACGGAAGTAGTATCATCCCCAGGTGTCCAAGGCCATGGACCCAGGCCCTGCCTGATTCCAGCTCTATCTGTCACCCTGCTTCAGGAAGCACCGCCAGGCTGGGCAGGGGTAACTCCCATCTCTTTCCTTAATACCCTATGTCTTTACACTTAGCTCCACGCATTACAAATAGCTTTGTCCCTGTTTCTCTTCTCTCCTAAACTAAGAGATTCTTTGGCGGGGAGGGTTGGGGTGGGCGGGGGGGGGGGGGGGTGTTATCTTTATCTCTTCAATGTCTTAGGCGGGGTCTGGAACATGATGGGCTCTCAGAAAATGTATGTTAATAAAAATAAAACAAATGTAAAAACTTGAGTACAGAAAGGCTTTGACCTCAGCTTTTCCATACATATGTCTATATTTGTTTAGGTAGCTATCACCTACATTTTTAAGCCCTTGCTCCTGATACTATATAATGTCTAGGATGAATCTGTGTGCTAAATAGGAACCACTGGACACATATATGGTATCCTCATAATACTCATGCTGAGAAAAACTTTTGTGGGGATATGGATACAATTATTTACCCAAACCAAAACAAACCTTAAATACTTTGGCTCCAGGAATTTCGGTGATTGGTTCTTCTGTGTAAGAAAGATTCTGCTCTGTAAAAAATTCTCGTATCCCAAGTTCACTGATTTCCACACCAACTACACTGTGTCCCCGGTTTGCAAACCTGCATAAAATCATACATTTACACTTAAATTATGTTTTCAAATGACTAAATAGAGGGTTATATTGGATTAAGCATATATTTTATTTAATTTAAAGGAATTTATATGAATTCAGGTTCACAGGGTTTCAAAGAACATGCAGGAAAGCAGATCTATATTATTTTCAAACCTTATAAAAATTCTGAAAAACTGACTTATATGACCTCAGGAAACAGTAAACATTTGGAAAATTATATATATCTTTTTTTTAATGTATGGAACAGTTGGAATGAAATTATAGATATGTAACTTAAAATACTGATTTAATACTAATTGATTTGACTAGAGGAAATGCTTTTCAATTTCTCTAAATCAGTACTGCCCATTAAAATTTTCTGCAATGATGACAATGTCTGTATCTGTGCCGTCCAATAAAATAGCCATTAACCACGTTGGCTCCTCGTGATTGAGGAACTGAATGTTAAATTTTATTTAGTTTACATTTAAATAGCCACATGTGGCTAGTAGCTACTGTACTGAAGTGAACAGGTCTAGAACATTAGCACTCATTTGTATACTAATCTTGTAGTTTCCATTTGCTTAAAATAAACACTATCCAAAATTTGTATATTTTATTATATACAATAGCATTTTCCTGGTAATTTTATCTGTTTGTTTATTTATTTATTTATTTATTCATTTTTTGAAACGGAGTCTCACGCTGTCACCCAGGCTGGATGGAGTGCAATGATGCAATCTCAGCTCACTGCAACCTCCACCTTCCGGGTTCAAGTGATTCTCCTGCCTCAGCTTCCTGAGTAGCTGGGATTACAGGTGCCTGCCACCATGCCCAGCTAACTTTTTTTTTTTTTCTTTTGAGACAGAATCTCACTCTGTCAGCCAGGCTGGAGTACACTGACACAATTTATCAGCTCGCTGCAACCTCCACCTACTGGGTTCAAGCAATTCTCCTGCCTCAGCCTCCAGAGTAGCTGGGATTACAGGTGTGCCCCACCACACCCGGCTAATTTTTGTATTTTTAGTAGAGACAGGGTTTCACCACGTTGGCCAGGCTGGTCTCAAACTCCTGACCTCAAGTGATCTGCCTCCCAAAGTGCTGGGATTACAGTCCTGGTAAGTTTTATAATTAACAGAATTCAGTCTCAGGATCTTGGACTCAAGAGAAAACAGTACCGGTGGCACAAATACCTAGGACAATTATGATTTTATGTCAAGTGAAATAAAAACATAGTTCTGCTATAATATAACATGTGCCTTCCTACAATCACTGCACTATGCTAAATCACGCAATAAAAATCGCCAGGCTGGTGGGGAAAGTGAGGGCACAGCATTTAAAATCTTTGTCAGTGCCACACTGAAAAACAAAAACAGGAACCTAATAACAACAGTTTTCTATATATTAAACGGTTGAGAAATAGATAAATACTACAATAGGGGACTTTACTGTGAAAAAGACCTCAGCTTACTGAGGTAGCTGAGGGATGTTTGTGCATTCCATCTATTCATCCATGGCTTAGTTCAACTGGGTGCAGTTTTCTGCTTTTACCTAAGGCTTCTTACAGATGAAATCACACACAAGCAAATGTGAAATTTATTTCATGTTCAAATTGTTCCCAAATATATCAATTGAGTTAGAATTCAGTTTTGAAACAAGTATAGCAGGACTGACTGTACCTTTTATCTACAAAAGAGTACATACTTTCATTGTGGGCAGAGCATGAACTGTTGAGTTGTAAAATGAAACATTAATAAATTGTCTTTCATCTTTCGTATTTCCTAGGATATTTGTAAACATACAGGGAGTTTTAAAATTCTCCATACATTTTAAAGTTACAAAATGTAAACAAAAATGTTATTCAAATTGGCTGCATGTGTTTTTATTTCTTATTCAAAAGGTGGAAAAATGAAGCATAGCCTACTACAACCTGTAACAAAAACAAAATAAGACCAAGTGTGGTGGCTTATGCCTGTTATCCAGCATGTTGGGAGGGAGAATCTCTTGAACCCAGGAGTTCAAGGTTGCAGTGAGCTATAATTATGCCACTGCACTCCACCCTAGCTGACAGAGTGGGACTGTCTCAAAAAACTCAAAACCAAAACCTAAGTATCTTAAACATTTTGTTTTAATGCTTTTTGGCCTTAGCTCATGATCAGTTTTTCTATTCACATCTGATGTCCGTATAGACCTCAATACATAGATCAGTTACATAAATGAAAAATCATCTACTACCATAACTTCTTACATGTAATTACAGTAGCTCAGTTCTAATATATATATATATAAAAAACTGTATTTACGTATATATACACATATATACACATACTTTTGGAGATGGAGTCTCGCTCTGTCACCTAGGCTGGAGTGCATGGGCTCACTGCAACCCCTGCCTCCTGGGTTTAAGCAATTCACCTGCTTCAGCTTCTCAGGTAGTTGGGATTACAAGCATGCGCCGCCACGCTTGGCTAATTTTGGTATTTTTAGTAGAGACTGGTTTTCACCATGTTGGCCAGGCTGGTCTCGAACTCCTGACCTCAAGTGATCTGCCCACCTTGGCCTCCCAAGTGCTGGGATTAAAGGTGTGAGCCACTGCACCTGACAAGTTCTGATATTTTTTGTAATTTTTTTAAAATGGCTTTAGACCCCAAATATTCAACAATCACATTTAATTGGCTATTTCATACTATTTTCCTAATGTTGCCTCAGAACCTGTTACATTGTTACCATTTATGATGACATTGCATGACAATCTGTTTATAGAGTTAATCTTTTTTTGAGGGTAGTTTTGAAAGTAACCATCTCTTTTGGCTCAATGAATTGGTTAAAATACAGGTGTAATAATATAGTTTAAATATTCTCAATTTCACATGAATTGAAGACCACACTTGAATCTTAAAGTCATAGCAGCCCTCTAACAAAGGCTCTCAGCTACAGTTGAGTGTGTGCTGGCTGCAAAAATTCTATCATCTCTACTTGAAAATCAACTCCCAAAAAATGCATGCATACTCTGTTAGTCACCGATATTTATATTCAGAATAGACCATTTTTAAATTATTATATTTTACATTTATTAATCTTTTAGTTTTAATTTGTTTTTTGAGGCAGGGTCTCACTATGTTGCCCAGACTGGTCTCAAATTCCTGGGCTCAAGAGATCCTTCTGCCTTGGCCTCCCAAAGCGCTGGGATTACAGGCAGGAACCACCACACCTGGCACATTTACTAACCTTTTCATACATTCTTTTTTCTTTCCTGCTCAATGATCAAAGTTCTCAACATTCAAGCTTATAAATAAATGCATATCTTGGCAGGTATGATTGTGACTATATATTATCATTACAACAGAGTTCTGTAGAGAACGATGTCGAGGTGACTTTAGGGTAACTCACAGTAAAAGTGGCTTGTGAAAGTGAATTCTCTTTGTAGAGAATTACTCACAAGAAATACCTTCTTAATCACAGGTTTTATAACAACCGTTCACGATAACAGAAACTCCTGTGTTCCCTGGTGGGAGGGGAAGGTTGAACTGAACTGTGGACTATGAACATTGTCCTGCCAAAAAGCTGTAATTCATTTTGAATTTCTCTGTCCACCACCATTTCAAATATCTAAAAATTAACTTAGCTAAATTCCTAAACCACCTACAAAAACTGAACCACATACAAGGATCCAGGAAATGTAAGAGGGAAGGCTGTTTTTTCTCCCCACATTGGCTCCAAACTGATTTTTTGATTTCGAAACTCAATCCAGAAAGACTTCATACCTGTTTCTGTTGTTTCTTACTGCTTGAGAATATTATTTCCAATTATATACCCATCACTAACAGAAACATAAGGAATTCCTGTGTATTTCCTGAAAATGGAGTTTCTAAACTCACATTCTGTTAAATCACCCAAAGAATTCATCATTAAGACAAGATAATTCTGTTAATGTTTATCTGCTCATACCATTTCATCTCAACCGCTTTTCCACAAAGAGGAAAAAATACCCTCAGTCCACTCTTGCCTTTGAGAAAAGTATCTAAATGCTTCTTTAACAGCCTGAGGAGGAAAAAAAAAAAAAAGTTTTCAGGACAATTGTATCATGGGTGAATACTTTTCATTCATTATCTCACTTAATATTCCCAACAACCTTAATAAGCAGATGCTATTGATTATTATACTCTCCAGCTTACATATGAAGAAACAGGTAACTTGCTCAGACACCCACTCAGTCAGTGGTAAATCTGACTTACACCCAGGGCTCTCCTGATTAGTAATTTAAAATAATTTTTTTCTTGGGTATTTTTTGAGAATTCTTTATTAATTCTCTAAATATATACTATTTTGGGGGTGAAGGAGCCTCTGGAGCCATGGATTTTTCAACATTCATTTCATGATAAGTTCTCTAGACATGGACTCAAGTCTCAGAAGTAAACCTGAGAAGTGTAACTCTTGTAGTTTCTTGTAATTTCCTCTGTGGAGATGTGGCTCTTCTAAGGTCATCCACACGACAGAAATAAGCCAATGTTTCTGGGATGATGATGATGATGACGTCATCTCCTGGGGAGATGGGCGTGGCTGCCCAGAACAAGCAATGTCTATAATGACCACTTTACTCAGCACTGGTCCCATGATTTATTTCTGCTATGAAGACTACTACTACATTGCACAACATCCTAGCTCACTTTTTAATTTCTTGCAACTTCTCTTCTCCCACCGTAGAGATAATTCTTCAGCATCTGAACACATCCTATTGGAAAGCAAAGTCAGACACTGCTGGTTTTCAGTATAAAGAACTGTAAGCATAAACATTGCCTGAGTACCTGTTGCAGGTATAAATATTCATGACTAATACACAGATGCTGCAGGGATCAAAGAACATATTTTAAAAATCTAAGATGTCATCATTCGTAAGTCACACCATTATTTACACACTGTGGGAAGAAAAGACACTGCCAATTAAACTACATCATGCCATAGATGCACTGTGATTCAGGAGACACAAAAATGTGAAGAATTAAATGTGCATCTGAAAAATTAGTCAAATAATGTGTACTTATATGATTATTTCTATCTCAAAGTCAGTTTCTGATAGAACATTTCTCTATTATATACTCAATATTTCTTACTGATGTCCTTGTTCCAGATGAAAAGCAGTTTTACCGTTCACCCACTTGTCTTGCCATTCTTCCAGAGTTAGTACTTGGTTTTTCTGTACCTCAGTATTGGAGTACTCTTCGATGTCAAGTGAAGTTCTTGAACCATCCATAGTTTCATAGACACCTTTGTCTTACAAGCATATGTCTTCCCTGCCTAAGTGGAAAATATTTGCAATGTTGTCATTTAAGGTCATTGGAATTCTATTGATGAGCTAAATGAAAACCTATTATTCTTAGCAGTATGACTTTTAAAAAAATATTTCTTTCTTTTTTTCTGTTTTTACTTTTGAGACAGAGTCTCGCTGTGTCTCCCAGCCTGGGGTACAGTGGTGTGATCTTGGCTCACTGCCACCTCTGCCTCCCAGCCTGGGGTACACTGGTGTGATCTTGGCTCACTGCAACCTCTGCATCCCAGGTTCAAGCAAATCTGCTGCCTCAGCCTCCCAAGTAGCTGGGACTGCAGGTGTGTACCATCACGCCCGGCTAATCTTTCTTTCTTTCTTTTTTTTTTAGAGATAGGGTCTTGCTCTGTTACCTGGGCTGGAGACCTTGGCTTACTGAAAGCCTCAACCTCCTGAGTTCAAGCGATCCTCCAACCTCAACCTCCCAAGTAGCTGGGACTTCAGGTACACACCAACACACCTGGCTAACTTTTGTGTGTATATATATATGTGTGTGTGTGTGTGTGTGTGTATATATATATATATTTTTTTTTATAGAGATGGTTCTCATTTTGTTGTCCAGACAACAAAGAACTCCTGGGCTCAAGGGATCCTTCTGTCTTGGCCTCGCAAAGCACTGGGATTACAAGTGTGAGTCACTGCACCTAGCCAGTTCAGCATCCAATAAAAAGTGATACAAAAAATTATTTTCAGTGCGCCTGGTGGTAGAGGCAAACCCCTTAATACACATTACAAGAGATAGTTAAATAAACTGAGTTATATCTTAATACAAGTGTTTCCTCTCTCTCATGCCCCAATCATCCAGATTTCTGCGACCAAATGTGAAGGTTCTTCCCCCCAGCACACCACATATTGGACACCAGTTGGGTATCTTCTGATTTAATTCTGACATTACCTACCTGGAGATAGTGTCAGATCTGTATGTTGGGAGTTCAATCCCTACGACTTCCCTCCTCACTTAGACACCAGTCGCAAGTCCAGGTCTTGATCGGCTTCAAGTTGGGGTTCCCACACCCTCCACTTTGGGTTCGCTTAATTTGCTACAGCAACTCACAAAACTCAGAGAAATACTTAGTTATCTTTGCACATTTATTATAAAGGATACTGCAGAGGATTCGGATGAAGAGATAGGTTAGCTGCAGGTACCTTCACCTGTTCAGCTATTAGGAGGCTCTCCAAACCCCATCCTCTTGGGTTTTTATGTAGGCTTCATCACGTAGGCACGATCGTACTTACTCCTAATCAACTCTAAATTCTGCCAATTGTCCCAATTTCCTATCAATACGCTCTCAGTCTCTCCAGTCATCAGCTATACTATCAGTATCATCTTGGAGAATTCTCTCCTGGAATCTGCCCGGATTATTCTCTATTCCTAGCTTTTTGGGATCTCTCTTCATCATCATTCTGGAGATTTCCTTCTTGTCTAAATCTCCAGCTTTATTTCATATCTTCCTCTTTTTTGTTGGTGTTGTTTTTTAGTGACCACCTTTATATTGGTGAAGCCCAACCTCCAGAGCTTTTTGAAAAAGCGCAAGGAAGAAAAATATTGTTTTTCCATTTTGCACGTATAAAACATGGTTAGACTATTTCTCATCCTTGATGTATAGTTCTGCTGGGTATCAAATTCTTGGTTAGAAGTGTGGGGGCCATAGGGTGTTGGCACCCTAAAGGTTTTCACTAAACAGTGAAAAATCACGCCCACCTCAGCCTCCTGAGTAGCTGGGATTACAGGCGTGCACTACCAGGTCCAGCTAATTTTTGTGTTTTTAGTAGAGAAGAGAGTTCACCACGTTGGCCAGGCTGGTCTTGAACTCCCGGCCTCATGTAATTCACCAGCCTTGGCTTCCCAAAGCGCTGGGATTCCAGGCGTGGGCCACTGAGCCTGGCCATCCCTCTGCTTTTTTTATTTCTCCTTCTGGGACCCCTATTATTTGTCTCTAGAATCTTCTGATGTGGTACGGTAAATTTCTCATTTTTTCTATTTTTCTGTATCTTCATCTTTTCGCACTATTTTCTCAAAGATTTACCTTAATTCTCATTTTTAAAACTACTTCTTCTTCTTCTTCTTTTTTTTTTTTTGCTATCAATCAGCCAGTGCTTTGGGCGACCAAGGCAGGATGACGGCTTGAGGCCTGGAGTTTCAGACTAGCTTGGGCAACATAGTGAGACTCCCATCTCTACAAAAACAGTTTTAAAATTGGCCAGGCATGGTGGTGTATGCCTGTAATCTTAGCTACTCAGGAGGCTGAGGCAGGAGGATGGCTCGAGCCTAGGAGTTCGAGGCTGCAGTGAGCTATGATGGTGCCACTGCACGCCAGCCTGGGCTATAGATCAAGATCTTGTCTTAAAAAAAAAAATAGAATAGGTACTAAAATGAATAAAGGCAAAGAATGTGGGTGGGGCTTACATTGTAGGGTGATGTGAGTGTATTTCATTTGGAAACCTAGATGTATTTATTTATTTATTTTTTAGAGGTAGGGCCTCACTCTGTCACCCAGGCTGTAGTGCAGTGGCACAATACAGCTTCAAACTTCTGGGCTCAAGGGATCCTCCTGCCTCAGCCTCCAAAGGAGCTGGGACTGCAGGTGCACAACCCCATGCCTGGCTAACGTCTTTAATGTCTTTGTGCTAGTCAGACTTTCCACAGATGGATCTCCCAATTCCTGTCTTAAGGATTCTGTTGTTGGAGTCACTGTTATATACTCATATAAGAAAAGAAGAAGCGAAGTAGGCGAGGGTCCCAGCATCCAGTTTGCTGTACTCAATTAATCCTCATGTTTTCTGTATGTTCCCATGCTCAACTGGGTATTGTATCTTCTCAGTCTAGACACTCTGTTTTACCCTTTCCAGAGAATAAACCCCCAAAGTGTGGTGAGATGCACACACTCGGTTGCAAGAAGTTGAGAAAGGGATCTGGGAATTTGGCCTGTTCTGAACCAGCATTTCAAGCAATCCTTCTTGTTTCAACCATACTCTCACACTTCATGGAGGCACCTGGTGCTGCTAATCCTGAGCATTTGGGGATTCTGTAATGCAAACTGGGCTGCTCAATGGCTTTCCTCATTGCTGGTTTAGAATTCAGCTTCCTTGAAGTTGCAAAATCCTTTCCCACTTGTCCGTTTGCCTTTCCAAAATTTTATTAATTTTTTCTCTCCTGTC
This sequence comes from Chlorocebus sabaeus, assembly GCF_047675955.1. Taxonomy (NCBI): domain Eukaryota; kingdom Metazoa; phylum Chordata; class Mammalia; order Primates; family Cercopithecidae; genus Chlorocebus; species Chlorocebus sabaeus. The sequence goes on from NC_132920.1 coordinate 18,157,377, forward strand.
CTGGCTATCCTAGTACTTTATGCCTTAAAAAAAAAAAATTCCTGTTACTTTCAGGAGGCAGCAAAAACAGACTAAAGTAGATATTGAACCATAGTTTAATATCCTATCTCTACTCCACACATTTGTATTTTCAAGTAATTTTCTGCAGCTTATTTTTTTGCATGGGAAATGCACACTAAGGAAACTGATAAAAGACATGTACAATGTAAACTAACAATAAAATTCAAAGTCTCTCAACTGACTGAAGGCACAGTTTCTTTCCTTTCCTTTCTTTTTTTTTTTTTTTTTGAGATGGAGTTTCACTCTTGTTGCCCAGCCTGGAGTGCAGCAGTGCGATCTCGGCTCACTACACACTTTCTTGGCTAACGGGACCCCAGAGTAACCTTGAAAACTGAGTTCTGGGCCAAGAGTAGATAGAGTGTCAGATACAACTCTATACCTCCTCTCCTGCTAACCACAGTTAGGCTTTGTTCCCTAAGGGCTTAAGGGAAACCAGCCCTTTCAGAAGATTCTACTACTGATATCAACCAACCCCCTGATGCTGCCCCTCCTTTTGTGCCTGATAAGAAATCACAGACCACAGAATGGTTTTGGCCAGTCTACTGAGAATGCACAGTAAGGGTTTTTCTGTCCTCTACTTCACCTTTTGATGTAAGAGGGCCAAAAACTCCATCCATCCTGTGATCGTGGTAACACTGCCATTTTTTGTGCATGGTACCCATGAAGCTCAATTACACATGGGTACTTTCCTCCTTTCATAAATATTCATGAGTCATCCTACAGCTTACTGAATATGTATATTTGGCCACCTTCCTCAGCATAAATTCCTGTTCCCTTTGCCCCTCCCTGGAAGTGTCAGTTTCTGGCTTCTGGCCTGAGGCTACACTTCTCAGCCTGTCAGAATGGCCACTCTACAGTCTGAAACCATTCATGAGAAAGAGATCTCCTTTCTAAATTAAGAACTTCTCATTCTTTAGCTGACAGACCATAACTGCAGATCTACCTGAATATATGAGGAAAATGCCTGTTCTTTCAATGTCAACTTTGCAATATTAAGGACAATATAACACCATCATTCTAACATTCCCTTTAAATTATCAGTGAAACTAGTTTGGATTATACTAGCATGCTATTATTGGTGGGTCTAATTTGATGATTAATCTGTGAAATAGCAAACATTGCATAAAAGCATATATTTCAGGAAAATTTCCCCTTTTGTTGCTAAATTTGGCCTCAGTATGCTTAGGATATAGGGAGGAGGCATTTCTCTCATTACTTGGGAACATGAATTCACTTCTTATCAAACACTTGTTGACAAATGGCTTCTGCAAGACCCTGGTGGTATCAGGAGGTGACTCTCAAAAGAGTTTTCTGAGAAGTCAGTGGAAAATTTCTGATTTATATTGGGTACAGAAAAGCAAAATAATGTTACAGTTTTCTCATCTTCATTTTCTTTCAGAAACTCTGGAACCTAAATTCAAGGCTTCATAAAGCAGTTCTCTACTTAAAAGAGAAGCATAATCTTTATCATAGTGCCACAGCAGCTGGAGTAGCACAACTCTATTGCTTTCACACAAACTTGAACTGTCTAACAAAATCATGCACATAATTTAATCACGTCTTAGCTGTTTGTTTTTGAGACAGGGTTTCCCTCTATCCCCCAGGCTGGAGTGCAGTGGTATTATGACACTTCCATCTCCAACACTGGGGCTCAAGGAATCCTCCCACTTCAACCTCCTGAGTACCTGGGACTACAAGGGTGCACCACCATGCCTGGCTAATTTTTAAATATTTTGTAGAGACAGGGTCTTGCTATGTTACCCAGGCTGGTCTCAAACTCCTGGGCTCAACGTCTTAGCTGTTCTAACAATTTCTCAGCACGGACTCCACTTGTACATACCATTTCTAGAGAAATAAAGTTTATTGCTATAATAAAAAAAAAGTGCACATTACAAGAATTAAGGAAGGGAAATTTCACAATAATTCCTGCCCACAAACAGAAAGTGTAGATGTGCTCCTTTGGTCATACAAGTCCTCAAGTTGTTCTGGTCTCCATTCTCACCTTTTCAAAAGCATCTGCTACAGTTTTGTTTTTAAATTTCATAAAATTGAAGAGAAACTTCCCTAAGGTGCACAAATCTTAAAAGAGTATGACTCGGTGAATTTTTTACATATGCATACACCTGTGTAACCCACCACAGAACAAGACAGAATGTTTACAGCACCCCAGTTTCCCACATCTCCAGGGAATCACTCATTAGTTGGCAGTATTTCTCTTTTTCTAAAAATCATTAATACACCAGGCTGGGGCAAAAACCAAGAGTCCGTTTCCACACACACAAAAAAATTTGAAAAATTAGCCAAGCGTGGTGCAGCGAGCCTGTAGTCCCAGTTACTGAGGAGGCTGGGGCGGGAGGATCACTTGAGCCCAGGAGTTTCAGGTTACAGTGAGCTATGATTGTGCCACTGCACACTAGCCTGGGCGACAGAGGGAGACCCTGTCTGTAAAAGAAAAAAGAAAAAAAATAAATAATTAAAACACACCAATGCTTTGGACACACTTTAAATACTGGACCTTGGATTCAGGACATTTATCGTCCAATCTCGTTCTTCCCAGTTTCCACTTCAGCCCTGAACCCCACTTCACAGGCCTGATTGCTGGGCTGTCTACGCTTGTAAGAATTCCTGGGAGCCCTAGCACAGGCGCATACACTCCTAGCAAATCGTTCGGTTTCTCACCCGCCCCCTCCGCCCCCTAGGGAGCCTACCTCGCTCACAGCACGTTGCCAGCCTTTGCCTCCGCCACCGCCGACGTCCTCATGAGCCAGTCCAGGTCCGCGCCCGCCTCCGCCACCTCTCGGCGCCCCGCCCGCGCCCCGCCTCCGCCCGCGCCCCGCCTCCGCCCTGCCCCGCCTCTTTCCCGCGCCCCGCCTCCGCCCGCGCCCCGCCTCTTTCCCGCGCCCCGCCTCTTTTCCGCCCCGCCTCAGTTCCCGCCCCCTTCCTCGGCGCCCCGTCTCCACTCCCGCCCCGGACCTCGTTGCACAGACTCCACCCCCTTCCCCAGGCGCCTGGGTTTGCGCAGCGGCGGAAATGGGCAGGGCGGAGCGAGCGCCGCGGCTAAAGCGAAGGCGGGGACCCTACCCATCCCTGGTCCCGTCGGCTCCTCCCACCCCGGGTCACGCCGTGACAGGGGCGGAAGCGGCGGCGGCGGCGGCGGCGGCCGAGAGGAGGCTGGGGCTCGCCGCGCGGCTCCTGCCGTCCTGTGCGCGCGGCGCGCGGCTCCGGAGAGGCGCCCGCAGTCCAGGGCGGCGCGCACCGCCTCGCTGGCGCTCAGAGGTGGGAGACTCCCCACTCCGGGGACGTGCGTGGGGACCGTGGCGAATTTCGGGTGACAGCGTTGCATAAAGCAGCCTGGTTGGGGTGCAAGCCCTCCCTCTCCCCCTGTGCAGCGCCCCTCACCGTAGTGGGAGGTGGGCGGGTGCCCCAGGGACGGATACCTCCTGCCCCGGATTAAAAGAGGGTGCGGGGTGGGTAGCTGTCTGAAGAAGGGGGAATTCCCGGGCTAGGGTGTTGGGGTAGTGGGGTCGCCAGATTCGTCGCGATGTTGCCGGTCTCCTAACCCCCCTACAATGTTTCCTTTCTGTACAGCGGTGCCTTTTCCCCGAGACTCCCGGCACCTCTTCAGCGAAAAGGTGAGCCCCGGGGCAGTTGCTTCTCCGACTTCGAAAAGCTTCCGAAAGCTTCTCGGAAAGCGAGGCGGCTGCAGCTGGCACCGGGAGTTTGGGGCTCCCTCCTGGTGACTATCAGAGCCGCGGGAGAACCCCACGGTCCTGGAGTAGGAACTCCCTCGCTCGTTCTTCCCGGCCGGTAGGGTGCGGCCCGGAGCCCGCACAGCCTTGCAGGTGTTGTAGTAATCCTCTGGCACAGCCACCACGCATTGAGACTTGATGAGCATTGCCAGGTTGCTGGGGTAACTCCTCTGGGATTGGAGATTTGGAGGAGGGGTGGCCCGATTAGGGTAGCTGTTAGTCAACGGCCGGGCAGCTGACAGGTGAAAGAGGAAGGAAGAGGCCGACCCAGCTGTAGAAAGTTAGGGTTCAGTGATGTGGAAACCAGCCACATAGAGGCCCAGTCTTCCCTTGGGTGATCCTGGAGGACTCCCCAGTCCACTCCAGTTGGGGAATCCCCCACACCACGTATACACACATAACTCAAGGCTTTGGCTAGTTTTGTTTTGTGTTTTTAAATCTATTTTAGTGGCAGAAAGGCGAGTGGGAGGGAAGGCTTCTTCAGGAGGTACATGAGAAAATTACCATCAATAATTAATTGTCTTGCAGGGAGAGTCAACAAAAGATGTCTAGGCAATTGGGGATTTAATATTGAATCATTGAACTGCATGCTGAATATTGAATAATTCAATATTGAATTGTACTGGATCCCTATTTCTGAAGATTTGATTAGTATGGGAGTAATAAGGTGCTAGTCCCCATTATTTTAAGTGTCCCAAAGGAAAATTACTGTTTCTGTTGTCTCTGAAGAAGTTTCTAGTAGTTGGTCCTATTTTTAGAAGTTGTACTGACTCCACTATGAATTTGTATTTTAGATTGGTCCTTTTGATTCATATTTGTATGAATTCTGTGTGTTTCTTAAACATCTTTTTGAGGCCAGGCGCCGTGGCTCACGCCTGTAATCCTAGCACTTTGGGAGGCCAAGGTGGGCGATCAGTTGAGGTCAGGAGTACTTCAAGACCAGCCTGGCCAAGGTGGCAAAATCTGGTCTCTATTAAAAATACAAAAATTAGCCGGACGTGGTGGCACACACCTGTAATCCCAGCTACTCGGGAGGCTGAGGCAGAAGAATCCCGTGAACCTGGTGGGGTGGAGGTTGTAGTGAGCCGAGATGGCACCACTGCAGTCCAGCCTGAGCCACGGAGGAAGACTCCGTCTCAAGAAAGAAAAAAAAAAATTTTTTTTTGAATAAGCTGCTTCAGAAAAACCTAGGAATTATAATGAAATTACATATTGATATATCCACTTATATATTTACCAAAAAAACCCACTTTTTTCTTTTATCACATTAAAAGAAAACCAAAGCCAAATTTTGAATGCTTGAATTAAAAATTAGAAATATGTGTATAATGTTGAGCATGAAACAAATTGATTATATTTAGGTGTGTTTATTAATTTGAAAAATCAAAAAGGAAAACATTTTAATATACTAAAAAGTTTTTTCTTCATTTTAAGACCCTATAAAGACCCAGCAAGTGGAAATATATAAATTACATTAAGTGTCAAAAATTCTTAGAATGGGTTCATATAACCCTCAGTTGTATAAAGTTGAAAATATACTACCATAAAAACCTTCAGTCAGATTTAATAATGGCTTTTATAGCTCATGTTTTCATTTCCTTGTTAACTATTTCTTGAATTCTTTGTTGCATTAAGTACATATTTTCTAGTATTCAGTTAGATTAAAATGTTTGATGAAATTTCAGGAAACTATACTTTCTTTTGAGAATGCACACCTTCCCAGGTGACAGGGTCAAATGTTGCATGAACCTAGGCTGATTCATTTATGTTCCTAAACCTCACATTTGACTTCAGATATTTTTGCTATAATACTTACACATGTAAGTATTATATCTATGCTATATATTTACAAATACTGTATTATATATTTACATATGCTATATTTGTGGTTCATGTTGTGAATAATGTCAGGTATATTTTATATATAAATGAAGAGATTTGTATATTTACATATATAAGAATTCATATTTGTATGTGTCTGTGGAGAGATTTGTTAGAGTGGATGGCCTGTTTAAAATAGAGTCCAAAAAGCCTTCTTTGGGTATAACAGTTATAGGTAGATAGTACTTTTTTTTTTTTCGAGACGGAGTCTTGCTCTGTCGCCCAGGCTGTAGTGCAGTGGCACGATCTCGGCTCACTGCAAGCTCCGCCTCCCGGGTTCACACCATTCTCCTGCCTCAGCCTCCGGAGTACCTGGGACTACAGGCACCCGCCACCATGCCCAGCTAATTTTTTTTTTTTGTATTTTTAGTAGAGACGGGGTTTCACCATGTTGGCCAGGATGGTCTTGATCTCCTAACCTCGTGATCCGCCTGCCTCGGCCTCCCAAAGTGCTGGGATTACAGGCGTGAGCCACCGTACTGGCTGGTAGATAGTACTTTTAACATTATTAGCATTTTCTACAACAGTGTGATAGATGCTGTAGAATTAAATGGCAGTTTATTTAATGCTTAAAGAACTATAATGCATTTCAGAACATGTAGGGATTATGTGTTCACAGCTAACATGATATGTATTGGTTCTGAGAAAGTGAAGATTAAGTCAAAGGAGTCTGGGCGCAGTGGCTCACACCTGTAATCCCAGCACTTTGGGAGGCCGAGGTGGGCAGATCACGAGGTCAGGAGATCGAGACCATCCTAACACAGTGAAACCCCGTCCCTACTAAAAAATACAAAAAAAATTAGCCAGGCCCATGGTGGGGGGCGCCTGTAGTCCCAGCTACTCGGAAGGCTGAGGCAGGGGAATGGCATGAACTCGGGAGGTGGAGCTTGCAGTGAGCCGAGATCACGCCACTGCACTCCAGCCTGGGCAACAGGGCAAGACTCTGTCACAAAAAAAAAAAAAAGTCAAAGGAAAATTATCTGTAACATTGATGTCAAGATGTCCCAGAGTCAATGTAGATGGCAAAGTGAATTTTTCCATAGGATGTTAATAATCCATGAAAAATACTCTTATGAGTGTTAATACAGCTCACAAATATGAAACAATAGGATTACAAGCTCCTTAAAGCTTTTCTCCAAGACTAAGATTATATATCTGGAATTTGTATTTTATGGTTCTACTTTTCCACTTTCAAATTCTTTATCCATTGTTATGTCCTATTTATTTTTCGTTTATCATTTTGTGTGTGCATGTGTAGTTAAATCCAATGGATCAAGGAAGGAGATGAATGATAATTATAGATTTTATATATTACTGAGTATGCTAAGCATTTTTCATTCCTTATCTAATTTAATTGAAAAAAATTCTGTTAGCTCTTAATCTTTCATAGCTGCTACGTATTATTTCTCTTGTAGACTTTGGTTCTTAATATTTGTTTAACCATGCTGCTATTGGACTAGTTTGGGAAATTTTTTCCAGTAGAAGATACCAGTGCTTCTATCTAATTTAGATCTGTATATTCAGTAGTGACTAGTTGGTTTTCTTAATATTTATTTGTTGAATGGTACTAAGAAGGAATGAATGAGTTTTCTTTTATTTTTTTTTGAGATGGAGTCTTTCTCTGTTGCCCAGGCTGGAGTGCAGTGGTGCAATCTTGGCTCACTGCAACCTCCGCCTCCCTGGTTCAGGCAATTCTCCTGCCCCAGCCTCCTAAGTGGCTGGAATTACAGGCACATGCCTCCACACCTGGCTCATTTTTGTATTTTTAGTACAGATGAAATTTCACAATGTTGGTCAGACTGGTCTCAAAATCCTGACTTCATGATCCGCCTGCCTGGGCCTTCCAAAGTGCTGGGATTACAGGCGTGAACCACTGTGCCCGGCCATGAGTTTTCTTTTTGAAGTATAATAAGAGATCAAAGTGCAGGAACTGCTAAGAAGACACAGTAAAATGGGGAGGAACATAGACAAAACTAGGTGGTTTTCCTCATTGAATTTTATAAACATAGTGTGATTTGTTTATTGGTCACACTACTTGGAGCTGAGGTGGGAGAATCGCTTCAGCCCAGGAGTTCCAGGCTAGCCCGGGCAACATGGCGAGACGTCTCAAAAAAAAAAAAAATAAATAAAACATAAAAATAAAATTGTAACTTTGTATTCAGGCAATCTAACATACATTCTTACCTACTAAAGTGTGTAATAACTTGCTCCAGACTGTTAAAAATATTTGCAGATGCTAATATTTAATGCTCTGATTTTTCTTTTGCAGATTATTTAATGTAATGGCAACCCCACGGGGGAGGACCAAGAAAAAAGCATCTTTTGATCATTCTCCGGATAGCCTTCCTTTGAGGAGCTCCGGTAGGCAGGTAGTGTTCATTTATTCATTCAACAAGCCTTTTTTGAGCATGCAGAATTACTGATTGGGACTGGAGAGTTAGAGTTGAAAAGACTACTCCAGTCCTCAAATTGCTTGTATTCTAGTGGAGAAATTCTCAGTATGGTCATAACACAGTGTGATAACATGATAGAATATAGAAAATAGAAGCATTATCTGGCAGAGGGAACTGTAAGTATAAAGGTGTAGAGTGTGAATCATCATAGGATGTTCAGAGAATCACAGCTGTGTGGTTGCTTCCAGAATGTGAGGCTGGGGCCAGATCATGGCTGGCTTGGATGTCATTCATAGGAATTTGGACTTCAGCTTGTAGTTGGTTGAGTGCTATTGGAGGGTTATGTATTGGGCTTTTTGGGTAGGGCTTTTATTCTTTTAAAAGAAAAAATTGAGCAATGTAATCTTTCTCTATGATTTTTCTAGCTTTTTATTTAAATTACTGAGAGGGGGCTGGGCATGGTGGCTCATGCCTGTCCCAGGACTTTGAGAGGCCGAGGCAGGTGGATCACGAGGTCAGGAGATCGAGACCATCCTGGCTAACATGGTGAAACCCCGTCTCTACTAAATATACAAAAAATTAGCTGGGCGTGGTGGCAGGCGCCTGTAGTCCCAGCTACTCAGGAGGCTGAGGCAGGAGAATGGCTTGAACCTGGGAGGCGGAGCTTGCACTGAGCAGAGATTGTGCCACTACACTCCAGCTTGGGCGACAGAGTGAGACTCCGTCTCAAAAAAAACAAAAAAACAAAAACTGAGAGGGTATAACTGCTCTACGTAAAGAAAGAAAAAAAAGTCTCAATTTGGGGAATGACTTGTTTTTTTTTTTTTTGACTCATGTCACTTTTTTTTTTTCTTTTTCTTTTGAGACAATCTCCTCTGTCCCCCAGGCTGGAGTACAGTGACACAGTCGTGTGTGCCACAATGCCTGGTTGGTTTTTTTTTAATTTTTAGTAGAGACAGGGTCTCGGTATGTTGCCCAGGCTGGTCTTGGACTCCTGAGCTCAAGTGATCCACCTCAGCCTCCCAAAGTGCTGGGGATTACAGGCATGAGCCACCACATCCAGCTGATGTCACTTTTTTCTAAGAAAGACTCATATGAATTTAGTTATTTGCTTAGACATGTGTTGTTAAAATGCTAGTTCTCTATCTCTAGCAAGTTAGTAAATTACTCGCACAGTGCAGTCACCAGGAAATTGCTGTATCGTCATCCCTAACCTACTGCCAGGATGGTTTTCACCTTCATGTTTAGAACTCAGATGTGATTTCAGTAGTGAACCTTCATCCTTAGTCATTTTGCCATCATCGGTGAAATTTTAACGTCAGCTGTGACTCCCTTAGGCGAAGAAGAAAGCAACAGAGACGACAGATGAGGATGAAGACGGTGGGTCGGAGAAGAAGTACAGGAAATGTGAAAAGGCAGGCTGTACGGCAACATGTCCTGTGTGCTTTGCAAGTGCTTCTGAAAGGTCTGTTTAGATGTGTGTCTTGACCTCCCATTTCTGCTTGTTCTTTGTGGAAACATCATCCTTGAAGTTCTTTGTGGAAGTTCTTTGTGGAAACATCATCCTTGAAGATAGTTTTCCTAAAGATAGATACAGATACTATAAGTCTTCTAATCTAATAATAGAGACATTGCCCCGACATTCCGTGCACACCACACCCGCCTCAAGGCCCTCCGTGTGTTAGCCCTAGCCTACCGGGAGAGGCCACACCCATGTCAACTTTGCAACACAGTGTCCTCAAATCCAGCCAACCATATCTACCTCTCCGAGGGTTGAGGGTGGGTTGGTGTATGTCATGGGGAAGACAGTGGAGAGAACTCATGACCTCTCTGCAGACACCAGCATTTGTTTACTTTTCACTGTGCTTTTCTCTCTCATGTAATGTGCCGCCTCTTCCCATATGCACGTAAGGGTCTCCTAGAAACTACAGCTAACTGCAGCCTTGCCATTTTTATTGTGGGGTGACCCAAGTATGACCCTTTTTTTTCTTTTTTACTTCCAGAGGAAAATCTTTAATTAAGGGTTAAGGTTCAATAAAATCTAGAAAACAAATCCTATTTGTTTTTAAACACAAAGAGGGCCAGGCATGGTGGCGCGTGCCTGTAATCCCAGCACTTTGAGAGGCCGAAGTGGGTGGATCACTTGAGGTCAGGAGTTCCAGACCAGCCTGGCCAACTTGGTGAAACCCTGTCTCTACTGAAAATACAAAAATTAGCTGGGTGCAGTGGCAGACGCCTGTAATCCCAGCCACTCGGGAGGCTGAGGCGTGAGAATCGCTTGAACCCAGGCGGCAGAGGTTGCAGTGAGCCCGAGATCATGCCACTGTACTCCAGCCTGGGAGACAGAGTGAGACTCCATCTCAAAATAAATAAATAAATAAAATAATAAAAATAAACACAAAGACGTGGCGGTGATCGTGTTCATAGTGGCATGATTTTTCACTCTTTTGCTATATTATCAACTGTTTGACAAGTTATCTTTGCCAAATTGCCTGCTTGATGTTCAAATTACAGCTGACCAGATTCCCTCGCTGTTCAGTACTGGGCCCCATGTTATTCTCTCCTGTCCACCTATGCAGCCAGCAGCAAGCACAGTGGCATCTGCCCTTATGTGTCATAAAACCCTATTGTTGCCCCAAGGAGTCTTCTTAAGACTGCTAAGCCCCAGGCAGCCAGCTAGCTTAGGTCCCATGGTCTAAGTCCCTGCATCCTCCCTGTGTATTATTATCTGCTAGTAATCCATTCCTGTTTCCCCTGTCATTAGGGAGCTAAGTGGAGATAACGCAAAATGGGTTCATAGATGGTGCCTGCAAGATGCTTTTTTAAAAAATGGGAGGAGAAATGTTTATTCATTCCCAAAGCTATATGTTTTTCACTATTTTCAGATGTGCCAAAAATGGCTACACCTCCCGATGGTATCACCTCTCCTGTGGGGAACATTTCTGTAATGAATGCTTTGACCATTACTACAGAAGGTAGGTTCACTAACTGTGTGAGATTTCCGTGGAGAAGGGGACCGTGGCGGGGCACTGTGTGTTGTCAGCTGATTAAAGCTTAGTCCCCAGGCTTACTGAATTATTCAGCTCTTTCAGCCGTGCCTGCGATGACTGTAACTTGGACAAGAACTTTGATGTTGTAGTTTGTGTGTGTGCTTGTTTATGTGTGTGCACACTCAGGGGTCAAAAAATACCTGCCATGAAATAGTTATTTTTTTTTATTTTTTTATTTTTTGAGGCAAAAGTCTTGCCCAGGCTGGAGTGTAGAGACATAATTTCAGCTCACTGCAATCTCCGACTCCTGGGTTCTTTAGTAGAGACAGGGTCTCGCCTTGTTGGCCAGGCTGGTCTCGAACTCCTGGGCTCAAATGATCCTCCTGCCTCGGCCTCCCAAAGTGCTGGGGTTACAGGCGTGAGCCACTGCATGCAGCGAAACAGTAATTTCTTTAGTCTGAAAGTTCTGGAACGTCTGGGAGATGTTGATTCTCTTGTTTTCAATTTCATTCATTTGTGCTCTAATTTTTTTTAATTGTGTTTGCTTTAGGTTTGATTTTTTCTTATTTAGTTTCGTAAGCTAGTAGCTTAAATTATTTTTAGATCTTTCTTCTTTTCCAATAAATACATTTTTAAATGCTATAAATTCCCCTGCAAGTAGGTTGTGATATTTCACAACTTTTGACAACTTTTATTTTCATTTAGTTCAAAATATTTTTTAATTTCCCTTGAGTTTTCCTTTTTGATCCATAGGTTATTTAGAAGTAAATTGTTTAATTTCCAAATATTTGGGACTCTTGCAGCAGTTTTTCTGTTGCTGCTTTCTAGCTGAGTTCAGTAATGGTCTGAGAATATACTTTGTATGATTTCTGTGTTTTAAATTTGTCAAAGTTTGCTTTATGACCCGTAATGCAGTGTATCTTGGTAAATATCCCACGTGCAGTGGAGAAAAGTGTGTATTTTACCATTGTCAGGTGGGTCTATCAGTGTCAGCTAGACCAAGTTGATTGGTAGTGAAGTTCAGGTCATACACACACACACACACACACACACACACACACACACACACACACACATCTTTCTGATTTACTCCTACCTGATCTTTCAATTACTAAGAAAAGTGTCTTAAAGTCTGCAATTATAATTGTTAACATTTCCAACTATAATGCAGATATGTCTATTTTTCCTTTCAGTTCTATACATTTTTACCTCATGTATTTTTTTCTTGAGATGGAGTCTCTGTTGCCCAGGCTGGAGTGCAGCGGTGCGATCTTGACTCACCATAACTTCTACCTCCTGAGTTCAAGCCATTCTTCTGCCTCAGCCTCTCAAGTAGCTGGGATTACAGGCATATGCCTCTGCACCTGGCTAGTTTTTGTATTGTTAGTAGGGACGGATTTCATCAAGTTGACATAGCTGGTCTCGAATTCCTGACCTTGGGTGATCTGCCTGCCTCAGCCTCCCAAAGTGCTGGGATTATAGGCTGGAGCCACCACGCTCAGCCTCATGTATTTTTGAACTCTGTTGTTGACATTGTACTTCTAACGTTGTGGATTCTCTCAAAATTAACCCCTTTATGTAATATCCCTTGTCTTCTTATCCCTGATAATATTCATTATTCACATTAATGTGGCTGCCTCAGCTTTTTAAATGTTAGCATGATACACCTTTCTTTGTTTCTTTACTTTTTACCTTTCTGAGTCTTTGTATTTAAAGTAGGTTTCTTTTCTTTTCTTTTGAGACAGGGTCTTGCTCTGTTGCCCAGGCTGGAATGCAGTGGCGTGATCTTGGCTCACTGCAACCTATGCCTCCTGGGTTCAAGTGATTCTTGTGCCTCAGCCTGCCGAGTAGCTGGGATTACAGGTGTGCGCCACCATGCCCGGCTAATTTTTGTATTTTTAGTAGAGACTGGATTTCCCCATGTTGGCCAGGCTGGTCTCAAACTCCTGGCCTCATGTGATCCTCCTACCTTGTCCTCCCAAAGTGCTGGGATTACAGGTGTGAGTCGCCATGCCCAGCCTAGAGGAGATTTCTCGTTTACACATATAGTTTTTTTGTAATCCCACTGACAATCTGTCTTTTAATCTGTGTGTTTATGCTATTCGTGTTTTAAGTGATTGTTGATATAACTGGATTAAAATATCTTGCTAGCTGTTTTCCATATGGTACATTTTATTCTTTTTCCCTTCGCTCTGCCTTCTCTGATTTTGTTTTTTTTTTTTGAGACAGAATCTCGCTCACTCCCCAGGCTGGAGTGCAGTGGCGCGGTCTCGACTCACTGCAAGCTCTGCCTCCCGAGTTCACGCCATTCTGCCTCAGCCTCCCAAGTAGCTGGGACTACAGGCGCCCACCACACCTGGCTAATTTTTTGTATTTTTAGTAGAGTTGGGGTTTCACCATGTTAGCCAGGATGGTGTCTATCTCCTGGCTTCATGATCTGCCCACCTTGGCCTCCCAAAGTGCTGGGATTACAGGCGTGAGCCACCGCGCCTGGCTGCCTTCTGTGATTTTGATTGAGCATTTTTATGATTGTATTGTATTTCATCTACTGATGTAATTTTTAATGACTGCCCTAGGATTTACTACACACATTAAAAAATATTCTAGGCCAGGCGCAGTGGTTCACACCTATAATCCCAGCACTTTGGAAGGTTGAGGCGGGCAGACAACTTGAGTTTAGGAGTTCGGGGCCAGCCTGGCCAACATGACGAAACCTCGTCTCTACTAAAAGTACAAGTTAGCCAGGCATGGTGGTGGGCGCCTGTAATCCCAGCTACTTGTGAGGTTGAGGCACAAGAATCCCTTGAACCCAAGAAGTGGAGGTTGCAGTGAGCCAAGATTGTGCCATTGCACTGCAGCCTGGGTGACAGAGCAAGACTCCATCTCAAAAAATAAGATAAAATAAAAATATAAAAGTATTCTGAGCCAGTTCCAGCTGCTTGGGAGCCTGAGGCAGAAGGATCGCTTGAGCTTAGGAGTTCGAGGTTGCAGTGCACCGTGGTTCATGATTGCATCTGTGAACAGTCACTGTACTCCAGCCTGAGCAACATAGCAACACCGTGTATCAAGGGGAAAAAAAATAAAAAAATTTAATTTCTCTTTCAAATAATACTATGCCTTTCTTAGTTTTAGATACTAAAACTGACAAGAATATACCCCTTCTGACAGCCTGTTTTATGGGTGCCATAATAACTTCTTCTACTTTTATAACAAGGCTAGTTAAGTTTGTTACGTAAGATTTACTAACCTGCCTCTTGTTTTGAAAAACCTGATTGCTTGTAGTTGGATATATTAATTTTTCTTGTTTTCCAGCCACAAGGATGGATATGATAAATATACCACATGGAAAAAAATATGGACTAGCAATGGCAAAACTGAACCTAGTCCCAAAGCTTTCATGGCAGACCAGCAGCTCCCCTACTGGGTAAGGAGAATGGTGCTCTCCATCTGTGAAGTATTTGTGGAGGCAAATGCAAGAGGAATGGATGAAAATGCTGTGTTTAGGAAATCTCTTGTTACAGTTGTTGTTCTTTCTATGACTATTAAAGCAAATATTTTTTATTTTTATAGAAAACTCAGATATTTCAACATCGTATGAAAGAGGAAGCTAGGCTGGGTGTGGAGGCTCATACTTGTAATCCTAGCCCTTTGGTAGGCTGAGGTGGGAAGGTTGCTTTGTGCCCAGCCTGGGCGAAGTGAGACCCTATCTCATAGTGAGACCCTATCTTTACAAAAAAAATTTTTTTTCAAGTCGCCAAGAGTGGTGGCAGGTGTCTGTAGTCCCATCTATTCAGCAGGTCGAGGTGGGGTAATTGCTTGAGCTCAGGAGTTCAAGGCTGTGGTGAGCTGTGATTACACTACTACACTCCAGCCTGGGTGACAGAGTGAGAGGCTGTCTCAAAAAAAAAAAAGGAAAAAAAATTGTTTTAAAAAAGAAAAAACTAAAGGCTCACCACCAGCTGGCTGAGCTTGGTACATAGCTTTTTAATCCTTTTTTTTCTTTTCACATTTTTGTCTGTTTAAACACAATTTCATGCTTTATATACATGTACTGATTAGGTTTAAAATCAGGCTTCAGATACTATTTTTGTAACATTTAGCTTTTTAAAAATTAATTTGGGCCAGGGCTGTGGCTCACACCTGTAATCCCCGCACTTTGGGAGGCTGAAGTGAGCAGATCACAAGGTTAAGAGAGCAAGACCATCCTGGCCAACATGGGGAAATTCCGTCTCTACTAAAAATATCCAAAAATGAGCCAGGCGTGGTGGCACGCGCCTGTAATCCCAGGTACTCGGAAGGCTGAGGCAGGCGAATTGCTTGAACCTGGGAGGCGGAGGTTGCAGTGAGCCGAGATCGTGCCATTGCACTCCAGCCTGGTGACAGAGTGAGACTCTGTCTCAAAAAAAGAAGAAAATTAATTTGACTTCGTATTCTTTTTTCATTTAGTCATTCTTTGAAAATATATTTTCATTATTACATAATATTGTTGAAATATACCACCATTTAATAAATGATTCGCTATTTTTTTTTTTTTTTCCTGAGACAGGGTCTCACTCTGTTGCCCAGGCTGGAGTGTGGTGGCACAATCTTAGCTCACTACAACCTCCACCTCCCAGGCTCAAGAGATCCTCCCACCTCAGCCTCCCTAGTAGCTGGGACTCTCTGCACACGCTACCATGCCTAGCTGACTTTTGTATGTTTTGTAGAGATAGCATTTCCCCATGTTGCCCAGGCTGGTGTTGAATTCCTAGACTTAAGTGATCCACCTGCCTCAGCCTCCCACAGTGCTGGGATTACAGGCATGAGCCACCACCCCCAGTTTTTTTTTTTAAAGATGGGGTCTTGCTCTGTCACTCAGACTAGGGTGCAGTTGTGGGATTATGACTCATTGCAGCCTCAGTCTCCCAGGCTCCAGTGATCCTCCCACCTCAGCCTCCAGGGCCGCTGGGACTACAGAGTGCACCACCATGCCCAGCTAATTTTTTAACTCTTTATAGAGACAGGGCTCGATATCTTGCCCAGGCTGGTCTCAAATTACTGGACTCAAGCAATCCTCCCACTTCAGCCTCTCAAAGTGTTAGGATTACAGGCACGAGCCCCTGTACCCGGCCAATTTGCTAATTAAAAAAATATTATTAGTAATGCTGAGCTTTGTGCATGCTTAAAGATTTTTTTCATTGAAGTAAAATTCGTATAACATAAAGTTAACCATTTTAAAGTGTGCAGTTCAGTGGCACTTAGTATATTCAAAATGTTATGCAATTACCACCCCTATCTAATTCCAAAGTATTTTCATCACCCACAAGGGAAGCCCTAATTCTTGCTACCCCCAGTTCCTGGTAACCACTAATTTGCTTTCTGTGTTTATGGATTTATCTATTTTGGATGTTTCATATGAATGGGATCGTGCAACATGTGACTTTTTGTGTCTGAACTTTTTCACCTAACGTAATGTTTTTGAGGTTCATATCCATTGTAGGATGTGTCAGTACTTCATTCTTTTTTATGGGTGAATAATATTCCATCGAATGGATATGCCACAGTTTTTTTAAGCATTCATCTATTGATGGACATCTAGATCATTTCAAGCATTTAGCAATTGTGAATAGTGCTACAGTGAACATTCTTTTACAAGTATTTGTTTGAATACCTGCTTGCAATTCTTGGGTATGTACCTAGAAATATAATTGCTAGATTGTATTTGTTAATTATATGTTTAACTTCTTGAGGGACCTCAAACTCTTTTCCATAGTTGCTCTACCGTTTTTCATTCCTGTCTGTCGTGTATGAGGGTTCTGATTTCTCCACGAGTTTGAAGTGGTATCTCATGGTGGTTTTAATTTGTGTTTCCCTAATGACTAATGCAACCTTTCATGTGCTTGTTGTCCATTTGTGTTTCTTTGGAGAAATATATGTTATCCTTTGCCCATTTTTGTTTTGTTGTCTTTGAGATGGAGTCTCGCTCTGTCGCCTAGACTGGAGTGCAGTGGTGTGATCTTGGCTCACTGCAGCCTCTGCCTTCTGGGTTCAAGCCATTCTCCTGCCTCTGCCACCTGAGTAGCTGGGATTATAGGTGCACGCCACCACCCTGGGCTAATTTTTGTATTTTTAGTAGAGACGGAGTTTCACTATATTGGCCAGGCTGGTCTTAAACTCCTGACATCAGGTGATCTGCCTGCCTCAGCCTCCCAAAGTGCTGGGATTACAGATGTGAGCCACCTCGCCCGGTCTTCCTTTGCCCTTTTTAAGTTGTTTGTCTTTTTGTAGTTGAGTAGTAAGAATTATATATAATTTTTTTTTTTTTTTTTGAGACAGTTTTGCTCTTGTCACCCAGGCTGCAGTGCAATGGTGCCATCTTCGGCTCACTGCAGCCTTCGCCTTCTGGGTTCAGGCGATTCTTCTGCCTCAGACTCCCAAGTAGCTGGGATTACAGGCACCCACCACCACGCCTGGCTAATTTTAGTAGAGATGGGGTTTTCACCATGTTGGCCAGGCAGGTCTCAAACTCCTGGCCTCAGGTGATCTGCCTGCCTCAGCTTCCCAAATTTCTGGGATTACAGGCGTGAGCCCCGTGCCTGGCCTTTTTATGTATTTTGGATACTAAACCCTTATTAGAGCTATGATTTGCAAGTATTTTTTCCTATAGATTGTTGTCTTCTTTGGTAGAGCCCATTGGTGCCCAAAGATTTTTAATTTTAAGGAAGTTCAATTTATCTGTGTTTTTGTTTTGTTGCTTTTGGTGTTATCACTTAGAATTCATTGCCAAATTCGAGGTCATAAAGGTTGACTTTGTTTTCTAAGAGTTCTGTTGTTTGAGTGCTTATGTTTAGGTATTATTTTATCAATTTCAAATTAATATTTGTGTGTGTGTAAAGTAGGGTGTCTAACGTCGTTCTTTGGCATATGGATATCTGCCCACTTTTTAAAAATAAACTTTATTTTGGAATCATCTTTTTTAAATTATTTATTTATTTATTTATTTTGCGATGGAGTCTTGCTCTGTTGCCCAGGCTGGGGTGCAGTGGTACGATCTCAGCTTACTGCAACCTCCACCTCCCAGGTTCAAGTGATTCTCCTGCCTCAGCCTCCCGAGTAGCTGGGATTACAGGCGTGCACCCCCATGCCCAGCTAATTTTTGTCATATTTTTAGTAGAGATGGGGTTTCACCATGTTGGCCAGGCTGGTCTTGAACTCCTGACCTCAGGTGATCCACCCGCCTTGGCCTCCCAAAGTACAGGCGTGAGACACTGCATCAAGCCTGGTATCATTTTAAATTTGCGGAGTTGCTAAGATAGTACAGAGAGTTTCCATATATCCTTCATACAGCTTCCCTTAACGTTGTTGTCTTACATACCATGATTATTTGTCAAAGTAAGAAATTAACTTTGGCATAGTACTAATAACTGTAGATTGTATTTGGATTTCGTCAGTTTCTTCACTAATGTTCCAGGATCCAAAGCAGCATACCACATTGCATTTAGTGTGCATACTTGTTGACTAACTGAAAGTAAATTTCAGTTTATTTTATGCTTTTTTTTTTTTTTTTTTTTTTTTGAGACAGAATCTCAGTCTGTTGCCCAGGCTGGAGCACAGTGGTGTAATCTCAGCTCACTGCAGCCTTGACCTCCCCAGGCTCAAGCCATCCTCTCACCTCAGTCTCCTGAGTAGCTGGGACTACAGGCATGAACCACCACACCCATCTACTTTTGTGTTTTTTGTAGAGACGGGGTGTCACTATGTTGCCCAGGCTAGTCTGGAACTTCTGGGCTTAAGCAGTTTGCCCGCCTCAGCCTTCTAAAGTGCTGAGATTACAGGTGTGAGCCACCATGCCTGGCCCTGATTGTTTCTTTAGATTAGAGCTGGAAACCTTTTTTTTTTTTTTTTGAGATGAGTCTCATTCTGTCGCCCAGGCTGGAGTGTAATAGTGCGATTTTGGCTCATTGCAGGCTCCGCCTCCTGGGTTCATGCCATTCTCCTGCCTCAGCCTCCTGAGTAGCTGGGACTACAGGCACTCGCCACCACGCCCAGCTAACTTTTTGTATTTTTAGTAGAGACAGGGTTTCACCGTGTTAGCCAGGATGGTCTGGATCTCCTGACTTTGTGATCTGCCCGCCTCGGCCTCCCAAAGTGCTAAGATTACAGGCATGAGCCACTGCGCCCGGCCTAGAAAACCTTTCTGACAAGACTCAGATCCCCTTGGCACTTTCCTCACCTTGAGAAAGTATTAAAGCAGAAATTATCCTAATGAGGTGAAAGTGGATTATTTGGATGGTGGTGATGCAAGGAGGAGAAAAAATACTTAGGATTGCTAACAGGTTGGAGAAGATGACCAGGTGGTGGAGAATAGAAATGGTAACTGAAGATTAGCTCACTTGTTCATCTTGACTTGATACTTCCCATCTAGGTTCAGTGTACAAAACCTGAGTGTAGAAAATGGAGGCAGCTTACCAAGGAAATCCAGCTTACTCCACAGATAGCCAAGACTTACCGATGTGGTATGAAACCAAATACTGCTATTAAGGTATGTTCTCTGTCTTTTTGCTTTTGAATTAATTGATACATTAATGTAGTCAGCAAATAGTAATGGTGTATGTTTTTCATGTATTGTGTTGATCATTCTATCAAGGTTGTATTTGCATGCATGTAATAGAATCCCAACTATAATGGCTTAACCAATTAAGGATTTTACTTTTCCGTCATTATAAGCGGTTAAGACAGGCTGTCCAGGGTTGGTTTTGTTGCCCAAGGAAATCTCTTTGTAGTTTCCACTCCAGGCACCTGTAGTCTAACTTCCATCCTCAAGGCCACAAGGTAGTTGCAACACCACCAGTCATGTGTTCAAATTCTAAGCAGAAAAGGGTGGAACAGTCAAAGGGTAAGAGGGTTGTATCAGCTGAGCCTGTCCCTCTTTTACTGGGGGAAACAGGAACTTTCCTGAAAGTTCCATCAGTAGGTTTCTATTTATATCTCATTGGCCAGAACAGGATCATGCAGCTACTCTGGTTTTAATTTTTTTGTTAGGTTTGGTTTGTTTCGTTTTTATATAATGATGTTGATACCATAAATGCAGCTTCCCTAACTACAGTGAGGACAGAGGAAGAAAATATTTTACAACTGAGCATGTTGCAACAGTAAACAAAACCGGATCCTATTAGTGAGGAAGAAAAGATTAACTGATATGCTTGGCAGTTAGGAATCGGCCATCATTGTTATAATTTGCCTTTTTTGAAATTACTTACTGT
This sequence comes from Chlorocebus sabaeus, assembly GCF_047675955.1. Taxonomy (NCBI): domain Eukaryota; kingdom Metazoa; phylum Chordata; class Mammalia; order Primates; family Cercopithecidae; genus Chlorocebus; species Chlorocebus sabaeus. The sequence continues at coordinate 18,177,692 of NC_132920.1, forward strand.
TTAAAAACTTAGTGCCTAGTGCATTAAAGGTGTTAATCTACATAAATGCCACTGGTACCTGCAGTACGTTAAAGAATATTAGGAATCATTTTAATCTCGGAAGTAAAATACTTTGTTTCTAGAAATTGAGATAAAATTAACATATTATAAAATTCACCCTTTTAAAGCATACAATTGAGTGGTTTGTGGTGCAGGTTGAGCACCCTAGTCTGAAAATCTGAAATGCTCCAAAATCTGAAACTTTTTGACCACTGAGATGATGCTCAGAGGTTCTGCTCAAAGGAAATGTTCATTGGAGCATTTCAGATTTTCAGATTAGGGATGCCCAACTGGTAAATATGTTGCAAATATTCCAAAATCCAAAATCCAAAACGCTTCTGGTCCCAAGCATTTCAAATAAGAGAAATTCAACCTGGGATTCAAAATATAAACATCATATTTTTATGATGCCTGGGATTCAGTAAAAGCCTGGGATTCAAAATGTAAACATATTATATTTTATTATATTTAATAATAAACTATACAGTTTATTTTTTGTGCCTGGCATACTTGTTTCTTATTAATAAAAATATATTAGGAGTGGCTGGGTGTGGTGGCTCATGCCTGAAATCCCAGCACTTTGGTAGTCCGAGGCAGGTGGATCACCTGAGGTCAGGAGTTCGAGACCAGCCTGACCAACATGTTGAAACCCTATCTCTAGTAAAAATACAAAACTTAGCTGGGTGTGGTGGCATGTGCCTGTAATCTCAGCTACTCGGGAGGCTAAGGTAGGAGAATCACTTGAACCCTGGAGGCAGAGGTTGCAGTGAGCTGAGATTATGCCATTGCACTCTAGCCTTGGCCACAAGAGTGAAACTCCATTTAAAAAAAAAAAGAAAAAAGAAAAAAAGGAGGGTAATCAGTGAATTATATCATAAATTTATGTTTAATGTTTACAAAACTACCAAATGTCTTTCATGGTTGTACCATACTACAACATTTTGTAGTGCTACATGTATATACACATATATACACACACCCCACAGTTTCTTCATCCACTCGTTGATTGATGGGCATTTGGGTGGGTTCACAATTTTGCAATTGTGAACTGTGCTGCTATAAACGTGTGTGGAAGTATGTTTTTTGTATAATGACTTCTTTTCCTCTGGATAGATACCCAGTAGTGAGATCGCTGGATCAAGTGGTAGTTCTACATTTAGTTCTTTAAGGAATCTCCACACTGTTTTCCACAGTGGCTACACTAGTTTACATTCCCACCAGCAGTATAGAAGTGTTCCCTGATCACTGCATCCAAGCCAACGTCTACTGTGTTTTGATTTTTTGATTATGGCCATTCTTGCGGGAGTAAGGGGCTATCACATTGTGTTTTGATTTGCATTTCCCCAATCATTAGTGATGTTGAGAATTTTTTCATATGTTTGTTGGCCATTTGTATATCTTCTTTGAGAATTGTCTATTCATGTCCTTAGCCCACTTTTGATGGGACTGTTTGTTTTTCTTAATGATTTGATTTCATTGTAGATTCCGGGTATTAGTCCTTTGTCAGATGTATAGGTTGTGAAGATTTTTTCCCACTCTCTGGGTTGTCTGTTTACTCTGCTGACTGCTCCTTTTGCCTTGCAAAAGCTCTTTAAAGTCCCAGTTATTTATCTTTGTTTTTATTGTATTTGCATTTGGGTTCTTGGTCATGAAATCCTTGCCTAAGTCAGTGTCTAGAAAGGCTTTTCCAGTATTGTCTTCTAGAATTTTTGTAGTTTCAGGTTCTAGATTTAAGTCCTTAATCCATCTTGAGTTGATTTTTGCGTAAGGTGAGATATGAGGATCCAGTTTCATTCTCCTAAATGTGGCTAGCCAATTATCCCAGCACCATTTGTTGAAAAGAGTGTCTTTTCCCCACTTTGTTTTTGTTTGCTTTGTTGAAGATCAGTTGCCTCTAAGTATTTGGGTTTATTTCTGGGTTCTTTGTTATGTTTAACTGGTCTGTGTGCCTATTTTTATACCAGTACCATGCTGTTTTGGTGACTATGGCCTTATAGTATAGTTTGAAATCAGGTAGTGCGATGCCTCTGAATTTGTTCTTTTGCTTTGTCTTGCTTTGGCTATGCGGGCTGTTTTTGTTTCCATATGAGTTTTAGAATTTTTTCTAATTCTGTGATGAATGATAGTAGTATTTTGATGGGGATCACTTTTAATTTTTAGATTGCTTTTGGCAATGTGGTCATTTTTACAACATTGATTCTACCTATTCATGAGCATGGGATGTATTTCCATTTGTTTGTGTCATCTGTGATTTCTTCCAGCAGTGTTTTGTAGTTTTCTTTGTAGAGGTCTTTTGACTCCTTGGTTAGGTTTATTCCTAAGTATTTTATTTTATTTTGCAGCTATTGGTAAAAGGGTTGAGTTCTTGATTTGACTCTCTGCTTGGTCGCTATTGGTGTATAGAAGAGCTACTGATTTGTGTATGTTAATCTTGTATCTGGAAACTTTGCTGACTTCTTTTATCAGTTCTAGGAGCCTTCTGGAAGAGTCCTTAGGGTTTTCAGGATATACGATCATATTGTCAGCAAACAGTGACAGTTTGACTTCCTCTTTATCGATTTGGATGCCCTTTATCTCTTTCTCTTGTCTGATTGCTCTGGCCAGGACTTCCAGTACTATGTTGAAGAGGAGTGGTGAGAGTAGGCATCCTTGTTTTGTTCCAGTTCTCAGAGGGAATGCTTTCAACTCTTCCCCATTCAGTATTATGTTGGCTGTGGGTTTGTCATAGATGGCTTTTACTACATTGAAGTATGTCCCTTGTATGCTGATTTTGCTGAGAGTTTTAATCATAAAAGGATGCTGGATTTTGTCCAGTGCTTTTTCTGCATCTATTGAGATGATCATGTGATTTTTGTTTTTAATTATGTGGTATATCACATTTATTGACTTGCATATGTTAAACCATCCCTGCATCTCTGGTATGAAACCCACTTGATCATGGTGGATTATCTTTTCGATATGTTGTTGGATCCGGTTAGCTAGTATGTTGTTAAGCGTCTGCGTTAGCTAGTATTTTGTTAGTGTCTGTGTTCATCAGGAATATTGGTCTGTAGTTTTCGTTTTTGGTTATGTCCTTTCCTGGTTTTGGTATTAGGGTGATGCTGGCTTCATAAAGTGAATTAGGGAGAGTTCCTTCTTTCTCTATCTTGTGGAATAGTGTCAAAAGGATTGGTACCAATTCTTCGAATGTCTGGTAGAATTCTGCTGTGAATCCATCTGGTCCTGGACTTTTTTTTGTTGGTAATCTTTTAATTACCATTTCAATCTCGCTGCTTGTTATAGGTCTGTTCAGGGTATCTAATTCCTCCTGATTTAAGCTAGGAGGGTTGTATTTTTTCCAGGAATTTGTCCATGACTTCTAGGTTTTCTAGATTACATGCGTAAAGGTGTTCATAGCAGCCTTGAATGATCTTTTGTATTTCAGTGGTGTCAATTGTAATATCTCTTTTTTTTCATAATGAAGTTATTTGGATTTTCTCTCTTCTTTTCTTGGTTAATTGTCTATCAACTTTATCTTTTCAAAGAACCAGCTTTTTGTTTCATGTATCTTTTTGTATATATTTTTTTGTTTCAATTTCATTTAGTTCTGCTTTGATCTTGGTTATTTCCTTTCTTCTGCTGGGCTTGGGTTTGGTTTATTTTATTTTATTTTTAATTTTTAAAATTTTCTGTAGTGTCAGGGTCTTGCTGTATTGCCCAGGCTGGTCTTGAACTCTTGGCCTCAAGTGATCCTCCCTTCCCAGCCTCCCAAAGTGCTGGGATTACAGGCGTGAGCCACTGCACCTGGCACCACACCTGTTTTGTAAATATGGTTTTAATTGGGACATAGCCATGCTCATTCCTGCTCCTGGCACCATACCTGTTTTGTAAATAAAATTTTAATTGGGACATAGCCATGCTCATTGTTATGTATTGGCTGCTTTCATGCTACAATGACAGTATTTGCGACAGAGCCCAGAATATTTATTATCTGGTCCTTTACAGAAAATGTTTCCTGACGCCTTTTCTGACCCATGGGCATGGTATTTGTCTCCGTCTTTTTAAGGTTAATGTCTTCCAACAGTGTTTTCTAATATTCACTGAGGATATCTTTTATGCCTTTGTTCAGTTTATTTCTAGATACTTAATTTGTTTTCCTGTAGTTGTAGATAAAATTGATTGATTTTTTTGTTTTGGACGGAGTCTCACTCTGCCGTCCAGGCTGAAGTGCAGTGGCACCGTATTGGCTCACTGCAACCACTGTCTCCTGGGTTCAAGCAGTTTCTTCTGCCTCAGCCTCCCGAGTAGCTGGGATTACAGGCACCCACCACCATGCCCAGCTAATTTTTTAATATTTTTAGTAGAGATAGGGTTTCACCATGTTGGCCAGGCTGGTCTTGAACTCCTGACCTCAGGTGATCTGCCTGCCTTGGTCTTCCAAAGTGCTGGGATTACAGGCATGAGCCACCACGCCTGGCCTATTTTTTATTATTTATTTATTTTTTGAAATGGAGTCTTGCTTTGTTGCCAGGCTGGAGTGCAATGGCATGATCTTGGCTCACTGCAACCTCCGCCTCCCAGGTTCAAGTAACTCTCCTGCCTCAGCCTCCTGAGTAGCAGAGACTACAGGCATGCACCACCACACCTGGCTAATTTTTTGTGTTTTAGTAGAGACGGCTTCCCCGTGTTGGCCAGGCTGGCCTTGAACTCCTGACCTTGTGATCTACCTGCCTCGGCCTCCCAAAGTGCTGGATTATAGGCGTGAGCCACTGTACCTGACTGATAAAATTTGTTTTTAACTCCATTTTCAAGTTGTGCACTGTTGTGACTATATAGAAATACAATTGACTTCTGTATATTGGCCTCGTACCCAGAGACTTTGTTAACTTCACTTAGCAAGTTTCATAGATCTTTTTGTAGATTCCTTTGGGTTGTCTGCAGATCAGTCATACAAACAATCATGATTGTCTACAAACCTCTTCTCAGTCTTTTTTCCCTTTTTCTTGCCTCACTACATTGGTCAGGACTGCCAGTGATAGCATTCTATAGAGGTGATGAGAGCAGACAACCTTGCCTTGTTCGTGACTTCAGGAGGAATATGTTCAGTATCATATACAGTTCGGCTATAGCTTTTTATAGACATTCTTTATGAGATTGAGCAGTCTCCTTTTTTCTACCTAATTTGCTGATAACTTTTTATGATGAACAGATGTGGGCTAAGAATTTTCCCGCATCTTTTATGATGACCATTGCTTTTTCTTCTTTAGTCAGCAAATGTAATGAATTATACCAATTTGGGAATGTTGAATCAATGTTGCATTCCTGGGGAAAAAAATCCACTTGTTTTTAATATATTGTTCTTTTTATATATTCCCAGATTTGATTGAATTTTGTTAAAGATTTTTGCATCTGTGTTTGTCTTGGATACTTTGTTATTTTCCTTTCTTGTAATAACCTTGTCAGGTTCTGCTTTCAGAGTTATGCTGGCTCTGTGAAACCAGCAGTATGTCCTCTTTTCTATTTTGTTTGTCGTGTAAGTTTGGTATTACTTCTTTTTTTGTGTGTTTGGTTGAATTCACTAATGAAACAATTTGGGCCAGTAGCTTTCTTTGTAAAAAGTTCAGAAATTGCAAATTCAGTTTCTTTAACAGATACATGGCCATTTAGGTGGTTTATGACTTCTTTCCGTTTTAGAAGGTTGTGTTTTTCAAGCAGTTTGTCTTTTTCATCTGTGTTGTCACGTTTTTCATTTAAAGTTGTTCATACTGTTTCCTTGTTCTCCTTTTAATGTTGGTGGGCTCTATCTTGGTATCCCTTCTTTTATTCTTGATGTTGGTGATTTGAGAGTGAGGGAAGGAAAGCACTGATCTAAGCATGGGATTAGATTCCTGGAATTGGTAAGAGCCTTTCCAAAATCTTTCCATTTAGCACTAGATATTTTTCTTTCTTTTTTTTTTTTTGTAAGGCAGAGTGTCACTCTTGTCTCCCGGGCCAGAGTACAGTGGCGTAATCCTGGTTCACTGCAGCCTTGACTTCCTGGGCTCAGGTGATTCTGCCACCGTAGTCTCCCGAGTAGCTGGGACTAAAAGTGTATGCCACCACACTTCACTAATTTTTTTTTTTTTTTTTTTTTAAATAGAGACAGGGTTTTGCTGTCTTGCCCAGGGTGAGGCCCTTGATTGATTCTGGAACTCAACTTTGAAAGTGGAAGGCCTCTCTGAGAAGAGGAAGAGAAAAAAAAATGGGAGGGAGCTGACATGAGGGCATGGGCAGTTCATTTCCAGGCTGTGTGGCTGCCCTGTTGGGAGCTGGGAACTGACCAATGAAAATACCATGAACATGTGAGGCACAGGGGAGCGTGTCCAGCTTGCAGGAGCAATGTCGTGGTTGCACTAAACTTAATTAACTACCTGTGTCCCAGATTACTTGACAATGAAAAGTTGACTCAGTGGCATTTCATTATAATATTTAAAGGAGAGTTCAGCCAAGCAACAGTCAAAAAGAGCTGACTATTTTAGTAGATTCTATTTTTTGAGCCATTTTCAGTCAGCCTGTGTATGCGATGATTCTAAAAATTGTTTCAGATAATTTTTTAAGATTTTAGGTGATTTGTGTAATATTACATTAGTCAATACTAGCTGTGATTTTGTTGTTGTGGTTTGGTTTTGTTTGAGAAGGAGTCTCATTCTGTTGCCCAGACTGGAGTGCAGTGACACCATCTAGGCTTACTCCAACCTCCGCCTCCCAGGTTCAAGCAATTCTCCCATGTCAGCCTCCCGAGTAGCTGGGTCTGCAGGTGCTCACCACCACGCCCAACCAATTTTTGTATTTTTAGTGGAGACGGGGTTTCACCATGTTGGCGAGGCTGGTCTCAAACTCCTGATCTCAGGTGATCCACCTGCCTTGGCCTCCCAAAGTGCTGGGATTACAGGTGTGAGCCACTGCTCTCAGCTACTCTAGCTGTGACTTTTACATTTTGTTCTGTGCTTTGACTAAACTGTAATTGGAGTGATCCGTAATCTGACCTCTCTTTTACTTGCTGACAATTGAATGGACAACTTTGACTTGATCTCTACTAATTCAAACTATGCCTTGCTTTTTGTTTTTTAAATTTTTTCTTGGGTGGTGGTCGTCACTTTCAATATCTCTAAAGTTTTTGAAAACTCAAAGGTTTTCTGTAGAATAACTTTACTTTTAGACAAATGATATATGTTCATTATTGAAAAATTCCAGCAATATAGAAAAGAACAAAGATAGAAAAAATGCATGCAGTCATCATTGTGAAATAACCACCATTGAGTGAGATTCATTCAAGAGTATCTATATAGTGTACCTCTGTGTATATTCAGGGAGAAGGCCTGATTGACAAAGAGCTTCCTGTTAAGGAATAGTACTATACACGCTTTGTTTTCTAAGTTGGTTGTGTCTAATATAATATCAATTTAAAATAAGGAAGTCAAAGTGAAATAAGAAATTGTTGAACATAAAATACTTCTTTATCCCAAGAAATAAGTTTCTAAAAACTCTCTAAAAGGTTAAGAAAATATGAAAATAAGAAGTGGGAATCAGCTGGGCACAGTGGCTCATGCCTGTAATCTCAGCCCTTTGGGAGGCTGAGGCAGGAGTTTGACCTGGGCAACATGACGAGACCCTGTCTCTGCGAAGAATACAGAAATTACCTGGGCCTGGTGACGTGCGCCTGTAGCCCCGGCTACTTGGAAGACTGAAGTGGGAGGAACCCTTGAGCCCATGAGGTCAAGGCTGCAGTGAGCCAAGATCGCACCACTGCACTCCAGCCTAGGTGGCACAGTGAGACCCTGTTCCAAGAAGAAAAGTAAAAAAGTTGAAATCACTCTTAACTTGAAAAAAAAAATAAAACTTCATGTTTCAATTTTAGATGATATTGGTCAATACCCTGTTATGAAATCAGAAAAAATAAATTGTATAACACTTTCTTTTGTTCTCTCCCAATTTTTGTTATGGTTTTGTTTTTTGTTTAGTTTTCTTGGCGATTTTATTATTTTCTATAACTATTCCCTCCATTGTTCACTCTCACTTATATGTTTATGTAGATTTACTGCTCTCTGTAATTTCTCTTACCGTAGTTCCCTCTATCCCAGGTTCTTTATTTTGATTTGAAACCTGGCTGGCTGTATTTTAACATCAAGCATTTTTTTCAGGAGGGCCTCAGAGGTGTCAGATTCCTTACATTTTTGAAAACTTAATGACTTTTCTTCTCACCTCACCTTAGTAAAAGCCTTTATAGTCTTTTTAAATTCCAACTTTTTTTTTTTTTTTTGAGATGGAGTCTCTCTCTGTCACCCAGGCTGGAGTGCAGTGGCGCGGGGACTACAGGTGCTCGCCACCACGCCCAGCTAATTTTTTTGTATTTTTAGTAGAGATGCAGTTTCACCGTGTTAGCCAGGATGGTCTCAATCTCCTGACCTCGTGATCCGCCCACCTCGGCCTCCCAAAGTGCTGAGGTTACAGATGTGAGCCATCACACCCAGCCCTTAAATTCCAGCTTCTATAGATAATATCAAATCTTGTCCCCCAACCCAGTCACCCTCCTTTGAGACCCCTTCATCTTACGGTTCCAGTATGAATCGATTGCTCTCCATAACCTGACTTTTGAAATACTAATTTAAATGGTATTTATTGACCCTGAGTAATTTTGGTTTTCAGTGTAGTGTGCTGTCAAGGAGAAAGTCAGTGAAGGTTTATTTGTAGAATAACATGAAAAAGAACAGTTGACAACTCTGTACACCGTTTTTGATCTTGCTCTTTCTCATTTAATATGTCTTCAAAGATGTGTTCATATAAGTATATAAAGATCTCTTCTTTCTCTTTATTTTTATTTCATTCTTTTTTAAGTGATGGTGTCTCTCTCTGTCATTCAGGCTGGAGGACAGTGGCATCCTCTTAGCCCAGTGCAGCCTCAAACTCCTGAGTTCAAGTGATTCTCACCCTACTCAGCCTCTCGCCACAGGCACACCACCATGCACAGCTAATTTTTTTTGGTTTTTAATGTTTTTGTAGTGACAGGGTCTTGCTGTGTTTCCCAGGCTGGTCTCAAACTCCTGGCCTCAAGTGATCCTCCCAGCTTGGTCTCCCAAAGTGCTGGAATTACAGGTGTGAGCCACTGTGCTCAGCCCTTCTTTCTCTTCAAACAGACATCCCGTGCTTCATTTAGTGCTATTGAAGGGCGTTTAGGTTACTTTTAAACGTTTACTGTTCCTGACTGTGCTTTAGTGAAAAGCTTTCTATCTGTGCTATTTTTGAGTATATTTATTTGTAAGATCAGTTCCTACAAATGAAATTTCTATATCAAAGGGTAGATGCTGTTGTTTTAAGATGAAATAAGTTATAGACACAAAGAATTATAATTTGCATATAAGGAGGAAAGAATAAAAGCAAACACTGGTGTATCTCCCTACTACTTAGTTGAAGAAACAGAGTGCTCCCAGTGGCTTTGTCCCTCCCTCCAGTGTGCTCCTTAGTAGTTATTATTATGCTTCCTCTCTTTCCCTTACAGGAGTAAACAGTGTCCTGAATTTTGTGGGTTTTTTTTTTTTTTTTTTTTGGAGACAGAGTTTCGCTCTTGTTACCCAGGCTGGAGTGCAGTGGCGCAGTCTCGGCTCATTGCAACCTCTGCCTCCCAGGTTCAAGTGATTCTCCCGCCTCAGCCTCCTGAGCAACTGGGATTACAGGTGCCCGCCACCACACTCGACTAATTTTTTGTATTTTTAGTAGAGACGGGGTTTCGTCACGTTAGCCAGGCTTGTCTCGAACTCCTGACCTCAGGTGATCCATCCACCTCGGCCTCCCAAAATGCAGAGATTACAGATGTGAGCCACCACGCCCGGCCTTGAATTTTGTGTTTCTTATTCCTTTGCTTTTTGTTATAGAGTTAATACATATTTCTGAAACCCTAAGTAACAAAAGTTTCACCTATTGTTATACTGGTTACAAATTATATCACAATTGTTTATATTCCTCTTTAACTTGCTCTTTTCACTCAACATTAAGGTTTTGGGGATGCATCCATGTCGATGCCTAAAACTTTGGTGTGTTAATACCAAAGAGTAGTATTACATTGTGTGAACCTACCTTGGTGTATCTATTCTTGTGTTCATGAATATAAGGGCTGTTTCTAGTTTTTGGCTGTTAAGTACAAATGCTACTGTGAGCATTCTTGCCTGGCACAAGGACAGGAGTGTCTTTGAAATATAGTCCAAGGACTAGAACTGCTGGACCATATGGTATGACAATCTTGTTTATTTAGGCAACTTTTCTTAGTGAAATAAAACATACAGAAAATGCACAAATCAAAATGCATAGCTTGATGAATTTTCACCAAGTACCCATTTAGCTGGCTCCCAGGAAAGAAACTGAACACACACCAGCCCCTTAGAAGCCCCGTGTCACTGTTAATCACAGTCTGTAACGCTTGCTGCCCTAGAGTAACTGCCTACTTTCCTGACTTACAATCATATCGTTTTGTTTTGTTTTGTTGCTTGCTTTTAAGTTTTACATGAATGGTATCCTACACTGTGATTGTTCTAGCTTCTTTTTTTGTTTTGTTTTTGAGACGGAGTCTTGATCTGTCGCCCAGGCTGGAGTGCAGTGGTGCGATCTTGGCTCACTGCAACCTCCTTCTCCCAGGATCAAGCGATTAACCTGCCTCAGCCTCCCAAGTAGCTAGAATTGCAGGTGTGCACTACCACGCCCAGCTAATTTTTGTATTTTTAGTAGAGACGAGGTTTCACCATGTTGGCCAGGCTGGTCTCGAACTCCTGACCTTAGGTGATCCACCCACCTTGGCCTCTCAAAGTGCTGGGATTACAGGCATGAGTCACTGCACACAGCCTGTTCTAGCTTCTTTTGCCCAACATTGTTTGTCAGATGCATCCATGTTGTAATGTGTGGTCGTAGTTTGTTTTCATTGCTGTGCAACATGCCATTGTTTGACTGTAATACAATTTGGGTGTCCATTGTACTGTTGATGACCTTTGGGTATTTGCTAGCTTTTTTCCTTTTTTTTGAGACAAAGTCTCCATTACCCAGGTGGAGTGCAGTGGTGCTGTTACAGCTCACTGCAGCCTCAACCTCAAACTCCTCAATCAGTCCTCCCACTTCAGCCTCCCGAGGAAGTACAGGCATGCACCACCAAGCCTGGCTGAGTTTTGCAATTTTTGTAGAGATGGGAGGGGGTCTCTCTGTGTTACCCAGGTTGGTGTTGAACTCCTAGGCTCAAGCGATCCACCAGGCTCAAGCGATCCACCTGCCTTGACCTCCCAAAATGCTGGGATTATAGGTATGAGCCACTGAGCCTGGCCAGTTTCTAGCTTTTTTTGAATACAAATAATGCTCCTTTGAACATTTTGTAATACTTTTGTTGATGCAGATATACAAGAGTCTCTCTCTGGAAAATATAACCCAGTTAGAATTGCTGGATGTATCATGTGTATTTTCAGTTATAAAAGATGATGTCAGATGATTGTGCATTTTAAATGTTTGTATTTTGTCACCACCCTTCATGGTTGTTATATGCCTTTATTTTCCACCAGGAACGTCCTTATGAGAGTGCCTGTCTCCCCAAACCCTTTTTTTTTTTTTTTTTTCTGAGATGGAGTCTTGCTCCAGTGGTGTAGTCTCGGCTCACTGCAACCACCACTTCCTGGATCCCAGCGATTCTCCTGCCTCAGCCACTCCAGTAGCTGAGATTACAGGCACCCGCCACCATGACTGGCTAATTTTTATATTTTTAGTAGAGCCAGTGTTTCACTATTTTGGCCAGGCTGGTCTCAAACTCCTGACCTTAGGTGATCCGCCCACCTTGACTTCCCAGAGTGCTGCTCGACCTCCCAAAGTACTGGGATTATAGGCGTGAGCCATAGAGCCAGGCCTCCGGACACTCTGTTGTTTCATCAAAATGTTTTTCTTTGCCAGCCTGATAGGTGAAAAGAGATATCTTATTGAAGATAAATTGATACCTGAGACTATTTTATAAGCAACCCTAATTTAACACTTGGTTTTCTTTTGTAGCCTGAGACCTCAGATCATTGTTCCCTCCCAGAGGATCTAGTGAGTACTTCCGCATGCTGTGGATTGGGGTTAATTGTGCCTTTGATGATAAGTGTTATAAGGAAATGATAGTAACAGCTTCATGAATTTCTTTCTCTTTGGTTGATGATCAGTGGCTTTTTAATCTAACATAACTATATTATGAAAGTGGTAGCAATAGTGATATTATGGGTAGTCCTTCCCCCAACTTAAAAAATAAAAATAAAGTTCTATTGGTTTTCATTAAAAGGAAATGAAGAGGAAGACACAGCTCTCCTACCTTGCTCTAGGGCTCAGGCTTGCTGTACTTGTTTTTCAAGGATGACTTTGTGACCTTTTCTCCACTCGAGTCCTCCTAAGAAAAGCACAAGAGGGCCACAGTTTGATTGCCTTGGCCTGGATCCAGCTGCAGGAGTGTTCTTGTGCATTCTGACCTCAGCATGTTGGCTTTGTCTTGTCCTCGCCCAGATATGGAAGGGGGAGCAGTACTTCCAGCTGGCAAAACTGGTCACATTTCCTGTGTCTTCATAAGACTTTGCTACTTGAGTTGACAAACTCCAGTGTACCATGTAACCAGATTCAGTGACTGTTTCAGAAAAGAGTTTTTTAAATTTTGGGTTTCTTGAGTTTCTAGAATCCTGAGTCATTCTGATTTTCAGTGATTCAGGATTGGATTGTTCTAGATGTCTGAAACTCAGGAACTACGATAGCTTTTCAGGCAAAGACAGCATTGTCTTTAGCAAATCTACTTTAAATCCATTCTGTTATATAAAAGGGTGTGTGTGCGCGTATTAGTCCATTCTCATGCTGCTATAAAGAACTGCCTGAGACTAGGTAATTTATGAAGGAAAGAGGTTTAATTGACTCACAGTTCTGCATGGCTGGAGAGGCCTCAGGAAACTTAGTATCATGGCAGAAGAGGAAGCAAATGTGTCCTTCATGATGGCAAAGGGGGAAAAGCCGTTGTAAAACCATCAGATCTCTTGAGAACTCATTATCAGAAGAGCAGCATGAGGGTAACGCCCCCATGGGTTAATTACCTCCTACCGGCTCCCTGCCATGACACATGGAGATTATGGGAACTACAATTCAAGAGGAGATTTGAGTGGGGGCCCAGCAAAACCATGTAATTATGTGTATATGTGTGTGTGTACACACACAGACACACACACATTTTTTTTTTTCTAGGCTCCAGAATAGACATTTTTTTTTTCTTCCGAATTCCTGGAGCATAAGTGTCAGATTGCATTTAGAAAAGCCTGTCTACCATGGATTGTGGCAGTGTTGCTTTAGAAGCCACATAGACTTTCTTTTTTATTTCAGTAGTCATCATGAGAAGGCTCTGATTTGTTGACTCCATATGTTAAGTCAACTCTGGAACAGGATCACATATTTGAAGACTGAAAGTAACTGCTTTTGTTCAGTTCTACATTTGGCATCTTATTCTGATGGTTGCAGTGTACTTTTCCCTCTGAAAGTTTTTTAGTAGCCTTTGGCAAAAAGCAGTAATACTTACTACTTGGGAGCATTATTTTTTATGCCTAGTTTCCCAATTTTTACTATCTTGAGGTCCTAAGTTAAAGGCGTGGGGCTTGAATGATAGATGATTACTGAGCAGAGATACATTTCTCACATCAGACTTAAACCTAGGCTTGCGATCTAGTAAATGGGCACAGCTTTCAGACTCACCTGGCGCTGGGGGGCTTGTTTTAGAGGAGGGATAAGGAGGCTGTTGCTGTATGTCGGAAATAATTCTGCTTGGGAGACATTCCCGCCAGGTGTTATCAGCCCATTTTTGTTTCTACATCTGTGTGTGTAGAGCTCTGGAATAGAATTGTTAAGTCTGAGCGAGAAAAAGCATAGTGGGTTAAGGATGAATAAAACGAAGAGAACCCTCTTTCCTTGGCAGAATCTGCTTGTACATTTCTTGTCTGTGCTTGTCTCTCTTCTTCCTGCCTGGCCCATTGCAGAGAGTATTGGAAGTTTCCAATCACTGGTGGTACTCTATGCTCATCCTACCTCCTTTGCTGAAAGACAGCGTGGCAGCGCCCCTGCTGTCTGCCTACTATCCTGACTGTGTTGGCATGAGCCCCTCCTGCACCAGCACAAACCGCGCCGCTGCCACTGGCAATGCCAGCCCTGGGAAGCTGGAGCACTCCAAGGCCACCCCCTCCGTGCACGGTGAGAGCCATTCCTGGGACTCCCTGCTTTCCATTCCCCACTCCCCTCCCTGGGGAATAATGCAAAGGATTTTTTTAAATGTGCAGGCTGGGCACAGTGACTCATGCCTGTAATCCCAGCACTTTTGGTGGCCGAGGCAGGAGAATCCCTTGAGGCCAGGAGTTCGAGACCGGTTTGGGCAACATAGCAAGACCTTATCTCTAAAAATAAATAAGTAGATAAAATTTATTTTTTAAAATGTATGTGACCTATGATATAAAGCCCCTCATTATTTCATGGAAATTGTTGTACTGTGGATCAGTCATATCGTTTATGTATAGTGTGTGGTTAATTTTTCCTCAGTAATTTGGAAAACCTGTAACATTCTAATTATCTACAGGACTTAATGAGTGTTTATTTGAAAGTTGGATTGCTGTCTCGTTTAATGATAACATGAACTCTGATTTACCGGGAAAACGTTATCAACTACATGAGCAGTCCTTTTTCCTCTGTGTCTTTCTGCCTCTAATTATTGCCATTGGTGATTCCAGAAAAATGACCTACTCTCAAAAAAAAACTGCAGGGCAGGCTTGCTTTTGATTATTTACTTTATTTTATTTTTTTGAGATGGAGTCTCGCTCTGTCGCCCAGGCTGTAGTGCAGTGGCATGATCGTGACTCACTACAACCTCCAGTTCCTGGGTTCAAGTGATTCTCCTGCCTCAGGCTCCCAAACAGCTGGGACTCCAAGCATGTGCCACTACACCTGGCTAATTTTTTTTTTTTTTTTTTTTTCTTTTTGAGACAGAGTCTCACTCTATCACCCAGGCTGGATTGCAGTGGCACGATCTTGGCTCCCTGCAACCTCCTCCTCCCAGGTTCAAGTGATTCTCCTGCCTCAGTCTCTCGAGTAGCTGGGACTACAAACGCATGCCACCACACCTGGCTAATTTTTATATTTTTAGTGGAAACGAGGTTTCATCATGTTGACCAGGCTGGTTTCAAACTCCTGACCTCAAGTGATCCACCCCCTTCGGCCTCCCAAAGTGCTGGGATTACAAACGTGAGCCACTGCACCCGGCCTGGTTATTTACTTTAAAGGCATCTTTAAAATTCTACATTCGAATTCTTGGTGTAGAAGCAAGAATTCTGGATTTCCTACGCCTGGACAGGAACAAATGGCATTTTTGATTATGCAAATAGATTTTTGCACTGTGGTCCTGTCTTAAGATTTTATTTTTTGTTGTTGTTGTTTTTTTACCAGTAACACTGAAATCTAGATGTGGTGGAAATCAAAGCTAAAGTGGTAGTTCCCAGGGTTGACGAAGATGTGACGAAGAGGCACTTGACAAATGCTGCTGGGGAGGGTGTATGTTTACGAAGGAAGATGGGGCAGCGTGCATCAAAAACTGGAAAACAGAGACTCTTTGACCCAGCAGTGCTATTTCTAGGAGTTTACCCTAAACAGCTAATCAAATGTAAACCCAGAGATTAGGTACAAAGAACTTTCTTTTCACATTGCTTGTAATAGTGAAGTAATTGGATGAAATTTAATGCCTAGCAATAGGGAAATGGTTAAATAATAAGAAAATAATTATACAGCCATTGAATGCATATTTAGTGACACAGGAAAGTATTCATGATATTGTACACATTAAAAAGCAGGTTAGAAAACGACACTTTCATGACATTTTTTTCCGGTTTTGCAAAGGCAGATATCTATTATATGAATATTCTCCGTTAATAGACACAGAAATAAGGATAATGTATACCCCTAAATGTAACTCCACTACTGACATAATCAGGGGTTAGTGATTGTTATTTACGTCTATGAACCTATTCATTTTATAGTCAGAAAAAAATGCCATAAAAGTTATTTTAGGCTGGGCACAGTGGCTCACACCTGTAATCCCAGCACTTTGGGAGGCCGAGGTGGGCAGATCACGAGGTCAGGAGTTCGAGATCAGCCTGGCCAAAATGGTGAAATCCTGTCTTTACTAAAAAAGAAAATATACAAAAAATTAGCCAGGTGTGGTGGTGCATGCCTGAAATCCCAGCTACCAGGGAGGATGAGGAAGGAGAATTGCTTGAACCTGGGAGGTGGAGGTTCCTGTGAGCTGAGATTGTGCCATTACACTCCAGCCTGGGTGACAGAGCAAGACTCTGTCTCGAGGGAAAAAAAAAAAAAAAAAGTTATTTTGAAAACGCATCTCCATGAGGAGTGGGCATTCAGTGGATACAGAGTTTGTCTTACAAGATGAAGAAGTTCCAGAGATCTGTGGCACAGCAACATGAATGTACTTAACACTACTGAACTGTACACTTAAAAACAGATAAGAAGGCTGGGTGCGGTGGCTCATGCCCGTAATGTCAGCACTTTGGGAGGCTGAGGTGGGTGGATCACGAAGTCAGGAGATCAAGACCATCCTGGAACACAGTGAAACCCCATCTCTATTAAAAATACAAAAAAAAAAAAAAAAAATTAGCTGGGCGTGGTGGCGGGCGCCTGTAGTCTCAGCTACTCGGGAGGCTGAGGCAGGAGAATGGCGTGAACCCAGGAGGCGGAGCTTGCAGTGAGCTGAGATCGCACCACTGAACTCCAACCTGGGCGACAGAGTGAGACTCCATCTCAAAACAAACAAACAAACAAACAAACAAAAAAGATACCTGGGCATGGTAGCTCATGCCTGTATTCCCAGCACTTTGGGAGGCTGAGATGGGTGGATCATTTGAGGCCAGTACCTTGAAACCAGCTTGGCCAACATGGTGAAACCCATAGCTACAAAAAGTAGAAAAATTAGCCGGGTGTGGTGGCGAGCACCTGTAATCCCAGCTGCTCAAGAAGCTGAGGCATGAGAATTGCTTGGACCTAGGAGATGGGAGATGGAGGTTACAGTGAGCTGAGATCAGACCACTGCACTCCGGCCTGGGCAACAGAGCAAGATTCTGTCTCAAAAAAAAAAAAAAAAAAAAAAAAAAGTTGATACATTTTATGGTATGCATTTTTTTACCACAATTAAAAATTAAAAAAAAATTTCCATGCTATAGAAATTAAAGTTGAGAATAATGTGAAGAAAGAATGAGAAAAAAGTTTATGTATGTTTTATCTAACTGGGTGGAGGAAGCAAAGGTATTTATGTAGGGTAGACATGGAGCTTGTCTTGGCTTACTTTTTGGTTTGCTTTTGCCCTTTAATTCTTCTGGATTTGGAAGTTACAGCTTCCAGGAGTTGCCCATTTGTGTTACCTATCAGTTCCAGGCATGAACCGATACTTCCAGCCTTTCTACCAGCCCAATGAGTGTGGCAAAGCCCTCTGTGTGAGGCCGGATGTGATGGAACTGGATGAGCTCTATGAGTTTCCAGAATATTCCCGAGACCCCACCATGTACCTGGCTTTGAGAAACCTCATCCTCGCACTGTGGTATACTAACTGCAAAGTAAGTAAGGGCATGTTAGCCAGTAGCACTGGACAGAGAAGGACGATGTTGAAAGGAGGGGATACTTTATCTGGGGATGGACACTTTTATGCCAGGGTTTCTCAACCTTGGCTCTGTTGACAGTTTGGGCAGATAATTGTTTGTGGTGGGGGCTGTCTTTGCACTGTAGGATATTTAGCAAGATCCCTGGCTTCTACCCACTAGATTCCAGGAACGCTTCCCACCTGTGAAAACAAAGTATGTCTGTAGACATTTCCAAACGGGGACAGAATCACCCCTTGTTGAAAACCACTACTTTAGACCACAGATAGTCAGAATGCTGACTCTCCAGTGGTGAGTATAAGGTGCAAGATTTGATCCAAGGAGTTCCAATGACAATGACAAGAGGGAAAAACATCGAAGATTGAATTACAAATCCTTGAGGACAGGAATTTTTATTCACCCCAGCGTCCTAAATCAACCAAGACCAGTACTTTTCTTCTGTTGGGACTAAATAAATGTTAGGGCTGTCACACTGTACCCACCTTGAAAAAGGTGAAGATAAATTGTGGGGAGAATGGGAATACTAACTAAAAACAAAAAACAAAGGGGCTGGGTGAAGTGGCTCATGTCTGTAATTCCAGCACTTTGGGAGGCTGAGGCAGGAGGATTGCTTGAGCCTAGGAGTTCAAGACCAGCCTGGGCAACATAATGAGAACCCCCATCTCTACAAAAAATTAAAAAATTAGCCATGTGTGGTGGCACATGCCTGTAATCCTAGCTACTTAGGAGGCTGAGGTAGTAGGATGGTCTCAGCCTGGGAGGTCAAGGCTGCAGTAAGCCATAATTGCATCACTGTACTCTAGCTGGGGTGATAGAATGAGACCCTGTTTCCAAAAAAAAAACCCACAAAGATTCTCTTGACCCTAGCATTTTTCTGATTTATTAATTTAATCAGCAATTTGAGTCAATGCTGAATTCAGAACATTGTGCAAGACTGCCAAAGTCATCTTAACTAAAGAAAGACATGCCAGTTTCACCGTGGCATTTCACTGGATTAGAATCCAGAATGAAATGACATAGCCTGATTAAGTTATGGCTGTTAATGCAACTGTATGAATTATAGCCAGGTGAGTAGGCTGTGCAACTGATTTTCTGCCCAGTAGCCTTGAAATAGGTGTTCAGTAAACCAACTGAACAAAATTATGGTCAGAATTTCCTATAAATAAATTATAAAGAGTGGTGGTGTGGCCCTGTAGTCCCAGCTACTTGGGGCACTGAGGCAGGAGGATCACTTGTACCTAGGAGTTCAAGACCAGCCTGGGCAACATAGTGAGATCCCGTCTCAAAAACAAAAACAAAAACAAAAACACAACAAAGAAACAGCCTTGGATTCAATTTTTTTTTTTTGGCCACATTTCTTTTTGTTTGACTTTGAAATTTGACTTATACAGGGGAAGAATCTTATAGAAGTCCTAAACTTACCTGTATCTATTTTACTTTTTCATAATATAGAATTTATTGTATATACTGGCCAGGCGTGGTGGCTCACACCTGTAATTCCAGCACGTTGGGAGGCTGAGTTGGGTGGATTACTTGAGGTCAGGAGTTCGAGACCAGCCTGGCCAACATGATGAAACCCCGTCTCTACTAAAAATACAAAGAATTAGCTGGGGCTGGTGCCGCGTGGCCTTTAATCCCAGCTACTTGGGAGGCTGAGGCAGGAGAATCGCCTGAACCTGGGAGGCGGAGGCTGCAGTGAGCTAAAATCGCGCCATTGCACTCCAGCCTGGGCAACAAGAATGAAACTCCGTCAAAAAAAAAAAAAATTACCGTATATACTTAATATTAGAGTGGGAAAACATAAATATATTTGCTTTAAAAGAATCAAAGACTTTGAAATGTGTGTTTTCTTTCTTTTTTTTTTTTTTTTTGAGACACGGGCTTGTTCTGTTGCCCAGGCTGGAGTACAGTGGCACCATCACAGTTGAGTACAGCAGCCTCGCCTTCCCAGTCTCAGGTGATTCTCTCATCTTAGTCTTCTGAGTAGTTGGGACCACAGGCACGTGCCACCATGCACAGCTAATTTTTTTGTAGGATGGGATCTTGCTAGGTTGCCCAGGCTGTTCTCAAACTTCTGGGCTTAAACAATGCTCCTGGCTTGGCCTCCCAAAGTGCTGGAATTACAGGCCTGAGCTACCACACCTGGCCTTGAAATGATTCTTGTTAAACTTCATGAATACAAACAAATGTGTTATCTTCTGCAGCAATCTAAGCCAGTGTTGTATGTGTTATTTCTTGAATATTCGGTTCTGGTGGAGCTGGGGATTGGTGACAAGGGGCAGAGGAGAGGCCTGGGGTGGGAGCTGCTTGGTGCCTGTTCTTGCTTCCTGACACTGGGCGGAGGTAGTGGCATCATTACTCTTGAGTCTTTGAAACAGATCAAGGCCATGCCAAGGCTAGGTGAGCAGAGAAAGACGGTGTCTTTTTTTTTTTTTAGACAGAGTTTTGCTCTTGTTGCCCAGGCTGGAGGGCAATGGTGCGATCTTGGCTCACTGCAGCCTCCGCCTCCTGGGTTCAAGCGATTCTCCTGCCTCAGCTTCCTGAGTATCTGGGATTACAGGCGTGCACCACCACACCTGGATAATTTTTTTG
The DNA here is from genome assembly GCF_047675955.1 of Chlorocebus sabaeus. NCBI lineage: Eukaryota > Metazoa > Chordata > Mammalia > Primates > Cercopithecidae > Chlorocebus > Chlorocebus sabaeus. The sequence continues at coordinate 18,198,007 of NC_132920.1, forward strand.
TGTTTTTAGTAGAGACAGGGTTTCACCGTGTTAACCAGGCTGGTCTCTAACTCCTGACCTCAAGTAATCCACCTGCCTCGGCCTCCCAAAGTGCTGGGATTACAGGTGTATGCTACCACGCCCAGCTAAATTTTTTGTATTTTTCATAGACATGCGGTTTCACCATGTTGGCCAGGCTGGTCTCGAACTCCTGACCTCAGGTGATCCACCCGCCTTGGCCTCCCAAAGGGCTGGGATTACGTGCTGTAAAGGCATGAGCCACCATGCCCGTCCCCCCTGTCCCCCGAATCTTATCAGTTACAAGAATCCAGCTTTTTCTGCGGTCAGTAGGATCAGCAGCCTGGATTTCTGTAGTGGCCTTTGTTGAGTCAGGAGTGTGATGTGCTCTGCCGCCATGCACCTGCTGCAGTCGTTCTTGCTCAGGGAAGACCGACATGATAAAGTGTAAATCGCTGTATCTTCCTGTTGTCTCCTCCTCCTCCTTTTTCCCCACTGGGGAAACCTCCCTTTGTTCTTACTGTCTTAGTGATAAGTGATGGATTTGAATTACCCAGAGATTTTTTTTATTATTATTATGGTTAAGTACTCATAACATTTATTTATTTTAAATGGAGAAAAGGTCTCGCTATGTTGCACAGACTAGTCTCAAAGTTTTGGGCTCAAGTGATGCTCCTGCCTCAGCCTCCCAAAGTGGTGGGATTACAGGCATGAGCCACTGTGCCCAGCCCCATTCCATCTTAACCGTCTTAAAATTTATGGCTCAGTGGCATTAAATACATATATAATGTATAGCCATCACCATTATCTGGTTCCAGAACTTTCTCATTATCCCAAGAGGGAACCCCATACCAATTAAACGGTCTGTTCTCATTTTCTCCTGTTCTCAGCCCCTGGCAACCACAGATCTACTCTCTATCTGTATAGATTGTGGTAGATATTTCCAGTAAATGGAAGCATATAATATGTGGCCTTTGGTGACTGGCTTCTTTCGCTTGGCATAATGTTTTCAAGGTTTATCCATGTTTTAGCACATGTCAGAACTTCACTCACTTTTATAGCTGAGTAATATTTCATTGTACACATCACATTTTGTGTACCCATTCATCCATTGATGGGCATTTGAATCGTTTCCTCCTTTTCCCTATTTGAATACTGCCGCTGTGAACATTTTGTTTGAACATTCTTTTTGGTATATACTAAGGATTGGAATTACTGGGTCATATAGTATTTTAGGTTTAACCTTTTGAGGAACCAAAAAAAGTTTAAAAAATTAGTTGGTTTGCTTTTTAAATTGAGAAATAAACATTGTATATGTTTATCATGTACAATCTGATGTTTTGAAATACACATATATATATGTTGTGGCCAGGCGCGGTGGCTCATGCCTCTAATCGCAGCACTTTGGGAGGCCAAGGTGGGTGGTTTACCTGAGGTCAGAAGTTTGAGACCAGCCTGGCCAACATGGTGAAATCCTGTCTCTACTAAAAATACAAAAAATTATCCGGGCTTGGTGGCAGGCACCTGTAGTCCCAGCTACTTGGGAGGCTGAGGTAGGAGAACTGCTTGAACCCAGGAGGTGAAGGTTGCAGTGAGCTGAGATCGTGCCACTGTACTCCAGCCTGGTGACAGAGCGAAAGTCCATCTCAAAAAAAAAAAAAAAAGAAAATATATATACATTGTGGAATAGCTAAATTGACGTAATTAACATATGCCTTACATCATATACTTACCTTTTTTTTGTCTCTGAGAACTTAAAAATCTCTCCATGATATTCAAGTATATATAATACGTTGTTGTTAACTATGTATTGTAGTTACCATATTGTAAAATGGATCTCCTGAAATTATTCCTCTTGTCTAAACTGAAATTTTGTGTCCTTTGACCAACATCTCCCCACTATTCCCCCTCCCCTCAGCTCCTGCTAATGCCTGTTCTACTTTCTGCTTCTGTGAGTTGGACGTTTTTAGATTCCACATGTGTACGTGAAATCACGCAGTATTTGTCTGTGTCTGGTTTATTTCACTTAATGTCCTTCTGGTTCAACCATGTTGTTGCAAATGACAGGACTTCCTTTTTTTCTTTTAAGGCGGACTAGTATTCCATTGTGTGGATATAGCACATTTTCTTTATTCATCCATCAATGGCCTCTAGGTTGATTCCATATCTTGGCAGTTGTGATAATGCTGCAGTGAACATGGGAGTGCACATCTCTCTTTGACATGCTGATTCATTTTATTTGACTACCCCGCAGTGGGGTTGCTGGATCATACAGTAGTTTTATTTTTAGTTTTTTGAGACACCTCCATACTGTTTTCCATAATGACTGTACTAATGTACATTCCACTAACAGTGAATAAGGGTTCTTTTTTCTCTTCATCATTTGTTACCTTTTGTCTTTTTTGATAATAGCCATTTTAACAGGTATGAGGTGATTTTCATTGTGGCTTTAATTTGCATTTCCTTGATGATTAGTGGTGGTGAGCAGTTTTTCATATATACTTGACCTTTTGTACCTTTGGGTTCCACATCTTGAAAATATTTGGGGCTGGGCGCAGTGGCTCACGCCTGTAATCCCAGCACTTTGGGAAGCCGAGGCGGGAGGATCACAAGGTCAGGAGATTGAGACCACGGTGAAACCCCGTCTCTACTAAAAATACAAAAAATTAGCCGGGCGCGGCGGTAGGCGCCTGTAGTCCCAGCTACTCGGGAGGCTGAGGCAGGAGAATGGCGTGAACCCAGGAGACGGAGCTGGCAGTGAGCCGAGATCACGCCACTGCACTCCAGCGGCGGGGGACAGAGCGAGACTCCGTCTCAAAAAAAAAAAAAAAGAAAAAAGAAAATATTTGGGGAAAAAAATGGATGGTTGCATCTCCACTAAACGCTATACAGACTTTCCTTGTCATTATTTCTACACAGTATTATGTAACAACTATTTACATAGCATTACATTGTCTTAGGTATTGTAAGTGATCTAGAGATAGCGTGAAGTATGCTGGAGTCTGTGCATAGATTATATGTAAACACTGTCATTTTATATAAGGGACTTGAGAATCTATGGATTTTGGTCTTCTTAGGAGGGTTCTAGAACCAATCTCCTTCTGGAAACCAGGGAGGACTGTTCCTGTTGGCCATTTGAGCGTCTACTTTTGAGAAATGTTGATTCAAATCTTTTACTTGTCTTTTAAATGGATTGTTTTCCTGCTATTGTTTGAATTCCTTGGGACTTTTTTTAAAAAGCAGTTTGGTTTTATTTCCAAACACAGGAAGCTCTTACTCCTCAGAAATGTATTCCTCACATCATCGTGCGGGGTCTCGTGCGTATTCGATGCGTTCAGGAAGTGGAGAGGATACTGTATTTTATGACCAGAAAAGGTCTCATCAACACTGGAGTTCTCAGCGTGGGAGCCGACCAGTATCTTCTCCCTAAGGACTACCACAATGTAGGTGATTGTAGCTTTAGTGATAGCCTTGCCATTGATCAGGACAAACGCTAGTCTGTTGCTGTTAATAAATATAGTAAAAGCCACATCATCACCATAAAACTTACAGAAGCAAGGCTTTCGCAGAATGTGTTTCTCCTGAAAGGAGACCATCAAGCACTCTTTCCCGAGATTGTAGGGGAAAAGGAAAGGGAGTAATAAGACAAGTGCCCCCACATTCTTTTTGAAAATAACTTTCTAAGGACATCAAGGAAATGTAAATGAACGAATTTGCTCTGCAGTTCCAGAACAACTAAAACAGGACGTTGTTATCATCTGCTCTAATTGGAATTTTGTTTCTTTTCTTTTTAAGAAATCAGTCATCATTATCGGGGCTGGTCCAGCAGGATTAGCAGCTGCTAGGCAACTGCATAACTTTGGAATTAAGGTAGGATTTTGGGGACATGGAGTTAGAGCAGATGGTTGGCTGCTCCCTTTGGTCCAAATTTCTAAGATTTAGAAACCAGTTCCTATTTTTATTGAAGAATACTAAATATATTATATGTTTATATTAGGTCCTAGAAAAGTTATAAAACTTGAAATTGATTTCATAAGAGAAAGGTAAATAGAAATTCTCACAGCTTTGGAGATAATTTTAGACTCTAATGAGCAAGTCAGAAGAAATTCTAACTTGGCATCAAAGTAGAAATTCTTTTTTTTGAGACAGAGTCTTGCTCTGTCGCCCAGGCTAGAGTGCAGCAGTGCGATCTCAGCTCACTGCAACCTCCTCCTCCTGGGTTTCAAGATGGGATTACAGCTGTGTGCCATCATGCCCAGCTAATTTTTGTATTTTTAGTAAAGCAGGGTTTCACTATGTTGGCCAGGCCGGTCTTGAACTCTTGACCTCAAGTGATCTGTTTGCCTTGGCCTCCCAAAGTGCTGGAATTACAGACGTGAGCCCCTGCACCTGGCCGAAGTAGAAATTCTTGACAGGTTATTGTTCGCACAATAGAAATGATGAAAAAAAGCCTGTTTCCACAGTAGTTTGAGACCGCAAATAGTAGCATGGATATTCACTATTTCTCGTGTAAAATTTTCTGAAATACTCAGTTCTAAGGTTTTTTTTTTTTTTAAATCTATTTATTTATTTTGAGACAGTGTTATGAGACTGGCTAATTTTTGTATTTTTGGTAGAGACAGGGTTTCACCATGTTGGCAAGGATGGTCTCAAACTCCTCAGTTCAAGCGATCTGCCTGCCTTGGCCTCCCAAAGTGCTGGGATTACAGGCGTGAGCCACCATGCCCAGCCTCCAGTTAAATTTTTTTATACCTGTCGAAAACGCCCTTTGCGGAGCTTGCAGTGAGCTGAGATTGCACTACCGCACTCCAGCCTGGGCGACAGAGTGAGACTCCATCTCAAAAAAAAAAAAGAAAAAACACCCTTTGAATCTCGTTTCAGACATGACCCACTGCTCCGGGCCTAGCATATGTTTCAGTTGATTGTTTATTTCAGTGTTAGATATTTGGGCCAAGGTTATTTGAGTTTTACTTGGGAAACCCACAGATTATATTACAAGGAAGGTTATTAAAATCCAAAATCTAGGGAGGCTGGACTTTAATGTTCAGCTCTCCTTTTCTACTAAAAAGAAACTAGAAATGGGCTGGGCACAGTGGCTCAGTGCCTGTAATCCCAGCATTTTGGGTGGCCAAGGTGAACAGATCGCTTGAGCTCAGGAGTTTGAGATCAGCCTGGGCAACATGGCAAAACCCTGTCTTTACCGAAAAAAAAAAAAAAAATGTAAAAGAAAACTGACCTGGCATGGTAGTATGTACCTGTGGCCCCAGGTACTCAAGAGGCTGAGGTGGGAGGATCTCTTGAGTCAAGGAGGCGGAGGTTGCAGTGAGCTGAGATCTAGCCACTGCACTCCAGTCTGGGTGACAGAGTGGGATCCCAACTTAAAAAAAAAAAAAACCAGAAAGAAAAACTAGAAATGGATGGTTCTGTGTAAAATTGAAGTCAGAGGAAGAGGGTAGAACTACAAGGTGCAGCCATCCTAGTTAGAGAAAGTGAAGAATTTACATTTGAGAAAGCAGTTTGGAGAATCAGTATTACTTTCTGCCCCATCCCCAAGTGATGGGGGAGATACCCAGGAGGCCCTCCATTCCCCGCATGGGAGGGAAATCGATTCCTCTGAGTAGCCTGAAAGATGGTTAACTTGGGGAACCTCTCCTCGAGAATTTCAAGTAGTTTCTAGAGATCCAGAAGTGAAAGACTGGCCTTGCGATGAATAGGACTCACATTTTCAGGTGATGCAACTCAGGGAATGTGGCACTTGGAATCCCAGGGCTGCAGGTGAGGCACTGCCTGTGCACCCAAGAGCAGCTTCTCATGCCACCAGCATTAGAAATTTGGTGGCAATAAAATAGCCTGGGTATGAGACAAACCTCATTAGGCCATGCCCATGAGGTCATATTTATATGGAGTGGCATACTTTTTTTTTTAAAAAAATATATCTTAGGGAAGTTAAGGCTTATTCGCAGTGCTAAAGGAATTTTGCTACGTAGATATTTCTTAGGAAAAATCACCTAAAGAAGTTTTTAACTGCTTCTTAACTTATGGAATACTATTTTATAAAAAGCTTTCAAAGTACATTTCATGTACTAGTTCATTAAATCTTTTTGTTTTTTTGAGACAAAGTCTCGCTCTGTTGCCCAGGCTGGAGTGCAGTGGCGCAGTCTCTGCTCACTGCAGCCTCCACCTCCTGGGTTCAAGTGATTCTTGTGCCTCAGCCACCTGAGTAGCTGGGATTACAGGTGTGTGTCACCACGCCAGACTAATTTATTTCTGGTAGAGACGGGGTTTTGCGATGTTGGCCAAACTGGCCACAAACTCTTGGCCTCATGTGATCCTCCTGCCTCTGCCTTCCAAAGTACTGGTATTTCAGGCGTGAGCCATCGCGTCTGGCCTAGTTCATCAAATCTTATTATCTGGTTTGAGTGATTCTTTCAACAGACCACTCAGTTTTTCCTTGCTAGAGTCTAGATGGATTGTTTTGAACATCTGTTTTGGCTTCTGTTCACACTGCCTGCTTTTTAAAGTTGTTTTTGTAGAAATATTTTGAATTAACTAAATATAGATGCTATTTAACAGTGTCCTTCTACATTTTTATAATACTGTGTCTGATATAACTCTTGTGTCCTATTTAGCTTCCCTGACCGTCTGTCTTTTTAGGTGACTGTCCTGGAAGCCAAAGACAGAATTGGAGGCCGAGTCTGGGATGACAAATCTTTTAAAGGCGTCACAGTTGGAAGAGGAGCTCAGATTGTTAATGGGTGTATTAACAACCCAGTAGCATTAATGTGTGAGCAAGTGAGTTTCTTTTAGCTTTGTGTTGTAGATAAAGGAAAGAAAAACAGTTTCAATTTGCTTGCGTGCAGTATTAATATGTTTCTAAAGTAAATTACATATAACAGCCCCCTCATCTCCTCTGCAAAGTAGTAAGAATTACACTTCTGCCTTTCTGAGAAGGTAGAACTAGAGGATGTAAAAGACTTTTTCCTTTTTCTAAGCTCTTTAATTTCATTTCCTTGTTATTTGCAGGTCACTTGGTTAGCTCATAATTTTAGGGTTGCCGGATTTAGCATATAAAAATACAGAATGTTCAATTAAATTTCACTTTCAGATAAACAAGTAATTTTTTACCCAAGTATTTCCCAGTATTACGTGCAATATTTACATGCAATATTTGGGACATACTTAAAAAATTATGTATTACTAATCTGAACGTCATATTTAATGAGGCAGCCTGTCTTTAATCTGGCAGTCTTACAGAGTCTATTTGAAGAGTTGGTGGGCCCAAGGCTTTTTCTGAAATGTTTATTGATGGTCAGTTCAATTTCAGCTTCTGCTGTGAGTGTTTGTGTGTTTGTGTGTTCATTTACATGAGGGTCCACAGAAGAGATAGAATGTTCGAGCAAGGACAGGCAGTGTCTAGCATCTGAAACATTAGCCAAAAAGTTACAGTGGGCGTGGCGTGGGAGCTGTTGTTGCCCCTCTCACATTCTCATCAAATAAAATATTGTAGATTTCATGCTGTTTTTTTTCACTGCCTGCCTTTGCTGCCTGCCTTTGCTGCCATTCCCTGTGAAGCATATTTAGCTTTATTTTTGAGAGGTATTAGCCCATTTTCTCCATGAGAGCTCTGTCTGATGTTCAGCTTAGAACCTGTAAACATTTTTTTCCAGGAAAAATTTTCACCTTCTTATTCTTATTATTTTGAAGCTTGGCATCAGCATGCATAAATTTGGAGAAAGATGTGACTTAATTCAGGAAGGTGGAAGAATAACTGACCCCACTATTGACAAGCGCATGGATTTTCATTTTAATGCTCTCTTGGATGTTGTCTCTGAGTGGAGAAAGGATAAGACTCAGCTCCAAGATGTCCCTTTAGGAGGTATGGGGAGAACGGTGTTCTGATTGTTCCATCTCAGTTTCGTTGTTACCTAAGCTTCATCAGCAGTGGCATCATTCATTTGCTAGGTCGGATGTCAGCAACAGGGAAACCCTCCTGAGCATTTCTTTTGGACTGATGGATTCTCCAAGTTCTCAGGGGGAGAAGAACATTTTTTAGGGAGCCTTAGATGCTTGCGTTGCGTACACACACACACAGACCTTACTTTACACAATAGCTGGTGTTTTACAAAATTACCTACATGTTTAATTTTAAATTTCCCAGAGTAGCTTGCTTTTATGGAAACATGTGGTAAGCCCTGTGTGATAAATCATCACCTCGTAATGTCTTTTCTAGATAAGGGTTTCTGTGTGCCAGGATTTCTTTTTGTTGAGCAATGAGTTAAGGTTTTTTCCAGTATATTTTAAGAATGCAAGAGTATTACAGTTTAAGAATTTTAATCCATTAGGTGCAGTGGCTCACACCTGTAATCCGGGCATTTGGGAGGCCAAGCAGGGAAGATCACTTGAGCCCAGGAGTTCAAGACCAGCCTGGGCAACATAGTGAGCCTTGTGTCTACAAAAAAAAAAAAAAAAAAAAAGGCAAGCATAGTGGTGTGTGTCTGTAGTCCCAGATACTTGGGAGGCTGAAGTGGAAGGATAGCTTGAGCTGAAGAGGTTGAGGTTCTGGTGAGCTGTGATCCCACCACTGCACTCCAGCCTGGGCAACAAAGCAAGACCCTAGTTCCAAAAAAAAAAAAAAATTCAAAATCTTTTGGCTTTTGTACTTAAATGGGCAATGTTAGGCACAACTCTTTAGAAAAGTTGACCACCCATAGTGGCTCATTTTCACGAGGGTGCCAGCTGAAATTTCATTGTATTGCTTCTTAAATTGGTATTTATTTGGCCTACAATTTTGTGACCTGAATGTATTCACTTGTAGTTCTTGGAGGCATGTTGGAATTTCTTGTAGTGTGAACATTTGAACTCAGTTTTCAAGGTGTTCATTTGCTTCAACTACATGTTTCTTTGCAAGAGCTCTCAATTCTTCAGGCTGATGTACAGTTCATCTCTGTTTGGGGTAAACTTCTTAGTAGCAAGGACTATCTGTCTCTTCTTTTTCTCTTTTCCCTCCCCCTCTACTGTGGCAACCCACCACCTCTAAGAGATCTACACTGTAATTGTCCTTAGTTTTGACTGATATACTATAAGAGAACATTTTCAGAAATATACTCCCATCAACAGGGATCATTTAATCAAATGTTGTAGTGTCCAGACTAATTTGTAGGTTGTTACATGTTCTGGAGTTGAGAACAGTTGTTAGGCTAACTGGCAGGATATTCTCGGGACTTGGTTAGTGTTTTGTACCTGTGTTGCAGTTACTGACTGGAGTTTTTGTTGCATTTCTTTCAGAGTCACCCAATAAAAATGTTTAATGATAATGCTTTGCCTTACCCTTACCTAGAACAAGCTGTAGGCCAGGCATGGTGGTGCGCGCCTGTAATCCCAGCTACTTAGGAGGTGAGAGGATCGCTTGAGTCCGGGAGTTAAAGACCGCGGTGAGCTATGATCTTGCCACTGCACCGCAGCCTGGGTGACAGAGTGAGACACTGTCTCACAAACAAAACAAATAAAAAACCCACGTTGTTAAGGTAGGCTCAGCAATTCTTACTGTGTAAGTAGGTATTTCATCTTACCAATAGCTTGTTTAAAAGCTTTGGTAATAGTGCACACATCTCTGTGTAAGGCTATAGTTATATCCTGCCTGTTAGTATCTTAGCTGTCTGAGATCTCATCTTACCATCACAAAGCTGGGGAAACTCGAATCTATATACTAAGGGACTAGATTTCATTTCAGAAAGCATGTGCACTAAAGCTATTTTAAATATTATTTACATAACATTCACACTGGGCTGGGCGTAGTGGCTCATGCCTGTAATCCCAGCACATTGGGAGGCCAGGGCGAGTGGACCACCTGAGGTCAGGAGTTCAAGACCAGCCTGGCTAACATGGTGAAACCCTGTCTTTACTAATAATACAAAAATCAGTTGGGCATGGGTGGCGCATGCCTGTAATCCCAGGTACTTGGGAGGCTGAGGCAGGAGAATCGCTTGTACCTGAGAGGCAGAGGTTGCAGTGAGCCAAAATTGGGCCATTGCACTTCAGTCTGGATGATGAGCGAAACTCCGTCTCCAAAAAAAAAAAAAAAAAAAAAAAAAAATCACATTGCGGCCTCTCTCAGTCTGTTTATATTTAATTTTAGGTACTATCCTAGCAATCTTGGTTCCCTGCCCACCCCCTCCACAAAACCAACAGGAATGTAGAAACTACACATCAGGAAGTAGGGATGTGACTTCTACAAAAGTCACAGAAAGTGGTACAGAGCCCAGGGGTCTGGGAGCGACAAAGCCAGGCACAAATCTTGAGGTCTCTTGGGTATCCCCTTGTTACAATCTAGTGCAAGAACTGAACATTTTGATGAAAGCCTTGAGCTGTTCTAAAAAAATTTTTTTGGCCAGGCGCGGTGGCTCAAGCCTGTAATCCCAGCACTTTGGGAGGCCGAGACGGGCGGATCACGAGGTCAGGAGATCGAGACTATCCTGGCTAACACGGTGAAACCCCGTCTCTACTAAAAAGTACAAAAAACTAGTCGGGCGAGGTGGCGGGCGCCTGTAGTCCCAGCTACTCTGGAGGCTGAGGCAGGAGAATGGCATAAACCCGGGAGGTGGAGCTTGCAGTGAGCTGAGATCCGGCCACTGCACTCCAGCCTGGGTGACAGAGCCAGACTCCATCTCAAAAAAAAAAAAAAAAAAATTTTTTAAGTAACTGATGCCTCAGTTCTGCTTCTAGTCAGACAAGTGTGTGACACTCTATAAACTTGGGGGCCAGGCCTGGTGGCTCACACCTGTAATCCCAGCACTTGGGGAGGCTGAGGTGGGTGGATTTCTTGAGCTCAGGAGTTTGAGTCCAGCCTGGGCAACATGGTGAAACCCATCTCTAGCTGGGAATGGTGGTGGTTGCCTGTAGTCACAGCTACTTGGGAGGCTGAGGTGGGAGGATTGGTGGAGCCCAGGAAGTTGAGGCTGCAGTGAGTCAGAATGGCACCACTGCACTCCAGCCTGGGTGGCAGAGTGAGACTCTGTCTCGGGGAAAAAAAAAAAACCAGAAAAGAAAGAAACACCAGAAAAAGACACTTGGAGTCTGTGATGCATGTTTTGGATGGTTGTCATCACTGGAACAGCTGTAAGGAAGTAACCTGGACTGAGATGCTGAGAATTAGTCAGACATGAAGCTAGAACCCTCTTCCAGCCCTGCTGCAAAGGAATGTAAGACAATAATGATAGCACATGGCTGTGTCCATGCAGTTACAAGGTCCGGTTGAGTGGGACAGACAAATAAGGGCTGGAGTTGATGACAGAAATTCTGGAGGCTTGCCATGGCCCAATGATGCCGGATCATAATGAATGGTTGGGTGGGAGAAGGCATTCCTGTGAGGGAGAGTAGGAGGTCGCAGACTCTGCAGGGTAGGAATTTACCAGGAAAAAGATTCAAAGCAGCACAGCAGAGCCTGTGAGTGGGCAGATAGTAGCTGCTCCCTTCGGAAAGGTTAAAATATGTGCTAGCTTTGCCTGGCTGTTGTTGGGGAATTTATTACATAGGCAGCCAGTAGTTGTAGATATGGAGGCAGAGGGCTGACAGCATACGAGCCCATAATGGAATATTCTTATTTGGGACAGACGGTAGCCAGTAGGTTACAGGTCTCTTAGTGGAGGTGAGATGCTGTAAGCATTGACTTTAAGGTGATGGCAGCAGGACCAGAAAGAGAATGGTAACTTCTGTGTGTGTGCATGTACATCTATGTGTGGGGACACTTTTTCTGTATCTTGAGCAAAAGAGGAAACCGTTTCTCAACTAAGCAAAATTGAGACGTTTCTGAAGATATAGAACTTACGTATTTTTGTTGCCAGTTAAGATAAAGTTTCTCTTCCTGAGAGAAATGGACCTTGTCAAGAGATCTTTTTCCCTCTGACTTTACTTGGGAAAAGACTTTGGAAGTTTTGGGTGTTGCTGGGTGACAGAGGTTGAAAGCAAAGGAGAAGGAATTGGAGAATCTCATTACAGCTGTTTTTTTTTTTTCTGCTTTGATCCATTCCCATTACAGAAAAGATAGAAGAGATCTACAAGGCGTTTATTAAGGAATCTGGTATCCAGTTCAACGAGCTGGAGGGACAGGTGCTTCAGTTCCATCTCAGTAACCTGGAGTATGCCTGTGGCAGCAACCTCCACCAGGTGCGGTTGAGTTTTGTGAAAGGTGTGCTCTGAAAATACTTGGTTTAGGCCAGGCGCGGTGGCTCACGCCTGTAATCCCAGCACTTTGGGAGGCTGAGGTGGGCGGATCATGAGGTCAGGAGATCAAGACCATCCTGGCCAACATGGTGAAACCCCATCTCTACTAAAATACAAAAAGTTAGCTGGGTGTGGTGGTGCACGCCTGTAGTCCAGCTACTTGGGAGGCTGAGGCAGGGGAATTGCTTGAACCCGGGAGGCGGAGGTCACAGTGAGCCAAGATCATGCCACTGCACTCCAGCCTGGAGTCTCAAAAATTAAAAAAAAAAAAGAGAAAGTACTTGTTTGTGTGTATGTGTATGTGTTTTGTGTGTCTAAATAGTGAATTTGCGCTGGTTTGGATAAACAGGAAAGAATGGTTCTGCTTAAAAGTTTGAAAACCATGACTTCTGAGCATATTAACCCTATAGTGGTTTTGGTTGTTTTTTCAACTTTTTTTTTTTTTTTTTGAAGCAAGAGAAACTCCTCTTCAGATAATGCTTGTGAAAGAAGCTCAATACATAAAAACAAAGGAAGAGGCTGGATGCAGTGGCTCACCTCTGTAATCCTAGCATTTTGAGAGGCCAAGGCATGTGGATTGGTTGAGCCCGGGAGTTTAAGACCATCTTGGACAACATGGCAAAACTCTGTCTCTACAAAAAAAAAAAAAAAAAAAGCTGGGCTTGGTGGCATGTGCCTGTAGTCCCAGCTACGTGGGAAGTTGAGGTGGGACTGCTTGATTCCAGGAGGTCAGAGCTGCAGTTAGCTGTGATGGTGCTGCCACACTCCTGCCTGGGTGCTAGAGTGAGACCCTGTCTTGGGGAAAAAAAGAAGAAATCAAAGGACGAAGGGCTACGGGGCTGAATCAGAGCAGGGTCTCTTATATTTTTCTTATTTTTTGTGGAGATGGGGTCTTGCTATGTTCCCTAGTCTGATCTTGAACTCCTGGCTTCAAGTGATCCTCCTGCCTCGGCCTCCCAAAATGCTGGGATTACAGGCATGAGCCGCAGCACCAGGACTTGGTCTCTTTAACTACCCTCCTTTCCCTGACCTCTGCAGAGGGCCTTGTGTCATTTCTGTGGAACCTTGGAGTCTAAAACAAAACACTGCTCTCAAGAAGCCAACATAGAGTATCCTTGCAAGTCTGGTCTGTTTACCTTGTTAAAGTCAATTTAAGCTTGCCTGACTCATTTAACCAACTGTGAACTTAATACTCCAGTATTCTGTATTTTGAATAGAACTCCACGGATGATTTCAGAGGCCCCTTTGGGACCTCTCCATTTCTGCTTGGTTTTGCATTGTGATTGGAATCGTGCTGTTTTCCAAAATCGTGCTGGGTTTCTACTCTGTAGAGCTTCCATGTTGAGGACAGATAGCATATTTATAAATGTTGATCAAATACAGTTTTACCCTCATAGAATTCTACTTTGCCAGAGTTGTCAGTACATAAAATCAGCTTCTATTGTTATCAAGGAGTGGTACCCATGCCCAAGTCATATAGACCTTTTGTTCTCAAATAAACTTTCCTCCAATAAAATTATCAAGATTTCCTCCCTGCAATGGTAGTCTCTGCCTGGGCTGGTCTGCCCATCTCCTGCCCTCCTGCCTTGGTGACTGTTCCCACCTGGAGCTCCTCATATTGGCCCTCAGGCACAGGCGCAAGGATTTACACAGCTGTGTCCCCTACCTCTCTTGTTTCCCAGGTGTCTGCTCGCTCCTGGGACCACAATGAGTTCTTTGCCCAGTTTGCTGGTGACCACACTCTGCTAACTCCCGGGTACTCGGTGATAATTGAAAAACTGGCAGAAGGGCTAGACATTCGACTCAAATCTCCAGTGAGTATCAACTGCTGGGAGGCTCTGGCTCTGCCTTGTTTGGGGAGGATGTGAAGTTCTGAGCATGCGGCTCACGCAGGAGAATGGGGCTGGCTTTGGTGTTTAGCCAGGGTCTGGAAGTACTTTTGTGGCTCATTCATAGCCTGTTTAGCATTATCCATGTCAGTGAGGCAGCTGCTGCTGCTTGGAAACCGTAGTGGCCCCAGTGCATTTCTATTAAGAAGTTATTCAAATTGCTCACAACCTTCCTAACCCAGTGCAGTTATTTTCACTTTAAAATTTTCCCTCCAAATCTTTGTCTCCGTGCATTTGTATTGTGTGCTATTGTAATCATGGGGGTGATAACTTATCTGTATTTCACTTCACACCATATTATAACTATTTTCCATATTCTGACACAGTATTTATTTTGTATATTCTGACCTAACTCCCTGAGTTCAGCTATAACAATTGTTTAGATCTCTGAATGCCAGGAAAAGATTCCCCTTAGCCTTGGAGATGTAAATTCATGTAATATGAGAATCGGAAAGGATCCTGGATCCCGTGGTTCCATCCCTCACTTTTTGTCATAATTGCTTTTTGGGCAGGTGCAGAGTGTTGATTATTCTGGAGATGAAGTGCAGGTTACCACTACAGATGGCACAGGGTATTCTGCACAAAAGGTAAGAGCTAGGGCAGTACAAGGGTGGGTAGAAACCCTTGCTGCCAGGGGCTTGGAGGGAAGGAGAAATCTTTCCTATCAAGGAGTTTGCCTTTGGGAATCTGCCTGGAGCCTTGTTGGATTTCTGTTAAGTTATATATCTCCATTTAATAGTGTGTACATACGCAAAAAAAAAAAAAAAAAAAAAAATGATTTCATTGCTCTAACACTGTATAGATGCATGGCAGATGGAATTCTGAATTGCATTCCTTGAGGTGAGTTCTAGAGCACGTTAGTCCTGAGAGTTGAACAAGAAAAAAAATTCCTTGGTCAAATAAGTTTGGCAAGGCCAAGTAAGTTTGGGAAGTATTGTATATGATACTCTACTTTTAGAGTTAAATAGAAGTTGTATAGGGTTAAATAGAAGTATATTAAAGGCTCTGAGAAGTCCTGCATTGAAGAAATCTATCTTACTTCATTAAAGAAATCTGTTTTACTTTTATTTTGTGCTCTCCACATTTGTTTTTAAACCACGGAATCCTTTTTCAGATCAAGAAAGTTGTATTTTCATCTTGAAATCTTGAAACTGTCAGAAGTACTTTTATATGGCTTAAGTTTTTTGTAAACAGCTTTAGTAGGTGAATAGTACAAGGTACTGCTGAATTGAATACCTGAAATCACACTGAGATTTATAGTACTGGAGAATAAAGGTGCCTGCTTGGGTTAGAGGGGATTTAGTAAACCTTGAAAATTTAAGTTTAGTTATATCTTAAATGACTATGAAAAAATATAATTGATGAACTATCACTAGTTCCTAGACTCGCTATGCTTCCTACACTTCAGCTATCTAAAACTTGTTTCATAGTCCTTGATTTTCATACAGAAATAAAGGAGTGCATATCACATGGGAAAGACAGGTCTAGGGAATGAGTTAGGGTTGGGGCAGGGGGTCCTAACATTGCTCCTGCCATTAAACAACTAGGAGATTTGGGGCAGCAATCCCTGGTCTGCACTTCAGAATCACCTGGGAGGTGCTTACAAAGAAAGGTTGCAAAGCCCCACCCTGATACATTCTTGTTGAATTGGCCTCGCTTTTTTGTTTGTTTTTTTCAGAGACAGGGTCTCGGTCTGTTGCCCAGGCTGGAGTGCAGTGGCACAGTCATAGCTCACTGTAGCCTCGAGCACCTGGGCTCAAGGGATCCGCTCACCTGAGCCTCCCTCGAGTAGCTGGGACTACAGGCATGCACCACCATGCCCGGCTAGTCGTATTTTTAAAGCTTCTCAAGTGATTCCCGTGTGCAGCTGTGGTTAAGAACCTTGTCTGCAGTGACCTTCTCTGTAAGCTCTTAATAGGTTCTGCCTGGTGGTAAACAGTGTTTAAAAATACTACCTTTTAAAATTGCAAGTCATCCGACAGTTCAGCCTCTGCCGTTCTGTGGCTCCGCTTCTTGGTGTCCGGGACAGCAAGCTGGTTATAACCACCCTCCTTCGCTGACCCTGGCCAGTACTTGTGCCTTTCTGTGTTTGTATTCCAGCCTTCTGGAGAAATCAGGGCACAGCTTCAGGCTGCACTTTGAGATGTTTAAAACAAATATTTTTATTGTAGCTAGCACACATCACAGTTTGCATTGGAAGTTTCCCCAAACTTGTAAGAGAAAAATTTTCAACCTAACGTGATAGACCAGTGAACCTCTGGCAAACTCACTTGAGTCTAGGCTGCTTCCATTGACATCTCGCTTTAGTTCCTTACTAGGATGTGTTTATATCATTTGCCTATTTGTTTACCCAACATTTATCTTTTTTTCCTACAGGGTCTTATTCTGTTGCCCAAGCTGAAGTGCAGTGGTGCAGTTTGTAGCTCACAGCAGCCTTAAACTCCTGGGCTTGAGTAGTTCTCCCACCTCAGCCTCCTGTGTAACTGGGACCACAGGCACATGCCACCACACCCAGCTAATTAAAAAAATTTTTTTTTGTAGAGACAGTGTCTCTCTATGTTGTCCAGGCTGGTCTTGAACTCGTGGTCTTAAGCAATCCTCTTGCCTTGGCCTCCCAAAGTGCTGGGATTATAGGTGTGAGCCACTGCACCTGGGCTACTCAAGTTCTTATGCTTTTCAGTGCTCTTTTGGCATTAAGAAAACATCCGGATATTTGGGCATGGTGGCTCACGCCTGTAATCACAGCACTTTGGGATGCTGAGGTGAGAAGATGGCTTGAGGCCAGGAGTTTGAGACCAGCCTGGGCAACATGGTGAGACCCGGTCTCTACAAAACAAAAAGATCACCACCATGGTTGTGGTGGTGCACACCCGTGGTCCCAGCTACTCCAAGAAGCTGAGGCGAGAGGATCACTTGAGCCCAGGAGTTTGAGGCTGCTCAGAGCTGTGATCATGCCATTGTACGCCAGCTGGAGCAACACAGCAAGACCCTGTCTCTTTAAAAAAAGGGAAAAAAATCTAGATTTTATTTATTTTCTTGTAGTTCTTATATATAATTTAATTGGATAGTAATTGATTTTTTGTTGTGGTTTGCCTGATTTTTTTTTTTGGTTGCATGGTAATTATCTGTAAATAGATTATAAACTTCTTGATGATAGAGAACATATTTTATACTTTATAAAATTTTCATGTGGCAGAAAATAGTGACAAAATCACAGAACTCTGAGCTTCCTGTGATCCTAGAATTGAGAGTTAAGCCAAATATACAACATACAACATCTTTGAAGGCTCGGGTAGATCAGGTGGCTGGTCTTCAACTCCATTCCAGTCTGATCCTAGGGTGTCATCCTGTACTGCAGATATTAGAAAGTAAATATGCACACTCTTCCTCAACTCCATACAGCAGGTTTCTAAACATCATCCAGCCCAGCCAATCCGATGCACTCGCATGAGATTTAGAAGGTGTAGGTTGACTTTCGCTTCCCTTCTGCTGCCTCTGTTGGAGAGCACACAATGGTGGAGGTGTTTGGCTCTTCTGCAGCAGGGTTCATGAAAGACACAGGGTTTAGTCAGTAACCACAAGTCAAGAAGGAGGCCGTAAGGCATGCATTTTGCTGGTGCACATTGTTCTGTAGGTGGCGTGATTCTGGAGCTGGCAGTAGTAGTAATGGCGTCCCGATTGTAGCAGCAATAATGGGGTCTGGAGCCAGAAATATCCAATTCCTAATGTTTGTGATGTGCTTTACCACTTATGAAACATATTGATGTATCTTGTAAATTTTAGTTTTAAAGTATCACCCTAATTCTCAGAGGTTAGTGGGGCAGATACTACCTTCATTTTATAGAGGGATGGCAGAGATGAGCAGCAGGCTTGGTCACGCAGTAGAATGTATCAGGAATGATGCACAAAGCACTCCTGACTCCATAGTTAGGGCTCTTTCCTCCCCCAGTACTGCTTTGCAGGGTTGGGTTCTGCTGACGCTTTTTTATTTTTTTTTTGAGACAGTGTCGCTGTGTCACCCAGGCTGCTCTGTCACCCAGGCTGGAGTGTAGTGGCGCGATCTTGGCTCACTGCAACCTCTGCCTCCCGGGTTCAAGTGATTCTCCCACCTCAGCCTCCTGAGTAGCTGGGATTACAGGCGCCTGCCACCATGCCCGGCTAATTTTTGTATTTTTGTGGTGACGGGGTTTCACCATGTTGGCCATACTGATCTCGACCTCCTGACCTCAGGTGATCTGCCCACCTCGGCCTCTCAAAGTGCTGGGATTACAGGCATGAACCACCGCACCTGGCTTCTGCTGACTCTTCTTATCCAAGATTATTAGCCATCAGGACCTTTTTTGCAGATTCTTCCCTGTGGTTGCCACTTCTGCTTAGCCAGGCACTGGCACCCTTGTGCAGTGAACAACCTGCACAGTTGCACATGGCAGCCCTGTTCTTGCCAATATAACAGCATGGGTTTTTGATACTGGTGTAGTTGTACTGTGAGGTTCTGTTGCTGTTTGTGTGTTAACTGTTAATTATTTTCCACAGGTATTAGTCACTGTACCACTGGCTTTACTACAGAAAGGTGCCATTCAGTTTAATCCACCATTGTCAGAGAAGAAGATGAAGGCTATCAACAGCTTAGGTGCAGGCATCATTGAAAAGGTGACTTAAATAACTTCATCCTCAGAAAGAGATTAATGTCAGATGATAGATGTTCACTTCTGATATGGAGAAGTAGGGGGTACTATCTGAATAAAATTCAAAGATTTCCTTGTCATTTGAGTAATTGTTGATGAAGAACACAAAAGAATATCAAAACGAAAGGAGCAGAGCTGGCTGAGGTCTGTGGGTTTTGACTTTAGGAGAAAGAATCTTGTTATTCAGAATTTGAATTTGGGATAAGCAATTCTTTTCTCTCTTTTTTCCCCCCTTGTGCTTGCTTTCTTGGCTGCTTTCCACTCGTTGGCCCCAGTGAGGACAGTGGTTTATTTCTCCTGCCTTTAATATCTCCTGTAGCAGAATGTGCCAGTGCTGCGGCAGATTCTGACACACCTATGAGTAGTGAGAGTTTAACGTAGGGACATATGCCCAGGAGTGAGTCTTAGGAGTGCTGGGCGTCTTCAGACTAGCTTGTAGGTTGCCAGTGAGTTCCATTATCCATGGGAATGGAACTAAGTGGCATCAAAAGCAAGGAGCTGGGCTGGGCACGGTGGTTCACGCCTGTAATTCCAGCACTTTGGGAGGCCGAGGAGGGTGGATCACCTGAAGTCAGGAGTTAGAGACCATCCTGACCAACATGGTGAAATCTTGTCTCTACTAAAAATACAAAATTAGCTGGGCGTGGAGGTGTGCGCCTGTAATCCCAGCTACTTGGGATGCTAAAGCAGGAGAATCACTTGAACCTGGAAGGTGGAGGCTGCAGTGAGCCAAGATTGCTCCGTTGCACTCCCACCTGAGCAACAAGAGCAAAACTCCGTCTCAAACCACCTCCCCCCCTCAAAAAAAAAAGAAAAGAAAAAAGCAAGGAGTTCACAAGGAGAAAAGGCAGTGAGGAAAATGGAAAGAGCGGTACTTGGGTTTGTTCTTTCGGGCAGTGTGTGTGTTAGAGTAGAGCTACAGCTTGCTGCTTACAGATTGCCTGTGGTTTTGTGACGACAAACACCTAACCATCTTTCTTTTGCTCACTTTGCAGATTGCCTTACAATTTCCATATAGATTTTGGGACAGTAAAGTTCAAGGGGCTGACTTTTTTGGTCACGTGCCTCCCAGTGCCAGCAAGCGAGGGCTTTTTGCTGTGTTCTATGACATGGATCCCCAGGTAAAATCATTCGTGAACTGTGGTTTGAATTTCCATCTTAAAGTTTAGAACTTGATGTGATAATTACTCACCTATCAAACTCAGGAACTAACGAACATCGTGGAGATCCTTAGTCTGTTTATATTCTGGGAGGACACTTGGACTGGACATTTTCCTATAGGAAAGGAGCCCCAGTATTTGCCATGGCTTTTTTTTTTTTTTTTTTTTTTTTTTTCTTTTTTGGAGACAGTCTTCCTCTGTCACCAGGCTGGAGTGCAGTGGAATGCACAATCTCAGCTCACTGTAACCGCCCCCTTCTGGGTTCAAGCCTTTCTTCTGGCTCAGCCTCCCGAGTAGCTGGGATTACAGGTGCCCACCACCACACCCAGCTAATTTTTGTATTTTGAGTAGAGATCAGGTTTCACCATGTTGGCCAGGATGGTCTTCTGACCTCGTGATCTGCCAGCCTTGGCCTCCCAAAGTGCTGGGATTACAGGCGTGAGCCACTGCACCCGGCCATGTCTTGTCTTCTTGAAGTCCTCATGTTGCTCCCTGGGACATGAATTGGATGCTTGTGGAAACTGTCATTTCAGGCTCTAGGGGAGTTCCTCTTAGGTGAAGTTGGAGACAGCAGAGAAAATGAGTGGTGCTTGGAACTTCCTCTGTTAGGGCCCTCTAGGGAACTGGGAAGGGGTGTATGATTGGTGAGGGAGGGTGTGAGTGTCAACAGATGTGAGAGCTGAGGGAAGGAAGGAGAGAGGAGAATGGCATACCCAGAGCTGGATGGTGGTGGTCACTTTCCCTGCCGTCATGGCGCTGCCACGCAAAAGAATCACAGCCGTTTCTGACTTTCAATTTCAAGAAACTTTGTCTTAAAAGGTTTCACATAGGAGCTGAGGGCAGATTTTCTTTACCATTTGAGGGTTCTTTTTTTTTCATTGTTTTATCTGGAGATTTTCCTTCTCCATCTCTTTCTACTTCTTCTGAAGCGAGCTTTAATCAGTGAACAGCCAAGGGAACCCTACATTTGCTATTTACATTTCTTAGTGTTTTTTTTTCCCCCAGCAGGAAGCAATAGATGGATGAATAATGAATAGATGGATAAATAATGTATGTTTGCGAGGAAAATGGACTGGCGAGTGACATGAGGATAAGGGGCAGACAGAAATAGTGAAATTTAACTTGTGAGAGTGGGGCTCTCGGCCGGGCACAGTGGCTCATGCCTGTAATCCCAGCACTTTGGGAGGCCGAGGTGGGCAGATCACCTGAGGTCAGGGGTTTGAAACCAGCCTGGCCAACATGGTGAAACCCTCTCTCTACTGAAAATAAAAAAATTAGCCAGGCATGGTGGCGGATGCCTGTAATCCCAGCTACTCGGGAGGCTGAGGCAGGAGAATCACTTGAACCCAGGAGGCAGAGGTTGCAGTGAGACAAGATTGCGCCATTGCACTCCAGCCTGGTGACATAGCAAAACTCTTGTCTCGATTAAAAAAAAAAAAAAAAAAAAAGTGAGGCCCTTATCTGTGGGAGCTGAGCACTCAGAGACTTTCTGCTTTTCCCTTTCATGTCTCCAGAAGAAGCACAGCGTGCTGATGTCTGTGATTGCTGGGGAGGCTGTCGCGTCCGTGAGGACCCTGGACGACAAACAGGTGCTGCAGCAGTGCATGGCCACGCTCCGGGAGCTGTTCAAGGAGCAGGTGAGAGAGAGAGAGCCCTCCCTGAAAGGGGCAAGCCATGCTTGCTATCCAGAGCAGATGTGGAAGCCCAGGCAGCCAGCGTCACTGAGAATCACGGGAAGGAACGCAGAGGCCACAGTCTTCTTTCTTTCACAGTCCCACTGCCCACCTCAGCACTGAGATGAGTCTGTGAGGGCCGTCATCACAGAGCACCACAGACTGGCTGCCTTAGACCACAGAAACATTCCACACAGTTCCGGAGGCTGGAAGCCTGAGATCAAGGTGTCGGCAGGGTTGGTTTCTCCTAGGTCCTCTCTGCTTGGCTGGTAGATGCCATCTTCTCCCTGTGTCCTCACATGGGCTTCCCTCTGTGTGTGTCTGTGTCCTCATGTCCTCTTCTTATGAGGACACCAATCAGATTAGATTAAGGCTCACCCTGGCGACCTCACTTTAAAGTAATTACCCGTTGGAGACCCTGTCACGAAATACAGTCACATTCTGAGGGTCAGGGTGTCCACATAGGAATTTGAGGGGGACACGATTCTGCCTGTAACAGTGCCCTGTACCCTTTTTTACACAATTGTCTTCCTTTTTTTCTTCTCACATCATATACACTTCCCTTTTTTTTCTGTAAGGATATAAAAGGCTCAGTATTTTCTATATGAATTCTATATTTACTGAAGCCCTAGAAGCTTTGACTACAGCTTTCCTTTTAAGAGGAGGCTTGTCCAGCTTTCTTTAAGATCCCACACATGCAGATAGTCTCTTTTCTCCAAGTAGCTCAGGATACTTTGTTTGCCAGTGTACTAAATCTCACCATCTCTGGAGATTTGTAAATGGCCATGGCCTATGTCTTTTTCAAATAAAAGAGCAGAAATAGAAGTGAAATGACTCAAAAGTTACATAAATTAAAGAGAAAAGGGCATTCAGATATGTTGCTTATTTTATTTCGTTTTAATTTTTTTATTTTTGAGACGGAGTCTCACTCTTTCACCCCGGCTGGATTGCAGTGGCGCAATCTTGGCTCACGGCAAACCTTCGCCTCCTGGGTTCAAGCGATTCTCCTGCCTCAGCCTCCCAAGTAGGCTGGGATTACGGGCGTGCTCCACCACACCCGGCTAATTTTTGTGTTTTATTTTGTATTTTTAGTATTTTTAGTAGAGACAGGGTTTCACCATGTTTGCCTGACTGGTCTCGAACTCCTGACCTCAAGTGATCGGCCTACCTCGGCCTCCCAAAGTGCTGGGATTACAGGCGCTCTGAGCCACTGTGTGGCCGGCCTTGTTGCTAATTTATATGAGAGGATCTATCTAGTGATGCAATCCCTTGGTTGGAGTTTTTGTTCAAAAGTTTGTTTTTTACATTAGTTGTTTGGAACTTAGCATACCGTTTCTACAGAAATATTATTCATGGTGATGCTTGTCGGAGGCCAGTTGACAAATTACAGTCATTCTCTCTTACTCGAGGCTTTGCTTTTGTGGTTTCAGTTACTGTGGTAAACCAAGGTCTGAAAATATTTGATGGAAAATTCCAGAAATAGATTCCTAAGTTTTCAGTCATGCACCGTTCTGAAGAGCGTGTCCAGTACCTCCACACTGTAGATGTTGCCTGCCCTTTAGTCACTCAAGGGTCATCTGTTATCAGAGCCATGTTCACATACTTTTTATTTCAGTATAGCGTTATAATTGTTCTATAAATTGTCATTAATCTCTGTACCTAATGTATAAATGAAACTTTATCGTAAGTATGAATAGGAAAAAACAGAGTGTGTATAGTATTGGTCCTGTCCATGGTTTCAGGCATCCACTGCGGGTCACGGAACATATTCCTGGCAGAGAAGAGGGGACTGCTGTATTTTAAATTGAGTGAATGTGAAACATACCCTGGTATCACTGTTTTGTGGAGAACCCTGTGATCCTGAGACTCCACCTTTCCCTTTTCTTCTTGGGCCAGAGACTCCTTTCTGCTGCCACCCTATGGAAAAGGGAAGGCCCAAACTCTTAGCCATGGGTGATAGCCCCCAGTAGAGCGTGTGTGTGTCCCGGGCAGGAGGAGGAGGTATAGAAGTGAGGGAAGTGTGTGTGGTGGGAGCAGGAGAGAGAGGATAATATTGCAGATACCGGCCTGGGTAGATTTGAAGGCAGCAGGAGGAACATCTTGAGAACTACTGTTTCAGAATGATACAGGAATGGGCAGGGGGCAAAATGTACGAGTTGGGTTGCACCATGTCTACGTCCCTTCTTGATTCTACTTCATCATTCCTTTCTGTTGGTCACAGGAGGTCCCAGATCCCACAAAGTATTTTGTCACCCGGTGGAGCACAGACCCATGGATCCAGATGGCATACAGTTTTGTGAAGACAGGTGGAAGTGGGGAGGCCTACGATATCATTGCCGAAGACATTCAGGGAACCATCTTTTTTGCTGGTGAGGTATGGATCTTGATTCCAAACCCAAGTACTTGTATTTTGATTTCTTTTTCATCTCAAATGATATCTGCCCAGAGTTCAAAAACCAATTCAAATACTGTCAAAAGTCTTATGACCACAGACAGCAGAAGCCTTCTCACCGTCCTCTTCTTGCTCCCAGAGGCAGCCGTTTTTAACCTTCCAGCTATTCCTTCTGGACTTCACATTTTGAAAGTGTTTATATTGCGTCTTTCTTTCTTTTTCGTTTTTTTTTGAGACAGGGTCTCGCTCTGTGGCTCAGACTGGAGTGCAGTGGTGCCATCCCAGCTCACTGCAGCCCCAAACTCCCAGGCGACACTCCCACCTCAGCCTCCCAAGTAGCTGGGACTGCAGGCATGTGCCATCAAGCCTGGCTAGTTTTTAAAAAAAATTTTTTGTAGAGACGGGGGGTCTGTGGTGTTGCCCAGGCTGGCCTCAAACCTGTGGCCTTAAGCAGCCCTCCCACCTCAGCCTCCCAGTGTTAGGATTACAGGTGTGAGCCACCATGCCCGGCCTATGAGTCATCCTCTGATTTAACATTACATAGACATTATTGACTGCCTCCCTATTGGGTTAAAGACTTAGCCTATATAGTGTCTGCACCATTTGCTCAACATGGTTATTTCACACTTTTCATTAAATTGGTGTCAGTATGTATTTACGTGGCTGTGTAAATGTTGTTTACTGCCGAGCCAAGGAGGTGTCCATTGATACCTTCTTACACAGTTTTCTGTTTTCCTGGTAGTTATAATGGCTCCTTTGGTCATTAGCTTAATTCCTTTGTACCTCTCCCCATGTCTCCCATACCCTGCGTTTGTCTCTCATTTACAGTTGACACTGTCTGAGCTGGCCTGCTAGCTCCGGTCCTGAAATGTCCCCTTCCTGAGTCCTCTTCCCTCTGCTCTGGTCCACACTGGTTGACCTCTGAGATGACTGCAGAGCGTCCTCCTGGGTCTCTCTATTTTATTTTATTTTATTGAGACAGAGTCTCAATTGAGACAGAGCCTCCCAAGTAGCTGGGACTACAGGCGCCGCCACCACGCCCGGCTAATTTTTTGTATTTTTAGTAGAAACGGGGTTTTGGTCAGGCACGGTGGCTCAAGCCTGTAATCCCAGCACTTTGGGAGGCCGAGACGGGCGGATCACGAGGTCAGGAGATCGAGACCATCCTGGCTAACGGTGAAACCCCATCTCTACTAAAAAAATACAAAAAAACCAGCTGGGCGATGTGGCGGGTGCCTGTAGTCCCAGCTACTTGGGAGGCTGAGGCAGGAGAATGGCGTGAACCAGGGAGGCAGAGCTTGCAGTGAGCCGAGATCCGGCCACTGCACTCCAGCCTGGGTGACAGAGCAAGACTCCGTCTCAAAAAAAAAAAAAAAAAAAGAAAAGGGGTTTCACTGTGTTAGCCAGGATGGTCTCAATCTCCTGACCTCATGATCTGCCCGCCTCAGCCTCCCAAAGTGCTGGGATTACAGGCTTGTGAGCCACCGCGCCCGGCTGGGGTCTTTGTTAAAATCACTCTCTAGCACTGGGCCTTTATTTCCAAGATCCCTCTTTCTTGATTTACTTCTGTTGAAAAATGTTTTGCTATTCTGATTTCTGATCCTTTTACTTCATTTTCTTATTTATCTGCTCAAATAAAGATGAGTTTTTCTTTCTTTCTAGAGATTGTTCCGTATCTTGGAACTTTTTAATTGACCATCTGATTTTTTCCTCTTTACTATTATTCATCTCTTTCTCTACTTTTGGGGGAGATTTTAAAATCGTCCAACTCTCTAATTGACTTTTAAAAATTTGGCTTTTACTTTATGAGCACTTTCTTGTTTGCAGAATGTTCCTTTTTGGTAGCATCCTCTTGTTATAACTTGTTTCTAAGGTTTTAAAGCTTTGGATGATTTTGCTTTTCTGCTCCCTCCCTCCCTGGTTTCCTCAGAGTCTGAGTTCCTATTTTGTGTGCTGTAGTCTTTGCCTGCTACGTGTCCAAATCCCTGATCCATCACTGTCGGCTTAGATTTGAGCGAGGCATTTTTTAAAAAAATCTTTGTGAAAGCTTCAGCAACCTTATCAACCAATGGCCGGATTCCCCAACATCTCTCTCTATCTGGGAACAGTTAGTTTCCTGTGTGGTGGAAGCTCAGCCCCTGGCATTGTGGGCACTGGAAGCTTCATTGTTAGTTATGAAGGCTTCATTTCACTTCATCCCCATTTTATTTGGTGCTTCCCCCTGATCTCTAAGTCACATCTCTGAGGAGTTGCGGCCAGTCAAGTGGGGAATCTGGTGAGGGATGTATTAATAATTGTTCTCTATAGTCTTTAAGCCAATCCTGTTTTTACCCCTTGCTAACCTCTGCCTCCATGGTTCCTCATACTTCCAATGACTGAGATTTTCTAAGAATTCTTTGGGATGAATTGGTTTGCTTTTTGTTGTTAAAACCCCTGCCCCCAACCCCAAACTTAAAATGAACTGTTACCACTCTTTCACCTGTGTTCCTACTTTGTCTAATATGGTTTGGAAGTACACATCTCATTGTTTCATCTAAAATATAGTTAATGTTTTTGTTTACAGACGTATAACATCGGCCAGGTGTGATGACTCACACCTGTAATCCCACCACACTGGGAGGCTGAGACAGGTGGATCACCTGAGGCCAGGAGTTTGAGAACAGCCTGGCCAACATGGTGAAACCCCGTTGCTACTAACAATACAAAAATTAGCCAGGCATGGTGGCTGGCGCCTGTAGTCCCAGCTACTCAGGACGCTGAGGCAGAAGAATCGCTTGAACCTGGGAGGCGGAGGTTGCAGTGAGCCAAGATCATGCCACTGCACTCCAGCCTGGGAGACAGACACTCTTTCAAAACAAAACACAATAATGACATCTGAAAACCAGATGATTTTGATGACTCCTTGGCCTATGAAGACCTTTCTCTGTGGAAAGGGGATAAGGGCTGCATGCCAGACAACAAATGCCAGCAGCTTCTGAGACAGCTGTTTCAGGCTGCTGTGCCTTAGGGTTATGAACATGGCCTAGATGGCGTCTTGCTTTCCTTTGCTGCTTTGATGCAATTATTATCTCGCCTTTTTCTTTGAGATGGAGTCTCGCTCTGTCGCACAGGCTGGAGTGCAGTGGCGCAATCTTGGCTCACTGCAACCTCCGCCTCCTGGGTTCAAGCGATTCTGCCTCAGCTGATGTGCGCCACTGTGCCTGGCTAATTTTTGTATTTCTTTAGTAGAGAGAGGGTTTCATCATGTTGGTCAGACTGGTCTCAAAAACTCCTGACCTCAGGTGATCTGCCTG
This sequence comes from Chlorocebus sabaeus, assembly GCF_047675955.1. Lineage (NCBI taxonomy): Eukaryota > Metazoa > Chordata > Mammalia > Primates > Cercopithecidae > Chlorocebus > Chlorocebus sabaeus. The sequence continues at coordinate 18,225,315 of NC_132920.1, forward strand.
CCTCGGCCTCCCAGTGTTGGGATTACATGCATGAGCCACCGTGCCCAGCCTACCTCGCCTTCTTCTAAAAACCTATTTCTGAGGCTTCTTTCCCTCACTGCCAGTTTCTCCCCGTGACTAGTCACTGTATTCCTGCTGACGTAATCACTCCCCCATTCATTGAAGCCTTTGGCCCCTGGATGTTTTCCCTTCTACCCAGGCATCAGTTTAGGTGACTACACTTAGCTTCACCTCTACATTTCTTATCCTCCATTTCCTGTGGTCTGTTCAGCTCCTCTTCAGCTACCCCTTTCCACAGCCACATCTCAGACCTTGTCATAATTACTTAAATCACCAATTCAGGGTTCCTCCTATCCTGTCCTCCCCTATCCTCCTGGTTCGCTTATTCTATTCCCACCCCAGCCATTCCTTGAGTGAGGTTCTCCTATCGAGTCGTTTTACTTCCTCCCAGTCCAACAGCCCTCACTCACATTTTGTCTTTTTCTTACTGAACTTATGGTCCCTGGTCTAGCCTTTGGGTAACTTAATTCTCTTCCCATTTTTTCTACCCATCTAGCAAAACTCTATCTGCGGCTTGGCTGAATTGCCTTTCATCTTTTCTACTTGTTTCGCCTGTGATTGTACCAGCTACATTACTTGTCTGATGGGAGGGATTGTGTCTTAATTATTCTTAACTCTAGTACCTGTCACATATAGATACTTAGTATTTTAAGGAGTGCTGCATAGTACTTCAAGATAGCATACACAATGAGTGAATTTGACAATGCCTGGTCAGGTAACCAGAAAAGTTCCAGTGTTACGATGGGTGAGTGTGAATATGAGCACATACGAGTGGCACAAATCTTTGTTAGACTGGATAAAGTCTAAGCTTGTTTTACCTTTTGATATCGCCTCAATTCTTTATGCATGATCTCCAATTATGTAATTATGTTTTACAGGCAACAAACAGGCATTTTCCACAAACTGTTACAGGGGCATATTTGAGTGGCGTTCGAGAAGCAAGCAAGATTGCAGCATTTTAAGAATTCGGTGGACCCAGCTTTCTTCTGTACCCCAGATGGGACAATTTGAATCACATATTAAACCTCAGTTTTATAAGATGGGAAAAAACCCTCTCTACATAGCAAAACTGAAATGTTTCTAAGATGATACGATAATGTAAACCTATTTCATCACTCTGAAAGCACTGACCCCAAAAATCCTTATAAGCACTTAGATTTAATTGCATTTTCCATAGGTTCAACTACTGCTGAAAGTCTGGATTTCAGAATAAAGCAGAATATAAGTTTCAGTTGAGGCCGTGGATATGATTGTTCCATGGCTGGAAGTTCCCTTTCGATATCACATTTTGTATGGCTGATCAATTTTCATACACTGAGAAACCAAGTCAATCAAGCAGGAATCATTTAAAAACCAGATAAAGCCATGTTTTTCTTCTGTGACAATTTATCAATATCTTTACCAATGAGCCTTAATATTTTTTATATAGCTCCAAGATTGAGCTTTTACTTAAAATTTAGATAGAACTTTTTTTGGATACAGCACAAACTCCAGTTAACAGTAAAATTGAAGCTTCTAGGTATTTTATATTGTACATATTTCCTTCTATTGGGTGTTCAAAAGAAATTTAAATTCAAGTATCTTTTGTGATAAAATGTTTTAGATTTGTGCACCCATTGGCAAAACAGTAAAGTTTCCAGATAGGTATTGCATCATTGAGAATGGAGCACAGATAGTGTGGGCCTCACACTATAGACACAGAATATACCTTTTTCTTAAAGCCAAATTTGGGTGATAGGACACTTTATCCTTAATTTTGGCAACCACTAGCAAAAAACCTTGTCAGAATAATTTAATCAAAGCCCCTCTCCCCTTCTTTTATTTAAAAGAACTGATTCAATCGCTAGAAATATTTTTGCAGACTTTTCTTTACAGTATTCCATAGGCAGGTCCACTGGAAAACTGCAGAAAATGTGAGCTCTCCTGGTCAATAGCACACATTTTATAAGCCATATTTTAAAGGCCTAAGAACATGGCAAGTATTCACTTTCCTTTTTTTAAAAATGCTCATGGCAGAAAACAGTTTAATAATATCTCCTTCTAAAATAAACACTGGTTTCAGGGTCTTCAGGATGCCTATTTTGCCAAGAAACTTCAGTATACAGGTTAGAAATATGCTTTTGTTTTTGAACAATAATTATATTGGTTTGCTTTAAAAAAAAAAGGGAGTAAATGTGACTTTAAAGAGACTTCAAAATATTCAGTATTTTAAAAATTAAAAGGAGGTCAGTTTATAACGAGTAAATACCTAACACACAAAGAATGTGCAGTGAACCTCAGGCATTTAAGACACATCCCCCACCGCCCGCCCCTCCGAAGTATGGTCCAAAAACAAGCTAACAGCTGTATGTCTCAAAGAAGACAACTCTGATACTTAGGTTATTTGTTGAGACTCATTGGTACTGACTGGCAAGTATTCTGCTTTAAAGTATCATGTGTTAAAATGTTTAGACAGCATGTGTTTTAAAGTGATAAATGTAAAATGTTAAGTTTGAAATGGTTAACAGTAAATTATTATGTTAGTTTCTAGGCACTTGAACTGTGCTACAAGTAGGGGAAAGCCTACTTTAAAGTATGGTAAATGTGTGTTTTAAAGTTCCTATCAAGTGACATACTTCATTTGATTTTTTGTTTAAGGAGCCGTGGAACTTTTTTCTTGTGTTACTTTGGATATGTTTTTTCAATGCCATCTGAAGATTTTGTAATTGAGTAGCAGTAAATATACAAATTTACCATGTTCTAACTACAGTTCATGAATAGCTGGTTGTGTAAAACTACTTAATAAAAAACTAGACTTTCAAATGTACTCTGTACTGTAGTGGTGATACATCCATTTAATAAGTGTGCACACTCATCAAGAACTTTCATACAGAACAGCTCCATTTCCTCACTTCCAAATACTCTATGCATCACTACTTATCTTCTTTATAGTAAATGGTCAGAAAATTAACCTTAATTATTGTTTTGTGAAGTCACTCCAAGAAAATGCTCCATTATCACAAGAGTGCTCCAAATTGTATAGGTTATAGGGCTGAATCAATTTAAAAATCCCCTTTCAGAATGATTCACCATAGGAAAGGAAATGCTATATAACCTATAAGACATCAAATGCAAGAGACTTAAAACACCAGTGATTTAGATTAATTTTATTGACAAGGTTTATAAGAACAAATTAAATATTTAAAATCGAAGGCCAATTATTAGGTCTCATTTAGTTGCTTATTTTGTTCACTTCTATTTACCTTTCCCTAGTGTCTGAGTAACTATCAAACAAGTCAAACCTGTGAAAATACCTGTTAACATTCAACATACATATTTCTGTTCTATGATGCAAAGATATTTTTCAACACTTAATTGGTACATCAAATGTGTCATTCTGTCATAAGCAGCATGTTTTAAAATTCAGATTTAATAAACTGATTTAAGACAGTAAATTGAAAGACAAAATTAGTCTCATTCAGGAGTGGTCCGTTATGTTGATCATCTAGAATCAACACTGATTAGACAAACTTTAAAAGCCAGAGCCCCAACTCCAGAGAAACATTAAATTTCTTTAATGTAAAAGTATATTATTTTTGAGACACACTTTGTCAGAGATATCCACGATTACTTGCACATTATATTCTGGCATTATAATCTGGTACTTTAATCGTAATCATGAAGGTGGCTAGGTTTCTGGTAAATATCAGTATTTTATATGGGCAAAAGCAGTTAATAAAAATCGGTTCATTTACTATAAGCCAAATGTGCTTGTACTTAATCCCACCCTTTCCCAAAGTTTTTGAAGCTTTGATATGTTGATTTTTGGTCTGTCCTTAATATAAAACGTACCTACAGACACTTTTACAGAGTTAATACTAAAATTACAAATTGATGACACTTTCGAGCAAAGCAGGGTAACTGTCTGTTCCTTCAGTGTTCCATCACTGAATTGACTTTCCATGCTCCATCATACTGTCTGGCTGAACACTGACATTCCATAGTCTACAACTGTAAAGATACCTACCTATGTGAGTTTAAAAAGTGGTCTGCACAAAAGAAATAAAAAAACTTTATATACAACAAATTGTTTTTTAAAAATACAAAAATAACATCTGTCACTTTTGTCATGCTAACAATCTGACATATATACACATGCAGGAGAAAAGTTCCAATTCAGTCATCTGGACAACTGTAGCTTGTATATTTTTAATATGATGGACACACTGCTGCTGAATTTTCACACCGACAGAGATGTGTATTCAAAATATTTCATATACTAAATACCCAACCTCTGTGTGTATAAATCCCAGTCATAATAGTTTCTGTTCTACTTGATTAAAAGTATGCCTTAAGCAAGCTAATATTAAGCGCACTAAAAACCACGACAGTTCAAGAATCTATGACCTTATATAAAGAAACCCAAAATGTACAAAATACAACTATAAAAGCAAGGAACAATTAATGCCATGCAAGATTTTAAACTAAAAATGGCATAGAAATGCAATTTAAAATAGCAAACTCAAATTCACATAACACTCAAGATAAAAAGGTCAGCAATAAGTTCTAATGTTGCTTAACAAGGATTTAGAAAAGGAAATACATTCTCTTTGCTGGTATAATGGTATAAATCAGATCTCTGAATCTATGGGAACGAGTCATCTTCTCTGTCCTCTATCTCAAGAAATTAGCTGTAATGAAAGAGAAACATTTTGCCATAAATCATAAACCTTTATCCCATTTTTTCCACATCTATTTTACTATTTTGTCCTTCAAAAACCAGTTGAGCTCAATACAGAATTATAGCTACCTGCTGATCTTCCCCTCACCTTTGCCTGGTAGACAGGAACTTCCTCAAGTATTTGTGAGAGCAACTTTGAGATGCCCAGCTACCCAGGTACACCAGGAGGCCACATCATAATCTGAGTTCAGGTCTTATCACTAACTGTTCAAACTTTAATTTTAAGCTTTAAAGTGGGAATGAGAAGAAATATACTTCCCTATTATGAAGAAATGTGAGAATCAAATGTATTTAGTGACGTATTTTGAAAAATATGGAGTATTTTATGTAATTACTTTTGTCTTATATTTCTAAAGTCAAACTTGAAAGATTGAAATATTTACCTCTTTTACAGTTGTTTTTATGAAATCTTTCCTTTCAGTTAAATCATAAGTAGGATAATTTTCATAGACCTATGTATAGTGAAAAGGAAAAATGATGTTAAAAGCAGATTTTAATATCCAGTAATACTGTCTTTGAATAAAAGCAGGAAATCTGCTACATGCAAATAGCCACAACCATCCCAACAGTACTCTGGTTCACCCACATGGAACTGTATTCCAAATGAGTATTTTAATAATATTGTATATGATGTGGAAAACTAGCGTGCAAACATTCTCAGTGCGTTCAGGCTGAGAGTTTGGGATGAATTAACAATAAACAAGCCACATGTGATGTCTCACGCCTGTAATTCCAACATTCTGGGAAACCTAGGTGGGAAGATTGCTTGAGCCCAGGAATTCGAAACCAGCCTCAGGCAACCTGGCGAGACCCTGTGTCTACAAAAAATTAAAAAATTAGTCAGGCATGGTGATGCATGCCTGTAGTCCCAGCTACTGAGGCGGCTGAGGCAGGAGGATGGCTTGCCCCCAGAAGGTTGAGGTTGTAGTGAGCTGTGTTAGTGTCGCTGCATTCCAGCCTGGACCACAGAGCAAGACCCTGTCTCAAAAACAAAAAACCCCAACAATCATGGGTAAAGAAAACCCATCTAGATAGATCTCAGATAAGTGAACTCAGTTCTTTACATTGGCAAGTCATTCGCTAAGTGTCTTTTAGAGAAAGCTTCTTTCTTCTCCAACCCTTGTTATCCAACACCCTACCTATGATTCCACAACCTGAAACACAATGAACTGCTTCCTCTACTCCACTGCTCAGTCCCTCCCTAAAGTTAAATCCTAAGACACAGGTGGTCTCAAGAGTCCTCTACTACTAAAATTTGACTCTAAATTTCTCCCTTTTGTCAATTTTCTCAGTCCTATTATACTTGCTGCTTTATTCAAATCCTGACTATAAGCTCACAGTCTGTAAGTACCCTGCAGGCTTTACTTCCGCTGTATAGTTCACGGTCAGCAACTTTTTCTGTAAAGGGCTAGATGGTACAAAGAGTTTCAACTTTGCCAGTCAGTTTCTACTCAACTATGCATTGTAGTGGCAATGCTGCCATAGACAAGTTAAATGAGTAGATGTGGCTGTATTACAATAAAATTTGGCTTACAAAACCAGGCAACAAAGATAGAATGGTTTGGTCCACAGGCTATATAGTATGCAAACCCTCTAAAATATGGTCGATCATTTAAATTACTCTGTTTGCCCGGGAGGTTCCAAGATGGGCGAATAGGAACAGCTCCAGTCTACAGCTCCCAGTGTGAGCGACATAGAAGATGGGTGATTTCTGCATTTCCAACTGAGGTACTGAGTTCATCTCACTGGGGCTTGTCAGACAGTGGGTGCAGGACAGTGGATGCAGCCCACCCAGCATGAGCCGAAGCAGGGCGAGGCATCGCCTCACCCAGGAAACACAAGGGATCAGGGAATTCCCTTTCCTAGCCAAGGGAAACCGTGACACACAACACCTAGAAAATTGGGTCACTCCCAACCTAATACTGTGATTTTCCAACAGTCTTAGCAAATGGCACACCAGGAGATTATATCCCGTGCCTGGCTTGGAGGGTCCCATGCCCACACAGCCTTGCTCATTGCTAGCACAGTAGTCTTAAGATCTTAACTGCAAGGCGGCAGTGAGGCTGGGGGAGGGGCGCCCACCATTGCTGAGGCTTGAGTAGGTAAACAAAGCCGCCAGGAAGCTTGAAATGGGTGGAGCCCACCACAGCTCAAGGAGGCCTGCCTGCCTTTGTAGATTCCACCTCTGGGGGCAGGGCATAGCTGAATGAAAGGCAGCAGAAACTTCTGCAGACTCAAATGTCCCTGTGTGACAGCTTAGAAGAGAGGTTCTCCCAGTGCAGAGTTTGAAATCTGAGAATGGACAGACTGCCTCCTCAAGTGGGTCCCTGACCCCCGAGGAGCCTAACTGGGAGGCACCTCCCAGTAGGGGCTGACTGACACCTCACATGGCCTGGTGCCCCTCTGAGACGAAGCTTCCAGAGAAGGATCAGGCAGCAACATTTGCTGTTCTGCAATATTCGCTGTTCTGCAGCCTCCACTGGTGATACCCAGGCAAACAGGGTCTGGAGTGGACCTCCAGAAAACTCCAACAGACCTGCAGCTGAGGGTCCTGATTGTTAGAAGGAAAACTAATGAATAGAAAGGACATTGACACCAAAATCCCGTCTGTATGTCACCATCATCAAAGACCAAAGGTAGACAAAACCACAAGATGGGGAGAAACCAGAGCAGAAAAGCTGAAAATTCTAAAAATCAGAGCGGCACTTCTCCAAAGGAACGCAGCTCCTCGCCAGCAATGGAACAAAGCTGGACGGAGAATGACTTTGATGAGTTGAGAGAAGGTTTCAGACCATCAAACTTCTCCAAGCTAAAGGAGGATGTTTGAACCCATCACAAAGAAGCTAAAAACCTTGAAAAAAGATTAGACAAATGGCTAACTAGAATAACCAGTGTAGAGAAGTCCTTAAATGACCTGATGGAGCTGAAACGATGGCACAAGAACTACGTGATGCACGCACAATCTTCAGTAGCTGATTTGACCAACCGGAAGAAAGGGTATCAGTGATGGAAGATCAAATGAATGAAATGAAGTGAGAAGAGAAATTTAGAGGAGAAAAGTAAAATGAAACTAACAAAGCCTCCAAGAAATATGGAACTATGTGAAAAGACCAAATTTACGTCTGATTGGTGTACCTGAAAGTGACAGGGAGAATGGAACCAAGTTGGAAAACACTCTTCAGGATATTATCAACTTCCCCAACCTAGCAAGGCAGGCCAACATTCAAAAATTCAGGAAATACAGAGAACGCCACAAAGATACTCCTCGAGAACAGCAACTCCAAGACACATAATTGTCAGATTCACCAAAGTTGAAATGAAGGAAAAAATGTTAAGGGCAGCCAGAGAGAAAGGTCAGGTTACCCACAAAGGGAAGCCCATGAGACTAACAGCGGATTTCTCGGCAGAAACTCTGCAAGCCAGAAGAGAGTGGGGGCCAATATTCACCATTCTTAAAGAAAAGAATTTTCAACCCAGAATTTCATATCCAGTCAAACTAAGCTTCGTAAGTGAAGGAGAAATAAAATCCTTCACAGACAAGCTTATGCTGAGAGATTCTGTCACCACCAGGCCTGCCTTACAAGAGCTCCCGAAGGCAGTACTAAACATGGAAAGGAACAACGGTACCAGCCACTGCAAAAACATGCCAAACTGTAAAGACCATCCATGCTAGGAAGAAACCGCATCAACTAATGAGCAAAATAATCAGCTAACATCACAATGACAGGATCAATTTCACAGATATCAATATTAACCTTAAATGTAAAAGGGCTAAATGCTCCAATTAAAAGACACAGACTGGCAAATCAAGATCCATCAGTGTGCTGTATTCAGGAGACCCATCTCATGCGGAGACACACATAGGCTCAAAATAAAGGGATGGAGGAAGATCTACCAAGCAAATGGAAAACAAAAAAAAGCAGGGGTTGCAATCCTAGCCTCTTATAAAACAAACTTTAAATCAACAAAGATCAAAAGAGACAAAGAAGGCTATTACATAATGGTAAAGGGATCAATTCAACAAGAAGAGCTAACTATCCTAAATATATATGCACCCAATAGAGGAGTACCCAGATTCATAAAGCAAGTCCTTAGAAACCTACAAAGAGACTTAGACTCCCACATAGTAATAATGGGAGACTTTAACACCCCACTGTCAACATTAGATAGATCCACGAGACAGAAAGTTAACAAGGATATCCAGGAATTAAACTCAGCTCTGCACCAAGTGGACTTAGTAGACATCTACAGAATTCTCCACGCCAAATCAACACAATATACATTCTTCTTGCCACCACATCACACTTATTCCAAAACTGACCACATAGTTGGAAGTAAAGCACTCCTCAGGAAATGTAAAAGAACAGAAATTATAACCAACTGTTTCTCAGACCACAGTACAATCAAACTAGAACTCAGGACTAAGAAACTCAATCAAAACCGCTCAACTACATGGAAACTGAACAATCTGCTCCTGAATGACTACTGGGTACATAACGAAATGAAGGCAGAAATAAAGATGTTCTTTGAAACCAATGAGAACACACACACAACATACCAGAATCTCTGGGACACATTTAAAGCGGTGTGTAGAGGGAAATTTATAGCACTAAATGCCCACTAGAGAAAGCAGGAAAAATCTAAAATTGACACCCTAACACCACAATTAAAAGAACTAGAGAAGCAAGAGCAAACACATTCAAAAGCTAGCAGAAGGCAAGAAATAACTAAGAGCAGAGCAGAACTGAAGGAGACAGAGACACAAAAAACCCTTCCAAAAAAAAAAAAAAAAAATGAATCCAGAAGCTGGTTTTTTGAAAAGATCAACAAAATTGATAGACTGCTAGCAAGATTAATAAAGAAGAAAAGAGAGAAGAATCAAAGAGACACAATTCAAATGATAAAGGGGATATCACCACTGATCCCACAGAAATACAAACTACCATCAGAGAATACTACCAACACCTCTACGTAAATAAACTAGAAAATCTAGAAGAAATGGATAAATTCCTGGACACATTCACCCTCCCAAGACTAAACCAGGAAGAAGTTGAATCCCTGAATAGACCAATAACAGGTTCTGAAATTGAGGCAATGATTAATAGCCTACCAACCAAAAAAAGTCCAGGACTGGATGGATTCACAGCCGAATTCTACCAGAGGTACAAAGAGGAGCTGGTACCATTCCTTCTGAAACTATTCCAATCAATAGAAAAAGAGGGAATCCTCGCTAACTCATTTTATGAGGCCAGTATCATCCTGATACCAAAGCCTGGCAGAGACATAACAAAGAAAGATAATTTTAGACCAATACCCCTGATGAACATCGATGCAAAAACCCTCTATAAAATACTGGCAAACCGAATCCAGCAGCACATCAAAAAGCTTATCCACCATGATCAAGTGGGCTTCATCCCTGCGATGCAAGGCTGGTTGCACATATGCAAATCAATGACATAATCCATCATATAAATAGAACCAAAGACAAAAATCACATGATTATCCCAACAGATGCAGAAAAGGCCTCTGACAAAATTCAACAGCCCTTCATGCTAAAAACTCTCAATAAATTCGGTATTGATGGAACGTATCTCAAAATAATAAGAGCTATTTATGACAAACCCACAGCCAATATCATACTGAATGGGCAAAAACTGGAAGCATTCCCTTTGAAAACTGGCAAAAGACAGGGATGCCCTCTCTCACCACTCCTATTCAACATAGTGTTGGAAGTTCTGGCTAGGGCAATCAGGCAAGAGAAAGAAATAAAGGGTATTCAGTTAGGAAAAGAAGTCAAATTGTCCCTGTTTGCAGATTACATGATTGAATATTTAGAAAACCCCATCATCTCAGCCCAAAATTTCCTTAAGCTGATAAGCAACTTCAGCAAAATCACAGGATACAAAATCAATGTGCAAAAATCACAAGCATTCCTATACACCAATAAGAGAGAGCCAAATCATGAGTTAACTCTTATTCACAATTGCTTCAAAGAGAATAAAATACCTAGGAATCCAACTTACAAGGGATGTGAAGGACCTCTTCAAGGAGAACTACAAACCACTGCTTAACAAAATAAAAGAGGACACAAACAAGTGGAAGAACATTTCATGCTCATGGATAGGAAGAATCAATATCATGAAAATGGCCATACTGCCCAAGGTAATTCATAGATTCAATGCCATCCCCATAAAGTTACCAATGACTTTCTTCACAGAATTGGAAAAAACTACTTTAAGGTTCATACAGAACCAAAAAAGAGCCTGCACTGCCAAGACAATCCTAAGCAAAAAGAACAAAGCTGGAGGCATCACGCTACCTGACTTCAAACTATACTACAATGTTACAGTAACCAAAACAGCATGGTACTGGTACCAAAACAAAGATATAGACCAATGGAACAGAACAGAGTCCTCAGAAATAATACCACACATCTACAACCATCTGATCTTTGACAAACCTGACAAAAACAAGAAATGGGGGAAGGATTCCCTATTTAATAAATGGTGCTGGGAAAACTGGCTAGACATATGTAGAAAGCTGAAACTGGATCCCTTCCTTACACCTTATACACAAATTAATTCAAGATGGATTAAAGACTTAAATGTTAGACCTAAAATCATAAAAAACCTAGAAGAAAACCTAGACAATACCATTCAGGACATAGGCATGGGCAAGGACTTCTTGTCTGAAACACCAAAAGCAATGAAAACAAAAGCCAAAATTGACAAATGGGATCTAATTAAAGAGCTTCTGCACAGCAAAAGAAACTACCATCAGAGTGAACAGGCAACCTACAGAATGGGAGAAAATTTTTGCAAAAAGCCAAAATTGACAAATGGGATCTAATTAAACTAAAGAGCTTCTGCACAGCAAAAGAAACTACCATCAGAGTGAACAGGCAACCTACAGAACGGGAGAAAAGTTTTGCAAAAAGCCAAAACTGACAAATGGGATCTAATTAAACTAAAGAGCTTCTGCACAGCAAAAGAAACTACCATCAGAGTAAACAGGCAACCTACAGAATGGGAGAAAATTTTTGCAATCTACCTATCTAAGGGCTAATATCCAGAATCTACAAAGAACTTAAATTTACAAGAAAAAATCAAACAACCCCATCAAAAAGTGGGCAAAGGATATGAACAGACACTTCTCAAAAGAAGACATTTATGCAGCCAAGAGACACATGAAAAAATGCTTATCATCACTGGCCATCAGAGAAATGCAAATCAAAACCACAGTGAGATACCATCTCACACCAGTTAGAACGGCGATCATTAAAAAGTCGGGAAACAACAGGTGCTGAAGAGGATGTGGAGAAATAGGAACGCTTTTACACTGTCGGTGGGACTGTAAACTATTCAACCATTGTGGAAGACAGTGTGGCAATTCATCAAGGATCTAGAACTAGAAATACCATTTGACCCAGCCGTCCCATTACTGGGTATATACCCAAAGGATTATAAATCACGCTACTATAAAGACACATGTACACATGTTTACTGCGGCACTATTCACAATAGCAAAGACTTGGAACCAACCCAAATGTCCATCAATGATAGACTGGATTAAGAAAATGTGGCACATATTCACCATGAAATACTACGCAGCCATAAAAAAGAATGAGTTCATATCCTTTGTAGGGACATGGATGAAGCTGGAAACCATCATTCTGAGCAAACTATCACAAGGACAGAAAACCAAACACCACATGTTCTCACTCATAGGTGGGAACTGATCGATGAGAACACTTGGACACAGGAAGGGGAACATCACACACCGTGGTCTGTCATGGGGTCGGGGGATGGGGGAGGGATAGCATTAGCAGATATACCTAATGTAAATGACAAGTTGATAGGTGCAGCACACCAACATGGCACATGTATACATATGTAACAAACATGCACGTTGTGCACATGTACCCTAGAACTTAAAGTATAAAAATAAGAAAAATAAAAAAAATTGTTTGTCCCTTGTTCTTTCCCTGCAAAACCCCAATCCTGAATTGGTCTAACTACTCATTCTTCTATGGTTAAGCCTAGACTACAGATTGCTGTGGGAAAGCAGCTTTGAAGAGGCGGGTCCCATTTTCAGTTCATGGTATTCATCTCCAAAGGCTCCTCCCCCAAAACCTCCCAGTCAGGCTCTCCTTTCATTCCCACCAATGGCAGTTTCACCTCCTTATTTAAGTGTCTGACACTCCTATCACAGCCAAAAAAGCCGTTATTATGAATTCCTTCAATTTTCTGACAGCTCTTTCCCCTCCAGTTTTATCTGGATTCATCAATGGTACTTAATTTTCTTTGCCTCCACAGGACCACCCTTCAACTCTCCTGTAACTTCTCCTTTCCCACCAAAATGCTTTCTCCCCTCCACCCCTACTGCCCATTAAAAATACTTTGTCGCCTACCCCCATTTACCTATTTTCCTTCCAAAGACAGCTGCTTGAAACAGAAGATTTACTTTGTTCATTTTCCTCACTATTCATTAACTCTTGCTTTTACCACCCTAGGTCATCGTCTCCTAATTGCAGACTCCAAAAAAGGTCAGGTCCTTCTCACCTGACCTCTCCATGTTAATAATCCCTTTTAAAAAATTACATGAAGGTATTCACAAAAATCCTTCTAATGGACAGAACTAGTTTCTCTTTGACTTCCTCCTCACTTTACACTGTCATTTTAATGATGACATAACTGGGTGTCCTGCTTCTCTCATCTCATCCTTTGCCATTCCACTGTTCTTAATGTTTCCAGGATAATTTTTAAAAAACAAAAATATGTCTTATGCCCCTGCTAAATCTCTCTCAACAATCTACACAGCCTCTCAATTCCTCATTTATTTCAGGAAGAAACTGAAACTCTAACATGGCATATTTAAGATCTGCAAAACTCTAGTATTTTCTCCTAACTTCTGTGAGGACTTCTTTCTAATCCTAGTCTTGAGACATGTTGAACTAATACTATTCCTTGCAATTATCATTTTGGTTAATGTGTTACTGTTCCTCAACTGTATGGAATGGGTGATGGTCCACTAGGAAATTCAGTTAAGAGCTCTTCCAAGATGCTTTTCCAGATTCCCCCAGCCTCAAGCAGGGTGCTTGTTCCGTGGTGCTGCAGCACCTTCCATATTCTCCTAACACGGCCCTCACAATATTTTAATTACCAAAATACTTATCTCTTTCTATCCCACTAGACTGTAAGCTCCTCTTAAAAGCCAAGTAATGGCTTCTCTGGTTCCACCTGTAACATTAAAAAAAATTTTTTTTGGTAGAGATGGGATCTCACTATGCTGCCCAGGCTGGTCTTGAACTCCTGGCCTCAAGCAGTCCTCCTGCCTCAGCCTATCAAAGTGCTGGGATTACAGGCGTGAGCCACCACATCCAGCTTCTAGCTGTAACATTTAGCCCAGTGCCTGAAATGTAGTAGAGAATCAATTAATGGTGAATGAATAAACAAAATAATAATCAATGTCCTTTAAAAAAGCATAGACTATTTCACTTTCAGTACATTCCAAATTGTAATTTTATTTTACCGCAACAGACAAGTTTCTAAAATTTCCATAGAATCCCTATGGAATCATATTCAAGACTAGGCCACTTTATTTCCCAAGAAGTATTAGAAATATTAGAAAAATGCTACAGAAGTCTGAGTTAAGAACCTAATCTATAACAGCTCATTTATCACACTAACAAGAGAATAAGGCGGTTCATGAGATTCTGCTTCTTTAAACTAACATAAACTAAGGATGCATCAATAGAAACAACCTCCAGATCAGAAAAAGAAAGTTTCCTATGTGGTTTGGAATGTATCACTTTAATTTTATTCACTCCAATTTTATTCATTCTAATGTTATTTATAAAAATAAACCCATTAGGACAAAAACTTTGACTATTTTATTTAAAGTGGTATCCCAGCACCTGTAAGGAGATCTGGCATATAGTAGTTCAACAAGTATTTCTTCAATAAGTGAATGCACATAAGTTATTTAGCTTCAAATTAAGAGATAAGTGAAAGAATTTTTCTAGTAAAAGCAAAACAATCTAAACACTTGTCTAATTACCTTTTTGCAAATCTGTTTCATTGTGACTTCTTCCAAGTTAGCACTGGCCAGTAATTTCTTTATTGTTTCCTTTAATTCTTCATCTGTAGGGGGTTTCTTCAACTTTTTAATTAAAGGTTCATCATCTGAACTATCCTCAGACTCACTTTCTAAAAGTAATATAATAATAATAATTTTTCTTATATAGTAAATTAATATTTAACAAAGGTTGAGATGAATTTTAAGCTTTCAACAGATTCTCAAAGGGGTGTTGGATCAAAAAAATTATAAATCACTACTCTATAGGTTACCTATAAAACATGCATACAAATTTTATGTCAATTTGAAATATCAAAAACTATAAAAAACTGGTATACAGGTTGGGCATCCCTAATCAAAAAATCCAAAATCTGAAATGTTCCAAAATCCAGCTTTTTAGAGCACCAACATGACACTACCAGGAGATAATTCCACACCCGACCTCACTGACGGGTCACAGTCAAAACTTGGTTTCAGGCCAAGGGTAGTGGTCCAAGCCTATAATCCAAGTGCTCTGGGGGGACCAAGGTAAGAGACTCGCTTGAGTCCAGCAGTTCAAGGCTGCAGTGAACTACTGTAATGGCATCACTGCAATAAATAATTTATTTAGCTAAAATATTAAACTACCTTCAGGCTATGTAAGATGAATATGAAACATGAATGAATTTCATGTTTAGACTGGGTCCCATCTCCAAGATTCCCCCCTCCATATATATATTTATCAAAATCTGAATCACTTCCCGTCCCAAGCATTTCAGATAAGGGATGTTCAACCTGTATTACTTCTCCTCGCAATGTTCTCTGCAATTTACCTGTTTCCCCCACACACTTCAATACTATGTACAACACATTAATATATGCTGTATCTTTAAAGTCGCTGATTAATGTTATTTCTAACATACCTTTTTTGGAACTGTTTTGATTCTTCTTGGTGGTGCTGCTATCTGCCTTCTTAACATTGGCACTTTTCACAGATTTTTTACTTTTAGAAGTAGCTTTCTGTTTAGGTTTTTCTCTTTTGGCTGTCTTTTTTGGTGGCTGTTACAAAGGAAAGCAAAAGTACACATATTGATGAGATTCAATGCTATCCCATCCCATCTCTCTACTTCCCCTATACCACCTTATTATTATTAGAGGAAAATTAATGTATTTGGTATCACCAATTAAAAATTGTTTTTGGGAGATGATTAATATACAACAAACTATTTTATCCCAACACAAGTCTAAGCATGACAAATCACAATCACACACACAAAAGAGTTGCCCATATTTATTCTGCACTATGGATAAACTATGTATGTATTACTCTACTTAATCTTGGGGGGGAAACCCCTACAAACAGATAATATTATCTTCTCTATGTTCCCTCTCTCTCAACTACAATCTTTTTTTTTGAGACACAGTCTCGCTCTGTCACCCTAGCTGGAGTGCAGTGGCACGATCTTGATTCACTGCACCCTATGCCCTCCCGGGTTCAAGCGAATTCTCCTGTCTCTGCCTCCCTAGTAGCTGGAATTACAGGTACTTGCCACCACACACGGCTAATTTTTGCATTTTTAGTAGAGATGGGGTTTCACCATGTTGGCCAGGCTGGTCTTAAACTCCTGACCTCAAGTGATCCGCCTGCCTTGGCCTCCCAAAGTGCTGGGATTACAGGCTTGAGCCACCACATCTGGCCTAGAATCTTGTGTTCACTGATGGTTCCCTAACTCCTAAAATAGTCTCTGGTATACAGTAGTTGCTCAATAAATACTTATGACTACATGAGAAAACTAAGGTTTAGCGTGGTTACCTTGTCTACAGTCACATTAATAAACAGGCAAGATTCAAATATAGCTGTGACTCCAGAACTTGTGTTCTTAAAACACTAACCCACAGGTGATTAGACACAAACAAAACACATAAATATGGACAGATTAAAATGACAGGCCGGGCGTGGTGGCTCACGCCTGTAATCCCAGTACTTTGGGAGGTCAAGACGGGCGGATCATGAGATCAAGAGATTGAGACCATCCTGGCCAACATGGTGAAACCCTGTCTCTACTAAAAATACAAAAATTAGCTGGGTGTGGTGGTGGGTATCTGTAGTCCCAGCTACTCAGGAGGCTGAGGCAGGAGAATCACTTGAACCCTGGAGGTGGAAGTTGCAGTGAGTGGAGATCGCGACACTGCACTCCAGGAGACAGACTGTCTCAAAAAAAAAACAAAAAAACAAAATCAGAGTTCATACTTTGTCTCATGTGGAGCCTATGAAATTAGAAAGCATTAATTCTTAGTTTAATTAATATTCCCAAAGGAAAAGCATCCTATTAAACATTCCAAGATAATTTAAATTCTCCCCTTTACACACCAAAACTACTGAAATCACTTGACAGAATGTTTCTCCAAATGTTTAACACTCTTGATTCCTGAGTGTTATCCTAAGTCAACCTGGTTTTTTTTGAGATGCAGTTTCGCTCTTGTTGCCCAGGCTGGAGTGCAATGGCGCGATCTCGGCTCACCGCAACCTCTGCCTCCCGAGTTCAAGTGATTCTCCTGCCTCAGCCTCTTGATTAGCTGGGATTACAGGCATGTGCCACCATGCCCGGCTACTTTTGTATTTTTAGTAGAGACCGGGTTTCTCCATGTTGGCCAGGCTGGTCAGGAACTCCCGACCTCAGGCGATCCACTCGCCTTGGCCTCCCAAAGTGCTGGGATTACAGCCATGAGCCACCATGCCTGGCCAAGTCAACCTGTTTTTAAAGACATAAGCACTGTGTTGAACCTGTCCTTTAAAGTATACAGACCAATCTGTTCCAAAAGTGGCCTCAAGCTATTCATTGGATTTTAGTGTCTTTAAAAAAAAGAGATGATCTCGCTATGCTACCCATGCTAGACTCAAACAATCTTCCCACCTCAGGCTCCTGAGTAGTTGGGACTACAGGCACATACCACCTCAAATGGCTGGATTTTACCGTTTGTCTTTCTTTTTTGCCAACATACCATCACTGTACCTATTTATGCAAGCCTATCATCACCCTGCACTACCTCAATAATATACCACTAGCTGGGAAGTATGTAGTTTAACTGCTACTAAAAAAATACATTTTTAAGGTGTCAAGGGGCTGACATGCTTCTAAAAGTAAGTACATGAATTTCCCGTGGACTTCTGCAATTCACAGGCTATTTTAACTTACTCCTAATTCTGAGAGATGTTCTAGATTGTGTGGGGCTAGGGGACAAGTATCAATGATTTATTATGATCAACTTAAACCAAGTTTTAAGGTTTATTAAGTGTCCACCCAGTTCACATGAACTATGTATCAGGCTCTGAAAGGGAATCCTAAAAATTCTTCAGTTCTTTAGCACACTTAATACACAGAATAAAATCATCATGATTATATATCATTTTTTAGTTAAAGGGTAATAAAATCTGGACTTTGTAGGTACAAGAAACTAAGTTATTCCTGAAAGGGTTGAAGAGGCTGAGCAAAAGAAACAACAGTATTATTAGTAACTACTCAATCTCCATTCAAATTAGAAAATCAGAATTAGATTAACTGAAACACTTCCAAAGCCTTTTAAGGCCTGCCATTAAAATTTTAGATGGGGCCGGGCGTGGTGGCTCAAGCCTGTAATCCCAGCACTTTGGGAGGCCGAGACGGGCAGATCACGAGGTCAGGAGATCGAGACCATCCTGGCTAACATGGTGAAACCCCGTCTCTACTAAAAATACAAAAAACTAGCCGGGCGAGGTGGCGGGCGCCTGTAGTCCCAGCTACTCGGGAGGTTGAGGCAGGAGAATGGCGTGAACCCGGGAGGCGGAGCTTGCAGTGAGCTGAGATCGCGCCACAGCACTCGAGCCTGGGTGACAGAGCGAGACTCCGTCTCAAAAAAAAAAAAAAAAAAAATTTTAGATGGGATACACAACATGGCATCATTTTAAAACCTGCAAATTGCAAGTAGTGATAGTTTGACGAAGCATAAACATTTACAGTAATAAATAACGAGTCATCTCCATAAAATTTTACTTCTGTATAACAAAACTACATCTTTCTACATTTCCTATCTGCTGGAAGGGGTAATGTTCTACAGTTTTTCTAAATGGACAACTAGCCTGTCATCTATTAAAATTTCTGAAAGACTGCAAATATACTGCACAAGCACTAAAGAAAAAAATATAATAGTTCAAAGAATACAGGCTCTAGCGGCAAGCCGCCTGGTTTCAAATTCCAGCCCCAGGACATCTCTAGGCCCTTGTCTCCTCATTTACAAAACAAAAAGAAACAACAGTTCCTATGGTTTTATGAGGAGTAGATACATTAACACGTAGAAGTATTTTTGGTAGTACCTGGCAAATAGTAAACACTATTTTAATATTAACTATTATTACTGAGTGCTTCCTTTTGTAGAATGAGAAGTTCTTTCATTATGCAAATATAATTTCCTCTAATAAGTTAAAATTTCTAAGTGTTTTCAAAAAGCAGGGTGCAGTGGCTCAATCCTGTAATCCCAATACTTTAGGAGGCTGACATGGGAGGATCACTTGAGGCCAGAGCTTTGAGACCAGCCTGGGCAAAATCAGAAGACCTTAACTCTAAAAAACTAATTTTCTTTTTTTTAAAAGCAGGGCAGATACATAGACTGTAAATTATAAACACAGTGAGACAGACTCAAAAACAACTGTATTAACTAGCCATGATATATCACACTTATTTCACTACACTATGGTAGATATGACTTGGCCCATAAACATCTATAGTAGTATGTCATGTCATTTATACACGATTTCATTTATTTAGCAACCAGCTGCAAATTCTTCTGTGACAACATCAAGGTAGGAATTTAGTCAAGTCTCTTTTTTAGATTAACACTGAGTTAAGAAATCATGAAAGCTGAACAGTAAAACAACTAATGAGTTTGTATCTTGTGCTTTAGTCCTGAAGGTGTTCACCACTTTGGCTGCCCTGAAGGTTATTAGGTATAGGAGGAATAGGTCTCTGGAAAATGGGGGCATCTCAAAGGACATACCTTGGTATTAGGACACAATGGACAATTTTTGGTTGTCAAGGTAAACATGGGTAACCAGTATTTGGAGGTAACAGAAAAAAACCCAGGGAGAGCTGAGAAGGCAAGTTAAACTATGTCCACTTTAATTTTACATGAACTTTCAAATCTTCATTACTCTCATTCCTCTCCTGTTCTCAGGAAAATCCCACTCATGATTCTAAACCCAGCTTAGCAATTACCTCCTCTAAATCTTTCACAAGACCATCAATTTGATTAATCCATACTCTCAAAGTACTTGGCCTACAATTCATTATCCCTATTTTATGGAAGGTATTGTGAAGCTTTAAGAACAAGGGTGTTACAGCCAAACTTCCTGATTCCTGAGCACCTGTATATATTTTTGAAGCTCCAGAGCTGACTCATTTAGCTATACCACATAAAATGAAAAGCACATTTATAGACTAGATTTGTCACCAAGACTTTTCTTTAAAGTGCAAGATAGTAAATATTTTCGGCTTTCCTGGCTACATATAATCTTTGTTGCATATTCTTCATTTTTTTAAACAATCATTTAAAAATGGAAAAACCATTCTGAGCTTGAGGGCTGTATAAAAACAGGCAGTAGGCTGGACTTGGCATACAGGCTACAGTCTGCTGATTCCTAGATTATGAATTATTGGAGCTATACACAGAAAAGGCAGGAACTAGATAAAGCAATCAACAGGTCAATTCCTCCAATTATCAAGTTTTTAATAGCTTTTAGTTTTAAGTTCTGATAAACACAAGTGGATTTATACACATTAACTTTCTTAAAGTTATTGCTTAAAATCATATTTTGATCTAAATCAGGAATTCTAGAGAACTCTGAAGATAGAAGTACATAAACAAGAAGCTTTAGAAAGAATACTAAGCCATGCGCGATGGCTCAACCCTGTATGTAATCCCAGCGCTTTGGGAGACCAAGGTGGGTAGATCACTTGAGGCTAGGAGTTCAAGACTAGCCTGGCAACATCGTGAAACCCTGTCTCTACAAAAAATTAGTTAGGCGTGGTGGCATGCACCTGTGGATCCAGCTTCTAGGGTGGCTGTGCCACCAGAATTGCCTGAACCTGGGAGGTAGAGGTTGCAGTGAGTAGCAATCGTGCCGCTGCACTCCAGCCTGGGCAACAAAGCAAGACTGTCTCAAAAAAGAAAGAAATAATAATACGGTAGTCTCCCTTTATCTATGGTTTCTCTTTCTGAATGTGGTTTCAATTATCTGTTGTCAACCATAGTCTGAAAATATTAAATGGAAAATTCCAGAAGTAAACAACTCATAAATTTTAAATTGCATACTGTTCTGAGTAGTGTGATGAAATCTCATGTCATCCTGCTCACTCCTGCCCAGGATGTGAATCATCCCTTTGTCCAGCATATTCACGCTGTAGATGCTCCCAGCACTTTGGCCCATTGGTCACTAGCAGCCATGTTGGTTGTGGTATCAATTGTTGCAGTATCGTTGTGCTTGTGCCCAAGTACCCTTATGTGACTTAATAATGGCCCCAAAGCCCAGGAGTAGTAATGCTGGCAATTCAAACATGCCAAAGAGAAGCCATAAAATGGTTCTTTTAAGTGAAAAGGTGAAAGCTCTTTACTTAAGAAAAAAATCGTATGGTGAGGTTGCTAAGATCTATAATAAGAACAAATCTTCTATATGTGAAACTGTGAGGGAAAAGAACTTTGTGCTGGCTCTGCTGTCAAACCTCAAACTGCGAAAGTTATGGCCACAGTGCAGGATAAGTGCTTAGTTACGATGAAAAAGGTATAATTTGATGGTGGAAAACATGAACAGAAACATGCCTCAAATGACAGCAATCAGGCTTGGCAGGATCCGAAGTTTCAGGCATACACTGGGGGTCCTGAAACGTACTCCTTTCAGGTAAGAGGGGACTACTGTAAAGAGAAAGCACTAAAAAAGTTCCTTATATATTGTATCGTCAAATACAAAAATGAGGATATATACCTCACCTCTCATGGAGTCAAGACTAAATGAGATGCAAGATGTGAAAGCACATGGCATACACACTTTGAATAGTTTCTTCCTTGTAGGAGATAATAAATGCTTACTGAATGAGTGGTACTTTCTGGAAGACAGAGGACGTGTCTCACTTTTTTTTCTCCCACTTAGCAAAATGCTCAGGTATAGAGTAAGACAATCATTTTGAATGAGAATAATGAATCTACCACCAAACATATTAGTCACACAACAATGCCCAGACTCATGGGTTCTCTATAGCATGGATTCAACCTACACTACTCTAGTTTCACCTCTCATTGCTCTACTTTTGGGCACACAACTCTAACCACAAGTTAGTCAAAGGCACCCTGCCTTCCCTGCTCCTTATCTTTGTTCACACGTACTTTTCTCTCCATTCCCAAGGTCAACTTGAATTGGTAGTACTTCCACTTCTACCCAAAGCCTTTCCTCAACAGGCATGAAGATGTTCCTTCTTTAGAAATCCTATAATGCTAAGTATCAAAGAGCATTTGCTTAGAAAATACCTTCTGTAACCCTAACAGCACTTAAGCATACTCCCAATTCACTAACTTGAGCAATCAAAAAGTGGTTACCACAGAAATCAAAAGCCAGTGGGCAATAGAGCAAGAACCTGTCTCTACAAAAAATTTAAAAATTGCTAGGCCTGGTGGCAGGATCACTTGAGCCCTGGAGTTCAAGGCTGCAGTGAGCCACGATCTCACCACTGTACTCCAGCCTGGGCAACAGAGTAAGACATACGCCTCTGTCTCAAAAATAAGTAAAGGACTGACCCCCATTTTAAGTCTCTTTCAAAATATATTGAAAACTTTAGTGATTATAATAAAAACATTATATGAGCCAGGCGCGGTGGCTCAAGCCTGTAATCCCAGCACTTTGGGAGGCCGAGACAGGCAGATCACGAGGTCAGGAGATCGAGACCATCCTGGCTAACATGGTGAAACCCCGTCTCTACTAAAAAAAATACAAAAAACTAGCCGGGCGTGGTGGCGGGCGCCTGTAGTCCCAGCTACTTGGGAGGCTGAGGCAGGAGAATGGCATAAACCCGGGAGGTGGAGCTTGCAGTGAGCTGAGATCCGGCCGCTGCACTCCAGCCTGGGTGACAGAGTGAGACTCCGTCTCAAAAAAAAAAAAAAAAAAAAATTATATGGCATTATGAGGAAATAATGTTGAAAATACTCATAATGGTCAACACTTGTTATTTAACTTAAATGGAGACAAGACTGAGTCTTTTAACAAAATGGGGGGAAAATTAGTTTTTTTTTAAAAAGAATAAAGAAAAAGCTGACTTTCAAACTGTCATGAGATTTAAAGATTCTTCTCTATATGCTGAGTGGTTCAATCAGGACCATCAAGTATATCTGATGTTCTAAAGGGGAACAAATAAAAATGAACAGCTGCCATTAATTTCAGATAGCACAAAGTACTATAATCTAAATTTTTAAAGGATCAGTAATACAGAAGTTTCAAAAATTTGAAGGGGATTTTGCCTGTCTCTGATAACCATGAAGGTACAGAATCAGAGGAATGACATAAGCACTTTTTGAAGAAAGGCAAAAAAATATCTCGGGAAAGCAAGGCTTACCTATCATTTATAGGCAGCAGGGCTCTTGAAGGAGGGTCTCCAAAAAAGACGCCTGTCACAGAGCCAGAATTCTGTCCTCACAGCAGAAAGGTTGTACTGGGTGAACAGACGAACAAAATAAAAATTAGCTTAAAATACACTATTCTTTCAACAACTTGGCTGAGAAAACTCAGAATGCCAAGAGGAAAGAATGTGCAAGTCTAGTTATATTTCACAGAAGATTATGAAAGCAAGTTTAAATGGGTTTTAGTATGGTGATTATTCAATTCTGCCTTCCAACAAAAGGTTTAAATGGTTTATACAGACTTTGCAATTCCTCTGATCAATGTGTGAGAGGAGGAGATAGTTTAGTTTTTTAAAACACAATGTGAAAGGACTAATAAAACTTTCACATTCACCTTACCACTACCAGATAATCCCCTGAATGGTCCAAATAGACAGTTCACCAAAAATTATAATGGAGTTTCTCTGACTTGGCAAACATTGTAGGATGGCTCACTCAACAACCCACTTTTGATTTGCCTTCCTCTTATAAAGGTAGGAAAGCTGACACCTAGATCTCAGAGCTTCTCTTGCAGTTAGGTGGGCAGATGACAAAGTGCTGGCTGATGCCATGTACATGGAGACCTCCAGTAAAAGGCATCCCATTCAGGGAAAAGTCAAAACATCACTAGAAGAAAACCTTTTGCTCTTCCTTGTCTGGAACATGAATACAATGTCTAAAGGTAAAACCACCTTGTCGTCATGAAGTTAATTGCCATATACTAAAGATGAGAGATCAGGAAAGGATGGTACCCACATTCCTCAATACCTTTCTTGAGCTGCTGTACTGGCCCTGGAATTCCCTGTGGGCTTCTTGTCATGAAAGAAAAATAAACTCCTGTTTTGAACATTATTAGTAAGGTTGAGAATTATTTCAGCAGTAAACATTCCTGATAACATATGGCAACATTCAGATAAATTCTAAATACTCATAAAGTAAAACTCCACAGTTTGTTTCATACTTTCTGGAAATACATATGTGCTATAAAAACACTAGAAAATGAAAACTGAAGAGGTATTAGGGTAAGATGAAAAATAAGTAAAATACGCTTTTAAAGGGTCTAAAAGACTATTAGAATTGTTTTCTCCAATAGGTACTGTTTCCCCCTTCTTTTTTCTGTACTCTGTAGTAATTTCCCTATGCCTCAAGATTAACACCTGTGAATAGCATGACCAAATGTGGTTTAACTTGACTGGCTGATATGGTTTGGCTCTGTGTCCCCACCCAAATCTCACCTTGAATTGTAATAATCCCCACACGTCATGGGAGGGACCCAGTGAGAGTTAACTGAATCATGGGGGCGAGTTTTTCTCATGCTGTTCTCATGACAGTGAGAAAGTCTCACCAGCTCTGATGATTTTATATAACGGGGAGTTGCCCTACACATACACCCTCTTGCTTGCTGCCAAAGATGTGTCTTTGCTCCTCATTCGCCTTCCACTATGATTGCGAGGCCGCCCCAGCCATGTGGAGCTGTGAATCAACTAAACTCCTTTATAAATTATTCAGTCTTGGGTATGTCTTTATTAACAGCGTGTGAGAACGAACTAATATACTCATTTTAGCAATCTGCCCTGAAGAAGCTAATCCAACATAGGAACCAGCTGATTTTCATAATCAATTTAGAGAAAATAACCTGTTTATTTTCCTATTCTCATCAACAGAAAAAAAAAGAAAAAAAAAATCATCCACCACTTCCTTCCCAATTGTTCTCCTTTTACTGCCCTAAAAAGCCAACGTCCAAGAGACAAGATAATAAGGAAATTCAAAATGGCTCTTTTATAAAGGAATTTCTTTCTGAAGTTACTCTCACAAAGAATACCCGCTTTTATTTAATTACAAGGAAAACAATTGCAAAACTATTGTGAATCACTCACTGCATATCATAAAAACAGAGGTATAGGTACAGAAAACCTCAAACAAGTGCTTTAGCAATTATCAGCTAATATGCTAAATCTGACATTTTCTTTTAAATTACTTTTTTAAAACTCTCATTTCAATTAACTATATGGATTTCAGTGACTTCATTTTAACATGAATTTACTTATGAACACCTTAGTCTTCTACACATCTAAAGTTAAATATGAAACTAGCAGGAAAATAAATATAATTTAACCTCACATAATTAGCCAAAGGACAACTACAAACTTACTCTGCTTGCATAAGATTTCTTACTTCAACAATGAATAAAGTACATTTGACTATACAGTTCAAAATCCTCATTTTACAGAGGAAACTGAAAAAAGTAAAATCAATCTACCCAAATTCACAGTTATTTACTCCAAGAAAATCAGAACAAGAAGCTGATCTTAATGAATAAGTCTTTTATTTATCAAAGAAAAATCCATTTTAGGAAATAAACAGAAAATTAACTCAGTAATTTCCTATCATAAATAAGTCTATAGGCAATCCAAAACTTTTGTGACTGATTGCAACTTTCCTTCATGGCTTCTTAGAAAAGAGGTCCTTTCATAGTAATGACCAAAAAATAGCTCCATGTATGAAGCGCCTAATGTGGCTGCCATTTAGAACTCAGTCTTCATAAAATGGAATAAGGAAAAACAAAGTTGCCACAGATATACTGTTCCTCCTGCCAGAACTTACCTTTCAAAGGTCTTTCACAGAAACTGAATCAGCAATAAAAAGTTGAAGACAGTGCTAAATTTAAATGGCCTGTAGAGTAGTAAT
Source organism: Chlorocebus sabaeus (assembly GCF_047675955.1). Lineage (NCBI taxonomy): Eukaryota > Metazoa > Chordata > Mammalia > Primates > Cercopithecidae > Chlorocebus > Chlorocebus sabaeus. The sequence continues at coordinate 18,251,512 of NC_132920.1, forward strand.
ACCTATGCTTGTTGAAGGGACATTTACCAGGGAAAAAAAAGGGGGCGGGGGGACAATTTCTCAGTCCAAATTTTATTTTACATTTTATAAAATCTGTCAAGTACTAGCAAAGTTAGGGGAAAAAAATCCCTCTAATAAAATACAATATAGCTTTTATATTGTGTGATTTCATGTACCTGATGTTTGTAAAAGCATTTTTGCATTTTCTTCTCCCATGGATTTTCATCAACTGACCTGGGTTTCTAGCCACAGATCCCAGATTAGGACACTACAGAAAATAAAGGTTTGATTTATAGTAAGATGGTTCCACTTGTGATTATTATCCTGGAACCAATATGGGTATAAATCAGATATCATCTGCATACACCAAGTTCAACTACCTCTACTTAGAACTATGGGACAACAATTTAGAAAGCAAATTTTAAAAACGAGTGTAAAATGCCCTCATTTTTTTTTCTGAGATGGAGTTTCACTCTTGTTGCCCAAGCTGGAGTACAATGGTGCTATCTCAGCTCACCACAACTTCCGCCTCCCAGGTTCAAGCAATTTTCCTGCCTCAGACTTCCCCCGTAGCTGGGATTATACGCATGCACCACCACACCCAGCTAATTCTGTATTTTTAGTAGAGATGGGGTTTCTCCATGTTGGTCAGGCTGGTCTCGAACTCCCGACCTCAGGTGATCTGCCTGCCTCGGCCTCCCAAAGTGCTGGGATTACAGGCATGAGCCACCACGCCCGGCCTGCCCTCACTTTTTAACCTGCACCTAGTAATGACAAGAAGATTCAATTTAGAAGTTTTACTTGTCATAAAACATCATTTTAATTCTAATAATAACAGCAACTAATACATACTACATGCACCAGGCATCATTCTAGGTATTTTAAATAAAATCCTTTAATATGACCCTATGAGGCTAATATGATTATCATTCCTCATTTTACAGATAGGAAGCTGAGGTACAGAGTTTAAGTAACTTGCTTATAGTCATACAGTAACAATCCAATATAGAAGTCGGATTTGAACTCAGTTTCCAGAGCCCATGGTAATGTCTCTACGAAAAAATTAGACACTTATATTCTATGACAACATTTCGTGCTTTAATTCTGCCCTTTATAAAGAGAGTTTAGGAAACTGAATGGCACATAGTAGACACCAAATATTTCCTGAAGATACTATTAGTTTAAAATATTCCCCTATTTTACACACACACACAGTTTTCCTCCCTCCAATCCAAAAAGACCTTAGTGCTCAGATTACTTATGTTCCTTCGTGCCAAATATATATTAAGATATTTATGAAGCACCTGGTAGATTTGTAACCATCTTTCTTAAATGATGAAGTTATTTCATACTTAGCTTTATAGAAGTCTTTATAAAATTTGACGTTAAAACAAGCATGAATTGTAAATAACTCAAGACAAACATACATACTGAACACACACACATATCATATAATAACAGAGTTCACTATATCTTTATTTCTTCTAATTCGGAGACGATTCCTTCCTTATCTCGCCCCAGGGACATTTGACAATGTCTGAAGAACATTTTTGGTTGTCACAAGGGGGGCTTGAGAGTATCACCCACAACTAAGAATCACCTGGCCCAAAATGTCAAGTTGACATTATCCATGTCCCTAAATAAGGCAAAGTTGATCACTCAATCTATAGAGCAAGTTCTGACCTTTGCAGGAAAACACCAAAGCAAAGTTAAAATACAGTCTACCAAAACATCATTAACAATAATAGAAACCCATCTCCTGTACCCACTCTCCACGATCTACTTGACTGAAGAAGTTAACCCTCTTATTTAATTGCTTCAGCGGTTCTCTTCTTCATGAAGTTTCATTTTGGAAACTAAGTAGTCTCAACTTTTACAAATATTCCCAAATAAAAGAAAATGACAGGTAATACAAAACTTATCCACTCATTACATAAACTTCAAATGCTGTTTATTCTCATTATGTACTCCCCAAAAGGTTGAGGGGGGAAAAAAAGGCCCTTAAGTCCCTTACTTTTTCCATAAAATGATTCAAGTCAATTACAAAACATCAACATATTATGAAAAAAATCCTCAAAGAATCTGCTGCTATGTGGTCCCATTCAGGATATGCACCACTTCTGCTTCCCTTCCCATTTATCTACTCTAGTCTTCAAGGTCCAGCTCAAGGCCCACTTCAAATTCAGTTCATCCCAACCCCACTCTTTTCTGACTCTCATACTCTGACATGGTAACGAAACTAAAAGCTCTTTAAGGAGAAGAAATGGGTTCATACTTAATTATTTCTGCATCTTCAGAATTAAAAACAACCAATAAGGAAGTGTTTTTCTGGCTGTACTTAATAGCAGAAATATTTAATTCTCCCCATGGAAAGAAATGATTTAAAAATATAGTAAAGCATTTTACCTCCTCTTCACTTTCTTTATCGTCATCATCTGAAGACTCTTCCTTGTTTTTCTTTTCATCTTCATCACTACTAGATTCATCTGACAGAATTTCAGGACATTTGGTTCGCTTAGCCTTCCTTGCCATTCCAGAACTGTTCCGTTCCTTTTTACTGCCTTTGCTAGAAGTCTTTTTAGATTTTGGCAATGGCTGCATAAAAAATTTATAAAGATAACACCAATGAGGTATAATATTTCAATCAATCCTGTTCTTGATAACTTATCAACTTAATTTCTTGTTCTTCTCTCAAGAAATTGTATTTACAAGCCCAGTAGCTTTACATAGAATAATCTTTAACTGTGTCAGGTTAACCTAAAACTGTGTTACTAATACCATTTCATTTGTGTTCTAAACACCTAATAAGACCCTTCTCAATTGTTGAGAAATATGTATTCTAGGTTCTGACACGGGACTAGAAGCTCAAGACACATGTTAAGCTCCAACGGCTGTTAATACTTTGCCATGACAATATTTTAAGTTAGAGTTGTAATTTCTTTCATCCCTAAAAGCATTAAAACTGTCACACTGCCAGAGAAGCTCCTTGCTTTAGAAGGCCCAACACTCCAATCAAAGGAGTGGGAGGAAAACCTTTTTTTTTTTTTGAGACAGAGTCTCCTTCTGTTGTGCAATAGCTGGGATTACAAGTGTGCACCACCACGCCCAGCTAATTTTTGTATTTTTAGTAGAGAGAGTGTTTCACCATGCTGGCCAGGCTGGTCTCAAACTCCTGACCTCAACTGATCCACCCACCTTGGCCTCCCAAAGTGCTAGGATACAGGCATGAGCCACCACACCTGGCCCATAAAAAAATGTGTAACTTGATTACCAATTATACATCTTGAATTTATGAATGAACTATAAAGTTTATATTCATATTACTTCTGGCCTCCACTTTCAATAATGTCAGGACTATATTCTCACTGATGCCTCTAGGTATACAATAAATGATAAGTATGTTAATTATGAAATTAATTAAGAATAAATATGTTGCTATTCTGATAATCAAACCATGAATATTTAAAAGGAGAGATCACCTGAGGAAAATGAGTTGCTTAAACAACAAATTTAATTTTTAAGTGCTTTCTCAAGGAAGTTTTGCTAAATTCTAAAATTGAAAACCATAAAATTACCTAACATCAAGAATGTGAAAATGCGCATTACGGAATTAATATTTATTTCTGGGATTGAGCATCTTTTATTTCTTTTATTTCTACCTTTGTTACTTTGTTTTCTGCAATAAGCAGAAACATTAAGGTAAAACTCCATAACATAACCTTAAGGTTTCCAATTGTGTAAATGTGTGTGATAACTTTAGGCAGTCTTTTTCACGCAGACAGTAGAACGGCAGGTCCTTTACCTCCCAGGAACCTCCAGGCTCGGGGGGTCACTGTCACCTACCCAAAAATTAAGAAAAAGTGGCTGCTTTGTAATAATATGGTGCCCTTGAGCTCTCTGGAAACAAACCACAAGATAACCTCTAGATTGCCCCAACAACCTAACCTTCTGAAGGTACACTAGGAAACAGCCAAATTAGGTCATTCCAGGAACTTGAAGTTGGTGGATCAAAGACATTTCTCAGAGAAGATTCTCTATAAGAAACCGTGAATGCATACACATATCCTTGCTATGTGAGATACTACCATTATCAACTATTATCAGAACCTTAATCCAGGTGGATAAATTCTTTGATGCCACGGTTTGGAGAAAAGTTAACTCTCACTGTCCAAGCTCTTACTACTTGTTATATGATTTCCAGGTCTCAAATTTATTAGAAAAACATAATATCCCTCACAACCTCAGTTCAGAAACCAGACACAGGTAGCAAGAATATAATCTGTATATCGAATTATTAATATGAGGACTGAAACAGGTTCTGGATAAATCTATCCAGGAAAGTGAAAGGATGTTAAGTTATTCAAGCAGCCAATAAAAAAAAAAATGCAATTCCCAAAAGTAAACGAGGAGTTTTAAAACCAAAATCCAAAAAGTAGTAATATATAAATGCCTTAGAGTTTTCCTATACTGACTCTAAAAATAGTTAAATCTATTAATCAAAATCCAGTGTCAATAGCATTACCTCTTTTTGGAAACAAAATCTGATTAACAAATAAAATAAGTACAACAGAAGGATAGGCAAGCAATCAATGATTAACGCTGTGTTCATTTAACAACTGAAAAATTGTTAAAGAGGAGAAAAAGGAAACTTCTGGTAGCACAGAAAATAGCTCTAGGCCGGACATGGTGGCTCATGCCTGTAATCTCAACACTTTGGGAGGCCAAAGAAAGAGGATCACTTGAGTTCAGAAGTTTGTGACCATCCTGGACAATATAGCGAGACCTTATCTCTAAGAAAATGTAAAATTTAGCCACACATGATGGCATACACCTATATAGTCCCAGTTACTTGGGTGGCTGAGGTGAGAGCATCACTTGAGCCCAGGAGGTCAAAGGTGCATTAAGCCACGATCGTACCACAACACTCCAGTCTAGGCAACAGAGTAAAACAACGTCTCAAAAAAAAAGAAAAGAAAAGAAAATAGGCTGAGCTCGATACCATCAGATTAAGGAGTAATCCTCACAGAGTCACATATGAAAAACGTGTTAAAAGTTAGACTCTATATGACAAGAAAAAACAGATTCTCACAGTGTGGTTCAAGGACTCGGGTTTCCTGAGACCTTTTTCGGAGTCCATGAGGTAGAAATTATTTTCATAATAATGGCAACACTATTTATTTGCTCTTTTCACTGTGTTGACATTTGTACTAATTGCAAAAACAAAGGAAAGCAAAGGTGGGTAAAACTGATGGCACCTTTGTACCAATGAAGGAATTAACATATATTAGTCATTGTATTCCTCACAACACACGAGCAGAAACGAACAAAAAAGGCAAATGGTTTCACTTAATAATGTCCTTGATAAAGCAAAAATTACTGTGCTAACTCTCAAGTACATGTCTTTCTAATATCTGTGATAAAATGGAAGATATACATAATATGGCTACAACTGAAGTTCAATGGTTTTCTGAAGGAAAAGCATTTGCGTATCTGAGTTGTGAGCTAAACACGCTCCAAGCTCCTTTTTCATAGAACACCATATATATATATTTTTTTGAGACAGTCTCGCTCTGTCGCCCAGGCTGGAGTACAGTGGCATGATCTCGGCTCACTGCAAGTTCCACCTCCCAGAGAACACCACTTTTTAAAAGAACAAATATGGCTAACTCAGACTTAGGTACTTGATAAAGAGTCTCAAAAATGAACAAGGTGAGCTTGTCACTTCAAGGAAAACTGACAGCATTTATCACCAATGATAAATGTTACAATTTCAAGTGGAAATTTAGAATTCTGGAAAATTCACATCTACTACTGCGAACTTAATAGTTTTCCAAGGCCTAAGTAACGTTTCTGATGAGATGGTGTTTATATTAATGAGCATGATTTAATGACAGTGTTCAATAAAACATGCCAACATTTGGAAGATATGATTCAGGGAACTAATATTTACAAATGGTAAATGCATGTTACAAAACTATATATATAAGACCCAAGTTAATTAACATGGTTTCAGACCTACATTAAACATTACAACTAACCTTTAGGAAACTACAACTTATGTAGGGTTTTCGTATTGTGTGGTATCAAAAAGAGAATACACACAATTATCTAAAAGGACTTTAAAAATATTCTTTTTATGTGAGGCTCGGTTTTCTTCATACACTTATTATATTTTGAGACAGGATTTCATTCTGTCACCTAGGATGGAATGCAGTGGCATGAATATAGCTCACTGCAGCACTGACCTCCTGAGTTTAGGCTTCCACCGCAGCCTCCCAAGTGGCTGGGACTACAGGAGTGTGCCTCAGCGCCTGGCTAATTTCTTCGTGAGACAGTCTCACTCTGTCACCCAGGCTGGTCTTGAACTCCTGAGCTCAAGTGATCCACCTGCCTTGGCCTCCCAAAGGGCAGGGATTACAGGCATAAGTTACTCCATCAGGTCCTTCATAAATTTGAAGCAAAACAATACACTGCAAAAGACTGAATGTGGCTAGGCGCGGGAGCTCACGCCTCTAATCCCAGCACTTTGGGAGGCCGAGGCGGGTGGATCACCTGAGGTCAGGAGTTCAGCCTGACCAGCCTGGCCAACATGGCAAAACTCTATCTCTATTAAAAATACAAAAATTAGCCAGGTATGGTGGCACATGCCTATAATCCCAGCTACTGTAGAGACTGAGGCAGAAGAACTGCTTGAACCCGGGAGACAGAGGTTGCAGTGAGCAGAGATTGTGCCACTGTACTCTAGCCTGGGCAACAGAGTGAGAATCTGTCTCAAAACAACAATAAAAAAAGACTGAATACAGAAGCAAATGGTAATTAAGCTGTTTTCTCTTAAGCCAGATATTAAACGGATGTACAAAAACATAAAATAATGCCACTCTTCAATTCTTTTGAAAAGTTATTTTTCATAAAAAATACTATTTTTAACATTTTAAAATAAAAATTTTCAGTTCTAATGTCAAATACAGTGAAGATCAAAATAACCCATATTTAAAAAAAAGCTCTTGGGGTCCTCACTAATTTTTTAAGAGAGTAATAGTATCCTGAAACCAATAAATTGGAAAACCACTGAGAAAAAGATAAATATAAAAATATCCGTCATAACAACTTAGTAACTGCTTCTGAGGAAATAGTGATCACCTTGCCTCACACTAAATCCTTAAAAAGTACAAGTATAGCTACAGTAAAAGTTAGAAAAAAAAAAAAAGTATTTTGTCGTCTTTCAATAAGCCAATTTAAAACACCAAAAATCATCATACACCTTGTGTTTGTAGTTGTATAACCAAAGTTAACACCTTAAGTGCTCTCTATCTGTCCTCGTGCAGCTAATGGTAATAAGGACCAAGGGCAGACCAAAACAAAGTCCCAGAGCTATTTTCTGGTTTTGATTCTTTAATGCCCTCTCCCATCCGAGATGGCATTCCCCTGAACTCCTAGACCTGCTCGCTCTCTTCACACCTCCTTTCCTGTCAAGATCGGGAAGAATAGAAAAACATTTGCTGACAGACCTAAATCACACTAAAAATACAAGGTCATATAACACTTCAACAGACATTTTAAGTCACCTATGTCGTTTGTTACCATTAAATAATTAGGGCAAACCGACTAGCTTTTAGGAAGAGTGAGAAAACTATAAGGCCATTTTACTTCCCTCTCCGGCTCCTGGGCCCTGCTGCGGATTCTGGAAACCCAATACAGGAAACTTGTAAGAGCTTTTAAATGTCACTTTTAAATAATTCATTCCAGGATCCAGGAAAACATCCAGTTCTAATATACTCCCCATTTTGTCTTCACTTGATTATAGATTGCACCCCTTTCCTCCAGCCTTGCACCTCACCCTCAGCCCAACTTCTATTCATTCTTCCAGTATCTTCTAGATACCTAACCCTGACTACTAGTACTTTCTGTCCCTTCTGACATTAATTCACTATTCTTAACCTTATATCCCTTGTATCTGATTTTCTGAAGCAACACATCCCTATGGCATCTGTATTATTTCTATCAGGAAATTATTGCAGATACATCAACAGAAGTTATATTCTTTGAATGTAGATATTAATGAATACTGACAGCAATGCTGTTATTAATCAATTTTTGTTCGTATAAAAAAAGAGGCTATGAATAACTGATTTCTTATGAAAAAAGTAAAAATTGATCCTCACTTTGCCAGAAGGCTTTGGATGCATTAAGAAATTCAAGATCCTCTTCACTAGTTCACTATTTACACCTGATCTCTCCAAATCAAGAACCTCACAGATGCTCTTTAACATGGCATTTCTAAATCTGAAACAGAAAATGGAAGAAACCAAGGTGTTAATATAGGAAAGCTTACAAATGTTCTCCACAATATAAAGGGAAAGCCAACCAAATTAGCTGACTTACATACATTTTAAAAAGTGGCCAATGCTTCTCTGAATCTTTCTTTCTTTTTTTTGGAGACAGAGTTTCGCTCTTGTTGCCCAGGCTGGAGTGCAATGGCCCAATCTCGGCTCACCGCAGCCTCTGCCTCCCAGGTTCAAGCGATTCTCCTGCCTCAGCCTCCCAAGTAGCTGGGATTCCAGGCATGTGCCACCACGCCCAGCTAATTTTGTGTTTTTAGTAGAGACGGGGTTTCTCCATGTTGGTCAGGCTGGTCGCCACTCCCGACCTCAGGTGATACGCCCGCCTCAGCCTCCCAAAGAGCTGGGATTACAGATGTGAGCCACTGTGCCTGGCCCGAATGTGATTTTTTTAACATTAAAAAATAAACTTAAAGCACATTGATTAAAATATAGTATTTATAAAAATAACTCACTTTTTCAACATTTCTTCCTTCTTTTTATACTGGACACTTCCTTTTTCAAACGGAAAGCCACTGAACTGACCCACATTCTTCTTTAATGAGGACACCTGAAAATGTTCCTTATTATTAATGCTATTTATTACCCAGTAATGTATACAAGAATAAATTCAAAGAGAATTCAAAGCCAACATCTTTATTTTCATATCTATCTGTAACTTACAATACTGGCTCAACAGTCAACCAATTCAATACGGGTTCAACATTCAACATTTCTTGTTCAAAACTGAAAAATATATGTTACTAACATAATAACATTATAAAAATCCTACAAACTTAAGTCTCTGAAAATAACGATTTGAACAAATTTTCACTGGGGAATTTTTACCACAATCAAAAGTTATCTGACACTACCAGAGGATGTGGAAAGTTACTACTTAAAAAGATATCCTTTTCATAACTAATAAAGTTACTAGTAATTCTTCTTTTCCAAATCAAGGACTTTATAGTTAATACTGTTTACTAGTTATGGGACTTATGTAAATTAGATTGGGTTTAAGTATTAAATGAGATTAACAGACATGAAAATAAATTATGTCATGCGTCAGACATTCTATTCTACTTCAAGCATTCTAACACCCAACTTTACTTTGCCCATGTACAACCTAAAGCAGTTTCCTCAATTATATAAAATACTAAGTTGTATGTACAGTATAATGATCCTTTAGCAAAAAACTATCATCCAATTTATCAGGTATTTGCTAAAAATGCGATACAATTATACCAAATCACTTATTCTGAATGACCAGAAAATCCAAAAACATGAATTTCTTTCAATACATTTAAAGGTCACTAAAACCATCATAATTTGCATTTCATAATTTGAAATTTCAGTTTGGAATAAAAACTACTACAGAATAAAGAGCCCTAGAGCTGGGCATACTGGCTCACACCTGTAATCCCAACACTTTGGGAGGCCAAGGTGGGAGGACTGCTTGAGCTCCAGAGTTCAAGACCAGCCTGGGCAACATGGCAAAACCCCACCTCTACAAAAAGTAAAAAAATTAGCCAGACATGATATGGTGGCATGCAACTGTGGTCCCAGCTACTTGGAAGGCTTAAGTGAGAGGAACACTTGAGCCCAGGAGGTTGAGGCTGCAGTGAGTCATGTATTGCACACTGCACTCCAGCCTGGGTGACAGAGTGAGACCATGTCTTTAAAAAAAAAAAAAAAAAGGACAGAGCCCTGGATATTATAATCCAACTGCTAATATTCAGCTATATTTCCTGTGATAAATCATTTAATAAATATATATCTCAGTCTGCTCAGCCATAAAGTGTGGAAATTGAACTAGTGGATCACTAACATTTACAGAAACTGATTCCATTGTGAAGTAATATACAAGCAGGTTTAAAGTGTAAAAAAGTCTTACAGTGCCTGGCCTGTTGTAAAGCAGTTTGTGTAGATTTCTAAGTTCATCGGTTTTCTTCTTACTTAGAAAAAAATGTATCCTCTCAATTTCACAAAGTTTCTGCCCCTTTCCTAGGGGGAAAAAAAAAAAAATCACAATTAAATACCCATGGCTTACTAATACATTTTACAAAGTTAATTCAATAGGAATTATTTTCACAGCATAATTTACATGTAACTTTGCTCTTACAGAGCAAATTAAATAAAATTATAACAAAAGTATAAAACACTACCCTGCTGATACTAAGCTACAAACCATCATTTTCACAAATTTAGACACTTTCACCACAAAATCAAAGAAAGCTAGAAGAAACTCACCTTGTGCAATTGTAAATGGCTCTCTCTGTAAGGAAGAGACTTGCATGGTCAGCCTCTCTACTTTCTTCTTTTCCCTCTTGCCTTCCACGATGAGACTCTTTTCTGGAAATTAATTTAGTATTTCTTAATTAACAAAAAGCTTAAACATTGTATTAACTTTATTAGATAAACATGTAGAACAAAGTCCCAAAACCTAACACTTTATTCTTGCTCTGGGCATGGTTTTGGAAAGCAAATAACATAAAAGATGACAACACTTGATTAGTTAATAAAGCACCACGAAAATTTTTTCAGACTAACATTTTACTCACCTGGCAAACTCACAGGGACTCAGTTAAAAAAAAAAAAAATTAGAAAGCAGACTAATTTTTATCCAACTAAAATTATTGCCATTGCAGTCCAGTCACTTCGTTTGTGAAATAAATCTAGCTCTGTTTAATCTTTGGACATAATTCTATTTAATAACTCTGATTCAGTTTGCTGTACTTCAGAAATAATCAAATTTAGAACTGAGAGATTATGAACTTCAAAAGACATATAGAGAATACTAATAATTTAGTCAACTGACAAAAGAAACACAAATAAAGACCTCCAGGCAGAACAGCCTGAAGTACCTGGATAAGATAAAACTCTCCAAGTTTACATCTAATGCAATCAACTGGGAGGGCATTACTTTGTAGTTTAGAATAACATTCATAATGATGGCCATAAATCACTCTGAAAAAAGTTAAATTGTTTAGTCGAGAAAGGGGAAAAAAAACCACACAAAAATCTATGGCTGGGTGCAGCAGCTCACGCCAATAATGCTAACACTTTGGGAAGCCAAAGCAGGAGGATAGCTTGAGCCCAAGAATTTGAGACCAGCCTGGGCAACATATTGAGACCCTACTTCCATTAAAAAAAAAAAAAAGAAAGGAAAAAAACAAGACCGGGCGCAGTGGCTCACGCCTGTAATCCCAGCACTTTGGGAGGCCAAGGTGGGCGGATCACAAGGTAAGGAGATCAAGACCATCCTGGCTAACTCGGTCAGGCGATCGAGACCATCTTGGCTAACTCAGTAAACTCCCTTCTACGAAAAAATACAAAAAATTAGCTGGGCATGGTGGCAGGTGCCTGTAGTCCCAGCTACTCAGGAGGCTGAGGGGGGTGAATGGTGTGAACCCAGGAGGCAGAGCTTGCAGTGAGCCGAGATCACGCCACTGCACTCCAGCCTGGGCGACACAGTGAGACCCTGTCTCAAAAAAAAAAAAAAATCTAGAAAACAGGTAGCATATACTTCAAAATTCAAAACATTAAGCTCCATTTATCTAACATAAAATCATTTTTTGAATGAAATAAAGTCAGGTAAAAGAATACTACATATTGCTCGAGGTTCTGCCATTTATTTAATGTCTGTATTGTGCAGCTGCATTCAATACTAAGAGGGGATAAATGGATGATAAAGACTGCACATCTTTTGAAAGAGATGCTACTAAGGAAATGAGACATAAATATACACCAACATAAAAGATAGTAAAACATCTTAAGAAAGATATAATACCAACAAATTGCTGTGCACTGAGGAGGAACTCATTATTTTGGGACTAGGGAAAAAGGAACAAAGCATGTGCGCTGGCTTTTAAAGACAACTTAGATTTAGTAGTATAAGGATTTGCACAGAAAGAATACTTCAGGACAAAGGGCTATCAACAAGTATATTCTGGCCATGTCGTACAGAATGAAGACAAAACACACTAAAACAACCCCTACTATCACTCAACTTCATCACCTTAGTGATTTAAACCATTTGCTTGTCTCTGATTACCAACTACAAGCTAATGACTTCCCAGTCAATCTCCAAGTCACAACTTTCATCTGAGATTCATATTAACTAATATTGTCTCTCAGTATCCGTGAGGGATTGGTTCCAGGACATCCCTCAGATGCCAAAATCCACGGATGCTCAAGTCCCTTACTTTTTTTTTAAAAAAATGGCATAGTATTTACATATAACCTATGAACATCTTCCCATATACTTTATATCATCTGTAGACTACTCATAATGACTAATATAACGTAACTGATACGTAAACAGTTGTTACACTGTACTGTTTAGAGAATAAAAATATCTGAACATGTTCAGTACAGATGCAACCATCCATTTTTACCAATTTGTGGTTGACTGAATCCACAGATGAGGCACCCACAGATACGGAGAACCAACAGTATATGCCTGTCTGTCATTTGGACAGCTCCAATTCATGCCCTATAGGCACCTAAACTCAAAACATTCAAAAGAAAAATCGTAATCATCTCCAAACTTGCTCACTTTCTGAATTTTTTTCAAAAAACATTAATACCATCCACCCACCTGCCAAAGACAGAAACTTAAAAGAGTCATCTTTTACTAGTCATTTCTCTCACTTCCCTTTCCACCAAAATCACTGCCAATTTTGGTTAACCTGACCCCCCTTTTTAGGACAGACTTCAGAGGATGTATGAGAAAGCCTGGGTGTCCAGGCAGAAGCCTGCTGCAGGGGTGGAACTCTCACAGAAAACCGCTACTCAGGGCCAGGCGTGGTGGCTCATTCCTGCAATCCAGGCCCTTTGGGAGGCAGAGATGGACAGGTCACTTGAGCTAAGGAGTTTGAAACCAGCCTGGGCAACATGGTAAAACCCTTCCTCTACAAAAAATACAGAAAGTACCCGGGCACAGTGGCACACGCCTGTGGTCCCTGCTACTGGGCAGGCTGAGGTGAGAGGATTGCTTGAGCCTGGAAGGCAGAGTTTGCAGTGAGCTGAGATAGTGTTACTGCACTCCAGTCTGGGTGACAAGTGAGACCTTGTCTCCAAAAGAAAAACAAAAAGAAAACCTCTAGTAGGGCCACGTGGAGAGGAAATGGGGGGGTGGACCCCTAGATTCACCACCAAGGCTCTATTGGCTAGTGGAGCTGTGAGAAAGGGGCTGCCACCTCCAAACTCCGGAATGGTAGAGCCACAAGCAGCTTGCATCCTGAGCTGCCCAAGGTCTTGGGACCCCTCACCCCTTGTACCAGCATGCCCTGGATGCCAGACATGGAGTAAAAGGAGATAATTTGGGAGTTTTAAGATTTAAAGACTGCTCTGCTAGGATTCAGACTTGTAGGCCAGGCATGGTGGCTCACATCTATAGTCCTAACACTTTGGGAGGCTGAGACAGGCGGATCACCCGAGGTCGGGAGTTTGAGACCAGCCTGACCGACATGGAGAAACCCTGTCTCTATTAAAAATACAAAATCAGCCAGCCGTGGTGGCACATGCCTGTAATCCCAGCTACTAGGGAGGCTCAGGCAGTAGAATTGCTTGAACCCAGGACACAGAGGTTGCGGTGAGCCGAGATCAGGCCATTGCACTCCAGCCTGGGCAAGGAGAGCAAAACTCTGTTTCAAAAAACAAACACACACAGAAAACCAAAAACCAAATATAAGCCAAACCAGACTGTGTGGGGCCTACTGCACCTTTCTTTTGGCCTTTCTCCCTTTTGGAATGGAAATTTTACCCAATGCCTGTACCATCACTGTATCCTGTGAGTAAATAACTTGTTTTTGATCTCACCGGCTCATAGGTGGAAGAAACTCATCTTCAGATGAAACTCTGGACTTACAGACTTGGGACTTTTGAGTTAATGCTGAAACAAGACTGGACTTTGGGGGACTACTGCGAAGGCATAACTGAATCTTGAAATGTGAGAAAGACATGAGATTTGGGGGACTGGGGGTGCAATGGTATGCTTTGGATGTTTGCCCCCTCCAAATTTCATGTTGAAAAGTGATTTGCAATGTTGGAGGTGAGGCTTGGTAAGGTGATTAAATCATGGGGGCAGATCCCTCATGAATGGCTTAGCATGGTAACTCTTGGTGATAAGTGAGTTCTCTCAAGATTTGTTTGTTTAAAAGAGCGTGGCACCTCCCCCTACCACTTGCTCCAACTTCCAAATGAGATGCCGGCTCCCCCTTTGTCTTCTGCTATGACTGGAAGTTTCCTGAGGCTTTCACCAGAAGCAGATGCTGGCGCCATGCTTCTTGTACCGTCTGCAGAACCACGAACCAATTAAACCTATTCTCCATAAATTACCCAGCCTCAAGTATTTCTTTATAGCAACGCAAAAAAAAAAAAAAAAAAAAAATCCTAATACAGAGAGTATTTCACTGTCTGGCTTCCATGATGCCTCAATCCTAAAGTTAAATATTCAGGGTTAAGTAGAATAAAAACTTTCACAACCCTACATGTCCCACAAACACCTCAAATTAGTAAAAAGAACAATAAATCAGAGCTACAATAAAACTGTTAGGGGATAAACTTTCTACAAAATCATGTTTTAAAAAATAATGTGTCTAGAACAAAACATGGGATTATTTCAACTACCAACTGTTCCCCAAGCATTACTGCGTTGGCCATTTACAGTATATTTACATGACTTCTCTAATTCTTTCCTGACATGAAAAAAATTCACCATTTCTTTGGCATCTCAACCCTGCCCCCACAAAAAGACTAAAACACAAACAAAAAATTGGAGAAAAAGTGCAGAGCCTCTTTGGCTAGTAGTGAGATAGTGCACCCAGTTTTGCTGTTGTATCAAAAATAATTTTAAAATAACATTATTAAGCAATAATTTATATAAAAACTTATACTCAAAAAGCCATGCTTTACTTAAAAATGCCCTTCTTAGGGCACATACCACTTTAAACAAACAAAAGGCACATCTTGTAATCTTAACCCAGATTGTGACCACAGGCTGGTTGAGGCTTAAAAAAAAAACAACTCGGGTTTAGGAAGAGAGCTTCAACCTCTTCCCAAGTGTGGCTGAGTCGTAAACATATACGAAGTAAACCCAGACTAGACTAATATCAAAGAATGCTGAGAGACGCGACTTATACGAAATAAATCCAGACTAGGCTAATATCAAAGAATGCTGAGACGCGACTTGGATTTTTAAATGTTTGGAAACAGTCAAGAAGCGGGTACACCTGAAACAGACACTGCATGCATCCTGGATACACTGACGCGGCACACTCCTCCATTCTGTGAAGTTTCCGTTTCACACCTCCAGTCAAATCAGGGTTCATAACGCCCTCCCTTAAAACAGACTCAGGTTCGAAACCGAGACAGTGCTGGGCTCACATTTAACTTTCTTTCAGAGTTCACTTTTTTCCTTTTTAACTACTTTCTCAAGTAGCAACAGCTTTCACCGCTGTTTGCCAGGGAGGGAAACTTTTTGGCAAATGTAAAAATATTTTTAAGTATTCAAATACTTACAGGTCTTGCCTTAATAACTTCAGTCTTAACAGACTGCACTAAGACCTTACAATAACTTCAAAAGGCAAAAGATGTGTAATGAAACGGACAAAACTAGAACATCCACTTAGCAACTTCAAAGGTGCACACACGGAGTTAAAAAAAAAAAAATCAAATCCAAGACCTACAAACTTCCCGTCAAACGATGAAATGTTAACGAACATTCAGAGCGGGCGAGAAGTCGGCTGCACTCCAATACATCACTACTACGGTAACAAATACTTTAAACACCGGAATACACAAAGTCAATTCTACGCCATCGCTCAGCACAAAAGCAGATAAATTGTGCACACGTTCTCGCTGAAAATTACTCCGACTTTACGCCTCTAAACACGAAAAGAGCAAGAAAACTTGTTTCCTGGGGGAAAAAAACAAAAAAACTTCGGTCTGAAAAATCCATCACTTGGGACGCGACTCCCCCCACCTTTTTCCTCCTCTTCCTCCTCGTCGTCGTCCTCGTCCTCTTCCTCCTCGCTCTCCTCTCTGGGACCAGGCATTTCGGGTTCTTTCTCGGATGCGGGCTGGGCGGGGGTTCCCTCTCCCTCCGCAGCAGGGGCCGAGGAGGACATGCTGTGAACCTTCGTACGGGGAGAAACCCGGACGTCTCTGTCCCCCTACTCCCGCGGGTAGGACCCGGCGGCCACCCTGAAGGATGCGACCCTTCCCGCGGGACACCTGCCCTGAAAGTTGCCTCCTCCCGTAGCGCTCAGTCCCCAGGGGCGGCTTCCCTCCCGCTCCGCCCGCCGCCGTCCAGGGATTCCCGAGGCGGGAAACCGCGCCCGCTGCCCCCGCGCGCGCGCGCCCGCCCGGCCTGCGCTGTTCCCGGCCCGGCCCGGCCCGAGCTGCCGGCCCTCCACGTCCCCTCCCCCGCCCCAGGCCGCCGTCCAAATGGCCGCGTCCCTCCCCCGTCGGCCGCGGCAGGGGCGACCGGGCCTCTGGTGTCCCGACGCAGCCCTCACCGCGGATCCCGGCCGCCACGGGCCTGGCACGCGAGGGCACGAGGAGGTTCTGGGAGGCGGCGGCGGCCGACGCCGAAGAGAAGGCGCGCGGGCCGCTGTCTGGCGTGACGCTCGCTGCCGCGCGCTCGGCTCCCCAGAATCAACAAGATTTTCAAAATGGCGGTTCGGGAAGGAGAGCGGGAATGCGGCGACCAATCAGGGCCGCGAGCTGGGAGTTGGCGGGCGCGGGGCGGGGGAGGCGGGGTGGCCGGGCGCCTCCACGGAAGCCCGGGCGGGCGGGACCGCGAGGGGTCGCCTCGGCCGCGGGCGGAGGGATGAGCTCTCGGGGCTCTTCTCGGCTGCGCCTGGCGTGCGGTCGGCGCTCGGGCCCCGGAGTGCTTGCGGGCTGTGTCCCGCGGGGCGGGCGGGAGCGGCAGGCGAGGCGGCCTGGCAGCGCGGAACGGAAGGACGCTAGGGGGCCTGCGTGTTTATTGTCTCCGCCGTCGCTTCCCGGAAAAGATGATGAGCAGTCCCGGGCCGCGGAGGGGCGCGGCGGGCGTCGGTAAAGAAGTTGAGAGATCCCTGAAGTCGCTATCTACAGTGTTTCTCCGAGGCGGAGGGGTATTAATCAGCCGTCTCATCAATGCCCCAGAAATCGTGCTGGGTGATAATTTCCAAATCTGCTGTATTTCTGAGGACCCTATCGCTTGTAAGGTCTGCCGTAAGGAAAAAGATCCTACCTGCCACGTTAAAGGTTCACATAGCCAACCACATAGATTTACACCCCTGTAAATACAAGGGGAAAGGCTCCCTCCCACCCCATTCCTTCCCCTCTCCTCTCTCACACACTGTTCTATAGTAGAGGTAATTTGGCCAGTCCTGACCGTTCTCCCTGAGTTCTAGGCCATCTATGCAAATGCTTTTTACACATTCAACACTGCAGACACTCAAAGTAGTATCTTCCCTGCTCAATGCTGCCTTCTTTTGTATGTGATTTCCTTTATTTTCTCCCAACTCTTCAACCACTAGCTCACTCAAAGGGTCCTTGTACTCAGTGGACTTAATGGAAATGTGATCAGTGAAGTGTGCTAGGACTCCCGGTTGCAGGACGAAAATTTGACATTTCCTTTGAATCTTCCCTTTTCCCTTTGTTCCCCTTCCAAAACATACACAAATAGTGTCATTTCTACCCTCAAATTGTATACCATTTTTCCCACTATTGATTCCACTCAAATCCTATCCAAACTCTACAGCTCGTCTCTTCTTGTTGCCTGCAATGTGGTTGGGAGTGGGGGGTTGTGTTTCAGCCCTATTTGTGTTACAACTCTTTCAGTCCTACCATTTGGCAGGTCCTGAGTTCTGGTTCTGTGTCCAGGAAGAATGAGGCACGCAAACAACTGGAGGGTGCGCAAGGTGGACAGGAGCTTCACCGAGTGACAGAACAGTTCTCAGGAGACCTGAAGTGGGTTGCGCCTTTCTGCAGGGGGGTCATCCCGACTAGTGTCCTGCCCTCAGTGGAGAGGAGACCCGTAGTGGACAGCTGCTTTCTGCAGGCAGGTCTCCTGACAAGTTGAGGAGACCAAACTGGGTAACTCCTTTCTGCAGCTGGTAGTCCTGACCTCTGGCTGAGTCTGGGTGTTGTTTTTTTTTTTTTGAGACGGAGTCTCTCTCTGTCGCCCAGGCTGGAGTGCAGTGGCCGGATCTCAGCTCAATGCAAGCTCCGCCTCCCGGGTTTATGCCATTCTCCTGCCTCAGTCTCCCGAGTAGCTGGGACTACAGGCACCTGCCACCTCGCTCGGCTAGTTTTTTCGTGTTTTTTAGTAGAGACGGGGTTTCACCGTGTTAGCCAGGATGGTCTCGATCTCCTGACCTCGTGATCCGCCCGTCTTGGCCTCCCAAAGTGCTGGGATTACAGGCTTGAGCCACCGCACCCGGCGAGTCTGGGGTTTTTATGGACCCAGAAGGGACCCAGAGCGTGTGCTGATTGGTCCATGGGTGGGCCCAGAAAAGGCACCATAAGTTCTCGCTCTGGGCTGCTTGCAGACTCTGCCTGGAACTAGCCACCGGGCCCCCCAGGCTTCAGGCCATCCCTGGCTTGAAGATGGGCAGGGACCTATCCCTTTCCTCCCAGGAACGTGTCTGCCTGCCAGCATCAACATGTCACCCGTGGCGCCCAGGCTGTTTGTGCCGAGGGGTGCCTGCAGGCCCACGCCGAGCCACCCTCAGCCCCACCAGCCTCTTTCTTGCACCCGTCGGTGCCCAAAGTCCAGAGGGGGCCGAGGCGGCAGGGGGCTGGTCATGTCAGTGCTGTCCTGAACACATGCACACCCAGCTGGGTTGCAGCAGTGCCCGTGCTTGGCCACAACTTTGCTCTGCCTTGGAGTGGGCCCTGGAAGTGGGTGGAGGGTAGAGACCTGGCATCAGGCACATTCTTTTTTTTTTTTTTTCTTTTGAGACAGGGTCTCACTCTGTCACCCAGGCTGGAAGGCAGTGGCGTCATCTTGGCTCACTGCAACTTCAGGAGCAGGTACTTTTAAGCCTGCAGGGGCAGAGGCTTCCTGGGCCCCCAAGATCGCAGGGATGCCTGGGTCCAGAGCTGTGGCTAGACAGCTGCAGCTGTGCCCAGGAACATGGGTCTCCTGCCTTGCCAACTTGATAGGGGACGGGGCTCTTGTGTGTTCCTGGGCCCTGCTGGCTCTGAGGAGTATTCAGCTCTGGCTGCGCCTTCCACACTGCAGTTGGCATCCCCTCAGTTGCTGCTCCAGGTAGGCTGCCACTGCCATCAAGACAATGAGCAAGTGAATATATATCTATGACGATTAGTGATAGCAGTAAAGCAAGTTAAAGAAGATAGGAAGTACCAGTAGGGTGGATGGGATTTTGTTTTATATATTCAACAATTAAGCAACGTCTTATTAATAAGATGACATTTGAAAAGATCCTAAGAAAATGAGAGCTCTGAAGACTGACTAGGTTATTCCAAAGAATTCTCTAAAGTTTTGGATGTGGGGCACGAGAGCCGGCTAGAAGTCAATGATGACCTTGGGGTTTTTGGTTCAACAACTGTGAGAACAAAAGTAGCTATTCGTTGAGAGGAGAAAGACCTTGGGGGTGGGGGTGGGCAGGATGGTTTTAGAGGGGAAAGTGGAGGAGGTGGGAATGAGTTGTTTTGTTTTAGACATGTTAGTTAGAATTCAAAATGCAGATTCAGGAGTGGCTGTTGGATTTGAGAGTCTGGCATTCAGCAGAAGAAACTCTAGCTCAAGAAATAAATGTAGCAGTTGTCAACATGTAGATGGTATTTAAAGCCCTGAAACTGAATGAAATCACTAATAGTGAACATAGGTAGGGATGAGATGTTCAAAATCTTACCTTGGAGCTCTCTGGTGTTCAGAGGTTCAAGAGTGAGAGGGGAACCTGCAAAGGAGAAGAGAAGAGCAACTGTAGCCAGTGAAGTGGGAAGAGAATTACATGAAAATTGTGTCCCAGAAGCCAAGTGACAAAGGGGTGTTTCTGAAGGAGAGTGATCCACTGAGTCACATGCTCATAAAAGGTTAGGTAAGACGAGAACTGATAACTGACCATTGGATATTCCAATGTTGTTTTATCAGTGACATGGACTATTCTGTGGGGTGGTGAGTCGAAAGGTGCCAGGAGTGGGAATACAGAGAGACAGGTAGGCAAAGAATGAATTCAGACACTCTTTCCAGGAATGTTGCTGTACAGGAGAACAAAGGAGCAGTAGTTCAAAGGGAGTTTGGTTTTGAAGAAAGGAGACACATGTTTGTATGATGATGGGAATGAATTAGTGGAGAAGGGAACACGGATGATACAAGAGAAGGAGGGGACAGTAGCTGAAGCCAATCTATAGTAGGTAGGTCAGGTTGGGTTCTCTGTAAGCAGAAGCTGAAACAGAATTTGGGACACCAGGTGTTTATTAGAGGTGAAGAACTGTGAAGGGAAGGGGGAAGAAGCAAGGTTTGGCAGAGGAAGAGGTCAAACTGCAAAGCTGGCTTGACAGAGCTTCAGACAGCTACGAGGGGAGCTCTGGAGGGAGTGCTGCTCTTCAGGGTATCCTGAGTGGCTGAGCTTTTTTTTTTTTTTTTTTTTTTTTTTGAGACGGAGTCTCGCTCTGTCGCCCAGGCTGGAGTGCAGTGGCCGGATCTCAGCTCACTGCAAGCTCTGCCTCCTGGGTTTACGCCATTCTCCTGCCTCAGCCTCCCAAGTAGCTGGGAATACAGGCGCCCGCCACCTCGCCCGGCTAGTTTTTTTGTATTTTTTAGTAGAGACAGGGTTTCACTGTGTTAGCCAGGATGGTCTCGATCTCCTGACTTTGTGATCCACCCGCCTCGGCCTCCCAAAGTGCTGGGATTACAGGCTTGAGCCACCACGCCCGGCCGTGGCTGAGCTTTTATATCCCCATACTGCTCAGTCACTGCATGCAGGCAGCCCCAGGAAGGTGTGACCTCGACTGAAGTGATTCCACTTTACTGGCTTTGGCAGATCCTGAAGGAGTTGACAGATGGAGGCTGCCTGCTAACTCTGGGGTCTGCAGCTGGGCAGCAGATTCTTCCTTGAAGAGGCATCTGGGTGACACATCTCCATGTCTGCCACCGGAGATGAGAGGACATGGGATCTAGTGCACAAGTAGAAGAGTTGTCCTTAAAAAGGAAAACAGGGCCGGGCGCGGTGGCTCACGCCTGTAATCCCAGCACTTTGGGAGGCCAAGGCGGGCGGATCACAAGGTCAGGAGATCGAGACCACGGTGAAACCCTGTCTCTACTAAAAATACAAAAAATTAGCCGGGTGCGGTGGAGGGCGCCTGTAGTCCCAGCTACTGGGAGGCTGAGGCAGGAGAATGGCGTGAATGCAGGAGGCGGAGCTTGCAGTGAGCCGAGATCGCGCCACTGCACTCCAGCTTGGGGGACAGAGTGAGACTCCGTCTCAAAAAAAAAAAAAAATATATATATATATATATATAAAAAATAAAAATATAAAAAAATAAAAAGGACAACAGAAAGCTGTTCCATTGTAACAAAAGGAAAGACAGTGGACTTGAGTACCCATGCAGGGCAGGAGTTGGCAGATGTAAGTGGGAGTTTTTGAAGTTTTTATTCCTTTTAAGTTTCTCAGTAAAATCCGGGGCAACATTTTTGACAGTGAGTGAGTGTGAGAGAGCCTGTTGAAGGTTTTTGGACAGAGGAAATGTGAAGTGATCATGTAGAAGAATGGGAGATGGATGCATCAGGGAATGTTGTAGGCTTGCCATGTAGCTGCAAGGACTCTCTGGGATCAGTGACTGTAAAGTGAGAGTGAGACCAGTCAGCATTATTGTTTTTCTCCAGCCATATTCAGCTACCTGGGAGTAAGTACGAAGATGGCAACAACAACATCCAAAAAATGCATTTAACCAGATGGGGATTTTGCTAGGCAAGTAAGAAAGAAGGAGAAAAGGGTGAGTGAGTTGAGGATACACACAGGACAAGGAAGATAGTGATGGACTACAGAATCTGAGCTGAATAAGGAGGGAAGTAAAGACATGAAAAGGGTGAAGCTTAGTGAGAAGGGTATAGAACCAATCAGTAATAACTTTATTTCTGTTTATTACATTTATCACTACCAGAAAATTTTATTTATTTATTTTTGTTTATTTACTACCAGACATATATATGGAGAAACCTCGTTTCTACTAAAAATACAAAATTAGCCAGGCGTGGTGGTACATGCCTGTAATCCCAGCTACTCGGGAGGCTGAGGCAGGAGAAGCGCTTGAACCCGGGAGACAGAGGTTGCAGTGAGCCGAGATTGCACCATTGCACTCCAGCCTGGGAGACAAGAGCGAAACTCCATCTCAAAAAAAAAAAAAGTCTGGTAATATCAACTCAGTAAACTAACGTGGCTTGAATAAGCCGATGACCAGGTTCTTTTTAAACCTGGTTACACAAATGTAAACTCCCCGAGGCTGCAGAGACTTTGTCTTGTTCTTCACTGGATTCTCAGCGCCCAAAGCAGTGCCTAACACATAGTAAGTATTTTACTGAATGAATGAATGCCAGCCAAAATAAACCCTTACTGTGAAGATCCAGAATATTTTTTGGTTAATGTGATGAGAAAGTATATTAGGATAAAACAGGCTATTTCAGTAGCCTAACTGCCAAGTTTTTTTCTTGCTCTGTAAATCTCTGTCAGTTCAGGCAATTCTCCAGGGCTTCCGTTCATGTGGTTTACTCATTGCTCTAGGCTACTTTGATCTTGTAGATCTACTATCTTAACACAAGTCCATTGTGTTCATGGTGGTAGGGGAAGAGAGCAGGAGAACCCATACCTGCCGTTGTGTGGTTCTGCTCATTGGTCAGCTCAGTCATATGATCCCACCAAACCACAAAGAATTTAGACAATATAGGGGCACACAGGAAGTAGCTGATGAGTATTGCTGTCTCTGACACAGAAGGGCTAATTGCAACCATATCTGGGACAATTGGGATGAACAGGGGATATGCCTGAGAATATGTTGGTTTTATTTTGGCAATTATGAAAACCCTGATTCTTAAAGCATTTCCCTCCTTTTGCCTGTGAGAAGTTTTTATATAAACTGCATACACATACCGATCTTTCTCATGCACATAATCTGTCTCTTACATACACAGATCAGTTTTTCCCAAAATGTAAGTTTCAAGGGCAGAGGCCCTGTGCTTCCTTTTATTATTCCCTCCTGGTACTTGGCATGGTGCCTGACACATAGTAAATACTTTTAAAATATTTGTTTAATTAAAGTGCACTCCCTTTTGGTTCTTAGACAGTGGCATGAGTTTGTTGTCTGGATGCTATTTAAAGACCATCCAGGCTGGGTGCATTGGCTCAGGCCTGTAATTGGCTCAGGCCAGCACTTTGGGAAGCCGAGGCGGGCGGATCACCTAAGGTTAGGAGTTCGACACCAGGCTGACCAACATGGAGAAACCTCATTTCTATTAAAAATACAAAATTAGCCGGGCGTGGTGGTGCATGCCTGTAATCCAAGCTACTCGGGAGGCTTAGGCAGGAGAATTGCTTGAATCCGGGAGGCAGAGTTTGCAGTGAGCCGAGATTGCACCATTGCACTTTAGCCTGGGAGACAAGAGCGAAACTCCATCTCAAAAGAAAAAAAAAGGTCCAGTGATACCAAGTCAGTAAACTAACATGGCTTGAATAAGCTGATGACCAGATTGTTTTTTAAACCTGGTTATAAATATAAATATACTGACACATTTGGTTCTTCTAAAAACAAGATATCATACTCTATTTTGGTGGAGTGAGTTAGCCAAAGTGTACAGTGTAGCTATTTAAGATTGGGTTTGAAAAATATCTGAATGCAATAATATCCAGTCAGTTGATAATAAAGTGGATATTGTGGCTCGACTATGGTCAGGGAGGACCCTCAAGGTAAGCAGTTGGAGGAGGTAAGGGAAATGGTGGTGAGGCTTAGAAAACTTGGAGAACAAAGGATGAATGGCTAGCAAACTTTTGCTCCTAGTAACTAATTTTGCTCTAACTTTAAGAGTATTATTTGTAACACATTTCTTTAATATATCTTGTCAACTGTTCCATGGAATGAGACTAAAGGAATAGAGAAGCATAGATCCTTGGTATTATTGCCCTTATTTGCTGTTAAAAAACAAAACAAAACAGGGAGGTCATCTCTATAGGAGGGGGATTTTCTGCTAAGATTCAATACTCAGGTTATATTTAATGCCCTTGGCCAAATCATAACATCAGAGTCAGAAAAATGATTTCTACTACAAGTTGGCTAGGTAACAACATTGTCCCAAGACTGTCAAAATGGGGTGTTATTTTCGAAAATAGATATGTGTAACTCTAAAATATTTCTATAAATCTTATTTTTTCTATTTTTTAATTTTCTTTCTGTCTTCATTTTTTTTTTTTTTGGTTTGTTTCGTTTTGTTTTTAAAGGGAGTCTCACTCTGTTGCCCAGGCTGGAGTATAGCAGTGCGATCTTGGCTCACTGCAACCTCTGCCTCCTGGGTTCAAGTGATTCGCCTGCTTTGACCTCCCAGGTAGCTGAGATGACAGACATGTGCCACCACGCCCAGCTAATTTTTGTATTTTTAGTTAGAGATGGGGTTTTACCATGTTAGTCAGGCTAGTCTCCATCTCCTGACCTCAAGTGATCTGCCCGCCTCGGCCTCCCAAAGTGCTGGGATTACAGGCGTGAGCCACCGTGCCTGGCGAAATCTTATTTTTTAATCTGGACTTTAATAAGTAAAACATTTCTTGTTATAACTCATTCTAATTCATTGAGGGCCCAAATAGAACAAAACAGTGAAGAAAGATTGAATTCACTCTGGGTGACTGCTTGAGCTGGAACATCAGTCCTCTCCTGCCCTTGGTGCTCCTGGGTCTCAGGCCTTCAGACCAAGGCTGGAATCTATACCATTGGCTCTCTGGCTCTCAGGCCTTTGAACTACACCCAGCTTTCCTCGGTCTTCAGGTAAAATAAAAAGAGGAGAGAATAAATAGAAATGAAAAAAAATACAAAGGAAATTGAGAAAAACCAAATTGAAATGGTAGACAGAAGGTAGCAAATTATCTGAAAGAATACTATGAATTGAGTGATCGAGGGGTGAGATGTTTGGCTGTCTTGCTCTTGCTCTGCCCTCCTAAGGCCAGCCAGCCTTTCCCTCTTCCTTTCTTCTTGGCCTATTTGCTCTGACTCGGGTGGGAGGATCCATCAGGAGAGCCCTGCTACCTCCCAGCACCCTAGCCCGAGCACTCTAGCCTTCCATTAAGTCTTCTGAGTACAGCCCACTGTGGTTACAGCGAGGTAGCTCAGCTCCCAGGGACAGCCATAGCTGCCTAGACCTTAGTGAATCTAGAGAGCATGGCCTAGTGGAAGGAAGTAGCATGAACATTGGTTTGTAAAAACGTTTAAATTATTTTTTTAAAAGCTAGTCAAGTGAAGCAATGACAATGGAGAAGGAACAAAGAGACCTGCAACTGGTTGTGATTAATTAGTTATAAACAACAATGCACTTGGACTAGCCTAGGGTGGACTTTGACTTCAGACAGATGGGTGCAAATTGAGGAAGACTATAAAATGATTAGAGTGAGGGATAATAGAAATAGCTGGGCACAGTGGCTCACACATTTACTTTGGAAGGCCGAGGCGGGCGGATCACTGGAGGTCAGGAGTTCGAGACCACCCTGGCCAACATGGTGAAATCTCATCTCTACTAAAAATACAAAAATTAGCTGGGTGTGGTGGTGGGTTCCTGTAATTCCAGCTACTTGGGAGGCTGAGGCAGGAGAATCGCTTGAACCCGGGAGGCGGAGGTTGCAGTGAGATGAGATAGTGCCACTGCACTCCAGCCTGGGCAACAGAGTGAGACTCCATCTCAAATAAACAAAAAAAGAAAATAACTCTCTCAAAAGAAGAGGGAGAAGAGGCAGGAGCGTGCTGGTTTGCTTTTACATGGTAGGAAATTGGGGATATATATCAACATACCTCCTGTGTGTCAATTTCCCTTTAATTTATTCCACTACTCAGTTACAAATCAACATTCTTTTATCTTTGAACTGTGTGAGATAGCGTCACTGTATAAATATTTAATTTTAAAAAGCCATTTTCTCTCTAAATTCTATTTACCAATATGTTTCTCAATTGTTTACCACCAGTGACCCCTCCTCCCTCCACACTTCTCTTCCCTTCCAGGAAAGCTTGTCTCTTAGGAACTTGTCATGGGACTGAATTTAGATTCCACAAAGGTATGAGGATCTCTACATTGGTATTGATCGATTGATTTTTGAGACTGGGTCTCAATCTGTCACTCAGGCTGGAGTACAGTGGCATGATCATGGCTCACTGCAGCTTTGACCTCTCTGGCTCAAAGGATCCTCCTGCCTCAGCCTCCTGAGTACCTGGGGCCACAAACACATGCCACCATGCCCAGCTAACGTTTTATTTTTTGTAGAGATGAGGTATCCCTATTTGCCCAGGCTGATCGGTCTTGAATTCCTGGGCTCAAGTGATCTTCCCACCTCACCCTATCAAAGTGCTGGGATTATAGGCAGGGGTCACTGCACCTGGCCTGATACTTATTGATTAAGTGTCCTTTACAGAGATATTCTTCCAGATTTATCCTCTTTCCTCTCATCCCTACCTCCCATCCTCATTAGTTCACTGCCTGCAGCCAGAAGTCTTTAAAAAAAAAAACAACAACTCATTATTATGTTGTCTGTAACACTTAAATGCCTCCCCATCGTCTATAGGATCAAGTGTAATTTTTCAGTTTTATTTTTTTAGAGACAGGGTCTTTCTCTGTCACCCAGGCTGGAGCATAGGGTGCGATCATAGCTCACTGCAGCCTCGACCTCCTGGGCCCAAGAGATCCTCCTGCCTCAGCCTCCTGAGTAGCTAGGACTACAGGCTCATGGCACCACATCTGGCTAAGTTTTCAATTTTTTATTTTTGTAGAGATAGGGTCTCTCTATGTTGTCCAGGCTGTTTTGAACTGGCCTCAAGCAGTCCTCCCACCTCTGCCTCCTAAAGCAGCCTCCAAAGTTCATGGTGTGAAACACTGTGCCTGGCCTAAAGTATAATTTTTATTTTTATTTTTTGATTTAAGAAAAATATTTAAAAATTTTCAGTAGCTTTTGGGCTACAAGGGATTATTGTTACATGGGTGAATTGTATAGTGGTGAAGTCTGAGATTGCAGTGCACCTGTCACCTGAGTAGTGTACATTGTTACCAATATGCAATTTTTCATTCCTGACCCTCCTCTCATCCTCCCCTGTTCTGGGTTTCCAATATCCATGATTACCCCTCTATATGCATTTGTATATCCATAGCTTAGCTCCCATTTGCAAGTAAGAACCCATGGTATTTGATTTTCCATTTCTGAGTTACTTCACTTACAGTAACGGCCTCCAGCTCCATCCAACTTCCTGCAAAAGACATTATTTCCTTCTGTTTTTAATGACTGAGTAGTAGTCCTTGGTGTATATGTACCACATTTTCTTTATCCTGAAGTGCAATTTTTAAAACATGGCCTAGACGACTCTACATGATCTGACTTCTGTTCATCTCTCTAGCCTTGTCTCTACATTGTTCCTCCCAGTCTCCCTGATTCCCACCCCAGAGAAAAGATCCTCCAGCCACAGTGAATGGCCATGTTCCTTCTTACCTTTGGCTTTCTCTCCATGTTGGTGATCCTACTGGAAAACTCTTCTCCTATTTTCCTGTTCTGGGCCAAATTACCCTCACTCTTCAGGTCTCATTTATACTGCCCTGGATGTGTTATCCTCCATGAGAGCATCTACTTTTAATAGCCTGTTTTCTTATCTACACCCTCCCTCCCAATTGGCTTGATGGGAGCAGGAATGTTGTCTTTCTGATAGCTGTTCCATCCTCAGCACCCAGTATTTATTGAATGCTTGCTAGTGTGAGACTGGCAAACATTTATTCTGACAGAAGAAAAAAGAATGCCAGGCCAGGCACAGTAGCTCATGCCTGTAATCCCAGCACTTCAGGAGGGCAAGGTGGGAGGATCATTTGAGCCCAGGAGTTTAAGATCAGCAAGGCTGACATGACGAAACCCTCTTTTTACAAAAAAATGCAAAAATCAGCTGGACATGGCGATGCATGCCTATAGTCCCAGCTACTCTGAGGCTGAGGCAGGAGGATTGCTTGAGCCCAAGGTCGAGGCTGCAGTGAGCCATGATAGCACCATTGTACTCCAGCCTGGGTGTCAGAGCGAGGCCTTGTCTCAAAGAAAAAAAAGGAATGCCAGCTTAGTCTTTGGCTGACCTCTCTCCTCCTCCCCCTTCACCTCTTCTTACATCAGCTAAGCTGGTTCTTTCAATTGTAGTAACTTGACTGGTGAGTTTATCTTCTGATATCTGCCTTCTATCTAATAGACAAACCTGACAGTTTTTAGTAAGTGCCCATTTTTCAGCCTTCAGATGAGAAACTTATTTGATAAATTTAGAAAAAGACAGTGGATTAATATGGTATCTCTTAATAGATATTTGCATTTTCCAGGGCCCTGTTATAAACTGGTTGAGAAGTTGATTCCTAGCAGCGTTTATAATGACTATGAATAATGCTTTATTGCCTTTAACATATTCCATAAATGTATACTATTAATATATTGATAGGTGAATGAATGAGTGAGTGGAGTGCCATTTAACAATTCAACTTCCACATTCCCAGCAGGGGTTATGTCACTTTCAGGTTCCTGGGAGTTAGTGATACCGTCATGTTTGTTATTTTTAAATTACTTTTTATTTTTTATGTTATTTTTATTTATTTCATAGTTTTTTATTAACTTTTAATTTTTTTCTATTTATTCTTTTATAATTTATTTATATTATGCCCTCAAACATCTTCCTATCCAAGATACTGTCATGTTTCCAGGATCCCTTCCCATCGTTCTTTTTCTCTGTATTATTCAGTAAATTCTGCCCTTTGCTGGTTTTCTGCATTAGAACTCTCTTCTTTGAACACATCCACCTGCTTCTTTCCAGAACCTAAGCCTCAGAACTGAGTCCTAAGTGAGAACAGAGGCTCCGGGCATGCTCGGTAACCAAAGCCAGGGTGTAATTAACCGCTCTTGCCCTGACGCAGGGCCCTTACAGGTGGCAGGTGGCAGGTAGCAGCGCTGCTGGGAAGAGACTTGCTCTGTCTTGTGCAGCTGAACATCTGCTTTCTGAGGCCAATCTAACGTCCTGGCAACCCAAGTTTATAAAGTGGGGATGTCTGCATTTTCAAAACAATAAAGCGGAAGGAGTTATTTTGGGAAAATTAAAATGCCTGGCAGGAGATTCTCAGAGTTCAACCTAAACACGAATATCAGGTGTTAAATAATGCTGTGGTTAAGACAAAGAAGAGGACGGAGCCAGGGGATGAATATACATGGTGCCCTACTTTGAACCTCATTGGGCAGATCAAAGATTTTAAAAGGGTTTTCTGAAGTTGCCCAGCGCCTAGAATTTCAAGGACCGCATTCGCTGCCTCCTTCCTAAAGAGGGTGCGTTTCTGGGGGAGGTGAGTGCGCGCGCGCCGGGGGAGGGCCGGCCGCGGAGAGGGGCCAAAGCTCTCTGGAATCAGCAGCCAGGAAGAGGCTCTGCGGGCGCCCGCGGGGCGGAGGGGAGCGGGGCGGAGGGCCGCCGGGGCGAGGGGCGGAGGAGGGGTCCGAGACGCGCCAAAGGGCTGGTAGGCGACCTGAATGCCTTTGATACCTGAAGCCGCAGCCTGCAGAAGCTGATAGCGGACCCCGAGCGCGCGCGCGCCCTAGCGGGAGCCCTGCGCCTTCCGGGGTCTCCCTCTCCTTACTCGGACCTCAGGCGCAAGGTAAGGAGGGGCGCAGGGTGCAGCGCTCGCCCTCGAGCTGCTTGGAGCCTCTGCGAGGGGCCAGTTCGGCCTCCCCCAGGCTGTCACCGCCTCGTCGCCTTCTCCCTCCCTTTCCTCGTCTCCAGGTCCCCTCCGCGCAGGGCTGAAGCCCCGGCCGGCGGCCCACTGGGGCTCAGACCCTCCGGCCATCTGCGTTTCCACTCCACCGTCCGCCGGACCCCCGCTTCCTCTCCACGCTCTACTCCCGACTTTCTTCCCCGCCCCCGGGAAGCTCCCGAAACCCGCACCCCCGGCTCTGAGGTCAGGGCTGGCAGGAGTAATCCACCCTCTCCAGGTGTGTGGCGCAAACACGGACGCAAAGATTTCCCCTAGGGTCTGTAACAATTTCCAGGCTGAAAGGTCAGAACTCCTTCTCCTTCCAGAACATACCTTCCCCCCGCCCCCCTTCCTTTACTATCCTAACTTTGGGAGGAATATTGACTCTTGATCAAAGTAAATGCACTGTCTTACTTTTCGTATTGGCACAGGCTGAAGTGGTTGTTTTTTTTTTCCCCCTTAAGTATTATGATAAGTGTACAAGATTTTAAGGGTGACTGCGGTGCTAGAACTTTTTAACAACTTAAAGCAAAAGCTCTTAGGCGCCAGGGAAAAAAGCTGGACCCCACCCTGAAATCCCGATTCAGAAATCTGGTGTGTGTGTGCGTGTGCGTGCATGCATGCATGTGTGTGTGTGTGTGTTCAGGCTTGAGTATATTTAAAAAGCACCTCAGGTAATTATGATGCCCGCCCCTGCAACATACCCCCAAAGTATCTGTAAGGTCCGCAAAGAAGAGAGAGGGGCCACCCACTGTGGCTACGCATCACTTGGGTCTATTAGTGTGAATAGAGAATAAAAACAGAGTGAAAGGGGTGAAAACTAGTTCCCCTCAAGTTGATTAGTGGGATTGGTGCTGTATCATTGGATCTGACAAGGTAATTTTTAAAATTTTGTTTTTATTTTTTGAGACAGAGTCTCGCTCTGTCGCTCAGGCTGGAGTGCTGTGGCCCGATCTCGGCTCACTGCGACCTCCGCCTCCAGGGTTCAAGCGATTCTCCTGCCTCAGCCTCCCGAGTAGCTGGGATTGCAGGTATACGCCACCATGCCCGGCTAATTTTTGTGTTTTCAGTAGAGACGGGGGTTTCACCATGTTGGCCAGGCTGGTCTCCAACTCCTGACCTCAAGTGATCCGCCCGCCTCGGCCTCCTGAAGTCCTGGGATTACAGGAGTGAGCCACCGCGCCTTGCCCGAGACAGCAATTTTGGAAAGGAAGAGTTAACATTCATTTGAAACTCTGATATAACATTGGGGGAAATGCAGACTTCTAGGAGACCTGGTTAAACAGCTTTTAAATATCAATTTTTTAAATGTAAGAATTCTTTCACAAGTACTCTGGCATTTAGAAAGGGTTGAGGCCCATTCTCCAGAGAATCAGAAAATCTTCCTTCAATGCTCCCTTGACTTTTTGTCAATGATGGAATGCAGCCCGTTGACATTTTTACATTTTTCTTACTTTAAGGCTAAAGACCCAAATGGACTATTATCTCTAGGAACTAGAAGGAAGAGTGATCATATTAATTTAGATCCTGTTTTCACTCCTAATTATTTGAACGAAGTTATTCTATCCTGAATTGAGTAAGAGAGTCTGTAAATTATATCATATTTACAGAAATACGAAATGTTTCTCCATCTTGAACTTTGTCATAGATGCATGTCTGCTACTTTTCATATATTCGTATATGTACCTGAACCATTGTAAGTACTTAACCAACTACCAGAAGATAACTACCAGGGAAAATAAAGATTTTTATTTTCTGTCTTTTGAAACATTGAGGTGAAGGACCAGTTTTTAAAAGTACCCTAAAGTAGTTATAACATTAAAACTTACATTTCTTTTTATGAAACCAGATGCCTGTTACGAAATAGGGATGATATGCCATACCCGCTTTCAAGGCTATTAAGGGCAAGCAGGAGGCTGGCTGTAAAGCATTTTGAACTTTTAAGAAAAGAATCACTGTCTAGAGATTGAGCCAATGTGATTGTTTTCCTGGCAAACTTTTTCTCCTTTCTAAAATTAACTTTCCCCCAGGAAAAATAGTGCAGATGCGCATGATTCAGTCAACCAAGTCCAGAAAATACTGTCTGAATTTTAAAAGTGACCTTAATTCATCCCTATAGATCTAAGGTTTGCAACCTATGCCACAAAATATGCAGAAATATTCCTTGCTTGCTGACCTTTGCAAAGTGTTAGCTTAATAAGGGTAGTTATGGACAGAGCACAGTATAAAATTTATTGGTTTAGGCAAAACTATTAACATTATTTTCCTAAGGTTTTTGTGTATGTGTGTACACTGGTTCTGGGACTTCCATAAATATATATGTCGCATATGTTTTTAATAGGAACAAAAACCCACAATATTTTTTATTTGTGGCAGAACACTGTAAGCATTAGGTTTTGATTACTTTTTGATGGCAATTTTAAAATGACAGAACTGAGAGCTTCAAGGAAATAATTTCATAAAGATCTGTTTGGAACGAGAAGTCCTTTTTGAAAAAAAGATGTTTGAAGCCCGAAGTCTGTGTGCTTAGCTTCCATAGAACGGTCTTTTGTGAGTGAGTAAGGGTAGTAGATCCAGTTCTGGCAATCTCAGATGATGGATGATTAGACCCTGCCACTCTTCTCCAGACCTTTAATTTGGTCTGTAACTTGATGCTTCACTGACTCTACACTATCCCTGCCACGCTAACTCAGAGGAATTGTTGGCACTCGGAATTGCATTTTTTCCCCTCCCATCAATTAGAACATGTTTGCATAGGTTGCAGAATGCAGTTACATTTTTAGCTCAGTATTCTAAGAAATAACTTTGACCATGAAGAGCGTAGCCTTAGTGCAGCCTACACCACAAATTGCCTTATTTCATTGAGCTATGATAATGTACTAATGATTCAGCTATGTAGAAATAATAGCGTTATAGAGTATTAAAATTAGAAGTCACTTTAAAAGTCATCTAGATTTTAATCATTTCTTTATATAGAGAATACTGAAGTGCTTATAAGTATAATCCAAACTGAGAATAGACATTACATTTTATATTCTTTCCAATTCTTGTAGTAATGAGAATTTTGTTCATTTGAAATGAATTTATATATGAGTTTAATAATGTAGCAGTGACAGCAAAGTGGTTACAAATCTCAGCTAGATTTTCAACAAAACTCAGAGTGTGGCATTAGGCTGGGAGCAGTGGCTCACAACTGTAATCCCAGCACTTTGGGAGGCTGCGGCAGGAGAATCGCTTGAGCCTGGGAGTTGGAGACTAGCCTGGGAAAGATGGCAAGACCTGTGTCTACAATTAATTAAACAAAAAATTACAAAAAATGTGGCATTAAAGGCAATGTAAGTCATTTACAAAGGCAGTGAACTACTCTATACCAGCATCCTAGGTTTTTCATTATATTGAATGGGACTTCTTCAGCTGACTTGACACAAGAAAAGAGTAGTACACGAAGAGAGATGAGTGTAGAGAGAGGAAGGAGTAAGGTCATGGGTGTGTGAAGAGCATGACTTAGTAAATCAGCAAATCATTCAGGAATAGTTAGCCTTCACACCCTAGCCCAGAGGTTTTCATCTGAACTAATGGAAACTATTACTGGAGGTTCTAGCTCTCAAAATTCTATTTCCTTTCCTCCTTCTTCTTCTTCTTTTTTTTTTTTTTTCCTGAGACAGGGTCTTGCTCTGTCACCCAGACTAGAGTGCAGTGATGCAATTTAGGTTCACTGCAGCCTTGACCTCCTGGGCTCAAGCAATCCTCCCACTTTAGCCTCCTGAGTAGCTGGTACCACAAACATGTGTCACCATGGCTGGCTATTTAAAAAAATATATATATATATTTTTTTTTATTTTTTGTAGAGACTGAGTTTTGCCGTTTTGACTGGGAGCAAACATGATTCAGCCAACCAAGTCCAGGCTGGTTCAAGCTCCCAGGCTGGTCTCAAACCCCTGAGTTCAAGCAATCCACCTGCCTTGGCCTCCCAAAGTGCTGGGATTATAGGCGTGAGCCACTGTGCCCGGCCTCAAAACCTTAATTAATTAAAGTTTGCCCTGGAAGTAGTAGTAGTAGTTTTTGTTGTTGTTGTTGTTGTTGTTGTTGTTCTTTTCTTCTTCTTTCTCCTTCTCATTGTTCTTCATTCTTCTTCTTCCTCGTCTTCCTTGTCTTCCTCCTCTCCCTTCTCTTCCTCTTCTTCCTCCTCTTCCTCTTCTTCCTCCTCTTCCTCTTCCTCCTTCCTCCTTTCTTCTTCTTCTTTCTTCTTCTTTTTATGTAAGAGACAGGGTCTTGCTCTGTTACCCAGACTGGAGCGCAGTGGCACAATCACAGTTCACTGCAGCCTCGAACTCCTGGGCTCAGGCAGTCCTCCCGCCTTGGCCTCCCAAAGTGCTGGGATTACAGGCACAACCCACCACACCTGGTCTGGAAGTCCTACTTCTTGATGCTTTTATCTTTCAAGATCATCCGTCTTGAAGATCTACTCTCACTAGTTATAAAATAATTTGTACTTATATACAGACATTGAAAGGATTGAATTCAATCCTGAGAGACCATTTAGAGAGAGATTCTTGCTAGTACCACAATCTGCTACCATTTATTGAGGTACTTTACCTACATTAAGAAAATATCTTCAGAGACCTAAGAAGTAGCGATTATTATTCCCTTTATACAGATCTGTGATTCAGAGAAGGGAGCATCTTGATCAAGGATGCATAACCTTCTAACATGCCACATTGCTTCCCTAATAGGTACAAGCTGTAGAGTGAGTCTATAGATGATGATATACTCATTTTAAGATATCTGAGCTATTTCCTGATTCTGAAAAGACTTTGCAAAGTCTTCATATGTTTTAAAATTTCAGTTTAGGTGTATTTAACATGTGGAACTCAGTAGTCTTGTATCGATTTAATAATTAAAGACAACTACTACATTTAAAATATGTGTTCCATAATTATTATAATATTGTAGGAGATACCACCTAATCAGACCTTTTTCTTCTTAGCTGTCTAACCTCATTTCCTCCTGTTCTATCCCTCATTCACTCAGTTCCAGCAGGAATGACCGCTTCAATGTGCCAACCACATGTCCGCTTTAGGGCCTTTCTCTAATTTTCCCCCCTGCCTGGAACATTGTTTCCCCAGATATGCACTTGACAAGTTTCCTCACCTCCTTGTCTTCACTCACTTCGCACCTTCTCAATGAGGTCAACATCATCACCCTATTTCATACTGCAACCCAACCCCACTACCGTTCCTACCATTCCTACCGAGGTTAGAGACTCCTGACCTCATCTCTACTAGACTCTTTATTTTTTCTTCCATAGCACCTATCACCTTACAACATATATACAACATATATACACACATATACAACATATATGTATATATCACCTTACAACATACAACATATGTTATATATGATATATAATATATATCATATATAACAGCATATAATGTTATATATAACATGATATATAACATATATGACATACAACATATATGATAGATAATGTTATATATCATGTTATATATAACATAAGTTATTTGTAACATATATGTTATATGTAATAATGTATATGTTGTATGTTGTAAGGTGAGATAGCTGCTATAGGTGCTATGAGATACAGTCTGTTGCTTAGGCTGGAGTACAACGGCATACAGTGGAGTACAGTGGTGCAATCTTGGCTCACTGCAACCTCTGCAGTGGGTTGGGTGATTCTCCTGGCTCAGCCTCCCGAGTAGCTGGGATTTACAGGCATGCACCACCATGCCCAGCTAATTTTTGTATTTTTAGTAGAGATGGGGTTTTGCCATGTTGGCCAGGCTGGTCTTGAACTCCTTGCTGCAAGTGATCTTCCCAGCTCAACCTCCCAAAGTGCTGGGATTCTAGGCATGAGCCGCCATGTCCAGCTGACATACAACATATTTTCTACTTATTTATTTTTTATTGTGTGACTCCCACTACTAAAATACAAGTCCCAACTAGGGCAGAGATCTTGGTCTGTTATGTTTGGTGATATATCCCAAAGGCCTAGAAAAGCACTTGACACATTTAGGAAATACTTGTGGAATAGTTTAGTTTGGTTTGATCCTTCCAGATGTTTCTCCATGAATTTCCATACATATACACAATCCTAGAAAAATAATAATAGCAAAAGAGTGTGTTTTTATATCTCATACATGAACTTCAAGACAATTCAGGTGTTACCTCCTACCAACCTGTTCTCAAAATTTCCCTTAATCACAGCACTTAGCTCACTGTATTGTCTAATTACTTGTCCATCTCCCTCATTAGACTGTGAGTTCCTTGAGGGTAGGAAGCATGGTTTTTTTTTTTTCATTTCTGCATCCCAGGGATGGCTCATAGTAGGACATAATAAATGTTGAATGGTTAAAAAATAAAAAATGTGTTCCAAAGCAAAATGAATCCTTAATAATCAAGATGTCTTTAAACACCCATTTTAAAAAGTAATTTCATACACTTTTGGTGATTTACAAGACATCTATAATATGACAAGTTTGCACACTCTCCATTGCAATTTTTTTTTTTTTTTTTTTTTTTTGAGACAGAGTCTTGCTCTGTCACCCAGGCTGTAGTGCAGGGGCGCGATCTCAGCTCACTGCAACCTCTACCTCCTGGGTTTAAGCCATTCTCCTGCCTCAGCCTCTGGAGTAGCTCGGACTGCAGGCGCATACCACCACACCTGGCTAATTTTTGAATTTTTAGTAGAGATGGGGTTTCGCCATACTGGCCTGGCTGATCTCAAACTCCTGACCTCAAGTGATAGTGATCTGCCCACCTCAGCCTCCCAAAGTCCTGGAATTATAGACATGAGCCACTGCACACAGCCTCCATTGCACTTTGCAAGTGATTCTTTACTGCACAATAACTTTTTATTCCAGGCTTTTTAGGAGTTCTGTCTTTTAGTGTCGTCATCCTGTCAGAGCAGTTCTAAATTAAAATGTGTACTACTTTATTAGAATTTACTTTATGTCTCCTTTATGTTATAATTAAGATGTTGCATTGTTTTGTTTTTAAAGTATGTATGTATTTGGCTATATTTTCTATGAATTTCACTTCAGGATAAAAAAAGGGGTAGCTCACAAAATATTTGTTTTAAAAATGAACGTTAGTCCGGTAGGTTCGAGAGTCATTTTTCTATACAAAATATTTCTTAATCTGAGACAAATCGAACAGTTTAGTAGTAGTACAAACTTTACCTTCAGTTCCATGAATTTACACTTTTTTTTTTTTTGAGATGGAGTTTGATTCTTGTTGCCCAGGCTGGAGTGCAATGGTGCAGTCTCAGCTCACTGCAACCTCTGCCTCCCAGGTTCAAGCGATTGTCCTGCCTCAGACTCCCAAGTAGCCAGAATTACAGGTGCCATGCTTGGCTAATTTTGTTGTGTTTTTAGTAGAGTCAGGGTTTTACCATGTTATCCAGGCTGGTCTTGAACTCCTGACTTCAGGTAATCAGACCACCTCGGCCTCCCAAAGTGCTGGGATTACAGGCTCGGCCAGAATTTATACATTTTAATCTGCTTCTTTTGGCCTTTGTTATTTATTGTGCTTGGTTAATATTAAACTTTTACATGAAGAGGTGAACAGTCGCCTCATTACAGTGGAATCTTACCGCTTCTACCCTAGGAGAAAGTCTGGCACCTGGAGAAGGCTCTCTTTCTCTTTCACTACATTCTTCCAATGCATTTGTTTCCATATCCCCAAAGGCAAAGGCTATTCTCTGATTAGGAGGTTCATGGAAAACCTTTGTAAACACTTTGAAAGGCCCTACTTTGGGCCTAGTACGTAAAGCAATTGGCCCTCAGCCATTCTCTTGGCAGGGCTCAGCTTTCTGGTCTGCAGCTTGGGAAGGTTGACAGAATGTTTGCCCTTTCCCACCTTTGCCCCCTCTTTTGGAGAATGTGTAATTAGTGTCTCATGAAATCTTGCTTTAAATTTTCAAGGTAGCTGGGTTATGGTGGCTCA
Organism: Chlorocebus sabaeus; assembly: GCF_047675955.1. Lineage (NCBI taxonomy): Eukaryota > Metazoa > Chordata > Mammalia > Primates > Cercopithecidae > Chlorocebus > Chlorocebus sabaeus. The sequence goes on from NC_132920.1 coordinate 18,289,744, forward strand.
TGCCTATAATCCCGCCACTTAGAGAGGCAGAGGTGGGAGGATCACTTGAGCCGAGGAGTTTGAGACTAGCCTGTGCAACATAGCAAGACCTTGCTTTTCACACACACACACACACACACACACACACACACACACACACGGAAAAAAGTCAAGCAACTGCTTGTAACAATACTTTCCCCTAGAATATTTAATTAGTCATGACATTTTTTTCTTTTAAAGTCATACTCTCAGCCAGATGCAGTGTCTCATACCTGTAATCCCAGCACTTTGGGAGGCCGAGGTGGGTGGATCATGACGTCAGGAGTTCAAGACTAGGCTGGCCAACATAGTGGAACCCCGCCTCTACTAAAAATACAAAAAATTAGCCAGGCATGGTGGCACACACCTGTAATCTCAGCTACTTGGGAGGCTGAGGCAGGAGAATCATTTCAACCTGGGAGGTGGAGGTTGCAGTGAGCCAGGATAAGACCACTACACTCCAGCCTGGGCAACAGTGAGAGACTCTGTCTCAGGAAAAAAAAAAAAAAAAGTCATATTCTTCATTAGCATACTTTATCATTATTTAAATATTTTCTGAGAAACCATGTGAGTGGAAAGAGGTAAGAGTATTTGGAGAGTATTACACTTAAAATTGTTTTTGTATAAATTTAAATTTATAAATAGGCTTATGGGCCAGGCACAGTGTCTCACACCTGTAATCTCAGTACTATGGGAGGCCGAGGTGGGAGGATTGCTTGAGCTCAGGAGTTCGAAACTGACTTGGGCAACATAGTGAGACCTTGTATTTACAAAATAAAAAAAAAAAATTGATGTGGGCGTGGTGGCTTATGCCTGTAATTCTGGCACGTTGGGAGGCAGAGGTGGGCCGATCACTTGAGGCCAGGAGTTTGAGAACAGCCTGGCCAACATGGTGAAACCCTATCTCTACTAAAAATACAAAAAAAAAAAAAAAAAAAAAAAAAAAAAAAAAGCTGGGTATGATGGCACATGCCTGTAATCCCAGCTACTCAGGAGTCTGAGGCACGAGAGTCACTTGAACCTGGGAGGCGACAGTTGCAGTGAGCCGAGATCGCACCACTGCACTCCATCTTGGGCAACAGAGTGAGACCCTGTCTGAAAAAAAAAAATAAATAAATAAGAAGCAAATAAATAATTAGGTGTGGTGGTGCACGCCTGTAGTCCCAGCTACTCAGGAGGCTGAGGCAGGAAGATTGCTTGAGCCAGGGAAGTTGAGGCTGCAGTAAGCTGTGATCGTGCCACTGCACTCCAGCGTGGGCGATAGAGGAAGACCCTGTCTCTAAATAAATAAATAGGCTTATGAAAGAGGTTAAGGAGCATTTCAGGCAATTACCTTATTTTACATTTTTGGTTGGGAAAATAGAGGACTTTAAAGATGAATATCAAAACTACCTCCAAACCTACCATCCAGAGATAACCACATTTAACAATTTGGTGTGACTTTCACAGTTATTTACTACAATAATGTGTGCGAGTATATATGTGTACTAATTTTGTTGTTACAGAATTGACACTTTTTTCTATGCATTCTGCTTTTTGACCTACTTGGAAAGAATTTAACAATATATCATAAGAATTGCCCGCGTTATTGAGACTGTTTCTTTTGTTATCTGGATAATACTATTATATTTGCTCACTTTCCCTGTGATAGTTTGGAAGGTAGTTCTCATATTTTAAATATCCACTACTGCTGCCTTTTGGGTTTTTGTTTCTGTTTGTGTATATATATGTTAATGTTTTTGTTTGTGTGCGTGTGTGTGTATATATATACGCATATGTATATGCATGTTTTCCCTAATCAATGCCAGGAGAAAATGGTATTTATTAACATTATTTCTGCAAGATGGGAAAGTTGGCACATTTACTACCTCTCTTTCTCCAGCTCCCATGCTTCCTAGTTTTTTTGTTGATACAATCTAGGATTATTTAAATCAATTATTATCATTATTAATAAATGCTGAAGTCATATTTTCTTTTTGTGTTAGGTTATTTCCTGCTTCTGGCTTTATCATTATTTTAAAACTTTGCAAAATTGACAAATAATTGTACATATTCATGTGGTACATAGTGACGTTGTGATACATATAATGTATAGTGATCAGATCATAGTAATTAGCATATCCATCATCTCAAACATTTATCATTTCTTTGTATCGGGAACATTCAGTATCTTCCTTCTAGCTATTTGAGACTATATAAGTTCAATATCTTCCTTCTAGCTATTTGAAACTATGTATTATTATTAACTGGAGTCATCCTATAGTGGTATAGAACACTGGAACTTAGTCCTCCTTCCTAGCTGTAATTTTGTTCTGGTGAGCCTAGATCACACCAATGCTCTCCAACCTGGGTGACAGAGTAAGACTCTGTTTAAAAAAAAAAGGAAAGAAATGCATTTTGATTTGCTTTACCACTTCAGGGAGAAGGGAGAGAGCAAGACACGATATTAGAGAAGGGAATTTGGACTTTACAAAATTTTCTTTACTATAAAATGTCTGAATTTCATTAAAATATAAGCCTTTTGTTTGTTTCAGTCTGCAAATGTTTATGCATTATTTTATCCTTAAAACAGTTGCTTTAGAGTCAAATAATCATAACCTCTGGATTCAGAAGGTTGTGGACTGAATACTTCCCTAATGATGGAACTTCTTGCAGATAATACTTGAGTTTTCTTAGCCTCATTTCCTTCACCTGGAAAGCAGCGTTTGAACTCTGGGAAAAGGTAACATTTACCTCATAGAGCTGTAAATATTGTGGGAGATAATTATATAGGAATTGTCAGAACTCAGACTGATGATAATAGCCATGCCCAGATAGCCCAGAAGGAGTGTGAAGCAGAGAGACCTTCAACAATGGAACCCTGAGGACATAGAGGAGAAGTCAACAGGAGGGTAAGAAGGAGTAGCCAGAGGGTAGAAGGAAGACCAGAAGAGAGTGAAGTCGGGGAATTAAATGGAATATAGACATTTAAGACTAAAAGAATAGTCATTAGTGTCATGTGTTATGACAAAGAAATTTCCAGTAGCTTTGGCAATTAGGAGCTCAGCCACAGGCAGTTTCAGTAGAGATATGCAGGTAGAAGGAAGACTGTAGTTGGACTGATTAATGAGGTTAAGGAAGCAAGGAAAGTGTAAACAGCCAATAAAAAAAATATGTTTTCCCCTTAGAAGAAGGGGAAAAGATAGAGAAAGGAGAGAGATGGGTCAGTAGCTAGACAGATACTTAAGATTAGGAAACTGGATTTAGATATGAAGGAATAGTAAAATTAAAAAAAAAAAAAGTAAGGACTAAAAGTTTGCCATATTTAAATTTTTTCAAGTAAGGATATTAAAAATACTACTATCTAGGCTGGACACAGTGGCTCACACTTGTAATCCTAGCACTTTCGGAGGCTGAGGCAGGCTGATAGCTTGAGCCCAGGAGTTTGAGACCAGGCTGGGCAACATAGTGAAAACCTCTCTCTACGAAAGATACAAAAATTAACCAGGTGTGGTGGCATGCACCTGTAGTCCCAGCTACTCGGGAGGCTGAGACAGGAGAATGGCCTAAACCCGGGAGGCGGAGGTTGCAGTGAGCTGAGAACGCACCACTGCACACCAGCCTGGGTGACAAAGCGAGACTCAGTCTCAAAAGAAAAAAAAAGCACAGGTCAAAGTTAGTGAGAACCTAAATGAAAGTAGTGGCAGAGGGGATGGGAGGAGGGGCTAGATGGGACAGATGGTATATAAATAGTGTGAATGGGACTTGATGACTGATTGAATACGGCAGGTGAGAGACAGAGGGAGGAATCTAAAATAAATCCTAGAGACCTGGTTTGGATGATTATGGTACACGGTGCAGTCATAGAAAAGGAGAAGCAGGACTGGGAGAATGAAAACCTGTAACTTCAGTCCAGTGTGCCGTAGGGTGTGTAGGTCAGGAACTCTGACTCTGCCTTTGAGTCCTGCTCCTGTATCCTCTAAGCTCGCATTCCACCTCAACACCCATTGTCATGACTCCTTTTTATAGCTGGCCCTTAAGCCCTCATTTCTGGGGTTATTTAACTATTGGGAGTTCAAACCCTGCTTCCTAGGGTCTGTGAGCCAACAGAACGCCTTTTTTTTTTTTTTTTTTTTGAGACGGGGTCTCGCTCTGTCGCCCAGGCTGGAGTGCAGTGGCCAGATCTCAGCTCACTGTAAGCTCCGCCTCCCAGGTTCACGCCATTCTCCTGCCTCAGCCTCCCGAGTGGCTGGGACTACAGGCGCCCGCCACCACGCCTGGCTAGTTTTTTGTATTTTTGAATAGAGACGGGGTTTCACTGTGTTAGCTAGGATGGTCTCAATCTCCTGACCTCCTGATCCTCCCGTCTCGGCCTCCCAAAGTGCTGGGATTACAGGCTTGAGCCACCGCACCCGGCCTGCTTTTTTTTTTTTTTAACTAAAAACAAATAAAAATCAACTAGTTGATAGAAATATGAGTACTCATGTAAACACAGGATGTTAAAATGGAACCGTTTTAGTTTCCGTGTTAGCTGTGGCCTAAGACAATAGAGGCCGCATTCCAAAGTCAGGTAAGAACACAAAGCAGGTGGAAAAGGAAGCACAGGAGAACAGGTCAGCATTGTCCTCCAACCAGGTTAGCTCACGGACCACATCCGGCCAATGAAACAGGTAGGAGAGGCCAAGAAGGTAAGACTAGAAGATGATTTTTAGAGAGTTGATGATGGGTTTGAGTCCCTCCCTCCTGGCCACCATGGGAGAGGGGTGTAAGGTCCTTGCCCCTTCAACCCACATCTAGAGATAGGGGTATTATGCAGACCTTTTGGAGTATTTAATGTGCATCCCGCCCCACAGATTGAAAGGCATAGTGGACCAGTGTGCATGCCTGAGAAATCTAAAGAACAAGAGACCTGCTCTGCTGGCTAGCTCCTCTGATGGTGGAGCCAAAGAAATGTAGCACATCGTCTCATAGTTTGATAGAGCACAGAGTGCAGAGATGGTTTTCCAGAGACCAAAGGTAGACCACACAGGTCACTGAGGGGGCCTGGGGTCATCTCAAATCATGTGTAAGCATGCCTCCTGGACCCCAGCAAGAAAGAGCCGTAAGTAACCATCTGCAGAAAGCAATCTGCAGGTGAAATATCTCCAGTGATGAGGGTGGGCTGGGAGCGTCTCTACTTCCCAACTTCCCATCCCCACCACTACCATCCCACCTGGGGCTCAAGAGAAGTAAGCTTTAAATGCCCACCAAGCCTGTAGATCACCAGCCTTAGGTCATTGAATTGTCTTAATCAAGGAAGAACCTTCCTTCTGCCTCTTCCTCCCCCCACCGCTTCCCCAGAATGAGGGATTAGTATCAGAAACTGAGGTTGCCTAAATTAGCAATCTAGCTAAGGAGAATAGAATCTTTCCATGTCTACCTTTCCCAGTACCAGTGGCTAGTGTTCATTCAGCAGGCCACAGCTGAAGGAGAGAGGTTTAACTTCACATCAAGTTGGAAGAGTTAGAGTGCTATATTAGATTGGACACATCGATTACAAAACTGGGATTGATTCTCTGGACTTGGGTGCCTTGAAGTGTCTTAATTATTTAAGAATAATTAGAAAAGTCATGGCAGCCTGGCTGCAGTGGCTCGCGCCTGTAATCCCAGCACTTCAGTAGGCCAAGGCGGGTGGACCGCTTTAGCCTTTAACTCCTGGGTTCAAGGAATCTGCCCACCTCAGCCTCCCAGAGTGTTGGGATTACAGGCGTGAGCCACTGCACACTGCCCAGATCTTCTTTACTCAGATTTACTCAAACTTCAGATGTTAATCGTTAATCTCTCTCTCTCTTTTTTTTTTTTTGAGACAGTCTTGCTGTCATCTAGATTGGAGTGTAGTAGCATGATCTTGGCTTACTGCAACCTCTGCCTCCTGGGTTCAAGCGATTCTTCTGCCTTAGCTTCCCAAGTAGCTGGGATTAGACACCTGCCACCACACCTCGCTAATTTTTGTATTTTTAGTAAAGATGGAGTTTCATCATTTTGGCCAGGCTGCTCTCAAACTCCTGACCTCAAATGATCCGCCCACCGTGGCCTCCCAAAGTGTTGGGATTACAGGCGTGAGCCATCACAGCCAGCCTCACATGATAATCTCTTCCACAAACGCCCTCACAGATATACCCAGAAATGATGTTCGACCAACTATCTGGGTATCCCATAGTCAAGTTGACACATAAGATTAATCATCACAAAGAGACAATGGAGAAAACAGACCCCTTCAGTATAATAGTCATTTATGTAAAACCATCTATAGATTTTCAGTGATATATGATTAGCAAAAGGATAGAAGAGAAGGGCAGAGATGACTATTTTGTGAATTAAACGTATTCACAGAAATGTCAGAATAACTATTTTCACTTCTTAAAATGATGCTAGGACCATTGAAATCAATTTACATATGCATTAGGTAATTTTATTTACTGTTTTTTTTTTTTTTTTTTTTTTTTTTTGAGATGGAGTTTCACTCTTGTTGCCCAGGCTGGAGTGCAATGGCGTGATCTCGGCTCACTGCAACCTCCGCCTTGTGGGTGTAAGTGATTATCCTGCCTCAGCCTCCCAAGTAGCTGGGACTACAGGTGCGTGCCACCATGCCTGGCTAATTTTTGTATTTTTAGTAGAGATGTGGTTTCACCATATTGGTCAGGATGGTCTGGAACTCCTGACCTCATGATCCACCCACCTTGGCCCCTCCCAAAGTGCTGGGATTATAGGTGTGAGTCACCGTGCCTGGCCTATTTACTTATTTATTTAATTTTTTTGAGACGGGGCTCTATCTAGCTTCACCATATTAATCAGGATGGACTGAAATGGTGCTATCATGGTTCACTGCAGCCTTGAATTCCTGGGCTCAAGCGATCTTCCTGTCTCAGCCTGCTGTGTAGCTGGGACTACAGGCACGTGCCACCATGCCTAATTTTTTAATTTTTTTTTGAGATGGGGGTCTCCCTATGTTGCCTAGATGGTCTTGAACTCCTAGGGTTAGGCAATCCTCCTGCCTTTAATGCTGAGATTATAAGCATGAGCCAACATGCCTGGCCTACATTAGGTAATTTTATTTTAAAAAATTATTTAATAAATTATTTATTTGTGAGACAGGGTCTCACTCTGTCACCCAGACTGGAGTGCAGTTGCATGATATTGGCTCACTGCAACCTCTGTCTTCTGGGCTCAAGCAATCCTCCCACTTCAGCCTCCCAAATAGCTGGGACTACAGATGCGCGCAACCGTGCCCAGCTAATTTTTAAATTTTTAGTAGAGAAGAGGTCTCCCTATGTTGCCCAGCGGGTCTTGAACTCCTGGGCTCGAAGGATCTGCCTGCCTCGGCCTCCCAATGTGCTGGGATTACAGGTATGAGCCACCATGCCTGGCCTACATTAGGTAATTTTTAAATGAGGTTTACAATCTGTTCCACAGCTGGGGAAATGATCTGAGATATTGCCTGTGTGTGATAAGCACATAAGGCATTCTTCTCCTTCTGTTCCAGAGAATCACAGAAGCAATAAACAGCTAAGATTTATTGTTCACCATTTGTATTCTGCCACTGGTCAATTAAAACAAAACAAAACAAATGTGTGCGTTCCTATAAAACAATAAAGATGATGCCCATTAGCCAATAAAATGTAGAATAAACGAGAATGCTAATGCATTTCTCTTTTCAGCTTTTAGGAATTTTAAAAGGGCTTTGAATTAGCTTTTAGATTATCTTCCCAGAATTTGCAGCGTTATTACTCAATCAAAGTCTTTTAATGGCAAAGGAGTGACAAGGGGACAATCTAAATAACAGTTCTATTAATGTGTTCCTAAAAGTTGAAAATACAGCTTGAAAAACACGTGTGAGTTGCACAGAAAATACCTACAATGGCGGGAAACACTTGCAATTTATTTCATAGAAGTGGAACTTTGGACCCAGAGGTAGGCTATTAGATTGGCCTGGAAGGATGGAAGAAAGGTGATGGTTGGGCATGAAGACATGACTCAGCCTTCTGTAGTTCTAGTGTAAAACCTTCCTGTGCCTGTACAATTCTAAGGACAATGCCGTGTTGCCCTGGTGCACTGCTGAATGCCTGCTATCCTTTTGTATAGTGGTAAGAGCATGAGTGCTAGAATATGCCTTAGGCATAGTCCCTGCCCTGCCCTGCCCTGCCCTTTCCTGGTGGAGTCTGGCTCTGTCCCCCAGCCTGGAGTGCAGTGGCGCGATCTCGGCTCACTGCAAGCTCCGCCTCTCGGGTTCATGCCCTTCTCCTGCCTCAGCCTCCCAGTAGCTGCGACTACAGGCACCCGCCACCATGCCTGGCTAATTTTACTATTATTATTATTATTATTATTATTATTATTATTATTATTATTATTATTTTTAGTAGAGATGGGGTTTCACAGTGTTAGCCAGGATGGTCTTGATCTCCTGACCTTGTGATCCGCCCATCTTGGCCTTTCAAAGTGCTGGGATTACAGGTATGAGCCACCGCACACAGCGAAGCATAGTCCATTTTCTATTACTGCTTTTTCCCTGTGGTAGGCAAAATGCCAAGGTGTGGCCCAGGATTCCTATCTGCTGGTATATATGCCCTGTAAAGGAAGGGTCCCCTTGAGTGTGGGTGTGACTTGTGAAGATGATGGGTGTAAAGACATGGGATAGTGTGACTCCCATGACTACATTTCATCGCATAAGACTCAGCCAAAGCTCACCAGAAAGAAGTTCTCCCACTGGCTTTACAGAAGCAAGTCATTTTGTTCTGTAATGAACAAATGACTTGAGAGCGATGAGACCAGGACTCTAGAGCAGCCCCTAAGTCCTGCTCTAGAATTCTGTAGCCGTGAAACAACTTGTCCTAAGTTGTTTCACGGTTACAGAAAATGAATACGCTCCCTATTTTCTCTAGTTTACACTCTCTGATTTATTATAAGCGTTACCAGAAATTCTAATTCTGTTCTTGTGTTCCTTAACTTCATATATTTCCCATTAAATGTTTCTTCCTCTGTATTGTGCCCTGGGCTTTCTTCAGCTTTATCTTTAATCTTCAGCTGGCTCTACTGATCAGTCTCTGCTTTGATAATTCAGTGTAACAAACCCCCGCAGTGACTTACAGCCGATCCTGATTTCTTGCTCACTTTGCACATCAGTGGCTGCAGGTGGAGAGCAGTGTCTCCGCTCCAAGGTCATGTTCAGTTGACCTCACATACCTTCTCACTCTGAGACCCAGGCTGAAGAAAGAGCGCGGCTCCTCTCTGGGACGGAGGTTCTCATGGTGGGCAGTAGGGCTGACTGGGGCTTGAAATGCTTCCTAAATCCCCTGCTTACGACTGGGTGAGTTGTCATTTAGGCCATTGGTCAAAATGAGTTAGTGGTCCAGCCCAACATCAACGAGATGCAGAACTAGATTCCTCCCCAGGGGAAGAAGAAAGGAGTATTTTTGAGTAACAATACAATCTGTTATAATGGCCTACTTTAGGTTTTTTTTTTTTTTCCACTAATGATATTTTTAATAGATCTCTATTGGTTCTTTTTGAATCTCCTTTTATTTCATAGTGTCCTTTTCTTGACTTATGTGTTCTGTTCCATCCTTTATCTTTTCAACCATTTTAAAGCCATTAGCATTAACATTCTTAGTGCTCTATCATTTGTGCTTTCAATGGAGTCAATTATCTTTTTCGTTTCATCTCTTCTTTTTTTTTTTTTTTTTTTTTTTTGAGTTGGAGTTTCGCTCTTGTTGTCCAGGCTGGAGTGCAGAGGCGCAATCTCAGCTCACTGCAACATCTGCCTCCCAGTTCAAGCAAATCTCCTGCCTCAGCCTTCCAAGTAGCTAGGATTACAGGCATGCACCACCATGCCTGGCTAATGTATTTTTAATAGAGATGGGGTTTCACCATGTTGATCAGGCTGCTCTCAGACTCCTGACCTCAGGTGATCCACCCGCCTTGGTCTCCCAAAATGCTGGGATTACAGATATGAGCCACCACACCTGGCCTTCCTTTTTTTTTTTTTTTTTTTTTGAGACAAGTTCTTCCTCTGTCGCCCAGGCTGGAGTGTAGTGAGGTGATCATGGCTCATTGCAGCCTCAATCTCCCAGTCTCAAGCAATCCTCCCACCTCAATCCTCTCACCTAGCTCTCAGTGTAGCTGGTACTGCAGGTGTGTGCCACCAGGCTGGGCTGATTTTTAATTTCTTTTGTAGAGATGAAGTCTCATTATATTGCCTATGCTTGTCTTGAACTCCTGGCCCTAAGCAATCTTTTTGCCTCAGCCTCCCAAAGTACTGGAATTACAGGCGTGAGCCACTGCACCCAACTTCTGTCTTATCGCTAATTCCCTCTTTCTCAGGGTGATTTATTGGCTCATGAGCCTTATCATTTTTGACTGTAAGTTCATCAACAAGTTCCACATGTTCTGGGGTGGAGTGGTGTTCCTGTGAGGCAGTTTATATTTAATTTGTCAAGGCCTGCGTGTTTTCTTAGTTTTGGACCTGGTTTCCAATCTTGTGTAGTTAAGGTGCACTTGAGATCCTTTCATCTACCTTGAACAGGCTTAAATGTCTAATTTCTCATGAGTGATTCTTTTTCCATGTGTAGTCCAGTACAAGTGGCAAGCTTTTGTACTGCTTCCCTCTTGAGAGGAAAGTGGTTTTCTTTTTTTATTCCTTCCTTCCTTCTGACTTTATATATCAAAGTAAGAAGAAAATAAAATATATGTATATGTACATATATACACACACACATATACATAGACACACACACATATGCATAGACACACACATAAACATAGACATACACACACACACACATATATATGTTTTCTTTATAGTTTACATTTTTTTAGACATGGGGATCTTGCTGTGTTGCCGAGGCTGGTTTCAAATTCCTGGCCTCAAGAGATCCTCCTGTCTCATCCTCCCAAAGTGCTGAGATTACAGGTGTGAGCCACCATGTCCAGTCTATTATTTATATAAGGTGTTTGATTTCAGCTCCATATGGTAGATAAATGCCACACTGGAAAGTGAGTATCCTATTGTCATATTTCTACTAGGTCTTCAATTCCTACTCAACATTGTGGGTTTTGAGTTTCTTTTCTGTTTCTGAGGGATTGCCCTTTCTAGCTTTCTGCCCAGCTATGCATTTAAAAATATTTTGTTGGCCAGGCGTGGTGGCTTACTCCTGTAATCCCAGCACTTTGGGAAGCCAAGGCGGGTGGATCACCTGAGGTCAGGAGTTTGAGACCCGCCTGGCCAACATGGTGAAACCCTGTCTCTACTAAAAATACAAAAATTAGCTGGGTATAGTGGCACATGCCTGTAATCCCAGCTACTTGGGAGGCTGAGGCAGGAGAATCGCTTCAACAACACGGGAGGCGGAGGTTGCAGTGAGCTGAGATCGCACCACTGTACTCCAGCCTGGGTGACAGTGTGAGACTCTGTCATACACACAAAAAGAAGGAAATTGTGGAACTTTGAGCAGACTTAGGACTGTTTGTAGACAGGGGTGTTGAGTTTTAGACAACAGACATTAAGTGAGCTGGGCGATCTTCATTGTTAGGGTATGGTTAACAGTCAAAGACACGACAGAAACTTTAAGTTTCCGAAGAGGCCTTGTAGAGGTGTCAGTGAAAACTCTCTGCCAAAGCCCATCCCTTTTTCTAAACATGAAATCTGTGAAATACCATACGGATCCAACAGTAAAGCCTTCTCAACAGTTGTTCAGAAGATGGCAACCATTGTGGTTCTTCTTTCACTGCCATGCCACTGTGTAATCAATACATTATTATTGCTTACAGAGCCTTATTGATTTAACTCTACAGCGCTCTTTTCTCGTTGGCTCCATCTATTAATATAGACACTTAGAGCTGGAGGGAACTTCAGAGATTTAGAATGTACAAACTAAAGGTGTGTATCAGAATCTTTTTGTGGAACATTTTCAAAATACACACGACACCTTCTGAGTTAGTAGGTCTGGAGTACGGGTGGGTATGTGTGTTTGGAAGAGTTTCCTAGGTAATCTGACAAAGTGTTCTGGTTGGGAATTATTTCTCTAGTCTAACCCCTTAATTGTGTAGAGACTTTACTTGGAAGAAAAATGTTTCTAATTTAAGATTGCCTTCGTTAACATAGGTAGTTAGAAAATTTAGGCCTTAATGATTCAATTTCTCCAGTTCTTTCTGAGCTCCTATTTCACCACCATCAAGCTGTAATTTTGTTTCTGACTTAAGAACTTGGAGTTTAGGTAGATCTTTATTTTCAAAACAAATCTCTTTATCTCTATAATGTGATGAATGAACAGTGCTCTATACTGTTTTGGGTTTAGAAATTGTGAGAAGCTCTTTAATTATAATAATTCAAGTTAGTTGTAAACAGGTGCAGCAGGGAGACAGCAGACAGACCCACTGGGCCCAACGCTGGAAACCATTCTGAAGTTTTTACAGTGTCTGTGGGACAAAGACTTAGCTCTAGCTGGAATGTGTGTGTGTGTGTGTGTGTGTGTGTATGAGACAGAGTTTCGCTCTTGTTTCCCAAGCTGGAGTGCAATGGCGCGATCTTGGCTCACTGCAACCTCTGCCTCCTGGGTTAAGCGATTCTCCTGCCTCAGCCTCCCAAGTAGCTGGGATTAGAGTCATGTGCCACCACGCCCAGCTAATTTTGTATTTTTAGTAGAGACGGGATTTCTCCATGTTTGTCAGGCTGGTCTTGAACTCCCGACCTCAGGTGATCCGCCTGCCTCAGCTTCCCAAAGTGCTGGGATTACAGGCATGAGCCACCGCACCTGGCCAGGAAATAATTTTTCAAGACCGATGAAGTTTATTTTACATTAATGTATATCTGAAGTAATGAATGACACGTACAATTTACGAGCTGGCATCATCTCCCGCCCTGGACACATTTAATGACTTTTCAAGTCAGATTTTGGAAATATGGTTAACCAGACTTGGGGTTTATGCAAATATAAGTTTACTTTTTCAGATGGGTAAAGCAGGCTTCTGTAGACAATTGGAAAGCAAGAATGTCTGTCCTTTCCTCACATTGAATATTAGGAAGAAACCCCACAGAGAATCTTAACATTCGTGGAAAAGAAAAGAGTAAACTTTAATCTTAGTTCGGACCATTCACCTCAGTTTATTAGTAGCTAACTAGGCTCTTTTTCACATTGGGCCCCACATTCAGCTTCCTTAACTACACTCATTGAGACAGGGTCACCCAGGCTGAAGTGCAATGGATCACTCATAGCTCACTGCAGCTTTGAACTCCTGGGGTTAAGTGATTTCGCCTCAGCCTCCTGAGTAGCTGTCACTACAGGTATGCACCACCCATGCCTAGCTATTGTTTTGTTTTTTGTAGAGATTGGGTCTTTATATATTGGCCAGCTGGTCTCAAACTCCTGGACTTAAGCGATCCTCCCACATCAGCCTCCCAAACTGCTAGAATTACAGGAATGACCAACGATGCCTGGCCCAGATCAAGACGTTTACTAACATAGGATCTAAATAGAGTGTCTTGGCTTCAAGTGACTTGCTTCACAATCTACCTTTTGTTAGAATGGATTAGGGAGTTATATATCTAATTTCATATTTTCCTTTATCAGACAGGAGCTTATACTATTCTCTTTCCATATTATATAAAACCAAGTTGTTGTTTTTTTTCTTTCAAGATCTGCCTAATGATCACAAATAAATAAGAGTGCCCATATCTCATAAACTGGTTGGACCGAACGACTTTAATTCACATTAAGAGTATGGACTGATTCCTATGAGGGAAAAGTATAATGCTACATTATTGCTTTGTAGAATTTAGAATTCCCTCAACCCTATAAGAAAAGGGACAAATACAAGTATAGATAAATAAATAACGAAAAGATTGTGTATCAAAACATAGTAAAGCACAGTCAGGTCTAGAATGAACAGAGAACTTTTGCTTTGGTTAGAAAAGCTGCTCCTAGATATTGGTTTAAGATTCTTTGGTGCAAGCCAAACAACATACTATAATTCCTTGAACAAAGTGAGATTTTCTGCTTCTGTGACTATTAAGAAAGTACAATAAAACAAAGCAACAAAACAAAACAAATGCCAACCAAGAAATAATTATTTTTGCATGGTTTTTAGAAATTAAGACTTTTTTTTTTTTTTGGAGACAGTCTCGCTCTGTTGCTCAGGCAGGAGTGCAATTGTGGCTCACCACAACCTCCGCCTCCCAGGTTCAAGTGATTCTCCTGACTCAGCCTTGTGAGTAGCTAAGACTACAGGCGTGTGTCATCCTGCCTGGCTAATTTTTGTGTTTTTAGTAGAGACGGGGTTTCACTGTGTTGGCCAGGCTGGTCTTGAACTCCTGACCTTGTGATCCACCTGCCTTGGCCTCCCAAAGTGCTGTGATTACAGGCGTGAGCCATCACGAGCCCGGCCTTTTTTTGTTTTTGTTTTTGAAATGGAGTCTTGCTCTTTTCCAGGCTGGAGTGCAATGACGAGATCTCAGCTCACTGCATCCTCTGCCTCCCGGGTTCAATAGATTCTCCTGCCTCAGCCTCCTGAGTAGCTGGGATTACATGCACCCGCCACCACACCTGGCTAATTTTTTGTATTTTTAGTAGAGACAGGGTTTCACCATGTTGACCAGGTTGGTCTCAAACTCCTGACTCTCAAGTGATCCGCCCACCTTGGCCTATCAAATTGCTGGGATTACGGGTGTGAGCCACTGCACCCAGCCTAGTTGTTGCATTTTTAAGAGAAAATATTTTGACTTTAGTATTGCTAATTCAGTAAAGAGTCTTTCTGAATACTCTCATAAATTCATGTAAAATAGGATTGTAGGTCTTTTTTTTTTAAATGGAGTCTCGCTTTGTTGCCCAGGCTGGAGTGCAGTGGTGCGATCTCGGCTCACTACAAGCTCCGCCTCCTGGGTTCATGTCATTCTCCTGCCTCAGCCTCCCGAGTAGCTAGGACTACAGGTGCCCTCCACCACACCTGGCTAATTTTTTGTATTTTTAGTAGAGACAAAGTTTCACCATAGCCAGGATGGTCTCGATCTCCTGACCTCATGATCCGCCCTCCTCGGCCTCCCAAAGTGCTGGGATTACAGGCGTAAGCCACTGAGGACTGTAGGTCTTATAAGGCCAGATAGGACCTCAGAAATCATCTAGTCTCACCCATTACATATTTTACAAATGAGGAAACTGATGTGACCTGCCAGGGTCATCAGTTAGCTGGTGGTGGAACAAAGGGTATTGCAGGAGGCTCTTGATTCTTAGTGACATTATCTTTAGCTTCTTTTGGATTATGATTTAAAAATTAAGTATTTCATAAACTGTTGTATATTCAATCAGAGGGGGTCAATATTCAGTTTTTTATGTTTCAGAAATATAGGGTATGGTAGTTACGCTGTTCTCCAAATATGTTCTGGTTTTCTGTCTTGTTTCTGTTTTTTGATTTTTAGAGGGTTGGGGTCTCACTCTGTTGCCCAGGCTGAAGTGCGGTGGAGCAATCATAGCTCACTGCAGCCTTGAACTCTGGGGCTCAAGCCATGCCTGGCTAATTTTTAAATTTTTGTAGAGGCAGGGATCTTGTTGTGTTGCCTGGGCTAATCTCAAACTCCTGGCCTCAAGTGATCTTCCCGCCTTGGCCTCCCAAAGTGCTGGGATTACAGGCGTGAGCCCCTACCCCCAGCCACTGCTTTCTACTATTGCATTTACTGACCCCATGTGGTTGGATGGCACATTGTAATCAGTTTGACCGGTGATTTGCAAGCAGAATTGTATGTCACCTCTAATTTATTTTTTTATTTTTTAAATTGACGAATAAAAATGGTATGTAGTTATGGTGTACAACATGACGTTTTGATGTATGTATATATTGTGGAATGACTAAATCAAGGTAATTAACATACACTGAGTAGGGGTTCTTAATCCATGAAGCTTTCTGGGGATCTGTTTCTGAGTGTTTACTTGCCGCAGCATCCCCTGTTGAACCAGCACGGACATTTGGCATGACTGAGAAAGCCCTTTTTGTTTTAAGCCACTGGGATTTTGGGGTTATTTGTAACCTCAGATTAAGGGTGTTTTCTTAAAAGGAAGACAATGCTTCTAATTTAGGCTGTGGCATTAAAGGGAAATGAATTTAGGGCACACATTTGG
The DNA here is from genome assembly GCF_047675955.1 of Chlorocebus sabaeus. Taxonomy (NCBI): domain Eukaryota; kingdom Metazoa; phylum Chordata; class Mammalia; order Primates; family Cercopithecidae; genus Chlorocebus; species Chlorocebus sabaeus. The sequence continues at coordinate 18,305,880 of NC_132920.1, forward strand.
CAATTTAGGGCAAAAACAGTGATATGAAAATTTTTTGCTTATTGAGGTTTTTTTTTTTTTTTTTTTTTTTGAGGAGGGAAAGTATCTGTAACTGTTATATTTATTCTCCACTGCAGTTTTGTTTTGTTTTGTTTTGTTTTTTTAAAATCTCCTGTGGTAGTAAACTAAGCATGGAATTACTGTCAAAATCAATCTCAAAATTAAAATTACAACCAGGATTCAGTAAATTAAACTAAGAGTCAAGGAATCTGGGTCCTGGTTTTCATCTTGCCACTGCATGACCTTCAGTCTGTCTGGATCTCAGGACACTCACTTATCTATAAATAGGTGTTGAAACAAATCATCTTGAATATCTTTCTAGCTCTGTTAATCTGTAGTTCCAGGAAATCAAGTAACATGCTGCTAGCTATTTTGGGTTAGGGATCTTAAACACAATTTTAAAATATAAGAACTAGGTCTAAAGGTATCTTGGTATAACAATTTAAAGAGTAAGGCCGGGCGCGGTGGCTCAAGCCTGTAATCCCAGCACTTTGGGAGGCCGAGACGGGCGGATCACGAGGTCAGGAGATCGAGACCATCCTGGCTAACACGGTGAAACCCCGTCTCTACTAAAAAATACAAAAAACTAGCCGGGCGTGGTGGCGGCGCCTGTAGTCCCAGCTACTCGGGAGGCTGAGGCAGGAGAATGGCGTAAACCCGGGAGGCGGAGCTTGCAGTGAGCTGAGATCCAGCCACTGCACTCCAGCCTGGGCGACAGAGCCAGACTCCGTCTCAAAAAATAAAAAATAAAAAAAATAAAAAAAAATAAAAAAAAAAAAAAAAAAATAACAATTTAAAGAGTAATGAATACTTGGATTCATCTGAAACTTGAACTGCCCTGAAACATGATGTTTTGTACCTTCAGGGTCCTATGTCTTCTGTGAGTACTAGCCATGAATTTTAAAATGTACTTTCACTGGGCGCGGTGGCTCACGCCTGTAATCCCAGCATTTTGGGAGGTCGAGGCAGGTGGATCATGAGATCAGGAGATCGAGACCATCCTGGCTAACACGGTGAAACCCTGTCTCCACTAAAAATACAAAAATTCCCCAGGCGTGGTGGCATGTGCCTGTAGTCCCAGCTACTCAGAAGGCTGAGGCAGGCAGAGCTTGCAGTGAGCCGAGATAGCGCCACTGCACTCCAGCCTGGGCGACAGAGTGAGACTCTGTCTCAAAAAACAGAAAAAAAAAAAAAAAAAAAAAGTACTTTCCAGGTTTTTCTGATATTTAAATGTATTTTTATTGTATTTAATAATTGTTTCTTTTTAGTATTCAGAAAATGTTTCCCAAGGATGTCATGGAACTGTGCCTGTTTTGTTTAACTTGCCTTTTTAGTCTCACCAACATTTTCTTGTAGAGATGTGGATGAGGTTTTTCAGCTTTATCTAAATGTACCTTAGTCTTCCTGAGTTCTAAGACTTTGGAAAAATATTGACAGGTTCAACATTAGCCTCTCTCTCTCTCTCTTTCTTTTGAGACAGCGTCTCACTGTCACCGAGGCTGGAGTGCAGTGGCACCATCATGGCTCACTGAAGCCCTGACCTCCCAAGCTCAAGTAATCCTTCCACCTCAGCCTCCTGAGTAGCTGGGACTACAGGTCCATGCCGCCACACCCAGCTAATTTTTTTGTATATTTTGTAGAGATGAGTTTTTGCCACGTTGCCCAGGCTGGTCTCAAACTCCTGGACTCAAGCGATCCACCAGCCTCGACCTCCCAAAGTGTTGGGATTACAGGCGTGAGCCACTGTGCCTGGCCAGCCTTTTTTTTTTTTTTTTGATGGAAGTGCAAAAATGGCTGCATTTAAAGGTTCAGCTGTTAAATATTTCGGAATGTTTTGTTTGCAAGTCAATTTTGGCTAGAAGGCTCAAGTGAAAAAACCATTAGGATCAATTGTCACATGTCCTGATGGTAAAGTGGTATCACTGGTTTCTTACTCTGGCTTTTTGACTTCTGTCTTCTTAGAACAAAAAGTAAGCTGGCCACAGAGCCACAAAGCCATAGCCCCTGGCTGAAAGGTGCCATCTTAATTATATTAATTTCATTGTTAACAAATTGGTAAAGAGACTAGATGATCTATGGAAGCCAGTCCAGTTGTTTGCTTTTTTGTAGACACTCTTCTGGATTGTTAAGTTTTTACTTATTAATGTTTTATACTGCAGTTCATTACTAGAGTTAGTGTTGTAGCATCATACTCTTTATCAGAGATATTAGATGATGAGGAAAGTTGCTCATAATGTTGTCAGTACTCTTGATTATAAAGTATACTTTTCACAGAATCAGAAACTGCCTGAAAATATAAACCTATTCAATTATACTGAGCCTTGTTTTAATTCAATGGCAAATAAAATGCTGTTTTTATAAAATTCAATTTTTAAGAAAGCAGAGTGGTGACATTTTGACTGGTGTTACTTATTTTGCATTCCTTTTTTTTAATTATTGTGTTTTTTTGAGATGGACAGAGTCTTGCTCTTATTGCCCAGGCTGGAGTGCAATGGCTCAATCTCAGCTCACTGCAACCTCTGCCTCCAGGGTTCAATCGATTCTCCTGCCTTAGCTGGGATTACAGGTGCCTGCCACCATGTCCAGCTAATTCTTTGTAATTTAGTAGACATAGGGTTTCACCATGTTGGCCAGGCTGTTCTTGAACTCCTGACCTCAGGTGATCCACCCACCTTGGCCTCCCAAAGTGTTGGGATTACAGACGTGAGCCACTGCGTCCAGCCTATTTTGCATTCCTAAAACATTATTTTCATTTTCTGCTTCATCTGAATCTTCCCCCACCCTGCCAACCCCCCGCTTTTTTTAAGAGACAGATTCTTGCTCTGTCACGCAGGCTGGAGGTCAGTGGTGCCGTCATAGCTCACTGTAGCCATGAATTCCTGGGCTCAAGGGATCCTCCTGCCTCAGCCTTCCGGGTAGTTGGGACTGCAGGTGCATGTCACCACACCTGGACATTTTTTTTTTTTTTTTTTTTTTTTGCATTTTTTGTAGAGATGAAGTTTTGCTATGCTGCTCAGGCTGCTGTCAAACTCCTGGCCTCAAGCGAGCCTCCCGCCCTCCCCTCCCAAAGCTCAGAGATAACAGGTGTGAGCTACCACACCCAGTCAGAATCTTAAATGCAAAGGCAGTTTTAGTGTTCTTACCCAAAGAAATAAAAATAACCTAACATGAACACAAACAGTACTCAGTCATAGGAATTCTTATTAAAAATCCTATGTACACCATTCAGTGCCTTAAAAGACTGGAAATGGTTATCTTAGAGATATAATCTTACCATCTTAGACCAGTAATCCTCCTTGCTTTTAAATATTGGCTTGTATGTACAAATTATTTATTTCCATAGGTTTTTAGAGAACAGGTGGTATTTGGTTACATGAGTAAGTTCTTTAGTTGTGATTTGTGAGATCTTGGTGCACCCATCACCTGAGCAGTATACAACGAACCCGATTTGTAGTTGTTTTTCCCTCACTGCACTCCCACCCTTTCCCTGAGTCCCCAGAGTCCATTGTATTATTTTTACGCCTTTGCATTCTCATAGCTTAGTTCCTACTTATGCATAAGAACACTCGATCTTTGAAAATATGGAATCCTTCACGAATTTGCGTGTCATCCTTGCGCAGGGGCCATGCTAATCTCCTCTGAATTGTTCCAATTTTAGTATGTGTGCTGCTGAAGCAAGCATGCTAGTGTAGTATAGTGCAGTGTTGGAGACGATGATTCAGTGTCTCCAGATTTCAGTTGACTTTGAAGAATGAACAAATCCCCAAGGCCAAGGTAATGTGCTGTAAGCTTTCTGTATATTTGCTAACCAATATACAGATCTTGGGGTCACTGGATAGGTATGAGAGGCATGTGGGGTGAGGTATCTGGCTGACTCATCTATGCCACCACACTCACACAGCACTCAGCTGAGCTAAACCAGAATCTGCATGTCACAACTTAGGTGTCTTACTTGCCAAGGAGTGTGAATGGGGTGGAATGCAATAATGGAGGATGCCCTGAAAAATGGTCCGATTTGATGGTATGCAAGATATGTGCATTTTGCATGATTATTTTCAGCAGAACACTTGCTACTTTAGACATTTAATTTTAGCCTTCTAAAAGCAAGTAATGTTGTTTGCTTGATTTGTTATCATATTCATTTCTCAGCCTATTATTCAGGTTCAGTGAATAATATTAAGAAAATCCTAATAATTACATTATTCGGGGCTTTTAATTAATAGACCCATAAGATTTCTCTTAGCAACTACTCACAAAGGGAATCAACTGTATTCTTATAGTATGTAACATCTGAGGTAAGTGCAGGTATTTTTCATTCACATTTGGGAGTTTGTTTTGTTTTGTTTTTGTTTTTTTGAGATGGAGTCTTGCTCTGTCGCCATACTGGAGTGCAGTGGCGCAATCTCGGCTCACTGCAACCTCTGCCTCCCGGGTTCAAGTGATTCCTCTGCCTCAGCCTCCTGAGTAGCTGGGATTACAGGCGCGCATCACCATGCCTGGCTAAGTTTTTGTATTTTTAGTAGAGACGGAGTTTCACCATGTTGGCCAGGATGGTCTCCATCTCCTGACCTCGTGATCTGCCCGCCTTGGCCTCCTAAAGTGTTGGGATTACAGGCGTGAGTCCCCACGCCTGGCCTGGGAGGTTTTACAACACGTGTAAGTAACTGTACCTAGCACACCCTAAGGGAATGTTGACAATAATAGGTCTGATGTTTGGGAAAAAATGTTTGAGCTCATCAAAATAAAAGCAAATAAAAGAACAAGGAAACAATAATTCTTGCATAAGTGTTCCGTTAACTTGTCTATGTTGGGCTCGGATGGCAAAAGCAAGCCACTTCTCCTGGCTGAGTGCTAGCTGCCAGCTTGCATCTGCCGCTGCTGCTAAGTGTCAGTTACGCAGAGCCCCTGACCCTTTCCATTTTCAGAACAAGAATAGAACTAATTGTAGCATCAGGATGCAATGCATTCCAAAATATATTTCCTCTGAAACAGTAATCTCTTCCACATCCTGCAAAGCAACTGAGAAGGACTTTTTTTTTTTTGTCACTGAGAATATTTTTGACATTGGATTTGAAACTCTAAACCTCAAATGAGCTGGAAAAAATAATTCAAAGAATCCAATTTGTATATACTTCAAGCATTTTAATAATGAATCTATGAGACCATCTCCATTCTTTTGCTATGGTGAAATTGTGCTGTGGTAACTTGCGCTTAAAACAAGAAAACCAGTTTTAGAGTGTATTTCCTCATAACAGTAGTTGCCATAATAGTGTTGGATCTGCATCCACATCTGACTCTAGCCCAAATCACAAACTTGGTAAAGTTTGCATCTTTCTTTCTCTCTTCCTTCCCTTCCTTCCTTCCTTCCTTCCTTCCTTTCTCTCTCTCTTTCTTTCCTTTCTTCCTTCCTTCCTTCCTCCTTCCTTCTTTCTCTCCCTTCCTTCGTCTTCCTTCCTTCCTTCTTTCCTTCCTTCCTTCCTTTCTCTGTCTTTCCCTCCCTTCCTCCCTTCCTTCCTTCCTTCCTTCCTGTCTTTTCCTTCCTTCCTTCCTCCCTTCCTTCCTTCCTCTCTGTCTTTCCCTCCCTCCCTCCCTCCCTTCCTTCCTTCCTTCCCTCCTTCCTTCCTTCTTTCCTTCCTTCCTGTCTTTTCCTTCCTTCCTTCCTTCTTTCCTTCCTTCCTTCCTGTCTTTTCCTTCCTTCCTTCCTTCCTTCCTTCCTGTCCCTTCCTTCCTTCCTTCCTTCCTTCCTTCCTTCTTTCCTTCCTTCCTTCCTTCCTTCCTTCCTTCCTTCCTTCCTTCCTTCCTTCCTTCCTTCCTTCCTTCTTCCCTTCCCTCCCCTCCCTTCTTTTCTTTCTCTTTCTTTCTGATATAGTCTTGCTCTGTTACCCAGGCTGCAATGCAGTGGTGTTGCAATCACGGCTCACTGCAGCCTTTACCTCTTGGGCTGAAGCAATCCTCCTGCCTCAGCCTCCCAAGTAGTTGAGACTGTAGGAACCTAGTTTTTAGATTCCTTCCTGGGCAGGGGTCGTCGCGAGAGACCACTCGACACGGAAGTCACAGTGGAGAGATTTATTGCTAGCGCGCTAGGGTCCTATGTCCGAAGTTGGCCACAGGACCCCGAATGCTTGTTACAGACAGTTTATAAAGGCAAAAACTACAAAAATTCACAAAGCTTGAGGCGCAAGATGATTGGAGCAGGTTATGGCCTGAGCAAGATGTCTTACTCTAATTGGTTGGTTTGAACCTGGTTTGAACCCGCACGGGGTATTTCCCGGACTTGTTCTTCTGTTTGAATTCCAGGAATTTGGGTGGGTGTTTTAGATAGCCACACGGACATCGGGCGAGTGCTTTAGATGGCCACCTGGTCATTGGGTGGGTGCTTTTAGATAGCCACCTGGTGTGGCTTTTCTAAGTTTCTAAGTTTCTAAGTCTAAAAGTCTAAAGGTTTCTAAGTTTTTAAAGTCTATAGGTCTCTAAGTTTTTAAAGGTTTCTAAGTTTTTAAATCTATTTTCATTTCCTCCTCTTTTTGTGACCAAGAGGCTCAATCTTGAGCCTCCTCTTCTGTCCTGAGGGCTTGGTATTGTAGGGTCAGGACCATAGCCTGCAGAATGTTTAACTTACACGGCTGGAGAGTCAGGATGAGCATGAGTAGGATAAGGGGGCCTAAGATGGTGGAGACTAAGGTGCTGAACTAAGGGGACTGGTTGTACCAGCTTTTAAACCAATTTTGTTGAGACTCTCTTTTTTTTTTTTTTTCGTTTGTCTAATCTTTCTCTTAGTTTTGCCATAGAATCTTTAACCACTCCTGAATGGTCTGCGTAAAAGCAACATTGTTCTTTGAGGGCTGCACAGAGCCCGCCTTCCTTTAAGAAGACAATTTTTAGTCCTCGTCGGTTTTGCAATAGAACTTCAGACAGAGAGGTTAGAGATTCTTCAAGTTTTGAAATAGAGTGTTCTATGGCTCTAAGGTCCTCATCTATGGCTGCCCTAAGTTGTTGCAGATGGTAGCTACGACGTACTAAAGCTGCTGTTCCGGTCCCAACCCCAGCTGCTACCCCCACTCCTAGCATTACAGCGAGGGTGAGTGAGACAGGTTCCCTTTTGGGTCTACTATAAGCTTTCTGTTCATACCGGAGGTCAAAGGAGTCTCCAGAGTGATAGTATACTCGGGGAACAACCTGTACTAACACGCAGTAGTCTGTGCTGCGGTTAAACGCTGCTGTGGATACACAGGGAGTGAGTCCAGTGTTGCAAGCCCACCAGTCTGTCCCAGAAGGGACTAAATAGTGATTGGAGCTAGGCACTGTCAGAGTCTTGTCACAGAGATACTGATGGCTAGTGGGCACCTTTCCTATACAGATTCCTGACCCAGAAACTTCAGCCAGGGTCAGCTTTTTATGCTGATCCCATGCACATCCAGTAGGATTAGTGGAGTTGGTGAAATTATTAGTGGAGGCAATGCCCTCATAATAAGGGGGGGCTGTCGCTAGGCACAGCCAACAAGAGGAGGTGGATTCTGGCCTGGTCTGGTTCAAGGCAAAGTAAGAGCCCTTTATGAGATTAAGGAGCCTGTCACCTAAGCCCGGAGAACTCAAGGGCAGGGTAGTGCCTTGAGGGGCCTTTGGCTGAGGGCCCTGAGGGTCCTCCGCCTGGGAGCCCTGAGGGTCCTCCGGCCGGGGGCCCTGAGGGGCCTCCGGCCGAGGAGGCCTTGCTTCTGGTAAAACTGGGTTTTGCCCTATTGAGACAGGAGCTGAGGCAGGGCTAACTGCTAGTCTAATTTGGATGGGGATCCTAAACAGTGGCTTTTGGTGTAAATATAGGCCCCATATTAACCCTGACATCTAGCGGCCATCAGATTTCGCCGCTTTTTTGAATTTGATGCAAACCAGATTACAATTAGCCGAATACCGGGTTCTGGTGCAGGGCTTAACAAAGGACATGGATATGTACCATGGTGTTGTGGCCTATTTCCATTCTCCATCATTAGTAGTTACACAAGTCCAGCTAGCACAATACAGGGAAGTTATATCCCCGCAAGTTTGTTTTATTTTTCCTGTCCGGAATCCGGGGCAGGCATAGAACCCGTTCCGGCTTATGGACACCTTTCTAGCCTGTTTTCTCTATACTCCCCCTTCCATGTTATTTACCCCTGCTACTTTATCTAGGTTGAGATAAAGGTCAGGAAACCAAGTTCCCACAGGGGCAATTTGTGAAGTCTCATATAGGACTTCATGGGTATTAAAATTAGTTACTCTCCAGGTTAGGTTAAAAGGTTGGTGGGGATTTTTGGTGTCAGCGACGCGAGGAAGGAGGGCTAGTAGTAAGCAAAGGGTTAGGTACGAGAGAGTCTTATCTTGAGGGGGTCCTCGGAGCGACGGAGTCTCCATGTCTCAGGTGGTCCGGGCGTCTCTGGAGCAGCCTTGGCGTGGGATGCGTGGATCCAAGTGGCGATTCCGTCAACCTTTATGGCTGGAAGGGGTGGCTGGTCTGCGAATGTCCTGGCCGGTACAGTTCTGCCAAGGGGGCCCAGATTTGGGCCTGTACTGCTTGTAGTCCTTTTAGCCGGGCCTGCAGGTCAGTCTGAGTCAAGATAGCTGCTGCCGTCTGTATACCATGTGTGGTCCGCGTCTGGGAGTTCTGTCTCTTTGAGGTCCTCCCGCGTTCCGTGGGTTTCTGCCAACACCTGCCGACAGTCGTGAGGGCTCAGTTGGTCTTCTGGTGGTGGCAGCAGCGTTGCAGGGTTCAGGGTGACCGGAGGGCCAAACCAGATGCGGTTTGTGTCCAATAGGAGGGCCTGGTAGTGGGTCAAGCGTGCATTGGTAATCCACCGGTCCGGGGGCTGTCGCACTATGGCCTCTTGCATGCAGGCTTCCTTTGTGGGGGCCGCCAGGAGGAGGTCATCTACATACTGGAGCAAGGTCACTTCGGATGCTGGGTCCGGAAGTCGGTTAGGTCCCGGTGGAGAGCCTCATCGAAGAGAGTGGGAGAGTTCTTGAACCCTTGGGGAAGTCGGGTCCAGGTCAATTGGCCTGAGATTCCTTTCTCAGGGTCTTTCTACTCAAAGGCAAAGAGTTCCTGGCTTTAGGGGGCCAGGGGTAAACAAAAGAATGCATCTTTTAATTAAGGGGCTGAGCAAGTTGTAAGGCACTCAGCTCCTGAAGTAGATGCCTGGTAGGCACACTGGTCTTTTTACCTTAGGCCGCCTCCGTTTTTTTTCCCTTTCTTCCTGGCCCTTTCTCCGTTACTACTGCTGCCAGGATTTTTGTTAAATACTTATCTCTCTTTTATTTCTTCCATCTTCTCGTTCCTCCTGTTCTTTCGCTAGTCTGGCTTCCCTTTCCTCGGGAGTTTCTCTTTTATTATATACTTTTTCTGCCTCTCTGACTAATTTCTGTAATCCATAGGTCTGGATCCCATCTAATCTTTGGAGTTTCCCTTTAATATCTGGTGCTGCTTTGTCTATGAACGACATGGCCACGGTAGCCTTATGTTCTAGAGCCTCTGGATCAAATGGGGTATACATTCAGAACCCTTCCAGAAGTCTTTCCATAAAGGCTGCCGGGTTTTCGTCCTTTCCTTGAATTATGGTCCTTACCTTGGCCAAATTGGTGGGGCGTTTCCTTGCCCCCTTGAGACCCGCCAACAGAGCCTGGTGATAGATTCGGAGACTCTCCCTACCTGGTGCTGTCTCATAATCCTAGTCCGGGCGGGTGAGGGGAATGGATTCTATCAATGAGGTTAAGGCCTGAGGGTCTTGGGAAAGGGGGGGGTTGTGAGTTTTCCAATTGTAGAGGTCGGAGGCAGAAAAGGGCCAGTACTGGATTGCGCGGTTGACCGTGCGAAGGGGAAAAGGGAAGACTGCCAGGTGGGAGTGCCATCCGGGTCTTCAGTCCGCCGCAAGCGGAGACGAGGTGTTGGTGGCGGCGCGGAACGGCGGCGGGGAGGAGGGGCGCGCGACCTCTCTCCCCTCACCCCGCGCAACCTTTTCGACCTCGCCTTTCCGCGCAACAGCGGACGCCGCCACGGTGTCCCGCGGGTTACCGCCGGAGGCACGCAAACCCCGGGAACGCGGCTGCGAGCGCGGCCGGGCTGGCCGCGGGGCGGGCTTCCGGCCCCCTGATGCGCGGAGCGAGCGGGGAGGACGGGACGGTGGCGGCATTCTAGGGGTTAATTTGGGCGGCGTTGGAGAGGGAGGCGAGGTCGAGGAAGGGACCGATGAAGGGGCTGGAGAAAGAGTAGGGGCCGAGGGAGTAGTGGGAGGGATTGGGGATAGGGTAAGGGACGAGGGTGAAGCGTAAGGTGGAGGCCTCAGGAGGGGGTCGTGAGGAGGAGGAGGCGGCGGAGGGTCGAACAGGAGGAGGTCTTGCTGAGTTCCATCAGGGAGGACTGGCTTAGGGGGATCCGAAGTCTGATTCTTTGGGACTTCCACGGCAAGGAGGGTAGATTGGGACGGGGAGGGGGAATGAAAGAAGGGTTTCACCCAGGAAGGGGGGTTTCGGACCAAATCTTCCCAGGTGATTATGTAGGCCACTTGGTCCTGGTGTCCTTGTGGCCCACGATTCATCACTTTTGCTTTAACCTGTAAGATAATGGAGAGGTCAAATGTTCCGTCCTGGGGCCACCCAACCTGGAGGGTTGGCCATTCAGATGAACAGAAAGTTTGCCATCGTCCTTTACGGACTTCCACGGAGAGATCGCGGGCTTGCGCCCGGACGTCAGGGAAGTGGGTCAAAGTCAAGGCTAAAGGAGTTGTTAGTGTCTGTCCCATAGTTTCGTCCAGAAAGTCACGCACACACAAGGACAAAATGACAACAATAAACACAGTGACCAAACAAACACAGAGGAGCCGCGCGGCCCGAGAGTGGCGCCACAAGTTTACAAAAGATTCAGACGGCAGGGGGCGAGCTGCCTACCGATTTGAGGAGGCCAACAGAGTCGTCAGCTTTCCTCCCGACAACCGCCAGGGCGTCCCCTGGGGCGCAAGGGGGAAGGTGCCGGACACGTCTGTCCCCCTTCCCCACCTGATTATTCAGACGGAGTACTCCTCAGAGCTAGCCGGCAAGACAAACAGAGCACAGAGTGAAACGAAAGTACCTGACAGAGTCCGTTCGTCAGCAGTCGGTGGCCCGGGCCAATTGTGTCTCCACCGGAGGGGTCGAGGGTCCTCGGGCGACCCCCATTCCCGGCCAATGCACCAAATGTAGGAACCTAGTTTTTAGATTCCTTCCTGGGCAGGGGTCGTCGCGAGAGACCACTCGACACGGAAGTCACAGTGGAGAGATTTATTGCTAGCGCGCTAGGGTCCTATGTCCGAAGTTGGCCACAGGACCCCGAATGCTTGTTACAGACAGTTTATAAAGACAAAAACTACAAAAATTCACAAAGCTTGAGGCGCAAGATGATTGGAGCAGGTTATGGCCTGAGCAAGATGTCTTACTCTAATTGGTTGGTTTGAACCTGGTTTGAACCCGCACGGGGTATTTCCCGGACTTGTTCTTCTGTTTGAATTCCAGGAATTTGGGTGGGTGTTTTAGATAGCCACACGGACATCGGGCGAGTGCTTTAGATGGCCACCTGGTCATTGGGTGGGTGCTTTTAGATAGCCACCTGGTGTGGCTTTTCTAAGTTTCTAAGTTTCTAAGTCTAAAAGTCTAAAGGTTTCTAAGTTTTTAAAGTCTATAGGTCTCTAAGTTTTTAAAGGTTTCTAAGTTTTTAAATCTATTTTCAGAGACTACAGTTACATGCCACCCTGCTTGGCTAATTTGTTTTTGTTTTGTAGAGATGCTGTCTCACTATGTTGTCCAGACTGGTCTTGAATTCCTGGGCTTATGCAATCCTTCCAACTTAGCCTCCCAAAGTTCTGGGATTACAGGTGTAAACCTGTAGGGCATCTCTTTTCTTCATTATGTTTGTTCTTTAAGTTTCTCTCCTGCTCAGAAACCCTTACCCTCATTCCAATCAACTTCCATATTGGACAAAGTTCTTCCTTAACCACATTAAAAAATCTGATCTCAAGATAACTGTACCCCCATGTTTATGGCAGCACTATTCACAGTAGCCAAGATACGGAATCAACCTAAGTGTCCATCACCAGATGAATGGAGAAAGAAAATGTGGTGTATATACACACAATGGAGTACTATTCAGCCATAAAAAAGAACAAAATCCTATAATTCACGGCAACATGGATGAGCCTGGAGGACATTATAAGTGAAATAAGCCAGGCACAGAAAGACAAACATTGCATGTTTTCACTTATATGTGGAAGGTTAAAAAGTTGATCTAATAGAAGTAGAGGGTAGAATAGTCATTTATAGAGGCTGGGTAGGGGAGTGGGGAAGCGGGGAGAGGGAGAGTGGTTAACAATTATAAAATCATCAGGCCAGATGCAGTGGCGCATGCCTGTAATCCCAGCACCTTGGGAGGCTGAAGCAGGAGGATCACTGAAGCCCAGGGGTTTGAGATCAGCTTGGGAAAGATGGCAAAACCCTGTCTCTATTAAAAAGTAAATAAATAAGTAAATGCCGAGACCCGCTCAGTTGTGGAGACCCTAACCCAGTGGCGTTAGAGGAATTAAAGACACACACACAGAAATATAGAGTGTGGAGTGGGAAATCAGAGCTGAAAGCCTCGAACAGAGATTTACCCACATGTTTATTGACAGTAAGCCAGTGAAAAGCATTATTTCTATAGATTGTAGATTAACTAAAAGTATTCCTTATGGGAATCAAAGGGATGGACCGAAATAAAGGGATGGGTCTGGCTAGTTATCTGAGGCAGGAACATGTCCTTAAGGCACAGATCCCTCATGCTATTGTTTGTGGTTTAAGAATGCCTTTAAGGAGTGGGCCAGGTGTTCCTTGCCCTCATTCCAGTAAACTGACAACCTTCCAGCGTGGGTGTCATGGCCAGCAGCACTATTCACAATAGCAAAGACTTGGAATCAACCCAAATGTCCATCAGTGACAGACTGGATTAAGAAAATGTGGCACATATACACCATGGAATACTATGCAGCCATAAAAAAGGATGAGTTTGTGTCCTTTGTAGGGACATGGATGCAGCTGGAAACCATCATTCTCAGCAAACTGTCGCAAGAACAGAAAACCAAACACCGCATGTTCTCACTCATAGGTGGGAACTGAACAAGGAGATCACTTGGACTCGGGAAGGGGAACATCACACACCAGGGCCTATCATGGGGAGGGGGGAGGAGGGAGGGATTGCATTGGGAGTTACACCTGATGTAAATGACGAGTTGATGGGTGCTGACGAGTTGATGAGTGCAGCACACCAACATGGCACAAGTATACATATGTAACAAACCTGCACGTTATGCACATGTACCCTAGAACTTCAAGTATAATAATAATGATAATAATAATAAAAGAATATTTTATAATATTCACAAAAAAAAAAGCATGTCACAGTGCTGTAGAGATTTTGTTTATGGCCAGTTTTGGGACCAGTTTATGGCCAGATTTGGGAGCCTGTTCCCAACAAGTAAGTAAAAAGAAAAAGAAAACAACTGATAGGAGGAATGAATTCTAGTGTTCTATGAGCACTGTAGGATGACTACAGTTAACATTAACTTACTGTATATTTTAAAATGGCTAGAAGGGGCCGCGTGCAGTGGCTCATGCCTGTAATCTCAACAGTTCGGGATGCTGAGGCGAGTGGATCACCTGAGGTCAGGAGTTCGAGACCAGCCTGGTCAACATGGTAAAACCCTGTCTCTACTAAAAATACAAAAAAATTAGCCGAGTGTGGTGGTGGTTGCTTGTAATCCCAGCTACTCGGGAGGCTGAGGCATGAGAATTGCTTGAACCTAGGAGGCAGAGGTTGCAGTGAGCCAAGATCGTACTACTGCACTCCAGCCTGGGTGACAGAGTGAGACTCCATCTCAAAAAAAGTAAAATAAATAAATAAATAAATAAAATAAATAAAAATAAAACAGCTAGAAGACAGGATTTTCAATATTTCCAACACAAAGAAATGATAAATGTACGAGGTGGTGAATATACTAATTGCCCTGAATTGATCATTATAAATTATATACATATATCAAAATATCACTGTAGTTTAAGAATGCTTTTAAGCAGTTTTCCACCCTGAGTGGGCCAGGTGTTCCTTGCCCTCATTCCGGTAAACTGACAACCTTCCAGCGTTGTCACAATATGTACAATTATGTGTCAATTAAAAAAATAAAAGGAAAAATAGCGATAATTACATGGGCAGGTAGAGCTTGATAGGGCTGTAAAAAACGTGGTCTTCAGAGGAATGTAACATTAATACACACAAAGGCATCATTAACCAATAATAACGAGCAGAAATAGGAAACCTCTAATTTTGATGCCCAGGACTAACTTCTGACAATAGGAAAGTTTTTGTAGTTTCGGCAGGACTTGGAGCCACAACACCTGAGTCTAAGTCCTGGCTTAGCAACACTGTCAGCACTCCGCCTTTCTCAGCTTCAATTTATATCTATTACTCGGGGGCTGCCGTGATTCTACGAGATGGCAGGTGTTGAAGTGTTTTATAAAACATGAAGCACCCTCACTCTGCCGTGTTTTTAGAAATTGCTTTAAAATCATGCAAGGAACTCCAACTAGGAAGTCAGAGGCCCAGGGTTTAGTCCGCTTTGCCACTCCCTAACTTCAGAGACCTCAGAAAAATCTTCTAACCATGCCAGGCCTGTTTCTTTGTCATAAAAACCTGCAGGTTAAACCAGAATATCTCTAAAGTTCCTTTCAACGTGAGGCATTTTGTGGTGTCATGAATTCAAATTGTTTGCAAAGAAAACACTATGACATCTAGTTCCAGGAACACAGAAGGTGGCATGAGTTTGAACTAGGAGGTGAGTAGAGTGATAAAAGAGATAGTCATAGTGGAGGAACTGGGGTTATCCTCCCAGAGGAGGCTGGTGCGAGCTATAGAACAAGAGATCTGTGTGGCAGGATGCCTAGTAAGAGGGTCTGGATGGGTTCATGGCTTTGGGGCAAAAGGTTGCAGGAATTTAGAAGCTGAATGAACAGGGATGATTAGGCCTTTGTGGAGGTGCAGTGTTGTCCTGTGGGTAGCATATAATGCTGTGGGGATTTTGGGGGTCAGCAATGCAGGGGTGAAAGTGGCAGGAGGAGGGAGTGAATGACAATGACAGTGAAGACAGAGACTACCTTCTAACCTTTTCTCGCTCTTGAATCCACTGGGCAGTGAGAGTGATCAAGTTAAAGTGTAAATCCCATACTTCTTTCCCCTGCTTCAAATCTTTTCACAGCTTTCCTTGTATTGACATTATGCAAATTCCTTATCATTGGTTTTCAGGTCCCCAAGGGATTTGGCACTTGCTTATCTCTCCAACCACCTCCAACCCTCTGTTTGCATTACACCTCTTCCTCAGTGCCAGTAACACTGAGCAGCTTGAGGTCACCAAGGTATACCTGCCGTAGGGCTGTTTCTATATGCTTCTTCATAGGATTCACTGATTCTTGGGGAGTTCAGCTTAACTATTTCTTTTTTTTTTTTTTTTTTTTTTTTGAGATGGAGTCTCGCTGTGTCTCCCAGGCTGGAGTGCAGTGGTGCAATCTCAGCTCACTGCAAGCTCCGCCTCCCAGGTTCACACCATTCTCCTGCCTCAGCCTCCCGAGTAGCTGGGACTACAGGTGCCCGCCACCACGCCCGGCTAATTTTTTGTACTTTTAGTAGAGACGGGGTTTCACCGTGTTAGCCAGGATGGTCTTGATCTCCTGACCTCGTGATCCACCTGCCTCAGCCTCCCAAAGTGCTGGGATTACAGGCGTGAGCCATCACACTCGGCCTTAACTATTTCTTCAGACAGGCTTTCTCTGACCAGGCTACTCTCTTTCCCTTGTCTAAGCCCTTTGTTTCCTAAACAGCTACCGCCACAGTCTATAATTACTGTACTTTTTTTTTTTTTTTTTTTTTGAGACGGAGTCTCATTCTGTCAGCCAGGCTGGAGTGCAGTGGCAAGACGTCAACTCACTGCAACCTTCGCCTTCCGGGTTCAAGTGATTCTCCTGCCTCAGCCTCCTGAGTAGCTGGGATTACAGGCGCACCCCACCATGCAAGGAGAATGTTTGTATTTTTAGTAGAGACAGGGTTTCATCATGTTGGCCAGGCTGGTTTCGAACTCCTGACCTCATGATCTGCCTGCCTTGGCCTCCCAAATTGCTGGGATTACAGGCGTGAGCCACCATGCCCGGACGATATACTTGATCTTTTGTAGCTTTTGCTTCACTTAACACATGTATCAATGTTTTTTCCCTCTTCATCACACTCATCCCCCTTCCATACAGCTCAAATTTAAAACATGTGTTTTATTATTCACTGTATTTATTGAAGAGTTTTAAATCCTGTTCATCACCCTTCCCTTCCCTCCCCTCCCCTCCCCTCCCTTCCCCTTCCCTCCCCTCTCCTCCCCTTCCTTTCCCTTAGTCTCACTCTGTCACCCAGGCTGGAGTGCAATGGTGCAATCTCAGCTCACTGTAATCTCCGCCTCCTGGGTTCAAGCAATTCTCCTGCCTCAGCCTCCCACGTAGCTAGGATTACA
Source organism: Chlorocebus sabaeus (assembly GCF_047675955.1). Classification (NCBI taxonomy): domain Eukaryota; kingdom Metazoa; phylum Chordata; class Mammalia; order Primates; family Cercopithecidae; genus Chlorocebus; species Chlorocebus sabaeus. The sequence continues at coordinate 18,322,487 of NC_132920.1, forward strand.
GGTGTGTGCCACCACGCCTAGCTAATTTTTGTATTTTTAGTAGAGACAGGGTTTCACCATGTTGGCCAGGCTGGTCTCGAACTCCTGACCTCATGATCTGCCCGCCTTGGCCTCCCAAAGTGCTGTGATTACAGGCGTGAGCCACTGTGCCCGACTCTATTTTTCTTTTTGAGACGGAGTTTTGCTCTTGTTGTTCAGGCTGGAGTGACTACAGTGGCGTGATCTGGGCTCACTGAACCCTCTGCCTCCTGGGATCAAGCAATTCTCCTGCCTCAGCCTCCCAAGTAGCTGGGATTACAAGACCCGCCACCACGCCTGGCTAATTTTTTGTATTTTTAGTAGATACGGGGTTTCACCATTTTGGCCAAGCTGGTCTCAAACTCCTGATCTCCAGTGATCCACCTGCCTCAGCCTCCCAAAATGCTGGGATGGCAAGCGTGAGCTACCGCGCCAAAAAGCAGTTGAGAGCAGTATTTTCAACATTTAACAAAACCATGTTGCTCTTTCCTTTAAAAGACCGTTAATTAGTCAAGCCTGTGCATCCTTCCCAGGGAGCTTTTCCTGCCGTTGACATTGGTGGTATTCTTCTCTGCCTATGAGTTAGGCTGACCCTGCCTTTTTCAGGCATCATCCGGTATTTATCTTTGGTATAAAAAGTAACTGTTATTCTTGTCTTTCACTGCCAGCATTGCAGACTGGGCATTTAAATGCTTTGGATTGTGTGTTTGGAGAAGCTAACAGCTGCATGTGCTATTTCCAATACTCTTTAAGATCCACCCAGGATGTGACCATGGGAATGCTTATCATTTTTTTGGAGGAGAGAATCAATGTAAAATTGGTGAGTAATATACAGAGGTGAAAATTAGGTGAGAAATTCTTCAACAGATTGTAGGCTTGCCATCTGATACCTAGAAAAAACTGTATTCCTTTGAGCAGCTCTCAGAATGCTCATCTGCCTGAACTTGGGGGCAGCCACAGATAGGGAGTGCTTTGGAGGCTCAGTAAGTAACATCAGTATGTTTCCAAAACAAGCAAGCAAACAAATCCCACTCTGTCCTGCCTTATGCATATATTGGGGAACAGCACTGTTGCATAGTCTGTAAATTACTAACCAACCGTACAAACACACAAAAACAAAAGAAAAACCTTGATTTTTCTCTTTAAAAAGAAAAAGAAAAAAGAAAAAAGGCTGGGTGACGTGGCTCACGCTTGTAATCCCAGCACTTTGGGAGGCCGAGGCGGGCGGATCACGAGGTCAGGAGATCAAGACCATCCTGGCTAACACGGTGAAACCCTGTCTCTACTAAAAATACAAAAAATTAGCCGGGCGTGGTGGCGGGCACCTGTAGTCCCAGCTACTCGGGAGGCTGAGGCAGGAGAATGGCGTGAACCCGGGAGGCAGAGCTTGCAGTGAGCTGAGATCCGGCCACTGCACTCCAGCCTGGGCGACAGAGCGAGACTCCGTCCCCCCGCCCAAAAAAAAAACCATTTGGATCAACTAGGGAGCAGTGGGCAAAGCCTTCCCTTCATTGAAGCATTGAAATACACCGCTGAATTGCTTCTAGTTGTTTATATGCACCTCAGGCTCAATCAAGAAATGATTCATTGACACTGTTTGTTTGGATTAGGCTGAGAAATCCTTGTTATATTTTAATAGGGCCAATAGCATGGCTTTTTGTCATGGCCAATTTCATGGCTTTTTCTCAAATAACTTGCAGCCCAAAGTCTAACAGAATATAAAATATAAAATGTTTACGTATTCTTTTCTGGTTTTTTTTTTTTTTTTTTTTGAGACAGAGTCTCCAGGCTGGAGTGCAGTGGCGCCATCTCGGCTCACTGCAACCTCTGCCTCCTGGGTTCAAGTGATTCTCATGCCTCAGCCTCCTAAGTAGCTGGGATTACAGGTGTGGGCCACCACACCCAGCTAATTTTTGTAGTTTTAGTAGAGACAGGGTTTCACCATTTTGGCCAGGCTGATTTTGAACTCCTGATCTCACGTGATCCACCCGCCTCAGCCTTCCAAAGTGCTGGGATTACAGGCGTGAGCCACTGCTCCCAGCTGGAATATAAAATCTAGAGTTCTGTCCTTTTCATGTAATAATATTAAATTATGTTTAAAATTTTTTTTTTTTTGAGGCAGAGTCTTGCTGTCTCACCCAGGCTAGAGTGCAGTGGTGTCATATCGGCTCACTGCAAACCCCGCCTCCCAGATTCAAGCAATTTTCCTGCCTCAGCCTCCCAAGTAGCTGGGATTACAGGCACCGACCAGCGTGCCCAGCTAAATTTTGTATTTTTTAGTAGAGACGGGGTTTCACCATCTTGGCCAGGCTGGTCTTGAACTCCTGACCTCATGATCCACCCGCCTCGGCCTCCCAAAGTGCTGGGATTACAGGCATGAGCTACCGTGCCCAGCCTAAATTTTTGTTTGTTTGTTTTGGAAAGAATGTTTAATTTAGAATTCTCTTCCTTGGCTGTAATTACTTTAAAGCCCATCACTGCTAGGCTTTGACCATTATTTGTCTGTTTTTTTGTGAGATGTAGGGTGGGCAGGCAGCATGGTGGTATTTACTTAATTACTGGATATGAGAAAGTACTTTAGGCTTGGAGGGATGTAGCAGATGCTATCAGTGTCCTGCCCACTTCCTTTAAGACCTTGTTATTCCATTGTGTTTTAGAGTTCCAACTGGTAGTATCTGGAAACGCTGGGGAGTTCGCACCAACCCCCAGAAGTCCTCAATCAGGAGCTGATGGGAGTTGGGGTATAATTACTCCAGATCCCCCATCCCTGGAAGGAATGATTGTAAGGACTATGTTTGCCTTCAGCGTTTCCTGCTGAAGTTAAATTCTAGCTTTGGTTTAACAACACATGCTTAATTAGCAATCTTCCCTTTCCTGCTCCCCTACCAGCCATCCCTTACCTCCCTAATGAACTATTTACAATCCTATCTTTGTCTCAAGTCAAACCATATTAGGATTTGGGAGATACCTAAATCCAACACAAACCTCTTACTTTTAGGCAACATTTTATTTATTTATTTTTAATTTCAAAAGTTTTTGGGGAACAGGTGATTTTTGGTTACATGGGTACGTTTTTTAGTGGTAATTTCTGAGATTTTGGTGCACCCATCATCTGGACAGTGTATACTGTACCCAATGTGTAGTCTTTTATCTCTCACCTCCCTCTGTCTCTTCCTCCCCACCCCGAGTCCCCAACATTTATTATATCATTTTTATTAGGTGACATTTTATTTATTTATTTTTGAGACAGAGTCTCACTTTGTTGCCCAGGCTGTAGTGCAATGGCACAATCTCAGCTCACTGCAACCTCTGCCTCCTGGGTTCAAGCGATTCTCCTGCCTCAGCCTCCCAAGTAGCTGTGACTGCAGGCACGTACCACCACGCCCAGCTAATTTTTATATTTTCAGTAGAGGCAGGGTTTCATCATTTTGGTCAGGCTGGTCTCAAACTCCTGACCTCAGGTGATCTGCCTGCCTCAGCCTCCCAATGTGCTGGGATTACAGGCGTGGGCCACCACACCCAGTCTGGGTAACATTTTAATCTATTATCCTAGATAGTTACATCCTTGGAGTAATCTACTTAACAGGTACTTTATGTATTTTCACTGTCTGCTAGCATATATTGCTAATTGTCTACTAAATAATGTCTTTCTTTTTGAAGGGAAAACTTTTGTACATATAAGACATAACTGAAACAATTAAAATACGATGAAAGCATTGGAAAAATAAGTACCTAGGTTAAACACAATGGTATTTTAAGAGTTTACCTGTACAGTGGTTCACACCTGTAATCCCAGCACTGTGGAAGGCCAAGGTGGGTAGATTGCTTGAGCCCAGAAATCTGAGACCAGCCTGGGCAACATGGTGAAACCCCATTCTACAAAAAATACAAAAATTAGCTGGGCATGGTGGTGCGTAACTGCAGTCCCAGCTACTTAGGAGGCTGAGGTGGGAGGATCACTTGAGCCCAGGAGTTCGAGGCTGCAGTGAGCTATGATCATGCCACTGCACTCCACCCTGGGTGACAGAGTGAGACCCTGTCAAAAAAAAAAAAAAAAAAAAAAAGGCCAGGTGTGGTGACTTATGCTTGTAATCCCAACACTTTGGGAGGCTGAGGTGGGTGGATCACATGGTCAGGAGATTGAGACCATCCTGGCTAACATGGTGAAACCCCGTCTCTACTAAAAATACAAAAATTAGCTGCGCATGGTGGCACACACCTGTAGTCCCAGCTACTCGGGAGGCTGAGGTAGGAGAATTGCTTGAACCTGGGAGGCAGAGCTTGCAGTGAGCCAAGATCATGCCACTGCACTCCAGCCTAGGCAAAAGAGCTAGACTCCAACTTAAAAAAAAAAAAAAAGAGTTCATAGTCTCAAGAGTGACACTGAAAGACAGAGGAATATGTACCAAGTGCTAAATATACTACAAAACTTACACTTTTATTGTTACATTTCATAGCATAGTCTATATTATAGGATAGCCAGAGATGAAGAATTTATAATTTTAGTGATGCTAAGATCTGAGGTCAAATACCATTTAATTCACATTAATGCAAGAGCTATACATTATGGTCTGCCCCTTGAATGTCTAGGATACCATTTAAAGCAACAATAAAAAAAGATTTTCCAGAACTGGAGGTTACACATACAAAAGACATGTGTAGTTTGAAAGACATGGGGTAAGCGTGACTCTCTTAGGTATAAGGGTCATTAATTGCTTGGGTTTAGAGCTGTCAACTTAAAATAACCAAAAGGGTCAGAGTTCAAAGAGAGTTTATTCAAGTGCAAACTTTGAGATGACCACTCAACCACCCAAGATGCACATATTCCAAAGAATGGAAGCCAGTGTTCCGAAGTGTAGAATCTTGGTACCCTTTATATAGACATAGTTTCAGGAAACATAATAGAATTTCGTGATCTTTCTCTATAACGATTAATGCATAGTTACAATGATCTGATGAACTGAGGTTGTCTTTTTCTTTCAGGAAAGGTATATTTAACATTCCATGCTGAAGATTTTTACATCATCTGGGTTGAATTAGGTGAAGGACAGTAAAGGAGGCAGTTAATCTGGAACAAAGATCAGTGATTGGAAGAGGAAGAAGTCTTGTCTCTGGTCCTTCCCGGTCATTTACAGAACACGAACAATGAGGAAGAGACACGATTTAATTTAAGAAGCAGAAGTTACAGCTACATGCTATGGGACTCAGATCACAGTCACATCTCTCTCAAGGTGTTTTCTGGGTTCTGGCAGCTTTTAAATTTTATTTATTTTCACATAGCTATAGTCTGCCCTCCAAAATGTGCTAGCTGCCCTGAAAATGCACAGCCTTGGCCACATGGGTGATGGCGTCAGAGGCCATGATGGACCTGAATTCGTGATTCTTAACTGGAAGGGCATTCCACCTTTGGTGGGCCAGTAGTGTGTCCTGTTGACGTAGGGAAAGATGTAGTAGAAGATGGTGAGTGGGGAGCGTGGGCTGAGACTGGAGACACATTCTTGTACTGCACTTATTATCATTAGGTGGAGTTTTCTGTGAAACGAAGATGCTCATAACGACCTTTCAGAATGGTTGTAGAGAGTAAATTGATTCAAGCACAGTGCCTCATAAATAGTAAGCTCTTAAGAAATGGTAGCTCTCTCTCTTTTTTTTTTTTTTTTTTTTTTTTGAGACAGTTTTGCTCTGTTGCACAGGCTGGAGTGCAGTGGCGTGATCTTGGCTCCCTGCAACTTCCGCCTCCCCGGTTCTTTTCCTGCCTCAGCCTCCTGAGTAGCTGGGATTACAGGCGCCCGCCACCATGATTGGTTAACTTTTGTATTTTAGAGACAGGGTTTCAACGTGTTGGCCAGGCTGGTCTCAAACTCTGTACCTCAAGTGATCCACCCATCTTGGCCTCCCAAAATGCTGAGATTACAGGTGTGAGCCACCATGCTCAGCCTGGTAGCTCTTTTTAGGGTAATTTATTTTCCAAACTAGTACACTTAGAAAATGAAAAAGTACTAAAATAATACATACAATATAATTTACATATGTTTGAATATAATTTCTAAATGATTTATATATTGACTGATAAATTAGTTTTATTATATGTATAGGCCAATAAAATAGTTCTATTTAAAAACTTTTGAAAATGAAATTCTTTCTAAAAAGTAACAACTATCTATGTATATTAAAGCAAAATAAAAAAATATTTAGTCTTATCAGAATGATGAAAATAACCTAAGTGGTATGATTATTTTTGTTACATAGTACATGCTTAATCAGTTTCTTAGTCTTTTTTTTTTTTTTTTTTGAGACAGAGTTTTGCTCTTGTTGCCCAGGCTGGAGTACAATGGCACAATCTTGGCTCACCGCAACCTCTGCCTCCTGGGTTCAAGCGATTCTCCTGCCTCATTCTCCTGAGTAGCTGGGATTACAGGCATGCGCCACCATGCCTGGCTAATTTAGTATTTTTAGTAGAGATGGGGTTTCTCCATGTTCGTCCAGCTGGTCTCGAACTCCCAACCTCAGGTGATCTGCCCTCCTCGGCCTCCCAGAGTGCTGGGATTACAGGCTTGAGCCACCGCACCCCGCCTTTAGTCTTATCTGTCTCAAATATCATGTCATTTTTCTGACGCTGGCATTTTTTGGAAGAATGCATTTTTTTTCTTTTCTTTTTATTTCTTTTTTTTTCTTTTTTCCAAGACAGAGTGTTGCTGTGTTACTCAGGCTGGAGTGCAGTGGTGCAATCTCGGCTCACTGCAAACTCCACCTCCCAGGTCCAAAGGATTCTCCTGCCTCAACCTCCCGAGTAGCTGAAATTACAGGTGTGTGCCACCACACCCAGCTAATTTTTGTATTTTTAGTAGAGACGGAGTTTTGCCATATTGGCCAGACTGGTCTCGAACTCCTGGCTCCAAGTAATTCACCCGCCTTGGCCTCCCAAAGTGCTGGGATTACAGGTGTGAGCCACTGGGCACAGCCAATACTGCTTTTTTTCTAAAACAGACTTATTTTTAACTTCTCCTTATTCAAGGAGTTTTTTGATGCTCCTTGAATTCTTTGATTAAAATTTCTAACTGATATTGAACAAAACGCACCCTAAATCTAGAGGACTAATTTATGAAAAAGTTCAGTATCATTGGTCAGACACAGGCTGATTTACTAAATAGTTCCAGTGGACGATGGGTAGCAGAAAGGAAATAAAGCTCAGTACTGCCATGCTGAAGTGTTTTGGTTTTTTTTTTTTTGCAATCAACATCAACTTACCAACTTTATATGAAAATTTTGTAGTTTAGTTGGCATCTTCAAAATTTGTAAATTTTTACGAATATGGTTTCATTGCAATTGATACAATAATGCAACTTCTTTGGAGAAATTATGACTCTGTTTACACTGTAACCAACTTCAATTATAGTTCTGCATCTTTAAAATTAGATGCCTTAATTTTTTTTTTTTTTTTTCCCGAGACGGAGTCTCAGCTCCGTCGCCCAGGCTGGAGTACAATGGCACGATCTCAGCTCACTGCAAGCTCCACCTCCCGGGTTCACACCATTCTCCTGCCTCAGCATGCCGAGTAGCTGGGACTACAGGCACCTGCCAACACGCCTGGCTAATTTTTTTGTATTTTTAGTAGAGACGGGGGTTTCACCATGTTAGCCAGGATGGTCTCGATCTCCTGACCTTGTGATCCACCTGGTTTGGCCTCCCAAAGTGCTGGGATTACAGGTGTGAGCCACTGTGCCCCACCTAGATGCCTTAATTTAAGAAGATTTTTTTTTTTTCCCCAGAGACGGAGTCTTACTCTGTTGCCCAGGCTGGAGTGCAATGGCATGATCTCGGCTCACTGCAACTTCTGCCTCCTGGGTTCAAGCAATTCTCCTGCCTCAGCCTCCCAAGTAACTGGGATTACAGGCACGCACTACCACACCCAGCTAATTTTTTTCTGTACTTTTAGTAGAGACAGGGTTTCACCATGTTCGCCAGGCCAGTCTCGAACTCCTGAGCTCATGATCTGCCTGCCTTGGTCTCTCAAAGTGCTGGGATTGCAGGTGTGAACCACTGCGCCTGGCCAAGATATTGTTTTTACCATGATATCATGTTCCACCAAAATGTTTATATAGATTATCACTGCAGAAATAAATACTTTTATCTTAAATATTGAAAATTTAAACTAAATTTATAGCAAGATTCACAATTATGTCAGATATGTTTCATCTTAAACAGACAACAATTCCAGAAGCTTTACATTGATTCCATGAAGTAGATAAAAAAGTTAAACCATTATTGGAATTAATTGATCTTTCTTTCTAGGTGAAGCCTTAGTAACACTGTATAGAATTCTGCTATCAATCTTAACACATTATAGGTTTTGCTTCACTTTTGGTACATGAACACAAAAGCATGAAATAAAAATTGGCAAAGTCAGTGTAGGACAATAATTACTGGATTGAAATGTCGTATGATCACCTTCCATAGCTGCATGTAATAACTTGTAAACTTTAAGTACAGGGTTTCCAAAATAGCTACTAATTTTATTTTTCTTTAAAAAATAGAAACAGGGTCTTGCTTTGTTGCCTAGGCTGGAGTTCAGTGGCACAATTATAGCTCACTGCAGCCTCGAACTCCTGGACTCAAGAGATCCTCCCATGTCAACCTCCCAAGTAGCTAGGACTACAGGTGTGTATCACTACACCTGCCTAGCATTTTTTTTTTTTTTTTCTGTAGAGATAAGGTCTTGCTATGTTTCCCAGGCTGGTCCTGAACTCCTGGCCTCAAGTGATCCTCCCACCTCAGACTCTTAAAATGCTGGGATTGCAGGTGTGACCCACTGCACCTGGCCACTACTAATTTTTGATGTAGATTATAACACTTCAGGCCCACGCCTGTAATCCCAGCACATGGGGAGGCCGAGGCAGGCGGGTCACCTGAGGTCAGGAGTTCAAGACCAGCCTGGCCAATATGGTGAAACACCACCTCTACTAAAAATAGAAAAATTAGCTGGGCGTGGTGGTATGCGCCTGTAATCCCAGCTACTTGGGAGGCTGAGGCAGGAGAATTGGTTGAGCCTGGGAGGCAGAGATTGCAGTGAACTGAGCCCAGATCACGCCACTGCACTCCAGCCTGAGTGACACAGCAAGACTCTGTCTCAAACAACAACAAAACAAACAAAAAACAACCCAAGAAAACAAAAAACTTCTTCAGATTTGTGTTTTGGGGTTTTCATTTGGTTCTGGATATCACTTTGGTGATCACTTTGGTGATTTCATTTTGTTCTGGATATTCATTTGGAGGATATCACCATATGTCCTCCATGGGTGTGGAGAGTAGCAAATGATGACATTTTATGCAATTTCACATTCATCAACTTACTTGAGGATAGAAAAATTCCTCACTTAATATTTTATGAAGTGTAAACTTTCACTTTTATTTATTTACTTTAAAAATTAGAGACGGGATTCTGCTATGTTGCCCAGGCTGGTCTCAAACCCCTTGGGTCAAACAATCCTCCTGCCTTGGCCTCCCAAGTGCTGGGATCACAGGTGTGAGTGATTGAACCTGGCTTAAACTTTCACTTTTGAGCATATTGTTATTGAAAGATTTCTTGCAAAATAAAAAATCACCACCAAATAATAACACAATACTTTTAGATGCACCTCATAGAAGAAATGACCAAATCATTTTGGCCAGATTGGTTTCTCTATGTCCTAAAGGCAGTACTTTCAGCCTTGTTTCCCTGCACATATTCCTCACACCCCTAACCTATGATTTCTCACATATCTCAGGGACCCCAGCAGCTGTGCCTTGGTAGTTGTATGCATTTTATAAACCTGAGCATGGGCCATGGCAGACCTAGTCGGTGAGTCCCAAGGGTTCAGGGCAGCAGCTGTTGGAAAGCTCTCTTGCCACCATAAGTGCTATCCTTGGACACAGAGTTGAACTTGGAGGCTTTTGTCTGAGGGTCTTTTTTTTTTTTGTAAGCAAGTGCCTTGCTGTTTTTGAAAGGGAAACATGTTAGTTCCATTGCACGTGGAAAGGACTGGGGAAAACAGAAATGGGTCAACACTAGCCGCTTAACAGATGTAACTGCATGTAACATCTTGGCTTGTGTCTCATATAATACTAGACAAGACCATGGTGGAAGCTGAAAATATAAAGGGCTACTAAACCAATCCTAGCTTATTTTAGTGCAGATATTAATAGTGACTCTCCATTAAAGTGAAACAATCCAGGGAAATGTTAAAGCAGACAAAACAGCAGGACAATATCCCTAAACCAGTAATGTCCAGGGCAGAAAAAGACTAGTTGTAAGGATGGCATATTATCCCGGGAGTTTTTGCATAAGAACACTAGAGGGCGCTTTAGACTATAATTATGAATCCTGCTTTGATTTACAGAAGGAAACTTACTATATCAGATTGATGTTATAAGTTTCAGCAGTGGATGGTTTATACATTGGTATTCCTAGAACATGGAAAAATGCAATACAGATGTTTTCGTGTTCCCCGTTCCCATGCTGGAGTGGTTACGATAATACTGTTTGTGTTTTACTTCAGATTAAAATCTTCAGAAGTGCCCTTTAGTTGTCAAAAGTGTCAAACATTTGGGATAAAAAAGTCACACATTGTTAGTGAGCAATGAAAATTTAGTATGATTAACGGATTCAGATAACAACTTACTTTGAGTGCTCTTGATGTGCGAGGTATGTTTCCTAAACCTTTTACGCAGGACACACTTAATTTTTTATTACAATTCTATGAGATAGGCAGGACTGTTATTTACACTTTGTAGATGAGGAAACTGAGGCAGTTGGTGTTGAAAAGACTGCCCAGGGTCACATGTCTTGTGCATAGATAATGTACTGTTAACCATTGTATTGTGCAACTGTGCAACACAGTTGTGTGGATAATAATTAGTGAATAATATCTCTATGAATGAATGAATAAATATTATGTTACAGGCCGGGTGTGGTGGCTCACACCTGTAATTCCAGCACTTTGGGAGGTCAAGGTGGGCAGATCACGAGGTCGGGAGATCGAGACCATCCTGGCTAACACATTGAAACCCCCGTCTCCACTAAAAATACAAAAAATTAGCTGGGCTTGCTGGCGGGAGCCTGTAGTCCCAGCTACTCTGGAGGCTGAGGCAGTAGAATGGTGTGAACCAGGGAGGCGGAGCTTGCAGTGAGCTGAGATCGCGCCACTGCACTTCAGCCTGGGTGACAGAGCAAGACTCTGTCTAAAAAAAAAGAATTATGTTACATAGATACTAAGTATATGGGAAAGGAGTAGGGAAAATTGCACTTCATTTTTTTTTTTCCTAGAGGTTGGCCCAATTATTTAATGAATCCCATTTCAGCTCTCAAGAGTCCAGTAGAATCTGCTCAGGGTTGGAAATGGATTCGTCTATGTTACACTATGGTTTACCTGAAAATAGTGAATGGGGGTTCACGGTCACTCAGTCATCCAACTCTTGAGAGTTTGGGCTGGGGATGGAATAGAGGAGCATGAGGAACAAGAGTGGGAGGAATGGGGTCCACTTTTGGAGAAAACAAGAAAAATGCAAGGAGGAAAAATTGCTTCGGCTCCCTGGTGGACTCGTTCTCTAAGACCAACTCAGGAGATGGTAGAGGCTCTCTCTGTGTCCCTCCAGGGGCTGCTCCAGGTGACAAATGTGTCCACCCCTAGTAGAACCAGAGAGTATGAATAGATACTGAAGTCCTGGGACTAAAACCGGTTTCAGTGAGGAATGGGGAAGGTAGGGGTTGGGGAGGAATGGGTGAGATTATCCCCCTATTTAAACATTTCTTTTTTTTTATTATTATTATGGTAAAATATACAAAATATAAAATTGACCATTTCACCAGTTTCACGTGTGCAATTCCTTGGCAATAAGTAATTCACAATGTGAATTACTTTTTCTTTTCTTTTTTGTTTTTTTAGACAAGATCTCGCTCTGTTTCCTAGGCTGGAGTGCAGTGGCACTATCTTGGTTCACTGCAGCCTCGACCTCCTAGATTCAAGCGATCCTGTCACTTCAGCCTCCTGAGTAGCTGGGATCACAGGTGTGCGCCACCATCCCTGGCTAATTTCTGTATTTTCTGTGGAGACAGAGTCCCACTGTGTTGCCCAGGCTGGTCTTGAACTCCTGGGCTCAAGCAACTCTCCTGCCTCAGCCTCCCAGAGATGCTGGGATTACAGGCATGAGCCTCTGTGCCCAGCCTGTGAATGACTTTTTCATAATCACAAATAGCAACTCTCCATTTCCTTCTCTCCCCAGCCTCTGGCAGTCACCATTCTACTTTCTGTCTCTGATGAATTTGACCACTCTCGGTACCTTGTGTAAGTGGAATCATGCAGTATTTGTCCTTCTGTGACTGGCTTATTTCATGCAGCCTGATGTCCTCCAGGTTCATCCATGTTGAAGCACGTGTCAGAACTTAATTTTTTGGTCAATGTTAGAAGACTGGAGAGGAGATGGGAGGACATGGTTGGGCTTGCACTCCTTGGGTGGCAGTGGGAGAAAGACAGTAGGTGTGGGATACCTTTCTCCTGCCCTTCAGGAAATATCGTGCTTCCTTCCAAGGCCAGCAAGTGGTGTGACTGATCAGGCAACAGAAAACCAGCCTCCCATTCCTGAAACCTATCCCCCATTCCTTCTCCATACTGCCTAATATACACAGACTTGGAGACTGGTTTGATTTAACAATGAGAGTGCATGGGGGAATTGAGGTGGGGAGAAGATGCTGTCAATTATTTACTTCATTAAGTATTACTGTAATGTGGATTAGAATATCAGATCATTTTCCAGCTCTGTCCACCCCAGCTGAACTAATGAAGCAGGAATTATAGAGTTGGAGTGGAGAGTAGAGAAGGGATGCCATTTTGGGCATGTATATGGCAGGCTCATACCACACCATGTGAGCCCCAGGAATCCGGGGAGAATGGGAGAAAGAAGGAGAAGCAGGTGTTTTTGACAGCCCCCAGCTAACTTGGGGTTCTAGTACCAGAGCAGCTAACAATGCTGCCCTGATGGGAAGTGAAGGGGAGCTGGGTGTGAGTGTTCACTGTGTGCCTTTCACAGGATACATCTACCTGGTGGGTGGCCTAAAGCCTACTTGTCCAATCTGTGACCAGGAGGGCTCTCTCATGGGAACCTTGTTTATACTGGCAGGTACCCATGTGGCTCTTGTCTGATTGGGTCCAGTTTATGCCTGTCTGACTGTCACTCTAGTGCTGGGAGCCTGACTTTGTGTTCTCCTTGGTGTCCTGGAGAAAATCAGGCCTGGGGCAGCCTCTAGTTCTTCAGATGGAAGGTGCAAATTCAGTACAGTACCCTAATAGCAATCAGGTCCGAAGATTTTCACTTAAACAGTTCCTGGGCAGGGAGAGCATCATGAGTCTTTGGTCCCTCGGTCATGTGTGTGTGTGTGTGTGTGAGAGAGAGAGAGAGAGAGCGAGAGAGAGCGAGCAACTAGCAGTATATTTTGCATAATACAGTGTGGGTCGTTTTCAGTTCAAGGGTAAATGCATGAATGGTGCTTTTACAGGAAGCAGTGGGAAAGTGGGGAGCCCAGTGGGCTAGCGGTGGAAATGTCTCTAAGTTCTTATCTCTGGCCACCAGCTCCAGCCATTTGGGTGTGATGTAGAAAAGAGAAAAAAGCAAGGACAGAGGAGCACCAGGACCAGATGGGATATGCCCCTTACGCACCCAGCTGCTGTCCTTGAACGCATTTAAGGGCTCTAGCTCACCTGGAGTTTTGAAGAGAATGGGGAAGAGCTAGATTTTGCAGACTTCCTCTCTCCTTGGCAGAGTCTCTGGTGATAAGAGACATAGAAGTTGTTTCCAAGGCTGGGGTAAAGCAATGCAAAACATAATTTATTTGTGGAGACAGTTTATGTTCCATTCAGCTGTAAGTCATGATGGCCATGACTCTGGGAGACTGTCTTATAGGTTTATATAATTTGACACTCATAGAAGGAGGGGCCTCCTTTTACCCAAATGTTGTTCTTTCCTAGCTTTTTATCCTGGGATTCGTTGGTAAAAAAGCAGCCAGCATTGACTGAATTATGTGTGGAGTCGGGAGACAGGAAGGAGGTTTCTAGGTCTGTATTGCTGACCTAATTCTGTATTGTGTTTTCAGCTTTGCTGACCTAATTCTGCATTATGTTTTCATTGAATGAGCTGATTATTTTTATATCCCTTTCTGGTAACTGAATTACCTTTACTACTTTCAGTTTTTCCATGTCCCAACTTGCCACATTTTACATGCACTTGCAAATTCACTCCTTAAGCTGTTTTTCATTCTTTCAACCCAATAGGAATAATATTGCCTGCTTATTATTTGAATAGCAGGGTTGCCGCTGGTATTATGAACTCGCTGGTCTTGAGCATAATTTGTATGTGTAATAAGTTAATATTTGTTGTCAAGGCTTTAAAGGGGCTGTGTCTTTGGTGTTGGATTTTAAGAGTTAATGAACCAATGGAATCTTTTTACTTTTATTGCTTTCCTTGGGTGATTAGATATGCATCATCAGACCTGGTTTGCTTTCACCAACCCTGAAAACAGGTTCCTTGTTAAACAAGTCAGTTACTTGTTTCTGAAAGTTACATTGACCACATACTGTGATGACTGGCATTGTTTTTTGGGTTTTGGTTTCAATGTGAAAAAATTACTTAAAAAATGTTCTCTTTACATTTTGAAATTGTGATACTCAGCTTGTGATTAGCACTGGCATTTGAGGAACATTCTAAATTCAATCTCTGAGGCATGTTGGTTTCTTTGTTTCTAACACTTGTCCAATTATGCCTGATTTCCACTGGTAAGACATAATAACTCTTTTGTGCAAATTGGATGTTTGTATCACTTCCCTGCTTTTTAGTAAACTTTGAAATTCTTTTCAATTGCAAAGATAAGTGGGAATAGTAACTGGATTAAGCATGGCTTTTTGTTTGTTTTTGAGAGACCATAGCCTTGACCTCCCAGGCTCAAGTGATCCCCCTGCCTCAGCCTCCTGAGTAGCTGAGACCACAGGTGCAAAGCACCAGCCCAGCTAATTTTTTTTTTTTTTTTTTTTTTTAGAGATGAGGTCCTAGTGTGTTGCCCAGGCTGGTCTTGAACTCCTGGCCTCAAGTGATCCTCCTACCTCTGCCTCCCAAAGTGCTGGGATTATGGGTGTGAACCACCATGCTCAGCTAGCTTTTAAAAATTATGAGCAGGAGGCAGGTGGATCATCTGAGGTCAGGAGTTCAAGACCAGCCTGGCCAACATGGTGAAACCCCATCTCTACTAAAAATACAAAAAGTCACTCGGGAGGCTGAGACGGGAGAATTGCTTGAACCTGGGAGGCAGAGGTTGCAGTGAGCTGAGATTGTGCCATTGCACTCCAGCTTGGGAGATAGAGTGAGACTTCATCTAAAAAAAAATAAATAAATAAAAATAATGAACAGGACATCATTGCTTGAAAATTATTTTCTAAAAATCAGGACTTCCAAAAATAATGGTTCGTATGAAAGTATTAAGCCCTTCTTGTTGCAGACCTTGTGGGTGTGATTGATTTATGTGTGAGAAGACCATGCTAAATGTAAATAAGTACATTTAGTAACTCTTTAAGGAACAATTACTTCCTTTTCCCAGGAAAAATTTATTTTACAAGAAGTGATAAAGTGAATATTTTGTAAGAAGTATCATTTTAAAATTATTTAATGTGATTTTTTGGCACATCAAATGTGCAAATATAGTATTTGTATTTCTCTTTCCTGTTACTGAAGAGAAAAATAACTGTAGTGAAGAAAGCAGAAGAAAGGTCTTTCTGGTCTCTGCCCTTTCCTCTGACTGTATTTCTTTGCTGTAGCTGTATTAACTGAGTAGTTTGCTCTAATTACATAGTTCATCTTTGCAGCAGCCTCAACTGATTCAGTTTAAAATCAGATTAAAACAAAACTTCCTTCTCCTTGTGTGTGCAACCCCATAATTTAGACTGTTCTGAACTTTTAAAAGAATGCTTAGCCAGTTTTTTTTCTCCAACCGTAATTTGATATAATTTCCTTAAAAAGCAAGAAAATTGTGCCACATTTGAAGATCCTAGATGTAGTTGTCCAGGGGCTGTTTCTGATGATCAGGAGAAATTAAGTGGACCACCATGTAGTGTTTTCTTGTGTGAGTGGTGGAGAGAGCCAGGGGAGGGAGATGAGGGGTTCGTCTTAAACAGCTCAGCAGGAAGAGCCGGCAGAATTGGGATTCTGCATCTTTGACCTTTTAGCGTTTCAGTGGGTCTTTGTTTTTATATGGACTTTTCCCTCTACTCCATTTTCTTCTTGTTTTTTTATATAAACTTTTACAAAAAATTAGTAATATTTAGATGCCCTCTGAGCTTTGGAAAGGCATTTTTGTTTGTTTGTTTCTGTCCCTTGGGTACATTTAGTTCTGCTGTATCTACATCAGAAAAACCCTAAGTGTAATAAAGCACGCGAAGTATTAAATTATCTCAAGTTCCTTCTTGAGTCACTTCAGCTGTGGAGTTTCTCTTCCTCTTGCTACTTAGAAAATTGGGGCCTTTGGCTGGAGAATCACTTGAACCCGGGAGGCGGAGGTTGCAGTGAACCGAGATTGCGCCATTGCACTCCAGCCTGGGCGACAAGAGCGAAACTCTCTCTCAAAAAAAAAGAAAATTGGGCTTTGGAATCAAAGAGTCCCCAAGCCACAAAAAGCTCCACCATAGCTCCAAGTCCTGCAAACCAAACGACTTTCCACTTCCCCATGTAAGTCCGGCATTTGGTTTATGGTTTGGTAAACGCTGAAAGGAGGAGCTTTGGCGTCAGCAATTGTCAGAAGGAAACTTAGCACTAGCTCCACAGCATAGCAGAAAGAGAACTATGTCAACTCGAAGATTTATATTAAATAGAGAAACAAGGGACTGGTTTAGATATATAGGTGACTTGCATGAAGGAAGTTTGGGGTGGCGATTAAGGCCAGATCATTGGCTTTAGATAAATCTGATTCAAAATCTGGATGAGCATTATTAACAAGTCAGAAAAACAGTAGATGTTGGTGTGGATGTGGTGAAAAGGGAAGACTTAGACACTGCTGGTGGGAATGTAAATTGGTATGGAAAACAGTATGCAGATTTTTTTTTTTTTTTTTTTGAGATGGAGTCTCGCTCTATCGCCCAGGCTGGAGTGCAGTGGCCTGATCTTGGCTCACTGCAAGCTCCACCTCGTGGGTTCACGCCATTCTCCTGCCTCAGCCTCCCCAGTAGCTGGGACTACAGGCACCTGCCGCCACACTCAGCTAATTTTTTGTATTTTTAGTAGTGATGGGGTTTCACTGTGTTAGCCAAGATGGTCTCGATCTCCTGACCTCATGATCCGCCTGCCTCGGCCTCCCAAAGTACTGGGATTACAGGCGTGAGCCACCGAGCCCGGCCGCAGATTTTTTAAAGAACTAAAAGTAGATGTCTCATCTGATCCAGCAATCCCACTACTGGGTATCTCCCTAAGGAAAAGTAAGTCATTATATGAAAAAGACACATGTACCATGTATTTACAGCAGCACGATTCACAATTGCAAAGATGTGGAACCAACCTAAGTGCCCATTGACCAATGAGTGGATAAAGAAAATGAGATATATATACACCATGGGATACTACTCGGCCATAAAAAAGAATGAAATAATGTCTTTTGCAGCAACTTGAATGGAGCTGGAGGCCATTATTCTAAGTGAAGTAACTCAGGAATGGAAAACCAAATACTGTATGTTCTCATTTATAAGTGGGAAGTAAGGCATGTTCACACAAAGGCATACAGAGTGGTATAATGCACGTTGGAGACCCGGAATGGGGAGAATGGGTGTGGGGTGAGGGATAAAAAACTAGATATTGGGTACAATGTACACTACTCAGGTGACAGGTACACTAAAATCTCAGACTTCGCCACTATACAATTCATCCATGTAGCCAAAACCACTTGGACCCCAAAAGCTATTAAATAAAAAAAAATAAAGTGAGAAATGTAAAAAGAAACACAAAACAACACCCCACAGGACCTGGCTGAGCCATTGACTAGCCAGGTGACCTTGACCTAAGAGTTTTTCATCTATAAAGATAATATATAATGTTTAAGGGGGTTATTGTGGGAATAACATACCTATTGTGATGTCTAACACAAAGTAAGTCCTCAGTAATGGGTTATTTTTCATCAATATTTTGTCATGTGTGTGCAAACTGAGAAATAGACATTGCAGATTTCTTTGTGGCTGTCTAGTTGAAATAAGAATGATGGATATTGTCTTCAGCATTAAATGTACCCACAGATACGGTAAATTGATGTGATATTCAGTGGTGTTGATATGCTGGAGGCAATTCTCCCACCTTCTGCCTGATGAACCCCTGGTTTTCCTTTAAACCCCACTATTGGTCAGTATCCCTGACCCTCCAGATAGCTCTTTCCTCTCCTCTGTGTTGCCTTTGTACCCAGGCCACTAGTCTGTTGTTACTTTTATCATGGAGTTCCTGTGTTCTTCCTCCTGGACTGTGAACATTTGAGACTGGGATTATTTTATCCATATTCTCCCTCCTCCCACCCACTGTCTAGCACAGGACCCGGCATATCCATTAGTTGGATTGAAATGGATTCAATTTAATGGAATCAAATCCTGTATAAAAAACAGGGTCATACCAAATATTTGGGGCTCACAAAGTTGTTGGCAGAGTCTGTGAGGTGCCCCATTTTACAGCCTTGTTTTTGATTCCAGGTCCCCATCTTAGCCAAGCACCAGATTATCACATTTGATATCATTCAAGACTCATAAATGTCATTGCAGACAAACAACGTGGTGGCATTCAGCTGCCAGCAGATGTCAGATTTCTTGAGGCTTTACAGTTGGATTTGCTATTCTCTGGGATATGAACAGCTGTATGGTTCAGGCTTCTGGAATTAAGACAGCCAATGTAACAATAGGGAATAAGAGCTCAGGTATAAGTCAGGAATCATGCTCAGATGTCATGGATTGCCTGGTGAGAATGTCCAAATGGATTTAATACTTTATCTTGACCAGGTGCAATTCCAGCACTTGGGGAGGTTGAGGTGGGAGGATTGCTTGAGCCCAGGAGTTCAAGACCAGCTTGGGCAACAAAGTGCGATCCTATATCTACAAAAAATAAAAAATAAAAAAATTAGCTGGGTGCGGTGGTTCATACCTGTAGTCCTAGCTAGCTACTTGGGAGGCTGAGGGGGGAGGATCGCTTGAGCTTAGGATTTTGAGGCTGCAGTGAGTTATGATCATGCCACTGTGCTCCATTCTGGGAAAGAGTGAGACCCTGTCTCAAAAAGAAAAAAAAACAAAACCTTTAACTGCCAATAGGAGTATTTCTTTATTCACAGCCTCTATCGATGCACAGGATTACTTTTGTATCCTTTAGTATCCTTTTTAATGGAAATAAGTTATTCCCCTTATGGTGCCCATTGCTATTATTTCCTTTTATAATTATAATAAAAATAATTTTGTCATATAGAGAAGGATGGTGTTACAAATTAATTTACATGAGGTCAAATTTTCTAGATAGGCTACTGCTTCTGGGATAATTTTCTGCATAAACTTTGCCATCTCTAATAACTTCCCTTATACTCCTATACTCAAGTAAGCGAATCCTGCTTTTATATAATGACATGTTTCTGGAAAACTCGTATGTAATCAGAATCTTTGGAAAACATTTAAAATACTTTATTTTGAACATGTGAGCTATCCATTTTCTTTTCAACAGGTATACACCCCAGTTACCGTCTCTTCTTTTTTATTCTTTTTTTTTTTTATTTTATTTTTTTTGAGACGGAGTCTTGCTCTGTCGCCCAGGCTGGAGTGCAGTGGCTGGATCTCAGCTCACTGCAATCTCCGCTTCCCGGGTTTACATCATTCTCCTGCCTCAGCCTCCTGAGTAGCTGGGACTATAGGTGCTCACCACCTTGCCCGCCTAGTTTTTTGTATTTTTTTAGGAGAGACGGGGTTTCACCGTGTTAGCCAGGATGGTCTCAATCTCCTGACCTCGTGATCCGCCCGTCTCGGCCTCCCAAAGTGCTGGGATTAAAGGCTTGAGTCACCGCACCCGGCCCTTTTTTATTCTTAAAACAGAAAGAAGCGAGAAGCTCCCATAAAGGGATATTTGGTGTTCTGGGCAAAGGATGTCAGATGCTTCTCCCACCCATCAGATACCTTGTTTTGGTTAAGGGAGGCATAGCTTAGCTCCTTTTGTCCCCAGAATAACTTTGTTCCAACCTCATGGGTCCTCCTTGGTCCTAAAGACAGTTTTAGATGCTGTCAGATAACACCACATGTACAACTTCTGCTTGCCATAACTTTGAAGTCACAGGCCAGCTTCTACCCAGCTGGAACCAACAGAGCAAAAGGTTACCTGCCAAAGGCCATCCAGGAACCACTTAGGCCAAAGATAAAGACATGATTTCTCTGATGCAACCTGAGGACAGGGTAGATGCAAATCATATCAAGAAACAGGCTTTGGGCATGGTGACTCACGTCTGTAATCCTAACACTTTGGGAGGTCGAGGCAGAGGATTACTTGAGGCCAGGAGCTCAAGACCAGCCTGGGCAATATAGCAAGACCCGATCTTTACAAAAATAAATAAATAAAAAGCTGGGTATGGTGGTACATGCCTGTAGTGCTAGCTACTCAAGAAGCTGAGGCAAGAGGATCAGTTGAGCCTAGGGGTTCAAGGTTACAGTGAGCTATAATCATGCTGCTACACTCCAGTCTGGGTGACAGAGCAAGACTCTATCTCTAAAAACCTAAAAAATAAATTAGAAACAGGCATATAATATGTGCTTGAATAATATGTGTCGGCTAAATGAATGAGTGCCTCACTGTTACTGGTAAAATCAACTAGGAATTTCTGAATGTCCCTTAGACTGTTCTTAAGGAGTCATACCATCAAATTCTTAGATTCCCTTCATAGCCACATGCTTAGATATAGTCACTGCATTCAGTTGAAAATTTTCCCAAATGTATTTTCACAAGAGCTCTTTTAAGAGTGGTTTAGATAGAACTTCTCTGTAATTCATTCTAGTTGTTCAAAGTATGAAAGTAGTACCTATAATGGGATGCCTTGCCATCTGGATATCACTGCCACACTGTTATAAGCCAGCCTTCCCCCAGATCCTTTCATTTTGCTTGCTTTGCTTAGTTCAGGTGAAGCATCCCTGCCCTTGGCCTCTTCCCACAGAGCCAACTTTCTGCTGGATGGCAGTAAGAGAGACGCTCTTCCGAGCACAAGCATCAGCCGAAGTGTGTGCCACTGTCTCACATAAAACCAAGATGTTTCCTGAAGATGTTTAAGGAGAGCAATTAATTGTGTGAATTTCAGGCTAGTGGGGGGAAATTGTGTGGCATTTTCAGAGGAAATTTTGGCTTTGGCCTTAGAAAGATCAGGATATAAATCTGGCTCCTGAAGTTTATTTGGCAGCTGATCTTGAGCCCAAGCCCTCTGAGAGTCAGTTTCCTCATCTTAAAAATGGGAATAATGATTCTAATTGGCAGGATTGATTGTTTATTTATGTATTATTTTTATTTTTTTGAGACAGAGTCTCTCTCTGTAACCCAGGCTGGAGTGCAGTGGCACGATCTCGGCTCACTGCAACCTCTGCCTCCTGGGTTAAAGCGATTGTCCTGCCTCAAACTCCCAAGTAGCTGGGAACACAGGCATGTGCCACCACACCTGGCTAATTTTTGTATTTTTAGTAGAGACAGGGTTTCACCATGTTGACCAGGCTAGTCTCAAACTCCCGACATCAGGTGATCCACCTGCCTTGGCCTCCTAAAGTGCTGGGATTACAGGCGTGAGTCACTGTGACCAGCCCGGCAGCGTTGTTTAGTTTAGGTGGAATAACAGATGTTAGCATGCCTAGCATCATATTATAGGCTCTATTGATTGGCAGGTATAATTGTGGTGTATAGAGCCATTTTAAGCTTCTCTGAAGTTATATTCTGTACATGAGTTTCTGCCTGGATAGCTGATGCCAATAACTGGTTTCCCTTGGAGTTAATAGGAAAACTCTTTCAGTCAGAATTGGTATCCAGACACTTAAGGATCATTAGTCTGGATGTTGGTTTTATTATTTGCTTCATGTAGGTTGTTTTATTATTCTAAAATTATCTCCTTTGGATTTATTGGCGTCTCCCCCAGTGTATGTGATGCTGACCACAGAGTAACTTGATGGTTCAAGGGATGAGGCATTCACTTGGAGGCAATAGCTTTTCCCTGAAAGGAGGTCAATGTTTATTCTTAAATAAAGGGGTGGTTTTACATATGTTCATAATAAAGGCAAGAAAGTATTATTTTGGATGTATATTGAAAGTATATATTTGTATATTGAAAGTATATATTCAAAGTATATTTGAAAGTGTATTTCTAGACCCTTACATTTACATGTACAAGGGCCGAGAAACTGCCCTAAAGGAGGCACACAATTATAACTTGAGTATATGTTAAGATGATAAGCCTTAGGTTTTTCTACTTGCAGGGCTTGTGGGTAGAGGGGGGAACTATTATTTCTCCTTACATGAAAAACCCCAATTAAAATGTTAAGGAGCTTTAGAAGCCCCTGCTAAAGGCTCTGAGAAGATGATCTGGACTGTTTGTTAACTCATTCATCCAGTGTACTTAATTCCTTTTGGCTAAGGGGGAATTTTTTTTTTCCCCTTAATTTCCACACTAAATGAAACACTTAGACTCTGGTATCTGGTTTTCATGAATGAATATGACAGCTGCAAAAGCCATTTAATTTGCCTGTCAGTTTCTTTATAAAATGAGGGAGCTGGACCAGGCAGTCTTCTGCGCCACCATTCTCTGAATTATAATGCAAATCGGAAGGTTTGAATGACTATGCAACATCTGTCAGTCACTCCACACGCTTCAGACGTCTGGCCTCTAGGAAACTGTAAACTTCTAATATTCAAAGGGAAGAAGTTGTTTAAACTGTGATACATAGGGTGAAAAAGCAGTAAGAGAATTTTGAGTTTTCACTTTTTTTTTTTTTTTCTTCTCCACCAGCAAGTCATTGCTGCTTCATAAAGTTTAGAAAATGTTTCTGTTGGGTTGTTCTGGGTGCCTTCTCAGGAATGTTGTGCTTTTCTGTGATAGAGAATGTGCTATGTTGGCTGGGTGCGGTGGCTCACACCTGTAATCCTAGCACTTTGGAAGGCCAATGCAGGCGGATCACTTGAAGTCAGGAGTTCAAGACCAGCCTGGCCAACATGGTGAAAACCTCTCTCTACTGAAAATACAAAAATTAGCTGGGTGTGGTGGTGTGCGCCTGTAATCCCAGCCACTCAGGAGACTGAGGCAGGAGAACTGCTTGAACCCAGGAGATGGAGGTTTAGCGATGCCGTCTCAAAAAAAAAAAAAGGAAAAAGAAAAGTGAGCAAGAGAGAACATGCTGTGTTAAAAACTTTTTCCTGTTCCATGGAGTTTTTGTTTTTGAGATGGGGTCTCTGTCACCCAGGCCGGAGTACAGTGGTGCGATCATAGCTCACTGCAACGCTGAACTCCTGGGCCAAAGGGATCCGCCTGCCTCAGCCTCCTGAGCAGCTGGAACTACAGGTTCATGCCACCATGACTGACTGATTTTTAAAATTTTCTGTAGAAACAGGGTCTCGCTTTGTTGCCCAGACTGTTCTATGGAGATTCTTAAAACTCTGCCCACTGGCAGCCTACTACACTATTTTCTGTAGGTTTTGTTACAAATTTGCTTCATAAAGCTTAAAAATGCAAAGATCAAGTAGTCTGGAATTAATTTGTAATTGACATAAGTTCAGACTTTCTATCAAATTTGACTTCCTCTTCTATTTTTAAAATGCCACTAGTTTTTATTATATATTTTGGTGGTAACTTTGAGAGAAACACTTTGAGGAAAACATATTACCTTTCCCAAGAGTTTACAAAGAATACATATATCACATTTTAACAGTTAATGAAATGCTTTACTCATACTTTAACTCATTTAACCTTCACTTAAATTGATTTAAAGCCTCACAACACATTTATAAGGTTAAACATTGTTATATTGATCAACTTTTTATGGATTAGGAAATGGAGATGTAGGAAGGTTATGTTAAAAGGGAAACTTTAGACAAATTAAATTTAGCAGAGCTTAATTGAGCAATGGATGATTCGAGACTAGGGCAGCCCCCAAAACCCGAACAGGGTCAGAGCACTCTGGCCTGCAATGTGGTCAGGTGGCATTTATGGACAGAAAACAGGAGTGAAGTACTGAGACCACTGGATTGGTTGCAGCTCAGCGTTTGACTTAGTTGAAGATGGTCTGGTTAGTTGGCTCCCTATGATTGACTGAAGCATGGTGGTTGTGGTTGGCTGAGATTCAGTCATTTTTTTTATAAAAGCATACAGATGAGAAAATGAGTCTTAGAAAGGCCAAGCCGTTTCCTAGGAAACCATGGCTAGTACGTGATGGCACAGTGATGCTCAGTGGGAACTGTGACACCACTCTCCTGGGTTTCTTTTTTTTTTTTTTTTTTTTTGAGATGGAGTCTTGCTCTGTCGCCTAGGCAGGAGTGCAGTGGCACGATCTCAGCTCACTGCAACCTCCACCTCCCAGGTTCCAGTGATTCTCCTGTCTCAGCTTCCTGAGTAGCTGGGATTACAGGCGCCTGCCACCATGCCCGGCTAACTTTTTTATTTTTAGTGGAGGTGGGGTTTCACCATGTTGGCCAGGCTGGTCTTGAACTCCTGACTTCAGGTGACCCACCCGCCTTAGCCTCCCAAAGTGCTGGGGTTACACGCATGAGTCACCGCACCTGGCAGACTCCTGAGTTTCTTAGGTGAGTGTCTTTAAGTGAGATGCCTCTCTTATGTCTTTTCAACTAAGCAATGTATATAAGTACCAGATGAATGTGAATGTGAAAAGACACTTGGGTGTTTGCTTGAGTGTCTAATTAAATTCCCTTTATTTGTATGGCTTTAGACAAGGATATTTCACAAATGCATGTAAGTTTGGTTTTCACCTTAGGCAACTTCCATTCTTTTCACAAATGTTTATTGAATATTTATGTTCCATGCAGCATATTAGGCACAGTAGTGAACAACTGTAGACACAATCTCCCCTCCTGTGACATATTTGTCTAGAGTCATAGACAAATAGGTCTTTAAATACCATGTACTATTTGCTGTCATGAGGATTTGTCCAATTTGGGAGAAAGGTTAACTTCCTTAAGCCAACAAGTGTTTTCCACAGCATTTTTTTTTTTTTTTTTTTTTGAGAATTCACCAGATTTATTGCTCATGGACGTACATCAAATAGTTCTTAGAAACAATAAATGTGTTTTTCATTAGATATGCCTGGGAATGTACTAAACATTTGGTGGTGTTTCTTGCTTTGAACATTCAGTGAGTTGCAAGCAGGTATTGGCGTTGTTTGCCAACAGAGAAGTCATCCTCAGCAGAGCACATAAAGGAGATTATGACTTTATAATATATGAAGGGAAAACAATAGGTATGGATTTTAAGTAGATTACACTAAAGGTGGGAAAGGTGAGTACAATTCCCCTTGAAGCAATGTTAAATTACAAATGCTGTCTACTATTATTTCTTGGATGAAGGAAGTTAAAAAAAAAAAACTTGAAACATTAGTTCTGATTTTTCCAGTATACATGGTCTACTTAGTCCTACGTGTCCAGGGAAAATAAAACATATAATGGAAGGTTTGAAAAATAATAAACTCATCCATCAGCTTCAATCAGGCTATTTTGGGTAATGCTTGCTTTACAAATTTGCAGATAAATCATGGTAGGAATCAATAAAAAAGAATGAAGTGCAGGACAATTTTAAATATTATTATTTATTGCCATCAGTGAAAGTCACTGCCTGTGTTTCCTTTTGTTCATTGGACCCTCTTTTAGGCATGACTGCATTTCACCTCCTTATCCACTCTCCTCACTCCTGTGATGCTGTCACTCACACTTGACCTAACTTACTTGCTCTTGGCATTGTAAGGGAATGCGTGTCTGGTAGAAATCCTAGCATCTCTATCTTTGCTTTGGTTAAGGGTGGAATTCATCTCCAGAATTGTATACCTTCCGGTTCCAATGCTGTTGGGCCCAAAGCTGTCCGTAACCCACACAACACCACCCAGTGGCTTATATTCTAGGATCAGAGCTATAAAATCCAGAAGGCTCATGATGCTGCAGGTTCTCTGCCAGCCCATCTAGACATCCCTGCTACCGTCTGAGCTTTTGTATTCTTCCAAAAATCTTATTGTTGGCCGGGTGCAGTGGCTCATGCTTGTAATCCCAGCATTTTGAGAGGCCAAGGCTGGTGGATCACTTGAGGCCAGGAGTTGGAGACCAGCCTGGTCAACATGGCAAAACCCTGTCTCTACTAAAAATACAAAAATTAGCCAGGCATGATGGTGTGTGCCTGTAATCCCAGTTACTCAGGAGGCTGAGGCATGAGAATCACTTGAACCTGGGAGGTGGAGGTTGCAGTGAGCTGCGATCATATCACTGCACTGCAGCCTGGGTGACAGAGCAAGACTCTGTGTAAAAACAAAACAAAACAAAAACAAACAAACAAAGCAACAAAACACCCAAAATGTTATTGTTGAAACCCTAACCCCTAAGGTGATGGTATTTGAGGGTGAGGCCTTTGGGAGTTGATTAGAGTATGGGAGCAGAGTCCTCACGAATGGGATTCATATCACTATAAAAGAGACGCCAGAGAACTTGCTGCTTCTGTCTTCTGCCTTGTGCAAACACGAGAAGTCAGTACCTATGAGCCAGAAATTGGGCCCTTACCAGACACTGAGTCTGCCTTGATCTTAGACTTCCCAGCCTCCAGAACTGTGAGAAATAAACTTGTTGTTTATATGCTACCCAGTCTGTGGTATTCTGTAATAGCAGCCTGAATGGGCTAAGATTCTCTCCTTCTCCACTTCTCTGGGATTTGTCTTCGTGCATGTAGCCCTGGGTTTTTTAGACCCTTTCTGTTTAGCCATTGGGCATAGAGTCCAGTATTGCTAAGGCCTCACTCAGTATGTGCCCTGTGCCCCGGACCTCCAGAACCCTGGAGCTCAGGCAAACTTCCTTGAGGCTGAACTATAGTGTGGCTCTTCTTAGACAGATGGGTTGTTTGGGATTGGTATCAGGTGATGTCCCTAAGCAGGTAGATAGGAAAAAGCTGGTGTTTAACAGCCACTTACCACTGTTTTCCTTAAAGACAGTCTCTTCAGGCCACTGGCCAAATGTTTAAAGTCCTTGGAGTAAGGCACTGGGTTTGTAGCTCCTTTCTACCCCTGTGCCACTACTCAGGAAGAAACCTAAGGCAAGACAAGGAAATTGTGTTGTGTTTCCCTGCATGAGTTAGAGACATCAGATTCTTTTTAAAGGCAGCATCATGTCTTGTCATTCCTTAAAGTGGGTGGACCTCAGCTATTTGTCCTGACTTGTCGAGATTTGCCCTGAGAAGCAGTATGTCTGAATGAAACTCCTGTCCCCTACTGAGACCTCAGGAAGCCCTGTCTTTTCTCTGAGCCAAAGATCTTCACAGCTCCACCACCTCTAAAAATCCTTTTACAGCCAGCCACAGTCACCCTCTGCCCGGCCTCCTCTCGCCCCAGCACGTACCTGGCTCTTTCTTCAGTCTCCAGCCTGCCAAATCAACTTGGAAGGTTTCTTTGGCTGCTTTATTTGTTTTTGTTTTTTGCATGGTGCTCTACGCTATGCAAAACAGTTTGGCTCTCTCCATCACTGAGTGAGGCAGTATAGTGTGTTCATGACAATAGGGATTATATCTGACTTGCAGATTAAGTGAAGTAATATCCGTAAAGCCCCAAGCCCAGCACTTGGTATATATGGTAGGGATGTAATAGACACTAACTTGCTTGATCCTTTCTTTCTCTCCCTCTCTCTCTCTCTGTGTGTGTGTGGGGGTGTGGGTGTGGGTGTGTGTGTGTGTTTCTGGCAACAAGTGATGTGTGGACAGGCTCTTCAACTTTTGCTTGGTGAGCAGCATGACAGTGTTACGATTAAGAGAGCAGACCTTGGTCCTCCACTGTTTGGGTTCAGATTCATTCTCTAGGTAACTTTAGCTTTGACTAAGGAAACTTAGCCAATTTACTTAGCCTGTATGCCTCCATTTTTTAAAAAGTCTGTAGAATTAGCACTAAGAATAGGTCCTAATCATAGCACTGTTATGAACGTTAAATTAGTTAATAGATGAAGTGCTTATGATACCATGTCCCTGATATGTAGCACTAAGTGTTAAATCTGGGAGAAATGTCCTGTTATATTAGCAATAAAAGTGGGGCCACAGAGGCCATGCTGTATAAAGCAGTGGGCTTTCATTCCTATGCAACATCAAGGGAGGTGAGTTCCCTCTCTTTGGGAAGACCTAGGTCAGACTGAAGCTAAATTCATGGAATAGGGGCTTCAAAACTGGAGTCAAAAATCCCTTGAGTTGTCTCAAAAAAAAAAAAAAAAAAAGCCTTTGAAGCAGGTTTGCTGGGATCAGTGTTTCTGACTCAGTTGAGTTAGACAGACACATTTCTCAAACCCCATCATAAGAATCACCTGGGGCACTTGTCAGACACACCGACTAGGGCCTTGCCCCAGACCTACTGAATCAGAGACTTCAGGGAGGGGCCTTGGAATCTGATGTCTAACAACCTACACAAATAGAAACACTACGTCGCCCGGGAAGCTTAAGAAAATGCCTGTTGCCTGGGTCTCATGCGCTGGATGTTCTGATTTGATTGTTTTGGGATTTTCGCATACAGGCATGGGAAGTTTTTTGGTTTTTTGTTGTTGTTGTTGTTGTTGTTTTAGAGCTTCTCAGCTGTATCTAATGTGAGCCAGGTTGAAAACCACTAAAATCATATATAAGTCAGTATTTTTCAGAATCTGTTGGGGGTGCGTGTTAAAAATGTAGATTTATAAGCCCCAGCCTGCTGAATTGGACTCCGGGTAGTTGGGGTAGAATGAGGGTGGGAATAGAGGGAGTGAGGCCTTCGAATTTGCATTCAAAACACTTTCCATGTGATTCTTCTGCATGCGGGACTTTGAGAGCTACCTGCTGAATAGTGGTTTCCCTTAGTAGGCCTGTGTGAAAATAGCTGAATGAATGATACCTAATCATTGCAGTATTTCCTTTCCTTCTCAACCAATCTGTTAGAAATTTCTTTATTCAAGTCAGGTGTGGTGGCTCACGCCTGCAATCCCAGCACTCAGAGGCTGAGGCAGGCAGATCACTTGAGGTCAGGAATTCGAGACCAGCCTGGCCAACATGGTGAAACCTGTCTCTACTAAAAATACAAAAATTAGTTAGGTGTGGTGGCAGGTGCCTGTAATCTCAGCTATTCCGGAGGCTGTGGCAGGAGAATTGCTTGAAACTGGGAGGTGGAGGTTGCAGTGAGCCGAGATCAGCCACTGCACTCCAGCCTGGGCAACAGAGCAAGACCCTTGTTTCAAAAAAAAAAAAAAGTATTCATGTACTGTAGGTAAATTCATTACTTTCATTACTCGCTCTCTTTTGATTGGTATAGAGTTTCTAGTAGTTGCTTCATTTTTAATATATTCGGATTTACCCTGGCAGAAATATATGGGAGTTTTTTATTTACGTTCCTGGCCATGTGAATGTATCAGTTCAGATGATGAAACCTGATCAACATACTGCAGAACACAGTTGACTGGATGAACAGGTTGTGTAGTTTGGCACAGAGTAGCTGTGTTCTCAAGGCTGTTAAAGCAAAGGTGTGACACCACTGAGTGCTAGTAGTGGGTTGATACCTATTATGGAAATGGATATATAAAGCAGCCAAAACCTGATGGCATGAAATAGTTCCATAGTCAACCTCTCTTGAGATCTAATTCGTATTCTGCTCACCAATGAGCTCTGATACTTGGACTTCCCATACAGCTTGTCTAGACCATTGCTGTTTAAAGTGTGGTCCATGGGCCGGCAGCACTGGCATCACCTGGAAACTTGTTAGAAATGGAGACTCTCAGACCCCGCTCCAGCAAGCCTAGCATGTTGGGTTTGCCTGATGATGTGGCATCCTGTTTTTCTATATCATACTCATTTCTATTAGTCTGAGTCAGCATTCATGAGTTTGATTAACGTCAAGACACGGATGAAGTCATTGCTGAGCTTGTGAGGCAGAGAGCTGACCCTGGGCAGAGGTGAATTTATCAAGAGAATATCCCTAAAGGGGTGGCCAGTTGGCTGCCTTCAGGTGACCTCCCTTCTTGTGGGGTGTACTTTAATTTTAGCTTCGAGACCCACTACAAGTTGCCTCAGATAACAGCAGGGAGCTCATTTCCATTCTGGCACGTGCTCACCAGTGAACTCCCCTTGTTCCCAGATGCATGAGCATGCTTCCTCCAGTTGCTTTTCAGCCAGCCTGGACTTCAGCAGTTTGTGAGAGTCTTTGCAGATGGTGGAGAAAGAGTCTTGTTGAAATCCTGTGAGGTACATCTGTCTGTGAATTATTATGATTTTTTTTCAGGCTGGGTACCGTGGTTCACACCTATAATCCCAGTACTATGGGAGGCTGAAGGTGGAGGATCGCTTCAGTCCAGAAGTTTGAGACTGGCCTGAGCAACATGCAAAACCCCACCTCTAAAATTAAGAGAAAAAGAAAAAGCCGGGCATGGCAGCTGTGGTCCCAGTTACTTGGGAGGCTGAGGCAGGAGGATCATTTGAGCCCAGGAGGTCGAGGCTGCAGTGAACTTTGACTGCACCACCGCACTCCAGCCTGAGTGACAGAGCTAAAAACAAACAAAAAACAAACAAACAAAATAAGGATTTTTTTTTTTCCATTTTAACGACTACTTATTCTGAGCAGTTTTAGGTTCACAACAAAATTGAGAGGAAAGCATATGGGATATTCCATATACTCCCTGTCCCCACACATTCATGGCTTCCCCTGTTCTCAGTATTACCCACCACCTCTGGTACACTTAATGGTTTTTAATTGAAGTACATGATTTATTCACACTTCCTTAGTTTTTACCTAATATCCTTTTTCTTTCTGGAATCCCATCCAGGGTACCACATTCTATTTAGTCATCATCCTTCCTTAGGCTGATCTTGGCTAAATTCTTTTAGACTTTCCTTGTCTTTGATGACGTTTTAATATTGAGGAGTACTTTCAGACTATTTTTAGACTGCCCTTCCATTGGGATTTGGAATCTGTTAGGTGTTTTTCTCATGATTAGATTGGGGTTCTAGGATTTTAGAAGGAATACTGCAATAGAGTGCCTTTCTCCTCACATCATATCAGGGGTACAGACTACCTCTTTAGAGACCATATCTTCAAGTACAGTCACATTTTGAGGTGCTGGGGGTTAGGACTTCAACATGTGTATTTTGGTGGAACACCATTAGGCCCATAACACTCCTCGAAGGAGTCTCGGATAGATACACATTTTTGCAAAACATTAACTAGAAAGGGCAATCATTAGTTATTTTTTTGAGAGAGGGTCTTGCTTTGTCACTCAGGCTGGGGTGTAGCCTCAAACTTCTGGGCTCGAGTGATCCTTCCCCTGCTAGCCTCCCGAGTAGCTAGGACTAAAGGAGTACATCATCATGCCTGGCTAATTTTGGTTTTTGTTTTTGTGTGGAGATGGGGTCTCACTATGTTGCCCAGGCTGGTATTGAACCCTTGGGCCCAAGTGATAATCCTGCCTCAGCCTCCCAAAGCACTAGGACTACAGGTGTGAGCCACAGTGCCTGGCCTGGTTATGTTCTTTGGTTTGCCTTACTGACACTACCATTATTGCCATGAGGCAGAAGTCTGACCCCTCTAGGACAGTCTAAGACATGGGCATTTGGGGATGGGAACTTGGAAAGCAGCTGCTTTGCAATGGGAAAGCTATGACTGAGGACTCTCGGCTATGGGCAGCATAAGAACACTGGGTACCCAGTGGGTATGAGGGAAGTGAGAAGAGTTTCAGGGCAAGCTGTATAAAAGAGGTTATGTGACATTAAATAGGAAGTTTGTAGTAACCTACATTCTATGCAACATGGCTCTGCCTATTATTGAAAAGCATCTTACTTCAGCTGCTTGACCACTGAGAATCTGTAAGAATGACCTCAGGGTCAAATATATGTAAGAAAATTGGGTGATTTATATTGCAACAGTGACTACTTCTTTGCATACCTGCCCCTCAGTATGAGAGAGAAGAATCTCTGTCCCTGTTTTTAGCTTCGGATTATTTAAAAGAGACCTCCTGGCTTGATGCATACCTCGCCAGAAAGGGAATGACTAGTGTGCACCGAATGCATATCCCTGGATCATCAGTCCAGTTTCTGAAGCTACGTTTGTTATGACCTCTTGGACAACAGATCCCGCCAGTAAATGTGGTTAAATGTCTTTAGCTGATTCAGCCATGGCACAATGGTGTCGAGTTGTTTTGTGTTTGATGTCATACACTCGTCTTCTAAGGCCGGTAACAGCTTGGGACAACGTACAAAAATGAGGTTGATTCAAGTCACAGACAGAAAGTTTGAATGGAGAGAGCCTGAACTATGTTGCTGATTTCTTTTCATTTCTTTGCTTTGCTTTCTTTCTTCTTTCTTTCTTTTCTTTCTTTCTGATGGCGTCTCGCTCTGTCTCCCAGGCTGGAGTGCCGGGCACGATCTTGGCTCACTGCAAGCTCTGCCTCCTGGGTTCAAGTGATTCTCCTACCTCAGCCTCCTGAGTAGCTGGGATTACAGATGCCTGCCACCACACCCAGCTAATTTTTGTATTTTTAGTAGAGACGGTGTTTTGCTGTGTTGGCCAGGCTGGTCTCGAACTCCTGATCTCAGGTGATTTGCCTGCCTCGGCCTCCCAAAGTGCTGGGATTACAGGCGTGAGCCACCGTGCCCAGCTGCTGATTTCTCAGTCTGTGGCAAGGACTACTGGTTGCCTTCCCAAATTTCATTTTCAACTTTTCCTTTAGCAACAGAACGTTAGCTCAGTTAAAGGCTATACTCAGCCTCCTTTGCAGTCAAGCTGATGTAAGTCAAAGTGTGTGGGAAGCTCCAGAAAGGCGATTGAACTTCACCCTTTAAGAAAGGGTAGACGTTTTGTTTCTTTCTCCTTTCCTCTTTCTGCTGGTCCAGACGTAATGGCTGTGGTTGTAGCAGGCATCTTGGACCATGAAGTGATATTGAAAATAGAAGCCTGATGTGAGATCACAGAGCGGGAAGACAGAATAAGCTCAAATCCTGAATGACTCAAGGAACTGCAATGCATGCATGATTGTGTGCGGACTTGAAAAGTTTGTTTATTTAAAAGCTTTATTTATTTATTTTTTGATACAAGGTCTGCTCTATTGCCTGGGCTGCTGGAGTGTAGTAGTGCAATGATAGCTCACTGCGCCTTGAACTCCTGGGCTCAAGCAATCCTCCTGCCTCAGCCTCCCTAGTAGCTAGTATTACAGGCACACACCACCATGCCCAGCTAATTTTTGTAATTTTTTTATGTAGAGATGGGGTGTTACTGTGTGGCTCAGGATGGTCTCAAATTCCTGAGCTCAAGTGACCCTCCTGCCTGGGCTTGTGAAAGGGTTGGGATAAAAAGCATGTGTCACTGGGCCTCGCCAAAATTTTTTTAATATGAAAGAGAAATCCCTCCTATCTTAAGACATTGTTCTTTTTTTCTCTTTCTTTCTTCTTTTTTTTTGAGATGGAGTCTCGCTCTGTCGCCCAGGCTGGAGTGCAGTGGCACGATCTCGGCTCACTGCAAGCTCCACTTCCTGGGTTCACGCCATTCTCCTGCCTTAGCCTCCTGAAGAGCTGGGACAACAGGTGCCCACCACCACGCCTGGCTAATTTTTTGTGATTTTAGTAGAGACGGGGTTTCACCATTGTTAGCCAGGATGGTCTCGATCTCCTGACCTCGTGATCCGCCTGCCTCGGGCTCCCAAAGTGCTGGGATTACAGGTGTGAGCCACTGCGCCCAGCCCTTTTTTTCTTTTATATGCAACCAAAGCTTTTTTTTTTTTTTTTTTTTTTTTTTTTTTTTGAGGCAGGGTCTCGCTTTGTCACCCATGCTGAAGTACAGTGGCATGATCAAGCTCACTGCAACCTCTGTCTCCTTGGCCCAAGCGATCCTCCCACCTCAGCCTCCTAAGTAGCTGAGACTACAGGTGTGTGCCACCATGCCTGGCTAATTTTTTTTTAAATTTTAGTTTTAGTAGAAATGAGGTCTTGTTATGTTGCTCAGGCTGGTCTTGAACTCTTGAGCTCAAGCAATCCTTCCGCCTTGACCTCCCAAAGTGCTGGGATTATACGCAACTGATCCCAGCCAAACCTAATTCTTTTTTTTTTTTTTTTTTTTTTTTTTTGAGACGGAGTCTCGCTCTGTCGCCCAGGCTGGAGTGCAGTGGCGCAATCTCGGCTCACTGCAAGCTCCGCCTCCCGGGTTCACGCCATTCTCCTGCCTCAGCCTCCCGAGTAGCTGGGACTACAGGCGCCCACCACTGCGCCCGGCTAATTTTTTTCTATTTTTTAGTAGAGACGGGGTTTCACCATGGTCTCGATCTCCTGACCTTGTGATCCGCCCGCCTCGGCCTCCCAAAGTGCTGGGATTACAGGCGTGAGCCACCGCGCCCGGCCCAAACCTAATTCTTAATAAACCTTGGGTTTACATTAAAATCATCTGGGGAATATATTTTAAAATTCGACTGCTTGGACTCCCACCTCCACAGATTCTGATTTCATTGGTTTGGCATAGAAACTAGGCAAATGTCCTTCCTAAAAAGCACCCTAAGTGATTCTAATGTGTGACCAAGTTTGAGAACCCCTCTTCTAACTGATACTGTCTCCTCCAGGTTTCTGATGCCACTATGACCCTTGTTCTACTTCTGTAGCTCTGTTAGGAAAGGGAACAGTCCTCGGAATAACCCAAAAGAAAACTATTGGAAACAATCTATGTTTTAGCTATTGAAGTAATTTTTTTTTTTTTTTTTGAGACGGAGTCTCGCTCTGTTGCCCAGGCTGGAGTGCAGGGGCGTGATCCCGGCTCCCTGAAACCTCCGCCTCCTGGGTTCAAGTGATTCTCCTGCCTCAGCCTCCTGAGCAGCTGGGACTACAGGCAGGTACCACCGCGCCCAGTAATTTTTGTATTTTTAGTGGAGACAGGGTTTCACCATGTTGACCAGGATGGTCTCGATCTCTTGACCTCGTGATCCGCCAACCTCGTGATCCACCCACCTCGGCCTCCCAAACTACTGGGATTACAGGCGTGAGTGAACCACAGCGCCTGGCCTGAAGTAATTTTTGAGATTGGAATGATAATGTGGATATTAGCAGATTCTGAGACTCAGAAAGCATCCAGATAATGACACTGGCCCTGAAGGCTGCACTCTCTGGCTTTACTTCTGAGGAAATAAGTGGAACTCCAGCCTTCCACACTTCCCTCCCTCCACCAAATTGAACGGTACTTCTCAGAGTAATCAGCGGGGATTACAATGAGCTTAGCAGCAGAGAGCTGGGGGCTAAATAAATGTGCCTTTAAATTTGACCTATAGGTGAGCTGGATTGAGGTAGAACAAGGGTGGCTTTTAGATTTTTATTTCCCCTGAGCACATTTAATGCATGGGTAGCTGGGGAGAATCAATGGGGGATAAAAACCCAACCTGATTTCCCAGGCTATCAATTATGTCTACTTGACAGTGATTTCTCCCTTCCCTATAGTGTTCTGTAGGGTTCTGTTAGTTCCAACCCTTTTTTCAAAGTCTTAGAATACTAACTTTTAATTTTATTTTAGAATGCATACTATAAAGATTGTGATTTATGGATCAATGTCTCATATTTGGCTGGGTGTGGTGGCTCATGCCTGTAATCCCAGCACTTTGGGAGGCCGAGGCAGGTGGATCCTGGCTAACATGGTGAAACCTCGTCTCTACTAAAAATACAATAAGTTAGCCGGGTGTGGTGGCGAGTGCCTGTAGTCCCAGTTACTTGGGAGGCTGAGGCAGGAGAATGGCGTGAACCTGGGAGGCGGAGCTTGCAGTGAGCCGAGATTGCGCCACTGCACTCCAGCCTGAGCGACAGAGTGAGACTTCGTCTCAAAAAAAAAAAAAAGGTCTCATGTTCATTAATAGCACTAGCGCATGGTATTAATGGAGAAAGGCAGATGAAATGGCAGGGAGCCGGAGGGTAGGTTGTGGTGGAGCACACTATGAGGGACAGAACTTGGGAAGCGGCCCAGGCGCTGAAGTCTTACCATGTGCTCCAGCAGTATGGACGTTCAGCCTTCACTCCAGTGTCTTTGATATGTTGACATGATTTCCTGTTAAGAAGACCTAAATCATTTCAAATGACTGTTGATGTGTGTGACACTTTGCAGAACTGTATGTGTCTATGGCTATGGAGAAAGAATGGGGGGGACTCACTTCATTAATATTTTACATTAACAACTACTTCTGAAAGGTTTTAAATGTAACTCCTGAAAAGCACCAACTTTCGTACTTTACATTTTCGCCTTTTGAGACTGCTAATTTGTGGTGCAGTTTGCTATAAGAGCATCTTGTTTTGGCCTCCTTTTAATTGCACTGTATCAGTTTAATTCTGTTCTTTTATTTAAATTGCTCTGGTTCCTCCCTGTCCTTCAACAATCATTAGGTTTATTAGTAGCCTAACCACAAGTATATATCTAGATTATGTTGTCTACTCTAATTAAAATACACACTTGTTTTCATGTTTGCGTATTCATGCATCTCATATAATTTATTCCTTTGGAGTCTATCCAGTTTGCAAAACAGACAAAATTTTGAATGATTAAGGGCTGAATAAAATATTTTCTTTCTATTGCAAGTTCAATTATGTTTTGTACTTTGCATTGGATAACAAGTTTCCTAAAAAGGCAAAAAATTTCAACACATCAGTAAGCTGGACATGTACTGCATGACATTCCAGGTTCTTAGAAAATGAGATTGGAAATAGAACAAATGAATTGTGTCATTAGCACTGCCTCTTTCTCGTGCCATGAAAGGAATAAAAAGGACTACTGCTTTACTCAGTAAGGGGAAAACTCTAAGAGTTAGAACTTAAGGTGGACACAGCCTCTCTTCATTTCAAAGAAGCTACATTTTGAGCCAGATTTAGTGTGACCAGTTGTTCCAGTTTGCCTGGGATTGGGGGTGGGGGGTGGTTTTTTGAGACATAAGTCTTGGTCTTTCTGGTCACCAGCCCCCATCCTGAAGCTACCTAGGAACTTGTATGCTCCTGTAACCATTATCACTCAAGAAATTCCAAAAGTGTTTGGAGTTCTGTGCCAGGACCCGGGGACATAGACCAAATATATTCCTCATTACACCACAGCTCCAGATTAGACTCATTCTCAGCAGCTCCCATAATAAGTATGACAACAGTATTTACAAATATCCCAGGGTTTTTCATCACTGACCTAATGAAAATACACAGAGAAAGTGAACACAGGAGTGTGTGCCCCACTACAAAGTCTTACCCATGAGTCTTTTATCTAAGGAATATTGTTCCTTCGGTTAAGTCGTGCGAATTGTACTCTTGGACTCGTGGTCCAATCTGTTCCCTCTTTTTCAATGGCCTTGTACTGTAATTTATCCCAACTCTCTCAAGTATCTTCTCTTTCTCTGTCTTTTCATTTTGCTCTTAAATATTCATTAAAGAGTATTCATTTATTTCCACATCCCTCTCTAGGTTCCCATTGATTTCCTCATCTTTAGAATCAAATTTCTGGACCATGTTGCCTACTAGTCATCTTCGTTTTCTTATCTCCAGGTCACTTTTCAGCACTTTCCAAGCTGGTGTTCATCTCTTCCACTTTGTGAAACTTCTCTTGTCAGTGTTTACCTCTAACATCCTTAATCCAGCGGACCCTTTTGGTCTGTTCTTGCTTGAACTTTCACACTCTGTGATCCTCTTTTTTCCTCTTAGAGCTTTCTCTTCACTTGGCTTTCATGTATGACACTCACTTGGTCTCTTGCTTTTCCCCTTACTGCTCTGGCCATTCCTTTAAAAAATGCTTTTTTGGGGCTGGGCATGGTGGCTCATGCCTGTAATCCCAGCACTTTGGGAAGCCAAGGTGGGTGGATTGCTTGAGACCAGCCTGGGCAGCATAGGGAGACCCTGTCTCTACAAAAAAAATTAGCCAGATGTGGTGGCATGTGCCTCTAGTCCCACCTACTCTGAGGGCTGAGGTGGGAGGATTGCTTAAGCCTGGGAAGTGGAGGCTCGTAGTGAGCCATTTTCGTGCCATTGCATTCCAGCGTGGGTGACAGAGCAAAACCCCATCTCAAAAAAAACAAAAACACCAAATTATTTTCTATTTCTTTCTCCTTTATTCATTATTGTTCTTAAGAGGATAGGTTCTAAGCTTTCTTCACCTCAAACTTGCATTACTCTGTAGGTTAAATCACATTTACGACTTCAGTAACCATAAATAAACAAACTACTTCTAAATCAATATTTTTACAGACTTGGTGTCAAAAAGCCTACTAGACATTTACACTATATATTTTATCTCAAATCCAACATGCTTAAGTCTGGATTTGGATTTTTTCCTCCCAAACCACTCAATTGCTTTGATCAGAAACAAGGAAGTAACTGTTGAGTTCCCCAACATCTCCAACATTCTGCAGATTCCCCACGAATCATTGAAAAGGAAAGCATCCTGCGTATTGCTTAAGAGAGCAGTTTTCTCATAAGTAATGTGTGAAGCTGTTCACTTCTCTCCAGACTCATTGCTACCATCTGCTCATCTCCCACCTATACTGTAACAGGCTCTCACCTGGAAGCACTTGCATTAAATTTTGCTTCCCTTCAACCAATTTCTTCACTGCAGCCAGGATGATGATTTAAAAAAATACAGGTCTGGTAATGTCAGGTTGCCTAAAAAAGCTGCTCATGGTCCCTTAGTTCAACTCTCAAATTTACAAATTCCTTCTTTATTATCTGGCCAACCCCTTCACCCTAGTCTCAAAACGCTCTTCCTCAACCTTTCTACAATCCAGCCCTATTGAATTTTTTAAACTCTTCAAATGCACCTGCCTAATGCCCTTTAAATATGCAGTTATCTCTGTGTTGAAACTTTTTGATTCCTATTCATCCAGGTGTCAGCTTAAATGTCAGTTTGCGGGCCAGTAGTTGTCAACTCTTGGCTCCAAATTAGAATTAGCTGGGAAAGTTCTTTTTTTTTTTTTTTTAATCAGTGAAACAATTTAACTGCTCTCCGATGGGGTGTGAATCAGAATCACCTAGAAGGCTTGTTAATCCCTGTCACCAGGTAATAATAATGCTGCTATCTGGGGACCACACTCTGAAACCAGTGCTCTAGATTAGACTAAGTTTGAGCTCAGGCAAAGTGCTTCCACAGCACATGTGCAGCCTTTAGCACACCACCTATCATACTTTATTATTGGTTTTAAAAAATTTGTCTTTCCTGCTGAAAAGAATGGCAATTCTTCTTTGTTTGGCCAGGCAGCCCAGCTTTCTTGTTTACCTTGGTATCCTTTAGGGTCTAGCACTATGGCACATAATAAGAATTTACTTAATATTTGTTGAATGAATGAATAAAAGGCTAAGTTTGGGTAAGAAAGTGGTGTCTAGATTATCCATCAATCAATTGAGGCAGTATATATATATATTTTTTCTGAGTCTGCTTGCTAGAGAATAAAGCAGTAATTAAACAGAGGTGAGACTAGGGTTTGGTATCTATTTTTATCTAGTTTCAAGTTTGTTTGATTTTGGTTTATTCATTCAAAATCTGATTGAGGGAAGTACATGTGTCTTGAGATGCCTCTACACCCTAATTCTCACTCTCTTCTCCACCACTATGCTCCACATACACGAAGAGCAGTAAAAGAATATATTTTGGTTGGTTATGATGCAAGACAATCCCACGAACATCTGGAACTTATTTGTGGTGTGTATATGTGTATGGTTACATGTTTGTGTGTATGGTTGTGTATATTTTAGAAATGTCTTAAGCAGAATCATAGAAAAACAGAAGTTGTGTAGTACTCCATTTCTAGACAATTT
The DNA here is from genome assembly GCF_047675955.1 of Chlorocebus sabaeus. Classification (NCBI taxonomy): domain Eukaryota; kingdom Metazoa; phylum Chordata; class Mammalia; order Primates; family Cercopithecidae; genus Chlorocebus; species Chlorocebus sabaeus. The sequence goes on from NC_132920.1 coordinate 18,362,514, forward strand.
AATTCTTTAGAATTGACCATCCAGAAACTTCCTTCAGCCTGGATAGGGTTGTTGTGAATTGAATTGCTTTTTTAATTTTTATTTTTTATTTTTGAGATAGGGTCTTGCTGTGTTACCCAGGCTAGGGTGCAGTGGTGTGAAAATAGCTCACTGCAGCCTCAGCCTCCTGGGCTCAACTGATCCTGCCTCAGCCTCTTTAGTAGCTGGGATCACAGTTGCTCACAACCATGCCTGGCTAACCTTTTGTGTTTTGTAGATGTGGAGGTCTCATTATGTTGCCTAGGCTGGTCTTGAACCCCTGCCCTCAAGCCGTTCTCCCACCTCAGGCTCTCAAAGTGCCAGGATTATAAGTGACCAAGACCAGCTGAGTTACATTTTTGAGGGATGTTCTAAGGTAGACCCAAACCCTTTAATTGCCTGCATGCTATCTTGAATGTGTTATTTATTGAGTGAAAGACCATTATAAATCATAGTTTGTATTTACAAACTATTATGTGCTTATTGATAATTATATTTAATGAACACTTTCTATATGAAGCATAATCTTAGAAAAGACACATTTTCTGCCCTCCTTCAGTTTTGTATGAGAGACGTGCGAGTAAGCCAATGATTACAATACAGCAGTGTAGGTGCTGGAGTAAGCAGAGTAAATATGTAAAGACTACCTTGAGAATACCCAGGTCCTACTCCCAGACAAGCAGGGACCTGCCGTGTTGTGTTTTAGCAACACAGGATGTTAGTCTGAGTGGCAGTGGGGGTGTTAAGGCAGGTTATTTCTTGTCTGTAGGCCACACCCAGGGGCACATTCCGAGATTTAGAAAATGCGAAGAAATGCCAAGAAAAGAAATAGATCAGACAGTTCAGTCCTTGGGGATTCAGAGATGTGGTTCGGCAGGACCATGCACACCAGAAAATGTGCAAAACTTCATGTGTATGTACTTGAATCTTTTGAAATGAAAGCTCATGGTTTGACCATGTTCTCAAAGGGGCCTAGGATTGCCATAAGAATTAGAACCGTTGTTCTAATGTATAAATTGATGGAGGAGGGAGATGAATTGGTGAAGTGATCCTGTACCAGGATTTACCTGGGACTTTCTCCCAAAATACAGAAGTCATCTGTTGCAGATGATAAATTAAAAAAATTTGTAATGTGCTAGGTTAACTCACTAAGGAAACTTGGGTTGAGTTATTTTGTGAAGTAAGGAATTTAAGAGAAACATCTTTGAGTATTCATAAGTTCTGTTTTTTTTAATGTAGCCCTCCTATTAAGATGGCCATAGCAATACCACTACTGCCACCATGATTACTACTCCAGTGAATTGTTCTAGAAGCTACACTTCATGTTTATTATGCACCAAATGCTGTACATAAGTTATTCTGATTTTCACAGCAACTATTTATGACAGTTGTTATCTACATTTTCTTTCTTTTGTTTTTTTAATTATACTTTAAGTTCCAGAGTACATATGCACAATGTGCAGGTTTGTTACATATGTATACATGTGCCGTGTTGGTGTGCTGCACCTGTTAACTTGTCATTTACGTTAGGTATTTCTCCTAATGCTATCCCTTCCCACTCCCCCCACCCCACGACAGGCCCCATTGTGTGATGTTCCCCACCCTGTATCCAAGTGTTCTCAGTGTTCGGTTCCCACCTATGAGTGAGAACATGCGGTGTTTGGTTTTCTGTCCTTGTGATAGTTTGCTCAGAATGATGGTTTCTAGCTTCATCCATGTCCCTACAAAGGACATGAACTCATCCTTTTTTATGGCTGCATAGTATTCCATGGTGTACATGTGCCACATTTTCTTAATCCAGTCTATCATTGATGGACATTTGGGCTGATTCCAAGTCTTTGCTATTGTGAATAGTGCCGCAGTAAACATATGTGTGCATGTGTCTTTATAGCAGCATGATTTATAATCCTTTGGGTATATACCCAGTAATGGGATGGCTGGGTCAAATGGTATTTCTAGTTCTAGATCCCTGAGGAATCGTCACACTGTCTTCCACAATGGTTGTAATAGTTTATAGTCCCACCAACAGTGTAAAAGTGTTCCTATTTTTCCACATCCTCTTCAGCACCTGTTGTTTCCTGACTTTTTAATGATTACCATTGTAACTGGTGTGAGATGGTATCTCATCGTGGTTTTGATTTGCATTTCTCTGATGGCCAGTGATGATGAGCATTTTTTCTTGTGTCTCTTGGCTGCATAAATGTCTTCTTTTGAGAAGTGTCTGTTAATATCCTTTGCCCACTTTTTGATGGGGTTGTTTGATTTTTTTCTTGTAAATTTGTTTAAGTTCTTTGTAGATTCTGGCTATTAGCCCTTTGTCACATGGGTGGATTGTAAAAATTTTCTCCCATTCTGTAGGTTGCCTGTTTACTCTGATGGTAGTTTCTTTTGCTGTGCAGAAGCTCTTTAGTTTAATGAGATCCCATTTGTCAACTTTGGCTTTTGTTGCCATTGCTTTTGGTGTTTTAGTCATGAAGTTCTTGCCCATGGCTATGTCCTGAATGGTATTGCCTAGGTTTTCTTCTAGGGTTTTTATGGTTTTAGGTCTAACATTTAAGTCTTTAATCCATAATTAATTTGTGTATAAGGTATAAGGAAGGGATCCAGTTTCAGCTTTCTATATATGGCTAGCCAGTTTTCCCAGCACCATTTATTAAATAGGGAATCCTTTCCCCATTTCTTGTTTTTGTCAGGTTTATCAAAGATCAGATGGTTGTAGATGTGTGGTATTATTTCCGAGGGCTCTATTCTGTTCCATTGGACTATATCTCTGTTTTGGTACCAGTACCATGCTGTTTTGGTTACTGTAGCCTTGTAGTATAGTTTGAAGTCAGGTAGTGTGATGCCTTCAGCTTTGTTCTTTTTGCTTAGGATTGTCTTGGCAATGCGGACTCTTTTTTGGTTCCATATGAACTTTAAAGTAGTGTTTTTCCAATTCTGTGAAGAAAGTCATTGGTAGCTTGATGGGGATGGCATTGAATCTATAAATTACCTTGGGCAGTATGGACATTTTAATAATGTTGATTCTTCCTATCCAGAGCATGGAGTGTTCTTCCATTTGTTCATGTCCTCTTCTATTTTGTTGAGCAGTGGTTTGTAGTTCTCCCTGAAGAGGTCCTTCACATCCCTTGTAAGTTGGATTCCTAGGTATTTTATTCTCTTTGAAGCAGTTGTGAATGGGAGTTAACTCGTAATTTGGCTGTCTGTCTCCTATTGGTGTATAGAAGTGCTTGTGATTTTTGCACATTGATTTTGTATCCTGAGACTGCTGAAATTGCTTATCAGTTTAAGGAGATTTTGGGCTGAGACAATGGGGTTTTCTAAATATACAATCATGTCATCTGCAAACAGGGACAATTTGACTTCCTCTTTTCCTAATTGAATACATTTTATTTCTTTCTCTTGCCTGATTGCCCTGGCCAGAATTTCCAACACTATGTTGAATAGGAGTGGTGAGAATACTGTCTTGTGCCAGTTTTCAAAGGGAATGCTTCCAGCTTTTGCCCATTCAGTATGATATTGGCTGTGGGTTTGTCATAAATAGCTCTTACTATTTTGAGACACATCCCATCAATACCGAATTTATTGAGAGTTTTTAGCATGAAGGGCTGTTGAATTTTGTTGAAGGCCTTTTCTGCATCTATTGAGATAATCATGTGATTTTTGTTTTTGGTTCTGTTTATATGATGGTACATTTATTGATTTGCATATGTTGAACCAGCCTTGCATCCCAGGGATGAAGCCAACTTGATCGTGGTGGATAAGCTTTTTGATGTGCTGCTGGATTCAGTTTGCCAGTATTTTATTGAGGATTTCTGCATCGATGTTCATCAGGGATATTGGTCTAAAATTCTCTTTTTTTGTTGTATCTCTGTCAGGCTTTGGTATCAGGATGATATTGGCCTCATAAAATGAATTAGGGAGGATTCCCTCTTTTTCTATTGATTGGAACAGTTTCAGAAGTAATGGTACCAGCTCCTCTTGGTACCTCTGGTAGAATTCGGCTGTGAATCCGTCTGGTCCTGGACTTCTTTTTGGCTGGTAGGCTATTAATTATTGCCTCAATTTCAGAGCCTGTTATTGGTCTATTCAGGGATTCAACTTCTTCCTGGTTTAGTCTTGGGAGGGTGTATGTGTCCAGGAATTTATCCATTTCGTCTAGATTTTCTAGTTTATTTGCATAGAGGTGTTTATAGTATTCTCTGATGGTAGTTTTTATTTCTATGGGATCGGTGGTGATATCCCTTTTATCATTTTTTATTGTGTCTATTTGATTCTTCTCTCTTTTCTTCCTTATTAGTCTTTCTAGCGATCTATCAATTTTGTTGATCTTTTCAAAAAATCAGCTCCTGGATTCATTAATTTTTTGAAGGGTTTTTTGTGTCTTTATCTTCTTCAGTTTTGCTCTTATCTTAGTTATTTCTTGCCTTCTGCTAGCCTTTGAATGTGTTTGCTCCTGCTTCTCTAGTTCTTTTAATTGTGATGTTAGGGTGTGAATTTTAGATCTTTCCTGCTTTCTCTAGTGGGCATTTAGTGCTATAAATTTCCCCCTACACACTGCTTTAAATGTGTCCCAGAGATTCTGGTATGTTGTGTGTGTGTTCTCATTGGTTTCAAAGAACATCTTTGTTTCTGCCTTCATTTCGTTATGTACCCAGTAGTCATCCAGGAGCAGGTTGTTCAGTTTCCATGTAGTTGAGTTTTTTGTGAGTTTTGAGTGAGTTTCTTAATCCTGAGTTCTAGTTTGATTGCACTGTGGTCTGAGAGACAGTTGGTTATAATTTCTGTTCTTTTACATTTCCTGAGGAGTGCTTTACTTCCAACTATGTGGTCAATTTTGGAATAAGTGTGATGTGGGGCTGAGAAAAATGTATATTCTGTTGATTTGGGGTATAGAGTTCTGTAGATGTCTATTAAGTCCCCTTGGTGCAGAGCTGAGTTCAATTCCTGGATATCCTTGTTAACTTTCTGTTTTGTTGATCTGTCTAATGTAGGACAGTGGGGTGTTAAAGTCTCCCATTATTGTTGTGTGGGAGTCTAAGTCTCTTTGTAAGTCTCTAAGGGCTTGCTTTATGAATTTGGGTACTCCTGTATTGGGTGCATATATATTTAGGATAGTTAGCTCTTCTTGTTTTGAATTGATCCCTTTACCATTATGTAATAGCCTTCTTTGTCTCTTTTGATCTTTGTTGGTTTACAGTCTGTTTTATCAGAGACTAGGATTGCAACCCCTGCTTTTTTTTGTTTTCCATTTGCTTGGTAGATCTTCCTCCGTCCCTTTATTTTGAGCCTATGTGTGTTTCTGCACATGAGATGGGTCTCCTGAATATAGCACACTGATGGGTCTTGATTTGCCACTCTGTGTCTTTTAATTGGAGCATTTAGCCTATTTACTTTAAGGTTAATATTGTTATGTGTGAATTTGATCCTGTCATTATGATGTTAGCTGGTTATTTTGCTCATTAGTTGATGCAGTTTCTTCCTAGTATTGATGATCTTTACAATTTGGCATGTTTTTGCAGTGGCTGGTACCAGTTGTTCCTTTCCATGTTTACTGCTTCCTTCAGGAGCTCTTGTAAGGCAGGTCTGGTGGTGACAAAATCTCTCAGTTTTGTTTGTCTGTAAAGGATTTTATTTCTTCTTAACTTAGGAAGCTTAGTTTGGCTGGATATGAAATTCTGGGTTGAAAATTCTTTTCTTTGAGAATGTTGAATATTGGCTCCCACTCTCTTCTGACTTGTAGAGTTTCTGCCAAGAGATCTGCTATTAACCTGACCTTTCTCTCTGGCTGCCCTTAACATTTTTTCCTTCACTTCAACTTTGGTGAATCTGACAATTACGTGTCTTGGAGTTGATCTTCTCGAGGAGTATCTTTGTGGCGTTCTCTGTATTTCCTGAATTTGAATGTTGGCCTGCCTTGCTAGGTTGGGGAAGTTCTCCTGAATAATATCCTGAAGAGTGTTTTCCAACTTGGTTCCATTCTCCCCGTCACTTTCAGATACACCAATCAGATGTAGATTTGGTCTTTTCACATAGTCCCATATTTCTTGGAGGCTTTGTTCATTTCTTTTTACTCTTTTTTCTCTAAATTTCTCTTCTGGCTTCATTTCATTCATTTGATCTTCAATCACGGATACACTTTCTTCCAGTTGATCAAATCAGCTACTGAAGCTTGTGCATGCATCACGTAGTTCTCATGCCACGGTTTTCAGCTCCATCAGGTCATTTAAGGACTTCTCTACACTGTTTATTCTAGTTAGGTATTCGTCTAATCTTTTTTCAAGGTTTTTAGCTTCTTTGTGATGGGTTTGAACATCCTCCTTTAGCTCAGAGAAATTTGCTATTACCGATCGTCTGAAGCCTTCTTCTCTCAACTCGTCAAAGTCATTCTCTGTCTGGCTTTGTTCTGTTGCTGGCGAGGAGCTGTGTTCTTTTGGTGGAGAAGAGACACTCTGATTTTTAGAATTTTCAGCTTTTCTGCTCTGGTTTCTCCCCATCTCGGTGCTTTTATCTACCTTTGGTCTTTGATGATGGTGATGTATAGATGGCGTTTTGGTGTGGATGTCTTTTCTGTTTGTTAGTTTTTCTCCTAACACTCAGGACCCTCAGATGCAGGTCTGTTGGAGTCTGCTGGAGGTCCACTCCAGACCCTGTTTCCAGTGGAGGCTGCAGAACAGCAAATATTTCAGAACAGCAGATATTGCTGCCTGATCCTTCCTCTGGAAGCTTTGTCTCAGAGGGGCACCTGGCCGGGTGAGGTGTCAGTCGGCCCCTACTGAGAGGTGTCTGCCAGTTAGGCTACTTGGGGGTCAGGGACCCTCTTGAGGAGGCAGTCTGTCTGTTCTCAGATCTCAAACTCCGTGCTGGGAGAACCACTACTCTCTTCAAAGCTGTCAGACAGGACGTTTCATTATTTGCATTTTCTAGTAAGGAAACCAAGGCTCAGACAGGCTAGGAAACTAGTAGTGAGTTTTATGTCCTTACTGTCGACTAGACAGCTGATATTCAGGGGGGCCACGGTTTGAACCCAGCATTGGTAGATTCAAAAGTCTATGCTCTTTTCATTGCAGAATCTTCATTTAATTTTTGATAATGTGGTTTTACTCCAGGTGTTTCTAGTTTCAAATAACTGAAATAAATTTGAACTAGCTTTTTTAAAAAAGGAAAAGTTGTTTTAAAGGCAAGGAATATCTTGAGGAACCTAAAGATAGGACTCCAGCTGGCTTCTGGGAGGAACTGGAACTGAGAACTGTTTAGCTAGAGTTCTCTTCCTCTGACTCTTTCCTCCTGTCTTGCACATCTGCTTTATGTTCTGTCTCTGGCTTTCTCTGCTGCGTGTATAGATGATGGAATATGGCTGCTGCACAGCTTTGACCAAGCACAGAGATGAGCTGTCCCTAAATCCAGATTCCTAGCAGGGAAAATCTGATTGGCTCTGTTTCATTTGTATTTTTATTTATTTTTAAGACAGGGCCTTGCTTTGTCACCCAGGCTGGAGTGCAGTGGCACCAGCATAGCTCACTACAGCGTTGACCTCCTGGGTTCAAGTGATCTTCCTGCCTCAGCCTCCTAAGTTTTATAGCTGGGACTACAGGCACATGCCACCAGCTAATTTAGCCCAGCTAATTCTTTTCTTTTCTTTTCTTTTTTCCTTCCTTCCTTCCTTCTTTCCTTCCTTCCTTCTTTCCTTCCTTCCTTCCTTCCTTCCTTCCTTCCTTCTTCCTCTTTCTTTCATTCATTCATTCTTTACTTTTTTTTTTTTTTCTTCAATGTCTTGCTCTGTTGCCCAGGCTGGTCTCTAACTCCTGGCCTCAAGCAATCATCCTGTCTTAGCCTCCCAAAGTGTTGGGGTTACAGGCATGAGTCACTGCACCTAGCTGACTCTGCTTTCAACAGACATCTATCGTGGGTCCAATCAGCTTTTAGCCAAGAAGGCAGAATTACATAATCTAAACATGGCTGCCACTCATGGCACCAGTTTTTACTGGTAGGAATGTGTAACTCTAATCTTTCTTCACTCATCTGGTATGGCTGCAGCCTATTCTGTGTACTCTGTTACATGGAGAAGTCTAATAGTTTCCTTTCTGGTTTGACCCATGATTATAGCTCTTTGTAGAGCAAATAAGACTAGGACAGGCATGGCCAATATGCTGACATGACAGTGATTTTCTTCTTTGGAAACACATCCTCATTGTTTCCACAATCTCATTCCTTATAGCCTGATTTTCCCCCACCCCACCCCACCCCTTTCATATAGGAATACAGTTAGAGTATCTGCTCAAAAGAAATCACCCGCTTTCTTTGGAGCTCAACTGTTCACTTGGGCTACAGCTCCAACTGACTCCCTTTGCCAATATAAAACCCTCCCCAAACTTGTTGAGCTTATTCTCTATGATAATGTTGAGAGTCCTTTTCCCAATTGTCACTACTTATCCAGAAGTTGGTCCAGTTATTCTCACTGGGCACACTGAGAGGAATAAATTTATGAGGGCTCTTAGGAACAAACGGTGGTCACCAACTCTTTTCTCAATTGAAGTTGATCCGATGGAAGGGGGGTCAAATCTCAACACCCAGTTATATACATGTATACTTTCTGTTTTCTTCTGCAGCTGTAAAGAAAAAAACTCAAGAGAAAAAAATTATTGTTACATTTTTTGTAGGTCGTCCTAAACTTAAGAATGTTTAGGGTTCCTAAATGTTTAGGGTTCTAGTTGTTTAGAACTTGGAACTTATTTTATTTTGGAAACAATACTGTACTTGCTGGTTTAGGTTTCTAGCCAAACTGCAAATAATAATTTGGCCTACAACGTAGCTGATTTGACCTTTAATTATGACCTTGAAATTTTCCTTACCCTTAAAATTAGAGTCTGAACTCTTCTGGTCAGTAGCCTGAATTCATTAGCTTTCTAAATACTCATTCCCCTAAGCTTCTCTAAAGTATGATACCCCCTGGAATCTCTGTTATCCTCTTACTGTAGAAGAGGAAGGGGGACAACATAGAGGTATGTAAGTGGATGATGAATGTTGACTCCAGGTATTCCAGTGGCACTAGATGATACAAAAAGAAGGATAGGACTGAGTAGAAAGTAGTGAGTTTTATGACCTTAGTGATGCTCAAAAAAAGAGGAGGCTGGTGAAGAGGAATACGGAGGAAAGAATGGCTGGCTGCAATGGTTGATAAATAGATATTGTCTGTAGTCAATGTCTGCATTTAAAATATTAATTGTTTTTCATATGCAATTCTTTGAGTTGCTCTTCCCCCCCATTTTTTTTTTATTGTATTTATTTGTTTGTTTATTTTGAGACAGGGTCTCACTCTGTCACCCAGGCTGGAGTGCAGTGGCGTGATCATGGCTCACTGCAGCCTCAACCTCTCGAGCTCAAGCAATACTCTGGCTTCAGCCTCCCAAGCAGCTGGAACCACAGATGCATGCCACCACACCCAGCTAATATTTTGATTATTTGTAGAAATGAGGTCTCCCTATGTTGGCCAGGTTGGTCCTGAACTTCTGGGCTTAAGCGATTTTCCCACCTTGGCCTCCCAAAGTGCTGGGATTACAGGTGTGAGCCACTGCGCTGTGCTTATCTTTCTTCTCCATTAGCCTGCAGTAAATAGAGAATAAATTTTACAGCATTTATCATTTGCTTAGCTGGGTCCCTGAACTTGCCTCCCTGGGATAAGACACCATGACCACACAGAAATCCAGCCAGATAATGAGAAGGTGTGCATTGGCCTCTCACTGCACGGCTATAGGGCTCCTGTTTATGTGGCTTTAGTAGATGATTTCATCCTCTTTTCTGACTTGGAACCAGACAACTTTACATTCTCAGCAAACAGATGGACAACAGGGTTGAAATAAGATCTTGTACTGAAATAGTCCTTGAGTCATACTCCTTGACTGTTCTCTCATACGGGAAACTTGCCTCTTCCTTCTTGCAGAAGGCCAAGGCTGAGAATTCAGTGTACTCAGAGTTCTTGGACTCTTTTCTCAATATATATTATGTTGGATATTTTTCTTCTTGGTCAAGATTGAGAGTCTGCCAATATAAGAATATTATCTAATTTGTTTTGGCAGAACACCTGGCCTTTTGCCCTAAGTCGATGTTTAAAAATAGAACTAAAAGTTTTACATTAACTTGTTTTTGTCCTCTTTCCAGAAAAGATCCTGACATGAGAAAAAAGGGGAGCTTGATTTTACCTATAACTTTATTTGGGAAGCAGGGGTGCTCTAGTTCAGGGGTGTCCAATCTTTCAGCTTCCCTGGGCCACACTGGAAAAAGAAGAGTTTTCTCGGACCACACGTAAAATACACTAACATTAATGACAGCCGATGAGCTAAAAAAAATTGCAAAAAAAAATTGTATAATGTTTTAAGAAAATTTACAAATTTGTGTTAGGCTGCATTCAAAACCATCTTGGGTCACAGGGCTGCAGGCTGTACAAGCTTGCTCTAGCTGAAACTCACTTGACTTGGTCATTGGGTTCTAGTGCACATTGTGCCAGTAACTGTGTGACCTCGGAAAGTTGGTTGTCTTTCAATGCTCAGTTTCCCCATCTGTAAAATGGGAATGATAAAACCTCAACTGAAGGGTTGTTGTAAGTATTAAATGAAATGACATTTGTAAAAGTATTCAGATGAGATAACATTGCTGTATTAACATAGATTTTTTTTAAGGTACAAAAAGAATTATATTAAAACAGTAACATACATTTGTATGTATGAGGGAGGGATATTTAAAATTAAAGTATTATATAATCACAAGAAAGACCAGATATTCCTTGCTCTGCCATTGGGCATCCAAGAAAAGTAAAGCCTGTTTTATATCCCCAAAATAAAAAAGAGACTTGATAGAAGTAACAGTGCTTGGAACCCAAGTCAATTTATACTCTTGTTAGATAAGTCCAAATTCTAGAGGCTACAAAAATCCTGTTAAATCAAGGGGAAAATTCATTTTAGGATAAAGTTATTCAAGATGAAAGAAAGGCATGTCTTCAGTGAGAGAACTGCCTGCTGTCAGATGATTTCTTGCTAATGTGTTTCAAGATTTTGAACTTCTCAATTTTCTTGGTTTTCCAGTAGCCAAATCTACCACCACCCCCTCACTTTTTCTGCTTGCCTTCATTGCAGTTGATGTTCAGATAAACAAAGGGAGGTACCTTGAAACCAAATGACAGAGCAACTGGAGGCAAATTTAAGTTATTAGCATTAAAGATCTGTTTCAGCGAATGGGAATCATAGGCTCATATGTATGGCTTATATGCTTCCTGGGCTGACTTATGAAGAAAGTAGTTCTTTTCAATCAGTTTCTCAAGCTGGGACTGAATGTCAGAAATTTTAGACCAGGAAAAGTCAAATTCACTTAATGGAACCTTGGATTGTTTCAAGTAGCAAAGAAAACCCAATTATTCTGGGCGCAAAATGAGCAGGACATGCCCTCTCCCAATTCAGAATCAAAAAACACAAAGAGGAAGAAAAAGAGGAAAATGCCCAATGATGCTGGGCCTGATACAAAAAAAGCAAAAACTGCAAACAAAGGGGAATCTGAAGAAGAGAGTGCAGAGACTCCTAAAGAAACAGAAAATCATGTGGAGAAGCCAGATAATGATGAAGATGACAGTGAGGTGCCCAGCCTACCCTGGGACTGACAGGAGCTTTTGAGGATACTTCATTTGTTTCTCTATGTAATCCTGTCAATGAAAACACTCTGAAGGCAATAAAAGAAATGGGCTTTACAAACATGGCTGAAATTCAGCATAAAAGTATCAGACCACTTCTGGAAGGCAGGGACTTCTAGCAGCTGCAAAAACAGGCAGTGGTAAAAGCCTGGCTTTTCTCATCCCTGCAGCTGAACTCATTGTTAAGTTAAAGTTCATGCCCAGGGATGGAACGGGAGTCCTTATTCTCTCACCTGCTAGAGAACTAGCCATGCAAGCTTTTGGTTTGGTGTTCTTAAGGAGCTAATGACTTGCCATGTGCATACTTGTGGGTTGATAATGGGTGGCAGTAACAGATCTGTTGAAGCACAGAAACTTGCTAATGGGATCAACATCATTGTGGCCACAGCAGGCCAGTCTGCTGGACCATATGCAGAATACCCCAGGGTTTATGTATAAAAACCTGCAGTGTCTGGTTATTGATGAAGCTGATCATAGCTTGGATGTTGAGTTTGAAGGGGAATTAAAGTTATGAAACTTTTGCCAACACGTGAACAGACTGTGCTCTTTTCTGCCACCCAAACTTGAAAAGTTGAAGGCCTGGCAAGGATTTCTCTGAAAAAGGAGCCATTGTATGTTGGTGTTGATGATGATAAAGCTAATGCAACAGTGGATGATCTTTAACAGGAATATGTTGTTTGTCCTTCCAAAAAGAGATTCCTTCCGCTCTTTACATTCCTTAAGAAGAAATGAAAGAAGCAGCTTATGGTCTTTTCATCTTGTATGTCCGTGAAATGCCACTGTGAGTTGCTGAAGTACATTGATTTGCCCGACTTGGCCATTCATGGAAAGCAAAAGCAAAATAAGTGTACAACCACATTCTTCCAGTTCTGCCACCCAGATTCAGGAACATTATTGTGTACGGATGTGGCAGCAATTAAATAATTTTGTTTAATTTTCAGAGATTAGAAATATCCCTCCTCTATAACAAAATAGTTTGTAATGAGCAAGAAGTCATTAATCTACTTAAAGATTTACTTGTTCTAAACTAAGTATATTTGCTCACTGCCTTTTATTCAGTCCTTGCTGGAGAGGGGTAATAATGTTGACCTGTGATTCCATTTTTTTTTTTTTTTTTTGAGACCTGCTTGATTTATTCCGATTTTTTAATACACAGTGACACAACTGTGATCCCAAAGTGTGCAGAGTTAAAGCCTTCAACTGCAGCTGAGGAGAGGGCAGGAATGGTACACCTGCGAACAGTGGTGAGTCAGGAATGATGGGCAGGGGGCCATGACCAGGGCAGCCTCCTCCCCAGGGCCAGGGACAAGGGAGTGGCCTGAGCAGCAGGACCCAAGGGTAGCCCAGGGCTGAGGAAGGGGTCAGAGACCTCCCCTTGGCCTAGGTCTGGAGCTCAAAAGTGCCACATGGCTGAGGGGGCAGCAGCCCGGGAAGGACCAGAGGCAGGGCCTGGAGAGCACCATTTCCTGGGGGGCTGGGGGCAGGGAAGTGCCCTACAGGAGAAGCCAGGAGGGGCTGCCTGCCCCTGGGGTGGGGGACGGGCTGGAGCAGGCTGCAGCAAGAAAGACCTGAGGCAGGCACAGGGCCCGAGAGCCTGGGGGGATGGTGTGGGGGGGCTCCCAGGGCAGTCTGGCCCAGGGAGCAGTCCTGACTCAGCAGAGGATGCCCAGGGAGGGGCTGCAGAACCCTCAGGACCTCCTCTCCTCTCTCCCTGGAAAGTAGCTAGGGAACCTGTAGTGCAAATCTGTGGACCACTCAGTTATGGAGAGAGGCTGTGCCTGAAGGGGGACATTGGGGTGTGCCGTGTCCATCACCTCGACCTCCACCACTGTCTTCAGTACAGCCGCTTTGCATAAGAGTGCAGGCCATGGATGCCACCTTCGATCTGGGCCGATAGGGTCTGCTTCTCAAACTCGAGCTCTCCTGAGTACATCATGGACCAAAGGACAGACAGGCTGTGGCCCCGAGACCCTGGCAGCTGTGCTGGATGCTCGCTATGAGGTAGGGCATGAACTTCTGATTGGAATCTTTGTCTTGGATGGAACATGAGACACCCTGCACGATCTTCACCTTATCCCCCTCACTGACGTATGCTTTCTGGCTGCTGCTGCTCTTCTCCATGGCATCTGGTGAGCCCATGCCCCGGTACTTCTTAAGCCACACCCCGTCTGAGAAGTACTCGCAGGGGGCCTCCGTGGTGGCAGCCAGCAGGGAGCCCATCATCACTGTGGAGGCTCCAAGTTCCAGGGCCTTGACCACGTGCTCCATGGTCTGGATACCGCCATCCGGCTATGATGGGCACACCAAAGTGCTGGGCATACTCGACCACCTTGTATACAGCAGTGCCCTGGGGCTGACCGCAGGCCATCACTTCCTGGGTGATGTGGATGGAGCCGCAGCCCATCCCTACATGCAGCCTATCCACACCAGCATCAATCAGTTTCTTGCCCTGGGCTGCTGTCACCACGTTCCCCCCAATCACCTGGAGATTGGGGTACTTCTGTTTGATGTAATGCACTATGGTGATCTGATACACCGAGTTCCCTTGGGATGAGTTCAAGATTATGATGTCGATGCCTACCTGGGTGAGCAGGTCCAGGTGGTATTTGCCATCCTCATGGGTGCCCACAGCTGCCCCCCACAGCAGCTGCTGGTGGGAATCCTTGGAGGTTCTTCTTCAGGTCGGAGCGGGCGATGATGGCCACCAGTTCATTGCGATCATTGACGATAGGCAGCTTCCCTTTCTTACTAAGCTGCAGGCTCTCATTTGCCTCTTTCAACCTCAGGCCTGCTGGAGCCACCACCAGCTTGATCCTTGGCGTCATCACCTCACTGAGGAGGGTGTTGTGGTCCTTCTCAGCAAGAAAGTTGATGTCTCAGGAGGTGATGATGCCCACCAACTTGCTGCCCATGATGCCCGTCTCAGTGATCGGGATGCCAGAGAAGCCATGCCACATCTTGGCCTCTAGCACATCACCCATGGTGTTCGAGGGGCTCAGCACCACGGGGTCCGTGATGAAGTCCTCTGTTCAAACTTCTTGACTTTCCACACTGCTTAGCCTGGAACTCTGGGGTGCAGCTGTGGTGAATGAGACCAACACCTCCCATCAGAGCCATCGCAATGGCCATGTCGGCCTCTGTCACAGTGTCCATGGGGGAGGAGATTAGAGGCATCTTCAGGTGATCTTCCAGGTCAGGACTGAGGTCAGGTCTGCCTCATCAGCTGTGAAGTCTGTGAATCCTGGGAGAATCAGGACATCACTGTAGGCGAGGCCCTCAGCGCTGGTGAAGAGCTGCTGCAGGGTGAGCCCATCCTCAGGCACGTAGCAGGTGCCTCAGCTGATCAGATAGTCTGCCATGCTGCCGGGAGACCCCGCGACCCCACGTAGACACCTGCACAGCCGCCGCCACTGCTGCTACTAATGCCGCCATTTTAAAAATACAATATAAAATATATTCTAATTCGGGACATGCTGTGGATCACAATGCCTCATCCTGCTCACTTGGGGTTATTTATTGCGGGCACACTTTCTGGTAAGAGGCATAAACTGATGTAATATCAAAGGAACACCATAAACCATCTGAACTGTTGAGATAATAATGAACTGGGCAGGTGGCCATCCAAGTTTACAGCATTCTTTTGGGCATGATGGTATCTGATTTCTGCTTCCCTATCTCTCTCCAATTTTGATACCCTCAGGTATGTGCTGCAACATGTATATTGTCCAAGGTCCTGTAGAAGTGTGTGTAAAAATTGCAGATTGAAAAGATTGGAAGATATTTTTAAGGATTAAGTAACCCTATGTAGTAACGCTGTTCACTCTCAAAAGTTTTGTCTCTGTTGGTCAGTTCGCGGATTACTTCTGTCAAAAGAGGATTTTGGATTGGTTATTTTGAACATAACCGCTGAGAATGAGAGCTTCAGCCTGTGTATGCATTAGGTCCTACAAAAGGAAGACAGATACTGGGCAAGGACCCCCTCATCCTGATAGAGTGATCTGGGAGCCTTGCACCAAAGTTCCTCTTACTTGTTTTGATTTGTTCTCACTCTTACATGGGGAGGTGAGGGTAAACTAGTTATGACTGAACTACTTATCTTTATTCACAGTGCTTATCAGAGGAGTATAAAATACTTCTTTTGTCTTTTGATAAAAGTAGAAAATTATGTGTTGTTAACACATGAACGATAATTAATGAGCCTCTTTGGGTTTAAGAAAGCACCAGAAATTAACAAACAATTAGGAATAAAACTAGGGTTTACTTTCCATGATTATCTTTTGCTTTTATTATAGCTTGAAAACGTTTATAAGTAAGTAGTTTTAAAGTTTTTTAAAAAAATATTTTTTAAGACCTGGGGTCTCACTATGTTGCCCAAGCTGGTCTTGAACTCCTGGCCTCAAGCAGTCCTCCTGCCTCAGCCTCCTGAGTTTTCAAGTTTTTTTGTTTGTTTTTTAAATGAAATGCCTGGGATGGAGAAACTTGTTTTCTGCCATCAACAAAGCTTACCTCTTACCCACCTCTCTGACTTTGCTCATGTAATTCCTTTTGCCCAGAAGGCCCTTCTTCCTCCTTCTCTCCATTGTCTTCCCACATTGCTACCCACAAAATTCTCCAGGTCTTACAGGGCTGGGCTCAAAATGCTGAGTGCTTTCCTGAAACCTGGTGCTACTCTGACCAGCTGACAGGCCTAATCGTCTTTTTTGACACCACTTGAAGTCCTATGTTTTATTTATTTTTGTGTTCCCAGCACCTAATAAAGAACCTGTAGATAATAGGAGCTTTAGAAGTGTTTGTTGAATAGAGCAATGAAAGTAAGAGCATTACGGAAGAGAGAAAGCCTAGAAGAGGGTGTCTAACTATATGGTGGGGAAAGGTGAGTAGGAGGGAGATTCCAGAAAAGATACACCTTGAGTGACATTTTTTTCTGTGTGTTTGTGTGTATGGGATGAAGAGCTATTGGTCAGGTGGAAAAGGTAGGGAAGAATGGCCTTGGTAAATGGAGAACCAAGGAATCTGTGAATATGAAATTTAGAGTACTTAGAAATATTTAGTATGGGTAAAACAGATGCAAAGTGAAGATGGATGAAAAGAAGATGAATCTAAAATGAAAGGCAGGTTGTATATTTGAACTTTGTGCCAATTAAAAAATCGTTTAGGTTAGTAGTTAGAATTGCCTCTGTAGTGCTCAGGTCAATAGTATAAATAAAAGTCAGGTGTGGGATTAGATTTCATGAGCTCATTTGATTAGAAGAGCTTGAATATTTAATTCATTATGTAACAATTACCTCAGAGTAAATGGGCTGGGCATGGTGGCTCACATCTGCAATCCCAACACTTTTGGGAGGTCAAGGCAGGAGGATCACTTGAGGCCAGGAGTCTGAGGCCAAACTAGGCAACATAATGATATTCCTGTCTCTATAAAGAAAAAAAAAGTAAATGGGTGGGTATAATAGTTTGTGTTTGAAACAAATGTTTGCTGAAATCACAAACTGAAACCATAGAAATTTTAAGGTAATTTTTCCTGATGTAGAGGCAATTTAGGAGGCTCAATTTAACCCTAAATGGTTAAATAGTGAATGTCCCATTTTGTGGGACAACTTTATAGCTAATACTATGCCTCAGTGAGGCTTTCCTGTTGTATCATTACTAACTGTTTAAAAATGTGATACTTATCAGCAGTTTATAAGTAGATAAGCTTTTTTTTTTTTTTATAATGACTGCTTTTGTAAACATAAAAGAAATAATGCATGTAGAATGCTTAGTACCAAGTACCATGCCTGGCACACAATAGGTATTCAATAATATAATATTTTTTTTTCTTAAACTCCCAGAGAGCTGAGGAAGCTTCCACTTTATCATTATGAACTTTCAGAAGAAATAACATCCTGCCTCCAAGTGTACCCTTGCTAAAATATCCGCTAATTCTTTTGTAGAAGTTTGGAATTTCCTTGGTGATTTTAAACAAGATTTCCGCTCTTAAGTGTGTTCATTGTATGAGTCCTGTATCACCAAGACTGATCTGAGTACAGAATCTTCAAACCTCAGTGGGACTAAATATTTCAGGATTACTTGTATTTGAAATAGTTCTGGCCAGGCACGGTAGCCCATGCCTGTAATCCCAGCACTTTGGGAGGCCGAGGTGGGTGGATCAACTGAGGTCAGGAGTTTGATACCAGCCTGACCAACATGGTGAAACCCCATCTCTACTAAAATTACAAAAAATTAGCCAGGCATGGTGGCAGACACCTGTAATCCCAGCTCCTCGGGAGGCTGAGGCAGGAGAATCACTTGAACCCAGGAGGCGGAGGTTGCAGTGAGCTGAGAAAAAAGAATTAGTTCTGATCTCTTTCATCTCAAGGGTTCAGTGAATCATGCTGAGGCCTTTCTGAGGTATGAGACAGATGGTTTTGTTTTGGACTTGTGGGTGGGCAGCAGGTTTGCCTGAGCTACTAATACTGAGTAGGAATTGAGATGCCAGGTTGGAAAATGAAAACTTAAACCAAATTATTGCTGGGCATAACTCAGGAGTATTGCATGCCTTTGGTTTGTTTTGATTAAATTCCAAGATGAGACAATCATCAGGCTATTAAAAATAATCATCTGACTATTAAAAATAATTAATTGCCTTGTTTTCTACTTAGTGGTATAATGGTTCCAGATTTGCAAGTTAGAATGCATTTTGCAATGGGGCAATGAAACAGGGGCAATTGTTACTGTGATTTAATGTTTAGGGGGCAGGGCAGGTTGTCTGGCCACATCACCATGAGGCTTTTCAGGGAGCATTTCTTTGGATATGTGTAATTTTCCAAGCCCCAATAACTAGAAAAATAGACTTATTAACCTACTTGGCCAAAATAAAGTAAAACTATAACAAATATAAAAGTAGAGATTTTGTAGATCACATTTCTTCACCCAGTTAAATTAGAAACCAATACTAAACCTATGACCAGAAAATAACTACTGGGAAACTAAGAAACACTCTCCCAGATAAACCTTTCATCAAAGAGAAAATAAAAGAGAAGCAAAAGGTTCTTTGGAAAGGAATAAAAAAGTATACTTTATACCCAAATCTTTAAGGCACAGCATACACTCAAAACTTTACTTAGAAAAAAATGTATAACAGTAAATATCTTTATTATTCATGAAGAAGAGGACAGCAAAACACCTACCTGCC
This sequence comes from Chlorocebus sabaeus, assembly GCF_047675955.1. Lineage (NCBI taxonomy): Eukaryota > Metazoa > Chordata > Mammalia > Primates > Cercopithecidae > Chlorocebus > Chlorocebus sabaeus. The sequence continues at coordinate 18,381,383 of NC_132920.1, forward strand.
TCCAACCCCTCATAAACCAAACAAACAACATACACACAAGGTAGGAAGAGGGGCTGATAAAGTTACAAGTGAGAATGAATGGAATAAGGAAAAAATGTAGGAAGGCTAAATGAGACAAAATACTGGAAAAAGAGCAAGAGTATAACAAGATTAGGAACAAAGAAACAAATGCATTACAGATGCATGAAAGATGGAAAGAATTACACACGGACACTCCTGGCTAACATAGTGAAACCCCGTCTCTACTAAAAAAACACAAAAACAAAATTAGCCGGGTGTGGTGGCGGGTGCCTGTAGTCCCAGCTACTCGGGAGGCTGAGGTGGGAGAATGGCGTGAACCCAGGAGGTGGAGCTTGCAGTGAGCCGAGATCACGCCACTGCACTCCAGCCTGGGCAACAGAGTGAGGCTCCATCTCAAAAAAAGAAAAAAAAATATATATATATATGTGTGTGTGTGTGTGTGTGTATATATATACTTGCACACTACGAGCACAACTCTATGGAAACTAATATGAAAATAGGGAAGAAGCGGATAACTCATAAGCAAAATACAAATGACCAAAATTGATTCAAGTAGAAGACTCAAAAAGATCAATTACCGTAGAAATCCCAGCCTCTTGGTGTCCCATTTGATATTTGCTCTGAGTTTCTTATTTTTAAGGAAGTATTATGGTAACGAGACATTAAAATAAGATGGGATGGTGGCCCTCCACCTTGTATACCGGGTTTTGCTGTGGTCTCTTCTAGTGGTGTGTAAAGTGCTTGTGTTGTGAAGAGTAATTTTACTCGTGTTTAAATTTGAAAGGTGTGATGCGTATAACCCTGCTTTCCCCCCATTTCTCTTTCAATGCAAGTTAACTTACGCCTCCCTTTAAAGAACAGCATGCCAAGAACTGGCTGATAAAATGAAATACGTTCCTACTCTGGTGGCTAAGGACAGCCAACTCCTTCCAGTCTAGATGGTGTTGGGAGAAGTACCTGATGCTGCCACGTCTGTGAGCTACTTGGTGTGCCAGTCAGTTGTGCCATGGTCCCCACAGGGACCTGCAGAAAGCTGGAAGCGGCCAGGCTGACTTGGTGGGTCAGTTGGAAGTATGTGAGGTCTGAATGCTCTTGGTATGGTTTTGCCATTTTTGTATGGTGTGAATCTGTAACTGTTGTTTTAACATTTATTTTGGAATAATCCCTTTTGTCAGGAAATGACCTAAAAAGTGAAAGTTTAATAAAATTAAGTAGCAAATTTCTGTTTCTCAAGGATGTTGGTGATGAATGTGTAATTCACAAATCTTCTGAAGCTGCCTCAGTATCTACTTCAAAAGTTTGTCATTGTTTTTAAGAATACTTTGCTCAAAGACAATGATTTAACACATGCTGGCTGCAGCAGGTGCCATTTTATTTCATTCTGTGAAGCATGACTTTTCATTTAAATCAAATGACTTTTCTAAATAGATTTTCGCCATTTTCAATTTTAAGTTTTCTTATGCATATATAAAAAGTGAAGTATTAGCTGTTAATGTGGTTTGCTCCATTAGCAGAAAAGGCATTTTTGGTTTTTTTTTCTATAGTGCTGAGGTCTTACTATGTTGTCCAGGTTGGCATTGAACTCCTGGACTCAACCAATTCCCCCACTTTGGTCTACCAAAGAGCTGGGATTACAGGTGTGAGCCACCATACCTGGCCTGGAATTTTTTTTTTTTTTTCTGTCACCCAGGCTGGAGTGCAGTGGCGCCATCTTGGCTCACTGCAACCTCCGCCTCCCAGGTTTTAGCAATTCTTTGCCTCAGCCTCCGAAGTAGCTGGAATTATAAGTGCCCCCCACCACAACTGGCTAATTTTTGTATTTTCAGTAGAGACGGGGTTTCACCATCTTGGCCAGGCTGGTCTTGAATTCCTGACCTGATGATCCACCCGCCTCGGCCTCCCAAAGTGTTTTTTTTGTTTTTTGTTTTTTTTTAAATCAAGATATGTGTGGGGGAGATTTATGGTAAATCAATCGATGAGACATATGACTCATACTCAGGGATGTTACTGGAACTGGCTATTTGGATTTTGCCATCACTAGAGGTAATGGTTGATCTTTTCACTGACCATAGAGATGTTTCAAAATCAGTGACATAAGCTGCTCTCTGTGATAGAGTTCACTGAGGCCAACTGCGTATTGAAGTATTCAGTCCAGCAAAGATGCATGTTCCTCTGGCTTTGACTTTTGCTGTAAGGGCAGAAGTAAAGAAACATTTATTTTGGCTAACATAAAGTCATTATAAATGAAGCAGGAGGGCTGTGGAGGATAAAGAGCAGTAGCCTGACCATATTAGTGGGGAAATTAAGAAGTGGTGTGCGCTTCGTGGTGGCAGAGGTGCCATGAGCAGGATTCACACGTGCATCCATTGTGGTCATTTCTGGACTGTCTGGTGGGAACCCTTGAAGAGGGGACTCCTCTCCAAGTGCATGAAATTGTTGAGCCCTGAGTGCCAAAGTGGGACAAAAATGGAGCATAAGCAACACTGACAGGCTTCAGGTTCAAGTCGAGGACAAAGAAACAATTGGAACACACTGTAAAGGCAGGCCTTCCAACCTAGATTTTCCCTCAGTGAAGAAATCCCTTTCATTGTGTCCTGAAAAAAAGCACAGTCAGTAGGGTATCCCCGTGGAAGCTTAATGTCAATCTATGGATTGGCTTCATCACAAACTTCCTAGGAAGCTTTAGATACCAACATCTCCCAGAGATTTTGATTCAGTGGGTCTGAAGTGGGGACTGGGATTCTGTATTAAAAAAATTTCAGGCAGGCACAGTGGCTCATGCCCGTAAGCCTAGTACTTTGGGAGGCCAAGGCAGCAAGATCACTTGAGGCCAGAAGTTTGAGACCAGCCTGGGCAACATAGGGAGACCCCTGTCTCTTCAAATAACAATTAAAAAAAAATTAGCTAGGCATGGTGGTACCTAGTGGCACTTGGGGTCCAAGCTACTAGGGAGGCTGAGGCAGGAGGAGCGCTTAAGCCTGGGAATTTGAGGCTACAGTGAGCTGAGATGATACCACTGCATTCGAGTCTGGGTGACAGAATGAGACCCTGTCTCAAAGAAAAAGGAGCAAGATGAGCAGAGAATGGGAATAATGAAATGACCCAGATTTGGGGATTGGAGTGCCGATGGAAGATTAAGGAATTGAAGGATCGTAGGATGCTACATTCCAATCTCCAAATAGGAAGACAAAAACATATTTACTATGATTAAGTGGAAGTGGATCATCATAAAGGTCTTCATTCTTGTGGTCTTCATGTTGAGTAAGTTGAGGAGCGACGGATTGGTCTTGCTGTCTCAGGGGTGGCAGAGGTGGAAGAAAATCCACACATAAATGGACCCGTGCAGCTCAAACCTATGTTGTTCAGGGTCAACTGTAATTCAATATAAACACTACTCAATATAAAAATATTTTAGGTTGGGTGTGGTGGCTCATGTCTGTAATCCCAGTGCTTTGGGAGGTTGAGGTGGGACTATTTCTTGAGACCAGCCTTGGTAATACAGTGGGACCCCATCTCTACAAAAAATTTTAAAAAATTAGCTGGGCATGGTGGCATGTGCTTGTAGTCCTAAGGCTGGAGAATTGTTCAAGGCTGCAGTAAGATGTGATTCCACCACTGCACTTCAGACTGGGCAACAGAATGAGACCCCATCTCTTAAAAAAAAGTTTAAGAAAAGTTTTATTTTTGAAGATCATTTTTGAACTATTTTATTAGTCCACCAATACAAGAAAACCAATTGTTTTGTCAATTAGTGTGTATTTTAAAAGTTCCATCATTTCCATTATTTATTAGCATCTTCTTTCATTGTTAAAGTGTCCTGGTTTGAATGAGAAATTTATGGTCATTCTGTCTTTAAAAGTCAGATAATTACAATGTTATTCAACCTATCCCAGATTATAGAAAAAAATAAATATTTCCCCAATTCACTTTATGCAACCAGCATATCTTGAATACCAGTATAGGATAATACAATATGATCAAGAAAGTATTATTTTAGGAATATGAATTTGGTTTTATATCAGAAAATCCAGCCACTTAGTCCATTATATAAAAACTATAAAAGATGAGTGACATATGATTATATCAAGTCTCTGAAAGCCATCTGATGAAGTTCTATTCCTAATAAAGTACTATTCCTAATAAAACTCTTAAGGAGGAATAGAAGGAAATTACTTAAACATAATAAAGACTGTTTGTGAAAAAACTAGCAAACTTCATTATAAATGATGAACTATTAAAACAATTACATAAGAATCTAGATAGGAAAGCCTGTGATCAGTTTTTTTATTTATCATTACCTTTTGTGTTCTAACAAATGCAACAAGACAAGAAGTTGTGTTTTTGATATATTTACTGGAAAATAAAAAATAAAAGCATCTTTTTTGTTGTTGCTGCTGACATGATTGTGCACACACCACCAAACATAAGACTAAATTTAAAAAGCCACTCTAGTAGAATTAGTAAAATATTTGGGAAAAGGGCTGCATGCAAGATAAATATATGAACTGAAATCTTCTATTTTACCAGTAAGCACTAAGAAATGGGGATGCGTTCCCTTAAATGATATGATAAAACTCTAAAAATAAACATAATATATAAAGTTCTTGCAATTCAGAATAGAATAGCAACTTAGTGTTCAAAAATTGCATAAAATGACTATATAGCTTTATATTGTCAAATGCCCTATTCAAGAAAAGTATGAAAAATAAGAATGCTATAAAGTCACTGTAATTAAGATAGTATTGGCCTAGCAATACACAAACGTTAGAACAGAATAGATTCAAATATAGATACTTCAGAATAGATAAATCAGAATACAGATAATATTTGAAACATATTATAGTCCAATTCAGTGGAAAAATCATGAGTTAACAAATTATTCTGGCATAGGTAGTTCTCTATCTGGTTAAAATACAACAGGATTCATCATAAATGATATAAAGTTAATTCCCTGATGGATGAAAAACAAATTTAACAAATTACCATGTCACAGGAAAATCCAGAAAAACACACATGTACAAGCTAAAGCTTAGGAAACCTTTTTAAGGATGGAAACCCCAGAAACTATATAAGAAAAGGAATAAATATCAGATATATGCAGTCAGAACCCATTGTGTGGCAGCAGTAATGTTTAATCAATAGACATCAGCTATGTCTGGAAAAAGTATTTGTAAAATATACTGCAGGAAAAGTACTATTAACGATAATTTACAAAGAGCTCTTATAAATTGACAGGAAAAAATATAAGCTATACTAAAGCAAAATGGATAAAGGGAATAAGTAATGATTCACAGAGTTAATATGATAGGGGTGTGTGTGTGTGTGTGTGTGTTTGTGTACACCATACGTAGTCTGATGAAGGAGCACAGAGGAAAATGCAAATGGTCAGAAGACCCTCTAGGAAAAGAGGTGAGTGAGGAGCTGATGTGAATAGAAAGTAAAAAATATATATATATATATATATGATGACACTCTTCTTGCAGGACTATTGAAGGAGATGGGCATGTAAACAATGAGAGTGCTTTATAAGTGCCACAGAAGAGGAATACCGGAAGCTGTGTTGGAGGAGGGAGGAAAAGACTGTGCATTGGAGTGGAGATGACCCTGGGCAAGAAGGTGTTTTCTTCACTTTTGGCCTTTCGAGATAATTCCTTGCATCTAGGGACATGGTGACTTTCATGAGATTAGCATAGTTTTGTTGATCAAGCGCAATAAGAATTTAAAAGTTATTTTTGAGACCCTTGGAAAAAGGCGCTTTGCAAAAACACGTCACGTGACTGTGATGATTGCTTATTTAAACCCATGGTCATGTGTTTAATCTGAATGTGACTCCTCTCCAGGAGAATGAGAAAGATCTATTTTAGGACTGCTGATGTATAAGAAGGACCTCTCTGAGGTTCCATTTTGTTGGAGATGTAAACATGGTGGCACACAGAGTCTGTGGTTGTTGCTGCACTAGCTAAGGCCACGAGATATTTCTCAAGGGCTGTCCTGTGACATGCGCTTTGGGGAGATGTATTAAAACAACAGCCAACCCTCTTGAGACATATTCTCAAGGTATGGGTATGGAGGGTATGGAGGGCTGCAGGTGCCCAGTAGTAACTGTAGAAGGGAAATAGACTTTGCCAGCATAGGGGATATTGTTTCTCCTATAGGATCCAGTACAGGGTCCCTCCTCCTTGAAGTACCTGCATTTATTGCCCCACGGCAGTGGTTCTCTGCTCCTCTCCATACTCCATGCATCCCTGGCTTCCATGTCTTCACTTTGTTTCTTTGATCTGTTGCAGATGGTAGTGTTTGTTAACTCCGTCTGGTTTCCTGGTTTCACTGGGGACTTGGTGATTCACTATTTTGTGGGAAGAGGGAGGAGATGGGGAAAGGAGAAGGTGGGGAAAAGAAGGACGTGACATTTCTGTCATAGAGAAAACAAGTTTTTAAGGTGCCTTTCAAAATAAAGTCCTGCTGGAAAGTTAACATCTATAATATTCCTATCTGTGAGTAATTTGGTGTCTGTAGGGTGGAGTCTGAATTCCAAGAATTGAGTTCCCATCTGTTAAGCCAAGAAGTAATTTGAATCTTAATTCAGGGCAGTCCTCTGTGTCAATGTTGGATGCAGATGCACATACCAAGTGCCTCATTTCCTGTAAACTAGTTAATACATTGGCTGTGGTGGTGACTATGGGAACATTGGGGATTTTTTCCCCCCCAAAATTGATTGTCTTATGCAGGAATTTGGAGGTGACAGTAATAGCAGGATTACCATAAACCTTGCAAACATAAGGATCATCAAGACAATTTCATCTGACTCTCTAGTGGAGAATTTTAATTCAGGGCTAGTGCAGAGTCATTTTTTTCTGGAGAGAGTGAGGTGCTGAACTCCGCGATCTCATTGGTCCTTAACTGTAACTTGCTAGTGGTGTCATATAAGATATGAGAGCCCTGGACAACAGAGTCCTGTGGAGTCTTGCTCTCTCATTCAGCTCTCTATCCACAGTCATTATGGGCTGTCATGTGGAATAATGGCAATGGCAGTTGGAGATGATTCTGCTTTTTCTTGTTGGGTCCTAGTTGGTTTTGACTTGCTCTGTAAGGCATTGAGGTGCTTCTTGTTAAGTATGAAATAGAACCAAGATGACATGTCTCAGGTTTTGTGAAACTTATGTTATACTATGTGACTAGATGTATGTCCCATATGTGTGTATGTAACTGGATGATGTCCTCCGGTCACAGTTTTACTTTTTTTTTTTTTTTTTTTTTGAGACAGAGTCTTGCTCTGTCACCAGGTTGGAGTACAGTGGCACGATCTCAGCTCACTGCAAACTCTGCCTTCTGGGTTCAAGTGATTCTCCTGCCTCAGCCTCTGGAGTAGCTGGGATTACAGGCATGCGCCACCATGCCCAGCTAATTTTTGTATTTTTAGTAGACACAGGGTTTCACCATGTTGGTCAGGCTGGTCTCAATCTCCTGACCTTGTGATCCACCCGCCTTGGCCTCCCAAAGTGCTAGGATTACAGACATGAGCTACTGTGCCCGGCCCACAGTTTCACTTTCTATGTAGTTTGATATCTGTTCTTTGACTGCCGTACTACCTGAATACATCTCTGGCATAGATTCTATCATACTATTTTGTAATAGTCTTATTTTGTATTGTCTTACTCTTAGTTCTAGATGCAAAACACTCAATAATGCTGAAAGAATAAGATCCATGCCATTAGATGCAATAGAAAAATGCAAATGAAATTGTATTTATTTGGAAATGAGAAATGACCAAACTGTCAGAACACCATGACCTTTGTCTTATAGCTGTTCCTGTGGGGAGAGATTTGCATCTATTGCAGAAGCTGATTTCCCAATACTTGGATTCTTACATCTGATTTATTGAGACCAAACAAACCATTTAAAAAGTTATGTTTTAACCATAGGATGTAATGAAGATGTAAAGTCTAAGGTATGTGTTTCTAACGTAGGTACTAAGGTAGACTAGAAGGATAGTATCAAGAACAACTGTAGACTTTTCTTTATTAATTAAAGAGAATAATTTTCCAAAGAAGAAATTCTACTTGTTGATTCTTATGTAGGGGTATAATGCACTTTATGTTATATACCTATTATATATTATATATTATGTAGTATGCTATATATTATTTCAGTATCTTACACATATATAGGATCTATAAATTATATTTATTTTTTGGCCTCACATGCAGGGAAGACTTTAAGTATGTTTTAGATTTATTTTGATTTGTTGCTCAGGCTGGAGTGCAGTGATGTGTGATTGCGGCTCACTGCATCCTCTGCCTCCTGGTTCAAACAATTCTCCTGCCTCAGCTTCCTAAGTAGCTGGGATTACAGGCATGTCCCACCATACCCGGCTAATTTTTATATTTTTAGTAGAGATGGGGTTTCACCATGTTGGCCAGGCTGGTCTTGAACGCCTGACCTCAAATGATTCACCTGCCTTGGCCTCCCAAAGTGCTAGGATTATAGGCATGAGCCATTGGCCAGGCTAGTCTTGAACTCCTGACCTCACATGATTCACTTGCATTGGCCTCCCAAAGTGCTAGGATTACAGGCATGAGTCACCTTGCCTGGCCACCGATTAATACAATTTGGATGACTTACTATTAATGTTAAAATTTTGTATGCTTTTTTAAAAAAAGGTCTGGAATTCAGATTAGGAAATAATTCCCTGTTATGATGAAGGTCAACATGATTGCAGCCTCTGGCGAACAATTTGTAATATGTCATTGCTCAGAAAGTTAAAAAATATTTTTGTAGATTGTAGTGTCTGAATTTTACATCTCGGTTTGAAATATGAAATGTTACATTTATTTATTTTTTTAAAAAATATACGTATTTATTTATTTGAGACAGGATCTCACTCTGTTGCGCAGGCTGGAGTGCAGTGGTGTGATCACAGCTCACGGCAGCCTCAACCTCCTGGGCTCAAGTGATCCTCCTGCCTCAGCCTCCTGGGTAGCTGGGACTATAGGTATGTGCCGCCATATCTGGTTAATTTATTTCTTATTATTTGTAGAGATAGGGTCTCACTATCACAGGTGCTAAGGCTAATCTTGAACGCCTGGGCTTAGGCTATGCGATTTTCCCAAAGTGCTAGGATTACAGGTGTGAGCCACTGTGCGTGGCTTACCTTTATTTTTGTAGTATAAAATAAGCAATTTTTTCTTAGACTTATTTGAGGACTCCTTTTTAACCTACCCTTTAAATACCGATGTTCTTTTGGATTCTCTTTTTTAACGCTTTCTTTTCCTTCCCCTTTCCCTTTCTTAGATAAATAACACTGACTGAGTTCCTAATGTGTATCAGGCCAGGACCATGGTGTGCACCTACTTTGACCATGTGACAGGCATCTCCAGAGGGCCAAGCAGATGCCAGCATCATGCTTCCTATAAAGCCTGCAGTACTGTGAGCCAATTAAATCTCTTTTCTTTATAAGTTACCCAGTTTCATTCAGGCATTTCTTTATAGCGATGTGAGAATGGACTAATATAACATCTAATCAGATACCAAGTTCTATCACTTCCATTTCTGAAATCTCTCTCCATTGGTTCTCTTTCTTTGCAAGGCAGTTGTCACTGCATTAGCTCAGACCCTCATTCATTTATTCTGGATGTATCAGCTCTATCTGAATTATGAAAAGCTTCACCTGGAGTCTTATGTCTAAGCCTTCGTTTTAGCTGTTTGCTCAGTCTGGTTGACCCTTCTCTACCACCCCTATTGGGCTACTTGAAGACTCAGATTTAAATCACTGATATGGTTTGGATCTGTGTCCCCAGCCAAATCTCATGTCGAATTATGATCCCTGATGTTGGAGGTGGGGCCTGGTGCGAGGTAATTGGACCATAGGGACAGAGTTCTCATAAATGGTTTAGCACCGTCTCCTGGTGCTGTTTTTTTGTGACAGTAAGTTCTCGAGACACCTAGTTGTTTAAACATGTGTGGCATTTCCCCACCCCTCCCCCTGCACCTTGCTTCTGCTCCAGTCATATAAGACGTGCATGCCTGCTTCCCCTTCACCTTCTCCCATGATTGTAACCTCCTTGAGGACTCCCCCGCCATGCTTCCTGTGCAGCTGCAGAACCATGAGTCAATTGAACCTCTTTTCTTTATAAATTACCCAGTTTCAGTTATTTCTTTATAGCAGTGTGAGAACAGATTAATACAATCACCTTCTCAGAGAAGACTTGATTCTTTTCATCAACTCCTTTCCTTTAAATTCTTCTTCTCTGTATTCACAATAGCACATCATGCTTAAGTCTGTCATATCACACATCACGTGCCAGTCACACATTGGGTACAACTATCAGTACCCTGATAATTGATTTGCTTGTCTGACTCCTTCCCTAGATTGAGAGGTCTTTGAGGACAGGGAGACCATCTCTAATATCATTATCTTCATAGCACCTAGCAGCTTGTCTGGGAGGAGATCTATAAATGCTCCAGAGAATGAATATCCATTCACACTGTAGACTCCTTAGGAAGATCTGAGAGAGTTTGTTTACATAATATTATAACATTCATCATGTTTATTTAGTCTTATTAAATTTTGACTGCAATTTTTAAAAATTTGCATAGTTGCATGGTTGAAAATAATCAGTGGTGATGTTACTCAGTTGTGCAAAATATTTGGGATAATAGGCAGCACTATTCGTGCTTACCCTATGTTCTCATTCATATTGGCAGCAGCTTCTTCCCTTATCCTGTTAACAAGAGATTATCATTTATGAATGGTAATTTGAAAAGTGGACTCTGTATTGAACTTTGGTTGAAGGCTCAGGAGATTTGCATCAACACCAACGAAAAAACTAACCTCTTAGAGGATGCTTTATCTTTCCTAGTTCCTGTCCACCAAAATCGTCACTATGCCAAGAAAATGCCTTGAAATAGATTATCTCAGAAGCTAAGCCATTGCTCAGTCTGAAGGTTGGACATCCTTTGGGATGGTTTTCATTAACATTCACCTTCCTCATGTAACTCAGATTTAGGTTTCATTCTAGCTTGGCCTGTGTCTGGTTTGGGCCAATCTCTTAAAAATCTCCCTGGACATCAGTTTCCTTATTATTTTTCTTTTCCTTTTCTTTTCTTTTTTTTTTTTTTTTTTTGAGACATAGTTTCACTCTTGTTGTCCAGGCTGGAGTGCAATGGCACAATCTTGGCTCACTGCAACCTCTGCCTAGGTTCGAGTGATTCTCCTGCCTCAGCCTCCCAAGAAGCTGAGATTATAGGTGCCCGGCTAATTTTTTGTATTTTTAGTAGAGACGGGGTTTCACCATGTTGGCCAGGCTGGTCTTGAACTCCTGATCCCAGATGATCTGCCCGCCTTGACCTCCCAAAGTGTTGGGATTACAGACATGAGCCACCATGCCCAGCCCAATTTACTTATCTTTAAAATCAGGTTATTTGCTAAAATAGCTAGGAAGACTTTTCAAGCTCAAATATCCTACTGTGGGTTCTCTTACCATCTTATTGCCCCTGTCCTTTTTCTCTTCCTCCCTGACTGGTGAGCTGGTCCTCCTGCCTGTCCTAGCATGGCACATGTAGATACACTGTGTTCTTCAGCCCTTTGCTTTGACCTAGAGGTTTTCTTCAACTTGGAGGGCTGAGAAGCAGTGTTTGCTTGTGTCGTTTGGAATGGTGCCCGTTGGCGCACACAGATCCTTTCCACAAAGGGCCTGTGAGTCCTTTCCTTTTAGGAAGCACATTCCTGACAGTGGTTGCAGAAGTAGAGAGGGGCTGCAGAGTGAACACAGATTCCTGTGTCAGAGCGACATTCCTAAATGGCAATGCTCAGCAGACTTAGGCGATTTTGATCTTAGTGAGTAGGTATGCGATGCATTATGAAGGTCACACAAATGAAATGTCCAAGGTTTTGGAGCAAGGAAGCACTTCATAATACCTCACAGCTTCTAGATTATTTTGTTACATTTCTGTTTAATTGAGGGTACCACCAGTTAAGTTACAAAGCACTTCAAGTGAAATCATTGTTTCATCAAGAAGTGTCTGTACTTTATGAGGTAAACTAAGATTATTCCCGATTTGATTCACAGGTATGCTAATTTCATCATTAGATGCAAAAGGACCAGTCAGATACAAGCTGTTTTTTGATGAGATGTGCATGGGAAGTGTTTCTATAAAACAGTTGTCTGCCATGTGGGAAGGCAGGTCTGGGCTGTTAGAAGTAGAAGGAAGAGATTTAAAGAGCTGGGAAGGAGGGAGAAAATAAAGAAAGGTGGCCTGTGAGGATATGTACAGACAGAGAGGTAGCAGGCGCTGAAGGCCAGGAGGTGAGCTGTCCCTGTCTGGGCAGGAGAAGGGCGCTAGGGGCAGCTGCCTGCACCCGCTGCTCTGAATTCCTGCAATAGCGGTCCCCGGAGAACAAGAGACAGGTCCTGACAAGTAGTAGAGCCGCTGCAGCGCGCCCGGGTTGGGATAGGGTTAAGGCCATCACCTGCAGCTGAAGTACGACCCAGATGGGAAGTAGGAAGTGCGGCGCCTGAGCTTCCTGTATAAATAAACGCGCTGCTACCGCTGCTGCTGGCGAGCTGTGCCCCACGCTCGCGCTGCAATGTTCCCGGGCATCGCAGCTGCCAGTCAAGACTTGGAGGCAGTCGGGGACTCCGCCTCCTCCCGACCCGTAGGTCTGGGAGTGCGAGTCCTGTTGCAGTCTTGCAAAGTGTAAAGCTGTCAGCCGCAGAGCACGGAGGAAAGACGGAGAGAATGAAAGAGCTCCTCCTGTCCGGTGTGCCAGCAGCCCGGACTGGCGGTGAGCTCGAGGGAGGCTACTGAGAAGCCCAGCGGCGGAGGAACGCAGGTCTCCTGCCAGGTAGGTTTAGCGAGCTTTTTAAAGGCTACAGGCGTTGCAAGACCGGAATGGTATTGCTGGACTAAGGGAAAAGGACAGGAGACTATCTGTGACACCATGATTTTTCGATTTTCTGTCTCTAGTGCTCAAACCATACAGAACTGAATACATTCTGAATGCCTTAAACACCTGTTAACTTAAAAGAAAAATGCCTTTGTTATAGGAAAGTAGTTTCATTTCTAATAAAACAGTTTCTATAATAGAATGTATTGTAGAATCCAAGATTAGACCAGACCTCTCCCTAGGTCTTAAGGGGAGACCAAAAGTTGGCATAATCTCGGATTATGCATTATCGTGCTTATTTTATCAGGTAATTGCTGATTAAACAGTGAAACTCGTGATTCTACAAGAGCCATTCTCACATTTAAGTTAAAATCGAACTGATTGTCGTTTCTACAGGGAAAAGCTATCTTTTACTTATTCTTTCTACAACATCTTTTGTTTTTCTCATGAGTTTCAAGGATCCTGCTGTAAGTCTACTCCTCAGGCATATATACTCTTCACATAAAGATTTCCCAGAAATTAATTCCCTTCTCGGGGAAACGTTCTTTCTTCATGTTCCCATAACAGACTGTCAGTTTCGTATTGCTTTCTGCCATATGTATCTTATCAAAACATTAGCTCTCAGGTTCTTAACAGGACTATCTGCTCTTCCGATTTGGCATTTCTGGACGTTTATTTGAACATTGAGAGGTATAAATTAAATGACAATGTATGTAACATTTCTGAAGAAGCAGATTAGGGGGTGTCTTTGCCCAGAAGCAAAATAAATGAACTTTGGGATGACTCAGTTTTTAGGGTGTGGGTAAGAGGCAAAAGGAACCTAGCCAGTCCTAACTGAGTCGCTGGCTAATTAGAGTATCTGTCTGCCGCAGCTTTCACTGAAATGAGCCTCTTGGTCCCTTTCACATCTAATGCTTCTGTGAGTCCCTCCTTCCCTTAGTTTATCTTTCCTTCACAACCTGGGTCCTTTTCATGGGTAGCAGTGCCTTAAATACTTCTGAAACTATCTTGAGGGGGAGAAAAACCTATAGCAGATCCACAAAGCCACTTGTAGATAATCGTATTATGAAATCCAAGGTCATGGTTTCATACAACTCCTACTCTGCCCTTGCACACCTTTGACTAGCATTTTTATTTTATTTTTGATTTTTGTAGTGGGCATAAACTTAGAAAGGTAGGAAAGGGTAAAACCTCAGTTTCGAAAGTAGTCTCTGACTAATTAATGATCTTGATGATTCAAAAAAAGGTAAACATGTATAGTGAATGTGAAAAAGATGTTGAGTAGTAGAATTGGGTTGCTTGGCTTTTTATTTAAAACAAACAAAACTCAACCAAAAAAACCCCCCAAAACCCCAAACCAATCGCCCTAGATAACTTTCTCCTGCACTACTGTGCTGGAAGTAGGGCTTGAGTGTGGTCAAATCCTGCCCATTTACCCAGAGTTTTACAAATATTTACAGTCATCTATGCCAAATATCTTTGTGCTGAGCCCCAAAGAACATTCTCAGCATTCAAAAGCCCCATTCTCATGAATGGTTTCAGTTCATTGGCAATTTAAAGGCATTCAGGCTTCCAAACTAGGTCAGCTTAAGACATGTCTTTTTAAAATAATCAGTTTTTGGGTCTCAGATTGTGAACCAGGTTTTCGGAGCCAAACTCTACAGCAGAGAGAAAAGTATGCTCTCTCTGGGAAGAAAAAGCTTATTTTATCTGCCTGGTATGACCATTTAACTTCCTGAAAAACATCTTTCTCTTCAGTAGTATGAATATTTTTCCTCTGAGGAGGTGCACTTCAAATTTCCTTCTTGAAAAGTCATTTCAATATTTTAGACATTTAGAAACATTTATATGTATGTCAGAATCCTTTCTCTGAAGTATTTCTGCTAATCCTGGCTTCTTTGTTTCCCCTGGCCTTGACTATGACATTACTTTCTTGGTGAGTGAAGTTCTTAGTGTTTGAAATCTCCAGTTTGAGATAGAGGTCAGGAATCATGCTGAACCCAGATGTTAGTGAAGGAACAAAGTCCGAGCAGTTTTGGGACTAAGCCTACTTTGTGCAACTGATTATTCTGGGTGTGGGAAAAGGGCCAAGCTGCCAGACAAGTCATGCTTTTCACTTGGGCTTTGGGGAATAGGTATCTGTGGCCA
Organism: Chlorocebus sabaeus; assembly: GCF_047675955.1. NCBI lineage: Eukaryota > Metazoa > Chordata > Mammalia > Primates > Cercopithecidae > Chlorocebus > Chlorocebus sabaeus. The sequence continues at coordinate 18,396,438 of NC_132920.1, forward strand.
TTGCCCCTAAGTACTGAAACATTTCTTTCAGAGGTGCCTACCTTAATTTATAGAAGCTCCTTGCCTACAACAAATGGTCAATATTTTCAGCTTGCGAATTTCTGGAAGTGAATACAGATGAGAACCAGGCCTTTAATATTTTCTCTCCTCCACGTACAATCAGAAAAATTATCCACTTTACTACTGAGTGACTGTGATTTGCTAGGTGCTATGTTAGATGCTGGGATATAAAGATGGCTAAGATGTGGTCTGTGTCCTGAAGAAATTCTTATAAGCTCAGAAGTGACTTGGGTCTAGAGTGGTAGTTCTTAATTCACGTTGCTTTGCCAGATTATAAAAAGTACTCTGATGTTTGTCACCTCAATCATCTTAATTTTCTTGGTAGTGTTACCTTGACCATTTGACCATTAAGCAGCCAAAGAGGTATATGACACCTAAGTTAATTTATATAAATATTTTAATTCATATTTTTTCCCTTTAGGTGTATGTGGGAGGTCTTGGACTAAAGTTTTAGTTTCATTAACTTTGGCATTTGCTATTTACCTAGTTGGTGAGTACTTTGGAACCTAATGCATCATACCGTAATGGTTATTAAAAAATGGATAACTATGTATTAAATGAGTAAAAATGACCAATGCTTCTGCAACATGGAATGAGGAGCTTCTCATCTATGATCAGATCTCTTTCTTGAATGCAAAACACAACAATCTAAGTGAAATACACTTTTCTTATTCATAGCTGGAGATACTTCTGATCACATGGTTTATAGTATTTATTAAGAGCATACTTTGAAAGCCATGTCCCATTGTTTTTTAAATCTTTTGAAGTCATGAGTTTGAGTCCCAGCCCTTCATCAACTTGTTCTTTGTTTTTCTTGGGAAGATAGAACAAGACAATTCATTTCTCTCTGTTGGACTTGTGGCTGAAACCTTAAACCCACACATTCTCCTGCATATGATTATATGAAATCCTCTATTGAGAACCTCCTCAACTAGTTGACTCTTAATAAGTAGGAGCTGGGTGTAATCATCTTTACGTCCTTTACATCCCTAGCACCTAACTTTGTGTGTTGACTTTGTTTCCTTCATGATAAATTCCTGTTATAGGAAATTAATTGGCAAGGACATACAAAAATCTACACCTGCACTTTGCTTGGGTGGGATGAAGATTCCTCTTCCAAACTGGTTTCCAATTTGTTTCTAATTAAAATTTCTATATGAAACTTTTAACTTTCACAGGAGGGGGTAATATTGGCACATGCTTTTATTCATTTGAAAAAAATTTTTGATTTAGATATTCGTGCTTTAGCGGCTCCGGTTTTCTGGTAATGTCCTGACCCAAGAAATCAGCCTGGGTCTTGCTCTGTAAGGCTCTTTGAAATACCACTTCTCCTTGATTGGTTAATTACATCATTGTCTGACCTGCCTTTAAGTGGCATTCCTTCCTGCTTCTGAGCTTTGTTGTTATGCCAGGCAGAAGGAAGAGAATTATTTAGCAGGGCCGTGTGAATAATTGTGGGAGGCAGGGAACCACTGATTAAAACAGGAGTGGGCAAGGCACAGTGGTGATATTGAAGAGGTAGCTATCATGATGAATGCAAAATTGCCATGCCAAAAATATCATTGAGCTATTATTCTCATATTCACTCCTACCTTCTTTGATAAGTTTATATTGTTTGGAAAACTGGATTTGGATTTCTGCCTCTTGGGCCTTACTCTGTAGTGTAATGAGAACATGGAAAGAAGGTAAGAAGAAATGTGCTTTTAAGAAAAAGGAGCCAGGTGTGGTGGCTCACACCTGTAATCCCAGCACTTTGGGAGGCTGAGGTGGGTGGATCACGAGGTCAGGAGATCAAGACCATCCTGGCTAACAGGGTGAAACCCTGTCTCTACTAAAAATACAAAAAACTAGCCAGGCGTGGTGGCGGTCACCTGTAGTCCTAGGTACTTGGGAGGCTGAGGCAGGAGAATGGCGTGAACCCAGGAGGCGGAGCTTGCAGTGAGCAGAGATCTCGCAGTTGCACTCCAGTCTGGGGGACAGAGTCAGACTCTGTCTCAAAAAAAAAAAAAAAAAAAAAAAAAGAACAGCATTTTGCAAATGTTAAAACTAGATGTGCCAAGGGCCAGGCTCAGTAGCTCACGCCTGTAATCCCAGCACTTTGGGAGGCTGAGGCAGGCAGATCACGAGATCAGTAGATCGAGACCATCCTGGCTAACACAGTGAAACCCCATTTCTAATGAAAAAAGAAATACAAAAAGTTAGCCAGGTGTGGTGGTAGGCACCTGTGGTCTCAGCTACTCGGGAGGCTGAGGCAGGAGAATGGCGTGAACCCGGGAGGCAGAGCTTGCAGCGAGCTGAGATAGCGCCACTGCACTGCAGCTCTGGGCGACAGAGCGAGACTCCGTCTCAAAACAAAACAAAACAAAACAAAAACAAAAACTAGATGTGCCAGATGTTCTGTCCTCTGGAGTTAGCTTATCACAACGTCATGTACATTGTTGGCCATGCTTGGATATCAACACCAATATATATTTTGTGGGAAAAAATATTAGATCTCACTAAATTAGTTGTAACAGACTTCATTCATAACCTAATTTCAAGAAGCAAAGACACTGTTCAGAAAACAGTTCTTGCTAATACTTTAAGATGCTTCTCCTTCCTGATGAAGTACCTGCTTTTTTTTTTAACCTACAAAAAGGTTAATAGGGCTATATTTGCATGTCAGTTCCATTTTTAGAAGGTAATAGTCTCCAAGTTATAAAGTTGTGATCTCATTGCTATCCTAGAAACTGTTGAGATGACGATGTTAAAAGTAAGGAATTGTAGACTAAAGTGGTTTTTGAGCACTTTAAGCCATGAAACAGTGGAGAGAAATCAGAAGTCCTCTTCCCTACTACAGGAGGCACAGCAATACAATACTGCCACTTCACAGAGCCTGAATAGGTGAATATTTACTTTCTTATGTCTAAGACCTAAATATTTCCTGGGTTTGCTTATGCTCGAGGATATTTTCTAATCTATTTTATTTTTTCAAATAATGACAACTTATCTCATGTGTGATACCATGTATGTACTCATTGGGTTTCAGCATTATTCTTTTAAAAAGGGTGGATCATGAGGTCAGGAGATCGAGACTATCCTGGCTAACACGGTGAAAACCCGTCTCTACTAAAAAATACAAAAAATTAGCTGGGCGTGGTGGCGGGCACCTGTAGTCCCAGCTACTCAGGAGGCTGAGGCAGGAGAATGGTGTGAAACCAGGAGGCGGAGCTTGCAGTAAGCCAAGATCACACCACTGCACTCCAGCTTGGAGACAGAGTGAGACTCCATCTCAAAAAAAAAAAAAAGTAATTAATAGATATACAATATATTTGAGTAATTGCAGTTCCCTGACTATGAGAGGGGAAGCGTATGTTTCCATTTGTTCATGTCCTCTCAGGGCATACATTAGAACTGTTTTTCTGATTGAAAGGATGTATACAGGTTCATCTTGTCCTTGAATGACCAGATAGGTGGTTGGTGATACAAGCAGAGAGTAAAGCTACAACACTGGCCACAAAGGAGGTCTACCATAAGCCCTCGCTTCTTTCATTGCTTTTGCTACTGCTACCAGCCAGCAGGTCACCCTGCCATTGTATTTAGATTGTATTTAGGGTAGAACTTCAGCTAATGGCTGATAATGGTCAGCACTTTACTAGACTCAATTAGTACCAATGGGTTCACTAACAGTTTCTGTTAGGAAAAGGAACCAGTAGCTAACTAAACCACTCTATTGGGCAGAAGTACCAAGATCAACATAATGCTGATTTTCAGATTGTGTTGAGTGGAAACTGGTTGCCTGGTGTGTTCTTAGCTGGTATGAGGAGAGCTTTCCTAACAAGGCAAGGATGGGGCCTTTAGATTGCTGCTCTTTTTTTCTGCTTTATTAGAATATTAGCTTCCCGAGAATATGTCTCCATTTTACAAGGCAACACTTCAGCCTTTCTTCGTCACCACCCACCCTTCTTGAAAACTTTCCCCTTTGCTACCTCACTTTCATATTTATGCATTCGTATCTGTTATTCTAGCTACTTCACAGCGATGACTCCAAGTCTCGCAAAGGCATATAAACATGTTGAGAATATTCATATGTCTCCTCTTCTGTTTTGTCCCCTGTACTTGAGTAACTCTTAGAATTTCATAGCATAGCTTGGAATTAAGACCTCAGTGCAGATCAACTGGATTTTTATTTACATTAATATCCTGTGACATCAGTAATATCCAGTTGATTCATTTTAGTAGCTTTCTATTTCTTTTAGTCTCCTTAGTTGTGCTTTAGCAGTTTCTCCAAATGTTAAAGCTTCTGCATAATAATGTAAAAATTCCAAAATAATTAGGGATAAGTGTCTTAATAATAATTAGGGTAAGTATCCTAATAAAACATTATCCCTTCCAATTACACTATCTTTTTGTGTAAGGGAATAACTGTTGATTTTGGATAATCAAACAGACATAAACTACATTGGTTAAAAATACTTTGAATGGCTGGGCACGGTGGCTTACACCTGTAATCCCAGCACTTTGGGAGGTTGAGGTGGGCGGATCATGAGGTCAGAGTTCAAGACCAGCTTGGTAACTATGGTGAAACTTCGTCTCTACTAAAAGTACAAAAATTAGCCTGGCATGGTGGCAGATACCTGAAATCCCATCTACTTGGAAGGTTGAGGCAGGAGAATCGGTTGAACCCGGGAGGCGGAGGTTGCAGTGAGCTGAGATCGTGCCACTGCACTCTGGCGTGGACGACAGAGCGAGACTCCATCCCCTACCCCCCCACCAAAAATAAAATAAAATAAAATAAGGCTTTGAATGTTGGCTCTCCCATCATTTGCATTTTTGTAGCAGATTGCTTTTTCAGGCCACCAGCAGAATATGAAAATTCCTTGTGCATCCTGTGCTGAAGTATTCCTTTCTTTGGCAATTCTAATGAAAACACATGAGGGAAAAGGTGACTTTCTATTCTTTCCTATCAGATAGTACTTGCTTCTCATATAATGAACACTCTATAGTGCAAGAGACACATAGAGCATGTAGAACTAACTGCTGGTTCTCCTTTCCTGGTAATTTAGTGCAAACTCAGACATTTTAGAATGGCTTTCCTTCCTTACATGGCCCAACCAATCTGTCTTGTTCTATGATTGGGAATATGTAAACAAGTGATACCTGCTACCAACCTTAGAATGCCTAAACATGAAAGGCAGCTGTCAGATTTCTTTTCTTTCCAAGGTGCCCCTTGCATTCTCTGCCAAAATTCTTTTCACAAGGGTTTTTTGACACTCAGTGAGAGGCACAGTCACATCTATAATCACTGTAAAAGTAATTATAATTGTTAGCTTTTAAAATCAAGTGGTAGGGTGGATAATTCAAGTCACTTTCATATTTTTGATAGAAATGTGAGGTATGAGGCAGTAAGAGTGAGTTAGCCTCTCTCTGGAGTGAAGACTTTTCTTGAAACCTGGAGGGGAGTGGATGTGAATGACCTGTGCCCCTGTGAAGCTGTGGCCTGATGGGAGGGACAGAAGGAGCTGCGAGTGTGTTATCAAATGTCCTGAGCTTCCTGAGGCTCTATTGTTGGGGGTTTCATGCTGTGAAGACTGGTGAATCTTAACATGACACAAAGGAAGAAATGCAAGGAGACCTTGGAGCCATTCACAGGCATCTCAGGTGTGAGGAAATTCATGAGAGGCTTTCAGGATTCTCCTGTTTACTGCTTGAAGAGCTCATTTTGCAATGACTCAATGGTGAAAGGATTTCTTGTTGGATATTCTTTTTTTTTTTAAATGAAGTCCTCACTGCATTTCATTCATTTTTTCAACATTCATTGTTGGTTTTGCCCAAAGTGAAAAACGAAAGGGTTGGTTTTTAATCTGTGCATGGTGCAGGTTTAGGCTTCTGTGATGGTGGCTGGGGAGCTGCTGAGTGGGGAAGGTCAAGGGGACTGGCTCTAGACACCCACTATTGGGTGCTGGCACTTGTCTACCTGAATCTCTTTTATACAGTGGTGGTTTGACTACGATTTTTGTTTTTTCTGAAAGTTCATTGCTTGAAAAATGTCTGAGAGCCATTGCCTTAGGGAATTGGTGTTATTCCTCTAAATCACTCTTTGAAGAAGCATTTTGAATTGTTCACATCTCAAAGAGATGAAATATGTGACTTTTTTCCTCTATGTCACTGAGTCACAAGTCCTGCCTGTTTGGAATGCTTGGAATTCTTAAAAAACACAAAATGCATCTCTGCTATGTAAAGGTTTTTCTATTATAAAAATATTTTTACATTATATGTATATTTTATAACTTTGACTTCATAGCCTATAGGCATGTAACTCCTTAGTTTTAAGGAGTAAAAACTTACGTACTGTTTATAGTAGAGACAATTATGTTTCACATGGTCTTGATTACCACAATTTTTAGTTCTACCTTCAAAAGAAGACTATTTCTAAGAAATATCTAATTATAGGTATTCAATTATGGGTAATAATTGAGGTATTACTAGAGGAATCCAATATATCTTTCAAGAGTATCCAATTAATTTCTAAGAGGTATCCAATTATGTCTTTGTTTTTCAAGAGTACATTAAAACTTTGGCCTGTTTAATGTTTCCTTCTAAAAAAAAATATAGAGTAAGACTGAGAAATACTTGGATTTCTTGAAGAGTACCTAGATCTCTTGCTGGGTCAGAACATCAGGATTGACTATTCACACCAGATACAAATGGCTAAGTGTATTTGACATTTGGGGTGTGGAGTGGTTCTGGCCTGTGTTATTACCCCTTTTCCCCTACTCAGGAAGCATTTACTACCACGTTTATTCTTGTTGTTTTACTTGGGATTTCTTTTGAAAGAAAGATAATTCAGAATAGGTTGCATAAGCAGTGAAGCAGTGTTGAGAATGTAGAGATGAGAAGACAGCAGTTGGGGAAGTCGGTGGGACTGTGTGCCATGAGTCGGGGAGTACTGGAGACACAAGCTAATGATAGTTGTTTAAGCATGAACTGGGAGGAAGGAAAAGGTAAAGTCATTCATTTTTACCCCTATGTTTATCATAAAGAGAAGTTTTTTAAAAAAACTCAAAATCCTGAATTCGACGTGCAGGTCTATTTGAATTTAATTTGCTCTTGGATGACAGCTCCTCAGTAGTTAATGGAATAACGCTGTGTCTTGAACTTTATCGGGCCTTTGCTGAGAAAAAACCATGCCTTCCACATGGAAACTAACCATTAGTTAGCTTCCTATTTAATTATTTTGAATCAGGTTTTCTGGTACTGAGTGCTGGGAGTAGGTGAAAAACCTTAAATGCTTCAGGTTGCTAGAGTTAGTAATTGTTGACTTTCTGGTATGACATTAAGAAAGTGAATGTGGACAGATTGACAAGCAAATATCTCATTTATTTTTTTTCCTTTCCATCTAATAGAATTTGATTTTCCCCTACTTGTTTTAGTACTTTTGTACTTACATATTGAGACTTAAGCTATTGTGGGACTAGGTAGCAAATGATTACATGTAATTTCTTTTGTCCAAAAATCAAGAGGAAAAGAGCTTGGTTCTTGTAGGGGGAGGTATATTTGCAATTATTTCTATGGTAGAATTTATTAGAATTGGCCACTCTTTAAAAACAGTAAGAACTATAGGATTTTGCTTTTGTTTAATCAGAACATGAAATTTCCTGATGTGATATAAAATATGAATATGTAGAGAAATTATTTTCACAATTATTTAGTCTGTTAAAGATAAAGATTCAGAATAAAAACAATCTAGTAGAGGAACTTTGCCAGCAGTTTTTATTTTTCATCTAAAGATATCTTTTCCCATAGTCATGCCATGTGTAGAGACAAATTTTGTTTCTATACAGCTTTGACCTTAAGGATAACTGTAGTCATGGACTTCTAACTCTCTTTTCCTCTTTCTGTCCCTCTTCCTCCTTTCTTTCCCTGCTTCATCTGTTCATGTGATATCCACGTAAGGCAGCTGTGGTGTAATGGATCTGGCACTGGGCTTGGTGGCTTCAGAAGGCTGAGGATTGTATTCTGCTCTGCCATGTGCAAGCTCTGAGAACTCTGGCAGATTACCTAACTTCTCAGTACCACAATTAATCTATAAAATGAGGAAAACAATTATTTCATAATCCCAGGCAGAAACTCTGTACCCATTGAACATACCAGGTGAGGAAGCGTACCCTGACTCAGGAGGTGGAGTCGGGAGGGTCATGTCAGCCCAGGAGTTCGAGGCTGCAGTGAGCTATGATTGTTCCACTGCACTCGAGCCTGGGCAACAGAGAGAGACCCTGTCTCTAGGAGGAAAACCCCACAAACAGTAACTCTTCATTTCCCCCTCCTACTGGTCCCTGGTAATCTCTATTCTACTTTTTGTCTCTCAGAATTTGACTACTCTAGGTACCTCATTTAAGTGGAATCATATAATATTTGATTTTCTGTCTGGTTTATTTCAGTTAGGCAATGTCTTCAAGGTTCATCCATGTTGTAGCATGTGTCAGCATTTTATTTCCTTTTATTCCATTGTATGTATGTATATACCACATTTTGTTTGTTCTTCTGTCTTTTTAATTTTTTATTTTTTGAGATGGAGTTTCATTCTGTCACCCAGGCTGGAGGGCAGTGGCGCAATCTTGACTTACTGCAACCTCTGCCTGCTGGGTTCAAGTGATTCTCCCACCTCAGCCTCCTGAGTAGCTGGGATTACAGATGTGACACTGTGCCTGGCTAATTTTGTATTTTTGTATTTTTTGTAATTTTGTATTTTTAGTAGAGACAAGGTTTCACCATGTTGGCCAGGCTGGTCTTGAACTCCTGACCTCAAGTGATCCACCTGCCTTGGCCTCCCACAGTGCTGGTATTACAGGCGTGAGCCACTGTGCCCAGCCTCATTCTTCTGTTGATGGACACTTGGGTCACCTCCACTGTTTGGCTATTATGAATAATGTTGCTATGAACATGGGTGTATAAATATCTCTTTGAGACCCTGCTTTCAGTTCTTTTGGATATATACCCAGAAGTGGAATTGCTGGATCATATGTTACCTCTTTGTTTAACTTTTTGAATGACATTCTATTTTTAAGTACTTTTTGAGTCTGTTGAATTGATTGTAGTGATGCAACTCCTAAATACATTTGCTCATAGTGATATTTCCCGCCACCCACCTTTATTAAGGTATAATTGACAAGTTACATTTGCAGTATACAGTGTGATGTTTTGCTATATGTATACATTGTGAAATGCTTAAATCAAGCTAATGAACATCATCACTTCACATTGTTTTGTGTGTGTATGTGTGGTGAGATCATTTAAAATCTCCTCTCGGCCATTACAGTGTATTGTTACTTACTCTGGTCACCATGCTGTATGAGAGCTTCCCAGAACTTATTCATCTCATCTAAATGAAACTTTGTAAGCTTGACCAACATCTCCCCATTCTCACCCCACCTTAGTGATCTTTTAATTTCCATAGCTCATATGATATGAATCAGGACAGTGAAGTCAGCTTAAATTTCAGGACTTCAGGGACACTTTGCTGAGGTAGGTGAACCACTCTCTAGCCCGTAGTTCCCAGAAGTGCATTAGCTGTAAGTTTCGGGATAACTGAGGGTGAGAATTTGATCAACTGACCTCCAGATGTGTTGGCTAAACAATAGCTTTATCAATCCATATAGTATTTTCTGCTTTGGACCTTTCTATAGGGATTGAGGAGACTGAAGTACGCTGAAGACAGGCTGATGGGCTCAGCTGGTAGGCTCCACTATCTCGCCATGACTGCTGAAAATCCCGCTCCTGGAGATCTGGCTCCGGCCCCCCTCATCACTTGCAAACTCTGCCTGTGTGAGCAGTCTGTGGACAAGATGACCACACTCCAGGAATGCCGATGCATCTTTTGCACAGCTGTAAGTTTTCCTTGATGCTTTCACTATGAGAAAATACAAAGGGAAAAATTATAAAAGTAGGATATGTTTCTGCGGTTTACTGAGAAGCCAAAGTTTGCTACAATATGATCCTGCTTTGGAAAGCATTTCATCTTTGAATCTATTTCCAAATAGTATCTTAAATGGTAAATCCTGGGTTTACTTGTTTTAGCTAAGTATAATGTATGTTTGAAATTTAATTATTGGTTGAATAAATAGTCTTTCTGTTAAGGTTCAAACTATAGAATAGAATAGAAAAATGTTAACATGGTGGCTGGGCGTGGTGCCTCACACCTGTAATACCAGCACTTTGGGAGGCCGAGGCGGGCGGATCACAAGGTCAGAAGATCGAGACCATCCTGGCTAACACGGTGAAAACCCGTCTCTACTAAAAACACAAAAAAATTAGCCGGGCGTGGTGGTGGGCGCCTGTAGTCCCAGCTACTCAGGAGGCTGAGGCAGGAGAATGGTGTGAACCCGGGAGGCGGAGCTTGCAGTGAGCCAAGATCACACCACTGCACTCCAGCCTGGGCGACAGAGCGAGACTCCGTCTCAAAAAAAATAAAAAATTAACATGCTGTAGTTAACTACCACCTATAAGAAACTCAACAGGTATTTTAAATGATAAGAGAAGTCAGGTAGTAGTTTATGTACTGAATTTTCATTCATATACTTGTTCATCTTCTACAACGCACAAGGTATAAATTGTACTTTGTCATAGCTCCTGTTATTCTATTTTCACAATATGCTGAATGTTTCTTATTCCACTTAATGAGAGCCCTATAGACTTGCAGAAGTGGGCTTATCTCTTTTAGTGTGACACCTGGTATCAACACCTGCGACCTTTACTGCCGCTTTTCCTTGAAGGTTAGTTGGTTAAGGTATAAAGGTAGGAAACGACTGAGTTCCTGTAGGATTCAGTGATGACAGAGACTAGCATTGTTCATGTAATCACAAATACCTGCTGAGCAGGAACTGTGTCCCAGGACTGGTTCTAGGCACCGGGATTTATCAGTTAAGGAAACAAAACCCAGCGACGTTTCTTGCTTTTAGGAGCTTACATTCTATCCAAGAACATTATGTAGGAGTTCAGGGCTGAGAGGATGTTGCTGTTTTAGGTGGGGGGTCAGCAGTAGGCTCTGCTGAGGAGTAATGTTTGTGCGGCTTCTCCTTCCTCTTGTTGTTAGTGTGTGTTGCTTTATAGGAAGTGAGGAAGTGGCCTTGTCGTCTGAGAGCTACTTCAGTTTCCTTTGGTCTTGCTTTGTTTCTGAAGGCTGTCCTTCAAAACAATTATTTCTCTGACTTTCTAACCCTTGCTAATCCTTGAAACAAATGAGTCAGAAACAACATTTGGTGAAAACCAGGATGCACTGAGGGTTACTGCTGTTTTAAAAGAATTCAATTTTTGCTATGACATTTAACAGTGCAGAATTTAAGTGTGTGCGTCAACATTGGGGAAATAATATACGGTGAAGGTTGTATTTCATCTTCACAGGGAGCTAACCCTGTCCTGTTATTGTTTCAATAGATTTTAGTTCCTGATTCAAAACAGCATTGCTGCTTCTCATTTCTCTTTCAGCAATTTGAGGGTAGGAGTTAGTACAGTTAGCTTATTCAGTCATCTAGATTCACACTTCCTCATTGTTAGGGAGTGCTCAAAAGCAGAAAGTCAAATGGCTTAATATTTTTGGTATCCCTCAATTTTGGATCTTTTTGCACCTAGAAACATTAACTTTCCCTGGCATCCTGTTACCCTATTACCTGTGAGCTGCCAAAATAGTAAGCAATGTATGATTACCTTAGCGTCTGTAAAATTGTAATTTGAATCAGACTCGCCTGAAATACTACTCTAACTTTCTTTTGGTTAGAGATTTATTTCTTCTTTTTTAAAAAATGACTTAAAATGTATCTTATACTTCCCAGACTTTATTTTGCATCTGTATTACAGTGTCAAATGTTTTGTGTTTTTGAGACTAAAAAGAAATTTGTAACTTTTCAATATGCTACATACTACTGACTTCTACTTTTAAATAGGATTGGATGACATCTCCCAATTGCTTGTGCCTACCATATATTTAAAATGGCTTTACTGAGAACCACCCCCCTGCCCCAGGGAGTATCCACATGTAATGATCTTCCTGCTAGATTTGATGTTATGCTGGTATATACTGGTATATGTAATGTGTGTATTTTTTCTTTTCATGTTAGATGGATAATGTGCTTACTGTGTAACAAGGTTTTGCATATCTTACGTGACTGTGAGAAACCAATCATCACGCTTATGAACTACAAAAGGATCTATACTGGTATATTTTCTTGGATTTAATAAAGCTTTAACAACATTCTGTCATTGTTCTGTCTTCTGTAAGAGGCATCCCTGGCCATTTTGCTGCGAGCCTAGCTTTTTTTTTTTTTTTTTTGTCCAGGATTGCCACACTCCAATTCCAGCTGTACCCCAACTCAGCTGTGTAACTGGGCACATGATAAATCTCTTTGGGCCTCTGATTTTTCATGTGTAAAATGAAGGTGCTAGGATCCTTCACAGTGCTCCAAAGAGGGGGCAGTATACTCTGGGTATGCAGAGGGACAGATGGGGAATATTTGACTTGACCATTGAATGTTAATCAGTTATTTCCTTATCTTTAGAGAGACCAGGCCTTTAAATGGATGCCCCCACCCCAAGTGTGTTCCATGGACCACCAGCTCTGGGAAACAGAGATATCCTTGAATGAAATGTTCCATAGTCAAATTAGCTTGGGAACTACAATGTTCTTCTGTTCCTTTCTTGGAGGGATGTAAGGCACATTTGCATTTTAGAGGCTCTGTGAAATCTTGTAGTTAGAGGGAAAGCAGGGGGATCTTGCTTAGCTTCTAGGATGAAGCATTTCCATTTGACCCTGCCACCCTTTTGAGTGGAACACCTATTGCCCACAACCGATGCTCTGAAGAACACTGCTTTAAATTATTTCATGTAGGTGATTCTTGATTTAAATAACATCCAGGGAAAGGAATGTGGTAGATGTTGTTTCAAATAAACCATGAATATTATCTAGGTTCTTGTTAAAGGATGTTCTAGCTGTGAAGATGGTTTCTGCTAGACTATTTGCTCAGCTTTAATATGGAGAATAAAGTGTAATATAAAGTAAGAGAAGCTGCATATACAGGAAAAATGGGGCATAGTTCTTACTGGCATGACTGACGTCATAGAACATGAGTTGTATTACAGAACCAAAGAGGTTGATGTCTTGGGGTTACAGAAAAAAAGATGTAGCATAATTACTTGTTCTATTTTGAAGGTTAAATATCTCAGGGATGTTTGTCTATTAATGACATGGAAAGAGTATCTGTTTCTCCCTTCTTCTCTTTTGCCTGTATATTTAAATAACCCAAATATGACAATTCTAACTTTCCTTTTCTGGGTTTGCAACACATTCTTTCAGATAATGCCACACAATGTTAATTCAAGCGAAATAAATTCACAAGTCAGTTATCAAAGTAATGGAAATTTATGGGTTTGCTCCCTTATGTACAATATTTGCTTCTGATTTATTTTAGAAGTGATTTCTGTCAGCCGTGAATTAAGGAATAGTGAAAACACAGTTGTTGCTTGTTTTTATAACCTAGATAATTTCACCTGAAAAGAGTCGGTATGTTGGGCATGGCCTATTTACCTTTCAGATTAAATACAGGATGTGCTAAGCAAAAAGAAAATAAAGTCCAGCCATATTCTTGCCTTTTTTCCATTACGTTCTATTGGCTCTAGGTAGTTAGAACTTCTTTTACTATTCATTTCTTGGAGTCAAATGGATTTTCCAATGTTTAAAAAGTGAGAGGAAATATAAAACATTTTAGACCAAGCCCTTCTTTCCCTTGGGGCCTGTCGGGTGACCTTTAAGAAAAGCCCAGAGTTGGTTTGGGAGACTGTCTTGGTCCATTTTGCGTTACTATAACAGAATACAGAGGCTAGGTAATTTATAAAGAAAAGAGGTTGATTTAGCTCACAGTTTTGCAGGTGGGAAGTTAGAGAAGCATGGTGCTGGCATCTACTTGGCTTCTGGTGAGGGTCTCATGCTAGGTGAAAACACAGCAGAGAAGGTCAAAGGGAAAGTGGACATGTGCAAAGAGACAAAACCCAAGGGCCATCCTGGCTTTGTAACAACTCACTCTGGCAGGAACTATTAAGAATTCATTCCCTCAAGAACTAATTCATTCCCAGCAGAGCACGAACTCAGTCACTACCCAGAGAGTGGCACCAAGCCATTCCCCAACTAGGACCCACCTCCCAACACTACCACATTGGAGATCAAATTTCAATGTGAATTTTGGTGGGGACACACAAACCATATCCAAACCATAGCAGAGACATCTACCATTTGGGAGGATTTGCAATGTGTATGTGCACACACAGTTTGGTGACTTTCAAATGAAGCATGAATCCGTGGTGGATCTTTCCTGGGTTCTAACTTTTATCTACACTAGGAGAAAGGAATGCCACTTTCCTGTTTCCACCTCTGTTTCTCCTTTGCAGTATACCATAGTGTGTTAGAATGCAGATATGGAGATGAGAAGACCCAGGCTAAAGGTCAGGCCTTGTCATTTGATGGTGTATGATTTGAGGCAAGTTGTTTGCCTTCTCTAGACCTTGGTTTCTTTGCCTGTAAGATGGAGGGAGGGAGGCGTTGAGAATACCTACCTTTATTTCCTAAGATCCATCAGTGTGCTGAGCTGTTATGTTCTTCAAAAAGATTTCGGAGAAGGGAAAGCCTATAATAATTTAACTGGCTTCTTCACTAGCCTTTAATAAAAAAGTGGTTATATGGGTAATTACAACCTCACTAGTATTCTGAGATACCTAGAGATTAGCAGTTAAGATAGAGAGAAATGTCTCTTTTGGATTTGTTCAAAGTGTGGCTTTGAAATATTTAAACTAAATATCTAGAATTAGGACTTACAGGGAAAAAAAAGCATCAATACCGCTTTGACAGTAAATAGATGAGCACATTTCTGGTGGGTATAAAAGATTCAGATGAAAGGATGTTTCAAAGTACCATATATTTAAGAACTTGCTTACTTCCAATAACATAATAATATAATTACTTGTTGGCTTGATATGTTAGTCTAGTATCATTTTAAGTACCTGGTATTGAGAACTCTCTGGAACCACCAGAAATAATGAGGGATCTTACTCAAGGCCAATGTCACAGAACGATTTTCTGTCCCCTCTTCTGGTCATGAGACCTGCCAACCTTTCCCAAAGCTTTTAAATTCTCCAGCTCCAGATTCCTATGTCTTCTACTACTATTAAATGGGCCGAAGTAAATTCTGCCAGTTCAAAGCACTGTATTATTCTGTTAGTTTCTGGTACCCAAATATGCTTGCTTGCAAGGTTACTTTTTTCTTCCTTTCTTTAATTATTATTATTTTTGAGATGGAGTCTCACTCTGTTGCCCAGGCTAGAGTGCACTGGTGCGATCTTGGCTCACTGTGACCTCTGCCTCCTGGGTTCAAGTGGTTCTCCTGCCTCAGCCTCTGGAGTAGCTGGGATTACAGGCATGTGCCACCACGCCTGGCTAATTTTTTTTTGTATTTTTAGTAGAGCCAGGGTTTCACCATGTAGGTCAGGCTGGTCTTGAACTCCTGACCTCTTGATCCGCCTGCCTCGGCCTCCCAAAGTGCTGGGATTATAGGCGTGAGCCACCATGCCCAGCACAAGGTTAGTTTTATGCTTTCCCTTAGCTTTGCTTGGGGTGGTTAGCAGTGAATTTATCTTTGTTTGTGAAATAACTTCAATATACTCACTGCTTATATCTATTAAGAGATTTAATGACAATACTATGGTGACTTTTGTATTTATCGGTCAAGTCATAGGTATACAATGCCAATTTTATTGGCACTATATTTTTCCACTGACAACGGAGCCACTGCAGGGTCAGATGGCATCTGTGGAAAAAGAGCAAACAGTAACAGCATGAGAAATGGATTAGAGATGACTCAAGGAGGAGCTGGCTTCCTGGACCTATGATCTCATCCATGCCTAATGCTTACCACTTACTTATTCAAGGAAAGTAGTAAAATGTGGCAAGAGAGGAAAGAACAGCAGAAGAAAACCATACTATTAAGGCCCTAATGTCTTTGTCATAGCATCATAGTCCTAGAATTGGAAGTGACCTTAGATCTTCTAGTTCCCCCACCCTCCTAATGAAAGAAGTCCTTTACTGGGATGCCAATATGGTTTGGCATTTAAGAGAATGGGTCTCAAGTTTGGTAGCTTAGGCTTTATTTATTCAGCAAATATTTGCTGTGTCTTACATAGTTCTGATGGTTTGAATATAGTGGTGAACAATCAGATTAAGCCCTGGTTTTCAAATAACTCAACTTTTAGTATGTGACATAGATGCTAACAAGTAAATACAGAAATCAGGTAATGGTATGTGCTATGGAAAAATAGGGTGAGGGGGGTTGGGAGTGCTGTGGGGAAGGGGGCTTCTACTTTGTTAGATGATCAGGGAAGTCTCAGTGATAAGGTATTATTTGAGCAGAGACCTGAAGGAAATGGGGAACAAGCCATAAAAATATCTGGGAGAAGAGGGTTGTCGCCAGAGGGAAGCAGTATGGAGGTCTTAAGTTGGGAGTGTGCTTGGTGTATCAAAGAGGCTGGTGTGGCTGGAGAAGTGTGTATGTGTGTGTGTGTGTGTGTGTGTGTGTGTGTGTGTGTAGGGGGAGTAGTAGGAGATTAAGGCTAAGTCCTGTAATCTGCTCTCTGCAAGCTGGAGACCCAGGAGAACCATTGGTGTATTTCCAGTCCAAGTTTGAAGGCTTGAGAACTAGGAGAGCCAATGGTATAAGTCCCAGTCCAAGGGCAGGAGAAAACTGATGTCCCAGCTCAGGCATTCAGGCAGGGAGATGAATTCTTTCCTCTTTTTGTTCTTTTTAGGCTCTTAATGGATTGGATGATGCCTGCTCACAATGGGGAGGGTAAACTGCTTTACTCAGTTTACTGATGCAAGTGCTGATTGTATTAGTCTGTTTTCACACTGCTATAAAGAATACCTGAGATCTATAAAGGAAGGAGGTTTAATTGACTCACAGTTCATGGGGAGGCCTCAGGAAACTTACAATCATGGCGGAAGGGGAAGCAGCCACATCTTATGTAGTAGCAGGCGAGAAAGAGAGCACCACACTTATCAAACAACCAGATCTCGTGAGAATTCACTATCATGGGAACAGCATGGGGAATACTGCCCCTATAATCCAGTCACCTCCCACCAGGTCCCTCCCTCAACACCTGGGGATTATAATTCAAGATGAGATTTGGGTGGGGACACAGAGCCAAGCTGTCTCACTGATCTTATCCAGAAACACTCACACACACATGCCCAGAAATGAGGCATATAGGAGGCATCCTGTGGCCAGTTTACCACACAAAATTAACCTTTATGCATAGAGAATACACTACAGGAGCCAGGGTGAAAGCAAGAAGACTACTTAGAAGGCAAACATAATAATCCAAGCCAGAGATGATAGTGGCCTGGAAGCTGGTAATGTCTTTGGGCAGTCTATTGGGTCATTTTCTTTAATATGATATAGGGAAAAGAAATCATCTCATAAGATTATATAGAAGATTACAGTAGATAATCTAGATAAATTACTTAGTACAGTGCCAGAATACAACTAGCATGTATAGCTCTACTCTTTTTAGTGTGGTCATCTAGCTTTTGACTGATAATTTCCAGGATTGGGCCATACTATAGTACTGACTATTCAATTATTGGAAATTTCTAAATTGAAACCATCTTTTGCTCTACATTCATTTGAAACTGGTTTCTATGTAAATTCTAACTGTTAGTGTTACTTCCGCTCTCTAAAATAAAATTGGTTAGAATCTAATTTTACTATTCCTGGTTGAAATCTAATTTTACTCACTAGCTTCATATTATTTGAATGAAGGTTATCTTTTTTATAGAGGGTGAACGTCAGATGACTCACGAAAAATTCTCCTATAGTGCTCAGTCCAAGGTAGGAAATAGTGAGCTATCTCTAGTAGTGAAATAATTAGGCTTGCCTCTAGTTCCAATTCTGTCAATAACTTTATGACTCGAATCAAATAATTTCTCTAGAATTTCCTCATTTGTAAAAATGGTGGCTTGGTTTGGAATTTTTCTTTTTAGTTATTTCTTTCTTTTTTCCTTTTTTTTTTTTTTTTTTGAGACGGAGTCTCGCTGTGTCACCCAGGCTGGAGTGCAGTGGCACAGTCTCGACTCACTGCAAGCTCCGCCTCCCGGGTTCACGCCATTCTCCTGCCTCGGCCTCCCGAGTAGCTGGGACTACAGGCGCCCGCCACCTCATCCGGCTAGTTTTTTGTATTTTTTTAGTAGAGACGGGGTTTCACCGTGTTAGCCAGGATGGTCTCGATCTCCTGACCTCATGATCCTCCCGTCTCGGCCTCCTAAAGTGCTGGGATTACAGGCTTGAGCCACCGCGCCTGGCTTCTTTTTTTTTTTTCAGAGTCTCATTTTGTTGCCCAGGCTGGAGTGCAGTGGTGCAATCTCAGCTCACTGTGACCTTTGACTCTTGGATTCAAGTGATTCTCCTGCCTCAGCCTCCTGAGTAGCTGGGATTATAGGTGCCTGCCACCATGCCTGGCTGATTTTTGTACTTTTAGTAGAGATGGGGTTTCACCGTGTTGGCCAGCCTGGTCTCAAACTCATGACCTCAAGTGATCCTCCTGCCTTGGCCTCCCAAAGTGCTGGGATTACAGGTGTGAGCCACCGCACCCGGCCTGGGATTTTTCTAAAACCATGATTTCTTTTTCTTCATCATTTTCTCTTCTTTAAGCTGAGAATCCTCAATTACCTTAGCCAGCCAAATTATTTTCCTATGGGAGGTTTCAGTTTGCTAAGGAAGATATATCATTCATCTTACTAGTTACTATTTTAATATGCATTTATCTTCTACAGTTAGGTCCTGTAACCAAATTAGCATGATCTTACTCCGTTTTGGATAGAAACATGACTGTCATGGAAACTGTGGCATTCACTTGGATCCCTATTCAGGGCAATGTTTCTATCCTCCCATTTCCCAGGGACTGGCTTATGGAACAATGACTGATTGCTACAGGGATATAAAGGTGTTTCCCTTTCAGCTTAATGAGGTGCAGCTGCGAAGGGCTCTTTCTACCTTCAGAGTACCCTGTTGGATTGTAGGACCAGATGAGGCCCTGGCTGCAGCTGCATGGCGAGTCAGGATCTCCCTCTGCCCACTTGTATTCTCCTTA
Organism: Chlorocebus sabaeus; assembly: GCF_047675955.1. Taxonomy (NCBI): domain Eukaryota; kingdom Metazoa; phylum Chordata; class Mammalia; order Primates; family Cercopithecidae; genus Chlorocebus; species Chlorocebus sabaeus. Next base: position 18,415,656 of record NC_132920.1, read on the forward strand.
CTTCATTATAGGCATGACTTTGGTGAGAGTATACCCTGTAAATCTTCTCAATGGAATTCTCCATCCCTGAATCAATTTCTAGGGAACACAGTTGAAGACACAAATCTGTGAATTATTATTTTTCTTGTGGTAATGCCTCTACCTATATAGTCCAGAAAAGTGTTTCCTTTTTTTTTCTCTGCAAAATGAGCATTTCATGACTTTTACAGGGTCTGCCTTTCATCCCATTGCCTCTAAGTTAACTAATAAAGTATGATATATTCCTTAAGTGTGTTACATTCCTGCTTTATTAGGATATTTACACAATTCTATATAGAAACTGGAAAGTTTGGCCAGGTGTGGTGGCTCATGCACTTTGAGAAGCCGAGGCGGGCGGATTACTTGAGGCCAGGAATTCGAGACCAGCCTGGCCAACATGGTGAGACCCTGTCTCTACTAAAAATACAAAAATTTGCCAGGCATGGTGGCTCCCAGCTATTTGGGAGGCTGAGGCACAAGAACTGCTTGAACCTGGGAGGTGGAGGTTGCAGCGAGCTGAGATCTTGCCACAGCACTCCAGCGTGGGCACCTGAGTGAGACTCTCAAAAAAAAAAAAAAAAAAAAAAAAGACCCTGGAAAACTCTTCTTTTTCTGGGTAGATCTCTTTGAACATACTTTAATATATTTTACCTTCTTGCCATAGGTCTATTAAGAAATAGTAACATGCCCTCCCCCACCCTCTTGGGTTGACAGAATTCCTTTGGGACAAGCTTCACTTGCATAACTTTTTTTTTTTTTCTTTTTTGAGATGGAGTTTTGCTCTTGTCCCCCAGGCTGGAGTGCAATGGCATGATCTTGACTCACTGCAACCTCTGCCTCCTGGTAGGTCCTGTAACCAAATTAGCATGATCTTACTCCATTTTGGATGGAAACATGACTGTCATGGAAACGGTGGCATTCACTTGGATCCCTATTAAGGGCAAAGTTTCTGTCCTCCCATTTCCCAGGGACTGGCTTCTGGAACAATGACTGATTGCTACAGGGATATAAAGGTATCCCTGTATCCCCTGCCCCAGCCTCCTGAGTAGCTGGGATTACAGGCAGGTGCCACCACGCTGGCTAATTTTTGTATTTTTAGTAGAGATGGGGTTTCACCATGTTGGCCAAGCTGGTCTTGATCTCCTGACCTCAAGTGACCTGCCTGCCATGTCCTCCCAAACTGATAGGATTACAGGCGTGAGCCAGCGTGCCCCAGCCTACATAACATTTTTTACTTTGATCATAGGCTTAACAAGTACTTTAGGTTTGGTATCGGGGTAAGGAGTGATGTTATAATGTGGAACAGGATTTTATTTCTTTTTTACAGAGAAAGTTATGAAAAGATAGTTCGGTGATCTGTGCTTGTATGTTGTGTAGACTTTTTCACCCCTTAAGCGTGCCTTTGCCGAAGTTTAATTCTTCAAACCACATATCAGAATGTAATGGGCTGGCCAAACATGCAAATCGTGACCAGAGAACAGGCAAAAGTTGGTTTCTGATGAGAGAACTTTTCCACTGTCACCACTAAGTCACCAAAGTTTATGTATTTATTCTTTTGAAGTTGCACTCTTATTCCAATATTCCACCTTTTTCCAGGCTCTACTGATCCATTTGGTACTAGTGTGTGCCAGGCATGGTGTTAATTGTGGAGCAAGTGGCAATCATCAGATATAACCAGCCCTGCTGTTATGTGGGCAGTAGACCCTCTGATAAGGGCAGTACAGTGTGTTATAATAAAGCATACAGGAGACTCCGAGAGGTCTTAGGTTTCCTAAGGGCTGAGACTGAAAGATAATAGGGATTGCTTGATGGCATTGTTGATGGGGCTGTGGGTGAGAACAGTGCTCCAGGGAAAAGAGGCCAACCACATGTGAGAACACAGAATCAGGGAAGAGTGACCTGCCGAGGAACCAACCCGGAAGATGTTCCTGGGACACATTGTTGGAAGTGTGGGTGTGCTCAGGCAGGAGGCCGGAGAGGCAAGAAGAGACCAGATGGAGGGCCTGGTATGCTGTGTTCAAAAAACATTATGGAGCCACTGGAAGGCTTTGTTTGGGAATGAGATGGGGAGAATAGCGTCGGCACAGGGTAGAGAATGGACTGAAAGTGGACAAGACCAGAGCAGGAGGAGGGAAGTGCGGCAGGCTGAAACAGAGCTCAGAGAACAACGTCCTTATCACGTTAGGATACATGTGTGTGGCAGACTGCAGTTTTGATGTCTGGAGTGTTTAAATTATTTTTATGCCCCAATTATCTTTTTTCCTATCCTTTTGGGATACTGTCAGATTTCTTTTCTTTTTTTTGAGACAGAGTCTCATTCTGTTGCCAGGCTGGAGTGCAGTGGCGTGATCGCGGTTCACTGCAACCTCTGCCTCCCGGGTTCAAGCAATTCTCCTGCCTCAGCCTCCTGACTAGCTGGGACTACAGGTGCCTGCCACCACGCCCGGGGAATTTTGGTATTTTTTAGTAGAGATGGGATTTCACCATGTTAGCCAGGATGGTCTTGATCTCCTGACCTCGTGATCCGCCCGCCTCGACCTCCCAAAGTGCTGGGATTACGGACGTGAGCCACTGTGCCCAGTGAAAGTGCATTTTTAAAAGTCATGGCTAGTACTCACAGAAGAAATAGGACCCCGAAAGTACAAAATATCATGTTTCAGGGTTCTCTCAGTTTTTTAAATTGAAGATAATTTTTAATTATAAATGTAACACATGCTAATTTAAAAATAAACCAAAAACCTCAAAAAGTGTGTGCATGATGACTCACCTATATTTTTTTTGTTTTTTTTTTTTTGAGACGGAGTTTTGCTCTGTCGCTCAGGCTGGAGTACAGTGGTGTGATCTCGGCTCATTGTAACCACTGCCTCCTGGGTTCAAGTGATTCTTCTGCCTCAGCCTCCCAAGTAGCTGGGATTACAAGCATGCGCCACCACGCTCAACTAAATTTTGTATTTTTAGTAGGCGGGGGTTGGCCAGGCTGGTCTTGAACTCCTGACCTCTGGTGATCTGCCCGCCTCAGCCTCCCAAAGTGCTGGGATTGCAGACGTGAGCCACCGTGCCTGGTCCACCTGTACTTTCTTCTAGACTCTTTCCCTGTGTACTTATGCACATCACTTAATAGAGAAATGGGATCTTTACCTACGGATACTTTTCTTTAACTTGAGTTTTACAAACATAGTACATTGTGGACAAGTTTCTGTGCAAAAATATACAGACCAACCGTCCTTTTTAAGTATTGTATAGTGTTCTATGATATGGTTGTATGAAAATTTATTTAACCGGGCCCCTCCTAAATAATGGATTTTAAGGTTGTTTCCAGTTTTTGCTATTACGAATAAATTTTTTAACTTATATAAATGTGAAAATACCTGTCCTTAGGATAACTTTTTAGAAATAGGATTGCCTAACCAAAATAGATGTACATTTTAAATCAATATGTGTTACCAAATTACTATTCCAAACTGTTGCACCAGCTTAGCAACTCCACCCACCGAGCAGGAACAGAGGCCTCTCTTTTGACACTGGGTATTTTCAAACTTTTCACCTTCTCTAATCTGGTATGTGAAAAGAACATATCTCATTGTTTAATCCATACTTCCTCTTTTTAGGAGGAAGCAAATTGTTGTAAGAGAAGCTCATCTCATGAATCCATCTTTAAAAAACATACAGTATGTTCAGTGCCCGTATAGTTGCAACTGATTTTATACGTTGTTATTAATAGTAATCAAGTTAGAAAAAAATGGGCCATATCTAGAAAAGTATATTACACATAGAAGACATGAATGAATGAAAAAATATTGGTGTTCAGACGGTGGGAGATGCTTCATCACAAAAAAAAATTCATGTCCAGTGACAAAATGTTACTAAGTAGGAAAAGGAGGTTTGAAACATTTAGGCAAGTTGAAAAAGGGTGGTGAGTTAACTAGAAAATTCAGTTTTTTAAAATCCTGTCTGTATATTTCAGTTCATTAAAGACTGGTTATATCAGGCTTATCTATGTGGATTCCAGATATGCAGTGTACCCCTTGGAATCAGGTGAGACACGGTGCCTCATTTCCAAGGAAATACATGGCTCTGTGTTAACTGAAAGCCTGGGTGGTTTTGAATCGTTTCCCACCCACAGTAAGGAGGTCTTTTTGGTTTGACTCTTCTGGAAAATATGTGTGAGGTATGTACTACATGAATGTAGGGTGTTTTTTCAATCTGCTTAAACCTCAGTTTATTCATCTGTTTAAAAAAAATTAAAGAAGGAAAAGCAAGGGCATTTGAGTACCTTTCATATAATATGTCATATGCAAGGGTACTATTTTTTTCCCCCTTTACTCTTCCAGTTTACAGATAAAGAAACCAATTCAGAGTTAAATAACTTGCCCAGGATCTATAATGTTAATTCCTGCATCATAGCTTCATTTGGAGGAAATGAAAACAACCTCTGTGAAAATATATAACATATGGCCTAGCACATAGTATGTGGTCCCTAATTTTTTTTTTTTGTTAGCATGAAAGTGCATGAAACCTCATATAAGGCTTTTGTGATCTTAACCTGAAATGTCTAAAGCTTGACAATGTCCTATATAATGCAAAATTGACAGCTGGCTACTGATTTTATATACATAAAAGTTTAGTCAGTACAAAACAAATGTAAAGAACTACTGGTTTAAAAAATCCAAGGAGTTTTTCGGAGAACAGAAAGTATGTAATCAGAATATAGTGGTGGCCATGGCCTCAGATTAGAAATTGAGCATGAACGGGAGTGTTCTGTGAACTTTCCACTGTGTGATTTCGGGTAAGTTATTTGAGGAAACCAAGGCCGAGACATTCAGAGGTCTGATTTACACAACTGGAAGTTCCCAGTGCATTTAGCATATTTTCAGATGTTGAAACTGAAGTCAAGTTTCAAGGCCAGGCCTTCTGCCTCAATGACTGATGTTCTCCCACCCTCCAGGCGCATTGTGTCTGGAAGTTACTGGTGTTTTTAAGAGGACCTCAGTCTGACGGTGGTTTCCAAGTGATTCCTCTGTGTTGAGGGTGTTTAATGCATGGGTTACTGCAGAGCACAGAGAACTTTTCTGCAAATGGAAAAAAAAAATTATAGCTTAACATCTGCTTTCTCTAGGTAGTGTGTTAATTAAAGATTGTTTTAATATGGAATGATGTCTAGCTTTTGAAAAACTTTATCTTATGGTTTATGCTATTGATAACCTTCAGAAAAGGAAGACTGGTTCAAATTATAGCATTTAATATGAAAAGCCCACTCAATATGAAGCCCCTTGACTTCTAAAAACTTGCTTTTTAGAAAATGTTTAAAAAAAATTCCAGGTTTTGCAGGATAAATCCTCGGGGGAATATTATGAGATAAGGAATAGTCACAGTCTTGATGCAATGTAAATTATAATTAGAAAGATTCTAATTTTGCTATGGACTCATTGCATATAATTATTTCAAAATAATTTTGAATAAAATGAGATTTCGAATAACCAACCTATTCGAAATCTTTTCTACTTTTTCAGAGTTCAGTTCTCTTAAATCTAAGAGATTCTCTTTTGTAATGTAGCTAAAGAGAAAGTTTAAGGGTTAGGTCTATTCTTAACTGATGTCCCTTGTTCCTATCATTCCATGTATAGAAACAATATCTTGAGGAAACTGTAAAGCGTCACTCTTTCCCAACTTTTGGGTCATTAATATGAGCAATTTTGCATGCTAGCTTTGTAGGTTATATCCTGTAGAAAAAAGTGCTGGTGATGAGTTAGCTTTATTCTGTCACTTATACAATGTTAATATTCTTTTAAAATTTCAAACATTCAGATAGTTATTAATATTGCTACCACTAGTTTTATTTAAAAATGTTATAATTTATATAGATACATAGTAGGTATATATATATATTTATGATTAGCTTTAATTAAGACATTATTTCATTATAATTTATTCAAACTTTGGTTTAAATACTGAGACAGATTTTATTTAAAATACAGGATTTCTGCTTTTAAGCAGTATTAAAATCTGAGGTTTGATGAATGGTATAAATTTTATCTTTTGCTTTTAGTTTTAAAAAATTGTACAACATCCTGTTTCTATTCTTGAAGGTGAAAAAGAACAAAAACTTTTAAAAATATGAAAAAAAAATACAACAGTTTGTTATAAAACAAGATAAAATATTTTTACCACAAATACCTATAGAGTTATCCCTTGGTATCTTCAGGATATTGGTTCCAAGCCCCTTCCTACTGCCCACCCCAAAGATACCCAAATTCATGAATGCTCAAGTCTCTCATAAAGAATGGTGTAGTATTTGCATGTAACCTGTGTACATCCTCCCATATACTTTAAATCATCTCTAGGTGACTTACAATATCTAATACAACGTAAATCCATATAAATGGTTTTTCTACTGTATTTTTTGTGTATTTCTTATTGTGTTTTTACAAATATATTTTCTATCCGTGGTTGGTTGAATCCATGGATGTGAAATCTGAGGATGGGGGGCTGACTGTATACCAACTATCTCTTAGGTTCTGCCTAAGTCGTTTTGTGTTGATATAACAAAATATGTGAGACTGGGTAGTTTATAAACAACAGAAATCCACTTCTCATAGTTCTGAAGGCTAGAAAGTCCAAGATCAAGGTGCTGGCAGGATTGGTGTCTGGTGAGGCATGTGCTCTGCTTCCAAGATGGCGCCTTACTGTTGCTTCCTCTGGAGGGGAGAAATTCTGTGTCCTCACATGACAGAAGAGATGGAAGGGCAGGAGAGCACTCCTTTTAACCTTGAGCCCTTTTATAAGGGTGCCAATTCCATTCATGAGCATGGGGTCTTTGTGACTTAATCACCTCCCATGGGGGTTCAGTTTTAACATAAATTTTGAAGGGGACACCATCATTGAAATCATAGTGGATTCTAACGTTAACTTTTTGCTTGCTTTATCACACATCTCTCCGTCTATTTAGCCTGCTGTGGTGTAGTTTAATATTCATTCGACATTCTCTAGTGGAATGTGAGTACTCAATGTGTTTGCTTAGATTGGGTTGAATGGTTATATTTTATTCAGGTGACTAGCATAGCCATACGTCATGGTCGAAGGGGTTTCTTGAACCTTTACTAACTTGAGGTTTTTTTTTTTTTCTGTGTTGCTGAGACCTTAAGTGCACCTTTTAGAGATTCAGAAATGCTAACAGTTCAAGCAGAGACTCTAACAGTAGGAGGAAGAATGAAGTGGCAGATGAATTCAGTGGAATCTGGCTATGCTGAATCCGTGGTATGCTTATTCTCACTGCCTGTGCTGGGTCTGTGTGCTAAGGCTTTGGTGTCAGCTGAGGGCTTACAGTTCTGAAGGCTAATGTTTCTTTGGAGGAAGTAGAAGGATGTAAACTTGGCAAGTCTTCTTGTTTTCTTTCTCCTGAAATGGTCAGTTGCTTTTCTGAGCATACTGTGTCATGAGATAGCACCTAGGCCAGAGGGATCTCTTTGAGACTAGTATAAAAAGTGGGGCCTCCTCCTGTTAAAAAAGGCAGCACAAATGGGACAAAAGAAAACTCCTCTGAAAGGTTAGCGGACAAGCGATTGAATTACTCAAGTTGGAAGCAGATTTTTCCAACGCTAAAGTCAGTTCACTGCTCTGATTGGAATGTTCTTCCATTTTAGCAAATTTATTTGGCTTTTTTGTGAAGCCTGGACCGGGCTGCAGCATTTCCAATGGGTTTCTCTTCAGAGCTATTTCTGTCATGGAGTTTCTTAATTTAGATATTTCATGATCACTTGAGATAAAGATAGACGCGTTTGATCACTCTTGGTTGGTGGGAACTGGAGGTACTTTTGATTGGAGTCCAGATTTAATCTCCCATATTGAATGACTGTTCTCAAACTTACAAGGTGGATCTTAGTAATCTCTTCCAGAAAAAGTAATGGCACTATTTTGGGCTAAAGTATTTAAAGGCTCTCAATCAGAGTTTTAAAATTTTGCATATATAATTTCCCCCTTAAGCTTTCTTTGCTGTTTCTTTTGGAACTAGCTGAATGCATGTATTCTCCATGGAGAGGTTGGGTAGAAAAGAGTGATGAGGGACATAAAAGTATCTTCCCTGCTTAGAATGGAGGGCATGGATGTTACTGAACTAGTGGTGCTTAGACTTGGTTGCAAATGGGAATCACTTCAATAGTTTAAAAATATTGATAACAGTTCAACAAGGTGGCAGAATATAAGATCAATGTACAAAATCAATTGTATTTCCATATACTAGTAAGAAGTAATATATTTGCATTAATGAGAAAATAATTCTATTTACAATATCATCAAAAGGAATAAAATATTTAGGGATAAATTTAACAAAGTACAAAATTCTCTGAAAACTCCAAAATACTCCTGAAAGAAATTTTAAAAGACTAAATAAAAGATATCCCATCTTCATGGATTGGAAGACTTGTTAAGGTGGCAGTACTCCCCAAATCAATTTATAGATTCAACACACCTCTCATAAAAATGCCAACTAAATTCTAGGCTTATCCTAAAATTCCTGTGGAAGTTTGAGCAACCTAGAATAGTGAAACAATCTGGAAAAAGAACAGAGTTGGAGAGCTCTCTTCCTGATTTCAAAACTGATGACAGAGTGACAGTAATCAAAACATTGTGATACTGTCATGAGGATGGACAGATAGATAAATGGAATAGATTTGAGAGTCCAGAAATAAATAAATAAATCTTACTTTTTGTCAGTTGATTTTCAACAAGGGTGCCAAGACAATTCAAGGAGGAAAGAAATGTTTTTCAACAAATGGTGCTGGACAACTGGATATCTGTTTGCAAAAAAATAATTAAGAATTAAGATGTCTGTGATCTTTCTCATACCACAGGCAAACATTAACAAAAGTGGACCATATACCTAAATATAACAGCTAAAACTATAAAACTCTTAGGAGAAGAGAACATAGGAAAAAGAAAAAAATTCATGATCTTGGGTTAGGCAAGACATTCTTAGAAGTGACACCAAAAGCTTAAACAACAAAAGAAAAAGATAAATTGGACTTCGTCAAAATTAAAGACCTTTATGCTTCAATGGACATCATCAAGAAAGTTAAAAGATAACTCACAGAATGGGAGGAAATATTTGCAAATCATATCTCATAAGGGATACAGCTAGGCTATATAAAGAATTCTTACAACTCAGTAATAAAAGCACAAATAACTCAGTTACAAATGGATGAAAGTATAGATAGTTCTGAGTAGAGGCTTCTTCAGAGATGATGTACAAATTACCAATAAGCACATGAAAAGATGCCCAAAATCACTAGCTAACAGGGCAGTGCAAATCAAAACCACGATGATATTCGACTTCACATTAAGGTGGCTATAATAAAAAAGACAGAAAATAACAGGTTTTGGTGAGAATTTAAAGAAGTCCAAACTCTCATACACTGCTGGTGGGAATGGAAAATGTTAGAATTGCTTTGGAAAATCGTCTAACAGTTCCTCAAAAGGCAAAGATAGAGTTACCATATACCATACCTACTCCTAGGTATATATCCAAGAGAAATGAAAATGTATGTCCACATGAAAACTTGCTCATAGCACCATAATTCATAATGCCACTCGACTGGAAACAACCCAAATGTCCATCAACTGATGAAAGTATAAACAAAATGTGGTATATTCACACAATGATGTACTATTCAGCAATAAAATAAATGAAGTACCAATACATGCTACAACATGTATGGATCTTGAAAACATTATGCTAAGTGAAGCCATTGACAAAGGACCACACATTGTATCATTCTATTTATATGAAATGTAGAGAGTAAGAAAATCTATACATACAGAAAGTTGAATGGTGGTTGCCTAGGCTGTGCATGGAGCATCTGGGGGAGAAATTGGGAGCATGTACTAATGGGCACAGCATTTCTTTTGGGATTATGAAATGTTCTAAAATCAAATTTGGTGATAGTTGTACACTGTGAATATACTAAAAATACTGAATTGTACGCTTTAGATGGGTGCATTGTATGGGTACGTGAATTTTATCTCAATTATAGGTATTGAATTATATCTCAATAAAACATACATGACATATATAAGATATATAATAATTACATATTATATATAATACTATATATATATAATATAAACCAACACGTGGATCATTCTCTTAGAGAGTCTGAATTAATTGGTCTGTGGTATGGCCTGGGCATTGGACTTCTGGAAACCTCCCCAGGTAATTCTATGAAACAGCTGATGTGGAGAATCTTTGACCTGGGTCTTGGTACTTACAAGTGCGGTTTGTGTGCCAGCGGCACCAACGTGACCTGGGAACTTACAAGGAGGGAAAAACCTCAGACCCCACCCAAGATCCACTGAATCCGAATCTGCATTTTTGATGGGATCCTCGAATAACTTGGATGAATATTCAAGTCTGAGAAACATTGTCAGTAAGGTAGTTGAATAGTAAGGCAGGTGGATATTATCTTTGAAGTTCCTTATCCTCTGTCCATCCACCCCTCCTCCTCCTGCCTGTGGCTTTTTATTAAGGATACTCTTCCCAGTAGTGTCCCATATCTTCCAGTGTTTCTTGTCTATAAAAACATACCAGGCTTAGATAATTTTCTTTGGGGGCACTGCTCTCTGCTAGGGAACCACTGGCCTTTTGGAATATATTCACCTGAGAGCAAATAGGCAGTGGACTAGCACAATTGGTTCTATATAGCAAATGAGGTGACCCAGGAAGAAAGTGTAGAAAGAAGAGAGTTTAGGTCCTTTCCTGAAATTCCAACACTTAAAAGTTGAGTTGAGGAAAATGCAGAAGATTGAGAAAGAATGACTAGAGAGGAAGAATGAAAACCAGAAGAGTATGGAATCCTGAAGACAAGGGGAAAAAGGATTTCAGGAAGGTGGGAATGGTTAGCTGTGTGTGATACTGCTGTTGAGAGGTTGGGAAGGAAGAAATGGGTACTGGATTCAATGACCTAGAGCCACTTCAGTTGAGCGGTAGGGAGAGGTTGGGATGGGATTGGTGAAGGAGTGAGGGAAGACAACTCTTTCAAACATTTGATTGTGAAGAGCTGAGGAATGAAGGCAGTATACAGTCAGGAAGAGGAGTAAGGGAGGGCTGTTGTTCTTTGCTGTTTTATTATGACTTTTCTTTGATTAGGATATTTTGAACATGTTCAAGTTTAGACAGGACAAAATTCAAGGCATAGGAAAGAAAACAGATAGTGAATAAGTTAATTTCCTGAAAGGCAGGAGGAGATGGGAACCAGAAAAGCAGAGTTGGGTCCTATGTGTCAAGAAAAGAAGAACAGAGGATGGATGTGTGTGTGGGTGGGTTTATATGTTTCATTATCAGAGGTGAAGGAGCTTGGCCACAAAGCTGAGCACAGACTGAGTATCCATTATCCAAAATGCTTGGGACCAGTAGTGTTTTGGGTTTCTGAATTTTTTTTTTTTTTTGGAATATTTGCATTATACTTACTGGTCTACCATCTCTAATCTGAAAATCTGAAGTTCAAAATCCTCCAATAAGCATTTCCTTTGAGCACCATATTGGTGCTTAAAAAGTTTTCTATTTTGGAACATTTCAGATTTTGGATTTTCAGATTAGGGATGCTCAACCGGTAAGTGCTGAATTCAGGCTTCCAGCTCCCAGAGAAGCCTGAGTGTCTACTACGTGCCAGGTCCTGTGATTGATTAGATGCTTGTAGGGAGCACGAAGAGGAGCAGATATAATCTAGATCCTGAAGGAGCTTCTAGGCTATAGAGGAGGCAGGCAAATTGATAGTCATTTGCAATGCAGCATGCTGGGCGCTACATTGCTCATGTGTACAATAAACATCTGGTGTTACCTGTGGTCATCATAGAAAGGTTGCCAAGTAGAGGAGAAAAACCAAGTCTTCTGGAGAATTTGGGGAGGGGGGGAGGTTGAATAATTTATAAAACTCCTTCTGGATAGTCTGATATCCTAGTATGTCCCCAAGTGAGAAGGCAATACCACCAGCCTCACTGCTATTGAGAATCATTCCATTCTCCTTCCTTTTGATGATTTTATGTGGCTTCCTTTTAAAGGGGAAAAGAATTGGAACTTAATATCAAACTATTTTAAAATTTCCTTTATTAGAGTCTTACCAAAACTTATACAAACATGATACAAGGTACTAAATAAGCATATTTAGGCATATATCTCTTAAAGAATAAGAATACCACAATAAATATACAAACTGAATATTGATTAAAATTACAGACCGATAAGGCCAGGTGTAGTGGCTCATGCCTGAAATCTTAGCACTGTGGGAGGCTGAGGTAGACAGATCACTTGAGCTCAGGAGTTTGAGACCAGCCTGAGTAACATGGCAAAACCCTGTCTCTACCACAAATACAAAATAGCCTGGCATGGTGGTGTATACCTGTGGTCCCAGCTAGAGGCTGAGTTGGGAGGATCGCTTGACTCCAGGAGGCAGAGGTTGCAGTGAGCTGAGATCGCACCACTTCACTCCAGCCTGGATGACAGAGTGAGACCCCATCTAAAATATATATATACACACACACACACATATATATGTGTGTGTGTGTGTATATATGTGTGTGTGTATATATATATATAAAAAATAAAATTACAGACCAATACAATTTAAGTTAACATTAATGTGATGAGTGATGTTTAACTTTGGTTAAATTGCTTTTTCCAGTTAGGCTCTGAGTTTGATGTGTTCCAATGACTAAGTGGTAATTCAGTGATCTTGTCACCTTTCTCTGTTGGAATCACTAAAAATTTTGATGTGTTCAGCAGTCACTGGGCCCAGATTCTTCTCTTTTTTTCATTTGCCTGTGACAATGATAGCACCCCTACCTGGCAAAGCAAGATGGCACCACAGACCAAGGGTTAGCACGGACACTGGGTGGAAATAGGGAATTTCCTGAGGTGCTCCCAGGCATGCTCTTAGTAAGAGCATTGAATAAACATAAAATGGGGAAAATCTTGCCATGAAAAACTCTTGGGTTCCCAATAATACACCCTTGCACCCAGTTTGAAAAATACAGTGCGAGCTGGGCCTTAGGATGCTATGAGGGCAGACGGGCTGGGTGTGCTGCCGCACTAGGAGATGAGGCAGGGAAGGCTTCTGGAATAAAAAGGGCTGAGGGACGACTACTGTCAAACCAAGGTCTCTTTTAAACTGTGCTTATATGGCTTGCTGTTTGATTTGGTGCTTTTTCCTTTAATCATTTGGCACCAGGTTTTCCTATCAGTCCTCTGATGTCCTCTGTGGTTGGCAAACACCTACAAGGGGGAGGTTGGTCACCTAGGTAATCTCATATTGGTGAAAAACCCAAGGTATCTGAAAGGGGTTTTGTAAGAAAAATTTTAGGATCAGACTATACCAGGAAACAGCTTCGTGCCTAGCTGTAGGTTGTTAATTTGTTTGAATTTTTTCAAACCAGATTACTTTTGGTGAGTTGGATAGGCTTTTGAGTAGGGAGAGATACTATCTTGGGTTGTACTAATAATTTAACTCAACAGCATCTAACAAAGGCAGCTTTATTCTTGGATCATGTATACAGATCATAGTCTGAAGTGGAATAAACAGAATATTGGCCTCAGTGTGAGATGTTATTTAGAACACACTGGAAACATTGTGATGTCATTGTGCACTGAGGCAGGGAAATGTTAGTCTACATTTTATGGAATATCTACTTCAATGTTTGCATTGTACCTGGAGTGATAAAAAGCAAAACAGATACTCAAGGCCTGTCTGGGTTTTGGCCTTTAGGCACATTCCCCCTCATCACCTTCCTTCCCACTTGGCTGAGCTATGGATGAGAAAACCTAGGTCAATAGTTCACCAACTCAGCTTCAAGCCAGGTGGGCTGACAGTCCTCCTTTGACCACAGGACCCCAGTGCCCGTATCCAGAAGCATCTAAGATCCTGGAAATCAACTTAAATTTTCAACGAATGGGCCAGTTGTGGTGGCTCATACCTGTAATCCCAGAACTTTGGGAAGCTGAGGCGACAGGATTCTTTGAGCTCAGGAGTTTGAGACCAGCCTGCTTGGGCAACATAGACCCCATTTCAATCAATCAATTAATAGCTGAGTGTGGTGGCAGGCATCTGTAGCCTCAACTACTCAAGAGCTGAGGTGGGAGGATCACTGAGCCCAGGAGTTTGAGGTTTGCAATAAGCCATAATTGTCCCACTGCACCCTGGGCAACAGAGCGAGACCCAGTTTCAAAAAAAAAAAAAAAAAAAAAAATCAACTAACGGCTCTCATTACCTCCTTCCTCTCAACAGTACCTATTCTCTTACCTATTCACCTCACCCTCAGGAAGCTTTTCTAAGGTTCCTATTTGTCTATGGACTTTCGTTTCTGCTTCCTGCCTATTCAGAAACATCTATTCCATTCTCCAAGTATACTTTACGTTTGCATACCTCTTTTCACTTTTCTCCATTTTCCCTGAGATCAGCCTAGACAGGTGATATTGTCCCATTTTTATAAATGAGAGCACTGTAGCTAGAGAGGTTAATGACTCGCTCAAGATGCAGAGGAGACTTTAGAGCTTGTGCTTCAACCTGGATGGTTGGAATCCAGTTCCACTGGCTATTCATTAGAATGCTTTATTTTTTCTTAGAAAAAAACCTTAAGAAGGGCATAATTTTGTGATAGAGAATGAGGAACTATATAGTAAGTTTTTAAAAATATACATATGTTCCCTGCCCGCTCCTGTGATCTGTTCTTGGGTGGGTACATAGTAGCTTTATCTTTACACTGTGACCCTTTTTGCCGCATCCATCATAATAGGTGAGAACGCCTTATATGAAGGATGCCTGTGACTTCGGTACATCGGAATCTAATACCCTTGAAAGGGGTCTAGGAGACACCTGTTTCTGAGAAGATTCTATTGCATACAATTCATAGACTCTCAGAGTTGGAAGAGACAATATGAGTCATCTGGTTCACCAGGTGTTTGGTTACATTTTTGGTTAGATTCCATATGAGTCCTTAAAGCGTTGTGGAGTGAGTTTGATGAACAATCCTTATTGTTTTGCATGACCCTTCATGGCCTAAAAATAATTCTGTGTTTTACTAAACTAATGAAATGTTGACCATTCAAAAGAAAAAAGTTTTTTTTTCCTTGGGTCCTTTGGGTTTTGAGATGTTCTATTTGAAACGTTTTCCTTAAAATTTGTTACCTGTTAAGAAAATTGCATATTTAAATATCTGTTGAATGCTACTTAATAAATGTAATTTTCAAAATGTAACTAAATGATGGTAGTTTTTTAAAAATATATTTATTATTTTATTTTGCCGTTCTTGCATTGCTATAATCTGTTTTTGTTTTCTGTGTTTCTCTCTTTATAAGCTAGATACCAGTTTTCCCCCTAGAATTGTTCACCATTTACCTATGTTTTGTATGACATGCACATCGGATGCATGTCAATGTTTTCAGTTATTTTGCACTTTTTAGCCAGAGATACAGAAGAAGAGAGGGACACTCGAGATTAAATATTTTAGTGAAAGTTAATGGATGGCATTTAACAAGCCTGGGGTACTTGAAAATTCAGTAAAAAGCAATAAGTAGGGCTGGTTGTTTCCCCTCTTTGCCTTTGAATTGAAGTGCATGTGCACACTGATGGAGTGTCAAGTGCCTGTGTAGGACTACTTCGCAACCTGCCCTTACAAATCTCTATCTTGAACCACTGTTTCTTAGCATTAAAAATAAAGTGTATATGTACTTAAACCCTGGAGTCAGTGTACAGAGGTCTAACTTCTCACCCCAAAATCATGGGTCATATAATATTGTGGTCAGGAGAGTGCTTATAGGAAGTTTCAAAATTCATTTAGTTGATATATGGTGGTTTGCAGTGTACCTAGGAACAGTACATTATTAGTAAGAGGCACATCCATTATAAGCTCTCGGGAAGGTGTATATTTCAACTTAACACATTTGCAGTTATATTTGAAATGAATGTGTTTGCCTAAAAGGACTCACATAGTATCTTTAGTTCCTATTTAATGGTAAACTTACTCTGTAGACCCAAATGTTTCTAAGAAGAGCCTTGCATAGAGGCACCTGGGATATTCTGTTACAAATATCTGTTCTGTCTACATAGCTTCTCCGCCTTAAGTGGTTTAATTGATCCTTTGCAGGGAATGGACAAAGGACATCTCAGAAGGCCAAAGGATTAACATTTTCCCACAAAGTCTTTCATGGAAAGTCTAAGAACAGGAGAAGAGGAGTAATAACATGACCTATTCTTCTGTAATTTGCAAACTCATGAAAGGCTTCCATATATAAATTTCGTGTGTGTGTGTGTGAAACCCTGTGAGGTCACTATAACAGGTATTATTGTCCCTACTTTTTAAATTAAGGAAAGCAAGTCTAGGTGATAGGCTAAGTTGTTTTCCCATTGTCACCTAGTAAAGTGGACCCTTCACCCTGGTATTAGGATCTGAAGTTCTTTGCACTGTTCACTTTATTTTCCTCAAACACCTTCCCCTTGAGCCTGGAAACTATATCTTCCAGTCTTTTTACTTAAATTTATTTAAGTGGCTGCTGGGGGTCAGCGGGAAGATCAAGGCAGTAACAATGGAACAGGTGTGGCTGGTGGAAGGCTGAGATGTCCTCAGCAGCAGAACAGGATGGACAGGCTTTCACACTGTTTATTCATTTGTCCCCTGGCACAACACTCCTTTTGGTGAGCCACCTTGATTTTTCCCCTGGGTGTTCGCCTGCCCATTGACATTCTTCCTCATATTTCCTTGCTTCTGCTCTCCTCTATGTCCCACTGCTGCTGCTGGTGGATACCATGTTTGGCACAGTAAATCCTAGAGCAAGTGATTTTTCACCCTTCTGTTGAACAAGAAGGTCAGGGTTAAAACACAGTATCTCTATGGCGGTCAAGTGCAATGGAGGAGTGACCACAGAGGATCCCTGTTCCCAGATACCTTTTATTCCTCAGTTTATACTAAATCATGAGCATTTGTGCATGTCTTTTGAACATCATTTGAAGACTCTTCATGATTCTGCACATTCTATCGCATAAATTTAGCAACATTTATTTCAGTCTTCTATTTTGGGTCTTTAGGTTATTTTCTAGTTTTTGCTGTGGTGAGTATTATAGAAAAAATTAACTCCTTGGAGAAAAAACCTGTTAACTATTTGAAGAGATACAAGTCTGGTTTAAATGGTTTGCCCTAGTTATTGATTCATCAGTACATTGTAAGTTATTTATAATCAGATAAATACATGATTAGTTTTCTGAAGTAATATAATAGTGATATTAGTTTTATTTTCAGATGGAAAAAATGAGTAAAGATGGTCAGTAACAGGGATAGATTTCATAATTACATCATCAGTATTCTGACCCTAGAATTTTACTTTAGGCTCGTGCTTTTTTAAAACGTTGGTGCAACAACGATATTTTTAATGCAGTAAGTTGATACATAAATGTATACGTTTGAAAAATCTAAGCCCAGTTGTAAATAATCACTACTTTGTAAGAGTCACTGCTTCAGTGGCTGGCTTATGTATTTTGGTGGAATGTACTCCTCAAACATTTGAGCTTGACCTTTTTTTGTCATGCATGTAGAAAAGGTTTACCAATTATGAGCAAATTAGTAGAAGTTGAAGAACCAATTTTGGATTACTTAGAGGTTTATTTCCTGGAACTACTGCCTTCAATTTCTTGTGCGGACGGGTAGAGAGGGATAGGGGGAGGCATTAGAGGTTTCCATGAAGCTATCAGTCCCTCTCCTAACTTCTCAGTCAGACTCACATCTCCACCCACTGTCCAACATCCAGACACAACAGGCAGTGAGCAGACCTACTTTGTTCCTAGTGTTCTCCCTTTTCTCTCTGGGTTTCTTTTTTCTTTTCAATTTCTTCTCTGGGCTTCTTTTTTTCTATTCAGTTCCTTCTCTGGGTTTCTGTTTTCTATTCAATTTCTTCTCTGAGTTTCTTTTTTCTATTCAATTTCTTCTCTGGGTTTCTATTTTTCTATTCAGTTCCTTCTCAGGTTTCTTTTTTCTATTCAATTTCTTCTCTGAGTTTCTTTTTTCTATTCAATTTTTCCTCTGGGTTTCTTTTTTTTTCTATTCAATTTCTTCTCTGGGTGTCTTTTCTCTATACAGTTTGTTCTCTGGGTTTCCTTTTTTCTATTCAATTTCTTCTCTGGGCTTCTCTGGGTTTTTTTTTTCTATTTAATTTCTTCTTTCCCCTGGGGACCAGTGCCTTTTTTCCTACTCAAACCTCCTTTACATGGCATCCACCAAGGCCCATATTTTTGGGAAGGTCTCATTGTCTTTGAGATAATGTCTTTGGGACAATGTGTCATTGTCTTTGGGAAGCAAATTGTCTTTGCTGTCCCCAGTCAGCAGGAAGTCACCTGACTTTCCCAAATTTAACATTATCTTTTCCAGGTACATTTGCTTTTAAGAGTGGTCCTAGAAATGTCACTGCCTTAAGCTTACTTTGATTGTGTCGCTAGCTCAGTGCAAGGGTCACAGCATTCTGTTCCAATTTTTTGGTAAACTTTGATGGAGAGGACCACTAGGTAAAAATGGACTTAGGAACTCATACAGGACTTTTTCAAAAAGGAGGAGGCCTTTAGTGTTAGAAAATAGTGTTTTTTCTTTTCCTGATCTATGGTGGCTGAAATGTGTGAGCACAGGGAAATCTGACTTGAATAAACTCTTAAGATGAAGTAATACATAATTAATTGCCTGTCTGCATTCTTCCCAGAGTGATGGCTCTTAGTATTCACACTTGTGATAACTTAAGTTTCTTGAGTACAAGAGCCTCAGGACAGCCAATTAAGGAAGAAGAGGCAGTGGTGGTTCTGTTATGTAACCTTTCTGCTACTGTAATGGGATAGGTAATTGTCTTTTTTTTTCTTAACTTTCAGTGCCTGAAACAGTACATGCAGCTGGCAATCCGAGAAGGATGTGGATCTCCCATCACTTGCCCTGACATGGTGTGCCTAAACCACGGGACCCTGCAGGAAGCTGAGGTATGAATGACTGCCATTATCTTCCCCTCTTTCCTATTTTTATTATTTATTAGGATCTTGAGCCCTGATGTATTTCCCTACCAGGGAGTCTAGCAAGAAAATACAGAGGTTAACTTTTTAAAGGAGCACTTTATTGCAACATACCTTTGGATTTTTTATACAGACTGTTAAAGCTGTCATTTATCTCAGTTCTATTTACATATACCATCTTGAGTATTGAAGAACCTGTAGAATAGGCAAAAGTGCCAGAAATCAAATTTACCAAATGTGAAGTTAGGAGGCTGATATGGTTTGGCTCTGGGTCCCCACCCAAATCTCACCTTGAATTGTAATAATCCCCACATGTCAAGGGTGGGACCAGGTGGAGATAATTGAATCATGGGGGCACTTCGCCCATGCTGTTCTCATGATAGTGAATTCTCGTGAGAACTGATGGTTTTATAAGGGGCTTCCCCGCCCTTTGCTCAGCTCTACTCCTTGCTGTGGCCATGTGAAGAAGGACGTGTTTGCTTCCCCTTCTACCATGATTGTGAGTTTTCTGAGGCCTTCCCAGGTTTGTGGAACTGTGAGTCAATTAAATACCCAGTCTTGGGTATTTCTTCATGGTAGTGTGAGAATGGACTCATACAGATGCTGAATAGTGAGTCGTCTTGTAAATTGTAATACCCTAAAGATAAATAGGCAATAGAGTGAGATTTCATCTCTTACAGAAAAATGGGAGTGGGGGCATAGCACTAGGTAGGTAGATAGAATGTATGATAAAGGACTTAATAATTGGAAGCTCAATTTCAAAAAAACCCCGTGAAATTTATTGGATACCTGTATTCTAGACCTGTGCTGACTAATCCAGTAGCCACTAGGCACATGTGCCTGTTTACACCTAGATAGATTTAAATGAAATTAAACATTTAGTTCAATCATGTTAGTCAGTAATTGCTGAGTGTTCAGTCACATGTGGCTAATGGTTACCAGACTGCACAGCACAGAATAAAATATTTCCGTCAGTGCAGAAAGTTCAAATGCATAGTGTTTTAGAATTTTCAGTAAATGGTAGCCACCAGGCACTGACATTTTGAGGATCTAATGTGAGGGACCAGTGTCCCCAGACAAGTGGATCAGGACGGGCTGTAGTGTCTGTCTTGCAGTTCTCTAGAGCAGAGCTTAAGTAGTCTTCTCATTTTCTTTTTTTCTTGCTTCTTGCTTTCTCTCTCTCTCTCTCTTTTTTTTCAAGACCTGGTTTTCCTCTGTTGCCCCCGCTGGAGTACAGTGGTGCAATCACAGCTCACTGTAGCGTCAACTTCCTGGGCTCAAGTGATCCTCCCACCTCAGCCTCCCGAGTAGCTGGGACTACAGATGTGCACCACCATGCCTGGCTAATTTTTAATTTTTTTTTTTTTTTTTTTTTGAAAAGACAGGGTCTTTTTATGTTTTCCAGGCTGGGCTCAAGCAATCCTACTGCCTCAGCCTCCCAAAGTTCTGGGATTACAGGTGTGAACCACCACACCTGGCTTCATTTTCTTTGAATAGACATTTTCTCTTTGTATTTTCTCCTTATCCTTTGTTCTCCTTATCCTTTCCCCACTCTGTACCTTCTCTGTCCTTCTGGTTCTCTTTATCCAGTTTTACTGTAAAACCAATTTTACTTTTAGGCATTAAAACCACACAAACCCATAATGAATCTTAAAAATTACAAAAGGAGGCCAGGTGTGGTGGCTCACGCCTGTAATCCCAGCACTTTGGGAGGCTGAGGTGAGCGGATCATGAGGTCAGGAGATCGAGACCATCCTGGCTAACACGGTGAAACCCCGTTTCCACGAAAAATACAAAAAAATTAGCTAGGCGTGGTGGCGGGTGCCTATAATCCCAGGAGGAATTACGCCTCCCAACCCAGGAGGCAGAGGTTGCATTGAGCCGAGATTGCACTACTGCACTCCAGCCTGGGTGACAGAGCAAGACTCTGTCTCAAAAAAAAAAAAAAAAAAAAAAGAATCAAATGTTCTCTATCAACTTGCTACTGTCTTTTTCAGTGATAAAAATATGTGGTAGTGGTGATTGATAATCATTTTGAATTGAGAATGGAATAGAAGATTATATTGGAGATGTGGGTAGCTGCATCAGTTTGCATAGGCCTCCCCCTTTGAAACTAAATACCACACACATGAATTGGACTGTACCATCTTCATTTCTAACTTGCTTTAGATCAAGATTTTATTGCATACAGTTATAACATGTGGCTTATGATCTATGTATTATTGAATATGCCACAATGAGGTTCATTCACATATGCTTGACTAGGTTCTATCTCCACGACTACTACTTCCTTCCACCCTTTAAAAAATGTTTAATTACACAGGTAACACATAAATATACTTTGCTTGTTAAAAATAATTCTGATTAAGCATGGTTCCCTTTGTCCTGCTGCTATTTATATTACAACACGTGATTCTTCATTCTTCATTGTCTTACCAAATGCATTTAAGTCTAACATTTCTTCATCTTCAAAGGATGGCAGGAATGTAAGCTCTTTCCTCTGAGCGCTTCCTTATGCAGGTCTAACTTACAAAATTGGCTGTGCTCCATGTATCTGCCTTCTTGATTTTTCCAAATTGTCTCAGCTGTGATTATGCCTCCTAACTTTTATCTATCAAGAGTAGACTCCTTAGTGACGCACTTAATGCCCAGTTCAAGTACAATTGTCCATGGGTTCTGTGTCCATGGGTTCTGCGTTTGGGGATTCAACTGCACATGGAAAATACTCAGAAAAAAATATTTTTACTGAACATGTACAGACTTTTCCTTGTCATTATTCCCTAAACAATACAGTATAATGATTTACCTAGCATTTGCATTGTATTAGGTATTATGAGTAATCTAAAAATGATTTGAACTATACAGGAGAGAGGATGTGCATAAGTTATATTCTAATTCTACCCCATGTTATTTCAGAGACTTAAGCATCTGAAGATTTCGGTATCTATGGGAGGTCCTGGAACCAGTGCCCTTCAGATACTGAGGGATGACTCTACTGTTCCCTTGTATAGGAAATGGTAGAAAATGGCAGCTTCCCTTTCAGTGTCATGGAAGCTGTTGAGAGATGGTGACTCAGGAGGACTTGTGGCTAGAGGTGAACCCACCAGGAGCCAGGGAAAAGTAAAACTTTCCTCTATTGCGTCATCTGGTACTTTTAGCTTTTGCTCCGCAGAGCTTTTCCAATGTACTTGATCTTGTAGTCGTGTCCAACATGAAATTATGAAAAGCAGGACACAGATTGTTTATTCCAATAGCATTACTTCAGGCAAAGCCCTTACTTGAAGTTAGTAGCCCTGTTAAAAAAGGTGATGTCTAATTTAAGCAGTTCCCGTATAGTTTATTGAAGTGGCATCCATCACTTCCTGGGAAAGCCTGAACCATCTGTCTGGGCTGTGTAAATTTTGAGTGGTGAGTGCATATACCTATTTGAATAGTACCTGCCATTACATGGCCTGAGATTTTTAACTTCTTCCAATTGCTAGGTGTCAGTGGAGGGCAGGGAAGAGCTTCTCACTCACTAATCTTCTTTCCTAGCCCTGGAACACTGAAATCACCAGCCTGCCTTTTACTGCTAGTGCCCCAGTGTGCACCAGAGAAAGGGTGGGTGCAGCTGCTCTGCCCAAGAATGGAGGCTTCAGAATTTCTATAGGAGGGGATTTAGGGCAGGGCCCTCTGGAGACCTGGGTTAGAGGTATGGTGGAGGAGGGATCGAGTACTGGGGAATTTGAAGTTATGTTTGCAAAATAAATATAGTTTTTACTCAGATTGCATGTTTATTTGGGTGGCTTTGGGAAAGTTGGCTACAGTGATAGGGAATCCAAGTGTTTTTCCCACATCCTCTGCCTCCACTTGCCATCTCTTAACATTCTTCCTTCCCATTATCATGGTGGGAAGCTGGGGCAAAGAAAGGATGAGAATGCCCAGGCAAGAGGCCATATTCCTGTTACTGTGGTGTAAGGATCTGAATGGGAAGGGGTGAGTGTGTCTGTAATAACCTTTGGCTGCAATATGTGTTGGCTGGAGAAAAGTAAACCTTTGGGATGGTGGGGATAGAGGAATCTGCCAAGCCAGAGTTAATAGATATTTTTGAGTTTCCTGGCTGAATTACATTTTAGAAAGTATTTAAAACTTTGTTTTAAAATGTACTTAAAACTGTGTAAGTGGGTAATAAGATTTCTAAGATTCTTCTTTAACTAATGGCACATACAAAACTAAGCCACAATGGGTTGAATGTGTCACGTGAGTGTATGGATGTGTCCCTTTTACTTATGACTGAGTGAAGGGAGAAAAGGCAGGGGATGATATGTGGAAAGATGATCTTGGTTAGATCATGTACAGAGACTTCTGTAGCACGTGTGAAACGAAGAACAGCGGAAGCCGCCCTCTCCAGTGGACTGCGAAGATCTGTGGTCCTGGAATTCCATTTCTTGCCTTCTGCCTCTCAGACAGTGATGCCCACATGTGGTTTCTAATCAGGACTTTTTATCTAATATTCAGTTGAGAGACTTCACCTTGTTAGTTTCACTCAGGTGAATGGGTGAATGTGCTGTTTTTCTTCTCTGTTAGGAAGACCAGCTCTCGTTCTCTGGGTTATGAAAACATTTTTAGTTCCTATGTTAATGTGATTAGACATTGTTCCGCAAGGTGAGTGTTATTTCCCCCCGCCTTGCATTTTGCAAGTCATAGCATCCTCCAAATTGCCCAAACCTTGACAGGTTGTAATGATCTACTTACTAGTGGTCAATTTCATCTCCAGATGCACTGATACGTTTTATTATTTGTTTGCCCTGTTTAATTTTTTAAAAGCGGCCTGGCGCGGTGGCTCAAGCCTGTAATCCCAGCACTTTGGGAGGCCGAGACGGGCGGATCATGAGGTCAGGAGATCGAGACCATCCTGGCTAACACAGTGAAACCCCGTCTCTACTAAAAAATACAAAAAACTAGCCGGGCGAGGTGGCGGGCGCCTGTAGTCCCAGCTACTCAGGAGGCTGAGGCAGGAGAATGGCGGGAACCCGGGAGGCGGAGCTTGCAGTGAGCTGAGATCCGGCCACTGCGCTCCAGCCTGGGTGACAGAGCAAGACTCCGTCTCAAAAAAAAAAAAAAAAAAAAATTTTTTTAAAAGCAACTGTAGCAGAAGCATGATTTGAAGGACCAAACCTAAGTGAAGTCTGGGCGCCTTTTCCTTCTGTCTGGGCTTTCCAGACTCTGATGGGTAACCTTTCTCTAAAGCCTATCCCCAACTTCTGTTTCACTTTTTTAATTGAGTGTTTTTTTCCTAACTAAAACGCAACATACATTGTATTTATTAACGTTTCTTATGGGCACTCATACCACTTTTGGCATCAATACTTTTGTGGCGAGCAGGCTCCCCTTTCTGCCTCTCTTTTTTTTTTGCAGGGGGGTGGGGGGAGGTGGGTAAGGTCAGTGTTAGTGTAGATGATGATGCTTCTTTAAATGCGATGATCGTGGTTAATACTGATTAACACGGTGTGCCTCACTTTTCATTTCTTCTTGGTTGTGTATGTTAGAGAGATTAATTCACAGTTATGTGTAACTGTTACAGCACTCCTGTGTGTAGGTGTGGTCTGGCTTCCCTGGATATGGTCTGCTGGGGATGGAATGGAAAAGGGAAGACATTCAGCTGAGTAGGAACTGAGTAGTTTTTCTTCTTCTTCTTTTTATTTATTTATTTATTTTTGAGACAGAGTCTTGCTCTGTTGCCCAGGCTGGAGTGCGGTGGCGTGTTCTCAGCTTACTGCAACTTCCACCTCCTGGGTTCCAGCAATTCTCCTGCCTCAGCATCCTAAGTACCTGGGATTATAGGTGCCCACCACCATGCCCGGCTAATTTTTGTGTTTTTCATAGAGATGGGGTTTTACCATGTTGGCCAGGCTGGTCTCAAACTCCTGACATGAAGTGATACGCCCGCCTTGGCCTCCCAAAGCGCTGAGATTACAGGCATGAACCACCTTACCTGGCCAGAACTGAGTATTTAAGAAGGATCATAAGGTTCATTTTTATTAGAAATGAAACAAAACAAAATAGTGATTGTGAGCTAAAGTTAGTAACTTTTGTTGTTATTATTCTGATATTATTGCTCTTACTCTATTAACATGAAACTGAATGTATTTTATCTTTGAATTAAAGTTTGGGTATTGCCCCCCTTTGGAAAGAATTTCTAGAATGATGATGAGGAGCAAAAGTTGTCTTTTGTGCTTGGATGGGAGGAGAAATAAATTTCTGTTTAACATTAAATTAGCACAGCTTTCAAAGGAGAAGTAGCAAAAATTAACTTTGAAGACCGTTAAGTAGTTGATCTGAGGATAGTGGTCTCATGATAGCTGAGAATTACCTAGAGAGCTTTGCTTTTACTGCTCGAACATGGATTTGGTTAGTAATGAATTAGAAGCCACTGAATAAACTAAATGTCTGTAGTCTATGCTGACTGAAATTTAAAAAATGAATAAATAGAGAAGGGACAACTTTCTCTTACAGTGGAATTTTAATCACCAGTACAAAATGAATGATGGAAATAGAAAAATCACTAAGCAAATATTACAGTAATAATTATTTTTGGCAAGAATTATCAGTAGATACAAAAATTAGCGGGCAAAGTTTGATTAGAAACAGGATTTTGCATAGTTTCAAAATATCTCCCTACAAGATATTTGTTAATTCCAAATGATGGAGAAACTGGCAGATACCACCTTAACCACATTCAAAAGTTAACATCATCAATAATGAGACATGTTGTCCTCATGTAACTCCTGATAGCCCCAAGGACACATCTGTGATATTCTTGCCAAAAATGCATAACCTCAGTCTAATCATGAGAAAACATCAGACAAATCCAAATTAGGGGAACATTGTACAAATAACTGGCCTGGACTCTTCAAACTCATCGAAGTCACGAAAGGCAAAGATAAATTGAAGAACTGTCCCAGATTGGAAGGTCAAGGAGATACCACAACTAGATACAAGTTGGTAACCTTGATTGGATCTTAGACTGAAAAAAAGACCTTAGTGGGACAATTAGTGAAATCTGAATAAGGCCTGAAGATGTTTTAATTCTATTGTATCAAAATATAAATTTCATTATTTCAGTACTATGATTATCATTAGGGGAAGTTGGAATGGCATTTAGGAACTAAATTTAGAAAGTGTTATCATTAGGGGAAGTTGAGGGATTGGCATTTGGTAACTCTATACAAGTTTTGCAACTTTTTACATAATGGTCTGGTGTGATTTTGAATGATTTGGAAATTCTCGGTTGGCAGAAAGAAGATAAATGTGTACCACAAGATACCTCTTTATAATCTGTCTTATCCTCTAGGATTGTCAGGTGTAGCAGTCAATTTTAGAGTACTTGTGAATATCCTCAAAAAATTGGTTGTAGCCCGTTTACCTGCAGCCTGATTTAGTCTTCTAATCATCATCCTAATGCAAGGATTAATATTTCAATTTTACAGCAGTAGAAATGGAGGTCTTGAGCAATAGTGACTTAGCTCCAAATGACAGTGGAACCAGGGATTTAACATTTTGTATCATTTGTTGTTGTTGTTGTTGTTGTTGTTTTTGTACAGCTCTCATCTAAAGCCAAAAGTATAATAGAAATATTTCAGAAAATTAGTTCTATTCTGCAAAATCCAACAGACAAAATCAAGGGGTAGACCTTTTGTGAATCTTACGTTTATTGCTTTCTAAGTAATTTCAGCCCCTTGAGTGTAGCTTCTGTATGTCCTGCCTCATTGTATGCCAGGCTTCCAGATCAAAGCTTTATTCATGGTAAGCTGTCAACAGATATTTAGAAAAAATGTGACTGGGTGCAGTTGGCTCATATCTGTAATCCCAGCACTTTGAGAAGCCAAGACAGGAAGACCACTGGAAGCTGGGGGTTTGAGACCAGCCTGGGCAACATAGTGAGACCCCATCTCTACAGAAAATTAAGAAATTATCCAATTTTGATGGTGCATGCCTGTAGTCTCAGCTACTTGAGAGGCTGAGGAGGGAGGATTGCTTGAGCCTGAAGTTTAAGGCTAACGTGAGCTGTGATTGTGCCACTGCACTCCAGCCTGGGTTGACAAAGTGAGACCTCATCTCCTAAAAAACAATAATAATAGAAAAGATGTAAGTCTAAATGAGGGGAACTAGGGAAGAGAATGGTGCATTCTGTGGGTGTCTTCATCCCAAAAGGACAAAATAGAATGAGAAGCAATGTAATTAACTTCTTGTAATCACAACTTTCAATTAAAAAATTGATTTACCTTAGTAAGTCTTAGTTCCATACAACCTTTGACTTCAATGAGAAATCCTAAGTAGCCTAAAATACCAAAAATTAGAAATCTATGATTTCCCTGTTGGCAATAGTGTGTACTCCAATGAAATTTATTTTTCTAATTTAAAATTAAACATCCAGCTCTACAGTTGTTTACTTTTTACTGCATGAATTTCTGTCATTTTTCACATTAGCATTTCATCTGTATCTAAAACATCTTCTGTTTGCCTTGTTTTCCATAAACTGTATTTGACTTTTCTATAAATTGCTCATCATCGAAAAGAGAATCAGAATTTTTAGGGGTTGACTTTGAAGGATTTAAAAGGAGGTCATCAATCCACAAACTATTTTAGATGAGGGTGAGTGGGGTACAGGACTGTCTCCTAGAATCAAGGAGGGTGGTTGGTTAAAAAAAGATTCATAGAATAGTATTGAAGTCTCTTGGGCCCGGGTGGTATCATCCCCAAGTCATGTTGATCCAGCAGTTGACATAGCATTTGTTTGTCTTCCACCCATGATGCATTAGTGACAAATTCAGGAACTGAACTCTGGTTCCTAAATGCTTCCTATCACTTCATTTGCCTGTACCTTCCGTCTCCAGCTCTGAATTTTATTTGAGACACCTTTGTCTTTCAGGAAAGATGTCTGGGTAGCATTATAACAGATGAATAAACCTGACTTTCAATGTAATGAAAGTCCAACCATACCATTGAAAGAACTATGGTAAAATACATATAACATGATATTGGGCATAATTTGTTTTTTTGTAAAAATGCTAAGGAGCTTTAATTTAAGGTACCACATGAAAATGCAACATTTTCTCCCCAATTGGAGAAAGAAAATTTGGATAAAAATGTTTTTATAATTAAAGTTATGTTTTACCATACTTTATTTGGAATGAGGAAGACCAAACTTGTTTTGTGGTCCTTTATACATTTTAGCTAACTTAGATTAATTTGTGAAATGAATAAGGGAAAGGATTAGATTTTGAATGCATTATAAAAGGTATAATATTTGTTAAATACAATTTTAGCTGCATCATTTTCTTACTCCAGTGTTCTCAAAGCAGATGTCCTTTCCTTAGTTGCAAGAATGTCAATGTAGGTATATTTTGTGCCAAAAAAAGTTGATGGTTTAGAGTTGGAATTGTCAGGGCTAAAACTCTGTCCTGTATCAACTCACTGGATGTCTGGAAGGCTAATATCAAATCCTTTAATTTTCTCATATGTAAATCTTTAAGTTATGTCAATATGTTTACATTTGATGTCAATGGAATTAAAATGTTTAGAATGCTGGTTTAAGAGCAGTTAGCTTTTCCTGCATCTGCCTTTAAAAATGACTAATTTGAAATGTCGTTCAGTTAAGTATGAATTGTTGTTTACTAGTAAACCTTTGGTTTATATTGCCATCTGAAATGGAATAGGAGTCTAGTTGCAAGAAATATTTTAGGCATTTCTTTTCTACCGGGGTCTGGGATGTCAATGTCCGATAACCGAGGGCTCCAGGAAGTGACTCTTGTCAGAATAAACGATTTTTATATTGTTTAAAAGGTAATCTTTCCTAGGTGACAAATGACATTTGCATAATTCCTGAGATGCTGTCTACCTGACTTTAGTTTTTAAGGATTCCAAAGCTAGAACTATAACTTCAAAAATTTATTAAATGAAGATATAGAGAAAGGAAGCATCTTCAATATGTGAATATGAATAGTGTTAGAAGTCCCTGTAATAACATTTTGTTGTCCGGTCTTGGTAGCTACTGACTGAAGGATAGAAGGTGATCAATGAGAACCCTTGAGCAGTGATTCTCAGCTGTGGTGGTGGAGTGGGGATGACCTGAAAATTGTTGCATGTGTTTTACTACATGAACAGTGTAGAGAAAAAGAGGTGTGCAAACAGTTGGTGTAGAGGAAGTATAATAAGCAAAGCCAGAAAGAGAAATCAAAAGGCTGGTAACTCAGGGCCCTATGATGACTGAAGTCTCAACCTTTTATGTCTCTGGTTTCAGATTGCCTGTTTGGTACCTGTGGACCAGTTTCAGCTTTATCAGAGGTTAAAATTTGAAAGAGGTATGAACTCTTCTTTTTTTCCTGATGGTGAATGTGGTTTTACATGTGTCATTTTTACACTAACCCGCATGGAAGATAAAGGCAGCTGTCGGCTGTCAGCAAAGCCACACAGGTACTCCGAAAGGAGGATACTGTAGTTGCAACATAAAATTTCAAGCCTCTCAGCTACCACCAGAAAAAAATGCAGAATAGAATGAAACTTTCCTTATGTTGTTTGTTTTGTATTTTTAATTTGGCTTATGTAAGAAAGGTTTTGCGAAATTTAGATGGCTTTGTAATCACAATAATACAAAAGAAAGTGACTCGCAAAATGGGTTTTACCACTAATTTTCAATTCTTGAAGATCACTTGGAAACATTACCAGCCAAAGCATCTTTATTGCTCCTGAAAATACTCACCACCTGCTTTTTTGATACTACTTTTGTAATCATGTAATAACAGACTGTGGATATGTATCATTCTTGTGCAATTTACAATGTATTGGACTGATTTTCTTTCTGACTTTGGACTTGGGAGAACTTATATAGCTTTTCTATTTAGCTATAAGAATTATGTTTTTACTTTGGCTTTTGACAGGTATTTTTTAGGAGTCATTTCCCTCTTGTCATACCCTAATCTATTTTTGAGGTAAATGGACTATTTCTTAGTATCTCAGAAGTAGGAAAAAAATGGTTTCTCCCAGAACTCATTGGACTGGTATAGTCTCATTGAGTATATTAAACTGAAGCCTAGCATGAACATAAAGTTTTCTGATTGCTAACTTTTAAATATGGATTAGTAAACTCTAGAGGTGAGGGTGAGGGGGGAAATGAATATTTGTCATGTGCCAATAAGTTTGGTCAGTACAATTATTTTTATCTCATTTACTTTTTACAACTACCCTGAAAAATAATTCTTACAGGAAAAAAGAAAAAAAAAAAACATAAGAGTATGAATTGGGGTAGAGTAGGAATGCTTGTTGGGGATTCATAGGTTGTTAATCGCAACCTTAGATCTAGATCTAGCTTGGTCTTATAGGAGAAGAACACTGACTTTGTTTTTGCGTGTGTGTTTTTTTCTTTAATCCAGCAGCCAAAATCAGATTCATCTCATGGGTGGATTACTTAACTCATAAGGCTGGTATATTAAGCTAAATTTACAAAAAAAAAAAAAAAAAAAATCTTGGACTAGGTTGTTTGAATTCCAAATGGTGGGTATGTTTTTGCTCTATATCCAGATGGGAAGTAGGAATAATAGTTTATAATGTTGACCATGGAATCAGAACCAGGGAGTCAGACGGATTTTAGGTTTAATGGATGATGATGTAATCTGATGCTTCTGTCCTGTGATAAGTTAATGATGGGGGTAGTTAATATTGACCCTCTCTAATCCATCCACATGGGCTGATTAGATTGAGTATTTTAACGCCAGATGTGATAGCTAAAGATAAGAGCATCAACCATCTGCCCTGCCATTTTCCCACTTTATCCCAATATCCTCCACTATAAAAATCAATTACAATTAGAACATGGACATTCCCAGTATTCACCTTGTGGATGACTGGCTGCAGCAAGTACCATGATTTGAGGGCTTTTACCTGGAGAAAGCCTAAAGAGTTAGGTTGGATTTTCAGGCTGCTGCTTAAATGGTGAGATGTGACCTATCAACCATGTCAGGCCTACTCAGTCACTGGGACTCAGTCTATTTATAGTATTCTCATGCCTCCATCAGCACTTCTCCTCTCCCATGACTGCCTGTTACTTCCCCGGCTAACTTCACTGCCCCATATGTCAGCAACAGGCCTTATTCCTAATTGTTTTACATTTGAGGTAACACATCTGTTACCTTAAATGGCTTTTTGTAATTAGAATTATTCTAATATTACCAGGAATTACAGCTTTCTGTGGGTTGCTTCTCACTGATGAATATAAAGTTTTGGTTTATTTTAGAATGGTAGCTAAGAGCCTGAGTGCAATTGCAGGCTCCACCACTGGTAAGCTGTGTGATCATGACAAGGTCCTTAATATTTCTGCATATCAACTTCGTCATCTGTGAAATGGGGATAATGAGCATCTCTAAACCATAGGGTTGTGATGAGGATTATGTGAATTAATACTTGTAAAGCACTTCCTGTGAGTGCTTCCTGTGTCTCAATGTTCAAAATTTTAACAGTCGTTGGCAATAAAAATAAGTTAAAGGTAGCACCTTTAAATTAAATTATTCTCAATGTTCTTCTCCTGTACACTTTTTTTCCCCATGAGATAACCATACTGTTCTTCAGGAAACATCATACTGAAATAGATATTATTGATTGTCTTGTCAGTGGGATTGAACACTTGAAGTTAATTGGCAACGTCCATCTTTATATGGGGCAAGGTAGATGTGGAAAATCACTGGCCAAGACTTTCACTCTTTCCCTAGATAGTTAGTGGTTGGCTTTTTGAGTTTTCAGGTAGGATTCAAACCTACTTGTGACTGGCTTATTCTTTCATTAGACATGATAATATGTTCAGTCTGGCTACAATTAAGTTGGGCAGGCCTCTGAGCCAGTCTGTCTTTCTTAGGTGGTGATGGCATATTTCTACTTTGCTCTGTTACAAATTGATCAAATAGTTTTATTCATACATGGAATTTATTTTTTTTTTCTCACGAGTTCTAGGCAGATGCCCCACTATGGATCCCATGCATTGACAATTCATGTTGTTGTTCTTACTTTATAGATGAAGAAACTGAAAACAGGGCAGATTGAGACTTGCCTAGGACCACGTAGACTGTGGCTAACCTTCCTCATCTATACAAATGTTAAAATTCTATACTTTTCTTTTTGTTATTAAACATATACCTAACATAAAAGTTGACATTTAAACCATTTTTAGATGTACAATTCAGTGACATTAATCACATTCATACAGTTAGGCAGCCATCACCACTGCTTCTAAAGCTCTTTCGTGATCCCAAATTCTGTAGCCGTTAACCAATAAGTCCTTATTCCTCCTCTCTGCAACCCCTAATAACCTCTAATCCACTTTCTCTTACTTGCCTATCCTAGATATTTCATATAAGTGGAACCATACATAGCTGTCCTTTTGTATTTGTCTTATTTACTTAATAAATGCTTTTCAAAGTTCCATTCCTGTTGTAGCATATATGAGAATTTCATTTTTTAAGGCTGAATCATCCATTTTATGTTTTTAACGTCATTTTGTTTATTCATCTGTTGATGGACATTTCAGTTGTTTCCACCTTTGGCTGCTGTAAGCAATGCTGCTGTGAACACAGGTGTAACTATCTGAGTTTCAGCTTTCAGTCCTTTTGGGTAAAGTAACTGGAAGTGGGATTATGGGATCATATGGTAATTTTACATTTATTTTTTGAGGAACTGCCAAATTGTAAAACCCTATAATTTAAATATAAGTTTAATTAGACATCTTACTGTCATAAAGTATTGCAGTGTGTTAAATTTAGTGACCTTTTGATTTAAACCCCTTATTTTATGAAAAACGTAATTGAGGCCCAGAGACAATTTCCTCTTAGGCGATTTTGTTTTTATTTTATTTATTTTTTTTGAGATGGAGCCTCATTCTGTCGTGCAGGCTGGATTGCAGTGGCACGAACTTGGCTCACTGCAACCTCTGCCTCCTGAGTTCAAGCAATTCTCCTGCCTCAGCCTCCAGAGTAGATGGGATTACAGGTGCCCACCAACACACTTGGCTAATTTCATATTTTAGTAGAGATGGGGTTTTGCCATGTGGGTTAGGCTGGTCTTGAGCTCCTAACCTCAGGTGATCCACCCACCTCGGCCTCCCAAAGTGCTGGGATTACAGGCGTGAGCTACTGCGCCCGGCCTCTTAGGTGATTTTGGAAGGCAATTTGTAATCATGTAATTCTTCATTACCATCCATTATAATTATTATTGGAAAATGGACATTTCAAGTAAGAGTAAATTTAAGTTAATACAGTGATACGTAATGGAATTTACATGGTTGGGATACACTTTATCTAATTCTATCTAAACTTTATCTAAAATATGTAAAATAGACTTCTTATCTACCTCAAACTCAAGACCTTCATCAGCTAGGTGACTTTGAGATCTATGTTGTGAATATATATTTAATGTGAAACCATTTATAAGGGGATATGGGGGTACATTAAATACCCACTAATATTGTTAATGAGTTAAATGACTAATTGACTGAAAGAAAATCTCATTGCTGGACTGTGAGACAGAACTGTAGAGATTGCTGCTGCTCTGGAAAAACGTAGAATCAGAGTAGATGCAGTACTATTTCTTAGTTATAAAAAAATCATCCTTAGTTTTTTCCAATCAGTGTCTGCCAAGTTCTTTCAGTCTTTAGCTTGTTGTTCAGTGTGTGAATTGTCCTCTGCTTTGTGTTACGTATTTGATTAGCTTGTCCTTTATGTCTTTGTCTTCAGCTAAGTCTGACAGAAAATATTTTGAATAGGATTGCACAAAAATCATCCTGCTGCTTATGCAACTCAACGAAACACTATCTGATATTGGTTGGTTATTCTACCCACTTTCCACCCATCTGCAACTTTTCCTCTGGCTACCACTATGTTTCTGGCTTTCTCTTTCTGCATCAGTTTTCCAGTATTAACAAGGAAAAGGGAATGCTAAGTTTGGCATGGATTAATGACCACTGCTTTACTTTCCAGTGGTTCTCCAAGTACATGCCTGATGATTAATGCTAGAATTTTTCTTGCCTCTTGTTTCCAGAGTCTACTTTTCCAAAATAGTTTTTTTTTTTTTTGAAAATTGGGTTAAGATGATCCATCTCGAGTTCTTAAGCACTTTTCGTTTTTTTTGTGACCCTGTTTGACTTTCTATAACTGTTCCTCGCTAGGGTGATGTATCTGTTCTTGAATATTTATTTATATTATCATATAGCAGTTTAAGAACTCTTACAGAGGGGTTGTGTCCTATTGTTCTCCTTTATTTAAAAAAGTGAAATAGGAAGTTGTCTTTCTGTTGTTGTCTGTTAATTTTACTGGCTTCACTCCTGTATTCATTATTTCCTTACTGATGTATTGCGTGTCTATCCTATGCCAGGTGCCGTTCCAGTGCTTCTTCAAGCTGTGGTTCCATCTTTCTTTGAAAGCCCTTTTGTTCTCAGCATTCTCCTCAAGCCTCCTTTCATTTCGTGTCTTCACATTTATGACATAACTCTAGTTTCACCTTACTCTTTTATTTCTCCTTGGTGAAATGCTTCCACCCCAGCTTTTGTATCCGATCATAAAAGGTTTTATTCCATCAGAGCTCCCTATGTAGTTATGTAGTTTCTTTTAGTGATTTTTCCCCTATTTTTAGACTGTGTGATGCTTAAGTACTTTGCTCAGTTTGATTTTTTTTTTAAACACCTCCCATATCTCAGTCTACTAAAACAGTTTTTTTTATTACAGCTGATAATTAAATTAAGTGCATGGTGTTTCCCACAATAATAAAAGTTCGTGTGATGTCTTTTTTGGCACAATGGTGGAGAATGACAGAAAAACCACTCCTGCTAGGAGAGAGAATGTACAACAGAATCAAAAGCAAACTCAGCATATGTAATGCTGATGGTGCCAGGTGGGAAAACCAAGGGTTTTAGACTGAGATTTTGAAAACTGAAAGCAATCATTAAGGTCAGATATGGTCTTTAGGTCTCATGGCAGTTTTAATTTCCCAGAATGTTTCTGTTTCCCAGTAATAGTTAGAATACAGAAGTAGAAAATAGTTTTAAATAGCATTTTCTTTGCGTTGCATAATTTACATGAACATGCAGAGTCTCAAGATCAAATAGCTGTGGGGCTTTGCTTCAGTAATCAATTCGACTTTTTGTAAGTAAATTGCAGTTTACATCTTCCAATTTGTCTCTATCTCTGATGTAAATATGTCAGAGTTAATCACTTCTAAATCATGTATAGTAATATAAAATTTTGAGGGCACTATTATTTAGGGGCTGACTTACAGTTCCCTGGTTTCTCTTTTACTAGATTTCTGAACTTTTTCCCATCTCAAAGCTACATGATGTTTTCATCACTGCTGATGCAGAAGTAATTAGTTGACTAGGCATCAGTTCACTTTCTTCCAACATTGGAATAGAAATTTGAAGGGGGAGCAACTGGACCTTCAACTTCTGGATAATTGTGCGTTTTGTATATCTATATTATAACTGTGTTTCCTAGGCCAAAAGCCAGGAAGTAGAATTGAATTTACAATAAAAGTAATAAAAAGTGCTGAAAAAAATATCCTGTGACTCCTATGGGGCTCCACTTTGTCTCAAATTCCTTACAGATCATTGGTGTGAGGAGAGAAGGAGAAGAACAACAACTCTTCATGTGATAGCAATCTGACTTCCCACTGGTATCTACCAGTTTGTTCCTTTTAGCTTGGGTTCTGTGTAGTCCCATTAGATACCAGGGCTGTTGGTGTCTGGTGACTCTTCTGCGTTTTTTCTATTTCTACTAAACCTGGCCTCTAGATCACTTGTATACCTTACATTGGCTTTTCCTTGTATCTGCTCTTCTGGGAGCTGAACGGAAGGGCATTCTGAAGTGTAGGTACCATGCTGTGCTCGGACGTCTTTTCAGTGGAATCTGGCCAGACTTCTATGTCTGGATCCCTGTTTCTTTGGGGGAAGCACTTCTTCAAAAGTGCCCTATTGCAAATATCTCTCTGGGTTGTTACTGCTGTTCTCTGGAAATATCTGAATGTAGGGCTGAATAGTCTAGAACTTGGCTACATATGCTATCGTTACCTTTTTTATTATGGGAAATCGATTTACTGATACTATGTCTTATATTTCTGTTATGCCACTCTATTTATTTACACAAATGCATCATTCTATGCACCTTGCTAGGTCAGTGATTGTCAGAGAAGGGTGATTGTATCTCCCAGGGACATTTGGTGATGTCCAAAGACATTTTTGATTGTTATGACTTGGGTGGGAAGCTACTGGCATCTAGTGGGTGGAGGCCAGGGATGCTGCTAAACATCTAATGCACCATTCATAAAAGTTTTATTGGTTCTATTTTAGGGTGTGTGTGTGTGTGTGTGTGTGTGTGTGTGTGTGTGTGTTGGCTCAACAGATATGTCAGGACATCTCCATGACAGTAAATTATCCAATCCAGATGTCAATAGTGCTGCTATTGAGAAATCCTGTCCTAGCTGATGGGGAATACAGTGATCATCAGGACAAAATCCCTGCCCTAAAGGATCCTGCATATGTGCATGTGTGTATGTGGGAGGTTAGATAATAAATAAGTAATATTAGATGGTGGGGATATATCCTTTTATATAAATAAGGGTAAGGGGAAAGAGATAGATGGGGGAGGCTATTTTGGATAGGATTTTCGTGGAAGACCTCTTTGACGAGGTTATATATGAAAAAGGACTTGATTTGATGTGAGCAAGTCATGCGAATACTTATGGGAAGAGCATCATTTCAGGGAGAGGTAAAGGTACGTACAAAGCCCCTGAGGCGAGAACAAGCCTGATTTCTGTTTGAGAAACAGCAAGGAGGCCCTTGCGATGGAGCTAGGAGAGCAGAGGGGAGAGCCATAGGAGGTAATTTGGAAGTGGTAGTCAAGGGCCTGATCCCACAGATTATGAAGATGAAGTCCCGGTGTGATGGGAAGCCACTGGAGGGTTTGGATCAGGGGAATGTCATGATATGATTTCCATTGTAGAAGATTACTCTGGCTGCTGCACAAGAATGGATGGTAATGGAATGACATGGCAGCAGAGAGATTTATTAGGAGGCTGTGGTAGTGATCGAATCCAAGACAGTACAGTAGATTATATATTGAAAGCAGAAGCATTGAAAATCCCCAGATTTAGAGTCTCTTTTGAAGGTGGAACCATCAGGATTCCCTGGTAGAGATACATCTGGATTATATGAGTCAGGATCAATAGTATAAACTTTGGAATCATCAACACAGAGGTCAAGTTTAAAGCTGTGACATGGGATGAGCTCATCTAAGAACCGAACATAGATAAAGAAGCAGTCTCAGGACTGAGCCCTGGGGCACTATAGGTTTTAGAGGTGGGGAAGAAAAGGTGGTCTGGCAAAGGAGACTGACAAAGGATGGCCAGAAATATGAATCTAGAAGCTGGGTGAAGACAGTGTTTAAGGAGGAGAGTGTCCACTGGGTCAGATGCTACTGACAGATGAGGAGAGATATAGTCTGAGAGTTGATAACAGAGGTCTTTGGTGATCTTGACAAGTGGGTTTTAGTGGAATGACAGAGAAGTACCAGCTTGGAGAGGGTTCAGGGTACTATGAGAAGAAAAATGGGTGCAGTGAATATATTAACTCTTTCAAAGAGTTTTGTTTTGTTTTGTTTTTCTCTTGAACTCATGATTCAGCAGAAAGGGATGATACAGGAGAGGGATGGGGGAGGTAACTACAGAAGCCAAATCCTTGAGATTGTGAGGAAAATGGATTTCAGTGCCAGGTGGAGGGATTGGATTTACTAGGGGGTAGGTTTAGGTCATCTTCTCTATCAGGAAAGAAGGTGGAGAGGTTACAGACATGAATGCAGACGGGCTAGTAGATTTGTTGTGCATGGGTTCTCTTCTAAGTGCTTGTTTCCTACGTGAAATAAGGAGGGTCAGCAGCTGAGAGTGAGAAGAGGAAAGGGGTAATGCAGATTTGAAGCAAAAGGAGGAGCTTTACATAATAAGAAAGTATAGTGAACCTAGCAATATTGAATGTGAAGTTTACAGAATACCTCCCAGGTTGCATCCATTCATAAATCATCCAGCAGATATTAATAGAGCACCAACTTTGTGTAAGTTACTGTTTTTCGAAGTATAGAACTGTGACCCAGAATAATAAATGCATTTCTCTTTGAAAGCCAGCACACACGTGCGCGCGCGCGCACACACACACACACACACACACCCCAAGATGGAACCAGCAAAAGTTTCATGAAACTAGTGTGAGATGCACTCTATTTTCTTTTCTAATCTATTTCATTTTTATGCTGGTCACAACCCATTAAACTGGTATCTCAATCCCCAGTGTTTGAAAAGCATCATGATAAAAAATACAGATTTGTGTGTCCCCTTTCAAAGAGTTTAAAGTCACACATGAAGGTTGAGGACTGGGGGAAATTTCACTAATTCTTGTGTAGAACCTGCTTCGTGTCAGGCACTGTGTTAAGTGTCTTATTTACAGTGTCTATTCAATCTTGAACATCTCTATTTTATAGGAAAGAAAGAAGTCTTGTGTTAGACGGTTTCTCTATTGAGTAAAACCACACTTTCTTCTATGATAACCCTAGCTGGGTTCAGTGAAAACTAAAACCATTCTGGGTTTTTCTGCTTTTGTAAAATTCAAGTGCTTTATTACATGTGAGAATCTCATTTACGTTTGCATTATTTGGATAAAATGTGGATATCTTTCAGATCAAAACTATCTGTAGATTGGTTGCTTATTCATGGTTCTAACCTATAGGTTTAAATGCAATTTTTAAAAATGTGCAACTGTCAGTAACTCTCAAAAGCAAGACTTAGAATTGGCTCAGTGTCATCCAGTTCTCACAAACGTGATCATCGCAAAGGCTTTATCTCTGGCATTTTTTATCTTTAAAAATTATAAAGGTTTTAACATTTTTATCTCACAAAAATCAATAATACATAGACAAGAGATAAATCTAGGAAATATACAAAAGTAAAGAGAGAATTAAAATCCCTTTGTCTAAAGACCAGTTGAAGCTTGCTTTACCCTTAGTATTTTTAGCTCTATTCATTTGTATTGCATGTATATTTACTAAAAACAAAGAGCTTATCTTGTTTGTTCATGTATTTACTGAATTTTTAAAAATTGACAGATAAAATTGTAGGTATTTACAGTCTACAACGTGTTTTGAAATATATATATATATACACACACACACATTGTGGAAATAACTAAAATTAACATGTACATTATCTATCTTATATAGTCATTGTTTTGTGATGAAAACATTTTACATCTACTTTCTTAGCATTTTTCAAGAATGTAATATATTAAGTATAGTCACATTTGTAGTTGTACAATACTGTCTAGGAATTCTAAGTTAGTAGTTACCCAGTTAAAAGAGCAAAACGTGTACTTTGAGCTCAGAGGTCCCTACTGTGAATCAAAAATAGAGAAAGACGGAAAAACAAATTGCATGAGTATTCTTTGTGTCTTCAGACAGAGTTACCAATTTCCCTTTTCTTATCCAAAAATGCCATTTATGAATTTCTGTAAATGATCTGTGTGTAGCTGTTTGACTGTAAGGGATAAGTCAGCTGTCGCTGTTCCAGTTTTGGTTTCTCCTCTTTTCGTGCTGGGCAAATTCTGCACTTGACTTTCCCAGACTTGTCGGTGCCGGGTGCAGGTTTTATAGTAATATATTGGTATGTTTACTTCCAATTCATTACTTCCATGGTCTGTATTTAATGAGGTGTTGGTCAACAGTCTTTGGCGGGATGAGGGGAACAACTCTGATTGTAGTGCTTGCCGGGTTTTTTGTTGTTGTTGTTGTTTGTTGTTGTTGTTGTTTTAGACGGAGTCTTGCTCTGTTGTGCAGGCTGGAGTGCAGTGGCAATATTTCAGCTCACTGCCATCTCTGCCTCCTGGATTCAAGCAATTCTTCTGCCTTGGCCTCCCGAGTGGCTGGGATTACAGGTGTGTGCCACCACGCCTGGCTAATTTTGTAATTTTTAGTAGAGAAGGTGTTTTACTATGTTGGCCAGGGTGGTCTCGAACACCTGACCTCAGGTGATCCACCCACCTTGGCCTCCAAAGGTGCTGGGATTACAGTTGTAAGCCACCACACCCGGCTGAGTTTCTAAGGTGAAATATTAATACTTCCACCATGGCTAATTTTAAGCTACCAAGGTAATGTCACTGAACTTGGAGTTGGAAAGAGAAGCAATTGGTTCTCATGAGCTGGGAAGATCCCACTTTGGGATGTGAATGCCAGTGCCCTTGTTCAGTGTTTTCTTTAAGGACAGAATTTTAATTCTAATGTCCAGAAAAAGTCTGTTCTCTCTTCTACAGCTTCCAAAAGCTGCCTGCAAAGTTGCTACCTCAGGGATTTTTTTTAAAAAAGATCTGTTTATATGGTGCTTTATCTCTTTGTAATGTAATGTCATTGTATTTTGTCTCAGTATGTGTTTCCTGCTTTGTTTTATGATTAGGAAGGACTAGTTTTACCCCCTGTTTTTAGTGTTGATTAAAGGGAAAACTACATTTGGATATTTGGATAAAAAAAATCGTAAGAAACTTTCCGTATGTAACTATTAAATATTTCTTTCCTCTTCCCCTAAGAGATGCTCATCAATAGTTGTTGATACTTTCATTTTTGTTATCTCATGGGATGCACTGTCATTTATTTGCATTGCTTGGTTTCTCTCTTTTTTTTTTTTTTTGACATTGTATTTGTTTTAAACATCTATTTCCCTTTCCCTTTTCATACTGTGAAGCTTCTGAAGAGGAAAGCCTCTGTTTTTCATCTTCACGTGCCCAGGGTCTCTAACAAGTACCTGAAACCAGTCCTTTGTTGAATAAACAATGAATAATTGACATGTATCTAATTTTCAGTCTTATAGTCACAAGAGGTCATACCTGGAGAAGTCATTTGGAATAATCCAAATTTAATTGAAGTTGAGGCTTAGTTATGATATGAGTTCCATAAGTAAGCATGAAAGAAACCTAGGAGTAAGACCTGGATACCATCCATGGATGGGAGAAAGAAAGCAGTATTGATGATAAAGGAGAAAGGACCATGAGAAGAGAAGAGAGGGCAGAGCCTGACACATTGAAGACAGAGTGACGAGAAGAGTCCAGGGTCAGAGATGGATTTGGAAACATTCGCTGAATGTGACTATAGAGGGATGTCACTTGTACTTTTTAGACAGCAGTTTGTTAATATGTTTAGAGCAAAAGTTCATTTCAGATGCTTAAGAAGGATTTGAGTGGATAGGAATGAGAACCAGTGAATGTGAATTGCTCATCCAAGACTACCTGAGATAGGAAGTAAAATAAAAGTTATATATTAAGAGTAGAATTCTAGAAGGGATAGTTATTTGCTTTAATGTTAAATTTTTTTTCGTTGTTGCCCTTGTAAGTGACACTTCATAAAGGAGGTTTAATGTTTAAGTGCTATTTGGTAAGTTCCAAGTCTTACCAAACTGACGACTCTCTAGATTTGAGAACCCTAATTGAGGTGGGTGGAGATTATAGTCTAATAGAAATCATAAAATGCTTTCAACAATAGGATTGATATTGAATGATTTTAATATGCTGTGCACATCTGTTGATGAGAGTACTAGAAGTGAATTGGAAAATTCCAATACAAGGCAATTCAAGATGGTATTATTAGTATATGCATTATAAGTCAATTGTTGACATAGAAAAACATCTATATGCATTTGAAAAACCTAGAAATTACTGCTCTGAATCAATAGGTAGGCATCCCCTCACTGTGTCAGGTAAGTAGGAGCACACAAACAGTGTAAGAAACAGCCTTGCCTACAGTCAGAGAGGCCATCTCCATGAAATGAGCAGAGAGCAGCAATTAACAAGATGCTGATTCTATGCCCCTCCCCCAAATTAAGGCCTGTGCACAATAGAAGGTAGTTCCCTTAAGAATGGATAGGTTGGCCGGGCACAGTGACTGACGCCTGTAATCCCAACACTTTGGGAGGTCGAGGCGGGTGGATCACGAGGTCAGGAGATCGAGACCATCCTGGCTAACACAGTGAAACCCCGTCTCTACTAAAAAATACAAAAAATTAGCCGGGTGTGGTGGTGGGCACCTGTAGTCCCAGCTACTTGGGAGGCTGAGGCAGGAGAATGGCGTGAACCTGGGAGGTGGAGCTTGTGGTGAGCTGAGATCGCACCACTGCACTCCAGCTTGGGCGACAGAGCGAGACTCCGTTTCAAAAAAAAAAGTATAGGTTATGACCTGGTGAAGAAGAAAGGGAATTTTTAGGGCAAAGTAAAAGCATGGGATGAGAATTGTATATACGGAGAAGAATGTGAAACAAAGGGGAAATTTGAATGTGTTTCAGTATTATAAAAAAGTAAATGATTTTCCAGGGACAGCTTAGTTCCAGAATTGCTTTATCTGTGCATATGCCAGATCAAAAGTAGCTTTTTAAAACCAATTCTAAAAAATTATGAAAGTGATACTTGAACTTTTGTTTTAAAAAATTCAAATTTAGTGATGAAGTAAATCTTTGTCTCCTCCCCTAACCCCTGCCTTTACTCGAGAGTAACTTATTTTTTTTAATATTCTTCTGCAAATGTTAAAGTATATTTCTATATACACATATTTTTATTTTATTTATTTTGAGACAGGGTTTCTCTCTGTCACCTAGGCTGGAGTGCAGTGGCATGATCTCAGCTCACTGTACCTGTCACCTCCCAGGCTCAAGCAATCCTCCCACTTAGCTGGGATTACAGGTGTGCGCCACCATGCCTGGCAACTTTGTTGTTGTTGTCGTTGTTGTTGTTGTTGTGGAGATGAGATTTCATCACTGTGGCCAGGCTGGTCTTGAATTCCTGGGCTAACGTGGTACGCCAGCCTTGGCGCCTCAGAGTGCTGGGATTACAGGAGTGAGCTGCTGTGCCTGGCCTATATATACATGTTTTTATAAACATGTTTCATTTATACTCTTTCTGTCTGCTTTTTTTACACTTTTTTTCTTTTTTTGAGATGGAGTCTTGCTCTGTCGCCCAGGCTGGAGTACAGTGGCACGATCTTGGTTCACTGCAACCTCTGCCTCCCGGGTTCAAATGATTCTCCTGCCTCAGCCTCCCTAGTAGCTGGGATAACAGGCACCCACCACCGCACCTGGATAATTTT
Organism: Chlorocebus sabaeus; assembly: GCF_047675955.1. Classification (NCBI taxonomy): domain Eukaryota; kingdom Metazoa; phylum Chordata; class Mammalia; order Primates; family Cercopithecidae; genus Chlorocebus; species Chlorocebus sabaeus. The sequence continues at coordinate 18,458,860 of NC_132920.1, forward strand.
TGTATTTTTTTTTGGTATTTTTAGTAGAGATGGGGTTTCACTATGTTGGCCAGGCTGGTCTCGAACTCCTGACCTCAGGTGATCCACCCGCCTCAGCCTCCCAAAGTGCTGGGATTACAGACATGAGCTACTGCACCCAGCCTACTTTTTTTTTTTTTCTTACACTTAACAATATATCCTAGAGGTCTTTCCAAATTGTTATATTGATTTCCTTTAAAAAAAAAAAAAAAAAAAAAGGTATGTGGCATTCAACTGTATGAATGTATATTATTTGCTCACTTACATAGAAATCTTATAGGCTTGGCATAGCATGTTAACTTTTTACAAAGGTGTATAAATTTTTTATTATACACAATGTTTTCTACAGGATAATGTATATGGATGCATTTTTAAATTTCTACTTACATACACATTTCCATGTGCCTCACATTTAGAATGATAAAATCATTGGTTTGGAAAAGACTTTAAAAGTCATCTTGGACATGATGCTTTAATCTCCTTGATAAAATATCTGCCACACAGGAGGAATAGTCCTTGTTTGAACTGGGTACTTGCTTGCTATTACCAGAAATAGCCACATCAGCTAAGATGCTTTCAGCTGCAAGGAACAGAATGCCTGCCTAAAAGTGACTTAAACAGCAAGGGCATTTTAGTACCTCACTCATAAGAAGTCCAGAGGTAGGCTGTCATGGGTTTTGGTTAATTTATTAGGTTCATGCAAAAGTAATTGCTGTTTTTGCCATGTTTTTAATGTTTTTAATTAAAACAGCAGTTATTTTGCACCAACCTAATAGCATCTCTGAATCACTTAGCTTTCCCTCAGAGTTGCAAGATTATTTTGGTGGTCCAAGAATCATAACCTCATACAGTTGTGTCCAAAGGCAGACAAACAGAATGGCCTTTCTTTCCTACATATCAAGGTGGAGATCCAATCCCAGAAGCCCCTTGGTGGACCTGCCTTTCCGTCTCATTGGTTAGAATCATGTCACATGCCCAAGAGTTAGTTTCATGGAATTGTGGGAAAGAATATCTCCAGAATGTCCAGATTTTATAGTGATAGGTCTTCTTCATAAGGAAGGTTCAGGGGGATTGGGAGAGATGTAGAGTAGGTACTCTATAGAGTTGGCTAGAGTAGTCAATTTCCTTTTTGGATAGAGTCAAAATCTGTCTCTTAGTAACTCCACTATTGCTCTTAGTTAAGCTCTGTAACCCATTCCTAAGGAATAAGGACTTCTAATGAAGGAATTGTGTAGAAAACTATAATGTTTTCCCCCTTTTTCTTTTTCTACACTCCTTTGCATGGTCCTTTATGTGGTGTCATAATAGTGAAAAATACAGAAGGTCACTGTTTTCTGTGGCTCAAACTCTTTCCTTGCTTTCACTGGACTGTGCCATAGCTGCACTGCACCATAGCTGCACTGCTTACTTTCTTTTTAGTAATTCACCAAAACCTATCATTGCTCCTTTATTTATTGTCTGTGCTTCCGTTTTGTCACCCCAGATACCTGAAATAATAAGCTGATAGAAACAAGTCAGAACTTGTACCAAGTAGTTTTAATTGATTAGAGCTACGAGAACAAGTTGCATCCTTGTGTCTTTTTAAGGTGATCACTAGGGATGCTATACATTTTAACAGTAATATGTGTTTTAACTTTCCTTTCCGTTTTCCTTCTTTTTCATCAAACTTTTAAAAGACCTCTGATTTAGAAGGGATGCTAAGTAGATATTTGATATGGGAGTCTTTCACTCTCAGTTACATACTAACCTTCATTTCTTTGGGCTTAGTATTTGTGAAGCGGCTGTCATAGTTTGGAAGAAAATATTAAATGGTGTAGAAATAAAAGACCAAGACCTTAGATCCTATGTGTGCCACTGTTTCCTTGACTTCTTAAGGTTTTAGGGATCTTGGAGGGTCCATCTCTGTTGGGGTCTGAGCATCTGTGAATTATAGGATTTCCTCCTTGTGATTGCATTTGTGTGAAGGGCTCATTGTTCTTTGACCCCCACCCTCCAGAATTCCTAGATAAGACCATATGTTTAAGGATGCAATTTTTGAATGAAAACTTATAACAAGATAGATCCAATTATTTCATTTCTAGGCGAGACATCAGTGGAGACAGTAGTTTACTGGAACATTTCAGACTTTCTCCTTGATATTGAATGTGTAAAATTATTAACTTTCCAAACTAAATTCCTACTTAATACCTTTATTTTCTTTTTGTACCATCCTTTGGATTTGTTTGCCTCATGTGTGTACATTTCTAGGAATCATGAAATCATGAGCCCTAGGAGGTTTAAAACTAGAATCTTGTCAGTTCAAAATTTGCAAAATACATGAGTCCAGAGAAAAAAGGGGTACTCTACCCCTCAAATAACATTTTTTTACATGGTATGTTCCCTTAAAGGTCATAGTATATGGAAAGAACATGGGGTCTGCTACTGAGTAAAAAAGAGATACCAAGCAAGATTTGCAAATCCTTGAATAAATGGATGTCTATTCTCCAGCTCTACCTTCTTTCCTGCATGTCATATGGAACTAGCCAATGTGTTATGACTGGCTATTATAATGGTCTGTGAAAGTCTCTACCTTTTGTTTCTAGAACACGTGGGTCTTTTACACATTGTTCCTAACTTGCATATTGGTGGGGGAGCAGAATATCCAAACTGACAGGTAATCCGACTTCTTGGCTAAGCCACGTGAAATACTGTTTGGTCCCTCAACTATTTGATTATTTTCTTCCTTGTTCTTTAATTTCCTGGGAATGTGGAAGAAATCTCACTACCTGTTTCTCAGTGCCTGAAAGGACAAAGTCTTTTTGGAAAAATGCCTTATTAAAAATTTACTTTTTATGTTCAATTCTCTTCCAGTATAGTGCCCAAATAATTGTAGAAGGGATTTGGGATTTTTGCCTATTTTACATGCTCAAAGGTGGGAAATATTCTAAAAGTTTTGTGAATTTTGTTTACAGAGAACACTTTTTATCTGTTCATAAAGGCAATGGTGAACTATTCCATTAGTACCTACTTGGAGAAATGTGGCAGGGCTTAGCGACCTTGTAAATGATAGGTTTGGATCCATTATGAAGACTAAGAGTAGAAATCCTCACCCTTGTTGTATTACACTTCTATAAATGTCAGTTTAAAAAAGAGGGTAAATGGGGCAGGTACAGTGGCTCATGCCTGTAATCCCAGCACTTTGGGAGGCCAAGGTAGGTGGATCACTTGAGGTCAGGAATTCGAGATCAGCCTGGCCAACATGGTGAAACCCGTCTTTACTAAAAATACAAAAATTAGCCAAGCATGGTGGTGTGCACCTGTAGTCCCAGCTATTTGGGAGGCTGAGGCAGGAGAATCGGTTGAACCCGGGCGGGGGAGGTTGCAGTGAGCTGAAATCGTGCCACTGCACTCCAGCCTGGGCAACACAGTGAGACTCTGGTTCCAAATACATTATATAAATAAAAGGGCAAATGAAGGTGAGAAAGACTCAAACGTGAATCAGGCAGACCATCACATTTTCTTTCTTTACACTTTAGAAGTTCATCTGGACCCCTACCGAACATGGTGTCCTGTTGCAGACTGTCAGACAGTGTGCCCGGTTGCATCGAGTGACCCAGGACAGCCTGTGCTGGTGGAATGCCCTTCTTGCCACCTGAAATTCTGCTCGTGTTGCAAGGATGCTTGGCATGCAGAGGTCTCCTGTAGAGACAATCAGCCTGTTGTCCTGCCAACAGAGCACAGGTAAGAAAGGAAACTTTGTCTTTGGGATTATTCACTAGTTTTCTTAGAAACTCAACATACGTTACATGTAGAAGGAATTACGTTGTGATGGCGTTTAGAGATTGGTTGTTTTCTTGCAGAACTTCCCGGAGAAGTGTCTCAGAATTGGTAAGTTGCCAATACAAAAGCATTTCTAGTTGTTCGCCCCAGAGGAATCTTCCAGATATTGCTGGAATTAAAGTTTATATGAGTTTTGCTTTCTCTTTAGGTAGCAAGGCACTGTGGTCTACTGGTTCTCAGTAGGAAATCGTGACTTGTCCCAGCCATTTGCTCAGATGCCGTATCTGCCTGTATTGGGATATATTATTCTTGTTGCTTGCAAAATGAGACAGAAATTTTCTTAGCTGACTAAATTGCCAGCTCATGATGTGTGACAGTCATATTAGAAAGAATGCAGGAATAGAAACAATGGTCCTAAATTCTTTCAGCACATAGAAAGGAGGGTTCTCTCGTGATACTTTATGCTCTGTAAAGGTTGAGATTTTGTTGTGATAGGAGGCAATTAAATCTGTACCTTTTTAGTACAGTGGGGTTTTTGTTTTGTTTTGTTTTGTTTTTAAGACAGAGTCTTGCTCTGTTGCCTAGGCTGGAGGGCAGTGGCATGATCTTGGCTCACTGCAACCACCACCTCCTGGGTTCAAGCGATTCTCCTGCCTCAGCCTCCCGATTAGCTGGGGTTACAGGCACTTGCCACCATGCCTGGCTAATTTTTAGTAGAGATGGGGTTTCACCATATTGGCCAGGCTGGTCTTGAAATCCTGATCTCAAGTGATCCACCCACCTATGCCTCCCAAAGTGCTGGGATTACAGACGTAAACCACTGCACTTGGACGATACAGAGGGTTTTTATGGCAGCAGCAGTGCCCAGAGTGAGAGACCTCTGTGTTTCATTCCTGCTTTGCTTGAGGCTATAGTTGTTCTGTATCAGCAAGAACAAAATACCAGTGTTGTAACCCCACTGGCTTAATCACACAGTGCACCCAGAATGTGTAGAACCAGGCTTCAGGAATAGTAATGCTACCTGGCTACGATGCTGTGCTTGAATGTCAGAACACACAAATGGAGAGGAATAAAAGAGCTAATACACGTGGCACGCATGTGCCCTCTTAGCCAGATTTAAACCAGTGTTGCCTACATTTTCGTGGCCGTAGCAGGAAGCTCTGCGGGTATCACAGGGCAATGTAAAGAACTCAGAGGATAGGAGGGTTTGCATTCTGACATTGTCACTTAGCATCTGTGTGTCTCATAGAAGTCACTCAGCCTCTGTGAGTCTGTTTCCTTATCTGAAAATAAGGGAATTAAGATACAAGTTGAGCATCCCCTATCCAAAATACTTGGGGTAAGAAGTGTTTCAGATCTCAGGTTTTTCAGATTTTGAAATACTTTCATGATAGGTTTATTGGTTGAGCATCCTTACTCTGAATATCAGAAGTCAGAAAGGCTCCAATGAGCATTTCCTTTCCTTTGTCATGTCGGCACTCAAAAAGTTTCAGATTTTGGAGCATTTTGGATTTCAAATTTTGGACTAGGGATGCTCAACCTGTAATAACTGTCTTATGACAATGTGAGGTTATTGTTCATACGGAATCTGGTAATAGATTTAACAACGCTCTGTGAATGGGATATGTCTGTGTGCTGGGTGGTAGTTTTGATGGGCAGTAGCTAAAGTGTTACCTGGTGCTGTCGCTCACCTATCCGTCTCTCCCACTCCAATTCCTATTGCTTATTTTCTGTGCCCCTTGAGGCTGTGAGCCTGTATTGATCTATTCGTCTGTTTGGAGAAGGTCTTTTGAAAGTATTGGACATTATTTTAAAGTGTTGATATTTGAGACCCCTTCTCCATTTGTCTAATGAACAGACCATTAGATTATATACGCCCAGTTTGACCCTAACCTAGTTTCTCTGCTGTGTAGCCAACTCCTTGCTGTTCTTATTTAGGCAATGCATGCTTAGGGAATGAAATATTAATTTGACAAAATAGTGAGTTAAATCAGTGGTGGAAACTGTAATTATATAATTCACAGAAAGCCAAAATAAAGATTCTTTCTTGTATGAGTTGCCTGTACATCTAATAATGTTTTTGCCCACACCCTGTCTTTTGGAAGTGAATTAAGCATGGATAACTATGAGTTCATTATCTAACCATCAGGAGCCCTGGGAATTCAACTGATGACCATTTCTCATCCATTTTGTTTCTAGAGCCCTCTTTGGGACAGATGCAGAAGCCCCCATTAAGCAATGCCCAGTTTGCCGGGTTTATATCGAACGCAATGAAGGCTGCGCTCAGATGATGTGCAAAAACTGCAAGCATACATTTTGCTGGTACTGCCTCCAGAACTTGGACGTAAGTGCCACCTAGGTTTGTTGTATGGTTTTTTGTATACTGTATCTGCACCACAGCTGATATCCTACAGGTTTTCCTTTAAAATATTGAGGCGATTTTTGTCCTGCAAAAGGAATTTATTTTTCTTAATGAGGCTTCCTAAGCCTGCTACTTTAGATATCTAAAAACATCTTTTTGATGACCTTACGTATGCCACCTTGGTGTTAAAGGCAAGCTTTTGTTTTAGGGGCATTTCTTGCTATTTCGACATTGTCTCTATTATGTGAAGGACTATTAGTGTCTTCATTTTATATTGCTGTTGTAACTAATTAGCACATACTTAATGGCTTAAAATACCACACACACAAAAAATTATCCAACAGTTTTTCACTTTGGAAGTCTGACATAGGTCTTGCTGGATTAAAATCAAGGTGTCAGCTGGGCTGCATTTCTTTCTGGAGACTCTAAGGGAGAATCTGTTTTCTTGCCTTAGAGGCTGTCTGCTTTCCTTAGCTTGTGGCCTCTTCCTCCATCTTCAAAGCCAGCAACATCAGATCTCTCACTCCCTTCTTTCTTAGTCATTGCTCCCTCTGACCACAGCTGGGAAAGGTTCTCTGCCTAAAGGACCAATGTGATGAGATTGGGCCCATCAGGATAATGTAGGATAATCCCCTTTATCTCAGGGTTCTTAATTTAATCATACTTGCAGAATCCCTCTTGTCATATAGGGTAACACATTCACAGATTCTGAGGATTAGCCCATGATATCTTTGGGAGGTAGTTATTCTGCTTACCACTACTAGGTTTTTTTCTTCTTTTTGAATTTAAAGAAAAATGGTTCAAATCAATAGTGTCTCTTAATTCTCTTCTCTCCCTCATGCGCGCGCTCTCTCTCTCTCTCTCTCTCTCTCTCTCTCTCTCTCTTCTCTCCTTCATGCGCTCTCTCTCTCTCTCTCTCTTCTTTTGTTCATGGGCATGCAGCATTATCACTACTGTTTTGACAGTGTTCCCTTCCCAGATCAAGGGGCTTGGCTTAATTTTTTCTCACCATTTATGAATCAAGTCTTCTCACATACAGGTGCAGTTTTATTCAGCCCTGTGCCAAGGCTGATGGTAACTTCAGAGTTAAAAATGCAGTGCATAGGGTTAGTGAGTAGGTCTTACTTCACTTCTGGTCTTTTAAAGTTTGGGGTAGTATAAGTTGTTTGTAGATAACACTCTGTTTTGGCAATTTGGACCTCTAAAATATGTCCATATCAGTGTAAGCCCTCAGTTACCATTGAGTTGCTATTCTTTTCTCAGCTCTTTGTTTTGATTGCTTGATTTGCTTTAATCCAACAAGTGATTTGTGTAGTGCTTTAGTTCAGACAAGCTTAGTGAGTAGTGAGTGTGCAGTTAGCATGTAATGTCTGCTGGCCACCACCTGCTTGATTTTTAACTGAAAACTCGATATGTTGTTTAAGATGACATGTATGAATAATAATAATAACCTCCATCTTAGTGATTTAAGAAGAGGTATGAACTGGGGGGAAGAAAATGGACATTTTAGACTCTAGAAGTTCAGCAGCTCAGGTTGGAAGACATATTTTCCATTTAGAAATTGATTTGTCATAGGCCCTTGAGTTACAATTTTGTTTGATATTTAAGATCTAGCACGCACCTAAATGAGTGATATTCTGGATGAGGATTTTACTGACTGTACATTACACATGCATTACAAGTGAAAAACAGTTTTTTTTTTTTTTGCTTTCCTTCAGGTTTCACCAGAATATTAATTGGGTTCATATCCACAAGGAGGCCGAGCCCATGAGGTTCTCTTTAGGAGGCCAGAGTGTAAGGGAACAATTATGTGCACCAGATCTCCATCCTTTGGCTGGAATGTGTTTGGGGGATGGTGTTGCAAAGAACATGCTGTTCTGTCTCTTGTGCTGTTCTGGTTCTGGAGATGAAATGGTGCAGATGTTAAATGGCTGAATACACATACTCCAAATGTTGAAGCATCTTTTTTCTGGTGACTGTTTTCTAAGATCTCAATTTTAGTTTTAGCCAGGGGCATTGGATTGTTGGTAATGATGTTTTTCTCTACGCAAGTGGAGTTCTACATCAGATGATGGTGTGGATCTCTGTTTATAGAAAAGTGTAAGAGCCTGGGGCCAGGACAGGGGTGACTGTCTAAAATCCAGGCCTGAGACCGACACAAAACAGGAATTTTGAGTGTTGTTGGAGTTGAGCTTGTTCCTGCCTTGATTCTCACCCCTGTAGTTTCAGAGGATGAGTTATGCTTAATTGTCTGCTTTAGAATTCTATTCCTGTCCATAGCCTTAGAGACTTGAGCTATTCAGTTATCTCTTTCCTCTCCTGTGGTTTCAATTTCCACTCTACACTCTCTCAGCATATCCATGCATTCGACTGTGTCACATTTAAACACAAGTAAACGTTTTTCTTAAAGCCTGCATCTTTTCCTTACTACCCCTCTATTTATCTTTCCTTTAGAAGCCAAGCTTCAAAAAAAGCCTAATCACCTCTTGCTACTGAAATTACTTACCTTCCAAACACTGCAATGTGCACGGATGGCCATGTAGTCATACCCCGACTGTACCCCTTTCCCAGATTTTGAGTGATTTCTTACTGGCAGAATCCAATAATACTTGTTCTTAGTGTACCTAGATTCTCTGCTGCATTTAACATCTTGACCACATCCATTTCAGTGATACCACCTCTGTTGGTTTCTCTTCTACCTTTCTGGTCATATCCCAGTTCCCTTTCTAGCTTCTTCCTTGACCCAGTCTTAAATGCCTGTGTTCAGCAGCCTCTTTGCTTCTCAGTTTAGCCCGCTTCCTAGTTAATCTCAGTCTCTTCTATGGTTTCTTCTGTCCCGCGTACACTGATGCCCAATTGAGACCCCTTTCTCCATTTGTCTAATGAACAGACTATTAGATAGATTATCTACACCTAATTTGGACCCTGAGCTAGTTTCTCTGCTGAGGGTCAAGCTTTTATTATTTTTTTTTTTCAGTGTAGTTCTATGTGATGAACTGCCTTTTTGAACAGCCCTGCTTGGATGTCTCAACCATCTCTCAAGTTCAACATGTCCAAACTTACCTTCCCAACAAACTCCATCTCTGTGTTGTCACTTCTCTCAATAAAGCCACTGCCTTCTTTCAACCCAACCACTTTCCCTTCTCTGTGATTGCTTCTCCTTGTTTCTCTCTAGTTACTTTCTTAGTATCTTAGGACTGTAACTTCCTCTTCTCCATCCGTCCTCAGTCACTGGCGTGCTCTCTCTCCTGGTTTGCCACGCCAGCCTTTCAGCTACCTTGTTCCTGGTCTTCCCATTCCACTGGACCTCTGCCAGGGCTGCCTTGCTAAGATAAGTAGTCAGGTCGTTACTACTCTTTTTTTTTTTCTTTCTTAAAATTAATTGAGATTCTTATTGATTATGATCTGTTTTCACTTGGTGATTTACAAAACTACCAAGATAAAGATTATGGGCTTGGAATTCTAGAGGGAGTCACTGATATCACCAGAGAAAAACTTTGCCTTCCATTTGGTGATCTGATGTGGTTTGTATTCATTTCTCAATTTAAAACTGCGTATTTACTGAAACCAAATACTGCGTATTTACTGAAACCATTCTTTTTATTTTTCAGAATGACATTTTCCTCAGACATTATGACAAAGGGCCATGCAGGAATAAACTTGGCCACTCAAGAGCATCAGTGATGTGGAACCGAACACAGGTACCCTGACCTTACAGGGAGCATGACGTAAACCAAAACCGTGATGGCTTAAAGAGCCCCCCTCTTCCTCTTCCCTGCACTGTTCTCTCCTGGGAGGTCCCATCTCAGCCTGGGAGCTTCTGGAGAGTGCCAGGGCAGGACTAGGGAAAAGTAATGGGGTAACTACCTAAAGTTAATTCATGAGCACGGTCTCCTTAAGGACAAGTGGAGGAGCAGGGGCACCAGAGCTGCCAGGCAATCAACAGTGACATGCAGAATGCAGGCAGATATTCTTTCCTCTTGAGAAACAGTGGAATGACTTTCCTAAAGCCCTTTAAGGCATATTACCTTTCAAAGGCAGTGTATTAGTCTGTTCTCACACTACTAATAAAGACATACCTGAGACTAAGCTAGTTATTAAGGAAAGGGGTTTAATGGACTCACAATTCCACATGGCTGGGGAGGCCTCACAGTCATGGCAGAAGGCAGAGGAGGAGCAAAGTCACATCGTAAATGGCGGCAGGTGAGAGAGCTTGTGCAGGGGAACTCCCATTTATAAAACCATCACGTCTCATGAAACTTGTTCACTACCACAAGAACAGTATGGCGGAAACCACCCCCATGATTCAGTTATCTCCACCTGGCCCTGCCCTTGACACATGGGGATTATTGCAATTCAGGATGAGATTTGGGTGGGGACACAGCCAAACCATATCAGGCAGTGCTCTGAAACCCTGTGAGCCCTGCCTGGGGCTTAGATCCCTCTGTACATGCCATTGTGTGTTTATGTGGCAGGTTCAAAAGGAGTCATGGTTTATTTTTAATAGTGTTTTATATTTATTAAAGGCCGTGTTCCTTTGGAGGGAGCCAGTGCTAATATCCTAGTAATCATTAACATCCCCAGGAGCTAGTTGAGGAAATTCAGGTAGAGAGAGCGCCAAGACTGATAATTCATGACTATCCTGAGCTTGCAACAGCTTGAGTTCGCATTTGGATGGTTTCCATCCTTGATGTGGTCCTTTGTATCTCTCTGGCTTCTCTCCAATTCAGATCAATCCTGGGCACTAGCTGAAAGATCCCAGAAATGTAACTGTTCTATGTGCCTGAGATGATGTCTTGTTCAGGCTGCTATAACAAATGACCATAGACTGGGAGGCTTAAAGAACAGAAATTTACTTCTCATAGTTCTGGAGGCTGAGAAGTCTGAGGTTCAGGTGACAGCATGGTCATGTCCTAGCAAGGGCTCTCTTCCTGGTTTGAAGATGGCCATTTTTTTTGCTGTGTCTTTGCATGGCATAGAGCCTAGAGAAAGGAAGCAAGCTCTCTGGCATGTGTTCTCGTAAGAGCACCAATCCCATCATGAGGGCCCTGCCTCCATAAACCAACTAGCTTCTAAAGGCCTCGTCTCCAAATACCATCACATCGGGGATTTAGGGTTTCAACATACGAGCTTCAGGGGGACACAAACATTTGGGCCACAGCAGATAGTATAGTTGGAATAAGTATACATATTGAAAGACTTAATTGCTGAAATATGCTTTTCTTTGAAATTTCCAGGTGGTGGGGATTCTCGTAGGCTTGGGCATCATTGCCTTGGTTACTTCACCCTTGTTACTCCTGGCCTCCCCATGTATAATCTGTTGTGTCTGCAAGTCCTGTCGGGGCAAGAAGAAAAAGCACGACCCATCCACAACCTAAAGATCTCTGTGTTCGTTTGCCCCAGATGTGTGAGTTACGTGAGATGGCACAGTGATGAAGCCCCATTTAGTGACCTTGCCTCCTTCTCCTTGCCAACTTTGAAAGTGCCTCTGTGTCCAGACTTTGAACTTACCTGCCCGCCTTCAGCATCAGGAAAGGCCAAGTCCTGGGTGTGAGCGTTCCTGTGTAACAAGAACTGGGCTCAACAGTCCAGCTGTGTCTATGGAGCATGTCAGGAGCTTTGGGGTTGCTTGAGATGAATGAACATACCATTTTATCTTCCAAAGGATCTCACTGGACTGTTCAACTTCCAGCCAAATTCAAGGAGCTTGAGGGAACATCTGATATAACAAGTGTATTCTCATGGTTGGCAACATACAAGATAACCAAGAAGCCAGAGCCTGTTCTGTGTTGATCTGACTACCACGAGAAACACAGGGGAAACCTGATGAGGAGAAGGATAAGACTGTGTGAGGAGAAATCCTCATAGGAGCTGTAAAGCAGGCTGCTGATCTCAGCAGTTGATATGGTGGTTGTGCCTCTGCTGGCTACTGGGTGTGCTGTCCCCAGTGTTCCCGCTGTGATTTGGCAGAAACACAATAGGTTTCTCTTTGTGTGATCTCAGCTTCAAGCAGGAGAAACTGCTGTGCAGAGGGAGTTGCCCCTTCCCAGTAAAAGAATTGCAGCCTGTTAAACAATATGGTCTAATTTAGTGTCTCTCCCTTGGCAAATGTAAGTTTTCTAAGTTGGCCAACTTGTCTCTTACAGCCGGTAGCTGTGGTCTACAAAATTGTTTCATATGAAATACGGGTAGAGTGGTAGAATTTCAAAACTTCCGTCATAGATAACTGGGACCTTTCTCAGGATCTGTGTTCACATACCCAGTAGATTTGGAATCGGGCCTAAGAGTACACATGGAGAGTAAATATTAAAGTGTATATTATGTACATCTAGAATCCATGTGACTTGCAGCCTGCCTGTAATTTCTATCCATTGAGCATGCATGGATACACCCAATAGTACACACAAAATAAATGTTTACTTAAGAGCCATTCTATCCTTCTGTGACTGAAATGGTTTATTGTAAATCTGCCTAAAGATTTTTTGCATATTATATATGTGAATTTTGGTTGTAAGTTCATAACTTACCCAAGGGTATAGACTCATAACTCTTTTAAAACAGTACTTAGTACAATATCCTGCCATCTCTGTTTGTAAAAACACTAATTGATAACCGAGTCATTTACATATTTTCAAACACAGAGCAGCTCTTTTCTCAGCATAATTTATTATTGCTGTTTCAGCATCTGTTAGGACAGTCTGAATACTTTGTTACAAGGCACTGATAAAACAGCAACAAAAACATGTAAGAAATAAAATAGAAATGCTTTATATATTTTAGTTTAAATTTATATATCACCTCATTGTGACTTTTTTTTTCCATTATACCATTCGTCAAATTTGAATAACGAGATTTTGAAAGGATAAAACCTTTTCTCCAATGACAGGATTATATAATTGCTATTGACAGTGTAGCCTGGTGCTTCATGAGACCTGTGCTAAATGTTACTGTAGAGTTCTTGAAGCCAGGGATACCATATCAGGAACTCTTCAGGATCTATGATATTTTCCGAGGTAACTGGGTAATAGAATATCAAATTGCTGCTATCTTGGACCTATTATTAAAGGATGATGTTTTGCCTATGAAATAGGATATATCCTAAGTGGGGATGTGTATATTTAAGGAACTTTAATTCACGTGTATATATTGATATCTGATGTATGTGTAGTACATCAACTGGTCACGTACATTTTAATTTACACATTGTATAGAACATAGATGAGAACTCTGGGAAAACCTGGGAATGGCAACCAACCAAAATCATTTTTAATCATCTATTAGACATTTCTTAATATTGTGTCTTTTTCTTTTGAAACTCTAAATATTTCAGAGAAAAAAACACTGTCTTCTCTCAGTGTAGTTCATGTTAGTATAATTATAGATTTACATATATTTGAACAGTTCATTTGCTTTGTTTTACACATAGCCTACTGCCTCATTATAGGTAAAAGGCATTTATAACTGCTCAGGGGATTACAGGAACTCAGCTGAAACTGAATTTTTGTAACAAGAATGTTAATAGTGGCAATGTCCTCTGTCAGTAAACTCTTTAAGCTTGGTGCCACAAAGAGTCTTTTAAATGGGGGCTGATTTCAAGTAACCTAAAATACTGTGTTACCAGAGGAAGAGGTCCCAAATTTGGAGTTAAGATGGAAGAAAATATATATGCTATTTCCTTGGAAAATTGAAGGAATTTGCCGCCTTACAAAGATCGTATCACCGAATTAGCTGCTTATTTTTTTTCAGCCAGGGCTATGGAGTGGGGGTTGTTTGTCAAACTGATTTTCAATAACTGGATTTAATTTTTTTTAATGTTGAAAAGTGCCTGAAAAATGGTAAATTCCTAAAGGTGTGAGATTGTCAGAATCAACAAAGCTAGGTTGGTTAAACATATCTGGTGTTATCAAAGGGCATGACGCAAACCAATCTAGAGACTGTTCATAGAGAAGACAGCTGGCAACTTTTTGTTTTTTTGGACAGGGTCTCCCTTTGTCACCCAGGCTGGAATGCAGTGGCATGATCATGGTTCACAGAACCCCTACCTCCTGGGCTCAAGCGTTCCTCCCACCTTAGCCTCCTGAGCAGCTGAGACTACAGGCACACACCACCACACCTGGCTAAGTTTTGTACTTTTTGTAGAGATGGAGTTTCTCTGTGTTGCCCAGGCTTGTCTCAAACTCCTGGGCTCAAGCGATCCACCCACCTTGGCCTCCCAAAGTGTTGGGATTACAGGTGTGTGTCACTGTGCCTGACAGCTGACAATTTTAACTGGCAACTTTGATAACAGAGGCTGCTATTCTTGTTTTAGATAATTGGCCAGTGCCAGAGTTTACTCTTGCCTCCTTTCTCAGTCTGCCAGCTTTGTCCTTTCTGAGTGATTCTCTTTCAGTATTAGGGATATTTGGATTCCCTGCTATGGCAGGAATCTTTTTGTGTTTGGAGTGTAGTCCATTTGCAATAGAAATAAAAAATCCGTCCCCAAATTGTAACCTGGATATAATAGTCCAGCATCCAGAAATCCTATGGAATGTATTAGCACAACATCTTACCATTGTCCCATCTAGGAAATTTTTTCTTGTTATGAAGTAGGGAAGTGAGGAGGAAAGCCATGCAGAAGCAAATGTTAGAATCTTAGGCATCCTATTTGTTCATGCCATGGATATTTGCTTTGGACTTGGAGTCTGTACTTTGAAAGAGGCCTTTGAAAAACAAATAATTCAGTGTGAATTTTCTAGTAGCGTGCTTCATGAAAACATTACCAGGTTTGCAAATGTACATGTTCATTTGAATGTAAATCACCATTTCTTGGAACCCCACGTTTTTTCTTAAAAATTATTCTGAATCTAAGTATGTATTACTTTAGCCTTCCCTACACAGTACTTATAAAAGACTTTTCTTTCTGTTCATGAATGGATGCCTTTATGTGATATAGAGTCATGTGTGTATGTGTAGCTTTAAGGGCAATTTCAGAAATGCATTAGATGAATGACATTTTATAAAGCGATCACAATTGATATATACAGGCTATTATGTCTCATGTCATGATCTGGGAAGTTTTATGTATTTTAAAAAATTGCTATTGTGTTATATTTTTCCAATTTTTGGAGAAGAAAATAGGCTCTCTAGCCACAATAAATGTGAGCAGGAAATCAATTGTGTTAACCTTTGTTGCGCTGCACAATTCTAAGCATGTTCAATTTTATCCTCTAAGAACCAACCAAGTCACTGTTAAATCCTAGGTTCTGAATTTACAAAATGTACCAGAATTTGCAATACCATCTATGGAAATAACTCTTGCTACTTTACTTCTTAAAAGAAATGGGGCCAGGTGGGTGTGGTAGCTCACGCCTGTAATCCCAGCACTTTGGGAGGCCAAAGTGGGCGGATCACCTGAAGTCAGGAGTTCGAGACCTGCCTGGCCAACATGGTAAAACCCCATCGCTACTAAAAACACAAAAATTAGAACCTGTCTCTACTAAAAATACAAAAAAATTAGCTGGGCGTGGTGGCGCATGCCTGTAATCCCAGCTACTTGGGAGGCTGAGGCAGGAGAACTGCTTGAACCTGGGAGGTGGAGGTTGTGGTGAGCCAAGATTGTACCATTTCTCTCCAGTGAGCCAAGATTGTGCCATTGCACTCCAGCCTGGGCAGCAAGAGTGAAACTCTGTTTCAAAAAAAAAAAAAAAATAGTGGGGTGGGGGTAAGTGTAATGTCTTTGTTACACACTTTCTTCTTTGTAGGTGTGATAGTTCACACTGCCCGTGCACAGGAATTGATCATTATCCAGAGAAATAATGAATAATACAGATCTTTGATCATTCTAATAAAAAATGCTGCCAAGTGTCAAAGCCATTTGTTCTGTAAAATGAAGGTTGGACTAAATGCTAAGGTCAGTTCTAACCTTCCAAAAGGGTAAAGGAATGTGTTTCCTTATGATTTTTTAACAAACGATTTAGAGTGTTAAAGTCATTTCCATTTGAATTAGTATTCAAGGCAGGCCTTAAGTTGGGCGCCAAAGATTACTTAACAACTAGAGCTTGTGTTTCTACAAAACCGAAAGCTCACTCTCCTGTACTGGTGTAGAAGCCTTTTTATTGAAGGCGAGATGCTTCTAAAATGGTACCTGCATACAAAGGTTTACAATTGACGTACAATTCAAATTTCATTTTCTAATCATTCAGTTTTGAGGAAATCAATAAGATCATTTAAAAACACTTTTGGGTTGTGGTTTCTTAATTTTCTTAATCATCTCCTAGAATGTCAACATTATTTCATTTTGAAAGTGTACTTATTGTTTGCTAAACTTGAATTTGCATGCCCAAAGAAATATTGAATGAACCATTTTATATAGCAGTGATTTTAATCAGTGCCCTAACCAGGAAACTCATTGCCATGTAAATTATGAATCTGGTGATTTGGAGGAGAATAATAATTAGGTTTTTCTGTAATTCAATTATTTTCATTTGTTAGATAATAAATCTAGTTTTCTTTAGACCCTCAAGATAATGCCCAACTCTATGAGAAAAAGGAAACAAATCTGCTTTAATGCGTTCATAGCAATTATAATGTTTTATTTGTGTATTTTTACGTAAACTAAAGAACTTTTGAGAACAATCCTTGGAGATAAGTGGAGCAGATTAGATCCATTTTATGGAGAAAGCAATGTTTTGTATTCATGTCTTGCTAAGCGTCATAATGATGAGTGACAGTGGGAAAATAATGCACTGGGACTTCAAAGTTCTATAATGCTCTTTCATTAGTCATTTTGGGTCTTTCACTCCCAAATCTGTGAGTCCCAAGAGAACGTAGTACCCTCTCATTTATCTGTATCAGTGGAGATGTACGTAAGAACATATTATTTCAAATCATCACTTAGAGGCTGTGTTTTGGTGGGTACCCCTGAGATCCCCTCACCTCACTCCTTGAGGTTTGGCTAGAGAAGGACAGGAGATGGAAGGTAATTAGAAAGATAACACAGTGGTCTGCATCTGACTTGCTAATATTGGAAGCAGAATTATAGCTGAATCTGTATACTCACCCCAAATGCCCCAGTGCTTGCCTCTCTACAAAGTACATTCTCAGAAGTTCCAATCAAGACTCAAAGGGACTGTTAACTCAGATCTAACTCCTTTCTCCTTAACATTACTAACTTGTACTCAAATGTGTATTTGTAGCCTACCATTAAATAAATCAATTGTCAGTTTCAGAAGCTAGAAAGGGGACTCCAAATAATGAACTTAATTTCTCATCCATAAAGAAGTCCTTTCAATTCCATTTTCTGCCTTTATGATTTGCGATTTTTGTCAGTGCTGTATTTGCCCTCAGTTTTGCTTTTAAGATGTTAAATATGGAATTCAGGCTTTGGATGAGAAGGAAATTAAGTCAAATGTTGGTCGTTTTATCTTGTAGTTCCTTAAGGACCTGACATGATTCAAGAAGATCTGTTTTCTTTTGTGGGGGGTGGAGGGATGGTTAACATCAATAGCACTGAACACATTCAGATAAAATGAACGTGAAGGTATTTTTGAGACAAGTTGTGGGACTTCTGATTATTGATCAGCTTTGACCTGCGTTTTGAAGACAAGCCAATTCATTTTAAAACAAGTTCAGAGATCCACGTACCACCCCACGTGGTGGGTCCTGAATTCCATCCTGGCCCTGGGACTTTGGCACCACCAGGGCATGTGAACAGGGTGCTGGGAGAGGGCTGGCAAACCTGGTGCCACCCTGGCCACAGAACAAGTGCGCAGCGTCCTCTGTCCTCCCGGCCCTCTGCCAATCCAGGTGGTGTGCAGTTGGAGGCAGACACCCAGCTGGCAATAAGATGGCTTCAGCTCTAGGCCTGGCTGTGTTCTTGACTGGTGGTATGGTCTGGGGCCAGCCCTTTAATGTATAGTGTCATTTCATCCCTATCTCAGGTCAGGCTTAGGTGGATCGAATAAAATCCGGAATGTCAAAGTGCTTCTAAGTGTTGGTTGTTAGAGGAGTGTGAGGAGAGCGAGCCACTGAGTTAGGTGTGCTTGCAGCCGTAAGTGTAGTTGATCCGTTTTTTGTTTGTTTGTTTTGAGACAGTCTTTCTCTGTCGCCCAGGCTGGAGTGCAGTGGTGCTATCTCTGCTCACTGCAAACTCCGCCTCCTGGGTTCAAGCAATTCTTCTGCCTCAGCATCCCGAGTAGCTGGGACTATAGGCATGTGCCACCACACCCAGCTAATTTTTGTATTTTTAGTAGAGACAGGGCTTTACCATGTTGGCCAGGCTGGTCTTGAACTGCTGGCCCCAAGTGATTCATCTGCCTCGGCCTCCCAAAGTGCTGAAATTACAGGCATGAGCCACTGCGCCCTGCCGAGTCAATCAGATTTTAGCCAGTCATTGTTCTGAGAGGAGAAGAGGGGACACAGTTGGGGCAGGAGGAGGGTAGTCCTGAAATACATTTCAAGCTTGTCTGTATTGAGAGAGGTATGATCCCCTCAGTAAATGTATTTTCTTTTTAGGTTTTTAAAAAAAATCCTATGTCATTGTTTAACAAGTATTTCACAAAATAGTGATCTAAGTTTATGCTTCATTAAAATGAGGGGAATATGTGAAGAGAAATGCAGAATTTATATCAACACATTGATTTTGGGGGGAAGGTTTATGGTAAAAACTTAGTATTTACATAATGCCTTATAGTATGCTAAGTGTTTCCTTTTGCTCTTCATACTACTCTAGAAAGTAGATACTACTATTCACACCCCACATCCCCAATGTACAGATGGGAGATGAGACTCAGGGGTTAGAAGACATGGTGCAGGTCGTACAGCAGGTGAGTGGCAAAGCTAGAACTTGAATCTACATCTTGCATGAACTAACTCAGGACCTCTTAGCATTATTTTAATTTTTAAGAGCATCTAAAAACAACACATTTATTACTTCAGTTTCTGTAGATCAGAGGTCTGACATGATGTGGCTGGGTTCTCTGCTCAGAGTTTCACTGGGGTAAAAAGGTGTTGGCCAGGTGCGGTGGCTCATGCCTGTAATCCCAGCACTTTGGGAGGCCAAGGTTGGCGGACCACAAGGTCAAGAGATTGAGACCATACTGGCCAACATGGTGAAACCCTGTCTCCACTAAAAATACAAAAATTAGCCAGGCATGGTGGTGGGCACCAGTAGTCCAGCTACTGAGGAGGCTGAGGCAGGAGAATTGCTTGAACCTGGGAGTTGGAGGTTGTAGTGAGCTGAGATTGTGCCATTGCACTCCAGCCTGGTGACAAAGTGAGACTCCATCTCAAAAAAAAAAAAAAAAAAAAAAAAAAAAAAAAATTCGAGGTGTTGGATGGGGCTGTGTTCCCCTCTGGTGGGAGGCTCAGGGTCCTATTCCAGGCTGTCTGGGTGTTGTCAGAATTCAGTTCCTTCTCACACCTTCCACGTGGCCCCCTCCATCTTCAAGCCTGCAACAGCTCATTGTGTCTTTCTCATACTTCAGATCTCATTGGCTGCTTCTTCTGACACATCTCTGGCTTCCATTTTACATTTTCAGTGGCTATGAGAGTATATATATTTGTCATTTTCAAAAGGAAATTTAGCTTTTTAAAATCTGTTCTGTTTCCCAGCCTCATGAAGGCAAAGAGTTTTCACAGGTAATAGAATCTGCCTGAAGACATATAAACTTGGGGAAGAGTGAGCAAAATCTAACTTCTATCTGGGAACTGATGACTTACCGTTGCAACTGGGTCTAGTATAGCCAAGGAGGCCAGCAGTTCTGCTTCTGGCTAGTGTCCTTGGGAGGTCCGCTTGGTCTATATGTGGCATAGATTTTCTTAAATGGACTCTGAAGAAAACCTGATCTGAGCTTTCTAAACAAACCTTCAGAAGATTCAGGATTGGACTGAATCTTGTTTTGGATTTAGGAAAGACAACTCTTTCAAGAGCTGGCTTGAAGTACAGGATGGTGTTTCCATTCAAGTCAGACCAATAAAGCAGACGGATCTGAGTTAACCAGTCACTGCCTATTGTGAGGGACGTGCAACAAAAGTCAAGGTCATTGCCTCTTCCCCTCTCCCACCCCCAGTGCAGCAATACAGACCCTGGGCAGATGCTCTAGATGTTTTAAACTAGCATAGTCACGCTTTTGACCAGAAATGAAAGACTGGAGGGAAGTTTGATAGCTCTCCTAGTCTCTTGTGGACGAGTTACTATTTCTCTTGGCTTCAGTTGCCTCATCTAGAATATTAGGAAGTAAATGTTTTCTAGGATCAGTACAAACCTAACATATTGACTAAGATGGAAAAAACCTCCAGCCGCCACTGTGAACGCTAGATGCATGAGAGTAGTTAGCTCAAGGGAAATTCTCCTTCTTAGACAAAGTAATCCTCAGAAGCACTTCCGGATGCTGTTATGGATAATGCCAGAAGCATGTGAAATGTATTGCCAATTTACTTAAGATGAGCAAATTCAAAGAGTAATGGTTGAACCTCATGGTTTATCTATAGCTCTTGGTGGCTAAAATGAACTATAATCGAAGTTACTTGGGGAATTTCCAGGGACATGTTTCTTCTAGTACCTATATGAAAAATATCAGGACCTCAGTCTTCTCATTTGAAGCACACCATGGATTATTATAAGTGTGTTAATCTAAGTGGCTTGTTATTAATTTTTTGTTTTCAGTATACATTGTATTTTCTGTGAATTGAGTTAAATTTAAGGTGCATATATTGATAGCATATAGGATAGTGTGTATATATGTATATTTGTGTGAATGAGAAGATTAATAGGCACTTCGACTTTAGTACAAAATTTTTATTCAGTCTTTAATGACTTCAATTTTCAAAAGTAGACCACAAAACTACTTGTGAACTTTGAAAACAGTAAATTAAGAAATAAGTTAATTAAAAAACAAGTTAATTAAATATTCAAAGAATGCTTTAAAAGTTTTAAGAGTGGTCATACTAAAACTCAGTCCTCATATTTACATCTGATATCACAAGCGTATCATAGCCAAGGAAGTAAAACAAGAAAAAAATCTTCAGGCTTAATTTCTGTTATCTATCTTAAGGAAAACAAAAATGTGTGTTGATTGCACCTTAAAATGAAAATGATAAAAATAAGTGATTGTATTTTTTCCCCCACTCCCCATTCATAACCTGCAGGGTATTTCTCAAACAGTAAATATCCTCAACTGGTATAAGAATGTTAATTTACTACTACAAGGAACAGAAGATGACCTGGAAGCATAGTCCCAAGTTAACTGCTGAGGGTTAGACACTCATTTGAGGTCTCCGGTTTTATTTTTCAATTTTATTGTTCATTTAAAATTCATTAAAAATTATAACCTCCATACTATTTTGATTTTAATTAATTTTGTTCGTAGAGACAGGATCTTGCTTTGTTGCCCAGGCTGGAGTACAGGGGCACGATCAGGACTCATTGTAGCCTCAAACTCCTGGGCTCAAGCAGTCTTCCCACCTCGGCCTCCCAAAGTGCTGGAATTACAGGTGTGAACCACCACAACTGGCCTGATTTTATTTGTTTTTATTTTTGAGACAAGGTCTTGTTCTGTCGCCCAGGCTGGAGTACAGTGGTGTGATGATCTCGGCTCACTGCAGCCTTGACCTCCTGGGCTCAAGTGATCCTCCCACCTCAGCCTCTCAGGTAGCTGGGACTACAGTGCATGCCACCACACCCAGCTAATTTTTTAACTTTTTTGTAAAGACAGGGTTTCACCATGTTGCCCAGGTTGGTCTTGAACTCCCGAACTCAGGCAATCCTCCTGCCTCAGCCTCCCAAAATCCCAAAATTACAGGTGTGAGCCACCAGACCTGGCCTGATTTCATTTTAAAGATTACATTTTAAATTACTGAAGTAAGATTAACTTCTTTTTTTTTTCTTTTTCTTTTTTTTTTCTTGGAGACAGAGTCTTGCTGTATCACCCAGGCTGGGGTGCAGTGGCAAGATCTCAGCTCACTGCAACCTCCACCTCCTGAGTTCAAGTGATTGTCCTGTCTTAGCCACCCAAGTAGCTGGGACTACAGGTGCACACCACCATGCCTGGCTAATTTTTGTATATTTTAGTAGAGATGGGGTTTCACCATATTGGTCAGGCTGGTCTCGAACTCCTGACCTTAGGTAATCCACCTGCCTCGGCCTCCCAAAGTGCTGGGATTACAGGTGGGAGCCACTGCACCCGGCCAAAATTAATTTCTTAAAGATACTTTATCTTTGTCTTGTATCCTCCAGTACCCCAGAATACCTTGGGGTGCACATACACCTGTTTGAGAAGCATGAGCAAGTCTACTAAGTTGTTATTTTAATCACCAAGCATATATCGAGTGCCTTCTTTGTACAAACAAAATGTGTCTCAATTAGTTGTTTCAAGCAGCTTAGTTAGGTTTGGGAGAAAGAACACATTGATCTACAGAAAGAGGAATGACTGCATTGGGTCATGCCTGGTACATGCCAGGGGATTGGTGTAGACAGGTGCCATGAACCTGTGGAGAAGGAGCGAGATTGTTGGAACTTTTCAATTCACACTTCATGGAGATGGTGCTGATCAGAGTGTTGAAAGACAGGATTGTGATCAGCAAGGGCATTACAGAGAGGAGGCATGACAACAACAGTGTGGCATGGGCAGTGAGAAATAACGGAATGAAACAGAAATAAAGCACCTGTGGGATGCAGAAACAGAGAACCTGGAGTGCCAGGCTCCTGTGTTGACAGGTTCTTTTTGGGGTGAGGAGCCATTTCAGGGTTCTGCGCTTGAAGAGTGGAGCAAGGTGCAATGACTCATGCCTGTAAACCCAGCACTTTGGGGGGCTGACATGGGAGGATCACTTGAGCCCAGGAGTTTGAGACCAGCCTGGGCAACATGGCAAAACCTCGTCTCTACCAAAAGTTACAAAAATTAGCCAGGTGTGGTGGCATGCACGTGTGGTCCCAGATACCCAGAAGGCTGAGGTGGGATGACCACCTGAGCCTTGGGAGGTTGAGGCTGCAGTAAGCCGTGGTGGTGCCACTGCACTCCAGCCTGGGCAACACAGTGAGACCCTGTCTCAAAAAAAAAAAAAAAAAAAAAACGTGGTATGTGCAGTTACATTTTAGCAGGTTAATCTGACAATCTGACAACTGTCTGTTGGTTAAATTGCAAAGGGAGAAGCTGGAAGTGGTATAGCCAATTTGAGGACAGTACTACAATAGTCCAGGTATCATTTAATGAGAGCCTGATCCAGGGTGGTGTCTGCAGGGAATGGTCGGGGGAAAGCAAATGAGAAAGATCTTACATAAAACAAAACCAAACCCAATGACACTTTGGTAACTATAGCATCCACCAAACTAGTGCTTTAAAAAAGTTTTCCATTGTAATGTTATTTTCTACTCGAACATGTATCGAATCTTAAAACCTCCATACAATTGCTATCAGTCTTTACCCAGAGCCGGCTTAGAAAGGGTTTCATGAATGTGAAGCTTACTCATAGGACTCACCCTTAAATCATTTTTGGAACAAAGAGGTGAATAAATACAATTACTCATAGGGTATGTTGAAGGAGCAGTCAGATTGGATGCATAAAAACTGAGTGGGAGATGCATTTCTACTTGGTTTTATAACTTTAGTTAATTCTTATGAAAGTAGGGGGTAGAGGAGAGTTTCTTAGAGTGATGAATTAATTCATTTAAGAAATGCTTTCAACCCAAATGCCTTCTTCTTTTTGGGGGAAAGCCAGGAGCACTGAAGTACATAACTAGCTTGACAAAGACGGGAAATGGAGTTGAGTTCTGAAAGTGCTTTGAGGAAGTTAATTGACCATGTTGTTTTCATTTACTTGGAAAGAAATTCTCTTTGAAAGTGCATGAGGTGTGTCTTCCCCTCCGCTGCCACTCTGTCTGCTCGTAAGATAAACTGATGCAATCTGATATTATATACTTCCATCTTGTATGTGAAGAACTAAAGCTTGTCACGAAACCGCTAAACAATTCTGCTATAATTGATGATTAGCTTGTCCTTATTAGAATATTCTTTTGCCCTATGCCCATGGAAACTTTTTGCTCTCTGTATGTCTGATACAGTAGCTATTAGAGCTCTGCTTAATGTGATTGAACCCAGAGGCCTGGGAAGAGAGAGGAGGAACACTGCATTCTGGCCAAATTGGCCTTCTGTTAATCAATATCCATTACTTTAGGAGGGGAAAGAAAGGAGAAGCTGCCTGTCGTATCAGAGACCAGCATGGCATTCAATGCAACAAAAAGTGTAAGAAAAGCTCAGCCTTCCTAGGTTTCTTATGTGCTGATCAGTTAAAGCTCAGGGAGGATAAGTGAAACTTAGAGAAATGCTTGAACAGTTTTTCTAAATTATTCCATAAATTTTGGAACTGTTCCTCTATCAATTCTGTTAATACATACATGGGTTATATATATATATGTATGTGTTAAAACATGTGCATCACTTCTATATGCAAATGTTCCTCTATCCATTATGTTAATACTGTGTGTTGTATTGAGAGGGTGAACATTTTAAGAATTGAGTTGTGTAAAGGTCTTTAACAAGTGAAAACAAACTCTGAATCTCAGAATGGTGTTTTTATCTGGTTTCCTCATAGTTGTTTCTTCATCACCAGATATTTGTCTATTTCTTAGCCTTTTCAGATAATGAGCTATTACATTTATTAATTTTATGTTTGCTTTCTAATTCACTAATTTGGTCTTAATCTTTACTAATTTTTCTTGGTTTCCTCATAGTTGTTTCTTCATTGCCAGATATTTTTCTATTTCTTAGCCTTTTCAGATAATGAGCTCTTAGATTTATTGATTTTATGTTTGCATTCAATTCATTAATTTGGTCTTAATCTTTATTAATTTTTCTTCCTGCTTTTCTTGTTTTTTAATTGCCTTTTTTTAAACTTCTTGAGTTGACTGCATCACTTATTTTCATTCTTTCTTGTTTGTTTAAAACTGAATTTTCCTTCCAGTATAATTTGATAGCCTTGAATAAATAATGTTATTATTGGTCGTTTCTGCAAAATAAATAATCATTATATTGATTTCTACTTTCATTCAACAATTGTTTTGGTTATATAGGCTTTGGTTTTCAAGTATATTTTGCTTTTCCATAAAAAGATGACAAATTTCTAATTTTGTTCATTTTTGCATTGGAATCTTGTTGCCTGTACAAGCTCTAGTTTTGGAAATTCACTGAAAATTTATTTGTGGAAAAAATTAGACAATATTCCATAAGTAAGTATTTTCTGTGAAGGGCACACAGTTTGACATATAAACATTGAATCTTGCTTATTAATTCTATTATACAATTCCACTCTTAGCTTACTTTATCTACATGGAAAGAAGGTGTTGGTCTCTCCATATACACTCACTTTTATCGATTTCATTGTATTTCTAGTGTTTCTTGCTTATGTGTTTTAAAATTAATTTCAATCAAAATAACATTCACATTGTAACATATTAGGATATTTTGTTAATACAAATTTAAAAAATGATAGGATAAAATAAAACAAGAGCCTCTGACCTCTTCTTTGTATTTTTAGTAGACCCCAGGAAACCCCTTTTAACTATTTTGGTTTTGAGTTTATTTGGTGGTGCCTTTGCATATCTAAATGGCCTTTGCATATCTAAATGGTATGTATACACCACAAATTCTTGCTTGGGAAATTTCAATTTGACATAACCACCATATCAATTTATTTCTTGCCATGAGTTATGAGGATTTAGCTCACTTATACACTCTCTCCTACTCTCCTGGCTCCCCCCAGTGTTGTCACATCATTATGCTTCATTCCTTTCTTGGCCATCTTTCCAGTCTTAGGAATTAAGACCTCCATTCCTCTTTCCATCAACTGTAGACAGCACCTCTTGACTCCGTACTTTATAAAGTTATGCGCATCCCTATCCTTTTCTCTACCTCTCTTTCCATCCTCTCCCCATTTTAATTTGAAAAGTTTATCAGTTGTACTTGAAAAATTTTTTTTAAAGTAAAAACAGAATAGGAAGATTCAGTATCTAGTACATGCTAAAATGCTCATTAAGTATTTGCTGTTAATGTTATGTTTATTATTATGAACAAGGCAATGAAAATACTTTGCATGATATTATAATTATAGATACAATAATATGTTATATTATTAATATATATTATTATATAATAATATTTATATATTAATATGTATCTCAAAACATATTATTGTATCTACTCATTGTCCAAACTCATAGAATGTACAACAAGAGTGAACAGTAATGCCAACTATAGACATTGGGTAGTCATGATATGTCAATGTAGGTGCATCATTTGTAACAAATACACAACTCTGGTGGGAGTGTTGACAATGGGCCAGACTATGCATGTTTGGGTGCAGGGAGTATACGGAAAATCTCTATACCTTCTGATATGGTTTGGGTGTGTCCCTACCCAAATCTCACCTTGAATTGTAATAAATCCCATGTGTCAAGGGCAGGGCCAGGTGGAGATAATTGAATCATGGGAGCATTTCACCGGTACTGTTCTCCTGGTAGTGAATAAGTCTCATGAGATCTGATGGTTTTATAAATGGGAGTTCCCCTGCCCAACCTGTCACTTGCCTGCTGCCATGTAAGACATGTCTTGCTTCCCCTTTACTTTCTGCCATGATTTTGAGGCCTCCCCAGCCATGTGGAACTGTGAATCAATTGAACTCCTTTCCTTTATAAGTTACCTAGTCCTGGGTGTGTCTTTACTAGCAGCATAAGAACAAACTAATATACTTTCCTTTCAATTTTTCTGTGAACCTAAAGATGCTTTGAAAAAAAAGCTGTGAAAAAGAAGTGAGTAGGGTGTATAGTATAGTAATTAAGAACTCTGCCTCAAGAGCCAGATCATTCCTATTTTTGACCCACTCACTCATTATTGTCTGTGTGATCTTGGGCAAGTTATACAATCTCACTGTGCTTTATTTTTTTTTCTATCTGTAAATTGGGAATAGGGGTTGTTTCTAAGTTCGATGTCTGGTACATAGTAAATGCTTATTAAGGGTTTGTTGCTTTTATTATTATCAATACATATCAAAGTAGATTGTATTTATTTATTTTTTATTTTTTTGAGATGGAATCTCCCTCTCTTGCCCAGGCTGGAGTGCAGTGGCATGATCTTGGCTCACTGCAATCTCTGCCTTCCAGGTGCAAGTGATTCTCCTGCCTCAGCCTCCCAAGTAGCTGGGATTACAGGCGCCCACCATCATGCCTGGCTAATTTTTGTGTTTTTTGTAGAGGCAGGGTTTTGCCATGTTGGCCAGGCTGGTCTCGAACTCCTGACCTCAGGTGATCAGCCCACCTCGGCCTCCTAAAGTGCTGGGATTACAGGAATGAGCCACCGCGCCCAGCCTTATTTTCTATCTTGTAATATAATTTGATTCTTTACACTTGCATTGTCAATTGATTCTAAAAGGAAATATTTTCATTTTATGAATATTTAACTATACTCATTATAGAGTCGAACACTCACTATAGAGTCAAGCTGTGTTCTATGGTTATGTTTCCTTAACTAGATAAACATTTAAAGGAGAATGTCGAACTAGATTGTTATTTCTGACGCTCATTAATTGTTCAAAATGCTGTATCTTGGACCATGTCTTTGTTAAAAACCTTTTTGTTTATTCTGGATTTTCTGATTGCCTTTTCTTTTTCTAATTGAGAAAAGAAACATTTATCTTCAGTATTAGATCATTACAATTTTTTAAATTCCTAATTATTCTATATTTGCTTGAAATTTATTTTTTGTTTCAGAATCCATTGAGGTGCTTTTTTATTTGTTTGAGACATGGTCTCTCTCTGTCACGCAGGCTGGAGTGTAGTGGCGTGATCTCAGCTCACTGCAATCTCAGCCTCCAGAGTAGCTGGTATTACAGAAGTGCACCACCATGCTCAGCTAACATTTGTATTTTTAGTAGAGTCGAGGTTTTGCCATGTTGGCCAGGCTGGTCTCAAACTCCTGGCTTAAGTAATCCATCCACCTTGCCCTCCCAAAGTGCTGGGATTAAAGGAGTGAGCCACCATGCCTGGCCAAGGTGCTGTTCTTATTGGTTAATTCCTTTTATATTGATACCCTAAATTTTTGTATAACCTTTTGCTTTTCTCTGAGTGTTGCATATCTTTTTTATTGCACTTGTGATTTTATCACATATTCAGATACTTCCCCTTCTCAAATTCTATCTAGTCAATGGTATTTTCCTTTTCCCCAGTGACTTCCCACCCAGAGCCCTCCTTCTTCTTGCCTCCGTCTTTACCTCTAGGTCAGTTCCATAGCTGTCATGCTGAGACCTCCCTTCCCTGCTCCTGGTTCTGGTTCACTGTCCCCTGGATCCTTTCTTTCTTTCTTTTTTCTTGGTTTGTCCCCTTCCTTGAGCTTTGCTGGAGTAAATCCTTCACTGAAATGTGTGTGGGAGGCAAGTGTTCTGAATCTTTGCTTGGGTGATTTTTTTTTTTTTTGTCTTCTTTCACATTTAATTAATTATTCCATTAAGTATT
This sequence comes from Chlorocebus sabaeus, assembly GCF_047675955.1. NCBI lineage: Eukaryota > Metazoa > Chordata > Mammalia > Primates > Cercopithecidae > Chlorocebus > Chlorocebus sabaeus. The sequence goes on from NC_132920.1 coordinate 18,487,476, forward strand.
GAATTTTAGACTGAAATCTAAAGATATGAATTCTGTATCTTTCAATGTCTAGTTTGTTTGCAGGGGATTTTTCTCTGTTCTTAACTTTCAAAGTAATGTTTATAGCTGCGAGCCCTTTTCCTTTATCCTGCTTATTAACTGGTAAATCTTTTCAATTTGAAGTACAGTTTCTTAATAAGCCCTGGAAACCTCCTTTTATTATTTCTTTGCCTCCATTTTCTCATTATAAAAGCTCTATTAAATATTGAGTTTTCTGAGTTGATCTTATGTGTCTTGCCATTTTGCTCCCATTTTCCATTTCTTTGTCTTTTTGTTCTCCTTTATGACAGACTTCTTCCTCTATTGTTACCTTTTAGCCCTTCTATTTTATTGTGTATCTTAGCAATCCTGTTTTTAATCTCCTGGAGCTCTTTTTAATTTTCATATTCTCCATTTCCATAGTATCCTATTATAGATGCAATCTCTATTCTAATTTTTCTAAAGATATGAACAAGAATTTTACTTTTCAAAAAGTTTCTCCACAGTTCTTTTCTTTTGTATTTCAGGCTTCATCGAAATGTTTGATGTCTCTTGGTTGTCTAGTTATGTTTAGAATGAGTGAATTGAATGGTCAGGAGCGCTGTGTAGACAGCTGGGTTCTGTTGACTGGGAGGCTTCTCTGAGCTGAGTGGAAAGGGAATTTATGCCTTACACAGTAGCTCTCTGAGTGTCACAGTTAGGAAGGATTTTCTCTAATGTGCCAATACCCATGCTAATTGCCCTAGTTTCCTCCAGACATTTTATCGATTTTCTTTTGAAAAGACTATTTATTTATTTATTTATTTTTGGCCTAGGAATAAATGCCTTGTTTCAGCTTCTGCTAAAAGAAAAGAAGGCAGATAGGAAGCTGCGGTTGGCTATTCCTTGTATAGACCTTCAACAAATTCCCCTGTTTTCAGATCTGGTTCTCACTCTTTATCTCTGTTGTATATACTCAGATTCTGGAGTAGGAAGCCAAGTAAGTTAATTCCTTCATTGCAGCAGCACCTTCCCCTCCTCGTTTATACATAAAGTGGCTACTTTCTTTGCTCTGCTTTATCCATTGGTCAATATTTCTCCATCTGTGTTCTGTATTCCAGCAATTTATTAAACTCTTTAATCCACTGATGGCATGGTCTCATTATTCTTTATTTTTGGAGGTTTATACTTTTAAAAATTACTGTAGTTACAGTGATGTATCATAGAAAGAAAATAGAAACTTTTATTTCTTCAGACCTACCATTCAGAAATGGAATTCTGTTTTATATAATTAAACATGAATGCTCTGTTGTTTGATGCAGATATGTTCAGGACTGTCATACCTACATTTTACATTCTACCTTGTGCAAAAAGAAAATTTTTTTTTTTTTTTTTTTTTTGAGACAAAGTTTTGCTTTTGTTGCCCAGGCTGGAGTGCAATGGCACGATCTCGGCTCACTGCAACCTCCGCCTCCTGGGTTCAAGCAATTCTCCTGCCTCAGCCCCTTGAGTAGCTGGGATGAAAGGCAGGTACCACCATGCTTGGCTAATTTTTTGTATTTTTAGTAGAGATGTGGTTCTAAGTTTTTGTATTTTTAGTGGAGACAGCGTTTCACCATCTTGGCCAGGCTGATCTCGAACTCCTGACCTCAGGTGATCCACCTGCCTCAGCCTCCCAAAGTGCTGGGATTACAGGCGTAAGCCACCATGCTTGGCCAAGAAAATTACTTTCTTTGTCCCTTTTAATGCTTTTTGTCTTGAATTTAACTTTGATATTAATATTACAGCTTTCATTGTCTTTTTAACTGCTGTAATTTTTAAATCTTTAGCATTTATTTTATTTAATATTGTGAGCAGATCGTACAGAGTTCTCATAAATCCTTTCTCCTTCACATGTGATCTTCTCTATTATTAATCTTTAGAGTTTTCATGCTAAGATAAATATAACATCTGGTCAAGGCGGAGAATATGATTTCTAGTAGATTACCAGGAAAACTTCAGTAATAGTAGTCACAGCAAAGAATAAACCCAAACCAATCTGGAGAAAGAGTTCAATACTAATAATAGAGAAGACTGACTTAACAAGTCTCTTATCTCAGAGATACTTTCGTTATAGAGGGTTCTGGAATCTCTATCACTGGAAAAACTTAAAGGATAAATATTAATATGGCTTTGGAAAGAAAAACTACATTAGTTCTACAATTACCTTGTTTTACCTTGTACAAATTGTTTATGAAGCTCCTACTGTGTACTAAAAACTCTAGTGGGTGTACGGAGTACAAAGGCAAATGAAACATGAGCTATGCTTTGATGTCTAAATAAAGAGATAGACATGCAACCAAATAATTTAATACAGTGTTCTAAGCATAATAACAGAGTCTATTCCAAGTGAAGTCCTGGAACAGAAGAGGGAGTGAGCAGTTTTCCTTGGGTGGGCCCAAAAAAGGTTCTAAATAATTGTGGCTTCAATTTTCTATCTTGACTACAAAGATTCATTCTGTGGTATTTATACCTGGAAAAACAGCATTTTACTTTTCTAAAACAATGGCCTTTGTGCATCTGGAATTTCACAGATGGTTCTCAGGTGTATAAGTCAGAATTCAATCAGAAAATAAAAGCCACACAGTCATTAGAATAAGGCAAGTTTAATATGAAGAATGACTATCCATGTGGGATTAGAATGATAAGAGACTGGCTAGTAAAAAGTAAAGAGAACTCTAAAGAATTTAGGAACTGCAGATACAGGGAGAAGCCATTATGTATAGGACTGAGCTAGAGCACCCAAGGAAAAGGATTTCCTTTCTCTCAGGGCTAAGATACATATCTCATTGGAATGGGCATAGCTGTGGCTCACTGGATAGTGGAGGAGTCCCTGAAATACCTTGATGAACTTGTTGGAAATCTTTCCTCTGAGGTGCTTAGGAAGACTGACAGGGACATGCTGTGCCTCGCCATTCACTGCAATACTACCTGAGGAATGTTGGGGGAGGTATTGGCCATTGAGTGCTTCTGGCTGCCATATGCTGCAGGAGCCAGGTGCTGGAGGAGCTCTTCACTATAAGAACTGTTTATTGTAGGTGTCAGTGGCAAAGCCATGACTGCGGGAGCCTAGTGCTAAAGAAATTGGGTGCTGTAGCAGCCTGAGAAGAGGAGCATATAAGAACCACCAAGAGAACAATACCCTTTCTCCTCCAGTGTCTCTCCTTCTCCCTCCACCAACAAGAAAGTGGAAAAGACCCACATGCATTTTTACAGAGCAGGATATGAAAGATGAATTTTGAGCCCCGAGGCAAATAAATTGATAACTGACACAACAGGATAAATGTTTGTGACTTTCTCTAAAACGAATCATCTCTTTGAAAGTTCATATCATATTCCAGTGTTCATCCTACTGATGTCTTACTGATGGTTTACTGGTTTTCTTACTTGCAATATTTGCTTAGTAAACTTTTGACACTTTCATTTTGACATTTCTCTTGAGGTCTAAAATTTAGAAGCATGTCTGGCTTCAAGGTGTTGTTTCTCTGCCTTGACAGAACAATGGCATTTTGTGTTTTCTATCTACAGAATTCTAAATTTGTGGTTCCTTAGTTAATTAATCCAACCTTTCACTGAATCTTTCTATGGTAACTCTACTCATCATTTTCTTTCTCTGGTTGCTCCTTTCTCACTTTATGAAGAAGACTAAGGCAATAGCATAAAAGTGAGAAAGGAGCAACCAGAGAAAGAAACAGTGATCCAAAAAAGGCTGAGAGAACTATAGAACTGTGCCCAAACCTTCTTTTTGGAATTCTTTTCAATGCTTGTAGAGATTTTGGAGAATGGAGATTTTATAAGACCTTTTTGCTGTGATACATAATCTGAAGAATTAATGCTTGTCACATAATCTTATTTTTCCATAGCAGCGATATATTTGAATGTCTACTGTGGGCTAAGTACCATTTAAAACAATATTTACCACCACTTATAAGATGCAAGTTATAATCATTTTTTATGGGAAAACTGAGTCTTACAAAGTTTAGATAATTTGATGTAGGCCAAGTTTTAGACCTGGGTATAAGTTCTGTGAAGGCAGATATTATAACTGTTTTGTTCACTTGTTACCCCTGGGGGCTGAAGAGTGTCTATCTATCACATAATAGTTGCTCAGTAAACATTTGTTGACTGGATGAATGATTCCCATATCTAAATGTTTTTTACTCCCTCTTTTTCAGTATTTCATATTGAGATTATTTAAGAGTTTGGGCCATGGCTCTCCTAGTTCTCTATAATGGATATTCCAATGGGTTCTGAGAGTAGGAAGATATTAGATGAAGGTGGTAATGTTGAACTGGTAAGCTGGAGGTCCTTGCAGGTGGGAATAGGCTAAGGCTGGCATAATCATATAGAACTCATGGCAGACCTAGAGAGAGGTAAGTCATCATTTAGTAAATGGCTTTGTCCTTCCATTTAATAGATTTCATACAGGAATCTTTAACCTAGGAAGTATCGTACCCAAGGGGTTCATGGGAGGTCCTCAGGAAGTCCACTGATTACTGAAATTGCATGTAAAGTTGTATTGTGATGTATTTTTCTGGGAGGAGGGTACACCATTTCTAGGGGACTGTGACACTAAAAATATTAACAGTATTCAATGAGAACACTTATCATTTACCTTTTTCTTGACAGGTATTTTTATGTGATATTAGACTTGCCACATTCTTTTTGTTGATTTTTATTAAAAGGAGAAATTTCATTTTGTCCTACAAATAGTGAATTTTAAATTGTTTTTAGGCATAGTTGACATTTCTGAGCTTAGGCCTGGGGCACTTCTCTTACTGAAAAATCTATGTCACTCAGACGCCCGGAGAAAATATTAATTAATTTCCAATTTACTTGGAGGCAGGATGAAAATAATAGGTTGGTCTTTCCTTCTGACCACCCAAGATGCCAGCCACCCTGAATGCTTTTTCTTGTCCCTTCATGTTTTGGATCCAAACTAGCTAAATCAGGGTCTTTTAGAGGTTTTCTCTAAATAAGCTAGCAAGCATTGACCTGTTTCGAAACAAAACCCACAGACCTGCTTGCCTAATTTTGGCAACCAAAACCCTGTGGCTGCGAGCAAGTTTGCCTCCGCTTTGATCCATGATGTGTATGACAATATATTTTTTGGCTGTTCTAAAGCAGACTGCCAATTAGATCCAAATGTGTCAGACAGACTCAGAGAGGGTACTAGTGGCCAAGTTTCCATTAGTGGTTACTACTGATTGATGCCTGCAGCTTTCTGTTCATGTACAAATAGAAACCTATTCTCATCTTCAATCTTGGGGTTGGAAGTTGAGGTAATGAGGAGAAAGTCCCAGAACACAATTAAATCTCTTTGTATCTCTCAACTTGTAACTTGTTTTCCATTTAACATAGGAAAGACTGAATATTAGGAAGTTGTGATTCTCTTGTTTAGACTAGGGCATGCTTTTCATTTGCTCTGATACAGAAGGATGAAGGGAGAAGAAAAGAAACCATGTTTATGGAAACACAGCTCTGTGCCTGTAACAGTGTTAGATGCTTTCCCACGTGACCTCATCCAATTCTCTAACAACTCTAGAAATCGAGGATTCATATTCCACATACTCTTAAGGAAACTGCAGTTCAGAGGAGAAGGAGAAAAATACATTCTTCTGTGTGGTGCACATTGTAAGTGGCAAAACAAGTTGAAACAGGCAACTGTTGGCCTCAATGGCCTGTGGTATTTCCACTCCACGGTATAACAATGTAAGTGATTATGGTGTTAATCCTCCTGATACTGCAAAGGAGCTTTATGAAAACCTTGAATGCACAATGGGAATGGGAACTATTTTGAACAGCTTATTTAGTCTAAAAGCTTACCTGTGAGTCATCATAGACCAATACAAAAAAATCAGAAACCTAATTTCTAGATTTTAGCTTTTGCATTAAATACTTAGAAATAGGCTGGTCTATCTATCTATCTATCTATCTATCTATCTATCTATCTATCATCTATCTATCTATCTCTTAGTCTCTGCCTATAGTTTCTGAAACCAGAACCTTGTTCTGAGAAGTAAACTGTGCAAGAGGAAAGGATGAAGGAGAAAAAAGCCAAGCAAACCTCTTTTCTTTGTAATGAGTCATATTGCCTGCACTTGCATTTTCATTGACACCAGCTGGGACCGTTTCTGCCCCTCCTCTCTCAAGGAAGACCTTAATGATGGTTCACAGGGCCTGAATCTTATTTGTGGTACCAATTAATTCTGGAAACTAAAAGTGCACTCATTTGAATGTAAGTTTAATTTTTTTTCTTTCTCCCCCCTATACTTATTTTCTAGGGAAGTAATTTGACATTTGGGTCTGCATTACACCAAAGTGGGTGAAAGCTACTTTGCTACAGTTTTTCAGGCAAGGGAGGTTTATTTAGCTGTGATAAATAACTTAGAACAGAGGTTGGTAAACTTTTTCTGTAAAGCACTATATAGTAGGTACTTAAGGCTTCACAGGCCATATGGTCTTTGTGGTTACAACTCAACTGTGCTGTTGTAGTGTGAAAGCAGCCAGTCAACACATAAATGAGTCATTATGGTTGTGTTTCAATAAAACTGTATTTATACAAACAAGAGAGGGGCCAGATTTGGCCCCTGGGCTGTGGTTTGCCAAACTTTGGCCTAGAACATATCTCAGGTGTTTCTCTGTTTGACACCCAATGCCAAGCACATAGTAAGTGCGCAATAAATAATAAATGTTTTTAAATAACTGCACATGTAAGGGAACAACAGAACTCTTTCCAGACTTTATAACTAGCAACTATGTTATACATTAAGAAATCAGTTGGTAGGAGTAGAGTCCATCTATAGATAGAAGAATAAAGCATGAGAGGTTAGGGCCTCAAGAAGCTACAGGCAAATTTTCATGCAGAATTCAAGCTTTCTGACTCTAATCAGTGGTGCATTTACTGAGCTCCTTTGATGCATGCAAGTTTATATTATTTTACCATTTATTTTAAGGAAATCTATTTCTTTCAAAGAGAATAATATTAATTTCTGTTGCATCAGATAAGCTCCTCTGGGTTGCAAAAGATAGAAAACCCAGTTCAAACAAGCTTACACAATACAGGGAAGTTGTTGGCTGATGAAACAGAAAAGTCTTGATATAGAGTAGGCTCCAGGCAAACTTGACTCAGGCACCCAAAGTTACCAAGAATCCAGTTCCTTTCTGCGTCCTCGTTCTGCCTATCACTTGGTCATCTTCATTGTCAGATTCCACCCTGTGGGGTGCTCCTTAAGGTGTTCTTACTTGGGATGGTAGAATAGGGAAAATGAACTAATTCCTCCTCAAACTTTTGCTGACTTTGGCCAATTGAAGAAACAGAGCACAGATAAAAAATGGACTAACGTGTCCTGGCTGGTGAGTGAAACTGGGCAAAGTCAACTGAATATTTGGCAGTCCTGAAGACTGGGAACAAACCAGGGAGTAGATGCATTCTAGGGAGAAAGACATCTTTGCAGGTATGCAAGAGCCCAGCAAGTTTGCTTAGTCCAAAGTTGTTTAGAATCACCGGAGTATAACGGGTAGGGGGGATATAAGGATGGATGGACAGGTAGGAGACGATCAAATCCGGAAGTGACTTGAAGAAATCGGCTTTTATCTCCAAGACAATTGAAGCATTGCTGAAGTCTGAGCAAGGAAGTGATGAGATGAGACTTACGTGTTAGAAAAATTATGCTGATAGTTTTGTGGAAGGAGGTTGAGGGAGAAGTAGGGAGAAAATCAATGAACCTGATACAATTAGTTGGATGTAACATATGATGGTGGGTATGAACAAGAGAAGAGTAAGAGAGCCATTTAGATAGAATGAACCTGCTGGATATGGGGGAGAGTAAGTCAACCAGAATGACGCTGGTCTTCTATTTCAGCAGCTCTGTGCGTGGTAAGGCCACAGTCCGTGATAAATAAATAACATATTTTGGCCGGGCACGGTGGCTCAAGCCTGTAATCCCAGCACTTTGGGAGGCTGAGATGGGCGGATCACGAGGTCAGGAGATCGAGACCATCCTGGCTAACACGGTGAAACCCCGTCTCTACTAAAAATACAAAAAACTAGCCGGGCGAGGTGGCGGGCGCCTGTAGTCCCAGCTACTTGGGAGGCTGAGGCAGGAGAAAGGCGTAAACCCGGGAGGCAGAGCTTGCAGTGAGCTGAGATCCGGCCACTGCACTCCAGCCTGGGTGACAGAGCGAGACTCCGTCTCAAAAAACAAAACAAAACAAAACAAAACAAAAAAACCATATTTCTCTGTATTTCCTTTGGAGGGCATAGACATAGGAATCTGAGATGTCTCGTTTATTTTTCCAGATATGCTGGATGGGAAGAACCCAAATAAAGGTGACAGTCTCCAAACAGTATCCTAATAGCTCAAGTCATGGTAGGCTCTATGCAAGGTCTGTAACCAGTTTTTACCCATGGTCCATGGTCTGACTGTCCGAAGCATAAGTGAAGATAGAATTCAGATAGAATTCAGATGTAGCCCCAGAGCCCCTGGATACTCAGTCTTTTCAAATACCACTGGGTGGAAACCATTGTGAGGGAAACTTTTCTGTATAACTTTTTTGGCTTCTGTTGCTAATGGAACATACTCTAGGCATCAAAGCCATTGTCAGTTCTGAAGGAGAAAAATGCCTCTCTTTGGCTTTTGTAAATATCCTGGCTGGGGGATTCACCATATGCAAATGCCTTAGGCATCCTGGCGGTGAGGGCAGAGAACACTGTGTCCATCTGTGACTCAGCCAGGCCCCACAAAGAGCAATCACCAAACCCGTGGAGGGAGAAGGAGAACTGGAAGGAGCCTCAGCATTGTTCTGGCCGTGGGAACATATGTTGGGAATATTGTTCCAGCCACTGCAAAAGGGCTCCCAGCATTGCTTCCCAGGCAACATCATGTGTTACACTGGCGACAGTAGCAGCCGCACAGGTTGAATGACCACTGCGGGGGTGGACAGATGCTCAGAGAGCAGTGTGGGCAGTTAGGCTTTCCAGGACACCATCCCCCTCCAAAGGGGCTCAGAATGGAAAGAATTGTGGGTGGGAGCCAACGGAACATATTATTTAAGATAGATTGGTTCTTTAGTTAGAAAATGCTTAGAGATATGGCAGAAAGGATTCTAAACTGAAATGCAGTGTCATTGTCATTAGATCCAGGAAGTCTTTGAAAGTTGAGTTAGTTGCTTTTCAGGTAAAACCAGTCCCCAAATCGTAGTTGAATTGGTAGTGCAGGATTAGGCAAATAGGCAGATGTGGCATACAAAGAAATAGGAAAGACAGCTATGAATGTTGGTCAAGAAAGCTTTTTTGTCTACTCTCCAGCTTCCTTACTTCTCTGGATCCTTCTTTCTTGTGTATTAACAATGCTGTCTCTTGGCTGGGTGCGGTGGATCACCCCTGTAATCCCAGCACTTTGGGAGGCCGAGGCGGGTGGATCACCTGAGGTCAGGAGTTCGAGACCAGCCCGGCCAACATTGTGAAATGCCGTCTCTACTAAAAATTAAAAAAAAAAAAAATTAGCTAGGTGTGGTGGCAGGCACCTGTGACCCCAGCTACTTGTGAGGCTGAGGCAGGAGAATCGCTTGAACCCAGGAGGTGGAGGTTGCAGTGAGCCGAAATTGAGCCATTGCACTCCAGCCTGGGCAATAAGAGTGAAACTCCATCTCAAAACAACAACAACAACAACACCTCTCTCCTGATATTATGGCAAGGAAAGAGTTCCCTGATTTTAGAGTTCCCTGGTTTTAGACACAAATGAACAAATGAAATAGTAGGAGTTCTGTTAAATCTAGTTCAGCATCCTCTGTTGAATGTTCACTATGGGTGGGGCGATGTGCTATGGATGAAGGTCAGGGGAGGTGGTGAAAACAAGACACAGTCCGTATTCCCAAGGTGCTCACGGTCTTTCGGGGAAGACGGGCATCTTTTAAAGTAACTATTACACAAATCAAACTGTAGTAAGTGCTCTAAGAAAAGTATAAACAAGATAGAAAGACAAGTGAAGGTATTTTGACTAGAAACATAGGAGAGATGCAGGAAAGAACTGACCTGGGTAGAAAGATGGAGTAAGAGAGAGTGCAAGAGCAAGATGGCGACAGTGATAGACAAAGCACTAGAATGTTCCGATAGTAAACATCCCCACATAAACACCGCTGGGATAGGTGGCACGGCAGAGAGCCCCCCGATGATTAACTTGCTTCTCTGAGGGTATTGGAATTGGGACAGTTGCTCTTTCAGGTTTAGAAAAGTTTAACACCTGAGAGTCTGAGACAGGCTAAAGAAGGGCCACTCCTCTTTGGGGATGGGGGATTCTCCAGGAACAGACTAAACACAAAGGCTCCTGTGACCTTTCACAGTTAAATGACTGTGCCAGGACAGGAGAAAACTAAGAGTTTTTCCTGGTCTGTCTTTCCTTAGTTAATATTTATCAAGAGTCCTTCCTGGGTGCTGTGGAAGCCCCCTGATCACAAGGAATGTGAAGTCAGATGGAGGAGATACAGAAGCTGCTTTTACTGCTTTAAATATGACACTGATGTTTTTCAGAGACCCTGGAGATACTAAAACCATTCGTCTATCAAAGCCGTTCTCTTACACCTCTATTCTGTGCAAGCCATGAAAGAACAGGCCTTCATGAAGTCCTGCTTTATGTATTTTTTGAGACATGCATTTCTGAAAACTTGACTAAACTATACGCTTACCTAATTTTGATTCAGCGACTGCCTCTAGAGAAGATTGGGTTAGAGTATTATGCGGAATTTTCACAGTCAACAAAGCCCATCCTAAGAAAAGTGGAAAAATGCAGGTGCCAACCCACAAGCCCTACAGAAGACGAGGGGTGGGGTGTGGAATGTGGACAGGGCAGAAAGTCACATTTCTTGAAGAACTTTATTCACCACGCACTGTGCTAGGTACTTTAGAGGCAATCCTTAGTCTCCACTACTTCCTGAATGAAAAAAATAGGTGGCATCTCTAAATAACAATGAAGAAACTGAGACCTGAGTGGTTAAGCAACTTGCCTAAGGCTCATCTACTCAGCAATGATGCAGCCATTATTTGCAGGCCGGAATCCAAGGTTTACTCTCTGCTCAGCTGCCCTGGGGAGAGTGCTGCTCTGTCAGAAAACAATGCTGTTCTGTCATTGTGCTAATACCAGGAAAGGAGGAAGTGCAAACAGTATTACCACTCGGCTAGGGCAAGACTTCTCATAATTTTTTTGTCCACCACTGTAGTAAGAAACACATTTTAAAGGAAAATCCAGTGCAGCTGTATATATAAACCTTCACATTTTTATATATGGAACTGAATGAAGCAAGTCTTATGTTTAGTAAGTGGGAAGTGCTCTGACTTCTACTGAAGTAATCTGATCTATTAGTTCATAAAACAAACAAAATGCTGATCCTGATCCTGCAGGTTGGGGGTGATCTGCACAGCAAAAGCATTCTTTGAGTGTTTCAGATTGGACATTTGTTTGCACTTTTGGACAAAGGAATTTTCACAGCCTCTTTCCTCTTTCGCATTCATTTCTTGGACTAAGGAAGGACCCAAGGTTACCATTTTATGACCTATCTTTCCTGTAAATGCTGTCTGGTTCTATGATCTCCAAGAGCCTTTCACTCTACTTCTGTGTAGGGTTACATCCCATAATATATTCTCATCTTCACCTTCCTGAGAACAAAGGACTCTACTGTAGCCCTAATCTGTTGACGACATTTGCACAGACACAGCTCTGAGGGTGTGTGCATAACAGGCAGGTTAACGCAGGAGGAGGGCTCCCTAGTCCTACCCCTACTGTGGGGCATAGACTATTTTTAGATGCAAAAGTTTGGAAAGGCATTTGCTCATTCCTATTATATCAATTTTCTTTTTCAAGGAATAGTTAAACTACAGTTATTCTCTACTGTGTACACAATCATAGAGGAGTTTCGAATGTGAGAAAGTTGATCATGTTTGCTTTTTAAAAAATTCCCCCTTATCTAGGTTAGGTATATAGATTTCCCCCTTATGACTTCTATTTTTAAATCAGCGCTTTTAAACTTCATCTGCTGAATTTTTTGCTAGAGTTGGTGGTGTCTGGTACTGAGATGACAATGTGCTAGCAGCCACTCTGGCGGCGCTTGAAGAGCCCTTCAGCCCGCCAGGGCACCCTGGGAGGCCCTCTCTGGGTTGGCTGAGGCCGGAGCCTCCTCCCTCTGCTTGCGGGGAGGTGTGGAGGAAGAGGCGCGGGCGGGAACCCGGGCTGCGCTCGCGGGCCAGTGTGAGTTCTGGCGGGCGTGGGCGTGGGCGCGGGCTCAGCGGGCCCCGCACACGGAGCGGCCAGACTGCACTACCGGCCCAGGGCAGTGAGGGGCTTAGCACCCGGGCCAGCAGCTGCGGAGGTTGCGCCGGGTCCCCTAGCAGTGCAGGCATGCCGGTACCACACTCAAATTCTCACCAGGGCTTAGGACCTACAGCCCGCCATGTCTGAGCTCCTCTCCCTGCAGTGGACCTACAGCCCGCCATGTCTGAGCTCCTTTCCCTGCGGTGGGCTCCCACGCGGCCTGAGCCTCCGCGACGGCCGCTGCCCCCTGCTCTGTGGCCCCGGTCCCATCGACAGCCCAAGGGCTGAGGAGTGCAGGTGCGGCTCAGAATTGGCAGGCAGCTCCGCCTGCAGCCCCGTGACAGGATCCACTGCGTGAAGCTATCTGGGCTCCTGAGCCAGATGAGAACTTGGAGGACTTTTATATCTAGCAGGAGGATTGTATGTGCACCAATCAGCACTCTGTGTCTAGCTCAGGGTTTGTAAATACACCAATCAGTACTCTGTGTCTAGCTCAAGGTTTGTACATACACCAATTGGTACTCTGTATCTAGCTAACTAGCACTCTGTGACTCTGTGTCTAGTTCAAGGATTGTAAACGCACCAATCAGCACTCTGTCAAAACAGACCAATCAGCTCTCTGTAAAATAGACCAATCAGCTCTCTGTAAAATGGACCAATCAGCAGGATGTGGGTGGGGCCAGATAAGGCAATTAAAAGCAGGCTGCCCAAGCAGGCCAAGAACTATCAGGTGGGTGATTTTGCTGTTTGCAGTCAGTCTTGTTGGTGGTGGTTTTTTGGGTTCTTGCTGCTTTAATGAGCTGTAACACTTTTTCGGTGAGTCCGTGAACCTACTGGGAAGAGTGAACAATTCCAGACACGCTGTCTTGAAGAGTTGTAATACTCACCAGGGAGATTTGTAGCTTCACTTCTGACAGGGAGACTGTGAACCCACTGGAAAGGAGGAAGTGCAGACCCTGAAGGAGCAAACTTCAGATACACCATTTCTAACAACTGTGATACTCAACTGTGAGGATCCATGGCTTCATTCTTGAAGTCGGTGAGACGAAGAACGCACCAATTTCGGATGCTGAAGGACCATGAATTATGCATCTCCATGTTTTAGTCTGTTCACGCTGTGTAACAAAATGGCTGAAACAATAGGAATTTTGTTTTTTTGGTTCTGGAGACTAAGGAAGTCCAAGATAACGGTTTTGGCTAGGAAGGTTTTATTTTGTGGCTGCTTCTCTTTGCTTACAGGCAAGCTGCCTTTTTGCTGTGTGCGCACATGACCTCGTTGAGAGAACTCTGGTCTCTTTTTTCTATAAGGGTACTGATCCCATCATGGGGATTGTAACATGACCGCATTTAAACCTCCCAAAAGACCCCACCTAAAAATACCAATACATTGGGGATATCAACCTGAATTTCAGAGGGATGCAAACATTCAGTCCATACACTTGGTACGCTCAAGTTGTATGATGGAAAGGAGGAAGAGAGAAGCTTGTTGGAGGGCCCACTTCAGTGAACTTTGCTATAGAGAGCGCATCCTAGCTATTCTTAACTTACCCTTTGTGCTTCTTTCAAGAGCACACTGATTTCAGCATCTTCGTCATAGTTGAAATCAAAGCTCTGAATGTTAAATTGGAAGGCTGGTGTGCACCAATTTTTTGTATTAAGGCGTCTTGAATGCATGCATTTGAGAAATGTATGCCGCTCTGTGCAAATCATACAATTTATCCATCAGCTTCCATCATTAATTTAACATACGGGTAGCAGAGAAGCCACTACTCAGTTCTCAAGTGACTGCCTTAATCATACTCTCCCTTTTCCTTGGTTCTTCCACTTAGTATTTCTAGTGTCATCTTCCTCCTCTTTGATTCTTCACCGCCTCTTCCTTCTTGCTCAGGAAGACGTGAATAAAGGAGCAGTGAGCTGTTTATTTTTCTGCATGTGTACCGGAAGGAGCCAGACCTGGTACATTCATTTGAGATAAGCAGAGTTGGGTTGTAGTTAAATGTTTGCAGAGAATGTTCCAAGGAAGACTGTGCGGGTTTAGGTAGGGAAAGTGCCCTGTGAGTCAGTATCAGATGAAGCCTCTGTTGTGGTGCTGGGAATGTGGTAATTGGGCTATGGAGAAAGAATCCCACAACCTGAATAATAGCCTGTGGCCAAGAAACTTGTGTGTCTTCCAAGTAAAGCGGGCTACTGGGCAAATTCCAACTCCGGTGATCACATTTTTTTCAACATTAATCTTTCTCAGAAATACTGAGTTTTCTAAAGTGTTTTGCCAAGGCGTCCCTTGGAAGCCTGTCTATTCTTCTGGCTGAACCAACCTCAGTCACATCACTCCAGATACCATGGAGGATATCCATATAGTTATATGGAATCATAGAAATTTGTGGACGGAGGAACCTTAGGGATTATCAAGTCCAACCTTCTTGATTTCAGGTAAGGAAAGCAAAGCTCCCTGGCTGGTGTCTTTTGCCAAGTGGCAAAAGAACTGGGCCTCTGTCTGGGCTTCCTGCCTCTGCCTCAATTCATGATTCTGTTGAATATGCCCCGGTTGGGAAAGTCTACGTTTTGTTTTGTTTTTTTCGGTTGCGGTAGGCTTCCTTTGAGGATGGCTTGGTATTTTAGCAAAATGCTGGGAGTTTTGCAAGCTCATGGTTTAATAGGCGGGGTTGGCATTGATTTCACGTCTAGCCGAGCTAGTAGTGGATAGAGAGGTGATAAATAAAGCTTAGAAAATGTGCTGGGATATAATCTCTTAAGTCAACAAAACTAAAGCCAGGTTGCATTCAAGACTGAATTTTGTTATTAATTCATTCTGGGGTTGGACTGGAACATTAGCTTTCACTAGGCAGTTTTCATGGGCAATTGTGTGAAGAGCTTCTCTGTCTTTAGACATTGCGATCTATATTGAGGGAGGGGAGGGTGTGGTATTAGAGAGAAGGACTGAAGGAGTGAGCAGTGTAGCCAGGAAGGAAACGGCATTTATGATTTGAAACATATTTTTCTTCTCGGTTATTTTCTTCTCTTTTTATTGAAATACAGGTTATCTAACATCTTAAGGCTTTCTCTGATAAGAAGGAAACTAAAGATTAATTAACAATGTGTTTTATGGCAGGTTATGTGTTCATAAAAGGTCTTTTGACGGGAAGCCAGGAGACCAAGTAGCCTCAGTTGTGCCACTAAGAAGTCAGGAGCACCCAACAAGTCACTCCTACCCCTTGACCTCCACTTTTTTTTTTTTTTTTTTTTTTTTTACTATGTTGCTCAGACTGGAGTGCAGTGTCACGATCTCAGCTAACTGCAACATCTGCCTCCTGGGTTCAAGCGATTCTCGTGCCTCAGCGTCCTGAGTAGCTGGGACTACAGGCGAGTGCCACCATGCCTAGCTGTTTTGTATTTTTAGTAGAGATGGGGTTTTAACCATGTTGCCCAGACTGGTCTCAAACTTCTGGCCTCAAGAGATCCTCCTGCCTTGGACTCCCAAGGTACTGGGATTATAGGCATGAGCCGCCATACCCAGTCAAACCCCAGTTCCTTTATCAGTGTCATGAAGAGGTGAATTATTAATAGATGACTTCTTGGATTTTCTTCTAGCTTTGAAATTCTAGAGTATCACTTAGAGTGAGAGACCTTGTTCCTGAAACCGTTCTGATTGGGTTGTATATTCTGCCACACAGTGCAGCAGCTGCTAATGCATATAGTCCAGAATTGCCTGGTTTGCTCATTAGCACCCTGAAGATCCTGAGTCCAAGGCTGCCTTCCTTCCCCTACCAGAAGCTGATTAGGAAGATTTCATAATCTGGAGATGGATGGGATGTCCCAGACTGCAACCTCTACCTCCTGAGTTCAAGCGATTCTCGTGCCTCAGCCTCCTGAGTAGCTGGGATTACAGGCGTGCGACACCATGCCCAGCTGTTTTGTATTTTTAGTAGAGATGGGGTTTCACCATGTTGCCCAGACTGGTCTCGAACTTCTGGCTTCAAGAGATCCTCCTGCCTTGGACTCCCAAAGTGCTGGGATTATAGGCATGAGGCACCATACCCAGCCAAACCCCAGTTTCTTTATCAGTGTCATGAAGAGGTGAATTATTAATAGATGACTTCTTGGGGTTTCTTCTAGCTTTGAAATTCTAGATTATCACTTAGAGCAAGAGACCTTGTTCCTGAAACCGTTCTGATTGGGTTGTGTATTCTGCCACACAGTGCAACAGCTGCTAATGCATACAGTCCAGAATTGCCTGGTTTGTTCATTAGCACCCTGAGGATCCTGAGTCCAAGCCTGCCTTCCTTCCCCTACCAGAAGCTGATTAGGAAAATTTCATAATATGGAGATGGATGGGATGTCCCAAAGACATCTTGTCCAAAGGATTCTTTCATCCCTTGTCTTGAAGGCTTGTTGTGCTACAGGTACTTTACTCAGTGTCTGCCCTGGGAGGGTAGTCCCCTTCCTCTCACAGGATCTCTCACCTGATAGAGGTCATGAAGGGCTCTTGGCAAGTATCTTTGATTGTTTGAGGCAAGACTCAGGTGATGTTCAATGAAACTCGCCCGGGGACATTCCCTAATGGCTCAGTGCTCAGCTGCTTCACTTCTGGGCCACAGATCAGCCTTTTCTGACTGTCCCCTTGGAACTGCTGATTCCCTCAGGCTGCTTTTTCAGGTCTTAGGGCCAGCCCTTCTTTCAGGGAGTCTCTACCCCTTGCCCAGTATGTGCTTTGTTCACGTAGGGTTCTAACCACTCGTCTACATGGCATCCGATGGTTTTCGGCCCCTAATCTTACATCTTACACACACACACACACACACACACACACACACACACGCTTTTTAAGTAAATTTTAATTTAATTTTTTTGTTTTTGAGAGACAGGGTCTTGCTCTGTCACCTAAGCTGGAGTGCTGGGCATGATCACAGTGTGCACCACCATGCCTGGCTAATTTTTAATTTTTTTGTAGAGATGGGGTCTCACTGTCTCACTATGTTGCCCAGGCTGGTCTTGAGCTCCTGGGCTCAACTGATCCTCCTACGTCAGCCTCCCAAAGTCCTGGGATTACAGATGTGAGCCACCATGCCTGGCCAGGAATGTGAGTTTTCTTGGGTCATAGCTTGGTAGAAAGGTGGTGAGGACCCCTGGGACTATGAGCGGTGGGAGGATAGCAGGAAAGACCTCTTGGATAGTGAAACATAGAAAACTGTTGATGACAATTAAAAAAAAAAAAGTGAGAATCCTCTGGGGCAGAAACCTCGAGAACAACACTGCCTAAAACTCAATGGTAAGTTTTTGTTTAGGAGCTGTAGTTTTCTATTAAACCTAAGCTTTTAGTAAAAGTTTGTTTCATGAGGTAGTAGTGATAGAGTGTTGCTTTGAATGCTGGAAAGGAGGAGGGAAAGTGGTGGCCAAAGGTGTGGGAATGGGATGAGAAATCAGAGCAGTATCCACAGGAAGCAAAGTGAGAAGACTGAGAAATCAGCAATAGCAGGAATTCGGAGTGGGATGAACCAGGAGAACATGTCTTCTGGATGCCTGGAAAAATTAGGGAGGGTATTGGATGGAAGATGGCAGATAACTGTGAAAAGGGTGACCCTAGGTAGACCTGGGGATGTTTGGTTTATCTAAATGTGACATCCACACACACAATTGTGTGCAAAATGATCTGGCATCATGCAGTACATTGGATGAGGCTGTGCACTCCCGAACCATGTAAGTACACGGTTGCACATTAAAATCTCATGTTGAGCTTTAGAAAATACTTTGCCCTGTTCCCTCCCAGATAGTCTGCTCTAATTGATCAGGTGTGAATCCTAGACACTGAAGTTTTAAAAAAGATCTCAGGTGATTCCTAGTGTGCAGGTAGATTTGAGAAAAATCAAATTGTAATTTTAAGGTGAGTTGCATCCAAGTGATTTTTACTCATTTCTATGTTTATTTTAATTATAGAGACTTAAGGGTAATCTGGGAGGTATTGTCAGCAAAAGTAATTCCCAAGAAAGGTTTATAAAACATCAAAAGTTTATACTCCGAACTATACAACATTTTAAAGCTATGTGTCAGGGACATGAAGATATGAATAAAGCATTGAACCTAGAGTTTCATTTTGATTCAGACAAACACTGTATTGAAAGTTTAATTTCCTTATCTGTCAAATAGAGCTAATCATAGTATCTGCCCAACCTCACAGTTTTGGAATTAAACAATAAAGTAATAGATGCAAACCTACTTGACAAGGTTAGAAAGTTTTATTTCTAATACTGTGGGGTATTGTTTTTGTTTTTATGCAGTCCCAGTCATGAAGGATTGTATATGTGTGTATATATATGTACGTATACATATTTAAAGGTACATATGTATTTATAAAACACCTAATTATATAAACATATTTATAAATGTGTGTTGTATATTAGGTATTTATATGTATACTGATAGGTACATTTATATACACAAAAATATATAAAAATATATGTCTGCATATACACGTGTATGTACATGTATACAAGGTAGCCACTGGGCCTTTGGAAGCAAGGCCTTTGGAGCCTAAGGAGTGCTGTGCCATGCACAGAGAAACCGCTCAATCACGGGTGCTGATAATTCCCAGGACTACCACCAGCCTCACCTTTGTGCTGACAAGACTTCCTGATACATCCTCAAGAATGATCCAATGGACTGCATGCCTTATTTCTGTTTCTGCCCTTGGATGACTTCTGTGAAATCATCTCTAGGTAAGGGATTGTTATAATTTAGGATCTTTAAGATGAAGGGCAGCCCTTCATTGATTAGAGGGACGCAAGATGGAAATAAAGGTTTTATTACTTACAGGTCCTGGAGGTTACACGTCATGCCCAGAGGACACACACTGAGGTCAGGGAGCACATGAAGACAGACAGAGAATGGAATCCATGCACCAATGACTTTACTGGGTCGAGGGTGTTATCCAGGCAGGTTTCCAGTGGGAGTTTTACCTGGTGGGTTTAGCGCAAGCAGGCATGAGTTCAGGAGGTCATGCTGTGATTGAGTGGTGGTCACTGTGACACATCTGCACAGTCTATGTGGGCTGTGGGAGTCAGCAGGGCCTGTCCAGCACACTGTATCTAGCTGTCACGGGGCAGGGGGTCACCAGGAGGAAGTTGTATAAGGCAGATATCTGGATGGACCACATTGGGGGATTAGGTTTGGGAGTATAGAACTAGAAACTGTGCCAAGGATAAGTAAGCCCTGCTTCTGGTATGAGAAAGTTAAATTTATATTCAAAATGGATGCTGAGGCAACATAAAATGATAAGAATTCACTTCAGGGATATAACCTGGAGGTTAGCATGGGGAATGGGATGCCCTGGAGAGCCACGGCCACTTTCCCAGCTCTCAGACAAAAGCATTCACAAGGATGTTATAGAGTTTCTTAGAAGGGCCACTGGCAGGAATGGCCCTCCCTGTGCCCCCGCGCCCCCCACCCCCCGCCCCGACCCATGAAGAATGGCCCTTCTTAGTAGCTCTTTTCAATTCCTCTCCATCCCAGGTTACCTCTGCCGCATGTTGAAACTCTCAGTGACAGACAAGTTCTGGGCTCTTCATCCCTGTTTTGGGGCAGGGAATCTCTCTTTTGGCCTTGGGCTGTCCCTAATAAGGAAGGAGCTCTAACAAGGCTTTTGTGTGTGTGTCAGAAGACGGCCCACCCAGCGGGAGCACAGCAGCTCTATTCTAGGCCCAAAAGGAAGCTCTATAAGAACAGTCTAAGGGGAGGAGCAGCAGTTGGTGGGCGTGCTGCTAAGTCACATTAGGGGATTCCAGTAAACACATAAAAAGAATGTGGTGGTTCCCCTTCTTACACAACAGCCTAGAATGTACTTTCCATACAGTGCACCCTCAGGGAGGATTAAGAAATAAGGAATTAAGGACATGGTTTTAGGCCCTGATTTCTTTACTTCTTAGAGCTCTTCTTTCCTCCCTTATCTTGGGGTTTTTCAAGGTATTCAAGGTCCAAGATTGAAGCTGGGATTTAGGAAGGTCACTCTGGGTTTTGTTCAGCTCGAGGTACGCCTTGTTTTAGGTATTCAAGGGAATTCAAGAGAGGGCAGTGGCAATGGACTGAGAGAACATCTACCTTCATCCTCATTCCCCTGTTGCCAGCAGCGAGATGACCAATGCTGGCTGTAGATATGATTACCTTTGGTCCCCATGGAAGGTCTGTGGGCCTGGAGGTGCAGGTGTGGGACATCAGGGCACCCCCCTGGCAGTACCATTTTGTTCTTCAAGGCTCCTTTTCCACAGCTTCTGGAAAGCTTTTCATGTTAGAAGGGAATGGTCTTCGGACCACGGAGAGACAGGGGTCTGCATTGAAGTCTGAATCCTGCTTCTGGTTAGCCCTGGGACCTCAGGCCATTTCCGACATGTCGTCCTCTCCCCTTCCCCTGTTTACCTGTTGAATGGAAACACTCTGTCAATTATAAAGTATTACACGGAGTTAAAATATTATTATTAAGATTTGGTGCTTACATGGAGGCTAGCTTGATTTCTATTGAGCACATGTATGTGTGGTGGGAGAAGAACTTCAACAGGGAGTTAAAGGTCAGAAAATGTAGTATATGTGCTGTGGAAGTGAGCACAAGTTCAGAAAATTTAAAAGTGCGGCTGCTGGCCAGATGCAGTGGCTCACGCCTGTAATCCCAGCACTTTGGGAGGCTGAGGCGGGTGGATCACCTGAGGTCAGGAGTTTGAAACCAGCGTGGTCAACATGGCGAAACCCTGTCTCTACTAAAAATACAAAAATTAGCCGGACATGGTGGCAGGCGCCTGTAATCCCAGCTATTTGGGACGCTGAAGCAGGAGAATCACTTGAACTCAGGAGACAGAGATTGCAGTGAGCTGAGATTGCGCCACTACATTCCAGCCTGGGTGACAGAGCAAGACTCTGTCTCAAAAAAATTAAAAAAAAAAAAAAAATGGTGTGGCTGCTGACAGGCATGGAGGGAAAAAAGAGCAGAGTGGATACTTCTCACAGAGTGTGATCAGTTGTATAGACCAGAAGGAAGAAGTTGGGGGGCAGAAAGGGTGAAAAGCTATCTGGGCCTTACGTTAAAAATCTATGAGAGGTGACTTTTTTTTTTTTTTTTTTTTTTTTTTTTTTAGTGGGAGGAGCTGGTGACTTAAAAACTCTCCCTACAGGCACTCACATTTGATTGTTACTTTTTCCTTTGGATGAAACATGGTTCTTTCACCACAATTCTCATTTAAAATATAGATATTTCTTGAAGAGGTAACATGTTCAACTATCTGTTCCTTTTCCTGTTCATTTTCCTTCTGACGGGGCAGCCTGGGTAAAAATGATGGCACAAAATTATCTGGAAAGGGAAAATTGAAATCAGGATGTGGAACAGAGGGCTTTAGAGACTCTTCTTCATCACTTTGCTTAGGTTTTAGTTTCACTGGGATTTGCTGAGAGGACAGGGAAGAAGTGCCCTAGGGTGTCTGCCTGAGACTGGAATTGAGGCAGGGGTGAGATGTTAACCAGAGAGCTAGGAAGGCAAATCCCTGGTATCCAGAAGCTGAATAGCACTTCTGTTCCCTCTCTGTATGCTATTGAGTGTGTTGGCCCAGCACGGTGGAAACACCGCATTAGCAGGCAGAGCACCTCATGCTTCTGCAGAGAAAATGCTTTTCCGCCTCAGCTTGTGTCTCCCCAGATGCACTCTGATCTCAGAGGGAAATGTGTGCTAATGGTAATTAATGAATAACCTATCGCAGTTTATAAAAACCTTTCAAATCCAGCATGGCATTAGGTTCTCATGTGTTCCTCTCAGGGTGCTAGATGAAATTCTGACTCTAATTCCTCTAGTAGATGAGGAAATAAGAACGTGGAGTTGCTTAAGATTACTCACTTGGAAAGTCATGAAGTTGCCCGGAAGCAATATGGCTCGCCCTTGCACCAAATCTTACTGTTGACAATGACAATGGTGGGTGTTTCTCTTACTAGAATATCAGTTTATTTCTCCAGCTCTTCTCTGAGGAAAATAACACCCCTGAGGACAAATCTGAGGCACTCCTACGTGAAATGCTGACTCCCTGAGAAGAAAGGGAACGTTGGAAGCCAGGAATGCTTGTGCAGTTCCTCTCATGCTGCAGTTTTCTGGTGCCATCTGCTGCTCTGTTCAAGTAATGGCAGACGAATGGCTCTTGGTTGAAGAAGGGCAGTGGTTGTAGTGAAGTGAGTCTTTAGGGTAACAATTGAGTTTTTATCAAACTAGGGTGTGTGTAGGTCATTGTACTCATTTCAGTGGTTTATGAGGACTTTTAAAAGTTGTCTTTTTCCATTTATGCAGCCAACAGACACATGAAAAAATGCTCATTCATCACTGGCCATCAGAGAAATGCAAATCAAAACCGCAACGAGATACCATCTCACACCAGTTAGAATGGCGATCATTAAAAAGTCAGGAAACAACCGGTGCTGGAGAGGATGTGGAGAAATAGGAACACCTTTACACTGTTGGTGGGACTGTAAACTAGTTCAGCCATTGTGGAAGACTGTGTGGCGATTCCTCAAGGATCTAGAACTAGAAATACCATTTAACCCAGCCATCCCATTACTGGGTATATACCCAAAGGATTATAAGTCATGCTGCTATAAAGACACATGCACATATATGTTTATTGCAGCACTATTCACAATAACAAAGACTTGGAACCAACCCAAATGTCCATCAGTGACAGACTGGATTAAGAAAATGTGGCACATATACACCATGGAATACTATGCAGCCATAAAAAAGGATGAGTTCATGTCCTTTGTAGGGACATGGATGCAGCTGGAAACCGTCATTCTGAGCAAACTATTGTAAGAAAACCAAACAGTGCATGTTCTCACTCATAGGTGGGAATTGGGCAATGAGAACCCTTGGACACAGGAAGGGGAACATCACACACCAGGGCCTGTTGTGGGGTGGGGGGAAGGC
Source organism: Chlorocebus sabaeus (assembly GCF_047675955.1). Classification (NCBI taxonomy): domain Eukaryota; kingdom Metazoa; phylum Chordata; class Mammalia; order Primates; family Cercopithecidae; genus Chlorocebus; species Chlorocebus sabaeus. Next base: position 18,510,753 of record NC_132920.1, read on the forward strand.
GGAGAGATAGCATTAGGAGATATACTTAATGTAAATGATGAGTTAATGGGTGCAGCACACCAACATGGCACATGTATACATATGTAACAAACCTGCATGTTGTGCACATGTACCCTAGAACATAAAGTATAAAAAAAAAAAGGTTGTCTTTTCCCAAAGAAACTAGGATTGCCAGGAAAGATCTGATGTGCAACTCCTGGTATGCTATGCTATTAATTATACCCATGAATAGTTGCATGTTAAGAGAGAGAGAAAGAAAGAACAGTAATTCATTCCAAAGGAGGGATCCCTCCAGTAGACTCTGAGCTATTTGAGGGTAAGAACCAATTTAGTTATCTTCATACCACTAACCTACCAAGTGCCTGCCACCAGTTGTGGGCACCAATGAAATATATGCTCAGTCTGTCACCGATGGTACAATTTTGAGCACGGTGGCATATGGATGAGACTATGTACATCTTCCCTGGCCAGCAGTCTTCTCAGAACATGAATGAGTTATGGAATAATTCTCTTATTTCCACGGAGGCAGGTAGCCTGAGCATGGGGGATATACAACTTTAAGAGACAAATCCAATCCAGTTCTTTACAAAGGACAGGGCTGGATTTTATTTTTAGAGGCTAGTTAAGGAACATGAAAAGATGACAGCATTTAATCTATAAAATGGAGAGAATTGGACATAATCCATTTATAGGCCCCATTCTTAACATCGAGAATTAGGATTAGAGACAGGGACTCTAGCCGACTCTTCTCTAAGTTTAGAAAAGTTTCCACTGGGGCAGAGATTCCCAAGATACGCCTCTTGCGTCTCATGAGAAGATACAGAAGGCAGACTTGGAAGCAGTTTTTTCTTTGGACATCTTGCTCCTGCTAACCACCTGTGCAAGGCATCACCAGGTGTCCCTAGCCCTAGATTTCACCCAGCTACTTCTTGTGGGCTGTGGGGAGGGTGTGGAGCAGCATCTGCTAATGCGCAATCTAACACCCACATATAATGGCTTGGGGCCTTTCTGTTAGGAAGTGGGAGTATTGCTGAGGAGGCAGAGTCTACAGGCCTAAAATGAGAATGATGATATCTCCCCTTTATTTTATTTTTACACTTGATTCAGCAAGCAGCTATGTGCATGAACAGGTGTGTGAATTAAAATATGCCTTTACATGTGATTATTTAAAGGAAACTAAGTTCTTTTGAAAAGCAAAGAATCTTTTTGCAAAGTGAATAATCATGACACAATTCAACTGATAATCTATGAGTTAGCTAGGATGTATTCATTAAAAGGTCTCTGTTGTTACCCACATTTTATATGTTTAAGGGAATACAGAAGAACTTTTAGTCTTTGACCAAGAAATGGATTAGCTGGTAAGTATTGAGGCAAAAATACATATTCTTATTTATAAAATTATAAGATTACTTATACAAAATTATATAATATTAATATGATAAATATACGTTATAAATTGGTTTCCAGATCAACTCTCCAAAATCAATTAAATCTATGATATAGATGAAATCACAACATTTGTAATTAAAACAAGAAGAACGCTGATAGAATGTTCAAAATTATAAAGGAGATAAAAATACTGAGTAGAAATATGTGTTTAGTTCTCATTAAAATGTTTGAGTAGATATTTGAGTATTAAAAACACAAGAAGAGATTTTCATTAAGCTTGAAGAACTCCAAGAATTTGAGATGTTGGTGCCTTGATTCTTGTGGCTAATTCAATCTAAAAACGTGCAGCTTTGCTGTCTGAGTATATACATATATATATACACACACTAGCTTTTACTTACGAGTTAGGCAATTTCTCTCTCAGAACTGAAACAGAGGAAGTAAGGAGAGATTTTCCTGGACTTACTAGGTAAGATCTAGAAGACAAAGATGGAGGAATAGAGTTGGACAAAAATATGTATAGGTGTGATAATACAGATACAGTTATCTTGGTCTGTGAGTGATTACTGGCCTGTAAGTGGAAAAATTAAGAAAATCAACTCATGTTAGTTTGCATACTTCCCTGATTCCTGAAAGAAGAGCTTTATCTGCTGGAGTTTCCATGTTGACTGATAATCATATATGTTAAAAGGAGAACAACATTTTACATGTTTAATGACTTTTGGAAAGTCATTTGCAATTTTTTTTTTTTTTCCACACAGCAGCATTATACAGTGGTTTGGGAAAGGAATTTCAATTCGGGAATTTTATTTAAAATCAAAATTCAATTGCCTTCCCCAAACTCCTTTAAAGTTACTAATTTTTATTCTGATACCACTAGTGAAGGGCCTAACTCGGGCTTCTCAGGATGACATCCCAATAAAATCCCATGGCAAGCAAGCTCTTCGCGACAAGTACTCAGCTGCCTTTCTATCTCTGTGTGTGTTGAACAGGGAGACAGCTGTGAGTCATCAAATACACATTGGGGTCATTTGGGAACTAATCTTTATAAAGATGAAAACTGCGTCTGAGTGTTTATTGATGTCTTCACTTCAGTGCAAGATAAAGAAGCTCTGTCAAGTAATGCAGTGGGCCCTCAGAGTGTGGTCCTGGGACCAGCCATGTCAGCATCAGTAGGGAACTTGTTAAAAAAGCAGTTCTCCAGTGAGAACACATGGACACAGGGAGGGGAAGAACACGCACTGGAGTCTGTCCAGGAGGGGGGTTGTGGAGGGAAAGGGAAAGCATCAAGATAAATAGCTAATGCATGCTGGGCTTAATACCTTAGATGATGGTGAAGCGGCTACATTACCTGGGGTATATATCCTGGGGTTCGTCGTGGTGTGCCAGGAAAATTTAGGACACAGACACACATGAGGAGTTTAGGAGTAGAGGTTTAATAGGCAGAAGAGAAGAAGAGAAACAGCTCTCTTTATAGGGAGAGGGTTCTCCCAGCGGAAAGGAGGGGGCCAGCAGTAAATGTGCCAGGTTTTATAGTCAGATTTGAGGAGGTGGTGTCTCATTTACATAGGACTCACAGATTGGTTCAATTGGGTACGATGTTTACATAGTGTATGGGGAAGGCTGGTTCCGCACCCTAATCTTACTATGCAAATGGACTTTCCAGTTGATTGGGGACATCTTGTCTGCTCCTCACTGGACACGTGGCTGATAAAGGGAAGGGAAGACAGAGCCACCATTTTGAACATGTCTTGTCCCTAGTTCCTGGCGGCATTCACCCGTGCAAGCTCCTAGCTTGCTTGTCTATGTCTGCAGCTTGACTTTACAGGCTACTCTTCCTTAGAAAATGATTTTGGGCTGCTTTTTGTTTAAAAAAAAAAAAAAAAGCCTCACTGATGACTCCCATACCCTTACTATTTGCCTAAGTGATTTCTTCTTAACTCCTATGTCAATGGGCTAATAGGTGCCCTGCACACAAACCACCATGGCACACGTTTACCTATGTAACAAAGCTGCATGTCCTGCACATGTATCCCGGAAGTTAAAATTAAATTTAAAAAATTTTTAAAAAAGCAGTTCTTGAGCCCCATTCCAGACCTCTAGAATCAGAAACTTGGGAAGGAGGGTTCAGTAATCTGTGTTTTAATACATACTCCTGGGGATTGCGATGCAAGCTCAATATTGAGAACCACTGAGTAATGTGTGAATGAGGTCAGGAGAGTTAAAGAAGTAGGCTAAGGGGAGAAGTCAATTCAGGCTAATTCACTCCAAAACACCAACATTATTCTATATCTGAAAGAAAATTGAAAGGAACCTTAAGAATGATCTTCCTTAGGGTTAGAAAATAAACTAAACACAGCCTGAGGAACAATGGGAAAGGATCGTGGATACTACCACCGATTTCTCTTGGGGTTGAAGCTGAAAGTGTTAATCAGGTCTACCGTACCTTATCTAAAATTTCAATGTCACCAAAGCTCTGGCAATTAAGAATTTTACTGTAGGTCTGGTACCAAAACTCATTGGTGGCAAAATCTAACCGGAGTTCATCTGAGGCTTTACATTCATCATATTTATCCCGCTTCGAGTGAATATTCATGTTTTGCTTTAATTATCAACTTATTTGTAGGATAGCTCTGCTGGGGAGGCAGTGGGTCTGAGAGCCACTACTGGGTAGGAAGTTTAGCCCTTCTCTGTCCAGTGCTCCCCAGACTGCAGCTTCCTTGGGCACAAAGCCATAGCTTGAACCGCTTTGAGGCCCAGTAGCTTACACGGAGCCCTGTGTGCTGAATGAATGGGAAAGTTCCTATCGTGTAAAGGTGTCATCAAGGAGGTCCAAGTGACCTCCAGTTTCCAGAGTTGAGGCAGTTAGCTTTCCTGTCATCACACTAGGCCATTGAACTCTCAGAGCAAAGAGCAACTGAAAGTGAATGTAAAGATTACCCTTCCCTTCCTAAAAACAGAATGAAGCAAAACAAAAAACAAAAAACTAAACTAAACTCTATCCTATATTTCAGTTGTATAGTTTTTCTGTAATATCCTTTCTCCTTTCTCCACGTAGTCATCATGTCTCCTTAGACTCCTCTGGGCTATAATTTCTCAGACTTTCCTTGGTCTTGATGACCCTAACACTTTTTTTTCATTTTAGTTGACATGTAATAATTGCACATATTTATGGGGGTACAGAATGATATTTCAATATCACTAATTTCTTAATTTTTAAATTAATTTCTTAATTTTTCCACTTACAGACTAGTAATCTACTCACAGACCAAGATAGCTATATCTGTATTATAACACCCATACATATTTTTGTCCAACTCTATTCTTCCATTTTTATCTTCTAGATCTTACCCAGTCAATCCAGGAAAATCTCTTCTTACACCCTCTGTCTGTTTCAATTCTGAGGGAGAAATTGCCTAATTGATGAGTAAAAGCTAGTATATATATATCTACTCAGACAGGAAAGCTACATGTTTTTATTTTATTTTACTTTATTTTTTTTTTTTTTTGAGACAGAGTCTTATTCTGTGGCCCAGACTGGAATGCAGTGGTGCCATCTTGGCCCACTGCAAACTCTGTCTCCTGGGTTGAAGCAATTCTCCTGTCTCAGCCTCCCGAGTAGTGAAATTACAGGTGCCCATCACCACACCCAGTTAATTTTTGTATTTTTAAAGTAGAGACAGGATTTCATCATGTTGACCAGGCTGGTCTCGAACTCCTGACCTCAAGTGAGCCACCCGCCTCGGCCTCCCAAAGTGCTGGGATTACAGGTGTGAGCCACAGTTCCCGGCCAGAAAGCTACATGTTTTTAGATTGAAATACCCACGTACATTGTGTAGTGATCAAATCAGGTTAATTAACATATTCATCACCTCAAACATTGATCATTTCTTTATGTTGGGAACCTTCAAAATCCTCTCTTCTAGCTTTTCAATATATGCAATAAATTATTATTAACTATAGTCACCCTACAGAGGTACAGAGAACATTATAACTTATTTCTCTTGTTTAGCTATAATTTTATTTCTGTTAACCAACCTCTCCCTATCCTCCACTCCCTCTATCCTCCCAGCCTCTAATAACCATTATTCTGTTCTCTATTTCTATGAGCCCAATTTACGTTTTTAGCTTCCAGATGAGTGAGAACACGTGGTACTGATTTTTCTGTGCCTGGCTTATTTCACTTAACATAATTGACCTTGACAGTTTTGAAGAGTACTGGTCAGGTATTTTGTAGAATTCCCCTCTATTGAAAATTGATGTTTTAGCCTCTTGATTAGACTAGAATTATGGGTTTTTGGAAGGAAAACCACGGAGGTGGAATGCCACTTTTATTACACCATATTAGGGGTTATCCTTGATATGGCTGTCCTTAGCTGAGGTGGTGAATTGGTTGCTATCTCATCACTCTCTGTATATCAGGATCCCCTCTAGCCTTTGATGCTCCAGGATTATGCCTAATTGCCACAGAATTCAGAGTTGAGTTTTGGCTGACTCAGCTGTGCTAGCCTTGCCAATGGAAAAATAAATCCAACTCAAACCACCTCAAGAAAGGAATTTCTTGACTCATGTTTCTATAAAACCCAGAATACTGTTTTTAGGCATGGCAAGATCCAGGAACTCAATCACAAGCATTCAGAAACTCTCATGTATTGGCTGTGGTTTTTCTTGGGTTGATTTCATTTTTAGGTTGGCCCTGTCCAAATTATAGAAAAGATGATTCCTAGACATTCCAGAATCGTTGTGTGATCCCAGAGCTAGGCTTTTTATAGAAGAAGAGCATGATAATATGAAAGCCCAGCAGAAGCCCCAGGAAAGCGCCATGCTCAGTTCAGTTCCGATGCTTATTTCAGATCAGCTGCAGGAAATGTGCCACTCTGATTGGTCAGGTGTGAGTCATGTGCTCATACCTCGCAGCCATCTAAAACCACGAGGACTGAAGAAGAGCAAAGGGAGAGAAAGGTGAATGGCAGTACACATATGATGTCTTTAGTGACTTATCCAAACTCATTTGTTAAAGTGGAATTAGTACTATGTACAGGAGGACTTTTGAGAGCAAAAAGAGAAAATTTATATAATATTACCTACACTTAGTTCCATGGTAAGCCAGGTGCTTTTCTAAGCATTTCACATACATCAACTCACCTGATCTGTAGAACTGCCCTAGGAAATAGACACCTTTATTACCTTAATTTTACAGACAAGGGAACCCAGGCACAGAGAAATTAGGTAACTCTCCCACTGTTTTATGACTGCTAATTGGCAGAGACAAGACTTGAACCTAGGTATTCTGACTCGGCGTGTTCTTAACTATCTTGTGATACTGTCTACTGAGAAAGTGATATGGGAGGGGTCAGTGAAGTGCTGGGTAGAGAAGGGAAGGGTCCGTGGCGAGGGCTCCACCCTCGGGCTTGTGCCCACGGACCTAAGTGAGAAAAGGAACTTCTGTTTTTGCGCCAAAATGTTGCATTTTCCAAGACCACTCTGGCCTGCCTTGCCCCCCACTCTGTGCCTATAAAAACCTGAGACCGTAGCAGGCACAGGCACATGCGGCTGGACATTGAGAGGAGCAGAGGAGCAGAAGGCTCAGACACCAGCAGATGCCAGCAGGCCATAGATGGCGGGAAGATGTCGAATTTGGTTGGCGTTGGTTGGAGGAGAGTCTAGCCGCTGGGTGGCCCAACTCCAGAGGAAGGTCACCTTCCCTTTCCATCCCCCTTCCGACTTCCGCATCCATCTCACTGAGAGCTACTCAATAGAACCTTGCACTCATTCTTCAAGCCTACGTGTGATCCGATTTTCCCGGTACACTAGGGCAAGAATCGTGGACACAGAAAGCCTTCTGCCCTTGTGATAAAGCAGAGGGTCTAATTGAGCTGATTATCACAAGCTGCCTGCAGACGGCAAAAGCTGAAAGAGCACACTATTACACGTGCCCACTGGGGCTTCAGAAGTTGTAAACACCCAACCCTAGATGCTGCCTTGGGGTTGGAGCCTAAAAAGGCTCCCCACGACCTGCCCATCTGCATGCTCCCCCTACAGGGGCACCAAAGATGCAAGCCACACCCCTGTCGCATGCCCTGCATGGGGAAGAAGGGAACTCCTTCCGTTTCAAAAGCAATGGACAAAGTTAGTTTGATGGATGTTTCCTTTGGGACCAAGGCGCTTATGCAATTGCTGGGATTGTTGGTTGTTATTGGTTCAGAGCTGAGTCCTCATCTGAATGGAGCAGCCGACCCCAGGGTTCACTCCATTCTTGGGGACAGCCTGCATCCAGTGCCTGCCTGATGTGGAGGTCAAAGGCCTGTGCTCCTGGTCCCTGTAGGGTTATCACGGTGCCAGAGCTTCCTATCAGACCAGTCAACATGCCCCTCTGCCTGATGCTGCTTCCCTCAACCTCTTACAGGTATCATTTCTGGGACCATTCCCGAGTAAAACTTTTTCCTGCATAAAAATCTCATTTTAGAGTCTATTTTCCAGAAAACTCAACTCACAGAGGCCAACTGCTATTCTTCATATTTGTGCATTCCACAGGGTCTAGCATAATGAAATTGCAAATTGACTCCAAGATGAATGAATGAGGTATAGGCATTTCTCAGGAAATGTTAAGATGAGACATATTGACCCCATTCTCTTCCTGATAAAAGGGCCTCAAAATACCTAAAATATTGACTTAAGTCTCTGCTTAAGGGTCACTCTACTACAAAGCCTTTCCTTATCAACTGGTATAAAATTCCATCCCCCTCTCTATTACTCTCAAGTCCTCTCACTGTGCTTTATTTTCTTATCATAACACTTATCACCAAGTGTCTCCCTCTCTGTTTATATCTCTGTCTCTTAATTTCTCTATCTCTAAATCTTTCTTTATATCTATTTCTAAATCTGTATTATCTCTATCTATCATCCGTCTATATCTATCTTTAAATCTGTCTCTATTATCTATCTACTGATAAATATCTAGATATAGATCTCTGTCTTTAAATTACACACACACACACACACACACACACACACACACACACACACATACACACACCCCTCCTTCTGCACCCAATGAGATAAAGAGTCAAGAGAGGAAGAATTTCTATTTTGTTCATTTTATCCTCAGTGCCTACATCAGTCTCTGGCTTGTAGTGGGTGCTCATTAAGTATCTGTTGAATGAGTGAAAGCTAAAATCAAGGAGATGAAGTAAGAGAGAGGGCCAGGCGCAGTGGCTCACGCCTGTAATCCCAGTACTTTGGGAGGCCAAGGCAGGTGAGTCACCTGAGGTCAGGAATTCAAGACCAGCCTGGCCATGTGGCGAAATCCCATCTGTACTAAAAACACAAAAATTAGCTGGGCATGGTGGCAGGTGCCTATAATCCCAGCTACTTGGGAGACGGAGGCAGGAGAATCCCTTGAACTCAGGGGGCGGAGGTTGCAGTGAGCTGAGATTGCGCCATTGCACTCCAGCCTGGGTGAAAGAAGGAGACTCCGTCTCAAAATAAATAATAAATAAATAAATAAATAAATAAGAGAGAGGCGAAAGGGCAACTCACAGAAAGACTAAGCTGGTAGCATAGAGAACACCAGCAGCAGCCCTGTTGAGACATGCACCATGCTCTGAGGCTCAGACAACAGCTGTGTTCTGCATAGTGTACCCCTTTCCTCCTGGGCACCGGCTTGCACTCTGACCTTGAGTCTGGATCCTTTTCCATAGGCAGTCTCGAGCCTGCTAATTACACAGTGTGTGATTTTAGACAAATCTCTTCCTCTTTCAGCTTTAATTTTTCTGTCTGTAAAATGAGAATTCTGTGCTTCTTACCTGATAGGGACTAAATGCAATACCTTACGTAAAGCTCTTAGGAGAGTCATGTACACAGTGTGCTCAATAGATTCTCTGATTGGTTGTGGTATTTGTGGCAATATTAGGAGATGTATGATCTGTTGGGGGTACAGAGGGGATTTATGCTCTGAACTGGACATTAGACAAAGATTAGACAACTTAGCTTCACTAATTCTGAGTCTGTGGTTTGAGGTGAAAATCTGAGTGGAAACTAATTTGCTTTTTCTAAGCAGAGCAAAGCTCACTCTTTGTATTGATCTGAGTAGAGCACTTTTCCTTAGAAACATATATACGTAGTTTTGCAGTGCAGCACAGGGCAGTGGTTAAGAGCATGAACTCTGGGGCTAGATCAATTGGGTTTAACTTTTGGCTCTATACCACATTAGCTCTGACACTGGGCAGTTATGTAACACCTTCTGCCTTGATTGTTTTCATCTTTAATATCAGGATGATAGAAAAGGGACTAGGTCTACTGTGCTCAGTTTTTCTTAGACCTTTTAGATACCTGTTTGAGCCTGCACATGGACTGGTCTTGTCACAACTGTCATGTGATGGCTAATTTACGATTGAATGTCTGGACAATAAAGCAAGATGATGCCAATGGGATTGTAAGTAAGTGCATGAAGAACCGGATAGTAGGCTGGGCGCAGTGGTGGAGGCTGAGGCGAGTAGATCATGAGGTCAGGAGATCAAGACCATCCTGGCCAACATGATGAAACCCTATATCTACTAAAAATACAAAATGTAGCTGGGCATGGTGGCATGTGCCCGTAGTCTCAGCTACTCAGGAGGCTGAGGCAGGAGAATTGCTTGAACCAGGGAGTCGGAGGTTGCAGTGAGCCCAGATTGCACCACTACAGTCCAGCTTGGTGACAGAGCAAGACTCCATCTAAAAACAAAACAAAACAAAAAAACTGGATGGTAGAGCCAACTGATGTGGCTAACTAGTGTTAGTTTTTGTAGCCATATAAAGCAATTATTCAGAACTTCACAGTGGCAGGCCTTCCAGCAACCTGGCAAAATTTCTCCTTGGATGGGTAGAATACCATTGCCCCTGACCTACGCACACCTCCTATCAGAAACCAAGACACTTGCAAATTCCCCCTCCCCAGGCATCTCCCCAGTTTGATGTTCTCTATGAACATGTGATGAAAGTGTATCCTTTGAGCTCTATAGTAAATTGTGGTCTTTAAGATTTATGTGTCCAGGTACCCAATTCTATCAGGCCTCTAACCTAGTCATTCATAGAATCGCTTCAGTTCTAGGTAGTTCTGGAGTGAACATTTCTTGTTTCTCTGATCACCTTTTACTTATCCTCTCCAAAGGAAGATAAATTGCTGATTGTTGAGTATGAATCTACTGGGCCATGCACAACACAATGGCTAGTTACGAAGCCTCCAAAGTGAGAATCTGATTTGACTTTCTCTTGTGCTATAAATCTGTAGGAAGGGAGAGGGATTTTGCACTGCCAGTCTCCATGAGCTAAGCGGACTGGACAGGATTTGCTTGTTTACCAGTGCCTGATGGCATGTATCGGGGAGATTTTGACTGCAGGCTGTCAAGTCTAGACTTGGCATCAGAACCTGTTTTTATTTTATGTTTTTTCAAGAAGATTAAACATCAGCCATTAGTGAAGCTGATATTCCAATTGCCACTTGGGCTGGTGAACTTTGTGAATGTTCTGATAGGTTAGAATTGTGAGGAGAGAAAGTGAGGCAGGAGGGAATATTGATTCCCTAAACTCTAGCACTTTGAGATGTACAATAAAAAATTTTTTAAAAGTGGTGAGGGAAACACAGGTTGGTGAAATGATTTATTGAGAGCGAAGGCTAACTACACAGGGACATAGAATGTGAAATGATAATCACTGGAGACTTGGAAGGCTGGGAGGGAGAGTGGGTGATGGGATATTACTTAATGGGTACGATGTACATTATTTGGGTGATAGGTACACTAAAAGCTCAGAATTCACCACTATGAAATATATTCATGTAACAAAATTGCACTTGTACTGCTTAAATTTGTACAATTAAAACATTTTGAAAATAAAGGCAAATGTAAGCATGCTTTCTTTAAAAACTTGGGTGTTTCATTGAAAGAGAGAAAAATTCTGCATCTTAAAAATTTCAATTGGCCTTTTAGTTACTTTGTGGTCAATGATATTGTCTCACCTCTCAAATATCCATTGGAATAGTGATGGTATCTAGGAATACACAAATATAAATGAGAGGAATGCCCTGATCCAAGGGGCAGAGGTCTGTCAATGGCTCGTAACCACCTTTCATAGTTCAGGATCAGAAATTCTGTGTGTCAGGGGCATGTGGAAGTGGAAAGCACTATCTGTGAAGTGTCTCTCTTTCCCTTATGGGTCTGTGGCTTCTCTTGGACTCTCAGAGTTCAACCAATCAAAGATGAATTGATTCTCAAAGTTCAATCAATCAAAGGTGAATTAATTTAAAGTCATTAAGTTTGTAGCTTGTGCTGTGTCTTTAGGTAACACTTGGGTAGTGAAAATAAAGTAAAGAAAGAAAGCAAAAAGCAGTGCTTCCAAAGGGTTATATTATTTCAAGAGATTAACAAAGATTTGTCATGCATTCCAGAGCTGTGGGGTGGCAGTGCACTGCAACTTGTTTTTAGAGGCTGCCTGTTGCTGCCACCAAGGTCAGGCTGTCCTTGCCACCCCTCAGTGCCCATCAAAATAATGCACAGATAACAAAAACTGTAGCAGCTTGACTGACCTCTGCTGCACCCAGAAATTTTGGGGATAAACTACAAAGGGAAGCTTTGAATTTCTCTGTTACGGAAAGATAACCTCCATTTCCTGCTAATTAGGCCATATTAGGAGGAGGCAAGGATTTGTGGCAGATGAAATAAAAACTGAATTGAGAAAATTATTAACGAAAATTAATCTTTAAACTCTCCTTCATTCCCTTTTCTCTAGCATGGTTTCTTTCTTTCTATATAGCCATTTTAATATTCAGGCACAATTTTCCTCTTAATTTTCAACTATTTTTAGCATGATACTTATAATTTTTATAGTACTTACAAGATCTTTTAAATTCATCTTTTTAACTGAACATTTATTTTTAAAATAATGTTTTTATTATGAAAAAATTATATGATTATTATACAAAATTTGGAAGCAAGAGGCAGTGACAATTAAAACCTAATAATATATTAAGTTAATGACAGATATGAAATTTCTATAGCCCAGTTCAGGCCTCAATTCATCAGTAAGGTTGCTTAGGGCCCAAAAGATTTTTTATTGTAGGTGTATTGCTGTTATCGCATTTACCATATTTAAAAAAATCAAATTATTACCCGTAGTCTCATTCAAGAGCAGGTGCACTTTCTTACTCATTTTTCTCCACAGATTTCATTTAATCATCAGTTTTTTTGCAGCTTCTTTGAGGTATAATTGACAAATATTAAAATCCACATATTTGTTTATTATTATTTTGACTTTTTAATTTTTTAATTTATTTCTTTTCATAGGTTTTGGGGACAACAGGTGGTGTCTGTTTATATGAATAATTTCTTTAGTGATGATTTGTGAGATTTTGGTGCACCCATCACCAGAACAGTATATACTGCACCCTATTTGTAGTCTTTTATCACTCACCCCCTTTCCAGCTTCCCCATCACAGAGTCCCTAAAGTCCACTGTATCATTCTAATGTTTTTGTATCCTCATAGCTTAGCTCCCACTTAGGAGTGAAAACATACGATGTTTCAAATCCTCATATTTAAAGTGAACAATTTGATGAATTGGAAATACATTTATATGTATCCATGAAATCTTCACCCAAATTGAGTTAATTATCACCTGCTTCTCCCTTCTTCAGGCAACCACTGATTTATGTCACTAGAGATTAGTTTGCATTTTTGAGAATTTTATGTGAATGGAATCTTATTTTTTTCTAGCCTCTTTCTCTCAGAATAATTTTTTGGAGATTCCTCTATATTGTTTTTTATATTTATAGTTCATTTCTTTTTTTTTTTTTTGAGACAGGGTCTTGCTCTGTTGCCTCCACCTCCCGGGTTCAAGCAATTCTCCTTCCTCAGTCACCCGAGTTTCTGGGACTACAGGCACGCACCACCACGCCTGGCTAATTTTTGTATTTTTGGTAGAGACGGGGTTTCACCATGTTGGCCAGGCTGAGCTCATTCCTTTTTATTGCAGAGTAAGAATTTGCTACGTTTTTAAATCAATTTATCTATTGATGTGCATTTGGCTTGTTTCTAGTTTTTGGCTACTACAAGTAAAGCTGCTATGAACAGTCACGTAGATGTTGTGTGGACATATACTTTCATTTATCGTGGATAAATAGCTAGGAGTAGAATGGTTAGGTCATATGGTGACTGCATATTTACATTTTAAGAAATTGTTTCTCAAAGAGGTTGAACAGTTTTACATTTTCACTAGTAGTGTATGAGATTTCTGGTTGCTCCACATCCTTGAAAACACTTGATGTAATCAATCTTTCCAATTTTAGCCATTCTAGTGGGTACGTAGTGGTGTAGTTGAACATTTTTTTCATGTGCTTATTTGCTATTTGTATATCTTTTTTGGTGAAGTATTAATTAAAATATTCTGCCTATTTTAAATAAAATTGTGGTGGTGGTGTTAGAGTTTTTTTTTTTAATGTATTCCAGATATCAGTGCTTTAACAGATATATTATTTGTAGAGATTTTTCTCCCCGTCTAGGGTTTCTCATTTCCTTTTTAAAATAGTGTCTTTGGATAAAGTCTAATTTATGGTTTCTTTTTCTTCTTGTATCCAAATCTTTGCCAAACTGAGGTCACTACGATTTTTTTTCCTAGTTTGCTCTCTCTAGAAGTTTTATAATTTTAACTCTTGTATTTAGGTTTATGTTTTATTTTGAGTTAATTTTTGTATATTAAGAGGTATTTTTTGGTATATTAAGTTTTATTTTGAGTTAATTTTTGTATATAGTAAGCGGTAAGAATCAAGATTCATTTTTGTACATATAGATACCAAGTCGTTCCAGAACCATTTATTGAAAAGATTATTCTTTCTCTTTTAAATTGTCCTGGCACCTTTGCCAATAATCCTAAATATGTGGGTCTATGTTCTATTCTAAATCATTTATTGATCTATTTTTATGTGAATACCACACCGTCTTGGTTAACGAAACTTTGTAAAAGCTTTGAAGTTAGGCAGTACAAACCCTCTGGCTCCTTTTTCAAAGTTGTCTTGCCACAGAATTTTCTACAGAGTCAGTCATGTAATCTGCAGATAAAGACAGTTTTATTTCTTCTTTTCAAATCTGGATGCTTTTCAATTTTATTTATTTATTTCCTATTGCATAGAATAAAATCTCCAGCACTGGATCCACATGTTCTCTGTCATAAAGAGAGGTTATAATTCTCAACTAGAGGAAGGATTTAGGAAATGTCCCTTGGTGTATGGCATTTTAGATTTCAGTTATAGAATGAGATTGTGTGCTCAGGATTACCTGTCTCCAATGCCTGATATTTTCCTCTTGGGCAGGCATCCAACATGAAAAGGATACTAGTGTCTGAGAGGGAACTCTAATAGCCAGAAGGAAGGACTCTGCTTCACATTAATTCTCAGGACAATATTATTTGACTATATACAGATAGAATAATGATGACATGATAATTGTAGGCAGGAAGGCTCTGAAAAATAAAGCTTGAAGTAGAATCTGAACACCTCATTTTTGAAGGGTATCTCCAAATATTTTACTGGAATACCAGATACATGAATTTCTCTTAAATTCATAGGCTTCAAACGTTCTAAGAAAGCACAGTCCTGAAAAAATAACTTGAGGGGCTTCACAAAAGAAGATATACAAATGGCAGATAAGCACATGAAAAAAATGTTCAACCAATCATTAGGGTAATGCAAAGTAAAATCACAGTGAGACACTGCTACACACCCACTAGAATGGCTAAAATTAAAAAGACTGACCACATCAAGTGTTTTTAAGGATGTGGAGCAACCAGAAATCTCATACACTACTGGTATGTAAAATTGTTCAACCTCTTTGAGAAGTAGTACACATATGCACAGTCATATGAAAATGTTACATAGGTAACTGTCCTATACATTGAAGTTAATAAAAGATCTGAACACTTAGGAAAATAGGACTGAATAATCAATTAAGTATTTTTTTTCTTTTCCTGCAGGTAACATTTCTCAAGATTAAAAAAATCTCTAAAAACATCATAAAGGAAAATGCTTTTTCAACAATTTTTCTTCTATGAATTCACTTCTCACTTCTGGAGAAAAAACTGAGTGAAAAATTGATGAAAGAATGTTCATCTAAATGGCAAAATATTCTAAGCTAAGCAAAAAGCATTTTTTACATGCCAGTGATTGAGTTACCAAGAGTGGGTATTGGCTGTGTACACCCAGGAGGTCCTGGCTAGGAGAATATCACTGCTGACTCCATCATACACTGGGATTGTTGGGTTTGCCTAAGAGCAGCGGGGAGAGTTTCATTTTGGAGCACCTCTCTCTCCCCACCCCAATCTTTTTGTGATCAATAGAATATATTAAAATGACAGCTTGCAAACTATGAAAAAGAGCTTGCAAACCTCACAGAAGAGAAGTCTTTAAAAACTGCTTAAAATTTTAAAGACACAGAGTATTTCCATGTGCTTAGGCTGGTCCCAAATTCCTGGGCTTCAGTGATCATCCCGCTCTGGCCTCCGTGTAGCTGGTGTGCCATCGTGCGTGGTGAAGAGAAGTTTTAAAAAATGATTATTTTTGTTTTATTATACAAGTAGTATGAGTTCTCCAGGAAATCAATTTAAAAGCATATTTCACTATCCAAGTAAACATAAACATATGCACATATATTTATTTTTATTTTTATTTTTTTGAGATCGAGTCTCACTCTGTTGCCCAGGCTGGAGTGCAGTGACGCGATCTCAGCTCACTTGCAAACTCTCCTTCCGGGTTTAAGCGATTCTCATGCCTTAGCCTGCGGAGTAGCTGGGATTACAGGCATGCACCACCACATCTGGCTAATTTTTGTATCTTTAATAGAGACAGGGTTTCACCATGTTGGCCAGGCTGGTCTCAAACCCCCGACTTCAGGTGATCCAACTGCCTCGACTTCCTAAAGCGCTGGGATTACAGGCGTGAGCCATCACGCCTGGACTACATATTATTTTTTTAACATATAGATATCCATATATTTTCTAAAATATGAGAATCAATATATACCTATAGATTTATCCTTGAACTTGTTTTATAACATACAATTTTCCATGTACTTAAATATTCAAAATCACAATTATTAATTTATAACATTATTTCATCTGTATATAATTATTTAGTCAATTCCCTATATTTAACAATTAGGTTGTTTCCAATTTACAACATTACCAGGATTGCGGGGATTGATATTTTTGTGTTTATTTAATAGATTATTTTTCCATAATAAATTCTCAGAAATGAAAATATTGCTGAAGGATCAAAACACTTTTGAGATTTTTGCACGTGTTGACAAATTTTGACCTAATAGATTCCTAGTAGCAGTGAGTGAGGGTACTCATTTCATCACATACCTGACAGCAGTGAGTATTATTTTAAAAGACATATATGCCAAGTTGATGGAATGAAGTGTTATCCCTGCTTCGTCTTTCATTCCTTTAATTACCAGTCACGTGGGACTTTTAAAACACAAATGTTATAATGGTCATTTCTATTTATTCTTTTGTAAATGATCATTCTTTTATTTGATCATTACTTATTGATTGCCCACTATGTGTGAAGCACTGCAGAAGGTGTAACATTCAGCAGCAAGTGACAGAGAGACAGCCCCTGCCCTAATGGAACATAAAGTGTTTTTTTTTGAGGACAGAGTCTCACTCTGTTGCCTAGGCTGGAGTGCAGTGGCATGATCTCGGCTCACTGCAACCTCGGCCACCTAGGTTCAAGTGATTCTCGTGCCTCAGCCTCCAGAGTAGCTGGGATTACAGGTGTGTGCCACCACATCTGGCTAATTTTTGTATTTTTAGTAGAGACAGTGTTTCACCATGTTGGCCAGGCTGGTCTTGAACTCCTGCCCTCAGGTGATTTGCCTGCCTTGGCCTCCCAAAGTGCTGGGATTACAGATGTGAGCCACCACGCCAGGCCTCTTATGCTGATTTTCGATGTGAATAAGTCATATACAAAAGTGTAGGAAAATTGGTCTCCCTCCGTCTCTGGTTTATTTCTTCCTTTATCATTGATTAGAAAGATATTTGAAATTCTAGATTATAAGTTTACTTGCATTTATTATTTCTTCTTGGTCTCCTGAGTGTAGTTTTTACACTTAATAATTACATCCATCCAAAATGTACATTATTGTATCTTGTAAGACAGTGATTTATCTTCCCACGGAAACAGTTAACTCTATTTTAGCAGCATTTATGAAATAATCCTTCCTCCTCTTGAATGATTAGTAATGCCACCTTTATCATATACTAAGTTCTTTTTGAGTAGATATATATTAGGATCCCTTTCTAGGCTGTTTCTACCATCAATTTTTATGTGTGTACTATGTTATTGTAGTGTCATAATATGTTTTATTATCTGGTAATGTAAGTTCACTTAATTTATGTGAGAATCATTAATTAAACTGGTTTTAGTAGCTGCTGGAGTTCAGCCTGACTGATGAAATTGTATGGTTTTTATGATGTCATATAAAGATATGTAAGAGCAAAACCTTTTCTTTTTTTCATATGGACTTTTTTCCTTTGACTATAATGTAACACATGTTGTAAAACTTTGGATCGTCCAGAAAAACACAAAGGAGAAGATAAACATCACCCAATTCTGTCACCAGAGATAGCCTTTTAAAATATTTTGAATCATACACCTCTGGCCTTTTAGAGATGCACATGATACATATTATTTTACATTATCCTGCAGAGATTGTACTTTCTTTTTCTAATGATATCTCAGTGGAGCACTTTCTATGTCATTAAATACTCAGTCTTTTAAAACATTAATTTAATGATTTCATATGACACGTAGAATGTATCATACTATATTTAACCATCCTTAGGTTTATTTGTAGTCTCTATTTTAAATAGCGCCACAATGAACATTCTTAGGGAGTAGGTTGGAGGTTTTTGGGCTCTGTTTCACTCATTTTTTTTCTTTCTCCATCCTTTTAGGAAAGAGTTATTTTGGTAAACTGGAGAACAGTGATAGCTTTGATATGCTAAACGCTTCACACTTATCCCAAGGAAACCCGTTTATATGGTTTGGCTGTGTCCCACCCAAATCTCATCTTGAATTGTAACTCCCACAATTCCCACGTGTGGTGGGAGGAGCCTGGTGGGGTAATTAAATCACGGGGGCGGGACTTTCCCTTGCTGTTCTCGTGCTAGTGACTAAGTCTCACGAGATCTGATGGTTTTAAATACTGGAGTTTTCGTGCACAAACCCTTTCTTTGCCTGCCGCTGTGGACGTAAAATGTGACTTGCTTCTCTTAGCCTTCTTCCGTGATTCTGAGGCCTCCCAGCCACGTGGAACTGTAAGTCCATTGAACCTTTTTCCTGTATAAATTATCTAGAGTTGGGTATGTCTTTATCAGCAGCATGAAAATGGACTAATACACCTATTAAGAGTAGCAAGGAATGATGCTGTGAGTAAAAGATGGAGTTAGGCGGGGGTCAGTGGCTCAGCCTGTAATCCCAGCACTTTGAGAGGCCGAGGCGGGCGGATCACCTGAGGTCCGGAGTTCGAGACCACCCCGACCAACATGGAGAAACCCCGTCTGTACTAAAAATACAAAATTAGCCAGGTGTGGGGGCGCATGCCTGTAATCCCAGCTACTCAGGAGGCTGAGGGAGGAGAATCGCTTGCACCTGGGAGGCAGAGGTTGTGGTGAGCCTAGATTGCGCCCTTGCATTCCAGCCTCAGCAACAAGAGTGAAACTCCGACTGAAAAAAAAAAAAAAAAAAAAAAAAGGAATTAGCAGCCGAGTGTGGTGGCTCACACCTGTAATCTGTAATCCCAGCACTTTGGGAGGCCGAGGTGGGTGGATCACAAGGTCAGGAGTTCAAGACCAGCCTGACCAATATGATGAAACCCCATCTCTACTAAAAATACAAATATTAGCCAGTAATCAGAAGTTAAAGTATTCATTCATTAATCTATTCATCAAATGGCTAAGAAGTTTCTAAAATGCTGTCTTCTATGGAATATGAAGATAAATGAGATTTGACCCCTAACTTCAAAGAACCATGATCAAAATTTGTGTCTATGTGTGCGTGTGTGTTTGCGTGTGAATGAGGGAGATACACAACAGGTAATTATGATATAACACGATAACTGATATACAGAAACATGAACATTTTGTTTGATCCGTAATTGATGCAATCCCTAATCTTAGTCTCCTGTTTTTACCCACTATTCCATGCTCCTAATAAAAATAACATTTGCAGATATCAACAGGGATATCTAAATAGATACACATTCATGTCCTATGTTTTACAGTATGGTGTGCATCCTACATGTACGGGGTCGATTTTTCTACCTCCCTGAGATAAGATCCCACATTTATTTGCTACGGTGCAAGTTTCCTCCCTTTTTCAATGATTCAAAGAATAACAAGCCAGACATCCTTGGCAACTCAAGTCATTTCCATGTATTAAAATCAAAAGATGTACTGGTTAGCTATGGACTGCTGTCTCTTACCCCATTCAGAAAGATGAGGGTCACCAGCAACGTTTCTTTCATTTTACATTGTTGATATTACATTGTTTTAATCCGTAGTCCTTGTGGAAGGTGGCTGTTGCCTGTTCTACCTTGTGAGGGAGCTTAGCTAATCAACCCTTATTAATTAGTCACTAATATGGACTATGTACCGACAACTGTTTTCACTAAGTGGTGGCAGCACTAATTGATGGGGCATAATGAGCCCGTCCCGAATTACAAAGAAACACTGCTCCGTACCCTCTGTAGATGATCCCTTATAGATGAAGGGCTACCAAGGGAAGGCTGGAACAGGCATGGGATGGCAGGGTCTAATTTGTTTTTAACTTGCTTTTAAGAAGTTGCTTAATTAATATGGGATTAGCACATTCGAAGGCTTGAACAGGTGCAAACACACGCTTGTAACCAGCTGTGTAATTGACCGCAGTGCAACAAGCCAGGGCTGAGCATGCAGACCTCACTAATCACCTGCTAACCTCCTATCATGCAGACCTCACTAATCACCTGCTAACCTCCTATCTGTGGCTGTAAAAAGACCTGTTCTTTCTAGTGCAGGATTCCCTGAATCTGTCTGGAAGGCCATGTATGTTGGGATGAGTTGACATTTTTGTGTTTTGAGCAAACCTTTGTAAATGGGTTCGTCTCCACATATGATACCCCAGAAACATTGCTGCTCCCCTTTTCTTAGTTTGTTTTTGTGGCCTTACTAAAAATCTGGGGAATCTTGTGGATGTTGTACAGATGCTCCTTGCCTTCGAAGGCGTTACATCTCAATAAACCCATTGCAAATTGAAACTATTATAAGGAGAAAATGCATTTAATACACCTATAGGTTTATCAAATGTCATAGGTTAACCTAGCTGACTTTCAGCATACTCAGAACACTTACGTTAGCCTGCAGCTGGGCAAAATCATGTAACACAAAGCCCAGTTTACAATAAAGTGTTGAATATCTCATGTAATTTATTAAATAACATACTGAAAGTGAAAAAACGAATGGCTGTATGAGTATTCAAAGTATGGTTTTTACTGAATGTGTACTGCTTTTGCACCATTAAAAGTGAAAAAAATTGTAAGCCAAACCATTGTAGTTGGGGATCATCTGTATAAGCTGTGGGTAAATAGGTCTCCAGGCTTAGATCTCAAAGAATTCCAGTGTTCTTGGAGCCTTTAGGAATAGCTGCCTAGTCCAGGGGTTGGCAAACTGCAGTGTGGAGCCAATTCAACCTATGACTTGTGTTTAGAAACCAAATTTTATTGGAAAACAGCCATGCTCATTTATGTACTTATCCATGCTGCTTTTGTGTTACAGTGGCAGAGGTGAGTAGTTGTGTCATTGAGTATATGATGTGCAAAGCTAAAATTATTGGCTATCTGGCTCTATACAGAAAAAGTTCCCTGACCCTTGAGATCAAGGGTCCAATCCATACTATATTTTTCAGCTTTTGAAGTAAAATTAAGTAAATTGCCCTTTAAAAAAGTGTTTTCAAGGAGCTTACTGTCTAGCAGAGATGAAATATCCAAAATGTGTATAAATTCCTTCCAAATTGCTATTTCTTCTTACATGAAACCTGATTTTTCAAAACTTCACTTCTCCTTATTTTTTATTTTCCTGCACAATAGATTGGGATCTAGGCTTAAATCTAGTTCATCTTCAGTCCGTGTCACCATACCTAGCATCAGTGTACCACATATTTGTTAATTTATTATCTGTCTTCCTCTATCACAATGCAAGCTTCACAAAAGAAAAACTTTATATTTCTTATTCACATATCCCTAGGGCCTAAAATAGCAACCTGAAATATGAAGCCCATTCTCTCTTCTTTCCTGTTAATACTGCCTCCTCTTCTCCCCCTTTTCTTACTACTTAGTCCTACTTGCATCTTCTTTCCTCGTCAATTCAAGGCTTTCAATAGGTCTTTCTTAGTAAGACATCTCTTTCTAGATTTAGACAAGAACACACACAAAAATGTGTTTTCTGGAATATAAGAAGCCATCAGTTGTAAGCTGTTCCATTATTTTATATACCACTAAGAAAGAAAAAGCACTGGCAATTAATCTATAACACATGCTGAGTCTCCTTGATTGAAAAATACATCTTTGTTCCAGAATTGTTAAAATGTGAAACAATATGCACCTTAAAACAAATGAAGGAGGAGAATTGTCAAGTAGGTGGGAGAGTGAAGGAGAATTGTCAAGTAGGTGGTGATTTTTGATTTTCAAAGCTTATGATTTTATGATTATGATTTTCCAGGCTTAGCTAACATTTCATCTCAAACCAAATCACAAACATTTATTGAGTAATTGCTTTGTGCAATATTCTGGCCTGGTGCTTCCTCCAAATCATCCCTTACCATAGCACCTCGGGGAACTCCTCGGCGTGCATCCCCCAAGCTATAGAGACTCAGAGTCTGACGAGCCAATTTAGGACTTAATTATATACTCCTTTTATTGATCACCATTGTTTCTAATGACATAGTCTTTTCTCCACAACTAATTTATAAGCCCCTTGAGCACAGGAACTGGTTTTTGAAAAACGATGTATTCTTCACAGTGCTTTCCCTTTCTATTGCCCAGGGAGAACATGGCAATATAAGGGCTCTGTGGGATTGAATCTTAAGTACAGAGAAAACCAAAGAATGCTTTCAGATAGACAGATAAGAGACCAGTGGAGAAGAACAGATTGAAGGTATGTGTGAGAAACGTTTTGTAATGAAAAGAAAATTGATGACATATGCTTCCAGAGGGTGCTGGCGAGATTGATTCAAAAGCACAGGGCTAGGGGACTGAGTAAGGAGAAAGAAGTTGCAGATGAAGGATAAATGGACAGGAATAAGAAAGGCCTTCATCATTTAAGAATCTGAAAGAGACAAGGTAAGGAGGGGACTAAATGGGAAGAAAGGAAGAAAACAAACCTCTTCTAATTTTATTAGCTTCACTCTTCCAATGTCCTCCCACCTCCTCTCAAGGCTCCAGAGAATTCGTCTCCAAATGAAGCCCATTCTCTCTTCTTTCCTGTTAATACTGCCTCCTCTTCTCCCCCGCTTCTTACTACTTTCCCTCCTTAAGCCTACTTGCATCTTCTTTCCTCGTCAATTCAAGGCTTTCAATCGGTCTTTCTCAGTAAGACATCTCTTTCTAGATTTAGACATATTTTAGGAATTATGAGGACAGAAAGGCAATGCAGGGGAATATGGGGAAGAAGAAGAAGACTGTAATTTATGAATCTCTTTTTTTTTTTTTTGCATCTCCTAGGATCTTTACCTGGACTTTTCATTTAATCACAGGCACCTTCCTTTAAAATTTTAGATACCTGTCCAAGGGCTCACTAACAAAGCTATTGCATAAATTCCAGTCTCTCTGGTTTCAGAACCCATACTCCATGCTGACTTTTTTATTTGTATAACATCATGTTGCCTTTTTATAGAGACAGTCCTTCTTCTAATTATGAAAGATTTGTACTTATGGGTATTCTTATGTTTAATACCTAGTTTTCATTACTTGAAGAGATTTTGGCAAGATTTAGTACTTTTTAAACATATTTAATTGCACAAGTAATACAGGTCCTCAGGAAAAACAGTCAAACAATAGTGATAGGCAAAATGAAGAAAATGAAAAATTATTCAGCATCCTTTGTGCCATGGCTTTCAAAATCAGTAAGATGAAAACCAATCCTCCTTCATTACAAAGTATTTTGAATAAGAATGTAAGCTTAAGTTCTCATTCAGCAGTAGACAGACATGGACCAATAGCTCAATGGCCTAACATTTCATCCCTGGACCAAAGCATTAGTTTGAGGCCTTCTTGTGTGGGATCTGTGAATTGTTTTATTTTCTTTCCTAATGAGCAATTGGACTAAAGGATCAGGTTTAATTATAACTAGAGTCCCTTTCTGTTTGTACATCACTGCAGACCTAATTGTAGGCTGGCATCCCTGCTGCGGCCTGAGTGGTCATTAGCTTGCTGATAATGAACTATGCTTGTCAACATGGCCTCATTAACCATTGTTTTTTTTCCAGCAACATGGTTGTAAGGGTTTGAACTTGTGATTGAGGATGTGCTGGACTCATCATGCTGAGAGAAACTTGTCCAGTTACGTGGCTAGAACCAAAGAATTTTGGCTCAGACAAGTGATGCCATCCAAGGATAACTGGATCTATGCTGCAGCCTCAGGAATGTGATGTGTCAGGAAGAACCCTGACCTGAGAGTTAGAGAGTGACATTCCTATCCCTAGGATAGCCTATTGTAGCTGTGTAGCCCTGTGACTTTGGGCTAATTGTATCACTTTCTGTCCTCCAATTTTCTCACCTGAAAATAAGAAAGTTCTGCTCAATGATTGGTGAGATAACTTTTTGTCAATAAAAATAATTTTGCAAACATTTTTTTTCCTTTTTTTTAATCAGTGATTTTATCTTCTTAGGTTATACACTAGAGGGCAGTGGTACATTAATATTATAAACTATGAATGCACTTGGTACTGCACTCAGCTGAAAGTCACAGACATTTAAATTAGGAAGGGATCTTATCTATTTCTCATTCAAAATATAGGAAGCTGTTCTGTAGTGTCCGCAACAGGTATTCTTCATGACACTGTTGAACATTCCTAGTGTTGGGAATTTTGCTACTTCACAAGGCAGCTTTTTTTCTTGTTAGTTCTAGTTATTAGAAAGTTCTTTCTTCAATTAGTGAAAAACCTGCTTTCCTATAACTTTTATCTGCTGGTCTTGCAACATGGCAGAAAACTGTATCACCTTCTTGTAATGGCGTTTCAAATCTTTTAAGGGTCGCATTACTGAATAACTATTCTTACCATTTATTGGTAATTAGTAATTGTAAATTGTAATTTATTGAGTATCAACTATGTATCAGCATTGTACCAGGCATCTTAGTTCCATTATTTTATTTAATTCTCACAATAAGCTCTGAGGGAAGTTTCATCTTTATCTGTATTTTACAAAGGCTCAGATCAAAACCACATAACTGGTAAGCCATGTAGGTTGGATTTGAACCTAAGTCTGATGAAACCCCCCGTTGCTCACAAAACAACACCTCCTTTTTTAGAGGTGAAGACAAGACCCAGAGAAGGGAAGCCACCTGCCTGAGATCACACAGTAAATAGGAACAGAATAGGAACCAGATTCTAGATCTTTGGAGAACACATTCAGTTTTTCTTTGCCCTACAGCACAGTGCACTCAAGACCATTGTCATTTACTTCCTAAGTCCTCTTTTCTATATGTTAAATGTTCCTGTTTCCCCTCATTGTTATTCCAGTGGTTTCTTTGCTGTCCTGTCATGTCCTCTGAGCGTACTCTTAGTTTGCTGCATCCTTTTTTTTCTTTTCTTTCTTTCTTTTTTTCTTTTGAGACAGGGTCTCACTCTGTCACCCAAGATGGAGTGCAGTGGTGCGATTTTGGCTTATTGCAGCCTCGACCTCCCAGACTAAGGTGATTCTCCCACCTCAGCCTTTCAAGTAGCTGGGACCACAGGTGCACTCCACCACGCCTGACTAATTTTTGTTGTTGTTGTTGTTGTTTGAGACAGAGTGTCACTCTGTCACCAGGCTAGAGTGCAGTAGCACAATCTTGGCTCACTGCAATCTCTGTCTCCCGAGTTCAAGTGATTCTCCTGCCTCAGCCTCCCGAGTCGCTGGGACTACAGGCACGCCAGCACGCCCGGCTAATTTTCGTGTTTTTTGTAGAGATGGGGTTTTGCCGTGTTGTCTAGGCTAGTTTTGAACTCTTGAGCTCAAGCGATCCGCCCACCTCAGCCTCCCAAAGTGCTGGGATTACAGGCATGAGCCCATCCTTTCTAAATTATAAAACTCAGAATTCAAAACAGTGATCTGTTTGAACAGGAGAGAAATCACTGAGACTGTATTTCCTGTCATTTGGACTTAATTTTCTATTATCATTGTCTAAGGTTGCACTAATATTTTAATGTTGGCTTATTTCAAGTATAAGGTCAAAAATACCTCTTGTTCCTTTTAGTTTTACTTTAAATTTTTTTTTTTTTTTTTTTTTTTGAGACAGAGTCTTGCTCTGTCGCCCAGGCTGGAGTGCGGTGGCGCCATCTCGGCTCACTGCAAGCTCCGCCTCCCGGGTTCACGCCATTCTCCTGCCTCAGCCTCCCGTGTAGCTGGGACTACAGGCGCCCGCCACAGCGCCCGGCTAATGTTTTGTATTTTCAGTAGAGACGGGGTTTCACCGTGTTAGCCAGGATGGTCTCGATCTCCTGACCTCGTGATCCACCCGCCTTGGCCTCCCACAGTGCTGGGATTACAGGCTTGAGCCACCGCACCCGGCCTAGTTTTATTTTAATTTTTATGAAATATAGGAACAAGACAGAGTGATCCTGTTATGTTCCTCTTGATAGAAAAAAAATCCTCCCGATCTGATGAGTCTTTCTGAATTGATAATAACGTAGAATAAATTTCTGAGTTCTTAAGATATTCAAGGCATATGAACATGAAAATACTTGCATTTCTGGGATGATGATTGGATTCATTTTATATGTCAACATCCATTGTTGTTTTTGCTTTCCTATCAGAAATGCATGCTTGCTGTGTGTTGTGGACATTCATTGCTGTTTCCTTCCTGCCTATTATCTTTTGTCGTAGCATGACTTTGACATCTTTTTAAAAAAGGATATGTGCAGCCCAAGAGGAGCTGTTGATCAAAAGGGCCCTGTCCTTGTACAACTAGCCAAGAGTTGGGCAGGCAGACCAATGCTCTCTGCCCCAGGACTAGAAATCCTGATTCTAGTGGTACGGGATGGAAAATTAGCAGTGACTGATTCATCCTGGTAACACCAGTGCCCCTGAACAGCCTGATGACCTGACTTTTCAACATTTCCTTTGATCTGTGAGCCAATAACTTTTTAATATATATATGCATATATATGTATAATTTCAAAAGTTAGAATCAGTTTCTGATGATTGCAGCCAAAGCAATCCTCACTCATACATCTTTGGGATATATTTACTTTTTTTGAAATAGCCTTATCAGAAAGTTCTACCTTTTCATGACATGGCAGAATAGCTCATCTATCCAACAGAGTTTGTTGATCTAATATATCTATTATAGAAACTTTTGTAACAATTTTTGGGATGACAGTTTTAAAAATATGTTTTCCACATCTAACACAATAGATGTGTTCCGAAAAACTAGTGAGAAGTGAAATTTCATAAATTGACTTTACTAAGGGCAATTGCCAGTCAAAAAAAAAAAATCAATGTTGACATCCAATGTTGACTCATTTTGTATGCTAATCATCCATCTGTTTTATAAATTTAAAATTTGATGAATTTAGCTTTTTTTTCCAAGAAGGAAACATTCTCATGTTTTCAATTAAATGCTAATTCGTGTTTGAAACCTATTAATATATAATTTTTGTGGCGATATTATATCTTTAAGCAGTGTTTTCTGTATCATAGACATTAAATCATCATAGCAATGGGACCTTTTCAATTCTATTTTTCTTACTGTGTTCTTATCTGTACACTGGGCATCTCTTTCATGTGGGAAAATTCCAAATTCATTTATAGTTTTATTCTTGACTTTCTGAGCTTCAGATTCACATTCTCAACTTTTTGCAGGAAATATTTATTGGATTTTTCTAAAGGCACATACAGTTCCATGTGACATCCTCAAACCAAATTATTTATCTCAAAGTTCAGTATTGAGAATATGATTTGCTACATTCTAAATCACCTCTTTGATGGTCCTAGGTGGAATTTTCTCTCTGTTTTCAGTACAGAGAAGAAATGAGCTTTTCCTAAGTCACTGACTTGCTCTGCTCTCACGGACCCTGTGGCTCTTCCAGAGTTTTGATTATTAATACAAAGACTCTTCAAGTCGAAATCATGGCCTCTCTGGCCCACTTCTGGCTTCCACTTACTTTTCTATCCTTGTTTTTCTCTGGCTTCATTGTTTTCTTTCTTTTAAAAATTTTTATCTTGTTATTTTACCTTACTGTATAGTATGCATTTTTGGAAACTTCTGTAAATCTTTTTTTCCCCCCACTGGATAGTAAAAACTAAACACATGAATTGGTGCCTTTTTTCCACCTGTCTTTTTCTGTTGCTTAAAATTCATCTCTTTGTTAAAGGCATCTTTAAGCTGCCTACCTCTGAGGCTTAAAACTTGGAGTCATTTAAAGTGCTCTCTATCCTCCATTCTCTGTGTCTGGTTGTCCTGTCCTCAGAAGTTGTTCAGTTGTGCTTCCAGAATATCTTTTGCAAACTGGAGAAAAAATGGAAAGGTGGTCATCTGTTTGGAAAATTAGGGGACAGAAATTGAAGAGATGTAATGATCTCCATCCTTCAGATCACTGATCTTTTGGTAAAATCAGCTGCTTTCCCCCCAGTCTGTTCTATCTTTTACCTTCTTACTATGATTATTCTATCTGGATTAATTAATTCTTCATTACCAGTCATCTGGATGACTAAAATTATTACATAATTGATTTTTTTTTTGTCTTTAGATCAGTGGTTCTCAAACTGGAGTAGGCATCCACATTCCCTGAAGGACTTGTTAAAACACAGATTTCTGGGCCACACTTCCAGAGTTTCTGATTCAGGACATCTGGGGTGGGGCCCAAGGATGTGCATTCCTGGCATGTTCCTAGGTGCTGCTGCTGCCCTGGGGACCACACTTTGAGAACTACTGCTCTAGACTGTCCCCTTCTCTGTGCTACACACTGCTCCCAGGGTATAGTTCTTGGAGGAGTGCTACTTTTCTCAAAAGTTTTCATTGCCCCTGCATTGTTTGTTTTATTTATTTTCACATGTCAAATGTCCTGCCTTGTATTCAAGATCCTGAATGATCTAAATGCAACTTGTCACTTTCATTTCCTGGTATTTCTCCCTAGTCTTGTAATACTACTTCTCTTCCTTTCCTAATCTCTGCTTATTGATGATGCACTCATTCTCTTAGGTCTCTGCTCAAATCACATCTACTTCATGAAGCCTTGTCTGATATTGCCATTTGCCCACTGAAGGTCAGCCTTCTTTTATTCTCTTACAGTGTTTTCAGCATTATGCCTTTAATTATTAGTGTAGTTGTCTTCTCTCTTCTACTGAATTTAACAAACTCCAAAACAAGAAGCAGGGACCTCATGCCTTATACATGGAAGGTCTTTAATTAATTCACTTGAATAGCTACTGTATGGAGGTTTTGGGGTGGGGACATAGAAGATGAATGCTATTATAAAACAGTTGTAGAGTTTTCCTGAGATCAGTGGTAAAAATCATATCATTGCCCACTGTCAGTAATAAAAGTGAAATATTTCACGAAACATACAATAAGCAATCAAGACGTAAAGACTCCAAATTATCTCATCATACCATGAGATTTCAACTGAATAGGAATTTTTGTCTCTTGATTATTGCCAAAGTTTATTGATTAAATATTATGACCAGTTTATGGACCAAATTATATAGATAAAAGTCTGTCATAGGAGTATACCCTACACTTGCCAATTTGTACATAATAAAATGTTATCTTTATATGCAGAAAAGTGAATAACTATATTAAAATAGCCTGGCCACAAAACACTGTTTCTGGTGTATTAATAAGTGCTGTATGTATAAGGGGGTTTTCTATTATATCAAATACTTTTAGAAAGTTTTAGATTAAGCTATGTTAAATCTTATTGAAGACTCCTCAGAATCCATATGTGCTAATATGTTGTAGAAGGGGGCATATAATAGTTACCATTTTTTAAAAGTTCTTTTTTTTGTTCTAATTATTTTATATTACATGTTTTTTTTTTTTTTCTTTTTGAGTGATGAGGCCTTGCTATGTTTCCCAGACTGGTCTCAAACTCCTGGCCTCAAGTGATCCTCTCATCTTGGCTTCCCAAAGTGCTGGAATTACAGGTGTGAACCACTGCACCCAGCCTATTTTATTTTAATTTGCAGAAAAGCTCATCATGATAACTTCTTTTACATCACATTTTGGGAAGCTAGGTACAAAACTGTTTGTTTGGAAAATAGGCAATTGCCATTGCAACGATCTGAAACTAGTAGCACTGAGCCTTAGATGTGTACATGCCTTCACCCACGATGAAAATGAATCCCATGGTAACAACCCTGGAAGCAGTTAGTGTATTTCTTTTTTCTTTTCTCTTTCTTTCTTTTTTTTTTTTTTTTAATTGAGACGGAGTCTCGCTCTGTCACCCAGGCTGGAGTGCAGTGGCCTGATCTCGGCTCACTGCAAGCTCCGCCTCCCGGGTTTACGCCATTCTCCTCCCTCAGCCTCCCGAGTAGCTGGGACTATAGGCGCCCGCCACCTCGCCCAGCTAGTTTTTTGTATTTTTAGTAGAGATGGGGTTTCACCACGTTAGCCGGGATGGTCTCGATCTCCTGATCTCATGATCCGCCCGCCTCAGCCTCCCAAAGTGCTGGGATTGCAAGCATGAGCCACTGCGCCCGGCCAGTTAGTGGATTTCTTTTGTAATTTCTCTGGTTCTTCTAAGTCACTGGGCAAGAGTTTTGTTGAGGATGGGCCAGGGAGTTGCTGGACAAAAGACCCGGTTGGTTATTTCATTTGACTGCAATGAGCTCTTGCTGCCAGTTCAGGATTCTACTCAACCTCATTGTCTGAGCCGGATCCACATCCTTGACAGTGCTCCAGCAAGACGTCTCCTTTCACAAGTCTTTCTGGAAGATACTGTGTTCAGATGTGTTGATAGCAATTTAAAGCCAAGTGCTAAGATTACTACTATAAGAAGTTAAAGCAAGGATCTGGGAAACCAAGGATTGCCCTGCCATGCAGTTTGTTTGTGGGACCCGAGAGTATGTTGTTCCTGAAGTCATTCCCTGTGTCCCTTTGGGGGGTGGGGTGGTAGGAAGGTGGGTATGTGGATTGGTATTAATACAGTAATGCATGTCTTTAGCCATTTCCTACTGATTTTCTGGATTATCTACTCTGCACCTAGATTATCTGCCGTACACCTCATCTCCTTCTATCTCTTTTCTGACTGTCGAAGAGAAGAAAAATGCTTTTGCATACTTTGTGAATCTTTGATTAAGAGGGCAGCAACAAATTCTAATCTCTTTGATCTCTTTACCTTTAACCAGTCTTTTTGGCAGCATTTTCTGCATCTGGTAGCATCTTCTCCCTTTTAAATCTACAGGTTGAGTATCTCTTATCCCAAAGACATGGGACCAGAAGTATTTCAGATTTCTGTTTTTTTCAGAGTCTGCTTGGGGATGGAATCCGTGTCTAAATACAAAATGTTTCCTGTACACCTTATACACATAGCCTGACAGTAATTTTGTACAACATGTTAAATAATTTTGTGCATGAAACAAAGTTTTGACTGCATTTTGACTGCAACCTGTCACATGAGGTGAAGTGTGGAATTATCCCCTGTGGCATCAGTGTTGGTGTTCAAAAAGCTTCAGGTTTTGGAGCATTTTGGACTTTGGATTTTCCTCTTTCTTTCTTTCTTCCTTTCTTCCTTTCTCTCCTTCCTTCCTTCCTTCCTTCTTTCCTTCCTTCCTTCCTTCCTTCCTTCCTTCCTTCCTTCCTTCCTTCCTTGACTTTGGATTTTCCTCTTTCTTTCTTCCTTTCTCTTCTTCCTTCCTTCCTCCCTCCCTCCCTCCCTCCCTCCCTTCCTTCCTTCCTTCCTTCCTTCCTTCCTTCCTTCCTTCCTTCCTTCCTTCCTTCCTTCCTTCTTTCCTTCCTTCCTTCCTTCCTTCCTTCCTTCCTTCCTTCCTTCCTTGACTTTGGATTTTCCTCTTTCTTTCTTCCTTTCTTCCTTTCTCCCCTCCCTCCCTCCCTCCCTCCCTCCCTTCCTTCCTTCCTTCCTTCCTTCCTTCCTTCCTTCCTTCCTTCCTTCCTTCCTTCCTTCCTTCCTGTCTCACTCTGTCACCCAGGCTGGGGTGCAGTGGTACGATCTCAGCTCACTGCAACCTCCGCCTCCTGGGTTCAAGCCATTCTCCTGTCTTAGCCTCCTGAGTAGCTGGGATTACAGGTGTGCACCACCACACCTAGCTAATGTTTGTATTTTTAGTAGAGACTGGCTTCACCATGTTGGCCAGGCTGGTCTAGAACTCCTGACCTCAAGTGATCTACCCACTTCAGTCTTTCAAAGTGCTAGGGTTACAGGTGTGAGCCACCATACCTGGCCTGGATTCTGGATTTTCAAATTAGGGACACTCAACTTGTACCAACGTCTTCTTTGATGTTGATTTGCTTCCAGTTTGGATCTGGCATTTACTTTACCATTGTCTACTTTACCTGGATTTTGGATTTTCAAATTAGGGATACTCAACTTGTACCAACATCTTCTTTGATGTTGACTTGCTTCCAGTTTGGATCTGGAATTTACTTTATCATTGTCTTAAAATAAAATGTAGTGTGGTGAAATATTTTTGAGCTACTTGTTGTCTGAGTACCCAGGAATGATATTATATCTCTTTCCAGGAATATTGTCTCACAATTTTGCTAATTTATTATCCTATATCCCCTTACCATTGCTGTATTTGACTCAGATATTTTCTTTCTGAATCCTACAATCAATGTCCAGATGACCACTACGATGTATCTGTTTCCCTTCATCACGGGGCTGAGAAGCATTTAGGAAAGTCTTATAATTATTTCTTCTGACTTAGACATGACGTCCTCTTTCATCCATGTTCCAGCTGCTTTTTCTCTTGTTGGGGGCACACACACTCGTCTTACTGACTGATATGTGAAGCCGTAGGCATTAAATGTCCATAGTGAACACTTTCTTCCAGTTTGATGGAAAATGACCAGACATTCTTGAACTCTGCTTGTAAATCCATGTCCTAGCCATAGTCTGAGTTTTAAAATTGCTCAACCGGGGATTAAAAACTCCACCAGATTCTCATTTTCCTTTCAGATTTTTGTAAGGTTCAAATGATCTGGTAAATGTGAAGCTACCTGGAGATCTCATATGCTTTTCCCCAGTATTCTTGGTCTCACTTAGCCTTTATTCTTGGTCCTTACCTTTGGGTGCTTAACTTTGCAGCCTGACAAACTAACTTCAGAGTAGATCTGTCTCTTGCTCCGTTTCCTAACAATGATAAAATGGTGGATGGGTATCAAAATGATGGAAGATTTTTCTGTCCAAAACTGGAAACAACAGTGAACCTGTCAAAGTGTGGCTAACGTGTCGTTGTCTTCATGACATACACTTTCAGAGTTGACAGATTATTTTATACTTGACTAAATAGCATAATCTCTTAGTTTAGGGAGATTTGATTTCTTCAGGTCATTTCGTAAGAAAGAAAAGGTACAGTATTCATTCATAATTTTATTTACTAAAGTCAGCACTAACCTTAGCCTACTCCAAAAAATACTATTCAATTTGGAGTGAGAGGTAGAGAAACTCTCCCTCTGTCTATAGCTCTTCTAAGAACAACAAAACATGATGCTCCAGGAAAGCTACTTCTGCATCTTTCCTAAGAAAACCTCCTTCTTGCTCTAGTTTCTCCCAGATTATCCTCTGCTTCTCCTGAAGGAGAAGGTGATACCACCCAGGACGCTTCCTGAGTAAGATGTGTTCCTCAGAGGTTGAAAAAAAAAAAAGGCCCCAAATCCCCAAAACCAAAAAGTCAAGACAGCTCCTGTGGAGAAGCTTTTGGGAACTTGCTGGGGCAGGTGAGGTCGTCCAAAGCTTAAATCAGCAGAGAGGTGAGACACTCGCTCTCTAGAAACTCAGGTCATAGCCACCCCTCTGAGATATTCTTCCCTCCGCTGATGTCATGTGGTGTGGAAACCCTCTTCTCGTGGCTGCAAACAATCCCAAAGAAAGTCAGCCTCATCTGGGAAGGGGGTGCAGCGGGGGAGAATGGGGGAATGTCCCTGGCCAGGAGGCCGGAGGTGCCCCAGGAAGCTGTTTCCTCTGAATAGTTAAATGGCTGCCTCTCAACTTGCACAATGTCACATTGAATTTGAAACAGGGAACTTTTTATATTTTTCCCCTGATTGTGCTGGCACCTGGCAGATGCCTATTTACCACAGGCATCAATACACATAGTAATCAAAGGAAATCAGAGGCACAGATTAGCAACAGCTGCAAGTCATTAGTGACAGACACGGGAAAGCACAATTCTGCACCCAACTTTGAAATAACCAATATGAGTATTTCAGAGCACGAGGGTTACCGCAGGGCACTCGCTAACATGAGAGCAGCCAAACAATAGCTGGGCTTGTCTCTCCAGAGAACACACTTCTCAAAGGCAGCACCACACACTCCGTATTATAAACCAATCAATCACATGATATTGGTCCACTGAATGTTAGCCCTTTGCAGCGTCCATGTGCTGATCTGATCTTCTGACCAAAGGTTGTTGAACTGAAAAGTAACCTCTGGCCAGTGGAAAACTTTGTTATCGCCTGTCATAATTTTAGTGGTGGGAGTTTGAGTGTATTTCTGATGACTTAATTATATGATTGACCTAGTTGGAAAGGGGCATATAGAGGGGAAAACAAGACATTCCCCTTTCGCATTTAATCTCATTTTCCCCCACATTTCTATTTAAAAATCAGCTATGATTGATAGCCGTTCTCTTGATAGTTACATATTTTCATTGGCAACACTAACCTTAGCCTACTCCAAAAAATACTATTCAATTTTTAGCTTTTCCCTAATCAATTCATTCAGTGCCTCAGTGGAATACAAGTTGGTCATTTAAAAATTTCTAGCTGTTGCCCGATATGTCCCAAAACAAATTTAGCCAGCATGGGTTTCTATTTTAGACCATCTCTGGAAATGCAGATTTACTGTACAACTGGGTAATGGCTTAGAGATAAACAGACACAGTGAGCTGCTGTCTGATTAGCAGGACTGGGCGAAATTTAGCATTATATATATACTGCAATAATTGGACCATTGCACCATAGGGTGTAAAATAAATTGTTCTCAGTGCCACACATGGGCTCTTCTTCTTTTACTTGATATTAAGGTTGGATGATTTCATTCTGTTTTAGAAATTTCTCCTTTTCCCTGCTCCCCCTACTCAAAAATTATCTTCTGAAGGTTTTTCTAAAAATTCTTTTAAGTAAGTTGTTTTGGAGATTAGGATAAGAAGGGGGAAAATGCTGCCTTTTATCTGGTGCAAAGCCAGCCATTAAATATCAGCTCTTTAACAACAAGCGAAGAGCTATTATTTTAGAAGAAAGCTGCCAGAGAACATGGATCCCATAGGGCATCTGCCACATCATAGGCATTCAGATGCATGTTGTAATAGTCATATATGCTGTTTCTTTCCACTTTGAGAGTCAACAGATTATTTTATACTTGACTAAATACCATAATCTCTTAGTTTAGGGAGACTTGATTTCTTCAGGTCATTTTGTAAGAAAGAAAAGGCAGGGTATTCATTCATAATTTTATTTACCAAAGTCAGCACATATTTTTGGAATGTCTGCTATGTCTCAGGGAATGTTTTAGGCACTGTGCATACAGTAGCAATTTTTTTTTTTTTTTTTTTTTGAGACAGTATCTTGCTTTGTTGCCCAGGCTGGAGTGCAGTGGCTTAACCTTGGCTCACTGCAACATCTGCCTCCCAGGTTCAAGCGATTCTTGTGCCTCAGCCTCCTGAGTAGCTGGGACTATAGGTGCATGCCACCATGCTTGGCTAATTTTTTGTGTTTTTGTAGTAGAAATGGGGTCTCACCATGTTGGCCAGGCTGGTCTGTAACTCTTGACCTCAAGTGATCCACCCACCTTGGCCTCCCAAAGTGCTATAGCAGCAAAATTAATGAATAACGTGGTTATAATGTGCTCAACTGATGGTGAGGATATAGGCAACCTGTATCCTCATGTGAGGTGATAGTTTGACTACAATTGTTCATTGCTTAAATCTTCTTTCCCTCCCTCCCTCTCTCCGTTTCTCCCTCCCTTCCCTCCCTCCCTTTCTTTGCCTTGTCTCTCTCCTTCCTCCCCTTTTTTTTTTTTTCTCCCCCTCCTAGTCTTTCTTCTCCTTTATTGGTACTTTGTGATTTAGACCTCAGAGGGACAAGGACAACCATCGTTGGTTACACAGGATTATTTAATTAAATAAAATATACAGTTTTGAGAATCTATATAGTTAGGCTAAAGCTTCTGTAACAGATAAAGCCCTAGATTTTGGTGACAACACAGTAGAAGTCTATTCCTTGCTCATATGAGGAAGGAATAATTAGGGTGTCTAATGAGGGTGTCTTCTGCTGAAGGAGGCTTTTGTCCATGCAGTAACTCAAGGTCTTCGCCTCCTTCCACGTTGTGGCCTTTCCAGGACTTGGAATCCTCTACTTCCCATTGGTGCAAAGGGAAACAGAGTGTGGAAAAGGCACAGCCATTCTTAACCAACTTGGCCTGAAAGAGGCAAGCATCACTTCTGTTCTTACTCTGTGGGAGAGCTGCCTAGATGGCCCTACCTAGATGATAGGGGGTTTGGGAAATTCTTAGTCTTGTGTTGAACAGACACTTTAAGGTGATGATTTTATGCCATGGAAGCAGAGGACAGGTTTGAATGGACACAGTTATGAGTCAGACACCCTGCTAATTTCAGGAGAAAAAAATAGTGGGCAAATCATCGTCCCTGAGGGGCTTGAGAACCACATAGGTACTCAACTAACCAAACATGATATTCAAGTACCAAATTAAGCCATATGTAAGCACAGACGTAGGAGCAAATAATTCACTCAGAAATGAACTCAGAGCAGAAGCTGTTGAAGGAAAGTAGAGAGGAGGAAGGAGAGAGTGTCCAACCTGAACAAAGGCATGAAGCTCAGAAGATGTCTAATATGTCCCGAGACTGGTGAGCTTCTTGATGTGTCAGATGACCAAAAGTTTGGGGATAGATGGGACTACAATAGAGAAGGCCTTGTGGGCTATGCCTTGTGCAGCAAGAACTAGAACTGAAATGATAATGTGTATTGTGAGTTGAGGCTGCAAACACAGGTCTTCTGACCCCCCTCCTTTCTTTGGATATTTCATTCCGTATGTGGAAGGATACTGATTTGTAAAACTCGAAAAGTCATATGTGACTTTTTATGCTTAAAGGTGTTTGGTCTCTCACTGTATGTTCTCACTTATGAGTAGGAGCTGAAAAATGACAACATATGGACACAGGGAGGGGAACAACACACACTGGGGCCTATTCAGAGGGTAACGGAGGGAAGGGAGAGCATCAGGAAAAATAGCTAATGCATGCTGGGTTTAATACCTAGGTGATGGGTAGCTAGGTGCAGCAAACCACCATGGCACGCGTTTACCTATGTAACAAACCTTCACATCCCACCCTTGTATCCAGGAACTTAAAAAAAAGGTATTTGGTTTCTAAGAACAAAAATATATTCCTGGCAGCCATGTTATTTACTGGGTAAGAATGTGTCATCTTATAAAAGAGGCACATTAAAATGTATTAATTCCCTCATCTGATTTCAAGGTTAATATTTCATCACATATTTAAGTTTCCTTTCCTTTCCTCCCAATACTTGTAGTAGTGAGTGTGCTTTCTTATGTCAGAGAGAATTTGAAGTTCCAGGTACCAAAAGAGGCTGAGGTTGTCTCAATTGTTGGCAGATGGAGATCACCTTGCACCATTCTGAGTAAGCCTGGCCTGGGAGATGGACCAAAAACTGTGTCATTAGAGGATGAAGGTGGGTGACCAGTGGCAGGACATACACATTGCCTTCCCCCAAAGTTTTAATAACCACAATTAGGGGCCTGGGAGAAGTTACAACATGTCGATGTTCCTGTATCCATGACTTATGCTGGTCTATAGCATCATTAATTTTGTAATAAATATTTGCTTTCCTTTTTCTCTAGGTGGTCTCAAGCTAGTTAGCCAGTATGATCACTCTTTCCTATACTAATTTATTTTATTTTATTTTTGGAGACAGAGTCTTGCTCTGTCACCCAGGCTGGAGTGCAGTAGTGCGATTGTAGCTCACTGCAGCTTTGCCCTTCTGGGCTCAAACAATCCTCCTGCCTCAGCCTCCCGAGTAGCTGGGACTGTGGGCATGTGCCTTCATGCCCAGCTAAATTTGAATTCCTGGCCTCAAGTGATCTTCCTACCTTGAACTCCCAAAGTATTGGGATTATAGGCATGAGCCACCACACTGGCCTATAGTCACTTTTATATAAAGAGAGAGCAGCATAGTGAAGTAAATTTATATGCTTTATTTATTAACCTAAGAAATATTTAATGAACGTCTATTAAAAATTGAGACTCTATCTGGGCCTTGGGGTGGAGACGAGAGAGAGAGAAATATGAGTAAACTGAGGTTTTTGCCTACATCTGGTAGAGAAGAATACAGCTGTATATAAATCATTCCTAATACCACAAAGAGTATGAATATTTCATAAGAAGGAGTGAATAGAAGGGAAAAATGGTTGCTGGAGCAAATCAGGAAAGGCTTAATGGAGTAGGTGCCCTGGGAACTGGGTCTGAACTTCTGGTGGAAGGATGTTAATCTAGAAAGAGAGGCTGGAACTGGAGCATGGAGATGCATACGTACAGGAGGGAGTGTTTGTGGGTCAGGAGTCAGGGCTGCATTACATGGGGCAGGAGGAGGAGGGAGAAGAGGCAAGGGCTGTCCGCAATGTTGACATTGGGATCAGACTGTGTAGGGTCTTGAACACATGGTTAGGAAGCTTGGATCTAAAATGGGAAAGGTCTCCCTCCAAGCTTTCAAGCAGAGAAGGCATTACCCAGATTTTATTGGCAAGGGTTCTGAACCTCAGAGAAGTTACCGGAGGTAGGTCCAAGGTTACCTGGCCAGTTACAGCATGAGGAAGAAATGGTTCAGAAGAAGTGGCTCATTATGAAATGAATGGAGTTTATGACACTGGTCATAGAGAAGGTTTGAGGACAAAGGCCAGAGGACATGAGCCCTTGGCTTTGTACAAGGACAGCACATTTTTCCCAGTGTAAGTCAGCCAAGTGTGAACACATTTAGGGCTCTTTGAAAAAAGAGATGCCCCCACCCCCTCCAGACCCCCAACACAAAGCTTTGGCTTCTGGTCTTTGTTTGTTGTGTTTTTCTTCTGTAAATGCAGGTCCAATTATCCTTATTACTTTGAGCATCAGAGAGAGTTATATGGGTTAGAAGGACTGCTTGTAAAATATAAACACAAGTGATGACTATCAGAAAAAACCTTTTGAGAGAATGAAGAGGCAAAATTTACTATAGCTTCAAATGGATAAGTGCTGTCCAACTGGCATTTTATTTTTTTACGCTTGAAAAATATAGAATAGGAAATGCTGGAAGATTTCCTTTTTAGAACTTGGTAAAAATTATAGCAGATGAACACTAGGCAAAATCAAGGGGGGATTTTGCTCACATATGAAAGTTTCTAAGAAATCTAGTTGAGTCTGGTTTCAGTATTTGCTGAAGTTTGTGGCTGTGTCAACAAAGATGGGTTAAAGTAAGCATATTTTAGATCCTAAACAGAGCAGCCTCATAGTCTGGAATAGAGAGTAGCTTTAAAATGCTTTAAAATGGGTTTCCTTTTCTTTCCTTCCAGCTGTGCCTAGAGCTAGGGGGAGATAAACTGGCATGTTCTTTGTTACATAGCAACATCTATGTCGCTGTCTCCACTACACCAGGCTAGGGAGGTGCATAAGAGCACTAAGTCCTTTCAATCAGTTGTAGTGGACTTGAGGAAAACAGATTGGGAGAAGCTGTGTAACTGTTCAGTATGGCACTTTAATACCTGAAACATTTTAGCCAAATTTTCCAAAACAGAACTGACAGTCTCATTGGTAAAAGTGGACCAATAAAATGGAGCAGTAATTAAAGTACCCTCACTGACATTTGCCCCTGAATCTTTTGGTCTAACTTGGCTACTGCTATTTTTCTAATACTCTGAATATTTGAATAGCGTGGGGAAGGGCATTAATAGCCATGAACTTCTTCATGTTACTTTTGTGCCTTCTTGATTTTGCTTATCACTCTCTACCCTGATAAGAATGGTCTTTATGTTATGTATTTGATTAGTCTTCTGAGTACCTAGGACCACGTGACCCTTTGATAATCCAATATACCTTTGTTGTATATCTATTTTCTTCCTGATGCAAATTACATTTTCTAATGACTAGAGAAGAATTTTGATCTTCTCTTGATAAAGTGCTTTGCATTTTTTGTGCTTAACAATTATTGTAATATAAATTATTTATGAGCTCAAATCTAAGACTGAAGTTTTCTTGAAATGTTTTATGTTTGTTGTCTTCTTCATCATTATGGTTTGAATTAGAGGAATTTCGTAAAAAATATTTCAGGTTCCATAAGAACAAAGCCTATGCTTTCAAAGCAAAGGATTTTCAAATAGTCTTAGTAGTAGGAAAACTTATTAACATTAACATAAAAGTTAATTTTACAGAGAGAATTCTGGGAAGACAATGGTGTAGGAAGGACCAGGAATCTTTCTTCATCTATACAACAACCGCCCTGGCAGAATCTGTCTGATGTAACTATTTTGGAACTCTGGAGTCTTTGAAAGGCTTGCAACTTCCAAGAGAAGGCATGGATAGTAAATTGTGGTTAATTTCAGCCAATTTTATCTCTTAGCACAGTCGCAGCTACCCATCCTGCACACCCAGCCCCATGGCAGGCAGCCATACACTAGTTCCTGAAGGGGCTTGTACACCACTTGTAGGAGCCAGGGATGGCAAAGAGGACACTGTCCTCTAAAAATCAGGAATTTGTGCTCTGATTTCTGATTGCTGCTTCTGATCATATAGGTGCAGACTAAGAGACAACAGCCATTGTTGTTACACCTTCCCGCATTGTTGCAAGCCTCTCCCTTGCTAGCTGAAATGAGTTTAGAGCCCTTTCTTTCCTTTTCATTTTTTTTCTTTTCCCCGTTTGGAGCCAGACATTAAAGAATAAGACATTTAAAAGTAACTATGTATACAGGAGAAGTCTAGAAAGTGACCATGCATACTCCGGGGAAGGTACAGGCTCAGAAATGATCAGAGACCTGAGAAAACTTTAAATTTACACCTCAGGCTGATCCTTGGCACAGAGACAGCCTACAACAATAGAGACAAAACCAAAAATAACAACAGCCATCAAACCCTGGGGAAGAGGGATAATCTGATTTCCAGAGGTACCACATTATTAGATTCAAATGTCCAGTTTTCAGCAAAAAAGTCACAAGGCATGTAAAGAAATAGGAACATACTTTTCATTCAAAGAAAAAAAAGTAAACCAATGAAAGCTGTCCCTGAACTAGACCTAGTGGTGGATCTACTAGACAAAAATTTTAAAATAACTATCTTAAAGATGCTCAAAAAGCTAAAGGAAGACATGGAGAAAGTAAAACGGCAACAACAGCAACAACAACAAAAACAACGCCTGAACAAAATGAAAATATAAATAGAGAATATAAAAAGAAACCAACAAGAAATTCTGGAGCTGAAAAAAACAGCTGAAATAAAAAATTCACTAGAGGGATTCAAAGGCAGATTTGAACAGGCAGAAGAAAGAATCAGCAAAATTGAAGAAAAGACAAATGAAATGATTGTGTCTCAGAAAAGGAAAGATTAAAGAAGCATGAGCAGAGCACAGGAACTGTGAGACACCTGTAAGTGGACCAGCATACACATGAAAGTCTCAGAAGGAGAAGAGAGAGAAAAAGGGGAAGAGAGAAGAGCTGAAGAAATAATGGACAAAAACTTCCCAAATTTGATGAAAGCTATGAACATAAACATCCAAGAAGCTCAACAAACTTCAAAATAGGGTGAATTCAGAGAGACCCTCATTGAGACACATCTTTTAAAAAATGTTTCATTTTGGCCAGCGCAGTGGCTCACGCTGGTAATCCCAGCACTTTGGGAGGCTGAGGTGGGCAGATCATGAGGTCAGGAAATCAGGACCATCCTGGCTAATACGGTGAAATCCAGTCTCTACTAAAAATAAAAAAAAATTAGCTGGGAGTGGTGGTGGACACCTGTAATCCCAGCTACTTGGGAGGCTGAGGCATGGGAATTGCTTGAACCTGGGAGGTGGAGGTTGCAGTGAGCTGAGATTGTGCCACTGCACCACTGCACTTCAGCCTGGGTGACAGAGTGAGATGCTATCTCAAAAAAGATCTTTTATTTTAAGTTTGGGGGTACATGTAAAGCTTTGTTACATAGTTAAACACATCTCTTGGGGGTTTGTACAGATGATTTCATCACTCAGGAATCAAGACCAGTACTCAATAGTTATCTTTTCTGTTCCTTTCACTCTTCCCACACTCAAGTAGACCCCAGTGTCTGTTGTTTCCTTCCTTGCGTTCGTAAGTTCTTACCATTTAGCTCCTACTTGTAAGTGAGAACATGCTGTATTTAGTTTTCTGTTCCTGTGTTAGTTTGCTAAGGATAACATCCTCCAGCTTTATCCAAGTTCTCACAAAGTACATGATCTCATTCTTTTTTTTATGACTCCATAGTATTCCTCGGTGTATATGCACCACACTTTCTTTATCCATTCTGTCATTGATGGGCATTTAGGTTGATTTCATGTCTTTGCTATTGTGAATAGTGCTACAGTGAACAT
This sequence comes from Chlorocebus sabaeus, assembly GCF_047675955.1. Lineage (NCBI taxonomy): Eukaryota > Metazoa > Chordata > Mammalia > Primates > Cercopithecidae > Chlorocebus > Chlorocebus sabaeus. Next base: position 18,553,184 of record NC_132920.1, read on the forward strand.
TCACGTGCATGTGTCTTTATGGTAGGATGATTTATATATATTCCTCTGGGTACATACCTAGTAATGGGATTGCTGGGTTGAATGGTAGTTCTGCTTTTAGCTCTCTGAGGCATTGCCTTACTGCTTTCCACAATGATTGAATTAATTTACACCTCCATCAACAGTGTGTAAGTGTTCCCTTTTTTCTGCAACCTCACCAGCATCTGTTACTTTTTGACCTTTTAATAATAGCCATTCTGACTGGTGTGAGATGGTATCTCGTTGTGGTTTTGATTTGCATTTCTCTAATGATCAGTGAGTGATATTAAACCTTCTAAAGTATGCTTGTTGGCTCCATGCATGTCTTCTTTTGAGAAGTGTCTATTCATGTTCTTTGTCCACTTTTTAATGGGGTTGCTTGTTTTTTTTCTTGTAAATTTGTTTAAGTTCCTTATAGGTGCTAGATATTAGACCTTTGTCAGATGCATAGGAATAGGCAAAGATTTCACGACAAAGACACCAAAAGCAATTGCAACAAAAGCAAAAATTGACAAGTGGGATCTAATTAAACTTAAGAGCTTCTGCACAGCAAAAACAAACAAAAAAAATTTCTATCAACAGAGTAAACAGACAACCTACAGAATGGGAGAAAATATTTGCAAACTATGCATCTGAGACAAATTTTAACTAAACTTTTGAAAGACAAAGAAAAAAGGAGTCTTGAAAGCAGCAAGGGAAGTGACTCATCACAAGCAAGGGAACAATAACAAGATTATCAGCATATTCTTCATCAGAAACTTTAAAGGCCAAGGCTGATGTATTCAAAGTGCAAAAAGAAAAAACAAGAATAATTTATCCAGCAATATTGTCCTACAAAAATGAAAGAGAAATTAAGACATTTCCAGATAAACAAAAGTTGAGGGAGTTCATTACTGCTAGAACTGCCCTGCAAGAAATGCTAAACAGAGTCCTGCAGGTTGAGATGAAAGGACATTAGACAGTAACTTGAAGCCATATGAAGAAATAAAAGTCTCAGTAAAGGTAAAGAGGGGCAATTATAAAAGCTGGTGTTACTGTAACAATGGTTTGTAACTCTGCTTTTTGTTTCCTCCATGATGTAAGAGACTGATACATTTTTAAAAGCAATTATTAGTCTAAAAGCTAGTAGTGTTATAATTTTGGTTTGTAATTCAACATTTTGTTTCTCTATAATTTAAGAAGTTAATGCATTAAAATTATTAGTTTGTTTTTGACACACAATGTATAATTATATAATTATGTGACATGAAAAATTGAAAGGAGAGTGGACAGAGATGTAAAGGAGCCCCGTTTTTATGTTATTGAAGTTAAGTTGGTATGAATCCCAATTAGAATATATAACTTCAGGGTATTAAATGCAATCCCTATGGTGACTACCAAGAAAATAGAACATATGCATAAAGGAAATGTAAAAGGAAACTATACAAAATTTCACTATAAAAAATCAACTAAACACAAAAGATAATAATGCAGGAAATGAAGGTAAAAAAACCTATAAGGTATGTAGAAAACAAACAGCAAAATGACACAGGGAAGTGCCCCCTTATCCATCCACCTTAAGAAGGAAGGAAATTTTGACCTATGCTACAACAGGAATTAACCTTTAGGACACTATGCTAAGTGAAATTTTCCAGTCACATAAAGACAAATACTGTATGATTTTGTTAATATGAGGAACGTAGAGTAGTCAGAATCACAGAAACTGAAAGTAGAATGGTGGGGGCCTGAAAGTAAAATGCTGCTGCAGGGGACAAATGGGGAGTTAATGCTTAAAGGGTTTAGAGTTTCAGTTTCGCAAGATAAAAAGAGATCTGAAGATGGATAGTGGTGATGGTTGTACAACAATATGAACATACTTAATACCACTGAACTGTACTCTTAAAATGGTTAAGACCATAAATTTGATATATGTATTTTACCACAATACAAAAAATTGGAAAAAAGCTAATGTATTAACGTATTGTTTAGGGTCTAACATTTTCCAAGTGCTTCTCTATCTCTGCCCTATGTGAGGGCAGGAACCTTGCTTAATGTATCTTAGAGATGTGTCCACAGTGCCTGCACAGGGCCAGGTGTTGTGACAGACAATTAAAAACAATTGTTAAATATTGCTGAATGAGTATTTTCTTATTTAAGTATTACAACTGCCTTATGGGACCATATAGAACATAACTAGTTCTATGTTCTGTAAAGTCACCGGGAATACTGAATTAGTGAATAGTGAATACCAAACCCTTGCTCTTAGGGCAAATACAGGGTGAGGTTTCTTTGAGCCTCTGGTCACAACATTTTCATCAATTAATAACCTTGTGCATTTCTGTTTAAAGATGCCTTATTTAATATATATTGTTGATTCATGGACATCAAGCTCGCAGCCAACAGCACTATGACTCATGCCTGAATGAAGCTTATCTAACACAGGCGTTTTCTCTGTAGGGCACATCACAGCCTTCTTGTGCTTACAGACAGTAGACAGCACTTCAGTGCTATGGTTGGGGGTCATTTTAAATAGCAAAATCACCAAGAAAAAGCACAGAAATGTGAAAAAGGTGGCACTAAATAGACCACAAAAAGTATACCTCTTTTCAGTATCAGGGCTAAAGGCAGAAAGCACAGTGTCACCTTGTTCTCCCTCAGCTGAGCACATTCATGTCAGATGACTTTGATTTTTTGCCTCTCTGCATATCTGTGAATGACCATGAAAGCGTGGTGAGTATTGATTTTTTTGGGGGGAGGGCGTTTATAAATAAATATTAGGGAGCAAGGGAACATGCAGATACAGAATTTGAGAGTGATGATTTCCTGCATTAATAGGTCCTTTTTGCGTGCTTAGAAAATCCAGAAAGAAAAGTTTTTCAAGTTCAAAAAGATTTGTCTGAGGTCATACGAGTAGAACTGAAACCTAAGCCTTCTGATTCTGGGTCAACATCCATGCCAGTATCCAATGTTGCTTTCTTAAGAAGTGGAGGAGGGCTTATGGTCAAACTCAGGAGCACACAGATAGCACCTATTTTTGAGCAGTAGGTAGTATCTGTGCTTAAAGTTATCAAGTTCTATAATTTGAAATTGCATTGACATTCCTACAAATTATCTCTCTTGTAACTTATGTTACTCATTTATAATAAAAACATTTATAAATAGTCACTGAATCCTACCATGACTGTAAAAGGAAAAGTAATTGGGGCTTATTCTTCTCAGATGTGCATTGCACCAGTGCAATGGGAACGTCATGACTCACTGCCCTGTTTGTGGGGGACTGCCAGCCAGTGCTTGTTATATACAAGGTTCCAGTTCTAGGAGGAGGCTGAAGAAAGAAGATAAAGAGGAGATGGGCAACTGCCTTCAAAAGTATCTTGGGGTTATTCTGTGTTGTTTTGGTGCTTTCATCTTCTATAGAGGCCAGCTAAGTCAGGGTGCTCAGCTCTAAGTACAAAACCCAAATTGGTTAGATTAAGTCTTTAATTTCTTTTTCCATTTTTTCTAGCTTTATTGAGGTATGATTAATAAATAAGAGTTTTATATATTTATGGTGTACAACTGATGTTTTGATACATGCATATATTGTGAAATGATTATTGTGATCAAGCTCATTAACATATCCATCAACTCACATAGTTACCCTTTTTGGTGTGTATGCGGTGAGAACATTTAAGATCTACTTTCTTAGAAAATTACAAGTATACCGTACAGTCTTATTAATGATAGTCATTGTGGATGATTTAGTTTGCCATCCCAAGATGGCAAAACACAGCTGTGTATTCTAATGTTGGGAATGAGAAGGTAATAACTATTCCTTTTGAAATATTAATTGGATGATACTCCACATATTTTCCAAAGACACTTTCCAAATTGTATTCTGTAGGACATTAGTATTCCATGAGATCTTAAAAGATACACTGTAAAAAAAAAAAAAGTGTTTAAGGTGAAGAGAGTTTGGTAAACATTGGGTTAAATGAAGTTAAGCAGTTTTCTTTAATGCAGGTTTCTTGGAACCACTAATAAGCCTGTATGTGTGTTCACTCCGTCAGAGCAGGTAACTGTGGGACACCCAGAAATGTCTCTTGTTCTGCAGATCATGGTTTGGAAAATGCTGTTGTGCAGTATTGTGTACAAAATTCCAGGGAAAGTGAGAGAAGACAGAGTTAAAGTTTTCATTCTGCTGAGATGGAAAAGTCCGGTGAGATTGAGTTATGTTCTCTACCTTACACTACTGGAGAATCCTAGCAGGTGAAACTACACCTGCAGCAGCAGTTCTCTTTGTGGAGAGACAATGTCGGTCTGCCCCATGCAGTGTATAGTGGGTAAATCTAGTGAATTTCTTTCCTGAACCTAGGGGGTACTGTGGAGGCTGCAGGAAAGATTTCCTCTACAACCAAGAGTCAAGCAAGGACTCTTGGGAGTGTGGGACTTGTAGTGGTTTGAATGGTGGTCTCCCTTAACCCCAAATTATATGTCTAACTAGAACCTGTGAATGCAACCTTATTTGGAAACAGGGTCTTTGCAGATGTGTTTAAGTAAAGGATCTGAGATGAGACCATCTTGAACTTCTTGAAACCAAGAAGAGGAAAACAGTGTTCTACATGCAAATTTTCTAACATAAGAAAGAGGTTATCTAGATGGACACTAAATCCAAGGATAGGCATCTTTATAAAAGAACAGGCAAAGGGGGATTTGAGATAGAGAGAAGAGGGTGTGAAGATAGAGGCAGAGATTGAAATTATGTGGCTACAAACCAAGGAGCTCCTGGAGCCACCAGAGGGTGGAAAAAGCAAGGAATGGATTCTCCTCTAGAGGCTTTAGAGGGAGCACAGTCCTGGTACTGTGGGAGAATTGAAGGAAAGGTGTACATGGACTGTCTGGAGAGCAAGGCCACCACGGTGGGAAGGATGCTCTACTGCATGGTAAAGGGTTAGAATAGGCCACTTCTGGGAGAGTACTCCAGCAAGGAAATAAAATAAATTTCCCTTGCCTTGTAGAAATCAGTTGGGAGTCTTTGGAATGGGTGCAGAGTGAAGGCAGCACGAAGCAAGTGTGATCTCTGACTGCTGCTGACTCCCACATCTTTCACGACAGTGGAGCACTCTTGGGACACTGCAGTATGAGTTTCAGGAAAATGCACCGTAGTGAAAAGACATTCCACATATTCAGCCATTGCAAATGAAGCAGAAAAAAGTTGCTAACCCCCCCCTCCAAAAAAAAAAAAAAAAAAAAAAAAAAAAGGTGTTACTGTTTCTACCTTCTAGGAGAATGGCATAATGTATTATTTCCAAGGTAATGATTCTATTGCTTTGAAATAGCCCTGATGGGACTTTTGATTGAGAAAAACAAAACTTTCCTGGGCATACTGAGGACAAGTCAGGATGAGACAGAGCTCATGTTTTACTGCTCTGCATAATAAAGTAAGATAGATAGAGGGGGCTAAGGTCTGTGAATGGAAAGGGAAGGGGGGGGTGTGAGGAGGATGGAGTAAGAGTGACAGGTCCTAAGAACATGGAGGGAGGCTGTGTGTGACTGATGGAGAAATATGGTCCTGGGAGATTTCTTGTAGTCAAGAATGGTCCATACAATACCTTTAGTTGGCATTGGAAGGAAGTTGTTTCCTGCTCTGTGCTATAAGTACTGTCTGTTACTCTCAAGATGTCAGCAAAATTCTATACACAGCAATCTTGTGTTAGAGATGCTTTAGGAGTTGCAGAAAAACCATGCTATCAAGTGGTGGGGAACTGGGAGGCAAGAGGATGTCTGTCACAGAAACTGGCGATAGAGGGGCTGGCAATGGCAGAGATGCAGGGTGGAGTGGACTGATTCAGGGGAGGCAGAGGCAGACCTGAGGGAGGTGCTAGGCTTCCTGCTATGTGTGACCTGGGAGCTTTATCTAGATATTAAAAAGAAGTTTCGGCCAGGCACAGTGGCTCACGCCTATAATCCCAGCACTTTGGAAGGCTGAGGAGGGCAGGTCATGAGGTCAGGAGTTCGAGACCAGCCTGACCAACATGGTGAAACCTCGTTTCTACTAAAAATACAAAAATTAGCCCGGCGTGTAGTCCCAGCTACTCAGGAGGCTGAGGCAGGAGAATCACATGAACCCAGGAGGCAGAGATTGCAGTGAACTGAGATTGTGCCACTGCACTCCAGGCTGGGTGACAGCGAGACTCCATCTGAAAACAAACAAAAATCCCAGAGGGTTCATCACAGAAAAATGGGGGTCATTCAGATTGACGGTGTCTGGGCTTCTGAGTAAAGTCAGACGTGCTCAGGATTGGGGCGTGGGTGGGTAGGATTTGGGTGTGCTTAATTGAGGCAGATTTGTGAGCTTATTATACAAACCAGAGTTCATTGCTATATTATTTGAACTTAATATAACTCTTTGGTAAAGCACCTGCCCTATATTTAGAATATTCTCATGAGGCTGTGTGTGTCTATGTTTGGAGGGTGGATATTAAGGATGGGGAAAGTGGAAGGAAACTATGCCAATTAATAAATGCCATGAAACCAATGCCTTGTGGAAAACTATGCAAGAAGACTGTTCCTGGTGGTGCAGAAATATGATCTCACTTGAACAAGGAACAGATAAATGGAAAGGCAGAGTAACAAAGGTATTGGTTCAGTGGGAACCACTGACCATGACTGCAGAAGGAAAAGAAAGTTTTAGGCCAGGCACGGTGGCTCACACCTGTAATCCCAGCACTCTGGGAGGCCAAGGTGGGCAGATCACGAGGTCAGGAGATCGAGACCATCCTGGCTAACACGGTGAAACCCGTCTCTACTAAAAATGCAAAAAATTAGCTGGGCGTGGTGGCGGGTGCCTGTAGTCCCAGCTACTCGGGAGACTGAGGCAGGAGAATGGCGTGAACCTGGGAGGCGGAGCTTGCAGTGAGCCGAGATCGCGCCACTGCACTCTAGCCTGGGCGACAGAGTGAGACTCCATCTCAAAAAAAAAAAAAAAAGTTTTAACCTAGGAATATCCCATTCAATATTGTATCTGAAGTCATTTTGAGAAGAAGAGAGTGATTGGTTTGAATCTACTAGGTAAAAACTAATCGAAGTAATAATTGATGTTATGTGTGTTCAGTCTGCCATATTGCCATACTTACTATTCTTAGATATAAAGGTTTTAAATATCCAATAATAGGTAAGGGTGAAATATCATCCAAGACTGAGATTCCGTTTCACCCAAGGCTGTCAAATTTGTGGGAGCATAAGTTAACACGAAATTAAATATTGTTGTTTTAGCGATTATAATGATATGCTAAACAAGGGCTACTTTGGGGAAAAAAAAAAGCCTGCTTGTATATAGAGTACTTTATTATGTCTTCCCACATGATTAGGTTGATGTCTGGGTTTCCGATTCTTTCTGAGGCCCGAGATACGATTAGATCACTCATTCCCAACTGGTCATTTCTCTCTGTGGATGGGAGAATCAGTGCTAATTGATACTTTTTATATTTAATTACACTTAATTACTTCTGTCTGGCTGCCCTGAAACCAAGAAGAGGAAAACAGTGTTCTACATGCAAATCTTCTAACGTAAACATTTCTTAACCTTATTTGCTTCAAGATTGGTCCAAATATAGAATCTTTAAGATAAAAGCTGTTTAAAGTGGTTACTTATCTGTATTTTGGTCCTGTCTCTGGAGCCTGTCTTTCTGGAAACCATTTGTGAGATTTCTGTGATAGGGAATTTGCTCATTTTCTACCTCCCTGGCACCCACTCTTCTGTGTTAGGTCTTAATATATTCATTTTCCAGTCTTTTTGTTAGTTTGCCTAAACTACATCCATAACCTTTAAGTCCATCTTTCTACCTCTGAACCATCAGACACAGGTCTTTGGTCACAGTGCTCTTCCCAATGGCTTTGAGAATATCACCACCCCTCTTTCAAAAGGAAAATGCTTTTTGTTTTTTTTTCCTTTTTCTGGATAAAATTCCCTACCTGGTCCCAGTGTACTGTTCTAGTTTCCTCCTATTCCCCTGTGCCAGTCAAGCTGTTTTATTTGCCGTCTCCTGATGTCCTGCATTTTACCCATCTGGAACTCACTCTTTTACTCCTCTCTGTCTCTCTGAATCCTGACACCTCTCAAGGGGCAGATCCCATCTCTCCTGCTCTGGATGCCTCCCCTGACCACCCCAAGTCTGATGAAATTTTTGCCTTCTTTAATATCCTAGGAGTGTATTGTCAAGTGCATTGATTTGGAAATCCAGAGAGTCAACTAGGGAGTTCAACAGAAGGAGGCCTTGGAGGCTGGGGTGGGGGGAGAGGGGGTGAGGTGGGGAAAAAAAAAGAATTCCGGTAAAAACTCTGCTACTTACAGGTATAAAGAGTTCAGGTAAGTTTACTAATCTTCATTGATTCTCCTTTTTTTTTTTATTGCTAAAATGGAGACAGACTACTCTGTCTACTCTTTGTGGTCATGAGGATTAATAAATGTCATGTATATGTAAAAGTCCTTGTAATCTGGAAAGGGCTATACAAGTGTAAATTATGATATCTGCTGTTAGAGATCTCTGTTACTGAACTGACTCACTGTCAAAACCTTCCTTTGTTATTTGATGCCTCCCATATCTATGTTTAATCAGTATAATTCACTTCACCAGCCAGGGTACAAATACAGTAACATCACATAGTATTTTTCTAATTAATTACTTAACTTACTCTCTACCTACTCCCCTACCATGTCTACCATGATTAACAGGAAGTCTGTTACCTCCCTCTCAGAATTCCCCAATACCCACCTTCTCCAATTGTTTAAGAACTAAGGGTTTACTCAGCCCCCAAAGGCAAGTCTTGTTTTTAAAAGAAAGGCAGAGAGAGAGGACTAGAAGTTCCAGTGAGTCCACTGTTGAACACTGGTTTCTCCCGGTTTGGTAGATACTTCTGCATTCAGAAATAATCCTCTTGGCTGAGTGCAGTGGCTCATGCCTGTAATCCCAGCACTTTGAAATGCTGAGGCAAGAGGGTCACTTGAGGAGTCTGAGACCAGCCTGACCAATTAGCACTGATTCTCCCATCCACAGAGAGAAATGACCAGTTGGGAATGAGTGACCTAATTGTATCTCAGGCCTCAGAAGGAATCGGAAACCCAGACATCAACCTAATCATGTGGGAAGACATAATAAAGTACTCCATATACAAGCAGGCTCATATACATGGGGAAACACCATCTCTACTAAAAATACAAAACTTAGCTGGGCGTGGTGGCATGTGCCTATAATCCCAGCTTCTTGGGAGGCTGAGGCAGGAGAATCACTTGAACTGGGAGGCAGAAGTTGTAGTGAGCCCAGGTTGTGCCATTGCACTCCAGCCTGGGTGATGGAGCAAGACTGTCTCAAACAACAGAAAAGAAATAATCCTCTTGCAGGCCCTGATGCCAATATATGTGGAAGCTGTGAGTCCCCCATTGTGGCAGCATGGCATTCTGCCAGTGTCTCTGGCAGCCATGGAGGTGACAGCTCAGATCTCCCTCCAGGAGAACATGCTGCAGGCAGCAGAGCTGACTGAGGGCCTCCACTATGTCACCTTTAGATGGGGTGGAGGTGGGAGTAGGAGGCAGTAACCAGAATCAGGACATTTCTGCCTAATACAGGTGCTTCTAGCAGGCGACTTCGACTCAGACATTTCCCATGAACCTGGCAGAGACTTCCTCAGAGCTTCTCTGTGCTCTGGGGCTCTTCCTGCCTTACCCACCTTGCTTTCCCCTCTCCTTTCACAGTGTCTGTCCTGCAGCATGGTCTGAAGACTCCCCACATCATCATCATCATCATCATCATCTTCTTTTTTTTTTTTTTTTTGAGATGGAGTCTTGCTCTATCTCCCAAGCCTGAGTGCAGTGGCACGATCTTGGCTCACTGCAACCTCCACCTCCTGGGTTCAAACAATTCTCCTGCCTCAGCCTCCTGAGTAGCTGGGATTACAGGCATGTGCCACCACACCCAGCTGATTTTTGTGTTTTTAATAGAGATGGGGTTTCACCATGTTGGTCAGGCTGGTCTCGAATTCCTGGCCTTGTGATCTGCCCACCTTGACCTCCAAAGTGCTGGGATTACAGGCGTGAACCACCATGCCCGGCCTCACATCTTCTTTTTTCCCCCCTCCCCTTTTTCTTCTATAGGAGCATTTCTCCTGACAAATCTCTTCCATCTCTAATCCTGCCTTGGTATCTATTTTTAGGAAGGTCTGAAATGACACAGAAGGGGTCTCCAGCCTCACTTCATACTCACCAGAAAGGGGCTTTGTGCCCCTTCTTTCCGGGATAGCTCCTCTCGGGGACTCCCCTTTCCTGTCAGTGGACCTTGGCAATGTCTACTCTGGTCATTCTTCACAGATGTTCCATCGTGAATCTCAAGGAGCTCGGGTTGCGTTTCCCAAAGAATCTTCAGAAGACTTCAGATTTCTTTCTGCAGATTTTCTCACCCCATCCCCAGAGCTGAGCAACATGGGGAGAGCCATCTTTTGTGTCTACCTCCAGTACATAGGTCTTGTTCTACGCTCTCTCCAGAGCGAGGGGGTGCCCATTACCCCGGCATTTTACAATTCAAGGCAGAAGCAGTTTAAATTATTTTTTTCTAAAAATGAACAAACAGAAAACAAAAATCTGCCCCAGGTGACTTGCTATTTCCACCCTTAGATTATTTAATAGAGGCTCACATGGTTTTAGGCATCCCTCAGACAACATCCTTTTCATATATTTTGTCTTCACCGTATTGCAAGCTTCTTGAGAACTGCTTTTTGGGTTTCAGATGGTTCATTTGTAAAACCGAGGGCTAGATTACATTTAAAGATCCCTTTCAGTTGTGTGATTTCCAAGGAAGATATAATACTAGAGATGGGCTAGTAAATGATTTTCTTCCATTAGATACTGTGTTTATTCTGTTTGATAATCTACCTGACACATAGCATTTTCTAATTTACTCACAGGCATTGCATGGTTTGATCCACATACCTGCCTTGTGAAATGGCAGAGTAAATATCCACTGCCTTTTACATGTTAGAAACTTGAGACTTGTTGAAGTTAAAGGACAAGTCCTAGATCCTGGAGGAGGCTCTGGGTTTGGTGCCTGTTGTCTGACTAATCCTCTAATTGAAATGCCTTATGATTTTATTTTCACGTCCTGTCCTATAACTATACACACAGTACTCTTCATGCAGCACCTTTATATTTCACTTATTCTCAACCCTCTATACTGGAGGCAAGGGGCAAGTAAAGGTATTACAGATCCAAATACCTGAAAGAGCCAGGCAGGATAAGATAGTGAAGCAGGATTAGGCTCCTGCAACAAGAGGGCAGGGGACTATGGCCAACTGAAGAGCACAGGTTCTGTCTAAAAGGGGCAGTCCCTGTTAGCCCTACCACATTGTTGACACTAAGGAATGCTGGCCCAAGGTTGCCAAATTTTTAGTGCTTCAGGGAAGCTGGAAATATATATATCTTAATGTGAAATTTGCATTTTAAGATATCAAAAAATTTTTATTTTTTTTGTTTTGTTTTTTAATTTTTTATTTTAAAGATAGGGTCATGCCATGTTGCCCAGGCTAGAGTGCAATGGCATGATTATAGCTCATTGTAGCCTGGATCCCCTGGGCTCAAGCGACCCTCCTGCCTCAATGGCACAGGCATGCATCACCACATCTAAGTTTTCTACCTTTTGCAAAGGTGAGGTCTTGCTATGTTGCCCAGGATGGTATCAAACTCCTGGCCTCAGGTGATCCTCCCACCTCAGCCTCCCACAGTATTGGGATTACAGACGTGAGCCACTGTACCTGGACAAAATAATTTTAAAAATATTTTAAACCCTGAAAGTCTCAAACACACACACACACATATATAGATGGTGTTTGGTTCCATAGATATCCAACTTAGATACGACTGCTTTGGAAGTACGAACTATGTTTAATTGACTTGAGGGGGCTGAGGCAGGAGGATTGCTTGAGCCTAGGAATTCAAGACCAGCCTGGGCAACATAGGTAGACCTTGTCTCTACAAAATATAAATTAGCCAGGCATGGTGGTGTGTGCCATGATCCCGGCTACCCGGGAAGCTAAGCTGGGAGGATTGCTTGAGCCTAGATGGTTGGGTTGCAGTGAGTCAAGATTGCACCACTACACTCCAGCCTGGGTGACAGAGAGAGACCCTGTCTCAAAATCAATAAAGAAAAACAAACAAAAAAACTAACTTGGCAAGTTTCCCTCCAAAACATCCTATGAAATGATTTGATGAGTTTTGCTTTTATTAAAAGTTTTATATAAATAGCAACAAATAAGAATAGCTACCGATTGTTGGATGCCTGCTATGTTCCAGGGAGTATGCTTGATGCTTGACACACATCATTCAGGATTCTTCTAGTGACCTTCTGAGGTGTCTATGATTATCCTTATTTTACAGACAAGGAAGCTGAGGCCCAGAGCTGACCTAATATGTTAAGGGCACAAAGTCAGTAAACCCAGATTTCTGGCTTTTTATTTAGTGTGTTCTTGCTTTTTTATTTATTACATCATATTTCCAATATCCTCAGAGAAGAGAAAAAGAGTGAAATGAAACGTGTGGTAATGCCCCTATTTTGAAACAAATCAAAGTGGTTTCTATATGAACAACTTAAAAGACAGAGTCTTCTTTTTTGAGATAGAAGAGACATCCTTATCTTTGGGAAAGGCGGAGGAAGGGGAAAGAAAAGGAGATATCTCACAATGTGATGAGCTCTTCTTTCTTTCCAAAACTCTAAGCTAGGAATAGACAAGGCCCCTAATCAGCTAGTGTCTGACTGTTGTGTTCAGACTCTCCGTTTGCTTTGACCATAATGTTCTGTGAGATGTCCACTGGCTTACTCCTACTATCTTTTCCTTCTATTTCCAGAAAGCAAACCTCAGAAGGAAAAAAAAAAAAATCTTTGTTTAGGGTCTGAAGTCAACTCCAAATATAACAGGATCCCAATAACTTCCCCCACCCGCTAGGGTTTAAAACCACATTCCCTCTGCCCAGATGGCTGCCGCAGAAAGATGCAGCATTCACCCACTGCTTCCTCCTTTTGTTGACTGCCCCCTGATTACAGCTAATGACTCCCAGCTGTAGTGCCTCCAAAGACTTGGGAAAGATGAATCTTTAAAAAATAATCTAATAACTAGACTCCTCCAGGGATGGGTGGGGTTGATGCCAATCCTGTTGGAGCACTGCCTCATTCAGAATCTAGCTGGGCCGTATGGTGTGTGCCTTGGAAAGAGAGGAGAGTTGCTATGTGCATTCTGAAGACCTCTCGATGTTCCCTGTAAGAATCTCGTTGACTCTATTTTCTCACCTTAGTTGAAAAAAAATCTCGAATACTTAAAAAAAAATTTAATGTATGTAACATAGACTTTGGCTCCTATACAGAGAATCTGAGGAAATGTCTTTTAGAGCCATGACTATCCAAATTGGGTGTACTTTAGGATCAGTATCAAGGAGAATTTTTCAACATGGTTTTATCATATAAATAAGTAGATGTCTATGAAGTTTTAAAACTTGGCATTCTGGAGTTTCCATTTGTGTTTGAAATGCCAGGTTCTCTGAAAAGTTGACTTCAAATACAGGGATCCATCAGAAAGAAACAAATCAAAACTCAAATGACATCAGTTATGAAAACTATCTGGAATAGCTTGGTAGAGATTGATAGGTATTTTCTTCTTTCTTCTACTTCCCTGATTCCTATTTTTCTTCCTCCTCCTCTTCTTCTTTGTTCTTTTCTTCCTCTTTTTTCCTCTTTCTCTTTCCTCCTCTTCTTTTTTTTTCAACAACAAAAATAACAACCTGAAATGCTGGGTGAGAAAGGCGGGGAGTGAAATTTTACCAACCTGAAATTTGATAGTTTTTCTCAAACCATTTTTCTAGAAGTGTTTGATGAAGTTGTCCCCTAAGACTGCAGATATAATTTATTCCATAAGCCCACATTGAACGTCTCCTGTGAACTAAGCCAGGTGCTAAATAACTCATTGGGTTCTTCATGTTCTTTCAGAGTAATGATTGAATAAATCACATTCTTGAGCAACTTATGACTCTGTTGTCTAGTTCTGTAATGATTTCTTTGTGGAACACCTTATCTTCCTGGAAGGTCATGTAGTTTACTAAAAAGAGAGTGAGCTTTGGAGTCAGAGCTAAGCTTGAATTGTGACACTGCGCCTTACTGAAACTTTCTTTCCTTTTCTTTTCTTTCTTTCTTTTTTTTTTTTTTTGAGATGGAATTTTTGTTCTTGTCACCCAGGTTGGAGTACAGTGGCACAATCTTGGCTCACTGCAGCCTCCACCTCCCAGGTTCAAGTGATTCTCCTGCTTCAGCCTCCCAAGTAACTGGGGTTACAGGCATGCACCACCACACCCAGCTAATTTTTGTACTTTTAGTAAAGACGGGGTTTCATTATGTTGTCCAGGCTGGTCTCGAACTTCTCAGGTTATCGACCCTTCTCTGCCTCCCATAGTGCTGGGATTACAGACGTGAGCCACCGCTCCCGGCCCCTTACTGAAACTTTCTGAGCTTTACTTTCATCATCTGTAAAATGGAACTTGCAAGTTTGCTGTGAGGAACAGCATTCCGTTGCGGTCCCGGCAGGCTGTTGAAGTGCATCCTATAGCCCTCCTTTTAAAAACCTCCATGTGTTGCTTAATGATGGGTGTGTGTCCTGAGAAATGCATCTTTAGATTATTTTATCATTGTGCGAACATCATAGAGTGTACTTATGCAGACCTGGATCATATAGCCAGTTACTATACAGCTAGGCTACATGATACAGCCTTTTGCCCCAGGCTGCAAACCTGTACGGCAGGTTACTGTACTGAATACTGTAGGCAATGGGAACACAATGGTATTTGTGCATCAAACATATCTAAACACAGAAAAGGTAGAGTAAAAATACAGTATTATAATCTTATGGGACCACTTTTATATACGTGGTTCGTTATTGACAAACATCATTACGTGGTCCATGACTGTACTTTTATTATGGTCTTCATTATTATACCCCCTGTTCATTCTGGATTTTCTACAGCCCCAATTTTAGTTAAAATGTTTTATAGTGGCAATTTGTTACAAATACTATCTAAAATTAATTATTAATAAATAGGTATGTAAAGAGGAAAAGTAAAATTCACCTGACGTGTACCCTGGTTTTTGATTCAGAAAATATGATAATAGTATTTAGCACAGTTTGTTTTATATTATATTACAATATAATATGGTATGATTATTTAATATATTTGTATGCTTATATAACAGAATACTACAATTCTAACTCAGATCATGTTCCCTAGTCTATTAGGAAATGCAAGAATATTCCATTGCGCTTAAAGATCCCTGTGATTGTCAATGGCTGACATAGAATTTTACTCAAACAAGATGCTCAATAAATGTATGTTAAATTGAACTGAATTTGTGAATCGATTTATCAGCCTATTTCCAGGCAGCAATGGACTCTTTTTTGGGATTCTTTAACCTGAGAATTAATTGCCCCCTGGAAGCTTAGCTTCATTTTATCTAAAACATACACATACTTGAGTTAAGACTTTGTGGCAATGAGCTTTATTCACCTCTTTTTCAAGGGATTTCAGTGACACACACAGTGTAAACAACTTGTCCTAATTTATCCAGAACTTTTCCAGTTTTAGCATGAAAAGTCCTACTTCTCAGGAACACCCTCAGTTCCAGACAAATTGGGATATTTGGTCATCTCAGTGTAAAGTGAACTTGCTTTTCTTGAAGATATGCTGAGAGTGTCAGGGAAAGTGAAATACCATGTTAGGATTAATTATCCTGCAACTACAGGGGACAAGGGTTGTTATTTCTGATTTGTAACTAACATAGACTTTTTAAAAAAGAAACACCAAGGTGAAGTAGAGTCTTGAGATTTATTATATACATATATAAAAACTTTCTACGTATATACACATCTATATAAAACACACTTTCTTTTACTGATTTTATATATATGTATAAAATATATATCAACATATAAGAATGTTTCTATATTGGGAGGCTGAGGCAGGGCGACCACGAGGTCAGGAGATTGAGACCATCCTGGCTAACAAGGTGAAACCCTGTCTCTACTAAAAATACAAAAAATTAGCTGGGCGTGATGGCAGGTGCCTGTAGTCCCAGCTACTTGGGAGGCTGAGGTAGCAGAATCGCTTGAACCGGGAAGCAGAGCTTGCAGTGAGCTGAGATCGCGCCACTGTACTCTAGCCTGGGCGACAAGAGCGAGACTCTGTCTCAGAAAGAAAAAAAAAAAGACTGTTTCTATAAATAGGAATATATTAATAGAGACATCTATACTTATATATTATAAATTTATATAAGTATATATTTATATATGTATAATTATATATATGAAATCATTCAAAGGAAGTTTTTATAGTGCCGTCAACTGCCCTAAGGGAAAAAAGATAGGGGAGTGTGGAATTTCATTATAAAGTGCTTTCAGTTTTAACCTTAATTTAATTTAATTTAATTTTTTACTTATTTTTTAAATTTTTATTTCATCTTAATCTTCACAGTAATCATGAGAGATAGATACCATTACATTATTTGAAAGACAGGAATTATGGTTTTAAAAGCTGTGGCTTGGAAGGCATAAGTCCTTTCCAAGGATCAATACCTTTGGAAGATCTTCCATTGTTTTCATTTTATATAAATGATTAGAAGCCTACAAATTTGAAAAATTGGTCTTCCAGAATTTCTATTTCAGCTTTGAAATGTCAGATATTTTGAAAGGCTGGTTTCCAGCACTTGACAGATTCAGTGTTCTGCTCTGTTCTAGAATACACTTGAGTATGCATAGTGTAGGCTAATGCACAGGGTCAGCTGAAAAGGCCTGCTGCTTCTTTACAGTTACTACCAAGGCTCAACCCTTAGAATGCTGAGAAAATCTTCAGCCTGATTCAAGGGAGGGCTCTTCTGGGAACGAGTTCAATGAAACCAAAAGAGAACTTACTATGAGAAATTTATTTAAGATTCTGACTTCAATGGAATCTCTTCTTTCTAAATGTGTTATAAAATCCAGAGAAAAATGTTGCATAGTATTATGAATGGCTACTATTTTTGCCAGCTTACTAAAGGGACAGATACAGAACTCAGCAATTCCTTTACACGAATAGTTTCCTGCCTCCCTTTCTCCCTCCCTCTCTCATTCTCTCCCCAATTCCTCCTTTCCCCACTTCCCCATTCCCTCACTTCCTCCCTTTCTTCCTTTCTCTTTTCCTCCTTCCCTCCCTTCCTTCTTTCCTTTCTCCCTTTCTTCCTTCCCCCTTTTCTTCCTCCCTCCCTTTTTTCATTTATCTCTTTCTTCCTCTCTCCCTCCCTCTCTTCCTTCCTTCCTTCTTTCCTTTCTTCCTTCTTCCCTTCCTCTCTCTTTCCCTTCTTCCTTCCTTCCTTCTTCCCTCCCTCCCTTCCTTCTTCTCTCCCTCCCTTTCCTCCTTTTTCCCTCCCTTTCCTCCTTTTTCCCTCCTTCTCTTCAGCTTCCTTCCTTCCTCCCTCTCTTCCTTCCTTCTTTCCTTTCTTCCTTTCCTCCCTTTCTTCCTCCCTCCCTCCCTTCTTCCTTTTCTTTCTTCCTTCCTTCTTCCCTCCCTTCCTTCATTCCTTCCTCCCTCCCTCCCTTCCTCCTTCCTTCCCTCCCTTTCCTCCTTCCCTTGCCCTTCTCCTTCCTTCCTTCCTTCTTCTTCCCTTCTTCCTTTTCTTCCCTCCCTCCCTCCTTCCCCCCCTCCTTCCCCCCCTCCTTCCCCCCCTCCTTCCCTCCCTTCTTCCCTCCATCCCTTTCCTTTCTCCCTCCTTCCCTTCCTTCCTTCTTCCCTCCCTCCCTTTCCTCCTTTCTCCCTCCTTCCCTTCCCTCCCTCCCTTCTTCCCTCCATCCCTTTCCTTTCTCCCTCCTTCCCTTCCTTCCTTCTTCCCTCCCTCCCTTTCCTCCTTTCTCCCTCCTTCCCTTCCCTCCTTCCCTTCCCTCCTTCCCTTCCCTTTCCTTCTTTCCTTCTTTCCTTCCTTCCTGCCTTCCTTTCTTCTTCCTTCCTTTCCTCCCTTTTTTCATTTCTCTTTCTTCCTCCCTCCCTCTCTTCCTTCCTTCCTTGTCTCCTTTCTTCCTTCTTCCCTTCCTCCCATCCTCCCTCCCTCCCTCCCTTCCTTCCTTCCTGCCTTCCTGCCTTCCTGCCTTCCTGCCTGCCTGCCTGCCTTCCTTCCTTCCTTCCTTCCTTCCTTCCTTCCTTCCTTCCTTCCTTCCTTCCTTCCTTCCTTCCTTCCTTCCTTCCCTCCCTCCCTTTCTCCCTCCCTCCCTTTCTTCCTTTCTTATTTTCTTCCTCCCTCCTCATTCCCTACTCCCTTGCTCCTTCCAGCCCCGTCTGTCTTCCTTTTTTCTTTTTTCTTTTTCTTTTTTGTTATTTGGGAGGGTTGTGTGCCTCACACACCCCTTCTGTGATTAAAATCTACTCCTTGATTTTAGGGGGTGTGGGCATGTGATCTAGATTAGGCCAGTCAGATTCTGCAAACAGGAATTTGAATATTGACATCAGGGACAAAAAGCAACTGGAGCTGGGTCGTGGGTGGCTGGGCCGTGGGTGGGTGGTTTATGGAAGAGCTTCTATGCTGACCCTTGGAGCTGCCCATGTTTTATGTACTTCCTAAGTTCTAGTGGTCACATTGTCCATAATTTGGTGAGATATCTTTCCACTACATTAATTGCTTTGCTTACCATTAGTCAAAGTTAATTTATGTTGCTTAAACTAACTCAAAGAACCTAAACTGACTAGACATGCATTATCTGTCTTAGCCTCTGCTCTCATCCTACATAGTAGGCATTATTTTTCACATTTTACAGATGAGAAAATGAAGCTTTGTGAGGTTAACTGTATGATCTTAATATGTTCAAGATCATATAGTTAGAAAGAGGCAGAACCGGTTGGTGGTCATGTTCAACTTAACCTGATACCTCAAAGCAATATTGCATCTACTCTGCTTTAATGGCTTAAAATGGAAAGAAAATGAACAGTTGGAAAAAACATTCACAATATTTGAGACAATTAACAAAGCTTAATAACCATAAAATATAGAGAGTCTTTAGGAATCAATAATAAAAAATTTAACATGCTAATGGCAAAAATGGGCAAAGGACATGAATATCTATTTTCAAATAATTACTAATAATTTCTCCTGTGAAAAATGTTAACCTCACCAATAATACAAAAAGGCAAATTAAAACAACTGCATATCATTTTCAACTATCTTATTGATAAAAACAATTGTAAAACCAAGTTTTCACAAAAATTTAGTGATTTAGTGAAAACTTTTATTATATAAGTCAAAGTAGAAAATGGTGCAAACTTTAGAGGGAAAAATTTGTTTAAATACATTTAGAGTCCCAAATTTGTTCAAAGCCTTTGATTTAGACACTTATTCTAATAATCAAGAATATACAGAAAGATTTATGTATAAGGGCACTTATCATGTTATTTATAATAGCAAAAGTTAGAAATAAACTAAATGTCTAATGTAGAAATGAGAATAATTTGGAAAAGCTTATGATATGATGTTACATTTCTAAAAAGTCAATATTTCACTTTCACCTTCCTCCTCCTCTTTTCCTTCCAGCCTCTAGTAACCACCATTTTACTCCCTACTTCTCTAAGTCAGCGTTTTTAGATTCCACATACAAGTAAGATCATGTAGTATTTGTCTTTCTGTGCTGGCTTATTGCACTTAACATAATGTCCTCCATGTTCATCCACGTTATTGCAAATGATAGAATGTCCTTCTTTTTAAAGGCTGAATAGTATTTCATTGTATATATACCACTGTTTTTTTTTTTTTTTTTTTGAGATGGACTCTTACTCTGTCACCCAGGCCGGAGTGCAGTGGCTAAATCTGGGCTCGTTGCAACCTCTGCCTCCTGGGTTCAAGTGATTCTCCTGTCCCAGTCTCCCACCCCACTCAGCTGATTTTTTGTATTTTTAGTAGAGACAGGGTTTTGCCATGTTGGCCAGGCTGGTCTCGGACTCCTGACCTCAGGTGATCCGCCTGCCTCAGTCTCCCAAAGTGCTGGGATTACAGGCGTGAGCTACCATGCCCGCCCCCATTGTATATATGCCACATTTTATTTATCCACTCATCTGCTGATAGACACTTAGGTTGCCATGTCCATGCTTTCATATCTTGGCTGTTGTGAATAGTGCTGCAATGAACATGTGAGTGCAGGTTATCTCTTTGACATGCTGACTTCAATTCTTTTGGATCCATACCTACAAGTAGGATTGCTGGGTCATATGGTAATCTTATTTTTAATTAGCTTGATTTAGTCCTTCTCGATTGGCTCTAATTTCTCCAGTCTCTGGAAGAGCTGATAGGTTAAAGTCAAAATAAATCTGAGCATGTTTTGGTGCACATATATCAAAACATCACATTGTATGCCATGAATTTTTTTTAATTGTATCAATGTAAAAAATGAAAAATGTTTAACCTCACCAATTACACAAAAAAGCAAATTAAAACAATTGCATATTACTTGCATCTTATAGATTTAAAAACTATAAAATCAAGTTTTTGCAAAAATTTAGTGAAAACTTTTATTATATAGGTCAAAGTAAAAAACTGTGCAAACTTTAGAGGGAAAGGTCTTCAGCTGCCCAAAAGACCGCTTACACACCAGCCTTTCATCCTTACATTGTATCAATTAAAAAAATAAATGAAGAGGAGTTTTTACAAAGTTTTAAGAAGCAAGAGGCTCAAATATTCACTCACTCATTCAAGAATTATTGATTTGGCACGTACAATACAGAAGGCATCATTCTAGGCATTGGAGAGACTGCAGTGAACAATATACACAAATACATTTGTGATGTAGGAATTATGATCCCTACTGTGCATACATATAAAGCAGAGTCTAAGGGATAGAAAGGGATGCAAAGGAGGTGGCACATGAACCAAGATCTGCATGAAGTGCAAGAGTAAACTATGAAAACAGACAAGATTCCATTCATGAAGTATTGCCATAATAATACTTGGTAGTGAACCACCCCCAAACCCAGTGGTTTAAGATAAATTAACTCATTATCTCCACATAATTTATTCTCTTTGAGAAAGGTAGGCAGGGTTTAGTTGATTCAACCTGGGCTTGGCTGGGCTGGATATGAAGTTGAAAATTGTGCCCAGGCCTGACCATGTAAATCGTACACCAGCAGGTCAGTGGGGCATGTTCCTTTTGATGATTGCAGAGGAGAAACAAGAGGACACATCTCACCACATAAGCATATTGCCAGCTGTTATTTGTGTCACGTTTGCTAACATCCCATTGAACAACATAAGTTGCATGGACAAACCCAATATCATTGGGACAGGGAAGTATATTCCACCCAGAGTAAGAGAAGTAAGGAAGTGAATATTTGGTGAACCATAATTCAAGCAGGTCACCCGAGGGAAGAGCATCTCGGGTAGTGAGAAGTGCATGTGCGAAGGTACTATGCTGGAAGCAAGCCTGACCCAACAACATGGCTGATGGTGTTAATACAGAATAGGCAAGGAAGAGCGGGAGAGATGAAGCAGGCAGGTCTGGCTCACACAGAGTCTCTGAGGCCAAAGTTAGGGAAGGAGTTTAGATTCTATGGGAGGGTAGTGGGAAGTCACTGGAGGTTTTCAGTAAACACATGATAATCTCATTTACATGTGCAGAACATGATCCTAATTTTACATAAAGAGATGTACCTGCATAGAAAAAAGAAAAACTGAAAGAATATATACCCAGATAGAAATGGTGGTTATCTCTCAGCAAAGTGACTATGTATAATTTTATATTGCATTGCTTATACTTTGTTGTAGTTTCCAAATATTGATAACAATCTTGAATTTATTTTACCAATAAGAACAAGTATTATCTTAAAATAAAAAGAAGATTCTTATAGGGATCCCATAGAGAATTAATTAGCAAGACACATCAATGGCCTAATAATCTAGTTTCGGCTCTAATTTCTCTAGTCTCTATACTTGGAAGAGCTGATAGGTTAAAGTCAAAATAAATCTGACCATGTTTTGGTGCACACACATATGTTGGTACATATATATACACACACGTACGTCTTTCATTTTATTATGTAATATTTCACATACAGAAAAATATAGACACCAATATAACAAAAAAATCGTGTATGAATCACCCAGCTCAGACATGATTTTGTCTTATTTGCTGCAGCTCTACCTCCCTCCCTTCCTTCTCCTTTCCAAATAAAATTCTTTATTTTTGAGACAGAGTCTCACTCTATCGCCCAGGGTGGAGGGTAGTGGTGCAATCTCAGCTCACTGCAACTCTGCCTCCTGGGTTCAAGCAAATTCTTCTGCCTCAGCCTCCTGAGTAGCTGGGACTACAGGCGTGCGCCACCACACCCGGCTAATTTTTGTATTTTCAGTAGAGATGGGGTTTCACCATATTGGTCAGGCTGGTCTCAAACTCCTGACCTCGTGATCCACCTGCCTTGGCCTCCCAAAGTGCTGGGATTACAGGTGTGAGCCACCACGCCTGGCTCCAAATAAAATTCTTATCAATATAGTTGAAGCCTCCATAACCAACCAGATCTCATTCCTCTTCTGTCATCCACAGAGGTAACAACTATCTGGAATTAGGAGTTTTAATTCCTGTGAATACTTTACACTTATATTTATATGTATTCATAAACAATTTGTAGTGTTGCTTTACCTTGCTTTTCATCTTTACTACATGATACATTCTGTGCTTCTCTAACTTCTCATTTTCAAGGCTATTATGGAGCTGAGGGTGGGACAGTAGGGATAGGGGAAGTAGAAATGATACAGAGCTTGCAGTTCTTACTGTTTTTCTTGAATAAGTGCTCCCTGGATTGCTGAAAACCTTTGGCTCACTTCCAGCATTCGGAAAAAGTTGAATCTGAAAATTTTGCCAGTGGTCTTGTTGCTTTTATGGAGGAGAGAATTTTCAGAAGTTCTTCCCAACTATTTTCACTCCTGTAACCCTTTGGCTCATAAAAATTTTAATGGTAAAATCTAAATCAAGTATTAACAGGTAAGATGAAGTCACAGAATTTTTTTAATCCTTTTTTTATGCAATGTCAAAAAATTAATGTTAACTCTGTCATTCAGAGGAAAAACATTTTTTTCACCATTCATGCAATGTCAAAAAATTAATGTTAGCTCTGTCATTCAGAGGAAAAACATTGTTTTTCACCATGTAAAATGAATAATGCTACTCATATGTATTTGGAATTCCAGCCCACTGTGAAAATGAAAGCCAATAGTGATAGACAACTTTTCATGCAACCAGGCAAAGAAATTTGATGAAGAAACTCTATCATTTACAGAGTGCATAGAGGATGAGTACCAGGAAAGGAGACTGAGATGTATTGGTCAAGAAACTAAGTTAGCAGATTGTTAAGTCAAGGAGGCAAGGAGGATCTTTTGGTAAGCGGGAAAAACAATGCTGCATGTTTTGAGATGTCAAAATAAAAATTAAGGGTCCATTGGATTTGATACCATGGAAATCATTGATCACCTTATAGAATTGTTTGGGCGTAGGTGAGTAGTGCATGTGAGAGAGAAGTCAGACTGGAGTGGATGAGAATTTTAGGACATGAAAGTATGGGGACTTTGACTCTAGACAATCCTTGGAGAAGTTTGCCCAGAAGAGAGGAGACAGTAATAGTCTTTAGTTAGAATGGGGAAAAAGCACATGAGAGAAAATCTGGAGATATCTGAACGTGGTTGAATCTGGTAGAAAAGAAGTTGACCATACAGGAAGATACACTCAATAAACACAGTCCTTGACCAAACCAGAGGATGGTATCTGGGATGCAAGTGAAAGACATGTTGATGTACGTAGGGATGAAAGACAGTTGTGTAAGTGGTCTTTTGGGAAGCTGAAGGAGTTACTGTCTGATGGTTTCTGCTCCTCCAAGAGGTCATCTGCTAGATGGTAGAGGAAAGATTGATGGTAGTGAGATTTGGGAATACTTGAGAATCTGTGAAATTGAAGTGGAGAATGGGAGAATTTGGTGATGGGGATGATAATGTTTTGGGGCAAATTTCAGGGGCCGAGTGAAGTTATTAACCATAAATTTATGGTGATTCCAGTCAGCCTGGTTGGGCAAATTCCTCTGGTAATACTTAGCAACTTGTGAGACATTCATTGAGATGTAGGATATTGAATTCATATAGATTTGGGATTTTGTTAGGTAGGTGCAGCTAGAAGATAGTGGAGCAAGAAAGTTCCTGAAGACTAGCAAGAGAGTGGCTGATATTATTAACCACAGAATTGTAGATAAAAAAGGAAGGAAATGAAGCCTAGAAGGTGTGGAAAAGGAGAAAGTAAAGTAGGAAGTGCTCCAGAGGTTTCTATAGGACTGACAACATGTGTGTTGAGAATAACTTAGGGTATAGGTGGAACAGCAGTGGCTTGTGGTCAAAACTGCCTTATGCTTATATTAATAAGTAGCTCCAGAGATGGTGCAGTTCAGCAGTTCTGAGTGATGTCAAGTATGGGAGGGTGGCTGGGTGCAGTGGCTCATGACTGTAATCCCAGCTACTCTGGGGCTGAGGAGGGAGGACCTCTTGAATCCAGGAGTTCCAGGCTACCGATCACACCACTGTACTCCAGTCTGAGTGACAGAGCCAGACCCCATCTCTTAAAAAAATTTGGGAGGGTGCTATAGACTGAATGTTTGTGTTCCCCAAAGTTTATATTTTGAAATCTTAACCCCCAATATGATGGTATTAAGTGGAGGGATTTTTGGTAGTTAATTAGGTCATGAGAAGGGAGCCCTCATGAGTGGGATTAATACCCTTATAAGAGATGCCAAGCTAGGTGCAGTGGCTGACACCTGTCATTCCAGCACTTTGGGAGGCCAAGGAGGGAGAACTGCTTGAAACCAGGAATTCGAGACCAGCTTGGGCAACGTAGTGAGACCCCGTCTCCATACACACACACACACACGCTATTAGCTAGATGCAGTGGGTTGCACCTGTAGTCCCAGCTACTCAGGAGGCTAAGGTGGGAGGGTCACCTGAGCCTGGGAGGTTGAGTCTTCAGCGACCTATGACAGTGCCACTGCAGTACAGCCTGGGTGGCAGAATGAAACTCTGTCTCTAGGAAAAAAAATAAAAAATAAAAAAAATAAAAAGAAAGATACCCTGGAGAATCCTTTGCTTCTTCTGACATGTGAGGAACACAGTGAGAAGATTGTGAGCCAAAGCGGGCTCTCACCAAACGTCAAACCTGCTGGTGCTTTGATCCCAGACTCCCAACCTCCAAAACTTGAGAAATATTTTTTTCTTATTCGTAAGCAACGCAGATTATAGTATTTTGTTATGGCAGCCAGAATGGACTGAGACAGAGGAGGTAGCCAAAGTGGAGTGGAAGAGGAAGTTTCTGAAGCCATGAAGTAAGATTGGCTATGAAGATAATAAAGTCACTTAAAATTTAGGGTCAAGAGAAAAACTGCAAGCCAGTTGCCAAAGAAGTCAATGAATACAGCCAATACAGTGAAAAAAATGTTGAAATTTGAGTCTGGAGTTCTGGACTATAAATTCTCCAACCATACTCAGTACTGCCTTGATCTTCCTATGTTTACCACCATGAATTATATGATAATAATTTTTAGAGTTTCTCCTTTAACTGATTATAAGCTCCTTTAAGTTCAAAGGTGGTGCCTTGTTTATCATGTATGAATCAGATTACTTGATGCCATATATGCAATACATTTTATCTTGGTTAAATGAATAGGAGAAAATTAAACAAATAGGTGACATTTTGGAGGATAGACATTCCTATTTCTCTGATTGCAGTTTTAGACTACGACAGACCTCGTTCTCCTCCTCTCCTTAACTCCAGTGTAACCAGTTCGGCACATATGTTTAAAAAACTAGAACATTTAGAGACTTTGATGAAAATGAATAAAATAAAACAAGGCCTTCCTTTTATTTACCTTTGATTCCTTGCTTCTCATTTGCTCTGCCACCTGTCAGCATTGTAACTCAGAGTTTCTTAGTATCAAGTATAAAACTGTCAAACAGGATTTAGGGTGGACTCAGATTTTAAAAGCCTCATCTTGGATTCAGTGTTCATTCCCCCTGAAAGCCAAGAGTTGACTAAGAAAGAACAAAATCAGTAAAGAGAAACATTAAAGTCTGCTTCATCTGAGTTTTTGTTTGTTTGTTTTTTTTTTTTTCTTTTTACAATGCATCGATCTTCAAAGTTTGTCCATATGATGATTAAGCTTTTTAAGGATGAAAATTGTTTTTCGTATGGTCTGATTGGTCATTTCCTTAGCATCTTTGCTCATTTAACAAAAGCGATATTAATGCTTTGTACTTAAGAAAATTGTGAAATGGAGAATGACACAGACATACACACATCAATTATATGAGGTCTTACAGCATTTGTAAATATGAGTTTTCTTCCTTAAATTTGAAGGCTAGAGACAACAAAAAGATGAAGAGGGAGTAAACTGAGTGAGGAAAAGGCAACACATTGTGGCCTAAAGATACAACCAGGGTTTGATTTCTATTGGATGAGTTGTGTTCATACTTGACATAGTCTCATACTCCTTTCTGGGATAAAAGAGTAAGTTGACTTTGACAACCATCACCACATTGGCTTCTGAGGATGACGTTTCTGGACAGGGGAATGTGCCTCTCTTTCTTTGCTATTCATGTGTGTACCTCCTGAAACTACATGTTCTGTTGAAGAGGATAGCCTTTAATTCAATGTTTGGTTCAGTGCATACAAATAGTTCAACACACCAGTCAATATTTCTCATACCTTCCTCTGTCTGCTGGTACCTCGGCCCTCCCTTCTCCCAGGTTTTCAGGATTCCTTTGTAAACCTTTGGCTGCCCGAAGTCCAGTGTTTGGATGCTTCATGAAGTCGTTCTCTTTGCTTTGCATGTAATTATCTCCTTCCCTTCCAAGCCCTCCCTTAAAATTTCCCTTTTCTCATGATCAATGAATTGATATATGTTAAGTACTTGCTCTGGATTATCAATTTGGCTCCAATGCTTACAGAACCTATTCTTTTGAGTCGGAGTTTACCTGCATAAACAATCACAAAAAGGCAATTATGGGTCAAATTACACACCCATAGAAGTAATTTTTTATAGAAAAAAGAAGTCAATGTAGGCTAGTGTAGTTAGAGAAAGGTTAATGGAATCCATATGCACCAGTATCTGGAAATAAAGGGTTAATGTTTTATTTCCCTACTGAGTAAGTTATTGGAATAGTTAGAACTTAGTGAAATTAATATTTATGCACTGCAGGGAGGTATTAAGTTGGTGCAAAAGTAATTGTGGTTTTTGCCATTAAAAGTAATGACAAAACTGGCAATTACTTTTCCTCCAAACCTGATATTTTTGGTAATAGCTACATATGTCCTTCAAATCACTTAGCTTCCTAAATGGTGCAGTTTCCTTCTATAAGCTGAATCCTTGCAACCCCCAATCTCTTCCAGTTTATGGGGGCACTATGCAGAAGCTGAGAGCTAACATGCACACTGCGGGGTCTGTGAGGGTCGACTGAAGACGAAGATGATTCTGACGATACCATCCCGACCTGAGTCTTTGGATGCCTTGTGCCTGTAATTTGGGAAGGGGCTATGGGCTAACGCTTTTCAAATGCTTGGAGCTTCTCTGATTTTAATAGTTTTTCAGTGACATGAAGAAACAGACTTCTTTCTGCAAACCATTTTCCAAGAATTAGACCAGATACTTCTGTTCCCTCTGGCAGACCAGTTATCCTGCCTCTCTCTCTCTCTCTCTCTCTCTCTCTGTTTTTTAACCTAAATTTGATTTTTGAAGGATTTAATCTCATTCCCTATCACAACATTATTTTTCATAACAGCAGGAAGAAATTTGATAAACCATTCTAGTTTCTTACATTTGTGAATTTAATTCCCACTTCGTCCAAATGGGCTCCTGTCGAGAGAGGAAACCAGATGTACCCAGTTGTTGGAGTCTTAAATGTCTCTCCAGCTTGTTGAAGCAATTGCATTAAAAAATCTTAATCAATATAGTTGCTGACTTTCTTGCTCCCTCTGTGTTCCTGCTGCAGTTATACTATTTACACTTGAGTTTGTGCCACAGCTGGTTCGAACTCAGTGATTGTCTGCTCCACTCTGCCTGTTTTAAGTTATTATCCCCCTCAAGGTTTCTCTTCCATGCATGGAGCTTGTTGTGATTCCTTTCTTTGATTGAAAAGAGATGGAGTGGTGTAGCAAGAAGAGTGTTGGTGTTGCCCCAGAGATGCCCAGGGTTTGCAGCCTAGTTCTGGCATTTACTTGATGCGTGATCTTGAGTATTTTCACTTTTTTGACACTCATACTTACCTTGAAGAGTTGTTAGGATTAAATAAAATAACCCATGCAGCAGCATCTGCCACAACAACTTGCGTAGAGGAGCATTTACTCTGACTATTTCTTATACTTATCTTCATGAATTTGGCTATAATCAAGAAACAGAAATTTTGTATTCAGAGGAGGGCTATTCTGAACCTAGTGTTGTATTCCATTTGCACCATATACAGGCTGTTATTTATTTTTCATTCTGATTTTTTAGTGTGCCTATAGTTTAATATTAGTAGTTTATATCGGTATAGTACTTGAGGCTTATAATGTGCTCTTGTGTTTTTACGTATCTTCATGTGCTTTTGTATTATGCAGCATACACAACCTGAAATTCATCTTGTTGGTTCATCATTCTCTGTGGGGTATTACATACATGGTCTGCTTATGCTGAGCGCCGTAATTGTAACCGCAGAGTTGGTTAAGAAAGTCAATTATAACAGAAGTGGAGCTCTTCAAACTGGAACTCCATGAAGACAACTGAACACATCTATTGAGCTCCAAGGAAACGTGGTAGTGGCTTAGTCTGAATTGTGCCACTTCTCCTCTTGGAAATTATGCAGAACAGTAAATCAAATTTTACAAATCTACAAATTCCATTTTCAGTGAAATTAGGAGACCCAGAATATTCTTGAACTACAAATTATGTGTACATGCTGCCCCAAACACCTGAGGCCAATGGAAGCTGGCAAGAAGCTGCATGGTAAATGGTGATGGACAATGGAAAGGAGGTGAGGACGCAGCAGCTGTGGCGGGAGTCTCAGAAAACACAGCAGTGTTCACTTCCAGAGCAGAGGGCCCCATCTGGGGTGGTAACTCCCATGAGCAGACATGAAATCAGAGTGACCAACTCTTCCTAGTTGCCTGGAACTTTACTGGTTTTAGCACTGAAAGTCCTCTGTCCTAGGAACCTCCCCAAACCTGGGCAAACTGGGATGCTGCTCACCCTAGAGGAACTGGAACAGAGTGTGCCACCAAAGGGAGGTGGCAAAGGCCTGGGACCACATGGGTGGCAGAGTACAAAAAGTGCAAGTGAAAATAGATCAACAAAAAGTCAGGATACTCCCGTGGAAGGTAAGAGATATGTCCCAGGTGGCAGTGGCTTATAAAGATACTGTGACATCACATGGGAAGAAGCCATTCTGAATCTTTTTAAATTTCTTCTTTCTTTTAAAAAATTTCTAATTTTTAATTCTTATGGGTATATAGTAGGTATATATATTTATGGGGTACATGAAATATTTTGATACAGGCATGCAATGCATAATAATCACATCACGGAGAATGGGGTATTCATCTACTGAAGCAATTACACTTTGTGTTATAAACAATCCAATTATACTCTTTTAGTTATTTTAAAATGTAGTTACTATTGACTACAGTTACCCTGTTGTGCTGTAAAATAGTAGGTCTTATTCATTCTTCTTATTTTTTTGTACCCATTAACCGTATCTGCTTCCCTCTCAATCACCCACTACCCTTACCAGCCTCTGGTAACCGTCCTTCTACTTTCTATGTCCATGAGGTCAACTGTTTTGACTGTTAGAGCCCACAAATAAGTGAGAACACGTGATGTTTGTCTTCCTGTGCCTGGCTTATTTTACTTAACATAATGATCTCCAGTTCCATCCATGTCGTGGCAAATTATAGGATCTCATTCTTTTTTATGGCTAAATAGTACTCCATTGTGTATATGTACCATATTTTCTTTATCCATTCATCTGTTGATGAATACAGGTTGCTTCCAAATCTTGACTATTGTGGACAGTACTGCAACAAACATGGGAGTGCAGATACCTCTTCGATATACTGATTTCCTTTCTTTTGGGTATATATTCAGCAGTGGGATTGCTGGATTATATGGTAGCTCAATTTTTAGTTTTCTGAAGAACCTCTAAAGTGTTCTCCATAGTGGTCTGACTAATTTACATTCCCATCAACAGTGTACAAGTGTTCACTTTTCTCCACATTCCACCAGCATTTGTTATTGCCTATCTTTTGGATATAAGCCATTTTAACTGGGGTGAGATGACATCTCATTGTAGTATTGTTTTGCGTTTCTCTGATGCAATGATGTTGAGTACTTTTTCATATGCCTGTTTGCCATTTGTATGTCTTCTTTTGAGGAATGTGTATTCAAATCTTTTGCCCATTTTTGGATGGGATTATTAGATTTTTTTCCTATAGAGTTGTTTGAGCTCTAAACTGTAGAGCAGTTTGCAAATATTCTCTCCCATCCTGTGGGTTGGCTTTTCACTTTGTTGATAGTTTCCTTTGCTGTGCAGAAGCTTTTTAACTTGATGTAATCCCATTTGTCCATTTTTGCTTTGGTTGCCTGTGCAGCCAAACTAATGTCCTGGAGATTTTCCTCAATTTTTTTTGTTTGTGGTGGTTTCATAGTCTGAGGCCTTTGATTTAAGTCCTTCATCCATTTTGATTTGATTTTTGTTCATGGTGAGAGATGGGGTCTAGTGTTTATTCTTCTGCATATGGATATTCAGCTGTCTCAGCATCATTTCATGAAGAGACTGTTGTCTCCCCAGTATATATGTTCTTGGCACCTTTGTCCAAAATGAGTTCACTTTAGGCATGTGGATTTGTTTCTGGGTTCTCTATTCTGTTCCATTGGTCTATGTGTTTTTATGCCAGTGTATGCTGTTTTGGTGACTATAGCTCTGTAGTATAATTTGAAGTCAGCTAATGTGATTCCTCCAGCTTTGTTCTTTTGAACATTAAAGGCAAAGAGAATGTAGTTGCAGAGAGGCATCATTTTTAAAGTAAACAGTCTGTTGTAACAGAGGAGGATGCCCATTATCTGTGAAGCTTAGAACACTGGATGTCCTCAGTCCTTCCCTTCTGTGCCCTAGTATTCTTTGTCTAGCTGGTTCAGGAAAATCGAACTCATTCAAATATGAGTAAACAAAAAAAGAGCTGGCATACAGAGATCTATTAAGTTGCAGAAAATAATAGAAAAAGTTCCTACAGAAGAACAAAATGCACCAGAAAACTATTGCCGAGATGCAGATAAAGCTTGTAACTTAACGTCCCATGAATTAAAAATAAAAAACTTAATGGAGTAATAAGTTATTATTACTTTTAAATTAAATTAAAATTAATTTTAACTTCTGGGATACATGTGCAGGATATGCAGGTTTGTTACATAGGTAAATGTGTGCCATAATGGTTTTCTGCATCTATCAACCCATCACCTAGATATTAAGGCCCACTTGCATTAACTATTTATCCTGATGTTCTCTCCCTTACCCGCCCCACCAGCAGGCCCCAGCGTGTGTTGTTCCTCTCCATGTGTCCATGTGTTCTCATCGTTCAGCTCCCACTTATAAGTGAGAACATGCAGTGTTTGGTTTTCTGTCCCTGTGTTAGTTTGCTGAGGATAATGGCTTTCAGCTCCATCCATGTCCCTGCAAAGAACATGATCTCATTCCTTTTTATGGCTGTATAGTATCCCATGGTATATATGTACCACATTTTCTTTATTCAGTCTATCATTGATGAGCATTTGGGTTGATTACATGTCTTTGCTATTGTGACTAGTGTGGCAGTGAACATATGTGTGCATGTATCTTTATAATAAAATGATTTATATTCCTTTGGACATATACCTAGTAATGGGATTGCTGGGTCAAATAGTATTTCTGGTTCTAGGTCTTTGAGGAATTGCCACACAATAGCAGTTATTTTAATGAAAGTATACAAAGCAGAAATATGAGGACTCAGGACTGGACAACAGAAAATAAGCAACAAATTAAAGGAGAAGGTGAAATGGGATTTGGTAGAAATCATGAAAGAAATAAAAGAACAAATCAAAATTATTTCAGAAGTAAAGACTAATAAATTAGATTCAGCACAAGGAAGAGTAGACACCATAGAAAGTACAGTGAGGGACAAAGGAGATAGACATGACAACAGCAAATGAAATGAACAAGAAATACAGAGATAAGATTAGAGACAAAATTATAGGAATAAAGCACAAGCAAAGGAGATCAAATACATTCACATAAAGTCTACCAAGAGAAAACCAAAACAAAAAAACAGAACAAATATTTAAAAATACAATACAATTCAAGAAAACTTTTCAAATATAAAATAAGGCAAGTATCTACATATTTAAAGGGCTTACAGTGGACCAGAAAAAAATGCTCTAGAGAAGTCAAGACAAATCATAAAATGATTAGAATAAAGAATGAATATTTTGAATGAGGCTGTAAAAATATCAAGTCACTCACGATGGGATGAAGTTGGACAGGAGTCAGACTTCTTTAAAGATATGAATCTACCCTTAGAAGATTTTTTTTTTTTTTAAAGAATGAGCCAAAGATTTTATATGTGGTTAAAATATCTTTTACATCTGAAAGATTCTAGAAAAACAGATTGCAATGTGCAAGAACACAGGAGACATTATTCATGTCAACCCATTTTGAGGAAATGATTAGAGGATGAACTCCCGCCAACCAAGCAATGGCTGGGGAAATGTCGGTGAAACTGGCAGTAAGCATTAAGGCAGTAGATTTAAGTCCCAAAGCAAAGAAAGGGAAAACCCAAGGGGCAAAGTCTGAAAGCAGTGAAGGGAGTAAGCCCCAGAATATATCTGAAAGGGCTGAACTTTGATTGGCGATGACATGCCTCCTTCTTTGGACAAAGGAAGTAGGAAAAGCTGATTAGATGAAGGAAGACAGTTTCTATTTTCTCTGTGATGTTAAGGTTAAGTCTGTTCACCAAAATAAGGGGCTAGGACTGGGGTAAGGGTCAACAATGTAAAGAAAAGAATGTATGGAAGAGAGTGAGAGATCAAGCTTCCAGAGAATTATAGTAGAAATATGTATAAGTAGACTTTGTTGCTTAAAGAAAATCTGCAATGAATCTCTTAGTTACAGCATACTATTTATTATGAGGTATTTGAATTTATTTATTCCGTAAATTGGATGTTGAATAGTGTGCAGAAGTTTAAAGTAGAATTGTGTATTATTTTGCATCCGTAGATATATTTCTTTCCATTTTTAAGTGCAAATCCATTCACTTAGTTTCATTTTTCTACTGTATTATGATGCACTGAGGATAAAGGATATCTTTTTATGGCACCCAACTCAGTACTGTGGCCACTTCATGTGTTCATTCAGTAAATATTTGTTATATTAATAAATGAAACACACCTATAATATTTCATTCTGCTTAATATTTATTTTCTAACACTCGTCCTTAAAGATCCACATGAAATGAGTCTTACTTTTGATGATAATTAATTTTCAGGCTCTGAGAAATTAATATATAAACTTGAAAGTCCTGGTGAAGGTTAGAATAAAAATTGCAGTGAAATTATAAATGCTAAGTTGCGTAGACTTCTCACTTGATTTGCTTGATAGATTAAGGTATATATGTGTCTCAATACCCCTCATCCAGAAAGTCTGGGGTGTTTTTTTTTTTGACAGAGTCTCACACTGTTGCCTAGGCTGGAGCACAGAGGTGCAATCTCAGCTTACTGCAACCTCTGCCTCCCGGGTTCAAGTGATTCTCATGCCTCAGCCTCCCGAGTATCCGGGACTACAGGCGCACACCACAATGCTCGGCTAATTTTTGTATTTTTAGTAAAGAGGGGGTTTCGCCATGTTGGCCAGGCTGGACTCGAACTCCTGACCTTGAGTGATCCACCCACCTCAGCCTCTCAAAGTGCTGGGATTACAGGCATGAGCCACCACGCTTGGCCTGAATTTTTAAATAAAACGAAAAGTCAAGTATGGACTTTATATACAAAAAGTATGTGAAGCACTGTGTTCATGTAAGAACTGTTTCAGATGAGCCAGCCCGGGAGGGATTCAGTAGCAGCTACGAATTAAAAAAGGCCATTTGCCTGGTAATTTCAGGATTGTTAAACAATCAAGCACCACACAATCGTAGGACTATACTCTCCAAGGGTGAGAATAAGAATTATTTTCTCGGGGACCTTTAGATGAACTATGATTGAATTGTTTGCTTACTGGTGTGGCCAAAGCATTTCCAAGTCTTCCTTTCCAGTTTCCCACGGACCTGAAGAAGATTTTCCAAAGATATTCTCTCAATCCAACTGCAATCAAACCAACGCATGCTAGACGCTATTTTTCTTACAAAATTTGTAGTATACATTTTATTTTGTTGTTAATTTACTTTGAAAATGTCATTATTCAATAAAGCACACTATTCACAATTTTGTGTGAAAGAGAAAACATTGGAGGATTAAGCATCATCAAAGATAATTTATGGCTACCAAATTATTACTTACATAAGTAAAAGGAAGGCTGAGATGGCGAAAAGTAAGCAATACAGGGAAGAACTGAAGAAAGTGTGGATATGCATTGTGTAATTTATGTCTTTAGTGAGGAAAATTTCAGAATGATAATTCAGAACATCTGTAACAATAGCTATGGTTTGGTATGGGAGGATTCCAAAGCTCAAGAGAAAAGGATGGTCTGATTCAACATGAGACGGCCCTTTCACCTTGACATCTTGTTATCTGACTCTTTAAGAAGAGCCCCAGATCTACTATCCACAGCTTTAATCACTGCATGTTTTGGGGAACAAGACTGTGCTGTAGTTGAAAGAGAACAGATTTTGGAACCAAGAAGAACTGGGTCCCAGTCTTCTCTGCAGTGTATACTAACCATGAGCCCAGAATTTGACAATACTTTCTCTACAGAAGTGTTATTTAATATTACCAATAATGTGAGCAAAGCACTTAGCAGAGTACTGGGCACATAGGAAGTCTGGGATGAATGGTAACTATTATTACTCTTACATGGAGAGAAATTGTATTAGGGTTAAAAAAAAAGCTCAGAGTAACTAAACATCCACAAATCTCAAACAGCCATCTGTTTTGAGCAACATTCATATTATGAAACTCCAACTCACTGAAATGATTTAGACGCCCTCTTAAAACTCACCATAATGAGATTTGGCCTGCACCAGAGAAAAGTCATTAATGACCTAATTGTCAAATCTGATGGCCTGTTTTCAGTCATCTTTTTATTTATCTCCTCTGTGGCATATGATGCTATTGACTATTCTTAATTCATTCATTTGGATTCCTTAACAATGGTCTCTCCTGGTTTTTCTCTGATTTCAGGCTCCTTTCCTGGAGCTAAGATTTCACAGAGGACTTTTCTCCACTTCCTGATCTCATTTTCTGTGAAGACTT
This sequence comes from Chlorocebus sabaeus, assembly GCF_047675955.1. Classification (NCBI taxonomy): domain Eukaryota; kingdom Metazoa; phylum Chordata; class Mammalia; order Primates; family Cercopithecidae; genus Chlorocebus; species Chlorocebus sabaeus. The sequence goes on from NC_132920.1 coordinate 18,588,726, forward strand.
TACTTAAGTTTGCTGGGCAGAGTCAACACAGTTCAACAAACTTTTATTCAGTAGCTGCTACATCCTTGCCTTTCTTTTAGGTATTGGAGTAACAATGACAAATGAGACCGGAGTGATGGAGACTTCCTATGCTCAGTCATATTGAATTCTTCTCTCCTTCCTGAACACACTGGAAGGTTGTGCCTCTCAGCCTCTTGCAGGAGATGAGGCCATGCAGCTAGTTCTAGCATGAAATGTGAATGCAATGATATGAATGCAAATCCTGGGCAGAGACATTAAGAGCTACGGTGCTGCTTTCTCACCCTCTCACCCATGGCACCATGACTGCAGAAATGATGTGTTGAGCTAACAGTGTCACAGTGTAGAGGGAGCCTGGACCTAGGATTGCCAGATGGAGGGAATTCCTACCAACTTGCATCCAATTTTGCATGATTGAAAAATAACTTGCACTAAGCTGCTGAAATTCAGTTTGTTACCACACTCTATTCTACCCTATCTGCTCGTAAACTGCTCAAATACAACGTACTTGGAGGAAATGTGTATATGTGTATAAGCCGATGCTACCAAGAAAATGTGCTATAGGCTATCACGGAGTGATCACAAGATATTTCTGGAACATTGAGAAGGTGCAGTGAGCTTGTTTGAGGGAGAGTGTTTAGGGAAGGTGTGACTTCTTGGTTCTAACTCACCTCTTTCTTCCCATTTTCCCATCCCTGAACCCAACTTAGAGCAGATGTCAGGGGAGGGAGGGCCATTCTGGGTAGCAGTTTGCCTAGATTATTGTGAGCCAGAAACCTAAGCCTGAGCATCCATTTTTTCTCAGTGCAGGTTCCTGATACCTGAGGCTTTCTTACAGGTGTGATGACTGAAAAAACTGGATGAGATAGTGAGGATATGGAGCTTCATGACTTTTTACTTAGCACTGCCCAGTCCAAAGTCAGCCAGAGAAACAACATCGAGCTGAATCTGAAAACTCTCTTGAATACACAGTCTTTATGGATGGCTTATTCTTTTAATTTGTTTCTGCATTCTTCATCTGTGTTCCTAATTCCTCACAAATTTCCCTCCAGATCTTCCCCTATAGTAGAGCTAATTGGAAAATGTGTGACTTATAGCTATCCTGTATTCATTTACACAGATTTTTTCTTGTTATAATGCCATCACTATAAGGTTTGGATCTGACAGCCAGGGAAAATCTTAGTTTAAACCCTAACCTAATTTATACCTCATTCTATAGTAATGATTTTTTTGTTTGTTCTCATTATCTTTTTCTCTCCTCAAGGTGTGTCCTTTTCTTTTCTTTTCTTTTTTTCTTTTCTTTCTTCTTTTTCTTTGTCTCACTCTGTCACCCAGGCTGGAGTGCAGTGACACGATCTCAGCTCACCACAACCTCTGCCTCCCAGGCTCAAGCGATTCTCCTGCTGCAGCCTCCCAGGTAGCTGGGATTAAAGGTGTGTGCCACTACTGCCCAGCTAATTTTTGTGTTTTTAGTAGAGACGGTGTTTCACCATATTGGCCAGGCTGGTCTTGAACTCCTGACCTCAAATGATCCACCCACCTCAGCCTCCCAAAGTGCTGGGATTATAGGCGTGAGCCACTGTGCCTGGCCTGTTCTCTAGTTTCTACTGAATTTATTAGTGAAATTCTTCAGTGTCTTCCCCACTTCCTAAAGCTACAAGTTATATGGGTGAGGGGACACCTGAGATGAATTTGGAAGACCCAGCATTATTTAGCCAGGTGAACAAGGGTTAAAATACCAATTCAGACAGAGTGTGGGCATGAAATACTATGGAGGTATTAACCCTTTTTTCCATTTAGAAAAAAAAGAAGTGTATTTCATTGCCAGCTCTCATTTAATTTTGCATAAACACGCTCTTTGAGGCTGAAGCAAATCTGACTGATTTTCAATGTAAAAATAAAATATAAAAACTGTTCTTGGAGTTATTTCTAAACAGAACACACAGAATTGTCTGAATCATCGGGATCATCTATTTCGGAAAAATCAGATTCATCAAATGAATATTCGGCCGACAACCATTTGAGAACAATGTTAATATCACATGTAGGAATGTTACGTTTTCTAGGAGTTGACATTTTCAGCGATTGAGAATTACTGTATTTTGTAATGGAAATACTACTACTAAAACCAGAATGCTGTAAACAGAATGATGTCTTTTGTTGCCAAAGTCAATATACTAGAGCGAAGTGAAAATAAATAAAGGTGAGATAGCTCATGGCAAAGTTATCTCAGAGTAAATGCTGCAGCCGCCATGCCACTAGTGACTCTGGGAACATGGGAAGAGTAAGGGAGATACAGCTGACTTGATATGGAGAGAGTGTATATTAGGACCGGAGGTATCTTAAGGGCTCACTCCTGAGTGCTGAGGCTGGTTTCCTTGGCTGTTGGTTGAGTCACAACCTGGAATTGAATTGTAAGGGTGTCTAATAATTCGTGTAGGATGTTCATTCCCAAAGCAAACAAAAAGTCCAAGAACTGGGGATTAAGCTAAGTCAAAGTCGATTAGAAGAAAGTCTAGGTTTAACAGAAAGATAGACTCTAGATACCAGACTCAGAAGGCCTGAATTGGGATCAGGTTGGAGTCATAGAGCCAGGGGAAGAGGAAATTGGAGCAGAGTCAGATATGGATCAGGCAACAGGGCTGGGGTTCATCCAGAGGGAGAGCTCTAAAACCCAGCGGGTATTTGTGGCTTGTCTTTATGAACTGGTGCATTCAAAAAAGGACGGTGGTGGCTGGGTGTGGTGGTTCGCACCTGTAATCCCATCACTTTGGGAGGCCAAGGTGGGTGGATCATCTGAAGTCAGGAGTTCGAGACCAGGCTGGCCAACATGGTGAAACCGTGTCTCTCCTAAAAATATAAAAATTAGCCGGGCATGGTGGCACTCACCTGTAATCCCAGCTACTCGGGAGGCTGAGGCACAAGAATTGCTTGAACCCAGGAGGTGGAGGTTGCAGTGAGTCCAGATCACACCACTGCACTCTAGCCTGGGCGACAGAGTGAGACTCTGTCTCACCAAAAAAAAAAAAAAAGAAAGAAAAAAGGACCATGGTGGGATTAGGTTGTGTTACTGGCCTAGGGCAGGGATATAGGAGATAAGACTGGTAAGAGAGCTAAAGATCACACCATGGAGAAGTTTTGGCTAAGGGACTTACAACTTATTTTACAGGCCATGCATATAGAGTAAGTAAAGGATCTTAAACAGGAATGAGGAACGGTCTGATTTACATGGATGGTAACCTTCAAGCGAGAGTAGGGAGACTGGACTGGAGGAGAATGAGACAGGAGGCAGGACAATCCACTGGAGAAGAGGCCATTGCAGTTGCACAGGTGAGAGAAGAGGGAGCCAGCCCAGGGCAGGTGGTGGGAGAATGAGCATTGAACATTTACTGGAGGGGGAGGGAATTGAGACAGTAGATTCAAAGGCATCTTTGTCTCGTTGTGTGTATGGTGTGAAGGGAAAGCCGACTAGTAGATTTCTAGGTGGTTGGTGTTATCAGTAGCAGAGACAGAGAAGTCCAAGGGGGAGAAGTTTTCCTGAGGAAGATGTTGTTTAGCTTTGGACATGATACTTTTGTGGCTCCCACAGGATAGTGAGGTGCAGAGATTGGCAGATCACTGAACTACAAGTCAAAAATGACAATAGAGGAGAACACAGACATACGATTTGATGATGCTGTCAGAGAAGAGATGCTCTAATCCAGAGAGAACATAGTAAAAAGCAAGGTAAAGATGAATCCCAAAGAGGAGAGTGTTTAGTGTTATTAACCCTGATTTTAGGTTAAAGATATGAGAGAAAACATCTGGAAAGAAGGAGAGGCGATGGCACCAAGGGCCAGAATGGACGAATTGGTCTTGAATGGGAGAGGAAGCACCTTCATCTACTTGGTCTACATAGGCACAGATGGCAACAGAAACAGGTATAGACTTTTTAATAGGTGCTGGGTCAAAATGTTGAGGGAATTCATCACATAAGTGAGAAATACTGTTTTTTACTATTCACTAAAATAGGGGTAAGCAAACAGTTTTTCTGAAAAGCTGGATAGCCAATAGTTTAGGCTTAGTGGGCCCTAGAGACTCATTCACAACTTACTATTCTCATAGCATAAAAACAGCCATATACGTTAAACAAATGGTGTGTTCTAATAAAACTTTATTTAAAACAGGTGGTGGGCTAAATTTAGCCTGCAAGTCATAGTGTGTTGACCCCTGTATAAGACGGTTGAGACCTGGGCTGAAGATTTGAAGTGAGTGTCAGAGGTTTGGCTTTGTCTTTGCAAAAAAACAGGAGAGGGCGAATGCCAATCAGAGATAAGGAAGAGGATAGGGTGGAATGACCGTGTGACTTTAGAAAGGATGGGTGGGCTGGGGCTACACTTACATTGCTTTGCTAGTCTCCAGTGATCCAGAGTTACTCCCTCTCTGTGATCCCAGAGTGTTGCTTATATTTCTGGCTAATCAGGGGTTGTCCCTCCCCCTAAACTGTGGACATTTTGAGAGCAAGGTCCTTGTTTTATGTATTTTTTAAGTAGCCTGATTTTCCTCATTTTCCAGCTTAAAGATCATTTTCTTTAACTGTAGACATTTGTCCCTCACTTCCCTGGGACACAGTGAGAGCCATTTCCCAAACCTGGACTGCAAATGCCAGGCCTGTCTCACTTCGTGTTGAGTCCACCCAGGCTTGTGTCACCCTTTGAGGGTTGGTGACTAATGTGGTAACTGTTAGCCAGTCAGAGAAGCTGAAGTCATGTAGCAATTATGGCTCTCCACATACACACACCCACTGTTTTATCTGTCCCCCTCTATCTCCCCCCATCTTCCTGTCATTGGAACAAAAAAATTCTCTGACTTCACATGGCCAACACAGCTGTCCAACTGACTGAACACACAGAAGCAAATGAAGTCAGTGGAAGAATGAGTCACTACACAGCAGTGTCTTTTACACTTGCCTCCAGCCTCCCCCACCTGCTCCTGACTTGGGGTTGACTGCTCCGGAACCAGCACTTCACCCCCTCTCCAAGGGCAATGTGCACGGAAGAGCCCTTTTGAGACAGGAAGTAACTCACTTGGCAAATTTGTTGTTCATTCCTGGTCCACCTAGTTCAATAACATCATTAAGATCCAATGAGGAGATAGTGGGGCTTAAGGGGCATAGACAATTGAGCAGCCTACTGGTGTTTAAATATTTTCTAGAAAAAAGACAGACAATATACAATTTAAGAACCGCATCCATACATTTAGTTATAGCCTGATAATGTTTCTTGAGTCATCACACGGAGTGAATCTATAACCAGGAAAACACATAGGAACCAATGCTAATCTTATTCCTGAAGCTGTTGTCCATATGAATTCACGAGAAGTCCTGAAAGTAAGCATCTTGCAGGGCAGATGGTACTGCCTGATCATCTAAGTTGAGGTTGGTAGTTTTCATCATGATGGTTTTATCTGGATCAGTGTTGGTATGGATTTAAAATCTATGAGTCAGATCTTCAATAATAATAATATCAATGATATGATTAACAAGCAATTTCTTTTCTTGCTGTGATCCCTGTTTTTCTGTTGTGAATTTCTCCTATCTTGAGGATGATGTAATCACAAAATGGGAAGGTGAGACTGGTTGATATTTGTCTTATGCTCATGTCGACTACATTTTCTCCTTTTTTGTGCCGTTAGTCAACCATCTGGATCTCCCTTGGATCATAACCCTTGGATCTCCCTCTTTCAAAGTTCTCTTTCTTCTTCTTTGTAGCAGGCCTCCCAGGGGACGTGCTTAGATTCTTAGGCCAAGGAGGAGAGAAATATACAAGACTGAAGCTGGAGGAGCAGCTGCTGGTTTACCCGCTGCCAAGACTTGGCAGCAGGTCCCTGGGGAAGCAGTAGGCACCTGGTTCACACAGGACCAGCACAGCTGGTCCAGGTTTTGACTGGCAGAGCGTGGCTTCCTTTGTCACCAAAGTGACTGGCCCTATGATTTTGCTACAGCCTGCAGAAACCGAGAGGGACACAGTGAAAGCCGTACACCTCCACGAAGCAGGTGCAAGTCACATTTCACTAATGAACAATGGGCACTTTGCACACAGGAGGCTTTGATATGAGTGCTAAAAAGCCCTTCTGTTGGACAGGCTGTTGGCTGAGGTAGGCAGCAGTGAGAAGCATTGGGAAGGATTCTCTATCCAAGAAAGTTGGTGCAAGAGCTGTCATCAAATAATTATTGCAGAAGCAAACATTCTCATTCTCAGGAATCTTCTTGGAGGAAAGCAATGTGTTTATGGGGGTAAAATGTTCATGAAACCATAGATGCCCATGATTGACAGATGTAGTCCAGAAATAGACCTCCATTTCTGCCCTGACCACCTGTGACCACCATATCAGTACGATCTGTTTGCTTACCCCATGCTTAAATATTTCTGATAAACATAGATCCTGGTAATCCTATTAGTCCCTCAATCAATGGATTCTATATTTGGACCATCCCCCAAATGAATAAAATATTTCTTCCATATTAAACTTAAGTCTGTCTCCTACATATTAGTTTTAGTTTTGTCTTATGGAGAGATATGGGACAACTGATCTTGAGAAAGAGGGCATCCATGTGGGAGCCTTTCATGTATTTGAAAGCCACTCTCATGTCTTCCAGCAAATGTTAATAGGGTATCTTTTAATAAATTAAAGAACAAAAGTAAATACATTTATAAATAAAAATAAGATAAATGGCTACTTTTATGTACTAAATGGTACCTTTTCCCTCCACAGTGATTTCAAAGGCTCCATCCAAATACATTGTCTCCTCCCCTAAAAAATCAGCATAATTGCAGGCTTTTTATAATGCAAAAGATCTTAGAGATCCTCTTGTCTAAGCCTTCATTTCACGGATAGGGACACAGAGGTTTATCAAGGTAACAGCAATTTAGAGTTGAGACAAGAGGCCAAGCCAGCGTGGGGTTGTTTCTGTAGGTCTTGTTGCCCTGATGAGGTCTGCGATCTAGTGCGAGAGTGACTCTGATTCCACATGCAAATTGTCCATCCCACTCTTTAAGCACATAGGACTTCCATTGTCTCACTCTCGTTTCTCTACAACCTGCTCTCAGAGGATAATCCGATCTGAGGCATCATGTGAATTTCAGCCCATGGGTTTCTATTCTTGTGAATATTTGAATTATTTCCTCTCACTTTTCATTGAGAAGTGTAGAGTATTGAGTAAGGGATTTGAGGCCTCATAAAGCAGATGAGGGAGGGGCATTTAGGGAGAGAGTAAGGAGGGTATGTCTGCAGGAGGATTAGGTCTTCTTGGGGCAAGGACTAGGGTATTTCCGAGTCTGTAAGGACATGTTTCGTATTGCCAATGCCAGATAAACAGGAGCATATTCTGTCCATGTGAATCCTATGGCCACAACTGATGAGTCTAGAGGCAAACCCCAAAGAAGGACCAGCACAAGCAAAATATTGTTCAAAAGCTGACTATGGGTCTGGTGCGGTAGCTCATGCCTGTAATCCCAGCACTTTGGGAGGCTGAGGCGGGTGGATCACGAGGTCAGGAGATTGAGACAATCCTGGTCAACATGAAGAAACCCTGTCTCTACCAAAAATACAAAAATTAGCCGGGCGTGGTGGCAGGACCTGTAGTCCCAGATACTCAGGGGGCTGAGGCAGGAGAATGGCTTGAACCTGGGAGGCAGATGTTGCAGTGAGCCGAGATCGCGCCACTGCACTCCAGCCTGGGTGACAGAGAGAGACTCCATCTCAAAAAAACCAAACCAAAACAAAAAAACTGACTATGCTGGAGCCAGAGAGGTTCAAGGCAGTGAGAATAGAATCACATGGTCACTGTCCATGGAGCTGTATAACAGAGCAACATGGCTGCAGACACTGCACCTGAGCGGAGTAAGTATGCCGGGGCAGAGGAAAAGGAGGAGAAGGCCTAACTGGACATGTGCAGTTGAGAGAGGGTTATTCAGTATTGAGGCTTACAAAGAGAAGGGTGTGTGTGTGGAATAGGAAGGGATACATGAAGATCCCCTGAAGGAAAGAGAGAGAGAGACATGGGTTCAAAGCCTCATATGGGAAGGTTTTGAGCCATTGTGTGAGCAAGGATCTTTGTGCCTGGGAAGGCTTTCTGTATTGCCATTCTCGGGTAGGCCTGGGAAGGTTTTGAGCCATTGTGTGAGCAAGGATCTTTGTGCCTGGGAAGGCTTTCTGTATTGCCATTCTCGGGTAGGCCTAGAACAAGTGGGAATATAACGTTGCAGAGAGAAAACCATCACTGTTTTCCAATCCTGGATCAAATCTTGGAAGATAAACTTGTTTGGGTGGATAGTCTACAGTAGATAGACTGACTCCCATGGTTACTCTACCACCTAATGAGCTTCCTCTCCTTGTTGGGGCTGGCTCAGGACCCAAACAGCGTCAAACCTGGGGCTATCAGGTCTTTGAGAATCCAGCTGAACAGGGTCTAGAAATGCAGGGAATGATATTACAGGTGTTGGCAGCTGCACATTTTCTTATTTTTCTCTTTTTCTCACCTTATCAAAACAGATCTGTCCTATGCATCATATTCCCTGGATCTAGCTGTTTGTTAAGGAACTAATCAATTAATTTTGCAGGAACATTATGACTAATTAGAGTATAATGTCATTATCAGAACACATTTGGCATCGATGTGGGAATGGAAATGAGAAGTGAATTTACTCAGAGGAATGGACAAACTGGGGATCAGGGTGTATGTGAGTATGCGTGTATGTCTATGAGAGGCAGAGAGAGAGGGAGAGGGAGAATTAATAAACCTAAGAAAATGATTCCTCCATAAGAACTGGAGTTCTGAGTTCTAAGACTGAAGATGTATTGTAGATCTCTCTCTGTCTCTTCAGGCTCTGCACTCTTCTTTACCCCCCAGACGTTTGCCATTTCCCCACTGCTAATAGGTTTCAAGACTGCCCTACTCCTTAGCAATGTTGTTTTGCCTAATCAATTACATTTGATTGGGGGAATATATATATATATAAAATTTTTTTTTGTTTGTTTGAAATTGCCATTTTGAATTGAGTTGATATTTGCCTCCATTTAAAAAAGAAGTTTTTGGCCTGGCATGATGGCTCACGCCCGTAATCCCAGCACTTTGGGAGGCCGGGGCAGGTAGATCATTTGAGTCCAGGAGTTTGAGACCAGCGAGGGTGACATGGCGAAACCCTGTCTCTACCAAAAATACAGATTAGTCAGCTGTGGTGGTGCACATCCGTGGTCCCAGCTACTCGAGAGGCTGAGGTGGGAGGATCACTTGAGCCCAGGAGCTGAGATTGCACCACTGCACTCCAGCCTGGGTGACAGAGTGAGATCCTGTCTTGAAGTAAAAGTAAATAAATAAACAAATATAAAGGAGAAAAATTTGAGGCCGTAAACCTTCCCTTCGCTAGTTTTAGCACTTTAAATATGCATAACTGAGTCGGCAGTGTGCAGTTTTGTTTCCTTTTATTTTTGGAGTGAACTCTGCTCTTCATTCAAAATTGTCATAGTAGATTTGGGCCCATGAACTCCTAAATATCTCTGCCTTTCTGCCTCCTGGTGAGCCACATGCACCGCTTTCTTAGACTTTAAGTTGATGAATGCCAATTCTTTTTCTCCTGGTTTTCTCAGAGAGGTTGGGAGGGGGTGGAAATGGTGTTTAGATGCACTCACAGATTTTACTTTTACTGCTAAACTTTTTATTTCAAAATTTTCTGCCACTTGACATTACTTCATCCATTTTTAGGGGGTCTCTTTCTCAATTATTTTATTTATTTCTGCTTTGCTATTGTTGGAAGGTTTACAGGGGGATTTTCGACCTTTATCCTGACGTTTTGCAATTTGTATTTTTATATCATTTTGCAATTTGTAATTCGAGTTTTGTTGCAATCCTAAGTTGCGTAAATGGCATCCAGCCCTCAGGATTGAGGTTTATAAATCATGTAGATTCATGTTTTGAGCCAGTTCACCTTCATTTTCATCAGAGAGCCCATGGGTTCAGGTGGGGAAGCAGATGAATGTCCCCAAAAGCCTTCCTCATTCATTTTGGACTCACTGGTCAGTTTCTCATTCTTCCTTCAACATGGTTCTGCTTGGCTCTGGTTGCCCTGACAGAGAATTTGGGGACAATAAGAGAAGAGCCTTGAATTCATCACATGATGGAAGCAAAATTCCAGGAAGAGCATATTTCATTTTCATGGTAAAGTGGGGAGTGGGTGAAGGGAGTCAGAGTAGAGTGAGATCTCTTGTCCACCCACTGAGCTCTAGTCTCATGTTGTACATAAAATTGTTCTCGAGTTTTTGAGCTTTGAGGTGCCTCCCACCCCAGAATCCCTCTAGCATTTATTGCCCATTTCTCTCCTCTGTTAATTGGAATGTTTTCTGTATTCTAGGCTCCAATCAGTTTAAAGTCCTTGCAAAGAAAGAGATTGTGCCCTGTCTCTCAGCATTGACCACAGCAGAGAGCCTAGGATGTGAATGGGTGTCAATATTCATCTGCTGAATGAATAGGTAAATATTTTTTTGTCCCCAATGCAATATATGGTAGGCATTCAATAAACATTTATTAACAATTACTAATAACATATTTAAAATCACTGGCCATTTATATAGCTCCACACTTTTTTGTTCTGTGTGAAGCCTGCTGATTTTTCCTTGATTATTGGTAATTCTTGATTTTGTTTTTTGGAAACAAATAAAAAACAACTGGGATTGTTCTTTTTTTTTTTTTTTTTTTTTTTTTTGAGCAGAGCTTATGAGAGCTGGACTGATAGACTTAATACCACATTGGGAATGTATTTAGTAACAAACTAAGATAAATATTAGTTCTGAGACTGTTAGGAGGAAGATGGAAAGTCATCAGTTTATTGTATCTGTGCCAAGAATCAGCTGACCTTGAAACTTTCTCTGTTGCGGTCCCGTTGATTGATCAGTAAATCAAGAAGCTCACTGCTAGAATTTCTGTTTCACTTCATGTTATGTAGACGCAGAAAAGGTATATTTTCTTGCCTATCTTGATAGTAGATAATTCAGGCCAACTCAGTGTTATCCTTGAAAATATCACCATCACTAGAATAGAAAATCGTAAAATGAGTACTTTATCTGAGGTTCCCAAGAATTAATTGTTTACTTGAAGCTAGAGGGCGTAAAATGCAATGCTTTTGGATAATTCTGTTACGAGGTAATCTCCTGGTGTTTCAAATGGTGGCACAGCTGCTGTTCTTATCTTTTAGTGTACGTGTCTCCCTTTTTCATTTTGTGTCCCCACCTTCCCCAGTCAAATACTCTTTCAACCAAAACCTGAAACATGGCTGTTGTCATCTTGGATGAATTTGAAATTCAATTGTAAATTACATCAGTAGGCATATCTGCAGAATTTAGGGTTGTGGGAATAATGGAGAAATAATAAAGAAGTACTCTGAGTACCTGGCACATAGTAGGTATGCAATAGCTGTGAGCTTCGTAAATGAATATTTGTGCTTGAAACAAAACTATAGAAACATAGGCAGCAGCTAAGAATCATTACGTGCGGACCGAATTCAAGTGCCTCAGTGACACGAAGGACTAGAGGTGACAAAATGCTGTGTGTAGGAAGTAATCCCAGATTGATGCAGGCAGCCCTTCTGAAACCCAGAGAGAGAGTCTTCCAGAATACATGGAGCTAAGTGGACTCCATATGAACTTTAAGTAAGTAGTGGTTATGGCTGGAACCAGGCAAAGGACACTCTGGCCTCAAAGTCTTGTTCATCTTTTTTGGCCAGGCTTTTATTTTTCTTTATATTAAATGTTTTATTCCTTGAGGAGTGGAAAAGCAATATTTTTCAGGAAAATGAGCCCTGAAACTAAAGCATTAACCAGGATCTCCTCAATTTTCTAATGGTCTCATTGTGCTCACACATTGCATCTAGGGTTTTTTTTTTTCTGTTGTTGTTGCTGCTGTTTTTCTCTAGATTATTTAAAACTCAAGTGAAAAATAAACTTTGCTTTTTTTAGGGGGAAAGGAATGAATCTCTCATTCTGATGTTATATTTCTTCAATTGATCAGTGGAAGATGCTCTCACTCTCCCGCCCACCAGTTTCACTCAAAACCAGTCTTCGCCATTGCTAAATAACAAGTATCCTCACTGTAATCGTAGAGCCAGATAGAAAGATGGGTCTTGACCTTGTACCCGAGGACCAGTAAGGTTGCAGTCATTCAGAAACAGTTCCAGAGCCAAAGCTTCCCTATTTAAAGTACCTACGTCCAATTCTTTAGAGTTCAGCTTGGTATCAAGTTGAGCCTTCCTGTCACCTCTCAAGGGACAGTGGCAAGCTCTTATGTAGCACTTGTCCTAATTTTCTTGCTGATATCCATGTCCCCAGAACATTCCCTTCAGTTGTGTGGGAAGGTACTTCTTTCTTTGTTCTGCCTGTAGTTCCTGGAATGATTTGAATGTTTGTTGCATGCACAGTATGGGCTTTCTTCTGAATCAGGCTTTTCACTCTGACTTTGTTCTTAATTTTTTTTTTTTTTTTTTGAGATGGAGTCTTGCTTTGTTGCCCAGGCTGTAGTGCAGTGGCATGATCTCGGCTCACTGCAACCTCGACCTCCCGGGTTCAAGTGATTCTCCTGCCTCAGCCTCCTGGGTAGCTGGGATTACAGGCACGTGCCACCACTCCTGGCTAATTTTTGTACTTTTAGTAGACACGGAGTTTTGCCACATTGGTCAGGCTAGTCTCGAACTCCTGACCTCAGGTGATCCACCTACCTCAGCCTCCCAAAGTGCTAGGATTACAGGCGTGAGCCATCACGCCTGGCCTGTCCTTCATTTTAAGCAGTGGCTACAGAACACTATACAAATAGATTGAAACATTCAGCCTGATTCCAAAATTACTTGCCCATTCTCACTTCCCATTATTCCCTTTCAAGCAGGACTGTTTTTTCCTGTCTATGCCTCTCAAATTATCCCCTATGAGTTGGAGGCTTTGCTCACATAGTTAGCTCCGTCTGGAAGTCTTTCTCCAACTTTGCATGTTTAAGTTTCTAAACATTCTTCAGTGATCAGCTACTGGCCCACCTTCTCCATGAAATCCTTCTGGATGTTTGTAGCTGGAGACACACTCTCCCTTCTTTGCACCATCACATCTATTCTACAGTATGTTGTGCCAATAGTGTTTATGTCTTGGTGGACCTAGGCTGTCACATTTTTGGAGGCGGGACTTTGCTTTCTTGAGGTTGGTTTCCAACCAAGAACCCTCTTAGAGAAGTTGCTCATAAAGGTTTATTCAGGCCGGGCGTGGTGGCTTATGCCTGTAATCCCAGCACTTTGGGAGGCTGAGGCTGGCGGATCACCTGAGGTCAGGAGTACCAGATCAACCTGGCCAACATGGTGAAACCCTGTCTCTACTGAAAATACAGAAATTAGCAGGGCATGGTGGTGGGTGCCTGTAGTCCCAGCTACTTGGGAGGCTGAGGCAGGAGAATTGCTTGAACCCGGGAGGTGGAAGTTGCAGTGGGCTGAGACCAGGCCACTGCACTACAGCCTGGGTGACAGAGTGAGACTCCTCAAAAAAAAAAAAAAAAAAAAAAAAAGGTTTGTTCAATGGATACATAAATGCATGTTGGAATAAAATGATCTGTTTGCTAGACTATTTTCATCTAAATTTTGAAAGTACATGGACACAGCAACAGTATAGGTAAAGTGATTTTCCTCATTCCCAAGGCCGGATGCATAAACCAAAGTATAAAGAAACAGGTGTGTTTGTAGGTGCATGTCTGTGCTTTGGAGAAAACATAAGTTGAAGTTAAAGTATGAAGCAGGTGTGTGGCCGGCTGTGGTGGCTCACTCCTGTAATCCTAGCACTTTGGGGGGCCGAGGTGAGCAGATCAGCTGAGGTCAGAAGTTCAAGACCAGCCTGGCCTACATAGTGAAACCCTGTCTCTACAAAAAATACAAAAATTAGCCAGGCATGATGGCAGGTGCCTGTAATCCCAGCTACTTGGGAGGTTGAGGTAGGAGAACCACTTGAACCCGGGAGGCAGAGGTTACACTGAGCTGAGATTGAGCCACTGCACTTCAACCTGGGTGACAGAGCGAGACTCTTGTCTCAAAAAAAAAAAAAGCAGATGTGTTTGTGGGTGTATGTCTGTGCTTTGGAGAAAACTTAAGTTGAAGTTTTGGAAACTAGTTTAAAAAATAACAGTAACTTCATAGTATATGTAGTCAATTATTTCATGCAAAGTATTCCATGTCCTGGGAATAGATGTCTTGGTGTTCTCCAAAACCTGAGAGATGTGTCGCCCCTCTAAGTTTGGCTTCAATTCAAATTTCCTAGAGTTACAACTCTAGGCCCCTCGGGAGCTGACTCATGATTACTGTTAACCCTTATTAATTTTTCTAGCACTGAAACATGTACTTTGACTTTTTTTTTTTGTTTCTTAAAGAACATAGTCACATCAGAGAACTTTCTCCAACTTCTTTCCCCTCAGTATTCACTATTCCAAAGTATTTTCATAGTGGAAGGCAGCAGTTTTATACCCTCTGAGTTAAATTTAATTGCTACTTTATAAACTTCCAATGCAATTCTCTTTTCTTCTTTGGAAACAGGGGATCTTTATGGCACAAACCTTTCTAGTGATTAGCAAAATTTCAGTAGTAAATTTACAAATAAATAAATTTGATTCAGAAAAGCCATGCACTGCACATAATGAAGTTACTTATAATAGGAAAATCTAAAGAACTAAAATACAGACTCTGCCCTCAAGGAACTCAAGGCAGCAACTATGACGGATACATTTTAAAAAAAGAAACATAGTCCTATGTCATATGTATACAATATAGCTATTAATAAAGAATATACAAAATGAAGCACTTAAGAGTCTCACAAGGATACTGTCATAATTAGTGAGATAATGTGGAGATACCTTGATGAAACTGAAGGTCCATTTCTGTTTAGTGGGGATATCAATGGCAGTTGCATAGTACGTCTATTTTATGGAATAAATGAGTTAACAGGGCTAAGGCCTTTAAATACTGGCTGGTACATGTTAAGCTGTCAATATGTGCTAGCTGTTTTCAATGGTCATTTCTCTTTGCTATGAAAAGAGCTATTGCAAAGCTCTTCATAAACAGATGATAATGCCACCATTTCCCAAGTAGGGAGAAAGACTTGGTAATAATAGTTATTCAAAGTATATAGAATATGTTGCAATAAAGGATTATGCCACTTAGAACTGTAGAGTTATCACTATTGAGAAAAAGAAATCCTGGTCTTTTTTCCCCCATTACAACTCAATTAAAAAAGGAGACCCTTAGCGTCAAACACGTAGCCTGCACACAGAAACATGTCTGATTGACTTTCAAAGACTCACATAAATTAAACAGCTCTTGGATAACATCAAACCTAACCAGTTAGTTCCCAGGTCTCTATATGAATTGCCACATAACTTTATGCCAAAATGAATGGTGGTGGCTATGTCTCCTGGATGACCAAAATCAGACTTAAGGAGTGAAAAAATAAACACAGCACATTCTTTATGGCCACATCAACAAAATGAAACAAAATGATTACTTATTTTTTTGGATTATGTTGATGATAGATATTGTAGGCATATCCACTCACTCTCAATTTTATTTTTAGTCACCCAGTACAGTCAGGGTTACACAGTGAGGAAAAGTCCAGCTGAGTGACCTCGGAACAGTTGCTATCAGTGCTGGACATCAATCTCACCCTCTCAGATCAGAATATACCTCTCTTGTTCCTTCTGGAACTAAAAAGCTACCACCCAAAGAATATAATTATATTGTGGATACAATGATTTGGCATTCATTTCAAAGTTTCTTTTAAAGGAATAGTTTAAAGTGTGTGTGTTACAAAGTGCAGAGCATTGCTCAATGTTGATTTGTCAAAAGATGACAATTTAGCCCTTGAAATAAACGTTTCCCAAAATAGCAGCATTTGGGAAACTTTGAGCTCTGTTTCAGTCCTTTCACATAAACTAAGAGGTCTTTCACATTCTCAGGGCAGAATACTGAGCAATAGAAGAAACGAGAAGTCCTCTGTCTCCATCCCTCTGCCTGGGGACCCACTGGACTATTATTAGCATGGGATACAAAATAGATTTGGTAAACATTGGAAAAGTCTTGCCAAGCAGCGTCTCAAAGACATATGGTCTTTTGTAAGTGCCATGATCATTATAAACAAGCAAGATGTTCTAATTAAGGAAAAGTCTTTGTAAGGCAACTTGTTCTACAACTTAGCATTGAGGTTCCAAAATAGATAGGCAAAACTTTGGGGGTTGGGTAACCCCTATTCCTTCTTCAGCCGGACTCTTAAGACTGAACCGGAGAGCTGCCATCTCTACTTTGACCACTAGAGGGAGGGCAACTACGTGAAATTGCTCAGTGAGGCGGCGGTTTCTCCAATCCACGCGGTCACGCTTGCCTTGTCTCCTCGGTCTTCGCAACAAATCAACCAGTGGTAGAAACTGATCTTTAGCTTTTTGAGAGAGGGGGAATGTACGGAATGTGTTTCATCAATGCATAACAGCCCTCTCTTTCAACTTTAGTTGGGCTTATAGTGTGGGTATTACTTTTTCATTTTTACAAACCTCTGTAAACAAAGCACAGATTTGGTGGAATGAGAGAGTAAATGGCCAGTCTTCTAAGTCCTGCCTTGTGGAGTGTGCCTGGATTTTCTACTATAAAATGATCACTTTTGGGTTGTCATTAATCTTTATAAAGATTTCATGGGATAGAGGTTGGACTAGAAGAACTTTGCTAACTCTTGCAAGCCCAAAATTCAGATTCTGTATCCTTCAACTGGGGTATGAACTTGTCAAGGGTGAGTAAGGAAGTATGACTTACTTATAACACCTACTGCCAAGGCCAATCCCTTAGCAGATGTTCACTAAAGAGTCAATGATTGATGAGACTGGTCGGTTTATATGATTACCTGCCATCTAGAAGCACCCATAAAGAATGGGACACAGTTTTTATGCTCAAGATGTATATTGTCTCAAAATTGTTTTGACTTGTTGAAACTTAGGACAGTAGTGGCTAAACAAAATTCTTATAAACAGTATTCCTTTTCTTCTCTCTGTAACCTCCTCCCTCAACATATGTACGAATATATACCCATCACAGGCAATAAACCCCACACACCAAATACACACACACGAGCACACACACATTCAAGTTTTAAGGCAAAAATCTTTCCCAAAAGACAGTGTGCTAGAAAACAAGCAATTGTGGGAACGAAAGTCTTCCTTATCCTCCTAAAGCAATAAGGAGTACAATAAATAAGAAAACAGAACTATTTATGATTCACTACAGAAAGAGGTATTTATAGGTCTTTTATAGCACCCTATAATTATAATCGTAAAAGGTACAGACTTAGAAATAATTCAGAGATGATAGCGATGTTGGAAATCAGCCTTCCTCTTTGGATTCTTTTTTCTTTGAGACAGGATCTTGTTCTGTCACTCAGGCTGAAGTGCAGTGGTGTGACCCTAGTTCACTGCAGCCTTGACCTCCCAGGCTCAAGCAATCCTCCCACCTCAGCCTCCCAAGTAGCTAGGACCACAGGTGTGCACCACCATGCCCTGCTAATTTTTGTATGTTTAGTACAGACAGGATCACACCATGTTGTCCAATACGGTATTGATTGAACTCCTGGGCTTAAGTGATCCTCCTGCCTGGGCCTCCCAAAGTGCTGGGATTACAGGTATGAACCACTATGCTGGCCTTTTTATTTTTTCTTCCAAAGCAGTAAACTGATGCTAAGGAGCTATAAAGGTAGTTATTGGTGTGTGGGGACCACAATGTAGGTCTTTTTGCTCCAAGTCCATTCTGTTATATCTTGCAGTAGAAATATCTGTGCAAGGCCAGGGGCAGTGGCTCATGCCTGTAATCCCAACACTTTGGGAGGCCGAGGCGGGCAGATCAGGAGGTCAAGAGATTGAGACCATCCTGCCCAACATGGTGAAACCCTGTCTTTATTAAAAATACAAAAATTAGCTGAGTGTGGTGGTGCGAGCCTATAGTCCCAGCCACTTGGGAGGCTGAGGCAGGATAATTGCTTGAATCCTGGAGGTGGAGGTTACATTGAGCCGAGATCGTGCCACTGCACTCCAACCTGGTGACAGAGCGAGACTCCATCTCAAAAAAAAAAAAAAAAAAAAAATTCTGTGCAAGCTGTCCCTAGCATTGAGAAGCTGATCTTTCTATTAGGTTATGAAAGCCAAACTACATAAGTAACAAGAATCTGGAAAGGAAGTTCAGTTGGAAAATATTGCCAAATAAAAAATGAACTAGGACACAAAAAGTAAGCCTTCCCTAAAGAGAAGAATTCTAATAGGAACAAAAAATGCCTAAAAATAAACTATGAAATGGAAGGCTTTATTGTTACTAATTTAGAGCCATTAATAAAAAACATGTAGACATTAAGTAAATGCATGGTTTATATCTTGCTTTTGATTGAGCCACAGGAAGAACTATGAATGAGGATACAGAATAGACTTGAGGCTGCTGTGTCTTTAATTTGATACTGCCCCTTTAATATAAAGAATGTAAAAATATCAAAACCTACCACAGTAATCTGAATACTAATAATAGAGTTGCTGTCTGTGTTTGGTGAGACTACAAATTCAATTAATTCCAATGCTGGTTCCAATAAGCTCTTTATGAGTCTAAAGGGATTATTAACACTGCAAAGTTTGAAAGATTGAATCACAATAACAATTTCTTGCAAGATTTCTGAAGCTTTGAGCAGGCTTGCTTTCATGGAAATAATCATCTATTAACCTAAAGCAGTAGAAGGAGCAAGCAGGAAGAGAGGGAGCAAAGGAATGAGGGATAAAAGGTGGAGAGGGGAATCACATGTCTCATTCTTACTCATCTGCCAAGTCAAAGACTGAGCTCAGTGCCAACGTCAGGTTTGTTTGTTTGTTTGTTTGTTTTTTGGATGATTCCAAAAGACCCCAAAGGATGAGTTTTGTTTAGGATCCATTTTGTAAGACTGGGATATTTGACAAGACTGAATAAGGCTGGGACCTTTTTGAAGTCCACATACGCAACATAAATAAACTGCCTTGGTCTCTGTCTGGGCACCTAGACTGGGCAACGTGTCTAATTGGCAGACGTGGTGCTGCTGGTGGTGGTGCTAGTGGGAGCAGGGAGGCGTCACTCCATAATCTGGCACTAGAAAAAAAAAGAACAGGGCTAGGCCTGGTGGCTCACGCCTGTAATCCCAGCACTTTGGGAGGCTGAGGTGGGCGGATCACGAGGTCAGGAGGGACCATCCTGGCTAACACGGTGAAACCCTGTCTCTACTAAAAATACAAAAAATTAGCCGGGCGTGGTGGCGGCGCCTGTAGTCCCAGCTATTTGGGAGGCTGAGGCAGGAGAATGGCTTGAACCCGGGATGGGGAGCTTGCAGTGAGCTGAGATCCGGCCACTGCACTCCAGTCTGGGCGACAGAGCGAGACTCCGTCTCAAAAAACAAAACAAACAAACAAAAAAAACCAAAACAAATCATTTGAGAACACCCTTCAAAAGAAGTAGGAGCTAAGTCCCTACTGGTTTGTTAAATGATTAATTTAGGTCTAAATATTACATTATCATGGGCAAAATACTTCCACGCAGTTAGGGTTCAACACAGTCTTCACTCATGGATGGCTAGAGGCAAACCTCATCCTTAGCCTGATTCTCTACTTTTGTTTTATTTAAAATGCATTCAAGTCTTTAGTAAATTGAAGGACTGAATTGAATGACTCTTCTATTTCATGAGAAGCTATGGGGGCCCATATTTTTCCAGTGTCTTATTATGTGGTGTTAGGGTCGTGCTATCTTTGCTATAAAAATGCCTTCTCGGCCAGGCACGGTGGCTCACGCCTGTAATCCCAGTATTTTGGGAGGCTGAGGCTGCTGGATCACCTGAGGTCAGGAGTTTGAGACCAGCCTGGCCAACATGGTTAAACCCCATCTGTACTAAAAATGCAAAATTAGCCAGGTGTGGTGGCACACGCCTGTAATCCCAGCTACTAGGCTAGGGCAGGAGAATTACCTGAACCCGGGAGATGGAGGTTGCAGTGAGCTGAGTTGAGATCATGCCATTGCACTATAGCCTGGGCAAAAATAGCAAAACTCAAACAAACAAACAAAAAAACCCCAAAAACCAGAAACAAACAAACAAAACCAAACCAAAAAACCAAAGAAGGAAAATGCCTTCTGCAACACGTTTCCTTCTCTCAGCCTTTGCAGGTGTATAAATCACATCGCTCTGGACTGGGATGGGGTTCTCCCGGTCTACTTTTATAGGAGTCTGAGCTATTTCTTCAGCCTCCTGTTCCCAAGGACAGGTCTCAGACATGCCTCCACTCTGGCTGACTGGCCACGTACTGATGTAGTCATTGGTCCTGTCTATCTTTTCTGGACTTGATAAACTCTCCAGGCTTCTCTACCAATACTACCAATTCGCCACACACCAATTAACCTGTGCCCAGGGTTGGGATGACCCCTCATCTGCTGCTCTGCCGACGTCTCATGTGTCATCTGTTCTGATCCACAATGTCTGGGAACTGCTCCTCTGCCCACTGGTAAGCGCTGGGAGTTTCCTCCCAGTGAGAGAAGGGATGGCAGAGCCTGCAGGCAGCAAGCTATTAGAATGACCGTTTCTTAAATACAACAAGCCCTTTCTTTAAGCCCTTTCCTGTTTCTCCGCTTCCCAAAGACTCCTTTGCTGTATCTATCCAGGATGAAAGTGTTGCCTCAGGCACCTCAAAGATCATTAAAGTGAAAAGCCGGAGAGGGGAGGGGGCCTTTGAAAATCCTATTGCTCCACCCTTCCCTCTGGTCAGTACTGTGGGTCACACAGACCTCACTGATGTCCCTGTGTTTTCTCTCCCATCATCTGTCTTTCTTCCTGGCATGGGGCAATCATGGAGCTGGGTGGGTCCGCCAGAGGGAGTAGGAAAGCATTGCCCAAATGTGGAACCGCTTTCTTACAATGCCTTTATTTTGAGCCATAGGGAGGGTTATGGGAATTAAAAATACCCACTATCCCTTGTAATGTAGAAATGTTATATTTGGGCAAGTTTGACAAATGATGAGAAGAGAAAATGGAAGTGGGGGTAGTAAGAAAACAGACTTCTTGGCACTAAGATTTCGTGGGTCTTGGGCAGCGCAGTTAGATCAATCTGCTTTGCTAGGCTGTGGGCCTGCTGGTTTGCCATAGGAGAGTCAGCTTTTATCACTGCATTTTCATTCTGGTCCCAGGAATCAGAGAATGGAGAAGGAGAATTGCTCACATGCCAGGTAGGCTCGCTCATTTTCACCTGGAAACAGTTGTAGGAGCCATTTCAGCATCTCCTGGCTATTGTTCGTTCAAAGTCCTAGGAAGAGAAGAGGGAGGAATACAAAACCAGAGGGAGAGACTCTGTGTATCCCCAGAGGCTGCCTGCCTACGGAAGGCTGTCCCATGGGCAATGCCATCCATGAGTGATCTCTGCACCCTGAATTCAAAGATCCTGGAGTTGAAAAGACCCCAGCATCATGATTGTTGGGAGAAACATGAACTTTTAAAGTGTCCAGAAGGCCAGGGGAATAGGTGAACTATGTGAACAATAAAGTCAAGAAATAGAGAATTGAAGCAAAAACTGCTTAGGCCATCCCTGAAACCCACCTTCAAAAAAGTGATTACCTGGAATGACTTGACTCCCCATTGCTCTCTACCTGGTCTTGAGCTGGAGTTGCTCTCAGTGAGCCAGGAAAAGAAATAACCTTAAATGTGGGGCAGAGGAGAAGTTGTGTGCTTGGTCTCAGCCTGACTGGTGATTCCAGTGGCCGAGAGGACAGGATAGAGTTTGGAAGAGAGGAAGAGTGCCGAGTAGGATGGGGTGCCAAGGAGATGCTGCTGGCGATGGAGCAGCTGGCATCCTGCTCTCACTGAGATTGGCTGGCCCAGGAGGATCCTAATTACAGCACAACTGCTGCCTCCATAATCACTGTGACAGGAGTGGTGTGGGCCGGAAGGAGATGTGAGATGGAGTTGGTGGCTGCTGAAGAGGATGTTGGAATCATTGTTCTTTGCCGAGGCTTCACAGGGGGCTGCTGCCAGCTGCCTGCTAAGGTTTAAACAGCTGCCACCAAAAAAGGGGCCAGCCCTTCCTGCCTCATCTCCAGAGGATGCACCAGCCCCAGCCTGCAGGTCTGCCTCCGGGCGCTCTGGCTAGAGGGGGATGGCAGGCTTCCAGGGAGGCCTTTTGAGTAGTTCTGTTTATGGGAGGCTCCAGGGAGAATTCAACAGGATGGTGAGGGGCTTCCGAAGAGTTGGCTGGGAAATGAACCCAGGTTAACAAACAACAAAATAATACACTTCTGTGGAATTATCATCAAATCAAAGGAAAGAACTGTGAAATTAATTATTTGAAGATACTGTTTAGGTGATCTCCTGGAGTCGTGTCATCAAGGAGAAATAAATCCCTTCCTCAGCCCTCATGCTTCACCTGAGAGATTTTGTTTCTTTGTTTGTCTGGACAAAGTCCCAGGTTTAAGGGTGAAAAGTCTCTTGAATGGTGACACAAACAGTATGCTTAGGCCACCTTTCCAATGGAGTATGAGAATTAGCTGGGGGCTTCAGAGATAAACCAGGGGTGTCAGAACCAGGGTGAAATGCGTGTGAGTGGGAAGGGGGGCACCTGTGGATAGGGATGTATGCCTTGCTTTGATTTGCTTGTGTTTTGCTTGGCTCTCAGAAAAATACTAAGACTGACCCCTTACAGGGACTTCCAATAAGGCAGTGTTGTTCTCTGCAAGCCTTTTACCAGGTTTTCTGACTTTTGATACTAAGGAAACTTCTGGAAGAAGAAAAGGCACAATGCGTTTGTTGGCCAGTCATGTTCCCCTTGAGAGACAGGCAATTGGTTACAGTGGCGCTGACATGTGACAAGGTGACCTGGTGATGCTCAGAATGGGCTCGCTGGGGGAGAATCCCTGCGCAGTCCAAGAATTTAATAGCTTCTTGCTCCACTTTATTCAGCATAGCACCCATTTTATTGAGCCTCCGGCTCCAATGCATTACATAATCATACTATTTCCCATTGCAGTATGTTGGACCTTCAGGCTCCTATGTATCAAGCCAGTCACTCTCATGCAGTCTTTTCAGGATCCAGGATTTAGCTCTAGATTATGGCTCCTTTTCAGTTGCTTCACTAGATAATAGAACAAAAGTGGTGAAGCTGGGAGGCTGAGATGTCCACATCCTAGTTCTTTGTATAAAAAGCCACTTTATATTTTGAGGGAAGAAACTTTTGTTTCCCAGGCTTTTCTGTTTATTCCTTACAAATCCTTTTCACTTAGTTTATAAAACCAAATGAGACTCTAATAACCATTCCCCTTGAAAGCAGCCAGTGACAGCATCTCTCACATGTTGCGATCAGAGACTGCAATTTCACTGTGAACTTTTAGTTGAGCCTTTGCAGAACATTTGGAAGAAAAGGGGACTCAAGTTTCTTTTCCACACTTCTGGGAGTGTCGTAGACCCTGATGACATTCACAGTAGCCATAAGAGAGATTTGGGCTTTGGATAGGAAGGTGGAATTGGAATTTGGAATTTGGTAGAAGAACCATTTTAATGCAGAACTTTTAAGAAGAGGAGCAGGAATTTCTCTTCTGCTAGTGTGTGCTACATTGTAAATAACCATCCCACCTCCTCATCTTAATGCGCTGTCACTGCTATAACATTTCATGTATCTTTCAGCTTTAAAAATTACAGAATCATTAGAATGATGATGTATTAGGCAAACTGGGCATGGTTTAACTGCAATATGTTTGGCTGCATGGCAGCTGGTTTTTCTCTTAAATGATAATCCAAACAAAGAATCTCAAAGAAGACAAGAATAGAATGGCTGTTGGCACTTTAATGAGTATCACTTTGGAAACAATAATTAGAATCGTGTATTCAGGGGACAAAGATTAATTAATTGAGTAAATAACACCATATACATATATATAGTTTATGGCTGGCCCCAGTGCACCATGAATCAGCTACTATGTGTTCACACATGGAATCATTTATGGCCCTTTGAGTAGGTGGAATGGAAACCACGCAGCCTGGATGGTGTGCTGTTGACATTAACCACTGGAAAGTGTTTTTCTTCCTCTGGGTATTAGAATCTCCCCACCCCCACACTAGCCCAGTATGGTTTTGGCATTGACTACTAGGAATGGGATTGAAGTTAGAGGTGGATGTCTCCCTGTTCCCCAGATTCACATAGAGACCACTCAGACTAATTTAGTTCCTTATAACTTCAAAACTCTGTTTTCCATGTAGGCTAAATAAATTATGTAAAGAATTATGTGATTATTACTGTGTTGTTCTGTTGTGCTTTAACTGGCTTTGTACATACATTTTAAATGTGAGTATACACATTTTTATCATAGCTGATCAAACAGTTGATTTAGTATGGTGTTAACTTGATATTTATATATCAAAGTGTTGAATAACAGGTGAAGTTATGTAAACTAGTGTATATACATGTGGATTAATATATAGACATTACTAATATTTATGAATGCAAAAATTCTCAATATATGACATTAAGTACCAAGATGATCAGGAACATACCACTATTAGAAAATGGTTTCTAAAAAAAATATGGTCTGAGGATATTTTTACTTTCATTGCCTTCTGTAGGCAGATAATCTGCCAGGAATTGGAGGCCTGCCAGGGGGCTTAACAAATGAGGTTTATAAGCCTTTCTTCCATTCATATTGGTAGCAGTTCCTTACTAAGATGTAAATACCATGGCTGGTGAAGTGGAGCCATTAGCATTGCGGAGCAGGTTGAGGGATTTGAAGAAAGGGTTAGGAGAACCATCATAGGCTATGATTGCAGGTCAAAGGCAGGTCAAAGGCAGGAGTTGCTCTTTCCTCCATCCTCTGAAAAGATAGGAAATATTAGCTGGTCATAGGTGGAGAGGAGAAAATCCTCTTGCTTTAAGAGCTGACCACAGAATGTCTTTTGTAGGAAAGTGCTATTGTTTGGCTTGACCATTTTGGTTGGGTAAAGAAAACTGTTATAGCCAGGATGATCTAAGCAAGAGAAAAGTCTTACCTGAATGACTGTCAGAATCAGATGGGACATTTGGAGTATAGGAGCAAGTGGAGTAGAGAGGAGAGAGAAGGAGGAGGAGGTTAGGGGTGTGGGTATGGTTAACAATGGAGAGTCTTAATAGAAGACAAAAATTCTATAGTCATGATAGAGTGATGGTGATATATGACAGCTGCAAGACTTTTAAGAAGAGGAGCAGGAATTTCTCTTCTGCTAATGTGTGCTACATTGTAAATAACCATCCCACCTCCTCAGCCAATGTGACCTAGAATTTTCAGTAAAGAGTCTGTTGTGTGCCATGGCCATGTGTCAGTATTCCTTTTGCAAAATAAAAAAGAAGATGTTGCATCCCATGAATGAGCTGACATAAAAAAAGAGAGAGGCAAATGACCACAAGAAGAGAGACATTCAGATTTTGATATAGAATTGGAGCCAAAGATGTCAATATAAAACATAAGCCTCCCAAGAATCCCCAGAAATACTGAGAGGCTTGCTGGGCTCCCTGCTGCATTTAGAATAAGGTTTGAGACAAGTTGATCAGAATCTCAAAGGCAGAATCACCCCAGTTGACATCTGTGTTACATTTGCACTTTTGCAAAAGCAAATATTTAATAGTTAATACTTTCAGGTTAATTGACTAATTGATTTTGGCTAACCAAATGCCTAGTTCAGGAAAAGCTCAGTCCAAAGTTTGGACATTTATCAGGTCCACGTAGGTTTAGTCTTTCTCTGCTTGGTTTAAGTGATACAATTGGTAGTTGAGACTTACAACTGTCAATTATCTGTTCTCCTGGCAATATTTTAAAAAGTAGGCATGGGAAGAAAATAACCGTAAAGACATTTAATCAGTTAGAAGAATGGGGCTTATTTCTCCCTACCGGGTGATGTTTTCCAAAAAGTCTTCAGAGAGTTTAAGCTGATTAATATTCGTCACATCAAAACCACATAATTGCAGTTCAGCCAGTTAGAATGCCCGTATCTTATGGCACAGGGCACAGCAATCAACTTGTCACCAAAATTCCATTTGTTTATTACTCAAACAAATAAAAGAGCAGAATTGAATATTATGCCTGCTAGTAGTGATTTTTGGGACTCTTATTTTTCCCTGAGTAATTGAAGTGTCAGATCCGGGATATTTCCAAGTGTAAAAGCCAAATCCGTGAGTATGGTAATGGAACACATCCTGGCTATCAGCTATTAATCAAGGTACTGAAAAGTGATGGTGAGAGACCTCATTTTGGACACTTCAGTTTCTTATTCATGAGTTCAGAGGATTTTCTTTTTTTAAATGTCTTTTTCCCCCCTCTGTTCTCTGTTTTTTATTAGATGATCTCATTTTATTGGGACCAACTAGGAAAAATGAGTACATAGGGATTATCTGAGCTTAAGAATGCACATTTATGGAAGTGTAATTTCAGGTTGAAGTATTATTAGACAAACTAAATATGGCATACTAAAAAAGGAGTAGAGAGTAGGAGGTTTGGCTTTAGTTTATACTTTAGTTCTTGCCAGCTCTGGGATGTTGGGCAAGTCACTTAGCTTTTCAGTCACTCACTTATCTAATCTACTGGATGGGGATAATGATACATGTCCTACCTGCAGACATAGGATTGAACTAAATGACAACCTTCCTGCCCTATCTATATAGCACTTTCCCTCCACAGCCCCTTACCCCACTTTATTTTTATTCATAGCATTTATCACTGCCTGACCTTTCACTAAGTATATGCTTGATTTTTTATTATCTGTTGATCCAAATAGAAAGTCAGCTCCATGAAAACAGAGCTCTCTCTGTGTTATTGCCAGTACTAGGGCAGTGACTCACATGTAGTGTATGATCAATAAATATTTGCTGGAAAGACAAATTCTAACTCTAAGATCTAGGATTATAAAACAGAAAAGAGAATCTTGTGTAGTCTGGTGGTTAAACTCAGTTGTCAAGATGCCATAGTTCAAATCTCAGCTCCATCATTTCTGGTCGTGTGACCTTGGGTAAATTAATTAGCTATTTAGGGCTTCAATTTTAGCTTTTGTCACAGGTAAGATGGACGTAATAATATGCCGCATGACTCAAAATTGTTAAATAAATACAATAATTCGTGTAAAGTAATCAGCACAGGATCTGAGTTTAGGTCAGTTGTTGCTATGAGTGTCTGGGTTCACAAAGCATGGACTCACCTTTTCCAAGCTAGGATGAAAAAATTCAGTGGTGTCCCAGAGAAGACTTACAATGACAAATGTTTGTTGTTGTCTTATAATGACACCATCTGCTAGTAATTCAATTTTTAAGATGTAGTTATGTTTGCATTTTTGAGTTGGAAGAACAGACTGAAAGTTCTTTTACCGGATGACCTGTCAGTATCTTATTGTCTTACCGCATGGTTAGTTAAAGTGACAATCAGGATGGGGACAGGCCAAGTTGAAGTAGGTTATGAATTATTTTGAGGTCTGTTGGCTGTTCTTGCATTGCTATAAAAAAATACCTGAGACTGGGTAATTTATAGAGAAAATAGGTTTACTTGGCTCATGATTCTGCAGGCTCTACAGGAAGCATAGTGTTGGCATCTGCTTCTGGAGAGGCATCAGGAAGCTTACAATCATGGAGGGAGGCGAAGGGGGAGCAGGCATCTCACATGGCAAGAGAGGGAGCAAGAGAGAAAGAAGGGAGAAGGGGAGGTACCACATACTTATAAACAACCAGATCTTGCAATAACTCACCACCAAGGAGATGGGCTAAGCCATTCATGAGGGATATGCTCCCATGATCCACTCACGTCCCACCTGGCCCCACTTCCAATACTGGGGATTACAATTCCACATGAGATTGGTGGGGACGACATCCAGATGATATCATTCTGTCCCTGGCCCCACAGATCTCACTTCCTTCTCACATTCCAAAATACCATCATCCTTTTCCAATAGTTCCCCAAAGGCCTCAGCTCATTTCAGCATCACTTAAAAGTCCAGAGTCCAAAGTCTCATCTGAGACCGGGCAAGTCCCCTTGCACCTACGGGCCTGTGAAATAAAAAAACAAGTTGTTTACTTCCAGGATACAATGGGGGTACAGACATTTGGTAAACATTCCCATTTCAAAAGGCAGAAATTGGCTAAAAGAAAGGGTCTACAGTACCCACACAAGTCTAGAACCCAGCCGGGCAGTCATTAACTCTGAAACTCCAAAGTAATCTCCTTTGACTGCGTGTCCCATATCCAGGGCACAGTAGTTTGAGGAGTGGGCTCCCATGGCCTTGGGCAGCTCTGCCTCTGTAACTTTTCCATGCTGAGGTTGCAAGCTGTTGGTGAATCTACCATTCTGCGGTCTGGAAGGCAGCAGTCCCTTTTCCACAGCTCCACTAGGCAATGCCCCAGTTGGGGAGTCTATATGAGGGCTCCAACCCCACACTTCCCCTTGGCACTGCTCTTACAGTGTTTCTCTGTGAGAGTTTTTCCCCTGCAACAGGCTTCTCCCTGGCCACCCATGCTTTCTCATACATTCTCTAAAATCTAGCTGGAGACTGCCAAGCCTCCTTCACTCTTGCAGTCTGTGCACCTGAAGGCTTAACACCACATGGAAGCCATCAAGGCTTATGGCTTGCACCCTTTGTAGTGGAGCATAGGCCTGAGCTCCTCTGAGCTGCTTCTGGAGCTGGAGCAACTGGGATGTGGGGAGCAGTGTCCTGAGGCTGTGTAGAGCAGTGGGGACCTGGGCCTGCCCTCTGAAATCATTCAGTTCTGCTAGGCCTCTGGGACTGTACTGAGCATGACTGCCTCTTAGATCTCTGAAATGTCTTCCAGGTCTTTTCCCCATTGTCTTGGATATTAACAGTTGGCTCCCTTTTAGTTAAATAAATCTCTCTTACAAGTGATTGCTCCATGACCTGCTTGAGTTGCCCTGGCAATAATGCTTTTTCTTTTCCACATAGCTAGGCTGCAAGTTTTCCAATTGTAGGCTCTGCTTCCCCTTTAAATATAACTTCCAACTTTAGATCATTTATTTTATCCCATATCTGAGCATAGGCTGTTAGAAGCAGCCAGACCACATCTTGAATGCTAAGTCAGATGGCCCTGAGCTTGTACGGGACTTAGCAGGATGAAGCTGTGCTTCTGCTCAGACCCAATTTTATTCCTCTGCTGTCTTGAACCCACGGAAACCCCAATAGCTGAAGGAGATTAGGGAGGAATAAGAAAGGCAGGAAAGTAACATTTACTTAGCACCCCTATTTGTCAGTTACTGTTCATCATTTTAAAAAGTGATTATCTCATTAGTCTTTATAATAATTCTTAAAATAAGAATTTTGTTTTTTTAGTAAAGACCTGAGGCTGAGGAAGGTTAAATAACTCACTCAGCATCAATAGCAAGTAAAGACTTGTACAGAAGTTTAAATTTAGACTTTTCTGACTCAAAAGACTGTGCTCTTTCAATTTAAGAGTCTGATCTCCATAGAGAGGGACAGGACGAGGTGGGCTCAGCACTTAGATCTAGAGGAACTCATGCAGAGCATCTGCAGCAATGGGGAACACTGAGCCAACCTGCTTTTTAGGTGGCTCTTCCATATTTCCCTCCAGCTTAACATCTGAACTGGACATAGCCTTAAGGTAAAATCATATAGGCTGATGGAGACAAACTCTGCTTCGTCCTGGCCCCTCACTCCCTAAGACTATGCAGATTTAGGTACTTTTCCTGTGCACTCCCATATGGTACTTTGTGAATGCACCCAGCTCTGTACTTGACTCATTGTTTTCTATCTTCTTATGTGTCTGTCATCTGCTCTAGTATGTCATATCTTTGAGTGCAGGGGCAGTAGCTTAGTCATCATTTTGTCCTTTCTACCTAATACATTGCCTGGCACAGAGTTGGTATTCACGGCTACTGAAGCTTTGAGTGAAGAGAGTGGATGGGAGTCATAGTTGGAGTTGGCCCTGAAAATGTCAGCAGCTGTTGCTTTGCTTCTGTTATGATGACTCTGTTTTAGTATCTTTAGTTCCATGATCTTCCCTCCTGTCTCTACTCTTTCTTCCTGCAGACAGGAATAAAATTGGCAGCAGTGGTTCTAGAAGCAAGGGCACTGTTCTCTCTGTGGGAGAGTGCGGGAAGAAACTGGTGGTGATAAGCCAAGGCTGTTCCATGCACAATTTGTCTATCCTGGGCTAGGTCAAGAAGTTATGCCTTGACTAGGAATGGTTTGCCAGAGTTGAAAAATACTGTAGAAGTCACTGATTGGAGAGATGCAGGGTATATAAAAAACCACAGATGGTACCCATGGGAAGGAAACCTGTTATGGTGTTGTCTTTGGTCAAGCTTCGTATTTTAATTGAATACCAGCAATTTTTATGTGTACAATGTAAACTTCTGCCCTGAAGCTAGAGAGGTGGTTTAGTAGAGTAGTTATATAAATGGACTGTGGATCTAGTCTGCATTCGAACCTGGTTCTCATACTTACTGGCTCTTCTTCTGGTAAATGTCGGTAAGCTCCATGTTTTAGTTACCTCATCTGTAAAACGGCAATGTTTAGAGGATTACATAATTTATATGACATATAGAAGTATGTCTGCCACTTTGGAAGCATTATTGAGTACATTATTATCATGGGATTTTTCAAAACTTCATAGAAAGATTGTCATACAGATTTCAAAACTTTGAGGATTTGCCTGTCAAACTGGACAGTGCACATTGATGCTCACTTTGTGCTACAGTTTTCAGTACTAAAAAATCAAAGAAGCAAATGATGGATAAGTAACTAAGTGTAGTGGAACAATCACTAGAATCCACTAGATTCAGAGTTGAAAGTCCTGCCACTAATAGCAGCATGATCTTGAAAAAGTCCCTTGATCTTTTGGTCTCAGTGTTCTTTTCTTTTATTTGAAATGAAACTGTTGAATCTGAGATGGCAAGTAAGTGCAAGTCAGTTGCTAGTTCACCCACCGGTGGCCATGGAAGGCATGGCTAATAGATATCATCTCACTTTCCTGCTGCTTGTAATGTGACTCTAGACTGCAGGCCAGGAAGCCATTACCAGTTGATTGCTGTGGGCAAATAAAAAGACGGATTTTCCATTCATCATATCATATGTTCTTGAAGGTCCCTTCTTGTCCTATACGTCTGTGATTTAATGACTCAAAAATGAGTGAACATGTTAGAGGTGGATTTTTACAGATTTCGTATAGCTAGCATTGGGAGATTTCCAGAAGGCTGAAGGATTCAGGGAGATTGTAAAGCTTTCTTCAAAGTCAGGATAAGAAAATGTTCCCTGATTGTTTACCATGATTCTTATGTTTAAAGGGGAAATCTTCAGAGGTAAAGGAAGACCCATAAGGAGGAAGTCTGGATATTCAAAATTCTTTCTTTCTGGGATTGCCCAAACCTGCTTTTTGGAAAGGACTGCATATGGTTTCAGGTAGGCAAGATACAGGCACTTTGCCCTTCTGACTGAAGACATTTGAGGGTACTAATGATAGATTTTGATGCATTTAAAATGGAGAACTTCCCATGAACAGGGCTGGCTTCAGATCTGTGAGTTGAAAACAAACCAACAAAGGGGAGTAATCAGAGGCCAACCATCTTTCCTGGTTTCTATGTATGCTTTCTACAGATTTCTTAATCAGATTTTTGACAAGCAACTGATCACCTTGGGTAGAGCCTGGCTTTGTGACAAGGTGCTGTTTATTTGGAATTAAAGTTTGGGACTCTAGCCTATTTGTATAAATATATTTCAAAAAAGTGATGATGTGGACATCTTTCAGAGAATGGTGTACATTTCAGAAATGACTTCGTTGTTGAGTTCCCCTCTGACTCACATATTGCTGAAATCTCATTTCTCTTCTGGTTTTGGAGGAAACCTCTGGTGCACACATTCCTGTTCTTGTAATTTCTGAGCTAACAGTTTCTGCGTATCTGAGACTGGTAAATAGCAACTGCTGAGAAATCAAGAAATGTAGAACTGAAGAAAGTCACTGTCATAGTGCATTTGGGCTGCTACAACAGAATACCTTAGGCTTCATATTATAAATGACAGACATTTATTGCTCACAGTTCTTTGATCTGTGAAGTCCAAAATCAAGATGTCAGTAGATATGGTGTTTAGTGAAGGTCATTCTCTGTTTCCTAAATAATACTTACTTTTTTTTTTTTTTTTCCTAAATGACACTTTCTTACTGTGTCCTTGCATGTTGGAAGGGGCAGACAAGCTCTTTCAGGCCTCTTTTATAAGGGTACTCATCCTATTCATGAGGGCACCTCCCAAAGGCCTAAGCTTTTAATACCAACACACTGGGGATTCGATTTTAACACACGAATTTTGCAATGACACCCACATTTACACCGTTGTGCACGAAGAATTTCCATCATCCAGATTACCTCCTTACTAAATCTTACTTTAATCACTTGGAAATTTTCTTCCTTTAAGAGTAAGATTCCCATATACATAAGAAATAGATTGAATTTACTTGCTCTGAACAGGGTAAAACACTAATTTCAGCTCTCTGTTGACTCAGAGAGAAATGTTTTATGAGGGATCTGGGTCTACCGTAATGTGTTTTGGAACTTGTGCCTTTGCAGTTTCACATTCATCCAGAATCTCCCCAGATAGATAGCTCTTGACTCCTCTGTGTGAGAGCAATGAGTGGAAGACAATTGTTACCTGAGAGTCAAGGTATTCTTTTTTAGATTTTAGTGTAACTTCATTGCCTCCAAAGAAATTTCTCATGCTCGTATTATTTATACCATTTATGATTTTGTATTTTCTTTGCCAATTCTGAAAAAGACCAATTTTCTCTATACTAACCTGAAGCTGCAAAGAATCCTCTAGTACTGCTGGAGCAGTTTTGGGCTCTCCTGAAATTTACATCTGTGAATTTCTCTCACTTGTGTGTGTTTTTTAAATAGAAAAGTCTTTTCTCTTTGTGTTTCTTTGAGATGATTGGTGAAACTAGAGCTGAAAATGGTATAAGGAGAAATAGATAAAGTGAACCCACTATTGGAAGGTGGGGATGGTAGGATAAGATAAGTGAAGTGTGTTTTGGGGTCTTTCTAGTTCCATCAGTTTTGTGAACAAAACTGAATGTTAGCATTTGTGTGTGTCCTCATCGCTAACTTTGTCAGAACTTTGCTTTCTTACTGGCTCTAAAGTATAAGAGACTGGTTAATCTTAAAATGTCTCCTTGCTTGGACAACATCCTCTTTATTATTCTGCAATCACTCTGGGAGTGGTTAGCAACCATGATAATCACACCCATAGTGAACACTTTCTGATCACTCATTACATGTTAGGTGCTGTCCCAAGTACTTTCCATGCTGCCTCTCACATCATCCCGCCACTTCCTTATGTGTTTGGTATAAACGCTCATCACTGTCTTATAGACGGAGTTTGTGAGGGCTAGCAGATAACTTGCCTGGGCTCACATAGCTAATACATGGTAGAGCTGGGATTTCAACCAATGCACTATCAATAATGTTCCAGAAAATTGTTCTCAGGATATTACCTGATCAGGGTTGTTTGATGACATAGTGAAATGTTGCAATTGGCAAGGAGAAAGTGAAGGTGGCTAAATATTTTGTTTGGACCATAAATGAATTATAACCTGTGTGCTTGGCCTTCTGCTTTCAATGGGTTCTCCTTGCAAATGTGGTAAGACGTCTGAGAACAAAGCAGCCATGGAGGAGAGAGGAAATCATGGTAGGCTGACAGTGAGTGTGGAAATAAAACAAATATTGGGGTGTCCTTAAAGTCTAATCACTAGTCTTATACTCTAAAGGGCAACTTTGATACCAAGCATGAAGAATTTAACCCTCTTCATCATTCTGTATACTGGGCATATAATTTGTGTGGGGATTACAACCTGAATCTTCTTAGGTACCTCAGGTTTCTGACACAGCAGCAGTCTTTGAATCACAGAGTGTTTTTTTCCTGCCACCTAATCTGTGTAGCAGCCAATTTATAGACGGGAGGAGTTTTTACTTTATCTGTTCCAACCACACTTCCACTTTATACCTTTGTACTGAGAAGCAGCCTTGGTTCTCTGTGGCTCAGTGTAGGTGTGCCAGTGTGAGTGCACTTTTGTGTATGTGTATCCGGATATTCCTAAAGATGTTGGAAATAATGGTGAACAAGTAAGGGAGGGCGAGGACCTTTATTGTGTAACAAACTGAAGGCACCAAGGAGGCTGCATTTATTGTGAGTCAAAAGGTTTATACAAAGATTTTCTTAGTAATGTCTAAGATTTTAATAGGGTAATTAATCTTTCTAAGTGTTAGTGCCAGATTATGGGATCAGCTATTATCCCTGGTTGCGGAGTGGTCCTTTGTGTGTTGCTATGAACAGGGCTAAGTGAAGAGAATACTCAGGTTGCCAAACAAAGATATGGATGCAGCTAGCTTGTTTAGGTTTTAAAATGTATTTTCTTGTGCAGTTAAAAGAGCTCCTGTTTCCGTGGGACTATCATTGCCCTTTAATAGCCATTGAGTTGGAGGGAGAGATACAGAAATAAAATACAGGCTTTGTGCTTTTTACTTCTTAACAACCAATTATTATTATTTTTAAAATAACGATGGGTATCTTCATTCGTGACCTTATTTTAAGTCAGGAAACACAACTTCAGAAAGAAAGCTCTAAAAGAATAGGAGCAAAAGGTTTTCATCTGATTTAAAAGTTCGGCCTGTTTCTCTCTTCTTAACCTAAGTTTAGTGAAAATTGTCAAGCAATCCAGCAAGCCAACAAAAATCGAAGGGAAAACACAGCAGCTAATGAGACTTGGCTGTGGCCTTTAAGCGAGAGTGATTATTTAATATAGCTTATCAAAATATTGATTAAAAATAGATGGTTTGTTTCTTTCAAGTCCGTATGAAATGAAAAAAGTTGAGAACGTGCTGCATCATGTAAAAACCGTGTAGGTATAATGATACTGTTGCAACCCAGCCGTGACCTCTGCTCTGGCTTTGCTTAAACTACCCCTTGGCTTTGACTTGGATTTCTGCTCTGGCTGTCTAAAAGAGGCAGTTTGTCAGAACCACATGTCTATTGGTTTGGCAATTGATTGTAGTTACTGCTTATTTTCCAAACTGTTCCAGCTATTTTGTTTACATGAACTATTGCGATTCTCAGCTGCTAAATACTGCTCTAGACAAGGTTTCTCTTTTGAATTGTAGCTCTTTTCCTGTCCATGGGGCCACACCCTTTGTGTTAGCTCCTTTATTGTAACCAGCTGTGTACCATAGGAAAGCTTCCTAGGTTCGCCCCTTCCTTCCTTCCTCCCTCCCTTCCTTCCTTCCTCCTTCCCTTCCTTCCTTCCTCCCTCCCTCCTTCCCTCCTTCCTTCCTTTCTTCCTTCCTTCCTTCTTTCCTTCCTTCTTTTTCTTTCTCTTTCTTTCTGCCTTTCCTTTCCTTTCTCCCCTCCTTCCTTCCTTCTTCCCTCCCTCCCTCCCTTTCTTCCTTCCTCCCTTCCTTCCTTCCCTCCTTCCCTCCCTCCCTCCCTTCCTCCCTCCCTCCTTCCTTCTTTCCTTCCTGCCTGCCTGCCTGCCTTCCTTCCTGCCTGCCTGCCTTCCTTCCTGCCTTCCTGCCTTCCTGCCTTCCTGCCTTTCTTCCTTCCTTCCTTTCTTCCTTCCTTCCGAGTCTCGCTCTGTCGCCAGGCTGGAGTGCAGTAGTGCAATCTCGGCTCACTGCAACCTCCACCTCCCTCAGGCTCCCAAGTAGCTGGGGCTACAGGCATGTGCCACCATGCCCAGATAATTTTTGTATTTTTAGTAGAGAGGGAGTTTCACCATGTTGGCCAGGATTATCTTGATCTCTTGACCTTGTGATCCTTCCACCTTGGCCTCCAAAGTGCTGGGATTACAGGCATGAGCCACCTTGCCTGGCTGGTTTGTTCTTTCTTGAATAACATCTGTATTTGGGGCATTACGTTATACTTATGTTTGAGGTATGCCAGAGGTTGCTGGTGGACAGTGGGAAGACACTGTGTAATTTTCTTGCCTTTTATATTGAAGTGATATGAGAATGATGACTTACACAAGATGCACTCAAGTGTTCTCCTGTGTAGAGCAGAGTGATGTATTTTATGGAAAGTTTTAAGGAGTAGGGAAGAACTTGAACTGAATGTTTTGGTGGTCTTAGAGTCATATTAGTGCCTTAGACATATCTCTAAAGCAGCGGTCAGTCATCTCTTCCTATCAAACTTACAGTACCTGAGCTGGTGGGAGGAGGGCCAGAGGAAGAGGGAAAAAAGCTCACGAGAGTAAGAGGATGGTTGAGATGCAGGGGCATGTCAGACAGCCTACATGCAAAAAAAATGGGTTATGCAGCAGCCTGGGGTGGGGGTGCATGCCAGTGTAGCCCATATATATTAGGTGATACTTGCAAGTGATACTCCCAGACTGTTGCTGCTCTTCAGGGAATATTATGCAGAGACTTTCATAATATTATTCAATGATGGTCAAGTAAGAAATTATGTTTCTCAAGAAAAGGGGTTTAGAAATGCTCTTCTCATTGTCACGCCTTGCGGAATATTGATTATGCTGGACAGGTGAATCTACATAGTACATGCAAAAAAGTGTGTGAGTGGCTGCGGCATCTGGCAGTCATTCCTGTTAATAAGTAAAAGTAACTGCTAACATTTTGCACATTTTGCACAGCTAATTGGTGGGAGAAAAGCATCCTAGATAAATCAATAATACTGATTCAGGATTTAAAGTGAGTATTAGCCTTTGTGGATGAAAAACCCAAGCTTTTAGGGCAATTCGTAGGGATGAGCATGCTGAAGCTATTCAAGAGACAGGAAGAGGGTCAGCACTGCCTGGAAGAATCCCAGGTGGAGAAGAGGAGAGACAATTTGCTAGATGAGGAGGAAGTGGATATTGAAGTTAGGAAACCCTGTATACTCCCTATTAGTGGTTTTACATTAGTGTGTGCACGTGGGTTTTATTTCAGTGTATGGCTTGTGACACATCCTTTTGTTTTACTAAAACTCTGAATGTTGTTGAGTACCTGGTTGGGTGGACTGTTCTTGATTTTTCCGGGCGAGATTCTGGATCCCATGTCAGCTCAAATGGAGAGGTAGGAGCTCAGATAGAAAGCTGCCTTGTTAAGCCTTACTTCTGAGTGAGAGTGCTCAGTGCCAGCATAAGTGAATAGTCACAATGGTAAAGTAAATTAAAAAATCCTCATTTAGATTGCATTTGAAATGTTGCTAAGGACATGCTGTCAATGTGGATAGGGAAAAATCTTTTTATGCTTTTTGTTTGTTTTGCTAGCCATTGTAGAGGTGAAAAAAATTGAGGGGAAGAAGTGATAAGGTGAGATTGAGAGAGAAGGTGAGCTTCAGTTCCCTCAATGGAGAGCAAGTGCATAGAGTAATACTTTATTCTGCTATGGCCATTTATCTTGTTAGGTCAAGTATCCACAGGTTGGAACTCAAACTTTTTTTTTTCCTGTGCTTTAGTGGGTTCATAACAGCTCCAGCACAGGTCACCAGGAATAGCGAAAAGCAAGCAGAAATCAACCTGTTGGTGGAAAGAATGACTACACTTTCATGTAATTTATCATAGTTTCTCATGTTCTAGAAAATTCCAGATACAGAATTATTTTATGGATGTCAATATATTTATCAACTCAGTTTATGAGAGTCCTAGAGGATTTTTTCACATCAAGCAGAGGGAAATAATAAATCTCTTTTATGTAGAGAGTTTATTTTCTTTTTAATATCTTAAGTTGTTTTTAAGGATAATTCATGGCCATGGCCAAAAAATCAGAATTAACAAAATCCTATAGTTAGATATAGCTAAATACTAAGAGTTTTTTTATTTAAATGTTTTTTTGGCAGAGAGTTTATGTTACCCTCTTGCATTTTCTAAATAAATAGAAATCACAAATATATTATTGGAAATATATATTTCCAAGCTTTTAATTTGGAAGCTTCTTCTTTTGCTGTGTTTTATTTTTATTTTAAAGCTCAAATGTATTGGTTAAATTGATTTACTTCTTAATGGTCTTAGAAACTTTTCTGTGATCTTGGAAAATGTCCATCAGGTGAAGTTGGAGTTTGGGGCCTAATGGGATTTTGTGTTAGGCTGTTCCTGGCATTGATATAGTGGAATACCTGAGACTAGGTAATTTTATAAGAAAAGAGGTTTAATTGGCTCACAGTTCTGCAGGCTACACAGGAAGCACAACACTGGTATCGGCTTCTGGGGAGGCCTCAAGACGCCTATAATCATGGTGGAAGGCGAAGGGCGTGCAGATGTCTCACATGGTGGGAACAGGAAGGTGCAAGAGAGAGAGAGAGAGAGAGAGAAGTGCCACACACTTTTAAACAACCAGATCTTGCATGAAGTCACTGACTTTTTCAAGGATAGTATCAAAGAGATGTTGCTAAACCACTCATAGAAACCCACCCCCATGATTCAATCACCTCCCACCAGGCCTCACCTCCCATCTTGGGGATTACAATTCAGTGTGATATTTGGGTAGGGACAAATATCCAAATTATATCATTCTGCCCTGATCCTCCAAAATCTCTTGTTTCTCCCATTGTAAAGTACAGTCATCCCTTCTTAACAGTCCCCCCACGTCTTAACTCATTACAGCATTATTTTTAAAGTCCAAAGTCCACTGTCTCATCTGAGACAAGGCAAGTCCCTTCCACCTATGAGCATGTAAAATAAAATACAAGTTATTTACTTCCAAGATACAATGAGGGTCTAGGCATTGGGTAAACATTCCCTTTTCAAAAGGAAAAAAATCAGCCAAAAGAAAGGGGCTACAGGCCCCACTCAAGTTTAAGACCCAGCAGGGCAATCATTAAATCTTAAAGCTCCAAAGTAATCTCCTTTGATTCCATGTCCCACGTCCAGGGCACACTAGTGTGAAGAGTGAGCTCTCAAGGCTTTAGGCAGCTCTTCTCCTGTGGCTTTGCAGGGTTCAGCCCCTGCAACTGCTCTCACGGTGTTGGGTGTCTGCAGATTTTCTAGGTGTAGGGTGCAAGCCGTTGGTGGGTCTACCATTCTGGGGTCTGGAGGATGGTGGCCTTCTCACAGCTCTACTAGGCAGTGCCCAAGTGGGGACTCTGTGTGGGAGTTCCAATCCCACATTTCCATACCACATTGCCCTTGTAGAGTTCCTCTGTGAGGGCTCTTCCCCTGCAACAGGCTTCTGCCTGGACACCAAAGCTTTTCCATATATCCTCTGAAATCTAGGCAGAGACTCTGTGGCCAGGAAGCATGGAGCAGTGTCTTGAGGCTGCACAAGGCAGCAGGCTCAGGGGTCTGGCCCACAAAACCATTCTTCCCTTCTAAGCTTCTGGGCTTATGATGGGAGGCATGACATGAAGGTCTCTAAAATGCCTTTGAGACCTTTCTCTGATTGTCTTTTCTGTTAGCATATGGCTTCTTTTTGGTTATGCAAATCTTGCTAGTAAGTGGTTGCTCCACAGCCTGCTTGGATTCCTCTCTGCAAAAAGCTTTTCATTCTTTGCCACATGAGCAGGCTGCACATTTTCCAAGCTTTTATGCTGTGCTTCCCTTTTAAATACAAGTTCCAACTTCAAGCCATTCCTTTGCTTCCACATCTTCACACAGACTGTTAGAAGAAGCCAGGCCACCACTGCTGCTTAGAAACTTCTCAAGCTCCAACTTCCACAGATCCCTAAGGCATAGACACAATTCAGCCAAGTTACTTCGTAAGGCATAACAAAAGTGACTTTTGCTCCAGTTCCCGATAAGTTCCTCATTTCTATCTGAGACCTCATCAGCCTGGACTTCACTATCTGTATCACTATCAACATTTTGGTCAAATCACTATCAGCATTTTGGTCACAACCATTTAATCATTCTCTAAGAAGTTTGAAACTTTTTCTCATCTTGTTGTCTTCTGTTGAGTTCTCCAAACTCTTCCAACTTCTGCCTGTTACTCAGTTCCAAAGTTACTTCCACATTTTTAGGTATCTTTATAGCAATGCCTCACTCCTGGTTCCAAGTTTTTTGAGTTAGGCCATTCTTGCATTGCTATAAAGAAATACTTGAGAGTGGGTAATTTATAAGAAAAGAGGTTTAATTGGCTAATGGTTTTGCAGGTTGTACAGGAAGCATAACAGTGGTATCTGCTTCTGGTGAGGCCTCAGAAAGTTTATAATCATAGTGGAAGGCTAAGGGGCAGCAGCTGTCTCACATGGTGGGATTAGGAAGAAGCAAGAGAGAGAGAGAGAGAGAGAGAGAGAGAGAGAAAGCAAGGTACCACACACTTTTAAAAACAAGCAGATTTTGAAAGAAGTCACTGGCTTTCAAGAGGACAGCAACAACAGGGGCGAAGGGTGCTAAACCATTCCCATTCATGAGAAATCCACCTCCATGATTCTATCACCTCCCACCAAGCCCCATCTCCAATACTGGGGATTACAATTCGACATGAGATTTGGGCAGGGACATATAGTCAGACTATCAGCAATGTCTGGGTCATGGGGATGGATCCCTCATGAACAGATTAATGCCCTCCCTGAGGGAGGGGAAGTGAGTGAGTTCTCACTCTATTAATTCTCATGAGAGCTGGTTGTTAAAAAAAAAAAAAACCCTGGCATCTCCCCCTGCCTCTTGCTTCTTTTCTTACCATGTGATCTCTGCACACATTGGCTACCCTTCACCTTCTGCCATGAGTGGTAACCTAAGCCCTAAGAACTTAGGCTACCTGCCCAGGGTCATCAAAATATGTTTGTCAGAGCCATGTGCAAAATTCAGACTTTGGACACCCTAACCTTTCCCTATTACAACACTGCATCATGTATTTGTTTGCATGTCTTTTAGCCAACCTGATTTTGAAAATTAAAAACATAGAAAAACAAAGAATGGTACAAATTATGATCAGCAGTATACCAGTATACTCTAGATTAATTGCTAACATTTTGCCACATTTGTTTCTCTCCATATGTATACATATGTATACATGTTTGTGTATATATATATGCATATCTTTTTTACACTTTCTTTTTCCTTTTTCTCTAACCTATTTGAAAGGAAGTTGCAGCCATCACCTTTATATAGTTCAACATGTGTCTTCTAAGAACAAAGGCATTTTCTTCTCCATAAGCAAAATAAATGATCACAACCAAGATTTTTAGCATTGATACATTGTTATTATTAGATAATATTTAATTTCTATTCTGAGTTTTTAGCTCTTCATATAAATCCTTTAGTTTTTCTTTTTCAATTTAGTGATATGAGTAGGGATCACACCTTACTTTTAGTTGTCAGATTTGTTTAGTTTCTGTTAATCTGGAATAATTCTCCTGTCAGCTTTTTAAGGGTCTTTTATAACACATTTTTGAAGAGTTAGGCCCAGTTGTCTGGTTGAATTTGTGTTTGTCTGATTGTTTCCCCGTGATTAGATTCAAGATAAGCATTTTAAAGGCAAGAATACCCCATAGGTAATGCTATTTTACTTCCCATTGCATTACATTTACACACATATGTTGTTGGATTGCCCCATTATTGGTGAGCATAATATTTACATTTCTTTCTAATAAATCTGTACAAAAAAGACATTTTAGGGCATGAAAAACACTGTGAGAAGAAAATAATCTTACCCAGATAATTCTATATATTTGTAATAGAAAAATCACACAATCAACACAGACTTAGAATTAAATTTTGAGTTACTCAAAGCAGTGTGTCTTGCGTCTAGGGCATTTAAATCTGATGACTGTTGCCATCGTCTAAATGTTGTGAACTCCTCCAAATTTATATGTTGAAACCATAAACCCCCCAAGGTGATGGTGCTGGGAGATGGGACATTTAGGGGGTGATTAGATCATGAGGGCAGAGGCTTCATGAATGGGATTGATGCTCTTATAAAAGAGGCCCAAGGGAGCTTTTTTCCCCTTCTACCATGTGAGGACACAATTAGAAGACACCATCTATGAATCAGAAAATGGTCCCTCACCAGACATTGAATCTGTTGGCACCTTGATCTTGGATTTCCCAGCCTCCAGGGCTGTAAGAAACAAATTGCTGCTGTTTACAAGCTATTCAACCTCTGGTATTTTATTACAGCAGCCTGAGCAGACTAAGACAACTGTGTTCCAAGATACCGATTTGTCCAAAATTCTCGAATTAGGCATAATTTGAGAACTACACTAAAACTACACTCTCAGCTGTACTAATTCTGGCATTAGCAAAACCCTTCATTAGAGGTTGTCATTCACAGTGGGAAGCAGAGTGGAGTCTGGGGGCAGGGTCCCATAGGAGAAAGATCATGAAGAATTGGGTAGTATTGGAGAAGAGATAGTAGTAAAAATATTTACACTGGCTCAGGCAATTCATAGGTTTAAAGTTCATCCTTTATTCCTTTGATTAAAATGCAAGTTAACAGTCACTTATCACTCAATCACTGAAAGATGAAATGTAATGAATAGTTCTTTAACATGTGGGTCATGCATTTCAGTTATTTCTCCTAAGCCCAGTTGAAGTCTTTAGGGAATAAAAGAGAAATCCCTCTATATTATGGAAGAAATTGAATGAATGTGCTACCTTTCCTGGAGTCTTCCACATTACCACCTCTAAGCTCTGTGCCTCACTTTGCTTTCCAGACCATGCTGTCCATCAGTCACTTTTTCTTTGACTCATTGGCCAGTTCCATGCAAGTTAGCTTTTCCTGTCTTCCATCCTCATTTTACTTCCTTGGCTTATAGTCCTCTCAGATATCTTTCAGAGAAATCCCCTCTGTGCTAACTTGCCTCTCATATACCTTGCCTCTTCTCATATACCTCTTCCTCTTACAGCCCTTATCTAGCCCTACAGATAGGATCTGGAAAATTGCCTTAGTTTCTAGAAGTGTGGCATCTGGGCTTTAGTCATCTCACTGTCAATGTATAATACTTTTATTAATAAATATCAGATGTTGAGATCACAGTGCAATCTGAGTTTCTCTTTTCCTTCCATATAGAAATTGCTTTTGTTCTTACCTCATAACATGGATTTCTACATTTAAAAATATTGAACAGCTCATGCCTTTTTATAATTGGATAACTGTAGGAATACTCAAGGATACCTTGAATGTATTATAAACCCCAAGTCAAAATAGCTTGGCTCATTCCTGCTAAGCGCAGAATGGCATTAATCCTGAGAGCATGATTTGAATAAAAGGAATACAAAGTGTTAAGTGTGTATTGACATGTACTGCATTCACATGAATTCTGTGTTCAGAACTCACAGGGATGCATTTCAGAAGTGAAGAGATTGGTTGCTTTACGTGTGGTACCTTATCTTCTTCTGTGTCCTGCCCCCAACAAAATTGATCAGTCTTGCAAGCTGAAGACTCTGCTATCAGCTAGCTATGGCTTAATCACTAATTCATAACGGAAAATCTTGAGTGCTAACCTTTTGAGGAGTAATTACAATGTCTTTATGTGTGGCTGCGAAGAACTGGTGGCAGAACACAACTAGGAAGTTTTTTTTTTTTTTTTTTGGTAGGGGAAGTAGACAGGAGGAAGGCTTTGTTTTGTTTTGTTTTGTTTTGTTTTTGGTCTTACAGATCATGTCATTTTCAAATAACCAGTATCTCCCTCCCTCACATATTTAGAATAGAGAATCTGAAAATGTAATTAGTTTCATGATTTTTCTTGACTATCTAAATGGCTATTACAAAAAAGATGTCCAAACTCTGTTGATTTTGAAGAAAAAGAACTGCTCAACCCCATTTCAAAAATAAAACCTATTGCTATTCTTTCATTTATAAAAGTCATTCAGACTCTTTATAAGAAATTTTAGAAAATATAGAAAAGCAGAAGGCAGAAGGAATATCATCTAGTCTTTTGCAACCATAATAGTTTTGGTGTATTTGACCTTTTTTTTCAGTGAAGAGTTTTGCTGATTTTATTACATAGTGATTACTATATGGAATATGTACATTTTCTTTTTTAAACAAAAATTATAATTTAATCTATCATAGCAAATTCTTAGTAATTATTATTTCAGTGACTGCATAGCATTCTACTATAATGATGAGCCATAATTTATTTAATATTTTAGTTTGTAATTATATAGTTGCTATCTATTCTTAATTATGGGTAAATCTACAATAAAAGTCTTTGTAACTAGATATGTTCCTGCATTTTAAACATTTCTTTGGGATGCTGTGAATATTGATACATAGGTTTGCAAAAGAGTAGGGGCATGTTATATTTCTGTTGTCAATATCTGTCATCACATGATGTATGCATATGTGAATAGATAGGCAATAA
This sequence comes from Chlorocebus sabaeus, assembly GCF_047675955.1. Taxonomy (NCBI): domain Eukaryota; kingdom Metazoa; phylum Chordata; class Mammalia; order Primates; family Cercopithecidae; genus Chlorocebus; species Chlorocebus sabaeus. The sequence goes on from NC_132920.1 coordinate 18,633,045, forward strand.
CTTTACCATCAGCATTGTATATTATGTTTAGAAAAAGGCTTTGCTAATTTGATAGACAAAGCTTCCATAATATTGGAATATTATGAAGTTATAGCCTTTTCCATGTTCTGTAATCCAGATCTATTGCCTCTTTCATGAATTATTTATTCATGTCTTTTTCCATTTATCTTTTGGAAGTTTTGATGGTTTGAATATAAAATTTTATGTACTTTTTAATAGAACAAAGACAAAAGTCATTTGTCTATTTTATTTATTATAGACAATACTTTTGTCTTGTTATTTTACTTCACCCAGTTTTATCTCTATCTTCTCTATGAAGAAGAAAAACATTTTCACTGGAAAGATTGAAACTAACATGAGTGAAAAAGAATTGAAGCTCAAGAAGGTGAGAAGCATGTTGCTTCTTCAAATGAGAGAAACTGTTCTTTGATCAAGTACTTTGTAAGGTAGTGAAAAAATATGAAAATAAGTGAAATCAATATGTTGAAGAGATATCTACACATCCATGTTCATTGCAGCAGAATTCACAATAACCAAGAGAGAGAATCAACCTAACTGTCCATCAGTAGATGAATGGATAAAGAAAATGTGGTATATATACACAATGGAATACTGTCCTGCCACAAAAAGAAGGAAATCCTGTAATTTGTGACAACATGGATAAACCTGGAAGACATTATGTTAAATGAAATAAGCCAGGCAGAACAAGACAAATACCTCATGATCTCACTCATATGTGGAATCTAAAAAAGTTGATTGCATAGAAGTAGAGAGTAGAATGGTGATCACCAGAGGCTGGGACAGTTGGGAAGAGGTTGGAGAGTTGCAGGTCAAAGGCTACAAAATTACAGTTAGATACAAGAGATCTATTGTACAGCATGGTGACTACAGCTAATCATGATTTATTATATTCTCGAAAAATGCTAAGAGAGTGGGTTTTAGGTGCTCTCACCACAAAAATGATAACTATGTGAGGTATTGGATATGTTTGTAAGCTAGAGTTAACTATTCCACTATGCATACATGTACTTCAAAACATCATATTGTATACAGTAAATATATACAATTGTATTGTCAATTTAAAATTAATTAACTAAAGTAAAAAATTGTAGATGTAATTAAGGAAAGAATTTCTAATCTTTAAGGAAGAACATTTTTAAAATCACATAAAAACATGAGATCTAAGCTCAATAAGACAATAATTTGATGGCATTGTGGCAAAATTCTAGGTGAATTGTTTATGAATTGGTGAATTGGCTTTGCAAGAGCAAACACTGATGAGTTAGGGCCAGAATCCATCTTTTTTTTTTTTTTTTTTTTTTTTTTGAGACGGAGTCTGGCTCTGTCGCCCAGGCTGGAGTGCAGTGACCGGATCTCAGCTCACTGCAAGCTCCGCCTCCCGGGTTTACGCCATTCTCCTGCCTCAGCCTCCCGAGTAGCTGGGACCACAGGCGCCGCCACCACGCCCGGCTAGTTTTTTGTATTTTTTAGTAGAGACGGGGTTTCACCGTGTTAGCCAGGATGGTCTCGATCTCCTGACCTCGTGATCCGCCCGTCTCGGCCTCCCAAAGTGCTGGGATTACAGGCTTGAGCCACCGCGCCCGGCCGCCAGAATCCATCTTTAAACAACAATTTATGTTAAAGTAACTGTTTTTGCATGAGTTATTAGGCTGAAAATAGGAGAAATTTTGTGAACATAAACTATTTTATTTCTGCAGGGCATTCATTGGAAAGTTTTATCATATTCTTGCAGGCAAGATGGAGAAGTATGGGCTGAGTGATAATCCTGTTAGGTGGATTAACAACTGGCTAAGTAACTCACACAATGGCATGCAGATTGATGGGAGCCTCAAGTGTGCTCAACAGGGCTCCAATATGAGCTATAGTTTAATGAACATTTTTCTAATTACTAGGATAAAGAGATCAAAGCTTTCTTATCAAATATGTATAAGCCCCAACCTGGAAACCTTAGTGAATATACTAGATGAAGAAAACTTGTTCAAAAATATCTCGATTGATGGAAATCATGGTAGTGGGCATGCATGTAAAGTATAACAAGCTCAGTTTAAAACAATGAATTGAGCAAGTATCAGATGGGGAATCTTCATGGAAGTAAAAGAACTGAATGCCTCCATTGCCTGAGAGCTCCAAGCGAGGAGCATAAAAATATGACCTATTTTTATTTTGTATGAGTCAGGATTCTCCAGAGAAAAACAGAATCAATAGGTGACACACATATACACACACCTGTACACACACACACACACACACACACACGAATTGACTCACAGGATTGTCAAGGATTAAATCAGGCTGACTGGAAATTCTGGCGGGAGTCAATATTGCAGTCTTGAGACTGCAGGCAGTCTGGAGGCAGATATCCTTCCTCTTTTGGGGACCTCAGTCTTTTCTTTTAAGACTTTCAACTGATTGAATGAAACCCACCCACAATATGGAACGTAATTGGCTTCACTCAAAGTCTACCCTTCACAGCGGCATCTAGGCTGGGATTTGACCAAACAGCTGGGCACTATATCTTAGGCAAGTTGACACATAAATTAACCGTCACAATATTATTCATGGACTATTGAGCTGCAGTGGTATAATTATTTTATCCAGATTAGTAAGGTCAATATTTATTGTACTGCTCAGAGGACATTTTATATTTAGGTCTGGATAACATAGTCCATGAAGCTCATTTCCAGTGGAGCAAGTCAAGAGATGAGATGATTGAGATGGTGAATATCTAGGAATACTTGCCACTTAAAGAATAATTGGAGAAACTGTGATGCTCCTTAGGAAGGATAAGACTGAGACAGGCTCTATTAGTCAGAACTCTTTTGGTTGGAAATGATTCATATTGACTTAAGAGAAAAGGGAAATTGATTGACTTATGTAACTGAAAAAAACAAAAGTAGACCTGACATCAGGATCAAATGATATCCGGATATCAAACCACGTCTTATCTTTTTCTTCTATCTCTTGGCTTTCACTTACTTGGTTTCATTTTCAGGAAAATACCTCTGCATGAGGTGATGCCTGAAATTCTGAGCTTGTATCATTCTAAAACTTAAACAGTGAATAATAAGAGAGATTCTCTTCCTGAAGGGCTTCATAAAAACAACCAGAAATGTCATATTAAAAGGATGATTCACCATGATCAAGTGGGATTTATCCCTGGGATGCAAGGATGGTTCAACATATGTTAGTCAATAAATGTGATACATCACATTAACAGAATGAAGGACAAAAACCATATTATCATTTTAGCAGATATAGAAAAAAAGCATTTGATAACATTTAACATCCTTTTGTGAAAAAAATCCTCATCGAATTAGGTATAGAAGGAATGTATTGCAAAACAATAGATTATATATTATAAGCTCACAGCTAACACTACACTCAGTAGTGAGGAGTCAAAAGCTTTTTCTCCCAGATAAAAAATAAGACACAGATTCCCACTGTCACCACTCCTATTCAGCATAGTACTGAAAGTCCTAGACATAGCAATTAGAAAAGTGCAAAACAACAACAACAACAACAACAACAACAACAATAACAAAGAAAGACTTCCAAATCAGAAAGGAAGAAGTTAAATTGTCTCTGTTTGCAGATGACTTCATGTTGTATATCAAAAGCCCCTAAAAATGCCACCAAAAAACTGTTAGAACTAATAAACAAATTCAGTAAAATTGCAGGATACAAAATCGATATATAAAAATAAGTAGTATTTCTATATACTAACAGTGAATTATCCCCCCAAAAACCTAAGAAAACAATACCATTTAGCAATACATTTAACCAAGGGCGTCAAAGACCTATACTCTGAAAACTCTAAAGCCAATAAAACATTAATGAAATAAATTAAAGAAGACACGAAGGAATGGAAAGATATCTTGTGTTCATGGTTTGGAAGAACTGATATTGTTAAAATGTCCAAACCACTGAAAGCAATCAACAGATTCAATGCAATCCCAAGATTACAATGAAGTTTTTCACAGTAATAGAAAAAAATTATTAAATTTGTATGGAAGCACAGAAGACCCTGAATAGTCAATGAAATCTTGAGCAAAACAAAAACAAAAATAAAACAAAACAACAACAACAACAAAGCTGGAAGCATCCTGATGCCCTGATCTCAAAATCTACTAGAAAGCTGTTGTAATAAAGACAGCATGGTACTGGCACAAAAACAGACATGTGGACCGATGGAACAGAATTAACTGCCCAGAAGTAAATCCACACATTTACAGTTAAATGAACTTTGACAGAAATACCAGGAATACACAATGGGGATAGGATCGTTTCTTTAACAAATAGTGTTGAGAAAACTGGATATCCATATGTAGAAGAATGAAATTGGGCACATCTTATCCATATACAAAAATCAATTCAAAACAGATTAAAGAATGATTTCAGTGTAAGGCTAAAAACTGTAAAACTGCTAGAAGAAAACATAGAAAAAACCTTCTTGACATTGGTCTGGGCAGTGAATTCTTGGATATGACCCCAACAAAAGTAAAAATTGACATATGAGATGGCATCAAACTAAAAAGCTTCTGCACAACACAGAAAACAACAGAATGAAGAAACAGTATACAGAATGGGAGAAAAAATTTGCGAACTGTACCTATGATAAGGAGTCAATATCTAAAATATGTAAAAAAATGCATAACCTGATTAAAAATGGGCAAAGGACCTGAATAGATATTTCTCAAAAGAAGACATACAAATGGCCAACATGTATGTGAAAAAAATGCTCAATATCAGCAATCATCAGGGAAATGCAAATTCAAACCACAATGAGATATAATTGCAAAGTTGTTAGAATGGCATTTATTTAAAACAAAACAAAAGATAAGTGTTGCCAAGAATATGGAGAAAAAGAAACCCTTGCATACTGTTCATGAGAATGTAAATTAGTGCGGCCATTATGAAAAACAATACGGAGTTTCCTAACAAATATTAAAACTACCATATGATCCAACAATTCTGCTTTTGGGTATATATCCAAAGGAAGTGAAATTAGTACCTTGAAGAGATGAGGTACCTTTACTCCTGTGTTCATTGTAGCATTCTTCTCAACAGCTAAGATATGGAATCAACCTAAGTGTCTTTAAATGGATGAATGGATAAAGAAAATGTGCTGTGCATGTGCATGCATACACACAGTGGAATACTAATCAGTCTTTAAAAGAAGGAAATCTGTCATTTGCAACAATACAGATGAACCCTAGATGACGTTATGCTAGGTAAAATAATCCAAATATAGAAAGACAAATTCTGCACTTGTATGTAAAATTTTAAAAAGTCGAACTCAGAAGCAGAGTAGACTGGTGGTTACCAGGGTCTGGGGTGGATTAGGGGTGGGTGGGAAGAGGGACTGGGGGGCTATTGGTCAAGGGCACAAAGTTTCAGTTAGACAGGAGGAATAAGTTCTAGAGATCTGTTGTACAGCGTGGTAACTATAGTTAATAATATTGTATTCTTGAAAATTACTGAAAGAGTAGATTTTAAATGTTCTAACCACAAAATAAAAAATAAGCATGTGAGGGGTGAGTATGTTAATTAGCTTGAGTCAATCATTCCACAACATATACATATATCAGAACATCATGTTATACCCATGTATGTACATGAAATATGTGTGTGTGTATGTATATATATATTATATATATATATAAAAAATAACTTATTTTGTCAATTAAAAAACAACAGAACAACATCTCATGGATTTAGCTCTCCTAAGATGCCTAGTTATAAAATAAGTGTTGGGATAGGAAATTTGTATGTATTTCTTGGAAGGCCTGTATTACATAACCATTCCAGCCATATGAACCCTCAATCCCTGCAAACTACCCCATGGATTAAAGTGAGAAAAGTGTGGCCTAAAGGAAAATTCGATATCAATACCAGTAGGGAGATGAATGGGTTCTGGCTAGGGAAAAATGGCATCGTTCACTAAAAAGGACTTGGTATCTATTTTCAAACATTTGTGGTACTATAATGTATGGAAAAGATTAGGATTTCTCTAGGTACCCCCAAAGGGAAGAGCTGGCATCAATGGGAAGAAGTTAAGGGCACACAGATTTAGTCTGTACCTAAGGAATAACAGTCTCATAGGTATGTGGTGTAAGGTAACCAGTGTCCTGCCCTAGAAGAATTTAAGGAGAAACCTGATGGGTATGATAGAGGTTTATTCCTGTTTTGGACACAATAATTGCTTAGATACATTCGACAATTCCTTCTGTTTCTACAGCTTCTCATTCTGTTCTGCCCACATACATGTGTGTCAAGGCATGCATGCAGCTTTGTGTTTATTAGATACCCTAAGAGGGATATTTACTCCAGTTGCCTGATAAGGGTATTATCTAATGTCAATTGTTGTTGAATTGTTACTTCTGTGCTTGCTGACTTGTCCCCACGTTTTTCAGTTCTTGTTAGTATAGCCTTACCTAAGACATAAGCAGCTTCAGATGCGGCATGTGAATTTAGTGCTGATTAGGAGAAATGGAGTGGAAAGATAAAGATAGATGGGTGGGGTTCACTTTCTCCCTGTGTACAGGTGACTTCCACAAATGAATACAATATTCAATTTCCATTTTATATTTTAGATCTGGTACCAAACACTGAGAGAATATAGACTATAAGGAAGAAATAACACTAAAGGGAAGCCCTCAAAGATAATTCCATCATCCATAACACTAGGCGCTTCCTGGCATTATGACTAATAAAACTCAGCTAAAAACATGTTCTAAATATTTTTATGTGCAAGAAATAGAAAATCGTAATAAAATAATGGCTGTTATTTTAAACCATGATTATAAAATGCCCCTGGGACAAAAATGCCTAATTATGAAATAAAACAACTTTTGTATCCCTCAGGCAATGTTTTCAAACTATTGCTGTCTCTACAGTAGTCACTATAATTAGTCCAATTCCCGTGAAGAAATGAAAAGTGTAGGGGATTTCATTTAGGGCTGTAGTGCAGGTCTGTGCCTTGGATTAGGACCAAATGGACTAGTTAAATGTTAGTGCGAAATAAATGTAACAGTATCAGGGGTCAGAGGAAAACTTCTATCAGGAATTAGCTAATATTTCTTTGAGTCATGATATTCATATGTTTGCCTTTCAAGCAGGTGAGTGGAGAGTTATGAATTCTAGAAGTTGAATGACCTTTGGTGAAAGTTTATTCCCAACACAAGTTAGCTGTGCCATCTCTCCATGCCTCAGCTTTCCCAGCTCACAAATGGGGTTAAAAATGTCTCTGCCTATTTATAAACACGCAGGCTTTAAAAAAATCTAAGAGGCAGAAATTGGAGGGAAACTTTCAAGATTTCTTGTATGTTTCTCCTTGAAATAGCTTACTTACAGTACTATAGTATTAGATGGGGCAAATATTCTAGAATTATGAACATCATTATTAGGATAAATCTTTTAAATTTTACTACCTGGAATTTATTCCTACTGAATTATTTCTAAAGATGCTTATTTAGAATTATTTTGTGCATTATTTGTTAAAATATATTGTATCATTTTTTTTTCTATTCTAAAGTCAGGCAGTGCAATCCCACATTTTAAAAATAAGTTGTATACTTTCTAGCTCCCAGAGATCATTGCCATTTTCTCGAGCTAAGATGCTGTGCCTTCTATATGGGTTTCCTTTAGTTGTCTTTGGATCTGTGGCTATGTTTCCCTCTTCTTGATTTGTTCTCAGAATGGTAGTTGAATACAGTCTCTGTGTCAGTAAACTGGGTAATTCGAACAGATTTGCACAAAGGGACAGTTTACAACAGTGTGTTCAGATGATAGAGAAATGACAAGGTACAATCTAGAATGATCGAAAGGAGGAGTTCCCAGAGTCCCAAGAGAGAGACTTATATGGAGAGGTTGCATGACAAAAGCTTTGACCTTCAGTCTAGGGACAGAGCTAGCCTGTGGTGACACTGGAGAGAGGGAGCTGGATGAATGAATACTGACCTCCATCTTTTCCTCTCTCTGATTTCCTGTCTACTCTAGTGAGCTCTTCTCACTGGAGAACTCAACTGGCTGCCTGAGTAGAGGAAGCGTGCTGATGTGGAAATCCGTACAGGTCAGCCTCCCAAGCACCCAGTGGGGAAGAGTGCATGGTGAATTTGGATGGGGCTAGCAGGAAAGGTCCAGCGCTGTCTACAGTAACATCCGCTTTTCAAAAGCAGAAATGGAATAATAGGCTGCTATCATATTTGACTAGATTTGAAATGAAACCTCAGAGGTGGCTGTAGGAAAGTCATTTTCCTATTAGAGAATAAAACACACATTTAGACCTCTGGTCAAGGGATGCAGCCTGAGAGTTTATCAAGCCATGGCTTGCTGCAGCAAGCCCCCCGCAAGATCCAGTGCTCAGTCTTCCTGCTTGCTTCCTTCTGGTTCTTATTTTCATCTTCTGCAACATGAAAGAAATTTGCCTGGATTTAGAAATATCACATATTAGAAAGGTTTGAAAAATAGGTGTCTTAACACTGGTCAATCATCAAAACAGGCTGAACCAGTTTTCAAAAGACTGGAGAGGATAAGGGAATATTAGGTGCCGAGAGCACTATAGGTGACAGCTCAGAATATGAGCTGATTTAAAAGGTTACCTATGGCAAGAAGGCATATCTGGGGAGATTTTCCCTCTGCCCTTAGTGAATCCTATGAAAATGAAACATTTTTAAGAGGTTAATACTAAGTCTACAAAACCAACTGTCTTACTCTTTTCTTTTTCTTTTAGTCTTTAAAATTAGGTAATTCATTTTTAGAAGGATTTTCTCTACTTCTTAAATATTGGCTTTACTCAGAATGGGTAATAATTTCAATAATCATTTTCTTTTTCTTCTCTTTCTTTGTGTGTGTGTGTCTGTGTGTGTGTGTGAGTGTGAGATGGAGTCTTGCTCTGTTGCCCAGGCTGGAGTGCAGTGGTGTGATCTCAGCTCACTGTAACCTCCACCTCCTGGGTTCAAGCAATTCTTATGGCTCAGCCTCCCGAGTAGCTGGTACTACAGGTGTGCACCACCACACTCAGCTCAGTTTTGTATTTTTAGTAGAGACGGGGTTTTACCATGTGGCCAGGTTGGTCTTGAACTCCTGACCTTAAGTGATATGCCTGCCTCAGCCTCCCAAAGTACTGGGATTACAGACATAAGCCCCCATGCCCGGCCCAATAATTATTTTATAATTATTATCTGATTATATTATCTTAACTATTATATCACTTATGTTAATTTTACAAGTAACACATATCTTCAAATAAAATATCTATTTTAAGGGGTCTCCTTAAACACAAAGCTATATCTGTTATTGTTTTCTTCAAAATTTTTATTTCCTCTCTCTCACGTATCTTAAATCTCAAATCTGGGGGAGATGGTGTTGATTCACCCATGGTTTCAAAGTTTTCGCAGTTTACTCTTGAATCATAGATATGTTTTGAGAATAAATAAAATCATACCTGTGAAAGTCTTCTGAGCCTTGATGGAGAGGAGTTATATGAATTCAAGGTGGCATTGTTAACCAAAGGAGCTATTACTCTCCAAACGCGAGTACAGGCAGAGCACAGGAAGATTCCTGGGAGCATATCATCTTTCAAAACCTGCAGTTCATTTTACAAATAACCAAGTAAATGAGCACTGTCTGAATTGCAGGGTAGATGCCCGCAGATACGAGAGACATCTTGTGTGTGAGGCCTTATCTGACAGAGGGGAACAATATAGAAATGCATCTCTGACTCTGAGGTTCTTTCCAAGAGGATAAAATAGGATTTGGTCTACTGGAGTGGACATCTAGTCAGGCTATGATCATGATTTAAACTTTGAGGCTGCCCAGGACTTGTGAATTCAGAGATTAGCCCCTGGATTGCTCATCAGTTGTGAGTCATAGGACTGTGCCCTTTCTCATGTTGTCATGACGGAGAGGTCACAAGAACCAGAAAAATCTAACTGGAGATTAGTCTCAGCCAAATGGAGACTGACAAACTCATCAGGGGAATTGAGATCAATATTTCTCTTCATGTGTTTAGTTCTAAGAGCTTCAGAGAAAAAAGGTTTATTAATATCTCAGAGCATAGTTGGTCTTACGAAAGCTATCAGTACACTGAAAATTGTGGAAGAGAAGTTAATTCATTTCCCGAAGTTAGCATTCTCTGTTGCTTAACCTAAGTCAGTAGAAAAGTGTGACATTGGATTGGTATGGAATTTATCTTCCTAATCAGACCAGTTGGGTTATTTTGAAAGCTTTTTTGATGTGTTGTGGCATCATTGGAACATAATTTTTTTCTGGTTCATTTTCCTTTTTTTCTAGATTTGGAGAGAAGATGCTGAAACTATAAGCTTGTGGCTTAAAGTTTTTTGAAATTTATACTTGAAGGCAGAGCTCTATCTGTAAGAAATTTATGTGTTTTTAAAAAATAAAAAATAGAATGATTTATAGGGACATGAATGGAGGTGGAGGCCATTATCCTTAGCAAACTGACACAGGAACGGAAAACCAAATACCACATGTTCTCCCTTATAAGTGGAAGCTAAATGATGAGAACACATGGACACATAGAGAACAACAGACACTGGGGCCCGTTGGAAGGGAGTAGGAGAAAGGAGAGGATCAGGAAAAATAACAAATGGGTACTAGACTTAATACGTGGGGGATGAAATAATCTGTACATCAGACTCCCAAGACACAAGTTTACCTCTGTAACAAACTTGCACATGTACCCCTGAACTTAAAACAAAAGTTAAAAAATTAAAAAAGAATTTTAAAGTGTTCAGCTATCTAGTTTTGAGAAGACGTAAACCTGAGTAAAGAGATCAGGAGTAGGCATGAAAAGGGAGGGGAAGCAGGAGGTATTACAGAAGAGAATTGCCTGAGCGTTCTGGTGGGGAGGCAAATCAGAGATAATTCCAGGGCTGTGTGTCTGTGGGTACCTGAGAGAATCCCATTAACATGAATAGAATAAGGAGGTTTGAGGACAACTTGTTTCTAGAGGGTGAAGGTAAGATGGGGAAAGAATGTATAGCAGAATCTTGACATTAACAGATACAACTTTTACAGCATCTATTCCATAATGACATTACAATGTTTCATGATGTATTAGTTTGTAACGGTGATGGTAACTCCCTTACTGAGTTGTGAGGATTAACTGAGACAACATATATAAAGTGCTTAGGGGTGATGATTATGATCATCATCATGGCAAAATGTTAAGCAAGTATTGAACAATGATTATGTGCCCGATATCGCTGTAGGATTGTTGCACATAACTAATTTAATTTTCCAGTGGCTGTAAGAAGTAGGCACTGATAGTATCTCATTTTACAGATGGGAAGATGGAAGCATAGTGTGAGGTAAAGCAACTTGCTTGAGTTTATATTAAGGAGCAGATCTCAGACTCAATTCAGGTAGTCCAACTCTAGAATTCAGCTCCTAATAGCTCTCTTCTAGAGACTCCTGGGCAGAACTTGAACTGACAATTCTACAAGACTGGAGTTCAGTAGCAGATTTTCAGGAGTAATTCTAGCGAATAGCCCTGCATTCATATCTCAGTTAGTAAACTCATGAATTTGAGGATGCTCAGAGGATCCTGGGGAAGTCAATGGGCCTATGAACATAAAAGAAAAGGCTTTGGCACTTTGTTTGGTAAATGTATAAAGATACCTAGTCAATTCTTTAAAATACCCAGCAATAAAAGTGTTCACAGTAATATAATCATAATTTGGGCTCTCTTGGTGTTAATTTATTTGACAAATGGTTTTGGAGAAGCACCTGTTGCAGTACTAAACACTATGGGGCATTTCATGGTAAAGAAGAGCATCCTTTCTCTTAGCGAGCTCACTGTGTAGTGGGAGAGACCGATGAATGCAATGCAAATACAATCTTGTGATGTAATGAGTAGGTGGAAATAAGTAGTCAATTAACTTGGTCTTAGGAGGGTCAAATGTAAAGCTTTCTGGAAGGAATGATGTAAAAATCTGGAACTTGAACAATGAATAAGGGATTAGTGCAGGCAAAATGATAAGGGAAGTGGGGAGGTGAGACAGAACAGGCTGTGCTGTGCTTTTGAAACTAAATAGTTCACTGTGGCCGAAAGATACAATTTGCTGGGGGTGAGCATCAGATAAAGCTGGAGAAGTGCGCAGCAGCCGGATCACGAAGGCTTTCGAGGATGCGGTGAGGAGTTTGATATCTATCTTGAGAACTAGTAGAAGCTGCTGATGTGATTTAAGCAGAGAAGTGCTATGGTCCAGTAGCATGCTTGCCATATATCTGACACACACAGATATGCTGGTCTAGTACTAATCTTGCAGGGCCTTTGGAGAGTACATTATTGTTTATTCCAAACTCACACTGAGAACTCTTAACATCTATGAAGAGCTTGTAAACTCTGTGAAGGAAAGAGAAACCTGCACCTAAATCTTAGCATGCAGCATGCCCTCATTTTCTAGTCAGCATGTTTTCATTCTGTTGTAAACAGAAGGAAAAATGTGTACAGTCAGATTGTTTCACTGCAAAACCACCAGCTGTTTGTCCGGAGAGGTGAGCGAACTTGATTTCTAGCCTTGACTGTGCTCCGTAACGTTGGGACGAGTCAGTTAGCCATCTTAGGCCTTGGTTTTCTTATTTGCAACATGAGAAAGTTGAAGTGAACGACCATGTAAGTTTTCTTTAAATTCTAAAATTCACCTACTGTGGTTTGGAACTTCCCAAACATACAGTCATGTGGAAAGGGAATATTTTTTATAACATGCTACTCTTTTCATTGTTTCTCCCTCTTCCTCTTGGGTGGTTTCAGTGATGGTTCTTGTTGCAGAAAGGAGCTGAAATGACGATAGGATATTCAAGCTAACCATGAATTTAGAGACTCTCTTGTCCGTTATTACATGTGATGGACGAGGACACTGAGGCTCTTTAATAATGTGACTTATAAAAATTTCAGTAGTATGTCAGCGACAGAGTGAAGTCCAGAACCCCAGAGTCTTCTGACCACTACCCAGTCCTCTTTCAACTCTTGGGGACCACGTTCCTCACCTCTGCCAGTGATGTAGGGTGACACTGCAGGTAATCAACTGGAAATAAAATTGGGTACCATGGATGATTTCAGCTGCTCTTAAGTAGAAGTGACTGTATCACTGCCAGTTAGGGCTGCTGTTCATTTTTCTGGCTTCAAGTTGCCTTAACGTTTTTTTTTTCTCCTTAATCTTGATGAATGATTCTTCCTTTTGTCCTGTTACCCTCTCTAGTTTCTCTGAAAGGAATTTTTTCTCCTCCCGCCACCCTCAGTTCTCTTACATCAGCAACAGAACGATCTTCCTCGTAGTTGGGGAAGCTGGCAGCCTCCGATCTGCAGCCTTTAGATAACCAGCTAATTAAGGGGAAAGCAGGTGTGGATGAGTCTATTCAGCCTGTAAATAAGTGCCAAAAATTAAAGTTATTGGTCTGTGAGTGCTAGCAGGTGGAAGCACTGCTTTATACCTTTAATAGACGAGGGAAGAAGAGGGGGTTAGGAGGCCTTAAGTGTAGGGAGGAAAAAAATTACTTTTATGACTAAAAGCTCTTCAAAAGGGAATGTGTCTATTTCTAAATCATTGTCTTGTTTGGGATTAATCCTAAAGACATATAATTGCCTGCCCTAAGAGTGTAATGTTCCCTGAGCAGGGCTCCATGAACTGTATGGCTTGAGCAGAAATAATTCATAGTCTCAAGCTGATACTAGCAAACCCCACGATTGACTGCAGACCAAAGTGCCTGTGTTTGTTTTTTTGTGATTTCTCTTCCCAATTTCTTACATATGCTCAGATGCCCAAAGTTCCCTATCTGCAAAACCCCTCACTTAAATGTTGAGAAAAAATGATCTACTATTGCATTACTTCATGCATTACTTAATAAAGCAGTTTGAAAATAAAATTTATGTGAGGAATTGAGTTCCTGGGAGCATACTTCTCCCTTTGTCATTTCTTTTCTACTCCTGATTTTTTGTCTTTCTTTCTTTTTTTTTCTTCCTTTGTGTTTAATAATTTATTTCAGCTTTTTAAAACAGGAGGACATTTTTCAGTAGCGTGTTATGGCAGAAGACCACAAAAGCATCATATATTACTCATTCAAAATACATTAATATACAACTGAAATGCTAACCCATACAATAGAATAATTATAGTGTATCTTCATTGAAATTGTACACATGGCTTTGTGATCATGCTCATTAATTTAGATCCAAATGAAGCAAAATTATTCTGCATGGCTGCTGAGTTAATTTATGTGATATAAGTATAAAGTTAAATAAAGTGTGATAGAAAATGAGATTGAGGCTCAGCAATTAGGTTCAGAAGAAGAGGTTCACTCATCTCCCCAGCCTCCCTGGTCCCTCTTCCCTGCAAGGATTATTCACGTTATTGCAAAAATTTGTCCATTTTAATACTGTATCTTAGAATGTCTTGATTGACATTCTGAAGCATCTTCTTCACAGCTAATCTTTTGGGAGGAGGAATAAAGCACCAGTGTGATAGACGCTTTTGCTTGGGACTATTCAAATATCCAGGTAAAATAACACAATAGTTTTTCTATTGATGTGAGCCTGAACTCCTGGCAGGATAGGGAAAGTGCTATGCTATTCTGAGTGTTAATTTTAGGGGCTTGAACAACTTGCAAGTGAAGTACATGTGTGTCTTGTTTCAAATAGACAAAAAATAGGCCGTTTTTTAATTTAAAAAGGAAAACTGTGTCACCATGATTTTCTACTAGTGCAATAATGTATGTAGGACAGGTCTTAGAAAATGCTCACCCATTGCTTTCTATTTTATTCCAGCCCATTTCAAGCGATAACTAGTTTCAATTCTGTAATCAGTGGAAAAATAATTTATCTTACAGGATAGAGGGGTGATGATATTTCCATATATAGAAATAAGACCGATTTTGAATCTAAATACCATTTGAAGGCAGGCATCCACAAAAGCCTCTAACCTTCATTTCTGTGAGAGAAAAGCAGATTTAATTCAATTAGAAAAACTTTAATTGGCCCCAATTCTGGAGATGCAAAGATAAATAAGACATGGCCTGTACCCTCCGGATTGCTTGAGTCTAATAGATCAGAAGAAAAGAAGAGGACATGCAAATAGTGAACAAACTCCTGACATAGCCTGGAGATGGTTCAAATGACAATAGAAATAGTCAAAGAGAAATACTTCAGATCTAAGCCGGGTGAGATAAGGACAGGCTTCACGAAGAAAATGACCTTTGGTGTTGACCTCTAAGGATGGCGTGGGCTCTGATAGGCAGATAGGACACACAGACTAGGGACAAGGGTGGCACATAACGAGGCAAAGTCATCAAGAGTCCTGCAAGTTGTTGGAGTACAGGGTCTGGGGTGGCAAAGCAATCATGAGAGGTGATTCTAGAAAGGTAAACTGGGATAGCACTGTGGTGATTCTGAAGTCTGGGTTGAGGCATTTTTATTTGACTTGGAGGCAAGGAAGAGACAGTGAAAGTTTGTGAGTAGATAGGTACTGTTAGTGATAATGGGGGTGGATTAAAACAGTTACTTTGGAAGCTGGGAGGTCATTCGAAGATTATAGCAACTCTTCAGGCAAGTGGTGGTGAAGCTAGGAAGATGTCAGTGGGAATGATACCAGGGAAACTGTGGCAGAGGGATTTGCAGACCCAACTGGTTGGATGTTGGGGGAGGGGGAATGAGAAGAAAGGGCTAGATGGCAGTGCTTTAAGAGAAATCCAAAGGAGTTGCAGATTGTGGTGAGAAAGTAAATTCAGTTGGAAACATGCTTTCTGAGGTGCTTCTGAAACATTTAGCAAAGATATATAGGAGTCAGTTGGAAATTAAGGTTTGAGCTACTTTGAGAACTTGAGCCTAGAGGGAGACTTTGGAAGGTCAAACACATAATGATAATGGTCGAAGCCATAGGAATGAATGACATTGCTGTGGGACAAAAAGTAGAGTGAGAGTAAAGCAAGATGTAATGACTTTGGAGAGAGATTAATTCACGTGGGGCAAGAAGCAGAAATGGAAGGACAGAGAGGAGTCATCAGAGACACAGGGGACCTTGAGGATGTTGTAACTTCAGTGAAGTGTGAGAACAGAGTTTCAAGAAGGACAAGGCGAAACAGGGTGGCTGACTAGGAGGACCACAGAGGCAAGACTACTGAATCTGGCATTCCGAAGGTCGTGGTCACTTCAGTGTAACGTTGGAGACGGAAAACAGATTGTAAGCTGCTGAGGAGCAGACTGCATGAGGAAGTGGAGCAGTGGCTGCAGGGTGCCACTCTTTCAAGGTGAATAAAGAATGCTGAGATCCACCTAGAAAAAGGGTTCTTTTGGAAAGACTGGATGTAGATCTTTGAGCCTTTCCTAACGGATTTTCCACTGAAGCCCCCTGCTCCTTTGGGCATGGACTCCATCCCACCATTGATTCGCTCATCTTTCACTAAGATTATTCAGAATAGGGAGGTCGTTTCTCAGTAAGAACCCTCTCCTCTCATATATTGACCATGAACATCTTTCTTATATTTGAAGACTTCATTTTCACATCTACATGTTGCTTTTCTGCTATGTTTCTGCAGAGTCTCCTACCATTGGTAAAGTTGAGGGTCATGATTTCGGAATATGGCAGCTCATACAGGTAGGAGTACATTTAACTACCACACAAGGATAGAGAGCCAGTTAGCCAAGAACCAAATTTCAAACCTACTCCTACTCTTCCTGGAGTCTTTTTCAAGAGTTTGCCTTCCATTCAATGGGGTTTTATACCTCAGTCCACTTTGGAACTCTTAGATCTGTTCTCTCACAGGGACCAGTTATAAAGCCTATATAACATTTGAGTAATATTTTGGTGAGAGGAATAGGAAGGAAAGAGGAAGAAAGATAATAAGGAAAACAATTAAATGGAATAGAATAAGTACAGATTCCAAATTTATTTGACAAGCCTCTCCTTTCAATTTTTATCATGAATGGAGCAATTGTGCACTGCCTCTTTTGCCTTTCATTTTATCACTCTATTAACAATATTTGTTGTTAATGCTGCTTTACTTAATGTAGAAAATACAATATCAAGGACTAAAAAAAAAAATTGTCAAATCTTCGTTCCCAAGAATCTAAAGGTAAATGACAATATTTTCTGGCACTAACTTTTTACTTTAACCTTTTGGAATGTTTTATTTCTCATTCTATTCTGTGCCACATGATTTATTTAATTATTGCCTTGGTTTAAGGCACTTGAAAATAAGGTCCTCTTTTGCATCCCAAAGCAGTGTACAAAGTTTCAAGCATTCTCTCAGATATTATGAGATTACTCCGGGGAAAAGTGCTGCCTCAGCAGAAATGTTGTAGCTGTCACTGATTTGTGGAGACATCAAAAGGCAATGAAGGGAGACCAAAGACTGAATAAAGCAGTCATTTCAAGTATAAGTAATCCCAAGAACAAAGTTTTGCTCATTTATAGTTTCTACAATTTTAGAAAGTTAGTGCCTGGGGATTTTCCTTGGCCCCTTCTGTTTGTGTACAATTATCTTGAGATTGATTTTCTAGCAAATGATATGCTCAAAAATGAGAGTAATTCATGAGAATGTATTTATTCAGTGACTCATTAAAACTACATTCACATTTTTACTAAGCTATACAGTTTTGATTTTCTATGTGAGCTGCTTGGCATAGCAAATATATATATATTTTTGCTTTGGAATATTTATATTTAATTCTTATGATACTTTGGCCACTATTTCATTTAAATTATCAGTCTAATTTTAACTTTTTAAAAAAACCTTAATATAACTCCCTTCTTCTATCTCTGTTCTCTTCTTCAATTAGCTCTAGTTCCCTATCCTCCTCTTAGGAATTTAAATGCCTCCTTTAGTAGCCTAGATTTGCCTACAATTAAAAATTCTGCCTCACGAAGCATGGTTTGTGCCCACTCACAATTCCCTGTTCTGACTTATCACTCTCTTGCATGACCTCTGTACCACCCTATATCTCTAATGTCTTCCTGTGCTGACTTTCCACCCGTGACTCGGATATACTTTGGCTTTAGGTTTGGGGAGTCCATGATAAGTATTTTTTTTCTCTGTTGTGAGCTGAATCACATCTCCTCAAAAGGTATATTCAAATCTTAAGTACCTGTAAATGTAGAAATAGGATCTTTGCATACGCAAGCAAGTTAAGTTGGGGTCGTACTGGATTAGAGTGAGTCCTAGTCCAGTGATTAGTGTCCTTATAAGAGAAGGAAGTTTGGACATAGACAGACACACAGGGGGAACACTGTGAAAACAGAAGAAGAGATTAGAATCATGTACCTACAAGCCAAAGAATGCCAGGAATTGCCAGGAAACCATCAGAAGTTGTTTTTCCTTTCTCCTGGGGAGAGAGGCATGAAGCAGATTCTTCCTTAGAGTCTCCAGAAGGAACCAACCTGGCCAACCCCTTAGTTCTATACTTTTAGCATCCAGAGTTGTGAGGGGATACATTTCTTTTGTTTTAAGTGATCCAGTTTATACTACTCCTAGGACAGCAGCCCTAGGAAATGAATACACCTTTCTTTTATACATTTATAACAAATTTTCTAATGTTAACAAAAGTAAAATTAGGCCTCTGGGTATCAAAGAATGGAAACTGATGTTTGCCATTTTAACTAGAAATAAAATGTATTGGGATGATAACATCAGCTTATGGAATCAACAGGAAAGCTGGAGAACTGGGCTGGAGACCAGGGCACAGATATGGAATCAACAGGAAAGCTGGAGAACTGGGCTGGAGACCAGGGCACAGAGGCAAGCCGTGGATCAGTTTTGAGGCATCATGGCTACTGAACATACCCTATGACTGTGGTTGAACTCCTTTATCTTCACAGTAAAGTCCATCTATGATTTTGCTGACTGTGAACTTGAGTTAACCCTTCAGGGGTTCATCTACCAGTGAGAGTGTTACAGGTTGAGCCCCAGCCATGGGTCTGTGCCTTGGCTGGGAAGGGATAGGGACGCATCTCTTGTGACTCCAAGAGTAGGGAGCAGTTGTTTCTGGTGACTCTTATCCGAACTTGTCTAAGAATCTGTTTAAAAAAAAATTCCCACGGACATTTGTTAAAGATGGCAAGACAGATTTTATTCAAGCTATTGCTGTAGGGGAGAGAGATGTCAGGACTGAACTGAGCTCAACTCTAAATACAACAAAGACAGCTGGGACTTACAGCCAACAAGCAAAGTGAAGGGGTCAGTGGATGAAAAATGACAAGAGAAACTTGATCATATATCAAAAGTGGGGGAACTTACTAAACTGACTTTAACAGGAGTCTTTGCTAAAAGTGAGCTCAACAAGACAAAGTTGAGGCCTGGTTGAGGAGAGAGCTCCAAGGAGCCTGGCTAAAGTTTGGCCAAGGGGAGAGTCTTCCTCACCTGTTCACACCCAAGGGATGTGAATAAGAAGATAATGGCCTAGTTGTCTTGATAGTGATCTATTAGGAACTTGAAAAAAGAGGCAAGCAGCACCTTTTAAAGGGAATCTGCCTTGATTTGAAAATGTGTGTTTAGTGTCACTAGTTGGAGTCTGAAATAACGTTGCTTTGATATTATTTACCCAGCGTGATTCAGCCCTTACTTAGACTCTCCTGTAATTTGTCTGGTTGTGGGAAGTTGTGTTTCTTTTTGATGTTTCCTTTTTCTTTTAAAACTTCCAACCTTCTTCAGCATCTGGAGAAGAAAGGATAAACCTGTCCCCTGTGTGGGTTTTTCTCCATTCGCCCAGACCAATTCTCTGCCATCTTCTCCCAACTCGATTCTTCAGGAGGCTTCTCTGCCTGGACTGGCTTCCCACTGGGGTTGACCAGTGGGAAACACTGACAAACTGAAGAGCAGAGGAGAGAGAGGTCTTCGCTCTCTACTGTAGGGGGCATGGTTGTGGCAGCAGTTACATCTTCTGTGTCCATGGCTCCTGGCGAGGATCCAGCTTTCACTGGAGCCCCATAACAGCTTCTTCCATTTACTCATTCAGTCTAAGTATGGAAATTATTTCTCTCTGGTTCCCTTAATCCTATCCATAACTCTGCAAGTAGTCTCTTTAAAATCTCTTTTGTTGAGCCATCAGATCTGTATCATTTTCTATAAACCCACTGGGAGCTTGGCCCAATTATCTTCATACTTCGCTATTCTGTCAACCATTCTTTCTCAAAAATATTGAGAACTATTCTTTCTCAATAGAAAGAACAGAATATTCTTTCTATTCTTCAAAATTTCAGTCAAAACCCATTTTCTCTTTAAAGCCTTCCCAGAAAGCTTTGCTACTTCCAAAAAATTTTTAATGGGTATACCTTCTTTTGAGCTATTTGTATATTATGTACTTTTACTTGCTCAACTCTATAATTAGATTTTAAGTGCCTCAAGGTTGGGAACTGTGTATACGGTCTAATTTAAAATGCTCTTTTTAAAAAATACCCTGCCCCATAGGCCTCTATAAGATCTTGCATATGCTGTATGTGGTAGGAGAAACTGACTGAAAAAATCAAGTCCAAGAGTATAAAAAGTCACATTTTTGAATATTGTAGTCATGGAATATGTTGCATTTAATATTTATTATAGGAGATGCTTTGAATTTCTGGAAAACAAAGTATAGGCAATTATATTCTCCAGTTTTTTATGATTTAAGAAAGCAGGGAAAAAGACTGTTTGTTCTTAAGTCAACTACTATGCCCCTTTTAACTAGCTACTGTGAGTAAGAATCATTAAAACCTACAATATAAGGAAAAGAAACAGTCCCATGGCAGGCAAGTGTCACGCTATTAATAGTACATTAGAAAAAGAAGCCAGAGCTTTGTACTTCTCTCTTAGTGCAAAGACAACTTAGCATAGTAGAATGTACATAGACCTTGGTATTACATAGACTTGAGTTAGAATCCACTTTCGCAGTGTAATACTTAGAAGATTTCCTAACCCTCTGGGCTTCAATTTCCTTACTGGTAAAGGGAGGAAATCCATCTACTTTTCAAGACTGTTATGAGGAATAATGAATCATAATTTAATGTCCATAGACACCTGGCTAATGGAATGGCTGACAAATATGTTTCCTTCTCACCTCCTCTTTCTGCCTATACAACTGGCCTGTATAATTTCTCAGCTGTCTGTGTTGGTCCATTGCATTGGGTCAAGTTCTTTGCAGAATGATTCCTGCTATCTAATAAGTGATGGTGTGATCCATGGACTGGTGCATGTCAAATGACCCTTTTCACTATGGTAGTTGGAAACTCAAAGAGGGGGATGATTATGTAACAGAGCTTCCTCTGAATGTTTGGAGAAGCAATTTTTATGTAGCTTGTTGTACTTTTTCCTTGTTTAGAATCACTATTGAAGTCTCACTAGAAATTGAAAGTTAGCTTGGGATAACGGGGAGAACAGTACTTTAAGTCTGAAAGTTTATTTTGAAGATCAAATGGGATCACACACACATATATATACACACACACATACAGGTTAAGTATCCCTTATCCAAAATGCTTGAGACCTGAGGGGTTTGGGTTTCAGATTTCTTTTTTTTTTTGATTTTGGAATATTTGCATTATACCAGTTCAGCATCCCAAATCCAAAAATCTGAAATCTAAAATTCTCCAATGAGCATTTCTTTTAAGCCTCATGCCAGTGCTGAGAAAGTTTTGGATTTTGGAATATTATGGATTTTGGGTTTTCAGATTATACACACACAAAGAGCCATGTAAGGACCTGAGGAGGGAAACAGCTGACTATGTCAGAATGGCAAGCTTCCTGCCATGTAACATATGAAGATGAAATCCTAAGCTACTAGCAGTGTGACTCTGGGCAAGTCACTTGTCCCCCATGAGACCCTAATGCAGAGTCTTTGCTCATTTGAATTCAACATATATTTATTTAGCACCTGACTCATTTAGGTCACTTAGCTAGAATAGGAGCTCTACCTTACGTTGAGGCTTTCGTCCTACCAGGTGGTCTATTGAGTTAATTAGCTATCTTGAATCCTATACAAATGTTTTTACTGAACTCTTATAAAACAAACAAACAATATCCCACTTAGACTGGAACTATGTAACAATAGTTTACTTAAGCATATTCAGATACTTTCTAATTTATGTACTCACCTTTCTTAGCAAAATGAAACAGAACTCTAACTATGTCCTTTAGTTGGATTTCCTTAGTTCCCATAATAGTTGAAGAAATAGTCCCAATCTCAGGAAGCCATGGCCCAAGAAGCTCTACTCAGAATCAATTATCTTGATTAGGTGGAATTGGTTAGCGCAATCTCCACCTCCTACTACCACGAGTCATGCTATGGGAAAAGGAAGTTGGCAGATAGACTTTAGGATGCCTCTCTCTGCTGTTACACACATCCTTGTATATTTCCTCCTCTTGAGTGTGGGTGGAAGCTGTGACTTGCTTCTGACCAATAGAATAAAACAAAGATAATGGATGTCACTCCTGCGATTATGTTATAAAAGATTCGGTCTTACTAATAGTCTTTCTCTAGAGACCCTCTCCCCTAGCTGGATTTGAGAAAGTAAGCAACCATGTTGGGAGGTACATGTGGCAAGAAACTGGGGTAGCCTCTACTTGCTGAGGGCAACCTCCAGCTGACCAGCAAGAAGCCAGGACCCTCAGTCCTATGGTAAGGAAACAAATTCTGCCAACAATCTGAGTGAACTTGGAAGTGGATTCTTCTCCAGCTGAGTCTCCAGAGGAAACCTCAGCCCCAGCTAACATCTTGAACAGCTAAGACTTTACAGCTCTGTAAGGCCCACAGCAGAGGACCTGCTAAGCCATGCCTAAACTCCTGTTCCACAGAAACCATGAGATACAATAATAAGTATGCATTGCTTTAAACCTCTACATTTGTGGTAATTTGTTACCCAGCAGTAGATAACTAATACAAGAAAGTAGGTAGTCTATATTAAGCAATTGGTTATATAGCTATTTACGATCAGAAAAATACATTGGGACTCTACATTTTTTCAATATTTTAAAGCTACTTTCTTTTTAGTATAAGAAGCCAAGAAGAAAATAATAGCTTCTTTGCAAACATTATAAACCACACCTAAAGCACCATGCTTTTAAATCTGTTTTAGTTCTTTAAGGATACAAAACAGTTGTGAATTAGGAAAAACATGTTTTATTCTTTATGCATATAGTCTGATACACAAACATTTAGGATTAGGAGGGAAAGAAGATATTATTAAATGTCCATTGATGAGTGTTACGTTGATTGCATATGACAACTTCCTTTCAGCAAAATATAGTGCATCAACCATTTTGAACTTTAACATTTTTTCTCATTATTGATGCTTTTAGTTTGATAAGAGATAAATTGGTAAAAACAGATGGTTTGGCAAAAGTCTGGGCTTTTGAGGCCTTATGAGCAAGACACTGTCCTCATACAGCATCAAAGAGCTTCCATGGGCAGGAATCTTTCTTTATTGTGATCCACAAGAACCTCCCAGGCTAAGCCCCAGAGAAAGGAAGCTGGGGCCCAGGCTAAAGTTTAATGAGCCAGCCATGCAGCAGCAAGGAGAACTAGCTCCTCAGAGGCTGAGAACATTTCTACTTAATAGCACAAAATCACTTAATAAGAATATGTAAAACTTCCCTTTCCTTTTCTTCAAGAGAATGCACAGAATTTATCAAAATAGGGAATATACACTCAAACTCAAGAGTGTTTTTTTTTTTTTCAAATAGTATATCAATGAATATAACCATTTGCCAGTAGCCATAGTACATTTTATCAGTAACAAGTACTAGTGTGATATTCAAATCTTGTTAATCTTATGAGATATTGTTGCTCTAGGCATTGCCATAGGAAGTCTTTGAGCACGACATATAAACCAGTGATTCTCAGTCTTTAAACATCTCAATGCCCAGGTCACAGAATTACACTAGAATTTCAGGGGGGAGTTGAAGTTATCACAACTTTTTAAAGCTCCCTAGGTGATTTCCAAGGTGATGTAGTATTGAGAACTACAAGAACTTTATAGTTACATTAACACTTTCCCTGTGGTCACACATTTAATGATTTGAACTAAAAGGTAACTTAGGTAAAAACCACAGAGCTCTGTTGTCCAGACTGGAGTGCAGCAGTGTGATCATGGCTCACTGCAACCTCCACCTCCCCAGGATCGGGTTGATTCTTCCATCTCAGACCACAGGTGTATACCACCACACCTGGCTAATTTTTAATTTTTTAGAGATGGGGTTTCACTATGTTGCTCAGGCTGGTCTCAAACTGCTGGGCTTGAGTGGTCTGCCCACCTTGGCTTCCTAAAGTGTTGGGATTACAGGTGTGAGCCACTGCACCCAGCCTCATGTAGAATTGTTAATCTGCTGACTGATATAGATAAGTTGATAATTGGAATTTCAATAGTAGAAACATTTTTGCATAAAATATAGGGTGTTGGATAAATGCAAAGGAGAGGAACACAGGGCTAGGATGTGCAAAAACTTATTGAATTAGTTGACACTTTATCTGAGTCTGAAAAAAAGGAGATTGATGGAGAAGTGTGGACAAGAACTACAGGCTTAGGAAACAGGAGGATACAGATACAATGGCAAGTAAGAACATGGTCCCTGAGATAGGCCCCTCCCCTGTCTCCTGCAAGATGTCCATATCCCAATCGCTGGAACCTGTGGATATGTTATATTACATGACAGAGGAGTTTGAGTTTCCTGATCAGTTAACCTTAAAATAAAGAGATTATCCTGGATTATTCAGATGGACCCAATGTAGTCACCAAAGATCCTTTAAAGTGGAGGAGGGAGACAGGGGAAGGTCTAAGTCAGAGAGAGAAGTAAAATGCTATGCTCCTGTCTTGGAAGACAGGAGAGGGGGCCAGGAGCCAAGGAATACAGGTGACCTCTAGAAGCTGGAGAAGGCAAGATAATGGATTCTCCTCAAGGGCCTGCAAAAGAAACATAGCCCCACTAACACCTTGGTTATAGACTTCTGACCTCCAGAACTTTGGGATAATATAGTTGTGTCATTTTTAAAGCCATTAAGTTCATAGTAAATTGTTATAGCAGCAATAGGACGCGAATACAGTTCTGCTCAGGGAAATGCAAGTGAGGATATGTCTGGAATAAAGTATTAGTAAACCATTGAATGACTTTTGGCAGGGAAAGAAATGAAGCAGGATCATATTATAGAAAAGGCCTACTTACAGCAATATTGATGACAGTTTGAAATAGGGTCAACTCCAGGCCAGGCGCGGTGGCTGATGCCTGTAATCCCAGCACTTTGGGAGGCCCAGGCAGGCGGATCATGAGGTCAGGAGATTGAGACCATCCTGGTGAACATGGTGAAACCCTGTCTCTACTAAAAATACAAAAAAATTAGCTGGGCGTGGTGGTGGGCGCTGGTAGTCCCAGCTACTCAGGAGGCTGAGGCAGGAGAATGATGTGAACCTGGGAGGCGGAGCTTGGAGTGAGCCGAGATCACACCACTGCACTGCAGCCTGGGTGACAGAGCGAGACTCCGTCTCAAAAAAAAAAAAAGAAAGAAATAGGGTCAACTCCAGAAGGCAGCAGGATATGAGGAAGGAAGATTAGAGAGGAGACTGATGTAGTAATTTGAGTAAGAATATTTTAAAAAAAGGGCAATAGCTGCTTTTTATTGAAGGTTTATGCATAACCCTGTATTTTATAGCTTAAATCTAATCTTTTATTCTTAAAAAAGTCTCAAAGGAAGTATTAATACTCATATTTTACAGAAGAGGTAACTGAGGCTTAGAGAATGTAATGAAGTTCCTCAAGATTATGCAGCTAATTAGTGATGAGCTAGGTTCGGGATCAGGTCTGTTGACCTTAAAGCACGTGTTCTTTCCACTACATCAATGTGCCTGAAAAGAAAGACAGACAGCAGCTCACGGAGGAGTCAGTGAGAAAAATTTTTAAAGTGCAAGAAATCAGGGCCATTGGAAACAGTCTTCAGTACCACAGAAGCATTTGAAGGTTTCAGAATAATAACCAAAGTTTAAGAAGTAAGTCTAAGTAATGAAGGAAAACAAAAAGGTTAAATATTGACTTTCTTTTTCTGTTAAATTCTCGAACCCTTTATGACTATGCCAATAACTTTTACCAGTGTATAAAAGATTTGCTGCCATTTGTATCCACAGTGTTTGGTGCTGTCTAATGGGTGAGAACTGAGCTGATACAATTAGTGTAGAGCGGGTGGAACTCTGTGTGATAGGTAATAGGTAGAGTATAACACCAAATCCAAATCAAGAAAGGTGCTCACTTTCTGGGAAAACGGAAGAACTTTCTGCAGGATACTAAAGGAGATTTGTTGTTGTTGTTGTTGTTGTTTGAGATGGAGTCTTGCTCTGTCGCCCAGGCTGGGGTGCAGCAGTGGTGTGATCTCGGCTCATTGCAACCTCTGCCTCCTGGGTTTAAGTGATTTTCCTGCCTCAGACTCCTGAGTAGGTGGGACTACAGGCACACACCAGCATACTCGGCTACTTTTTTTTGTATTTTAGTAGAGACGGGGTTTCACCATGTTGGCCAGGATGATCTCGATCTCCTGACCTCATGATCCACCTGCCTTGGCCTCCCAAAGTGCTGGGATTACAGGTGTGAGCCATTGTGCCCAGCTCTAAAAGAGATCTCCATCAGGGATGCTCCTAGCTCTCTATCTACCTAATTCTGAAAGACAACTAAGTGTATAGTGGATAAACTCAACTTCTTAAGTGTGTCATCAACATTCAGATATTCGAAAGTGCTCATCAAAACTCAAAAAGGCTGAGAATTACTGGAATATGTTTTGTTCATCTCTGTCTCCTCAGTGCCTAGTCGGGGACATGTTGATATGTATTGACTTGACTAAATGAAACATGTTCAGTTTTCATTTTTCTTGTTATTGTTACTGGTTTGCTTATATGTAGTGCCAAGATCTTAGCTCTAATCAATTATAGCTCCTGCCCATTTATTAATGATCTCTAAGGAAAATCCAAATTCTTAGTTGTACTATTAATTCATAATGAGTATCGTCTGAAGTAAGGGTGCCTTTGATTAGGTTAGGATATAATATTTTCTTTTATAATCCAAGAAGATTTTCATTAAATGACTGTTTCAGTGGGATATGGTCTGTGTTATTGCTATGATATTTGGGTTGAATATGGTTTGGCTCACAGGACCACAAACGTTTTCTTTTTAAAAATGATTTATTTATTTTATTTTGAATGTGCTGTATTTTTTGAGCAGTTTCAGGTTTAGAAAAAAAGCTGTGCAGGAAGTTTAGAGAGTTTCCATATATCCCCTCTGCTTTCACCCTCTCGTTTCCAGTATTATTAACATTTTGGATTCCTGTGGTATATTTGTTATAATTGATGAACCAATATTGACACATTAATATCAACCGAGTATACAGTTTACATTAGGGTTCACTCTTAATATTGAACACAATTCAGGTTTGGACAAATGCATAAAGTCAGGTATCTACCGTTACAGGGTAATACAGAACAGTTTTGTTGCCCTAAAATTATTCTGCATTCCACCTATTCATTCCCTACTCCCAACCCCAAGCCTCTGCCAACTACTGACGTTTTTCCAGTCTCCACAGTTTATCTTTGTCCAGAATGGCTCGTAAGTCAAATCATACTTTTCAGACTGTCTTCTTTCCCCTAGCAATATGCATTTAAGCTTCCTCCCCATCTTTTCATGTCTTGATAGCTCATTTATTTTAAGTCTGAATAATACACAGCTGTATTCTATGGGGGGGTCATAAAAAGAATTAATAAGGAACATCTGAAAGGGGAGAAAAAAGCAAATAGTACTTCACCATTGTGGTCTGAAAACTGAACACACACCAATGTGAAGATGGACAGAGACACAAAATCCCCAGAACCATAGGAGGAGAGTGAAATCGATGAGCAGACTTAGAAAGTGCAGAGCAAAACAAAACAGTGCAGACTGAAAAATAGAGAAGCCGTCAATAGGTCAGAGGCTGAGAGATGCTGAGTTAAAGAGATATGACACACTACTGGGAGGGAGAAATTCTGCTCCCTGATTGCATGGATCAATATGAGAGACGCTGCTAAAATACCTCCTCCATGTCACGTTACCATAAATCTGTCCAAAGAGAGTCTCCCTTCAATCCCCAAGCTGTTCATCTTCATCTTGCAGATGCCAATTTTACTATAAAGTTTAGCTTCTGTCATATTTCCAGTGTATATGCTTTTAGTCTCGGGTTTGCATTAAGGATTTACGAAATGTTGAGATTAATTGAATTCTCTAATTATTTATATTTAGGGCAACTGAATACATTATACCAGTTTCTGGAGGTCCCTTGATTCAGTGGTCCCCAGATGCTGACTCAGAGATTAACTGTGTCAGAATCCTCTTGAAGGAATATATGAATGATAGCTTTGTAGCTCTTGCCCCTGGAGAGTCTCATTCACTGTGTCTGATGGTGCCCAAGTATCTATATTTTTATAAAGTGCCTCAGGGGACTCTAATGCAGGGATTTGTGAGCTCAGCTTCTTCTGTAGAGGGCAAGAAAGTAAATATTTAAGGCATTGGGGCTACATGGTCTTTGTTACCACCACCAAACTCTGCCATCTTAGCATGAAAGCAAACGCAGACAACATATAAACAAATGAGCAGAGCTGTGTTGCAATAAAACTTTATTTATAAAAGCAGACAGCAGGTTCCTTAAAAAGTTAAACAGCCCAGGCTCTGTGGCTTACAACTGTAATCCCAGTGCTTTGAGAGGCTGAGGTGGCAGGATCACTTGAGCTCAGGAGTTTGAGACCATCCTGGGCAACACAGTGAGTCCCTATCTTTACAAAAAGTAGCCGGGCTTGGTGGCACATGCCTATGTTGCCAGCTGTTCGGGAGGCTGAGGTGGGAGGATCACTTGAATCCAAGAGGTTGAGGCTGTAGTGAGCCATGTTCGTGCCACTGCACTCCAGCCTGGGTGACAGAGTGAGATCCTTTAAAAAACAACAACGTAAAAAGTTAAACATAGAATTACTATATGGTCTAGAAATTCCACTACTAGATATATACCCCCAAATGATTGAAAGCAGGAACTTGAACATATATTTGTACACCAATGTTCATAGCAGCACTATTCACAATAGCCAAAAGGTACAAGCAACACATGTCCATCAGCAGATAAATGGATAAACAAAATATGGTATACACATACAATGGGGTATTATTCAACCTTGAAAAGGAAAGAAATTCTAATGCATACCACAACATGGATGAACCTTGAGGATAACTGCTAAGTGAAATAAGCCAGACACAAACAGACAAATATTGTATGATTCCACTTATATTAGGTGCCTAGAATAGTCAAATTCATAGCAAGAGAAAGTATAATGATAGTTTCTAGCAGTTGGAGGGAGTGGAGAAGGGGCAGTTGTTTACTGGGTGCAGTTTCAGTTTGGGAGGATGAAAAAGTTCTAGCGATGGATGGTGGTGATGTTTGCATGACAGTCTGAATGTGCTTAATATCACTGAATTGTACACTTGAGGAAGGCTAAATGGTAATTTTTTTTGTTGTGTATATTTTACCACAATAAAAAGTAAACTAAAAAACATGATTAAGAAGGAGAAAATATAAATGAAAAACAAATGGAAGGAGGCATGAATTTGGCCCATGGATGTAGTTTACTAACCTCTGGTCTAACGAGCAGCCAGGGTATGGAATCACCAGCAAGAGTTTATTTCCTCTTGGAGTTACAATGGCAGCCAAGTCCACCTTTATTTTCTTTTGATTGGGAATTATTTCTGGAGATGGAAATCCCTGATTTTTTTTTTTTGTTCTTGTTTTTGTTTTGTTGCTGTTGAGATGGAGTCTTGTTCTGTCACCCAGGCTGGAGTGCAGTGGTGCAATCTCGGCTCATTGCAAGCTCTGCTTGCCAGGTTCACGCCCCTCGTGATCTGCCCACCTCGGCCTCCCAAAGTGCTGGGATTACAGGCGTGAGCCACCATGCCTGGCTGGAAATCCCTGGTGTTTAACAGCATGCATTCTTTGCCAATTTCCATGGAAAACAAGGGACTCTTAGTGTCATATTCCTATCAAATGGCATTCCATATGATTATGATCTACTTCAGTATGCCAAAATCTACCTGCCACCAAATACCAGATAGGGCTTCTCATGAGGAGGTATTCCAAGTGCATTATTTGCCTTCAGAAGTTTTTTATTCCGTGTCACCTCCCTCTCTGTCCCTGTCTCTCTCCCTTGATTCTTGTGTCAGTTAAATTTCTTCTCTTCCACACAGAAAAGCAAATGAGGAGAGACTCAAAAGGTTTTTCTAAAACTACTCCCTGTTGGCTGTGGAACAGAAGTCTTCTCTCATTTGTGGAGACATGAGGAGTTTGGTGACAATCATTCCCCCTTCCAAATGCTATTAATTTACTTATCTTTTCCCAATGATAGTTTAATGATCAAACCTTAGCAAAGTGCCTAGTCAATTACAAATTTGGAATTAGCAAATTAGTACAAATTAATGAGGCTTTATCATTTATAAAGGGATGACATTACTTTTATATATAAAACTAGAATGATATTTAAAATGAGGCAACCATAGGCATTTTATCTATAGAAGTTTCTTTAATTCAACAAAATTTTGTACTTTCAAGACTGAAGTGAACTAAAACTGGTTTCCTTATTCAGAACAGTGTCCTTTGTCCCCTCAGTTTTCTGATCAGACATCTCAGAGAGTCATAAAATGGCGTGTCCAATCAGCTTGGTAAAATAAATCACTTATTAGCTTCGGCATAGATTAATGCTTAAAGGAATATACTTTTTAGGTTCACAGCAAAACCTCACTTTAAAACTAAAAACTGCTCTAAAAATGAGTCTACTGAAGAAAAAAAGAGAAAGTTTATTGGCTCAATTGATAAGTTTTTATCTTTATCTCATTGCTTGTTAACATATACTAGTTTCTTTTTTCTATTTTTGTTACTGAGGCTTATACACCTCTGGTTCCCTTAAAAAACTGTAGAAGAACAATTAATGGTGGGAGTAAGGAATTAATGGAAGAAGGTGTGTGTGTGTGTGCTGAATATGCAGTTGTTGTAAAGCAGCTTAGTGTAAGAGAGGTGGAAATTTACATATCTTTCCATGTATTAAATTAAGTAAATTTCTGTACTGCTGTGGTCTGAATGTTTGTGTTTCTCCAAAATTCCTATGTTGAAAACTAATGCTCAATGTGATGTGTATTAGGAGGTGGGACTTTTGGGAGGTAGTTAGATCATGGAGGCATAGCCCACATGGATGGGATTAATGCCCTTATAAGTGGCTGGAAAGACGAGAGATCTTCCCTTTCACCATGGGAGGACCTAGCAAGAAGGCACCACCTGACAAGAAAGTGGGACCTCATCAGACACCAAATCTGCTGGTGCCTTAGTCATAAAACTCTCAGCCTCCAAGAACAGTGAGAAATAAATATTTGTTCTTTATAAGCCATCTAGTTTATAGTACTTTGATAGCATTTTGTTATAGCGTCCTGAATAGACTAAGACATCTATCTACCTGGCCTAATCGTGTTCCTACGTCTTATTTCAGTTTCCCTGAGGGATTTTGAAATGGCATACTATTTTACAACTCTCAGGTAGTCCTCCTAGACTTGGCAGTTATTTCAAAACTCCTTTTCCTGAGGGAAATATCTATGGTGGTAGTCAGGCCATCTGAGCGAGCTGTGGTCTACACAAATTTACATGCTTAAGCACAGGCACTTCATTTGTGCTTCATTTGTTCACATGTTCATGCGACAGCAAGCACTTCCTTTGTCCAAGGAGGCAATGTGGTAGAACTGCCAGGGGTGGGGACACAAAGAAGGCATGATTGCAGGAGTAAAGGCCCTACCCTGGATCAGAGGTGGGGGAAATAAAAAAGAGCAATTGAAATAAGGATTAGAAACCCAGCAATGACCTCACAGATAAGGAGCTCATCTTATTGGCCAATCCCATGCAAACTGCTTAACAGACCCACCTTCTTTTAGTTCTTAACAACACCATGCAGGTCCTATAATGCCCATTTTACAGGGAGCATGAATAGCTGTCATTACTGGTAGAACCGGAATTCAAACCCAGTATTTAATTCCAGACTCTAAGATCTTAATCTTATGCTCTTTAGCAAAATGCTGCCATTGTCTTTATATACTTTGGACGGGCAGAAAAATGCCACTACTGGTGGTGCGGGAGCTAATGCCTTAAAAAAGTGACAGAAAGTGACAACATAAGGGTATCTAGCAAGGCAGTAGAGTGTAGATTGGCTCTATGTCCTAACTCAAGGAAGCTTGTGCTGACATCCGGGTCCATGGGAATATTGCTTAACCCTTCATGTTTCTCATTGCTTAACCTCATGCTCCTCAAGTGTGATTGGATGTCAGCTATATAGTTCATAGAATTATCATAAGAATTAAATGAGATAATACACAAATAGTGCCTTGCTCAGTATGTGGCAGAAAAAATAGGAGTTCAATAGAAACTGCTCTGTTTTGATGGTGATTAAGATGAAGTGTGCCTGGCTAACTCCATACTCCACAGTTACTCTGCCATTGATTCTGTTTGAGTAAATGATTAGTAATCATTGTTCATCATTTTTTCTACGGGATACTTATTTGTTTGAATAAGGGGCATAGAAGTTGGAAACTGAAATCAAAACCAATACAGTTAAAATGAAAGAAAATCAAACAAATAACGATTGAGTAATCTAACCCATCACTGATTTTTGGTAACAATGGTAGGACATAAAGAGCATACTTAAATTGCATTTCAAGTCATGGCAAATAATTCGTGGTGTTTTAGAGAGCAGATCCCCTTCTCAAAGACTTCTGAGCATGTGGCTGAAATATCTTAAACATTCCTCAAATGAGGTTCAAATTATGGCCATCCTATTTCCCATCTAGTGACTGTGTTGTTCTGGCAAGTCTTTAGTCTACATTTGCTGTTTCACTTCATCAAACAAAATAAATAATATTGTTAGACTCTAATGAATGAAGACTATACAGTGTGGCAGCTACTTAGTACACATTCAATAGCAGTAAACTTTCACCTTTCCTGTCACCTCAAAATAATATGAAATCCAATAACAAAAATGTTTTCTTGGGTGGGGCCAAGATGGCTGACTACAAACAGTGGTGATCAGAGGCTCCCATTGAAAAGAACCATAGTTAGCATGTGAATCCTTCACCAGCAACCAGGGCATCCAGGTTGTCTCATCAGAACTGACTAGGCGGCTGGCGTGACCCACGGAGAGGAAGGAAGAGCAGTGTGGTGTGATGGCCCACCTCAGAGCCGCACAGGGCAGGGGAGCCCCCACCCTCTAGCTAAGGGAGGTGGTGAGCGAGCATGCTACCTGGCCAGGGGAACGGTGGTTTTTCCACAGAACTGTGCAACTCATAGATCAGAAGATCCTACTCGCAAACCCACGCCACCAGGATGTAGGGTCCCAACCCTGGAGCCAGGCAGATTCTTAACAGCCTCTCAGCTGGAATATGCCTAAGCCTGCCAAGCTCCCGGGGGAGGGGCAACCAGCACCACAGCTGTGGCTACCTGCTGCCTAGGCCATTTGAGCTCTTTGGGGGAAGGGCAGCAGCCAGCACTGGGACTCATAATTGCCTAACACGCTAAGCTCCCCGGGCAGGGGAAGGGCGGCATCCATCCACCAGGCTGTGCTTTTCCTCTCCTGGAGCCAGGGAGACTGGGCGGCTTGGTCCCCAAGAGGTGTCCCCCACAGCCCAACACACTGGCTGCGGCAGACTACGGCCAGAGCACCTCTTCAAGCCTGACCCTGACACATCCTTCCTCACTGGGTGCGGCTTCCCTGCAGGAACTCCAACAACTCTAGTCAGAGGCTCAGGGACAGAACCTGGATCTCCCTGGGCCTGAACCCCTAGGGGTAGGGGTGGCCGCAGTCTCTGTGGAGCAGTAGACTTAGCCTTTCCTCCTGGTAGTTCTGAGGAATCCGGGCAGCCCAGAAGAGTGGGTTTCCCCCAGCAAAGCACACCCCCTCCACCAAGGGACAGTCAAAGTGCTTTGTTAAATGGGTCCTCTTTCCCATGCAATCCAACTGGTAAGACCCTCCAACAGGGGTTGTCAGACACCCTATATGGGAGTGATACTACTGGCATCAGGTTGGTGCCCCTCAAGTTCAGAGATCCCAGGAGAAGGAGCAGGCACCCATCTTTGCTGCTCTCCAGCCTCCTGAGTGACATCTCCAGGCAGGAGAACAAACCAGATAAACAGGGCCTGAAGTGAACCTCTGGAAAACCGCCACAGTCCTACAGAAGAGGGACCAGATCATTGAAAGAAAAAGCAAACAAACAAACAGCAACAACAATAGCATCATCAACAACAAAAATTCTCCACAAAAACCCCATCCAAGGGTCAGCAGCCTCAAAGATCAAGACTAGATAGCTTCACGAAGATGAGAAAGAATCAACAAAAAAAAATGTGAAAACCCAAAAGGCCAGAGTGCCTCTTGTTCTCCAAATGATTGCAACACCTCTCCAGCAAGGGCGCAGAACTGAATGGAGGATGAGATGAATGAATTGACAGAAGTAGGCTTCCGAAGATGGGTAATAAAAAGCTCCACTGAGCTAAAGGAGCATGTTCTAAACCCAATGAAAAGAAGCTAAGAACCTTGGTAAAATGTTAGAAGAGCTGCTGACTAGAATAACCAGTTTAGAGAGAAAGATAAATGACCTGATGGAGCTGAAAACACAACATGAGAACTTCGTGAAGCATAACCAAGTATCAATAGCTGAATCGACCAAGCAGAGGAAAGGATATCAGAGTTTGAAGACAATCTTGCTGAAATAAGGCATGCAGACAAGATTAGAGAAAAAATAATGAAAAGGAATGAACAAAGCCTTCAAGAAATATGGGACTTGGTAAAAAGATTGAACCTACAATTGACCTACTTGAAGGAAACAGGGAGAATGGAAACAAGTTGGAAAACAAACTTCAGGCTATTATCCAGGAAAACGTCCCCAACCTAGCAAGACAGGCCAACATGCAAATCAGGAAACAGAGAACATCACTAAGATAATTCATGAGAAGATCAACCCCAAGACACATAATCATCAGATTCTCCAGGGTCAAAAGGAAGGAAAAAATGTGAAGAGCAGTGAGAGAGAAAGGCCAGGTCACCAACAAAGGAAAGCCCATCAGACTAACAACAGACCTCTCAGCAGAAACTATCCAAGCCAGAAGAGATTGGGGGCTAATATTCAACATTCTTAAAGAAGAGAATTTTCAACCAGAATTTCATATCCAGCCAAACTAAGCTCCATAAATGAAGGAGAAATAAAATTCTTTCCAGACAAGCAAATGCCGAGGGATTTTGTCACCACCAGGCCTGCCTTGCAAGAGCTTCTGAAGGAAGCACTAAATATGGAAAGGAAAAACCAGGCCAGCCACAGCAAAAACACACCAAAATGTAAAGACCAATGACACTATGAAGAAACTGCATGAACTAGTGTGCAAAATAACCAGATAGCATCATGATGACAGGATCAAATTTACACACAAAAATACTAACCTTAAATGTAAATGAGCTAAATGCCCCAATTAAAAGACAAGGACTGGCAAATTGGATAAAGAGTCACGACCCATTGGTGCGCTGTATTCAGGAGACCCATCTCATGTGCAAAGACACATATAGGATCAAAATAAAGGGATGGAGGAAAATCTACCAAGCAAATGGAAAGTGGAAAAACAAACAAACAAACAAACCAAAAAAAAACAGGGGCTGCAATCCTAGTCTCTGGAAAAACAGACTTTAAACCAACAAAGATCAAAAAAGACAGAACAGCATTACATAATGGTAAAGGGAACAATTAAACAAGAACAGCTAACTATTCTAAATATATACGCACCCAATACAAAAGTACCCAGATTCATAAAACAAGTTCTTAGAGAACCACAAAGAGACTTAGACTCCCACACAATAATAGTGGGAGATTTTAACACCCCACTCTCAATATTAGATCAGCAAGACAGAAAATTAACAAGGATATTCAGGACTTGAACTCAGCTCTGGGTCAAGTGGACCTAGTAGACATCTACAGAACTCTCCACCCCAAATCAACATTATATACATTTTTCTCAGTGCCACATGACACTTATTCTAAAATTGACCACGTAATTGGAAGTAAAACACTCCTCAACAAATGCAGAAGAACCGAAATAATAACAAACAGTCTCTCAGACCACAGTGTAATCAAATTAGAACTCAGGATTAAGAAACTCACTCAAAATCACACAATTGCATAGAAATTTAACAACCTGCTCCTCAATGACTCCTGGGTAAATAATGAGATTAAGGCAGAAATCAAGAAGTTCTTTGAAACCAATGAGAACAAAGAGACAACATACCAGAATCTCTGGGACACAGCTAAAGCAGTGTTAAGAGGGAAATTTATAGCACTAAATGCCCACATCAGAAAGCTAGTAAGATCTCAAATCAACACCCTAACATCACAGTTAAAAGAGCTACAGAGGCAAGAGCAAACTAATCCAAAAGGTAGCAGAAGATAAGAAATTACTAAGATCAGAGCAGAATTGAAGGAGATAGAGACACAAAAAACTAGGAGCTGATTTGTTGAAAAAACTTAGCAAAATAGGCCATTAGCTAGAGTAATAAAGAAGAAAAGAGAGAAGAATCAAATAGACACAATAAAAAATGATAAAGGAGATATCACCAGTGACCCCAAAGAAATAGAAACTACCATCAGAGAATGCTATAAACACTTCTATGCAAATAAACTAGAAAATCTAGAAGAAATGGATAAATTCCTGGACACATACAACCTCCCAAGACTAAACCAGGAAGAACTCAAATCCCTGAATAGATCAATAACAAGTTCTGAAATTGAGACAGTAATTAATAGCTTACCAACCAAAAAAAGCCCAGGGCTAGATGGATTCACAGCCAAATTCTACTAGAGGTACAAAGAGGAGCTGGTATTATTCATTCTGAAACTATTCCAAACAATTGAAAATGAGGGACTGCTTCATAACTCATTTTATGAAGCCAGCGTCATCCTGATATGAAAACCGGACAGAGACACAACAACAACCACAAAAAACTTCAGGCCAATATCCCTGATGAACATCGATGCAAAAGTCCTCAATAAAATACTGGCAAACCAAATCCAGCAGCACATCAAAATCTTATCCACCATGATCAAGTTGATGTCATCCCTGGGATGCAAGGCCGGTTCAACATTAGCAAATCAACAAATGTAATCCATTACATAAACAGAACCAAAGACAAAGCCACGTGACTATCTCAATAAATGCAGAAAAGGCCTTTGATAAAATTCAGTATCCCTTCATGCTAAAAACTCAGTAAACTAGGTATTGATTGAACATATCTCAAAATAATAAGAACTATTTATGACAAACCCACAGCCAATATCATATTGAATGGGCAAAAGCTGGAAGCATTCCCTTTGAAAACTGGTACAAGACAAGGATGCTCTGTCTTACCACTCCTATTCAACATAGTATTGGAAGTTCTGAACAGGTCTGTCATGCAAGAGAAAGAAATAAAAGGGTATTCAGATAGGAAGACAGAAAGTCAAATTGTCTCTGTTTGCAGATGACATGATTTTATATTTAGAAAAGTCCATCTTCTCAGCCCCAAAACTCCTTAAGCTGATAAACAACTTCAGCAAATTCTCAGGATACAAAATCAATGTGCAAAAATCACAAGTATCCCTTTACACCAACAATAGACAAGCAGAGAGCCAAATCATGAATGAACTCCCATTCACAATTGCTACAAAGAGAATAAAATACCTAAGAATACAGCTAACAAGAGATGTGAAGGACTTCTTCAAGGAGAACTACAAAAAACTGCTGAAGGAAGTAAGAGAGAACACAAACAAATGGAAAAACATTTCATCCTTATGGATAGGAAGAATCAATATCATGAAAATGGCCATACTGCTCAAATTTAATTTATAGATTAAATGCTGTTCCCATGAAACTATCATTGACATTTTTCACACAATTAGAAAAAAACTATTTTAAATTTCATTTGAAATCAAAGACCTCGTATAGCCTAGAGAATCCTAGGCAAAAGGAACAAAGCTGGAGGCATCACGCTACCTGACCTTGAACTATACTGCAAGGCTACAGTAACCAAAACAGCATGGTACTGGTAACAAAATAGACATATAGACCAATGGAACAGAACATAGACCTCAGAAATAACCCCACACATCTACAATCATCTGATCTTCAACAAACCTACAAAAACAAGCAATGAGGAAAGGATCTTCTATTCAATAAATGGTTTTTGGAAAACTGGCTAGCCATATGTAGAAAGCTGAAACTGGACCCCTTCCTTACATCTTATACAAAAATTAACTCAAGATGGATTAAAGACTTAAATGTAAAACTTCAAACCATAAAAACCCTACAAGAAAACCTAGGCAACAGCATCAGGGCATAGGCTTGGGCAAAGACTTCATGACGAAAATGCCAAAAGCAATTACAACACAAGCCAAAATTGACAAATGGGATCTAATTAAAATAAAGAGCTTCTTCACAGCAAAAGAAACTATCATCAGAGTGAACAGATAACCTACAGAATGGGAGAAAATTTTTGCAATGTACCCATTTGACAAAGGTTTTATGTCCAGAATTTTGCAAGGAACTTAAATTTACAAGAAACAAACAACTCCATCAAAAAATGGGCAAAGGATATGAACAGACACTTCTCAAAAGAAGACATTTACACAAACATATGAAAAGAGCCCAACATCACTGATAATTAGAGAAATGGAAATCAAAACCACAATGAGATACCATATCATGCCAGTCAGAATGGTGATTATTAAGAAGTCAAGAAACAGTAGATGCTGGTGAAGCTGTGGAGAAATAGGAATGCTTTTACACTGTTGTTGGGAATGTAAATTAGTTCAACCATTGTGGAAGACAGTGTGGGGATTCCTCAAGGATCCTGAATCAGAAATACCATTTGACCCAGCAATCCCATTACTGGGTATATACTCAGAGGAATATAAATCATTCTACTATAAAGACACATGCACTTATATGTTTATTGTGGCACTGTTTACAATAGCAAAGTCATGGATGCCCAGATGCCCACCAATGATAGAATGGATAAAGAAAATGTGGTACATATTCACTATAGAATACTACACAGACATAAGAAGGAATGAGATCATGTCCTTTGCAGGGACATGGGTGAAGCTGGAAGCCATCATCCTCAGCAAACAGAGGAACAGAAAACCAAACACCGCATGTTCTCACTCGTAAGTGGGAGTTGAGAAATGAGAACACATGGACCCAGTGAGGGGAACAACACACACCAGGGCCGGGGGTGATGTGGGATGGGGGAAGTGGGGAGGGAACTTAGAGGATGAGTCAATAGGTGCAGCAAACCATCATGGCACACGTATACCTATGTAACAAACCTGCATGTTCTGCACATGGGTCCTGGAACTTAAAGTAAAATAGAAAAAAAAATACAATAAAAAAGTTTTCTTAAATTCTTTTCACAAAGCAAAAAATGTTATAGAAACCTCAATGTATAAGTCTCTTGCGTGTCATATTGGTCTTGAAGAGACTCTCAAAATACTGCCCAATTGCTTTTTTCAAGATTAGTGTTTCCAGAACCTTAATTAGGAATTTTGCTTATCGATTTTATGATTCTTAGGAAAGGAATGTATTTTCCAGTTGAGAGGAAAAGTGTCTTATAGCCGGTAGCTCAGCTGTACTAGGGAAGGTATTGTTATCTTGCCCAAAGCAAACGTCTAGGTCCGTCTTTGTGTCTTGAGGATGGATAGCCAATCACTGGAAGCCAGGAAAGCAGAGGTAAGACAAGCTACATTCAGCTTTTTCCAACCCTGGAAATTGGTCAGCCCAGCCCAAGCATATTGTTGGTGTTTTATTAAAAGGGTTGATTTGGGGAATGTTGTGCTTGCCATGCAATGTCATGCCTCAAAGCCTTGGTTTCCAGCCTTTATTTATATGCTTAATTGTTGCTATGGAAATTCAATATTTAAAGAGGTAATTATTGCTGATCTTGTTGCATGTGTCCATTTCTGATGTCCAGCTGTTAGCTCTTTAGCTCCAGTCTAGCAGATTAATTACTGCTATTGATTACTTTGAGCTTCTCTCTTCACACCTGCAGTCTGTGTAATTAGCTGGTGGCCTCCTCTGAAAATTAGGAGCAGTTTCATTCTGGCACTTTGCCATTTCCCAGCCATGTGCACTGCACTGATGAACAAAAGCAAATCTATTTTAAATAGAGATATCTGGGTAATGAACTCTTTGTGTTTTTGAACTATCCGTGGATAATTCAAATTACCCTCTGTTAGCAAATATTGTACCTCATTTGATGACTATCTGCAAAGAAAAAAATTCCAAAACACTGGTTTTTATTCCCATTTCCACCTTGCTGAAATTTGCTCCTGTGTGTGGTTTAAAAAAAATCAAAACAACTTTCTAATGCTGCTGCTGAGAGTATTGGGGTACTGAAATAGGCTTCCTAATGGAGCCCTGTGGAAGCAGCTGAGTTTGCACTCTGAGTATTGCAAACATCCAGGTATTAATGTGCATCCCTTCGTTAGATTCACACTCCTAGTTTGAGAGACAAATCGCCATTCTTGGGAGTCACTGATATGCATTGGGAATAAAAAAGTTTCCGATTAACAATAAT
Source organism: Chlorocebus sabaeus (assembly GCF_047675955.1). Lineage (NCBI taxonomy): Eukaryota > Metazoa > Chordata > Mammalia > Primates > Cercopithecidae > Chlorocebus > Chlorocebus sabaeus. The sequence goes on from NC_132920.1 coordinate 18,673,703, forward strand.
TGAGTCAGAGACATGAGAGAGATGTTTGAAGAGGCTTTACATTTTTCTTCCCAACTTTATTCCAGTTAGTAAGATTTTTTTTCCCCTCCTGGCTCATTGGAAACTGAATCTGGCAATGCCAAACATTCAAATCTAGAGTTCTGTGTCTGATGTCCTGTTATCATACTTTCTCATCTGTCATGTGTTACTGCTTAAACACTCAGGAAATACAAGTTGGTGGTGGAACTGGGAGTGGACTTCCCAAGTAATGATATGCAATGATTACTAACATGGCCAGCTGTTCCTTTCCATGCTGACAGGGTCCCACTAATGTTCCCTTTAGCTATTTAACTTGTGTTGAGTTATTATCCTAAGGGTTATTGCTTATTGTAGAAAAAAATAAAGTGTTTTCCTCCTGCCCATGGCATGCATCTGCCAGCTTTCATTTGAAGCTTTAAGTGGGTAAGTATGTCCCAAAGCCCACTCAGCACATGGAAGGAAAAAAGTTCAGACCGTTACCACTTGTCAGAATGATAAAATTGTCATTCCACTACAACAAGCACAAATGCGTTTTGTTGGATCACAGCAACGTGGGAATGTTCGATCAGCTCCAAGACAGCCTCCACGGAAGCAAAGAAACAGGACCTCCTGAGGTTCCAGGCAATCAGGTGGGCGATGGTATGCGGCAGAAAAGAGTAGAGAGAGAAGGGGCACTCACTCATCAACTCAATGAAGCTTTGGGGCATCTAATCGGGAGGCTGAACACCGGCCCTCAGACCAGAAGGTCCCCAGCTGGAATCTCATCATTTCCACTGCTTCCAGATTAAAATTTAAATTGTGTGCTGCCATTTGGAGGCCTTCTGGGCAGGGTCTCACAGAGTCACCAGTTATTAGGAATGCCTCCTATTATCACAACCCTAAAAGCTATTTGAACAGCAGCCTAATGTGATTGTGATTTCCAAGGACCATTTGCTGTTATTGCAGCTCTGCTCGGATGTGAGTGGGAGCAACTAACCAAAGTTGCCTTCTCATAGTACCAGAGAGGAGAATCAGAGGCACCAGAGAAAGATTTAAATGGCCATAAATGTAAATTCATCCCAAGTAAACCATCTTTTGTTCCCCCCATTTGGGCAAGGTCATCTCTCTTTCTGGCAAACAGCAATACTCTTTCCTGTGCAAGAGTGTAAACTTTAGAAATTCATACTAATTATAATTTCAACTCCATTGGAAATATGAAAATTATGAAAGCATAGTTTTAAAGAGGTACTACAGTAAAATATGAAGCAATAGTTTTGCATAATATTCCATCCTTACGGGTGGTAGGGATTTATACATGTATATAGTTTCTCTTTGAAGTCACTGCAAAAATTAAACACACCAACCTTATGAATATATGAGGCTGTGCACAGTATATGCGGTATAATGTCAGACATGTCACAGATCTCTGATGTATGGAGTTACTTCAGTTATTGGTTTTTCACCACCACCAGAAGAGAAATACAAAGTATCTAGTTTAGTTTTTTAAACCTGATTTTTAAAACCAACTAAGTTTTTTATTTTGTTTTTTTTGGGACAGAGTTTTGCTCTTGTTGCTCAGGCTGGAGTACAATGATGTGATCTCGGCTCATCACAACCTCTGCCTCCCAGGTTCAAGCAATTCTCCTGCCTCAGCCTCCCAAGTAACTGGGATTACAGGTGCCCACCACTACACCCAGCTAATTTTTTGTATTTTTAGTAGAGACAGGATTTCACCATGTTGGCCGAGCTGGTCTCGAACTCCTGACCTCACGATTCGCCTGCCTCGGCCTCCCAAAGTGCTGGGATTACAGGCATGAGCCACTGCGCCTGGCCAAAACCAGATAAGTTTTTAAAAACATGATGAAGCATACGTGTGTGTGTGTATGTGTGTGTATGTTCAAAGTTACTGGGTGTATATAACCTGTACTCCATTATACCACCATAGGCTGTAATAAAAAGTTACCTGAAATTAGAATTGAGAAATTATCTGGTGAATAATAAAAATAGTGCAGCATATAGGTATGAAGTACATATTATGTGCAAGATATTGTGCTAAGTGCTTTGAATAAATCATCTATTTTAATCCTCACAGCAAATTATCTGGATTTTACAGAGGAGGGAGGACATTGACAATTAGAGGTTGCATAGCCTGACCATGGTTACCTCTAGTAAGTGACTTTTTTTTTTTTTCTTCTAAGCCAGACTTATGTCTACTTCTGGTCATTTTATTCCAGTTTTTTAGCCTTGATGATGTTTTGTACAGTCTTGATTCATTTATGTGAATTGTGTAATATTTTAATGAAATATCCATTCATAGATGTGGTGTCTTTGGGCCTAATATTATATAAGCCTTAGTCTAAAACTTAGTTTTTTCCTTAATTTATTTTTACTTAGTGCAAGTAGTTGCATAAGGATTTCCAAGGTCCTGTTATCTTGTCTGTGAAGAAAGAGTTCATTTAACCAAATGGGGAGAGAGCAGAACTGGGCACTTGTGCCACTGTTGCTTCACCAGGGTCAGGAAGAACACTCAGTGACTGTCATCAGTTCTCCCGCGGGGAAGCCTTTTTGCTGGAAGAATACAGATTATTATTGATTCCATTACTGGAAATGCAGGAAAATCTTCTTCCCCCACAGCCTTGCTGCTGTTTCTTTCTTGGTGCATACACTTATTTCTGTTTCACTTGGATGCTTGAAAAATTTATTCCAAGAAAACAACCGAATAATGTCTCTCTATATTTGTGTATAACACATATGTACAATATGTTTTACTTTTCTACATATATATGGAAAAGTAAAATCATTTTATATGTAAGTATATATAAAAATATATTTACGTATATCTGTGTGCATTGCTGTTCCATACACCATGGGCACATAAGTGCGTGCACAACACACATACACACAATTGCAGTTCCATGCAGTGTTTCTAAGATGTCTTCTGGCAAGAGCTTTTGAAAGAATAAAGGGCAGAGCCTCCTCGGTGTCAGTACATGTGTAAATATCTTCAGAGTCTATGAAAACATCTTCAGTTTTTCAATCATAGATTGTTTGGAGGGCAGTTTTATGATCTGTAGTACACATTAGATAGCCTTCAAGGAATTCTTCTGCAAAAACAGAGGAAGTCAGAATATTTTGATCTTATTTTTTCCTTTTCTATGTCTAAAAATGTCCCATCTCCAGAATCAACTCTTGCCCTAATGAGCTGAAACTACATTAGCGAATCCTAGGCAGATAAATGGACTCAAACCTTCGTTTGATGATCCTACTGAAGACATTCAATTAATTCTGTTTTGCTACAAGCTAATTTATGACTTTGTATTTATTCAAAAAATGTTGAACATACAAAGCAGTGGGAGACAAAGTAATGAATTATTCTACCTTCCTTCATGCGCTCTCCTGTGTTCACTACAGTAAGGGAGGAAGAGAAACAGGAAAGAAATGCTTTTGATGTAAGATATATGGGTATTTTCTTGTCATACGAGGCAGCCTTTCACTGATATAAACACATATACAAACCCTGTAGGAGATGCTAATTAATACAGCAAATGTTATTTTATTAATTGCTGTTACAATTTTCTTTATTTACCCTGTAAATAGTTTTTTTCTCCTTTCTTTCTTCCTTTCTTGATTCTTTCATTTTTTTTCCTTCCTTCCTTCTTCCCTCCCTATCTTCCTTCCTTCTTCCCTCTTTCCGTCCCTCCTGTTTCCTTCTTCCCTCCCTCCCTGCCTCCCTCTCTGTCTTTGTTCCTTTTCTTTGTGATAAGACTCGGTTTAACATAGTCATAAAACTTACTTGCTTTATGGTGGATCATGAGTGGCAGCTTAATACAACTGTGATATATTAGCAGATACTATGATCCACTTTTCTGAGGCAAAGCTTAATAATTGATTTGTATAATGTGAGAGAGAAGAAAAATCTGAGCGCTTTAAAGTAATTTACAGCCCCATGCCATACTCGGTGTGTTTTTAATGAGCTTCTCTAGATCTACAGGCAGTGAAAGTTTTCTCTGCTGATGTACAGGGCAACTTGTCAAGACATCCTGCAGGGAAGTGTGTTCAAAGAAGGTCAGCCAGGGAATGGAACTGCATGAGGCGATGCTGTGGTACATAATTGACTTCCTGTTTCTCTGGAAAGTGATAGAAGGTGAGGTTGAGAGGAAGCTGCCCCTTCTCAATTCCCTCTCCCTCTTTCTCAGTTTATGAAAACTGCTTTTCTTATCTCCCCTTCTACTATTTATCTTTCCTCTTTGCATTCTGCAACCTAAAACTCTAATTGCAACCCACGTTGCTTTTGTTGCTGAATTAAGAATATGACATATTTCTTATAAATGACCCCATATTTCCAGACTGCTTTGTTTTAGAAAGCTCATATTTTTCATCTGTTTTTCTGAGGGCAAGCAAAAATCATGTTCCTCTCCCCAGCATGACAGGCAACGTTATTGTGTGAGATGAGTTAATCTTGCTATGCTGCAAAAGAGAGTCATATTCTTCGGGACTCTTTGCTGTGACATTTTTTGCTGTCTCTGGTCCTGTACTCTGGAGGACTATCTCCACCTATCTTGACAGACTCCTCCTCACCCTATAATCAATGACCATGCACAAAATATACATTTGTCAAAGACTTTCTGCTTATATCAATATTTCTGCTTATACCAGTTGGAAAAATAAGTGCTTAAAATGAACATATTTCAGTCAATTTAAAATAAACTTTGTCTTCATGGTATGAAAGAAATTGTAGAGTACATTTCTTTTGTTGCATTTTTAAAATGTAGTCCTAAGTATCTATTATGTTAGACAGCATTCTGTGAAACACCTGCTTTCCTCTCTCCCGAGAAGTTCAGAAAGTGAACTTGGATAGAATCAGTCATAAAATCAATTGCCAACAGGGTGATATAGGACCTTGACAATGCTGGTAAAAAGTACAGGCAAGTAAAGATAATGCACAAGGATAGCCAAGGAACTGATTTTCCTCCCCTTTACTCTTTGGTGTATGGAGAAGGCTTCCAACGTTCTCTTGCCTGGCTCTGTTGATAGAGGGGCTGTGTGGTGTTCTTGCTGGTCTGGCTTTCTTTTGCATTTTCTTGTTAGGACTTCTGGAATAGAGAGCTTTCCCCGGTTGTTCAGAGGAGGACAGAAACCAAACATTCTTTCAGAGCTATCCAAGGTGAAAGTGGTATGGAAGAACAAGAACCTCGGTGCTCAGCATGAATCTGTCCTGTCTCACATTGAAGCTTGCCATGGGAACTGAGTCTCCTATCATACTCCTGGTTTTCCAGTTGATGAAAGAGGAAGTGAATGAGGGGTGCTTCTGATGAGGTCTTAGAAGTCATCAAGACATCAAGGAAGATGTATCTCAACTTTTGGCTCAACATTCCTGATTATCTGGATGTTTAAAACATTGGACGTTTGAAAGATTACTTTATAAAGAAAATGGTGACAAGGGAAAATAAAACATTTTTTCCCCTAGAGATTCCCTAAGGGATGTGCACATGGCTCTGTTCCTCCAGGCTGGATTGCTCTGTGGTCAGTAGAGATAGCATGAGATGGAATGGCAGATGCAGTGCATCCAGATACTAGGAGGAGCTAGGACACTGGCATCATTTATCTGTATCTCACTTCCTCATTTTACCCTTCCATAATCACAATGAAAAACTAAGTACTCACATTTAAGTGCCGTCTTAGAACTTGGCCAAATTAGAGAAAATAAATTTCCCATCTAGGAACCAAGACATTAAATTGCTAATACCAGATGAGGCAAACTTTCATGGGCTTCTCTATTGGGTAAGTTGTTATGGATCCCTGACTGGCATTCTTCGGCACAGTTGCATTTCATGTGAATCAAGCTTTGATGTCTGTGCTACTCTACAAGTGTATTCAAACTGCTGTTCCTTGCGTAACTCTCTCAAGTCCCACTTTTTGAACCCTGTACTCTGGAGACACTGTTTTGCCTGTTAAGTTGAATAATCAAGATGGACTTTTCTGACTTTCTAGATTCACCTTATATGCTGTTTGATCTTTATTACTTGCAATAGGAAGCCATACTTTATTTTACCATTTAAAATGTAGCCATAGGAATAGATCATATTTTAGTCCTGATGTTAGTCTAGACTTCTCCACAGAGACAGTATTTTTTCTTCATGGGAACTCCTGCAAATTTTCACAGTTATATTTTTATGCATAATTTTAAAACCCCAAACTTTGAGTTAATGGCTATTCCAGTTATTTCTAGTAAGGAAGATAATGATTATAGTTATAAATTATAGGACTGAAAAAAAGTTCGTTTTAAGGTGAAACCTTGGATGTTATGTGAGTTCTAAAGTGACCTGTTTAAGACTTGGTCTTCAAACTGATGTGTCTAAATTTAGTATTATAGTAAACTAGCTATTCTAAAACATGGTTGGGGAATGGATATTTGAGTTAAACAAATCTTGGGCTCTAGAAAGGGCCATGTAGCACAAATGGCATAATTTTGTGTAGAAGAAAATAACATATACTTCGTTCTAAATCTATATTAAAAATAATTTAAACCTTTTATTTATAAAACTTTTATGGAATTTTGCAATGCTTAACAGTTATTAGGCACAATAATTACTATATTGAATTATAGGCAACGTGTGTGGAATATATATTGAAAGACTTGGGTATTGCTCTATTTAAATAGTTGGGTATTTGCACAAGGCAGTGATGTATAGTGAGAGCCCTTCTTCTTTCCTTCCTTCCCTCCCTTCCTCCTTCCCTCCCTCCTTCCTTCCTTCCTTCCTTCCTTCCTTCCTTCCTTCCTTCCTTCCTTCCTTCCTCCCTTCCTACCTGCATCTTCCTCCCTCCCTTTCTTCCTTCCTCTGTCCCTCTCCTCCCATACCTTATCCCACTTTTCCCTTCCCTCCCCTCCCTTACCCTCCCGTTCCCTTCCCTTTCTTTCCCTTGCCTTCCCTTTCCTTCTCTCCTCCATTCCTTTCAGAAATATCCACCAAATGCCCTCTCTGAGCCAAGCATTATGTTGTGGAGATACACAATTAAGACATGTAAGTCAATTACTATCTGCTTTGTCTCTTAAACCTAGAACATAAAAAGTTAATTCTTGATTCCTTCCTTTTTTTTTTTTTTTTTTTTTTTTGCTCAGCTTTTATAGCCGTCAGAATGCTTGTTGACTGTACCTCCAAAATATATAACCTGGATCTGTTACACCAAATCAACTGCCGTACCTACCCACCTTAGGGCCATGCCATCATCACTTTCACCTCATCTATTACAATTGTCACCTAGCTGGTCTCCTGGCATACACGGTTACCTTCCTTATCATTTATCTTCTAGGAGCCACAGTGATGTTTAAAAAGATAAATCCTATCATGTTGTCTCCCCGCTGTTTGTAACCCTCTGGTAACTTCCAATGCTTTGTATTTCATGATGAGTTCCTAATTCTTTCCTTTGTCCTTACATGGTGTGACTCCTTCCTACCTCCCTGATCTCTTGCTGGTGACTCCCTCTCTCGCACACTACTCTCCAGTGATACTCATGCACTCTTTGATCTTCAGAAAGCTTGTGCCTGCCTCAGAGTCATTGCCCTTGATTTTTCCTCTGTCCAGAGTGATCTTTTCCTCATTGCTATGGCAGATTTCATTTCTTCATTCACGCCTTAGCTCAGATGCTAGCTTTCTATAGAGACCTCCCATCACTTGGCTCCCCTCTTCATCACTGTCTGTCACATTGCCTTACTTTATTACTCTCATGACACTACTGCTAACCAAAGTTACTTTATTAATTTATTTGTTTGCACAGTTATTATTTATGTTTCTCACTAGAATGCAGTCTGTATGACAGCTGGTCATTTTCTGTTTTGTTCATGACTGCATCCTTATTCATGACTGTATCCCCAATGCTGAGAACCAGAGTTTAGCATATTCAAGCAGCTGGTTTCTTATTTTTCTTTCATAAATTTGATGAAGGCTGATGGCTTCTGTTTAAAAACTTATATTAGTACTTTTACAAAATTTAAGTCTAATATAACAAGGATGTATCAGTCTGCTTGGGCTGCCATAACAAAATGTCACAGACTGGGAGGCTAGAAGTTCAATGTCAAGGTGCTGTTAGGGTTGATTCTTCATGAGGCATCTCTTTCTGGCTTGTAGACAATTGCCTTCTCCCTTTGTTTTCATGTGACTTCTCTTCTCTGTGCATACTCAGGATTGCGGGGGCGGGCGGGTGGGGGGGGGAGAGAGAGAGAGAGAGAGAGAGAGAGAGAGAGATGGATCTATCTCATATCTCTTTCTCTTCTTACAAGAACACTAATCCTATGGGATTGGGGCCCCTTCCTTATGACCTTCTTTAACCTCAGTTACCTCCTAAAGGTCCTGTCTCCAAACACAATCACATTGGGGGTTAGGACTTCAAAATATAAATTGGGAGATGAGGACACAATTCAGTGCGTAACAAAGGGTGAGGAGAAAAGTCCTTTTATTTTGGTTGTCTAAACTGTAATGAATACGTGCAATTCTACACAGGAACAATCTGAGAATTTGGCATGTATATTTGGGCCAAAGTATCGCTTGACTTGTAGTTAGTATGTCTCAGTGCATGTTATGGCACAAATTGTATATTTTAATGGGATATTTTAGTAAGCTTCTCCTTGATATGCACAGTGGGGCATAAACACGCTGATAATTTAAATTGTGATTTATTTATTTATTTGTTGCAGAAGGGTTTGGCTAGGTAGCATGCTTAATTGTATGGAGCTCTTCTTCTCAGGAGTCTGCCTTCGAAAACTCCTTGAAGCTTTATGCTTTCAATGAGCATTAATATTATGATGTGTAAAACTTTACCATGGGCCAAGCTTAATTCTATAAAGGCCAGATAGAAGGCTTCAAAGAAAGATAAAGAAGCAAATTATGAAAAAACTCTTTTTCTTTTCCTCTTTCTTTCTTCTCACCATGTTTTCTCTTTCTCCTCATGCTTTCTTCTTTAGAAGGAGATCCTGGGTGAGAGATGATTTCCTTAATTCACTTTATTGCCTATTTCCCTAGGCATGAATATTTAGGAGGTACCTAAGGATGGTTTCTAGGCAGTGACAGAAATGGAAATTATCTACCCTGGGAACTCTGCATGTATCCTTGTTAACTCATTCTCATACTGTTAAATGAATAACATATTGGTGGGACCGGAAGACTTGGAAGCTCTTCATCATCCACATTCCATTTTTATACTCTGTTTTTAGGGTGACAATCTTGTTTGTTTACCTAAGTTGCAAGATACCCCATATCTTATACAAATGGGAAAATTAATTGGGCAGATTCATGCGTGAATTAAGTTGTTGCCTTGTTTTGTATCCTTTCCGGAATCTCAGGTTAAATAAATGGGCCTGCATGGATAATTAGGAGTTTTCGGTGGCTGAAATTTAAATTTCTTATTGAATGACTCAGTTTTCAGTGGCTACATCATTCAATAATAAATTTAAAACGTTACATAAATATGGTGTGATTATTATGTGAACATCATAAAACCCAGTACATTTTTAGAGTAAGTGAAATTCAGATAAAATTGGAGGGGGTTGCTTAACCACTGAGAAATTGCTAGAGCATTGATTGTAGATTAGAAATTTTGAAAACCTTCACATAGATTGTGATAAACTGGCTGCTCTCCTGTAAATGAGATAATGTGGGGCAAACACTTGATCTTATTTTCAAATCTGACCTGAGAAGCTATACAAATATTGAGGTGTATAGAGAAATTATCATATGCATATCTAGAGGCATATAACTAAATTTGGTACTGAAAGTGATTTGGCTGGGATGTGGTGAAAATCTTCATCAGGTTTGAATTTTCTTAGGAACTTGAAGAAAGAGAAACCTCATGTTTTATGAGATCTAATCTATTTATTTGGGATGCATCTGAATGAATGAGCATCTTATTTAACTGGGCAATCCTGTGTGTTCCAGCTGCAGATGAAGAGATTGCTTCGCTTCAAACCGCCTGACTGCCATGGAACCATCTGGCACATGCACGTGTGTGGGGAGGTGAGACACCAGCTAACACTAAAGTCTTCAGCTGGTGTAAGTTGTTTCTTATTTACCACTTCATACCACATCTGGGTACAGAGGCAGAATTAAAACTCATCTTGAGTCCCTTCCACCCACCTTAAAGCTCATTCTTTTCTACTTTTTAACTTACAGGAAGCTACCCATTCTTAGATAAAATAGTTGGAATAAAAAAAATTAGCAATTACAGTTGAGGAAATCTAAAGATTTTATTTCGTTTCATTCACACTTAGAGGTTTATCCCCAATTATTGCTTTTAATCAAGGGGAAAAAGTTTCGCATATGTTTTTCCCCTATGTGCTACTTTGAGCAGTATTCATATGTTATGTGAAATGATTATGCTAAATGTATGTGAGAACTTGAGTCTTGGTGTGGATATATATTGAGTCTATGGGACCCAAAAGAGAACAACAGGATGAAGGTAGGAAAGTCAAGGGATTGTGAAAAAATGAAGAACTAGTAAGTGATGGGTAAGTGGGGACTTGAATGAGAAATTGGGTGGTTTGAACAGATTGTGTATATGTTTTCCTCTCTGAGACCCATAAGATTTCTTGTACATTGCATGGGGAAAAATAATCTTTGCCTTCTTTTTCGTCTCTTAACTATGTGCTTTCATCATTGCTCTACATTCTTTTAAGCTTAGCTCAGAAAAGAAGGGGTAATATAATACAGAAGCTCAATTGAAAACTGGCTTTAGATCTCTCCCTAGCCAGGTGAGACACAAAGGAGGTCATTAGTAACACATGTTTTCTTGTTAAACTGGATGTATTACTACAGTTGAAAAGAGTGGTTTAATGCCTAGCACATCATTTTTCCTCTTTTTTATAAATCATTCCACAAAGAGAAACAGCATCTTTAAGAACCGAAGACTGTCTGGACATGTGTCTTATGGTGTAAAATGCAGACAAGCATGGCCCAGGGGCTTCCTCTGTCTGGTTGCTCTTCACCGAAGTGCTGGAAGTGCCTGATTCAATTAGTAATCAGAGATGTCGTCATTGCTATTTTTTGACTTTAAGAGACTTGATGGTGAATTAGATTCACAGATTGCAAATTTATTTCTAAATATGGCCCTTTGTATTTGAGGACCTCAAGAGTCTTACGGTCTGTGATAACATCTAGTTTCCTCCATACATCAGACATCATTGTATTCATCAAGATTTTGGTCAACAGATCCAGGCAAAATCCATGTGTGTGAGTAATGAATTTGCCAAGATTTTGTTTGTGAGAATAATTTTGTTAGCTATCCTCCTCCTGCCCTACCCCAGCTGAGATATCTAATGACTAACACACATAATTCCAAAATGGGAACATCTCAGGTTTTAATGTCTGAAGCTAATTAGTCCACAAAAGTTGAGCCTGCCTTACTGATGACACTGTGCTGTATGTGATGGGGCAACCAAAAAGATACGGTATGGTACTAGTCCTGAAGGAATTTTCAGTGTTTGGGAAGTCAAGCTGTATACAGATTTAAAACATAACTAATTTTGAAAGTTGTGTTACTAAAGTGCCAAGTACATGCTACGTATTAAGTAGTTTTTTTAAGGAAGGCTTTTTTTTCTGCACTGCAGAGTTTAGAATGAACTTATCTTAAGGTGGATCTAAGTGCTTTTACCATGTAGTTTGAGAGCCATTCTATCTATGAACTGGTACATAAACCATTCTATCTATAAACCAGACAACTATGGAAGGTTGTTAAAAGCAAATGCGATATTTTAGATGGACACTGCTGAAAGTTAAAGAGTTATTAAAGACACCATAAGAAGAGTGGATATTTAAGTCTTCCTGTCTAAAAAGACCCAAGTAACAAACATCTAGGTATTTCCACACTCATGGCATCATTGCCATATGGTCTCATCACATGATTTATATTCATAAACACATCAGAAGTTGGGGAAAAGCTGGCAGTTTAACCCTTTATTAAAGTCACTGATTTTGTTCTATCGCATAAGAGAACTTTGCCCATCAGAAAAACAGTTAAGACAGGTTTTGCCTATTTCTCTCCTCCCAGAAAATTTAGTACATAATTCCCATGCTTAAAAAATGCATCAACGAGAGAAACACCAGCTTGCTGACACCCTCATAATGGAGTATGGCCAATGCAATTGTTGATCTCTTACAGCTTTTTGAAGCAGTTAAGCTCTGAATAGGTCCACCCTTCTGTTATTTAGCCAGCAATCTGCTCCCTTCCAATGAATGAAATAAAAGCTGAGAGGCAGGATTTCATTTCTGTTCAAATTAGAAACCTGTCTCTTTAGGACCTGAGTCCTTTCCTTCTCCATTAAATCTTCTACTACCAAGGAGAGAGAGAGAAAAAAAAGATTTTGGATATGCAGCATAATGATCATTCCATCAGCTAGCAACTTCACTTTGTGAGGGTTTTTTTTTTCTTCTTTAATTGAGTACGAGGAGATCCAAAATGTGAATGCTATAAGCAAATCCATTATTCTTAGTACTGCTACCTATAATTAACACCGCCCAATGGAATTTAAAAAATATTTATAAAAAAGGCAACAGAGTAACAATTACCATTATCCCCAACTAAACTCCTCCTCCTCTATGTTTTCATCAAGAGAGTGGTGTTGTTACTTCAACAGGCACAGTGTTGTGGTGACTTTTGTGATACAAATAAAGCAAGACTAAAATTTTAATTGTGAAATTTAAAAGGAAAGTAATTGCTTAGTGTTGGCTAATTCCATCTTTGTGCGATGACAGCAGCTGCGTTTCCCTGCCTTGTGTATTTTAACAGATGGCATTATTTCTTATGGAGTGTTACAGTAGCGACCGAGGTGACACTGAAGGAAAATTCTGTGACAGTATGTTAAGTAAGATATTACTGACAGCCCTGCTGAGCGGCGATGCAGAACTGCATGTCGTGGATCTATTCTCACCTCTTCAGCCCCCACCAAATGGTCTCCATTTGTGGCATGTGCAAGCAGAATGGAAACATGAATGGAAAATCATGTTCTTTTTTTTGAATTCACTTGTTTGCATTCCATTAATAGGGCTGGGATGGAGGCTCAAATCTGGTATAAAAGATACATTTATCAATCCTGTATCATACTGTTGTACCTTTCTACCAGAGGTAGGAAAATGGAGAGGCAACAATAGGCCTGAGTTCTAGGCCAAGATCTGCCACAAGTCACCTTTCTCCAGGATTGGTTTCCTTTGCATAAAGTGCTGGGATTGGACTATGGCAGCACAGTCCCTAGGGCCCTTTTCAGCTCCAACTTTCTGTGATGCTGAAAGTCCTGTGCTTTGTATTTTAATGGCACAGAAGACAAAGCAAAATGCAGGATGGAAACTAGATTTTGCAGCATAGAGAAAAGATCATTGAGTCACAGGTCAGGATCTCTGGTCATGGTTCAGCCACGAAACAAGTCCCTGAGCCACTCGGTGTCGGCTTCTCCACTTCCTTCACAAGGCTGCAGTCAAGAGCTTATGGGATGCTGCTGCTGAAAGATGCTCATGAATCCAAGAAACATTGCACAGCTGACCTGTGCTAGACACTGTGCCAAGGACTGGGGATTCAAGGGTGGGTAAAGCGGGGTTCTTATTTTGGAGGAGGATATCTAATGAAGGAGACAGGTATGTACATGCGTAATTACAGTAAGTGTATTAGAGGCTTTGATGGGCACAAATACAGGGTGATAGAAAAGGAGGTGCAGCTCACCTGGTAGGAGCCATAGAAGGCTTCCAGAAAGAAATGGGTTCTAATTTAAGGCAAAGCATAAGAGGCAGGAAGAACATGTGCCAGAAGCTTCTTGAGTCAGGGTTCAGAAATCATTATGGTTTGCTTTTCCTTTGCCACTGGTCTTAAAAACAGGAGCCTGCCAGCATCTTGGGTCTTGAAGATCAAGGAGTGCTGTTATTTAGATATTCTGCCTCATTTCGAAAACAATTGGGTTTGAATGTCTGAGGAATGATATTTAAGGGAATATCACCTATGACTTGCAGACTCTAAATGTGAACTTGAAACATCCTCTCCAGATCTTCCTCTTCACAAATGCTTGTGTGAGGCCCCAAGAGTAGTGGAGTGTGCCTTGAAGGCAGGTAGGATGGAGTGACTTTGACTGGTAGATGGAGAAATGACGGTGGCTTTATATACTATGAAGTTTTGGCTTTTTAAAACAATCTTTTCTGAGACAAGGGCTACCAACTTGCTGCTTAGTGACAGATAAACCTGACTCATATCCTCTCCCTATAGGCTGCTCCTCCTCCATACTAACGTTTGACTTTCTACAGTTTAATTAAGATCACCCTCTAAGCAGCATACGTGTAAGAGAATGATGGATTTTCTTCCTGCAATGTGATAGGAATGGCAATTCAACAAGTCCGCCACTGTCTGAGCCACTTTCTGTGGAGCCACGTGAAGACGTAAGAGTGACATCCTTGGTGAGAACGTGGTCAAGTGGGTGATATGATTTGGACATTTGCCCCTTCTAAACCTCATGTTGAAATGTGATCCCAGTGTTGGAGGTGGGGCCTGGTGGGAGGTGTTTGGATCGTGGAGGTGAATCTCTCATGAATGCCTTGGTGCTGTCCTTGCAGTAATGAGTGAATTTTCACTCTATTACTTCACGTAAGATCTGGCTGTTTAAAAGGGCCTGGTGCCTCCTCCTCTCCTTGCTCCCTCTCTTGCCATGTGGCACTGCTGCTCCCCCTTTGCCTTCTACCATGATTGTAAACTTCTTGAGGTCTCACCAGAGGCTGAGCAGGTGTTGGTGCCATGCTTGTACAGCCTGCAGAACTACGAGCCAAATGAATCTCTTTTCTTTATAAATTACCCAGATTTTTTGGGGAGGAGTAAAAACTCACTGTGGGATAATTCTACACCAACTCACTATACCACATAACTACTAATCATGAGGTGAAATCAAAAGGAGCACCATGACTGCGCTACAGCATCTCTAGAAGACGTGACTGTGGTAGATTAAAAATGGCTACAAGTTCTTTATTGCAGTTGTCATCAAGAGCTGATGTGTATTTCCCTGTTCAGTGAATCTGAGCTGGCTCTGCAACTGGCTTTAATCAGTCAACATGGAACTAGAGTTGTTGCAAAACATCTGAGGCTGGGCTTTGAGGGACTTGCAGTTCTCTTTTAGACTATTTCCTCTTGGAAGCAAGTGGCTTCAGAGCTACTACTGTTCTCTGAGACCATAATGCTGCAAGTAATCTTAAGCTAGTTACTTGGAGAGAAAGAAAGGCACATAGAGGTGCACTGGGACACTAGACATGTGAGTGAGGACTTCCTGGACTTTTAGCATAATCCATTCACCAACTGAATGTAGCCAAGGAAATGATTTCAGTCAACATTACCTGGAGTAGAAGAACCACCCAGCTGAGCCTTGTTTAAAATATTGACCCATACAATTATGAGCAAATAAAATGTTTGCTGGTTAAGTCACTAAATTTTCTGGTAATTTTTATGATGATATGAAGGTGAAAGGACGAAGCCACATGGTTCTAGAAAAGATGTTTTCAATCGTTCTACTGATATTTGACCATAAATACCATAACTACCCAAAGGTATGATGGACTTTACATGACACAGACTTCATTACTTCTATGATCACTCCAGGATTTTTAGCAAAAATTAACTGTTGTAATGAAAAAGAGAAAAAAGTAACCGCATCAAGACTTACTATAAAGTTATCATAATCATGGCAATGTGGTATGGGGATAAGAATAGACAAATAGATCAATGGAACAGAATAGGAAACACAGAAATCGATCCACGAGTGTAATCAACTGTTCTTTAACAAAAAGTGAAGATAATATAATGGAAAAAAGATAGTCTTTTCAACAAATGGTGCTAGAACAACTGAACAGCCACATGCCAAAAAAAAAAAAAAAATAATAATAATAATCTAGACACAGACTTTACACCTATCACAAAAATTAACTAAAAATGGATCATAGACCTAAATATAAAACACCAAACCATAAAACTTCTACAGGAAAATATAGGAAAAATCCTAGATAACGTTAGGTGTGATGATGACGTCAGATAAAATACCAAAGCATGATCCATAAAAACATAATTGATAAGCTGGGCTTATTAAAATTAAAAATTTCTGCTCTGCAAAAGACAGTGTCAAGAGAATGAGAAGACAAGCTACAGACTGGGATTAAGTATTTGCAAAAGACATATCAGAAAAATAAATGTAATGCAAAATATACAAAGCACCATAAACATTCAACAAGAAGAAAACAAGCAATCTGGCTGAAAATATGGGCCAAATTAACAGACACTTCACCAAAGAAGACATATAAATGGCAAATAAGAATATTAAAAGATGCTCTATATCATATATCATTAGAGAAATGCAAATTAAAATACAGTGGCATACTACTACACATCTATTAGAATGGCCCAAATCTGGAGCACTGACAGCAGTAAATGCTCAGCAGAATGTGTAGCAAAAGGAACTCTTGTTCATTGCTGGTGGGAAGGCAAAATGGCATGTCCACTTTGCAAGAAAATTTTGCATTTCTTACAAAGCTAAACATACTCTTACCCTATGATCCAGCAATTACACTCCTTGGTATTTACCCAAAGGAATTGAAAACTTACGCTCACCCAAAAATCTGCATGCAGATATTTATGGCAGCTTTATTCATGATTGCCAAAACTTAAAAGCAACCAAGATATCCTTCAGCAGGCAAATGGATAAACTGTGGAACATCCAGAAAATGAAATATTAATTAGTGCTAAGAGAAATGACTGCGCAAGCCATGAAAAGACAGAGATGAAACTTAAATGCATCTTACTAAGTGAAAGAAGCCAGTCTGAAAGGGCTACATCCTGTATGATTCCAACTACATGACATTTCTTTAAAGGCAAAATTATGAAGATAGTAAAAAAGATCAGTGGTTGCCAGGGGTTGGGTGGTAAAGAAGAGGAATGAATAAGTGGAGGATAGAGGATTTTTAAGACAGTGAAAATACTCTGTATGATACTATAATTGTAGACACATACCACTATGTATTTTTCTAAACCCAGAGAATGCACAATACCAAGAGTGAATGTTAATGTGAACTATGGACTTTGTATGAAATGTGTCAATATAGGTTCATCAGTTGCCACAGACGTGCCCTCTTGTGGGGATGCTCTTGGGGTGGCAATGCATGTGTAGGAGTTGTAGGTATATAGGGAATCTCTATATCATCCTCTCAATTTTGCTGTGAACCTAAAGGTACCCTAAAAAATAAACTGTTAAAAACAACAAACAACAACAACAAAAGTAAACATTATAGTAAAAACTATAGTCCTGATGTTAAGAACCTGTATGACAAAGTGGAAAAAATAATGAGTATTAATGTAGTCTTTATGGTTTACTCAGCATATTTCATTTAATTCTTCTGACAGTTCTCTGAGGTAGACCTTTTTTCCATTTCATAGATGGGGAAACTGATTCTCAAGGGCCACATAGATTCTATATTCAAAGCCATGTATTCTTCTTTTATTTGTTGCTTCCTAAGTAAGTTTGAAATCAATCAAGGCAAGTCTTGAAATATCTCCCTATTAGTAATTTAACAGTTGTTGAACATGGAGTGGCAGGAACTAGGCAAATCTCTCTCAATACTTCACTGAAGCATATCTCCTAATCTATGCTGTTGTAATCTGACCAGTTGCTTGAACGAGAAATGGCACAGGTAAAATTGAATCCTTGAACCAAACTAAGTAAATTCAAAACTACTGCCAGTATCTAGCTTGTCTGAAATTTGCGTTCCAAATAATTGGCTCAAAAATTCGCAACAGAGGTTTATGATGGAATTAGTTCTTTAAAAGGAAGCCAGTCGTAATCAACAAAATCATCCTTTGAATTTTGAAAGAAATTATGATTTCTTTTTTTTTTTTTTTTGAGACGGAGTCTTGCTCTGTCGCCCAGGCTGGAGTGCAGTGGCCGGATCTCAGCTCACTGCAAGCTCCGCCTCCCGGGTTCCCGCCATTCTCCTGCCTCAGCCTCCCGAGTAGCTGGGACTACAGGCGCCCGCCATCTCGCCTGGCTAGTTTTTTTGTATTTTTTTAGTAGAGACGGGGTTTCACCGTGTTAGCCAGGATGGTCTCGATCTCCTGACCTCGTGATCCGCCCGTCTCGGCCTCCCAAAGTGCTGGGATTACAGGCTTGAGCCACCGCGCCCGGCCATGATTTCTTAACTAAGGCTTCTTAGTTACTTTTCATGTTAGAGTAAAACATATCTTTTTTGGATCATGCTCAATAATGTGGCATGTGCAATTCTACTTTATTTTTAGTATTATGATCAATTTCAGATCAAAATATCTTCCCTATCCTAAACTTTGGGATGAACAATTTCTAAGTACATTGCTTGTAGTGTGACCTAGATAATGTGATGACAGCCCTTTGGAATGATGTCAAGACTGCTCCATGTGCGTGCCCTTTATGAGCAGGCATTGCAGAATGACAGATTGAATTACACACAGAGTTTTTCTTAGGTTACTATATAGCCAAACATCTCCCAAACCCACTTCAAAACATGGACCAATCTGAGATGTTTCCTGCTTAATTATACAATTTGACCAACTGGGAAAGGCAGTAGTCTTAGATCAAAACTCTGAATGGAGGAGACAAGGTACTAGTACTTGAGAAGTCAAGTAAGCCGTCATGTGCAGTAGATATGAAGACAGCACTCAATGGCCATTATAAATACGGCACACACCTCAGTCTTCCCTGTGTGCAGCATACAGGAAGTGTTGACTTGTGATCATCCAACATTTTAATGGCATATCCACAAAGAGCACTGTGGAACTTCTTTACCCTATTGATGCCACTATTTCTACACAGTTTGGTTCTGAAAATTGTCATTTTAATGCAAGTTAACATTAATCGATTTTAATGAGAAACGTAATATCTATATTCAAATTTATTTATCTGGCTTCTTATTGTTTGGACATGTAACATGCATTCATGATTTTAAAAATATTTTTTCTGTTGAAAACAGTGTTATATTAGCATTTGTAAATAAATGTTTATGTCTACCCAAGAATTTCTTTAGTGGAAATTTCTAGAATTAGAATGGCTGGGTGAAAGTGTTAGGCATTTGAAATGCATTGTCATAAACAGTATCTATTTAAAGTGTCTGATATTGTTTAGGATAGTCATTGTCTTCCATATTGGTTAAATTTACGCAGTAGAGAAAATAATCCAGATTACCTTCAATATTTAAGGACAGAGTTATGGCCCAGACACTAATGTAAAAGACAGCTGACCTCCTTGAACTGACGTTAGAAATGAAAATAAGACCTCTAGGATATTTGTTAAATCTTAGAGAGATCAGGATAAAGCATCATACAGCGCTTCCTGAGGGAGACAAACCTGGGTCAGTGTTGGAACAAGTCTCTGACAATATTAAGGCACCAATAAATATTTAACTTTAATGCTCATCTCAGTGCCAAATGTTGCACCTGGAGGTAATATCTGACTGGATTTGGACCAAAAGGATAAATGAATGAGCACTGGCTATGAGCATTTGATTTACTTAAATTGTTCTTTTGCACGGTTCCTCCAAATTCATCCTATCCTGTAATTCTTGATTTTGAATTTTCAATCCTTTTCTGTTTTCACCCTTCCCCTTAGCATCTCTCATGGTTTCCATTCCACCTCCTCATGCTCAGTGCTTGTTATCTTGCTTCCGTCTGCCTCTTTCCCTTCCTTTGCATGCCACACTAATGCTTTGCTTGAACACGAGCGATCCTTAAAATGTACTGATGTCATATTACTTTTACCTTCTATTTTGTCTCTTTCTAAATATCCAAAAGAATGCTGATCTAAAATGAAATTCAGTTACTAAAACTACTAAAAAGAAAACGAAATAATGGTTTTACATTTGGATTATTATCAAATTCTTCCTGCTTTCTGCTTCTCCTCTGTCTGTTCCAAAGTGAAGAGGGAAAGGAGTAAAGACATTGATCTTAATAGAAAGACAGCTCCAAGAAGACATGTTTTTATGTAATCACTCACATACTATTAAATTCTCATCTCATTGGATGACTCACATTAAAAAAGTAGCTTTATTGCTTTAAAACTGAGACATGCTCATTATTTTAAAAATTCAAACTATTAGAGAAGTATAAAGGTTAATATAATAATAATCACATAGAATTTTTTCACCGAGAAATAACCACTGTTAATACACTGGTGAAAACTCTTCTAGATACCTCTTCTGCATGCACACACACACACGTGCCTACACACCCGATGTTGTATAATTAGGATCACACTATTCAAACTGTCATATATATATATGACAGTTTATATATATACACACACACATACATACTTATAAATAATGTATATGTTTAAACAGATTTTGAATATTCATTCATGACAAAATATTTTATATGATCATTTTAACGGATGCAGGGCATTGCCTTGTTTATTTCACAATTTACTTCTTCTCTCTCTCTCTGCCTTCCCTCTCTCCTTTGTTCATTTTCTTCTCCCTTTTTTTTCTCTTTTCTCTCTTCTTTCCTGCTAGGCGCCTACCGAAATGATCTCTAGAACGGGCATATTAATTGAAATTCTCGTTGATAAATCACGTGTGTCTGATTTTCTGTTCCCTTTTTAATACAGATTTTGATATTATTCACCTTTGCCAATCTACTACTATATTATGGTTGCTTTTATCTGCATTTCTTTGATTAGAAGAAAGAATATCTTTTTATGATTGCTGACTATTTTAAAGTTTTTCCTTTGGGTAATTGCCTGCTCTTGTCCTATCACATGTTTTAAAATCCCATATAATTTGTTTGAACTCTTTAAATATTAAGGCTAATAATCCTTTGTCATATGTTTTACAAATGTCATTTCCCAGTATGGATTTTTATTTTAAAAATATGTTGAATATGCTTTATTTTCTTCTTACAATGTTTTAAGTTTATAGGGTCAACTTATTAGTGTTTTTGCTTTATGCTTCTGAGGTTTTATGATATGCTAAAAGATATTTCACATTGTATAATTTTTTTTTTTTTAAGAGTCAGAGTCTTATTTTGTTGTCTAGGTTGGAGTGCAGTGGCGTGATCATAGCTCACTGTGGCCTCTAACTCCTGGGCTCAAACATTCTCCCGCCTCAGCCCCTGAAGTAGTGAGGACTATAGGTGCATGGCGCTGTACCTGGCCAATTTTTAAATATTTTGTAGAATCAGAGGTCTCACTTTGTTGCCTAGGCTGGTCTCAAACTCCTGGGCCCAAGCGATTGCTTATGACCCTAATGACTTTGAACAATAATTGGAATAATTTCAAACTCCATTTTGCCAAGTTTTCAAAATTATGAATTTGAAATTTTGAATGGGCATTTGAATACATCCCTAAAAATTTTTAATTGAATTCAATATAGATTGATATAGAAATATTTATGTTTTTATAATGTAATATCTATTCAAGAGAACATTAATTCATTTATTTATTCACATTTTTTTCTGTTGTGTCCTTTAGTGGAATGTTACAGGCTTGCTGGTAATTTTGTCAATTTATTGAGATGATATCTAGTTGCTTATTTCTTTGATAATAAATGAGAAAGAGCATTGTTGATATTCTTGTTGATCATTTTCTTTTTTTTGTGGGCTCAGTAGTTTATGTCCTTTTGAATTAAAAAATAATTTGTAAGAATTATTTGCATATTAAGGTGAGTAATTCATTTTTATATGCTTTGTAAATGTTATTTTCCATTTTAATTTTTGTTCTAAAAATATGTTTATAATGCTTTTAGTTTTCCACTAAATGGAAGTGCTTAATTTTATATGGTCAATTTATCAGTCTTTTTTGTTTAATGTTTCTTGATTCTTATGACAAAAGAACATTAAGTTTATTCTGTATGGTGAGATCTTTAAATTTCAGCCATCCTAGTGGATATGTAGGGGTATTTTATTGTGACTTTAATTTATAAGTCTCTAATGAATAATAATGCTAAGTGTCTGTTTATGTGTTTATTTCCCATCTGCATATCTTCTTGGTGAAGAGCGTGTTCAAATATTTTGCTCAATTTTTACCAGGTTGCTTGTCTTCTTATGATTGTGTTATACAACATTATTATACATTCTAGGTTACTAGCCTCTTTGTTGGGTATATATTTTGCAATTTTTTCCGGTCTGTGCCTTGCTTTTTCCTTTTAATTGCATTATTATTTGAAGAACAAAGGACTTTAAACTCAATTTATCAGTTTTCTTTTCCCATGGTTTGTGACTTTTGATATACTACTTAAAAAATACCTTTGCCAAGCTGAAGGTGTCTAACATAGTGTTTTATTCTATACATTTTATAGTTTTAGTTCTTGCATTTGGTCCTAAGTTCTTATTTGAGTTAATTTTAAATATTTTGAGAGTTAAAAATGAAATTTCATTTCATTTTTGCACATAGCTATCTAATTAATTGTTCTAGCACCATTTGCTGAAAAGATTATCCTTTCCCCCATTACATGTTCGGGACATGTCAAAAATCAATTGATGATTTGTATGTGGGTCTATTTCTGGGTTCTATTGATCTTTGTGTCTATGTTTACACCAACACCATACTGTCTGGATTACTGTAGCTTTTATAGTACATCTTGAAATTAGGTAGTGTAAGTCTTCTAACTTTGTTCATCTTCTTAAAAATTATTCTAAGACCTTTGCGTTGTCATATAAATTTTAGAATCAGCATGTCTGTTTCTCTAAAAAGGCGTGCTAGAATTATACCAGTTCACATATTGTATAACAGTCCTACAACCATATACTTCTATTCCCTTCTTCAAGCCTTTGTGCTACTTTTGTAACACACTTACTTTTACATATGTAATGAACTCATAATATATTTTGCTATTTTTGCTTTAAACAATTGTCTTTTAAGCTAATTTAGAAAAACACAAAACATCCTTCATATCCACCTTTATATTTACTATTTCTGGTGTTTTCACTCCTTTGCTTAGATCCAGATTTCCTTATCGTTTTGCCTGAAGGATTTTGACATTGCACCTTTTGCTTGAAGAATTTCCTTTAATTTTTTTTTTTTTTTGAAGACGGAGTCTGGCTCTGTCACCCAGGCTGGAGTGCAGTGGCCGGATCTCAGCTCACTGCAAGCTCCGCCTCCCGGGTTTACGCCATTCTCCTGCCTCAGCCTCCCGAGTAGCTGGGACTACAGGCGCCCGCCACCTCGCGCGCCCGGCTAGTTTTTTGTATTTTTTAGTAGAGATGGGATTTCACCGTGTTAGCCAGGATGGTCTCGATCTCCTGACCTCGTGATCCGCCCGTCTCGGCCTCCCAAAGTGCTGGGATTACAGGCTTAAGCCACCGCGCCTGGCCTTAATATTTTTTATAGTGCTGATCTGGTGGCTATGCACTTTTTCAGCTTTTTTATGTATAAAAATGCCTTTATTTTGCCAATGACTTTGAAGAATATTTTGACTTGAAAAAATGACTTGAAAAGTATTTTCTCTGGGTATACATAGGATTGTAGGTTGACAGGTATTTTTTTTTTCAGTACCTTAAAGTTGTTGTTCCTCTGTGTTTTGGCTTGCATTGCTTCTGATAAGTCTGATGGTATTCTTTTTCCTCCACAAATAATGCGTCTTTTATTTTTCTCTGTATGCCTTTAAGATTTTCTTTGTTCCACTTTTTTGAAACAATTTGATTATAATAATCTTTGGTATCATTTTCTCACTTTCTGCGTGCTTGGGGTTTGTTGAGATTCTGGAAACTGCGCATTTGTAGTTTCCATCAAATTTAGAGAATATTTGACCCTCATTTTTTTGAATATTTTGTTTCCTTCCTCTTATCTTTCTGGTACTTCATTTAAATGTATATTGAAATAACTGAGGTTGTCTTACATTTTTCTCATGTTCTCACAATTTTTTCCCTGTTTTTTTTCTTTTTCATTTCATGTAGTTTATTTTGTCATGTACTTAAGCTCACTAATGTTTTCTTCTGGAAGATCTCATCTGCTGTTTATCCCATTTGAAATATTTTTTAATCTTGTACATTGTATTTTTTCATTTTTAGAAGTTTGTTTTGTTTCTTTTTTATATTTTCTGTATTTCTGCTTAGAGCACTTATGCTCTTCTCTCCCTTATTGAACATATGCAGTATATTTATAATTGTAGTTTTATTATATTTTCTACTCATTCTGTTATCTGTGTCATTTCTGGGTCTGTTTATATTGCTTATTTTTTTCTCATCATATGTGTTGTGCTTTCCTACTTCTTTGCATTCCGGATCATCTTTTTAAAAGCTTTTATTTTTTATCCTTTTAAAAATTGTACTGACTAGGGTCTTTTTTTCCTTCTCTCTTCTTTGTTCTCTTTTTCTTTTCTTTTCTAATTTTTTGAGATGGGGTCTTGCTCTGTCACCCAGGCTGCTGTGCAGTGGGGCGATCTCAGCTCACTGCAATCTCCGCCTCCCCATTTCAAGCAATTCTCCCACCTCAGCCTCCCAAGTAGCTGGGATTACAGCCATGAGCCATGGGCCCAGTCGCATGCCTGGTAATTTTTATTAGATGTCATACATTGTGAATTTTATGTTATGGGTTCTGATTCTTTTTAAAATATTTTAAAAATATTTTTGGGTTCTTGGACTTATTTAAGTTATTTGTAAAGAGTTTTTGAGGTTTGCTTTTAAGTTTTGTTAATCAGGACCTGCATTTTGACATGAATTCTTTGACACCAAGGGGTTGTCCTACAGTTCAACCCAATTCTGACACTATGGAATGTAGTGTCACTCTGTGGCTACACATAAGGTCCACAGGCCACCTGAACTTCTTCCTGACTTGGCTACAAATTCAGGGACTCCCACACCTCCAATCCCCCCTCACTCCCAGGATCGATAATTAGGTAGAAAGACATAATTCAGGATACTGCTATACTTACCATTACAGTTTTATTAAAAGGGCTACAACTCAGAAATAGCCAAACAGAAGAGACATGTAGGGCAGGATTGTGAGGGAGGGTAGTTCAGAGCTTCCGTGCCCTTTCCTCAGGGAATCAGATGCATCATCTTGCCAGCATATCTATTTGTTAACTAGGAAGCACTCTAGAGCCTTAGTGTCCAAGAATTTTCATCAAGGTTTCATTGCTTAGTTTGTATTTCAGGTAGCTAGGGCTGCTGTAACAACATACTGTGGATTGGGGGACTTAAGCAACATACATTACTTTCTGACAGTTCTGGAGGCTGGAACATCCAAGATCAATGCGCCAGCAGATTTGGTTTCTTGTGAGAACTCTTTTCTTGTTTTTTTGACAGCTGCCTTCTTGCTAGGTGCTCACATGGCCTTTCCAGGTATGTGTGCCTGGACAGAGGGAAAAATTTATGTTTTTTGTTTTTTTCTCACAGGGATACTAATCCCATCATAAGGGTCCCAGTGTTT
The DNA here is from genome assembly GCF_047675955.1 of Chlorocebus sabaeus. NCBI lineage: Eukaryota > Metazoa > Chordata > Mammalia > Primates > Cercopithecidae > Chlorocebus > Chlorocebus sabaeus. The sequence continues at coordinate 18,699,081 of NC_132920.1, forward strand.
TGATATGAGCTAAAGCTAATCACTTCCCAAAGGCACCACCCCCACACACTATCTCATTGGGGTAACCAATAAATATATCCCATACATTAAATAAAATAGAGGAAAGCATAATTGCTCTAAGTAAAATTATGAAAAATATAAAAAAGAAACAAAACAAACTTCTAAAAATGAAAAACACAATGTTTGAGATGACATGATCATAATTTAGTAATGATTGATTAGTTATTATTTTAGCATACTGCCTCATTTAACTTGCTAATATTTTATTTACATTGCTTTTGCATCAATCTATGAATAGGATAGGGCTTTATCAAATGCTTGATGTATACGTACATAAAAAGTTCATACACAGTACTTTATTGTTAGATAAATTAGCACTCTTCATTCTGTTTCTCTCCCAACCCCAGACCACTGTATTTTAGGCACTGTGCTGAGCAAGAGGCATTCAAAAATAAATACCCTGGTTTCTCTCTTGGAGGAACACACAGTCTAGTAGGAGAGAGAAAAAAGGAAATACATATTTACAAAATCATGTGAAAGTACAATAATAAAGGCCTGTTCCAGGTGATCTGGGAGTACAGGGAAAGATGTTTTTGGCATAGAAGTTGTTCAATAAATATTTGTTGAACTGAATTCACCTTATTTAGAAGAGGATTTTTAGGAGACATTTCCTAGAGCTATTGACTTTTGATATTATTGATAAATAAAGAAATAGAAGCCAAGTTTTCTCCTCTGAGAAAAGTGAACTCCTTGGAGAAATAGGAGGTAGAGGGACCTGATTTTAATGTATCTTTCTTTATTGTAAGCAATACCTGCAATTTCAAATAGAATCTGATTGTTTTTCTTTCATGAGTTTGTCATGAGTCATAGTTAAACGTCTGAATTGTCTCCCAATCCTTTACTAAAATCAACTACACATGGCTATGCCATGAGTTCATCAAAATACTTTGGAAAATCATTTAGTCTTTAAGTAATTTGAATGCCAGAGAAATTTAGCATTGAGATTCTTCTTACCCATTGATTATTGGAAATGATTTAGATTGAAAGAAAATGATTCGCATGTTCTTGATATCATATGCTCATATTTCCTAGTATGTCAGCCTTCATTTCTATTTTACCTATTTATTTTATTCTTTTTTTCACTGGTCACATTTCACAGGGTAGGAAGGGGGAGAAAATAATGAACATGTCTTGCCATGTCTCTTGTGCTCTACATCGCTGGGCAGGTCACAGCATCCCTATGAAGGACATATTCTTGTTATCCTTATTTTCTTAGCTTCACAGAGGCTTTGGGTAGCTTACCCATGGTCATATGACGTAGTTTTGATGAAGCTGGACTTCTAATGCACATGTGTCAGAGTCCAAAGGCTACAGCCTTCCTACTCTACCATAGAAAGATTTTTTTTTCAGACTGAAATATGTATTTCCATACATTTATGACATAACCTTTTAAAAATCTGTACAGGTCTAACAACTATTTAGCTGAAATGTAAGACTCACTTGGGGGAATTTGATAGAAATGCATATTACAAGACTTCATCCTCAGAGACTCTGATTCAGTTAATCATCTGTGGTGCCTTGAAATCTGCATTTTAAAGATGTTCCTCTCCTAAAAATCCTCTTCTAAAGTTCCTCAGTTGATTCTGATATCAGGCCAGATTTAGAAATGAGAAATTATGCCACTGCCCCCCGTGGTTGAAATTACATTGTGAATCTGAATTCATCAGTGCCTTGCAGCATGATTGCTGCACTGAGAATGATCTATAGAGTTCATCCACGTGAAGCACTGAAACAGAGAAGGTAAATGTCCCTATGAAGGAAGATGTTGACTACTCATGGCACTTGTGGATCTTTGTGGGAGAACCCAATGTAAAGGTGTTATTCCATAGCTGGGACTCCCATTCACCATCTTCTAGGACAGGTCTCTCAACCCAGGCTGCACATAAGAATGACGATGCCTGGGCCCCAACCCAGTTCAATTAAATTGGAATCACTGCAGTGGGGCCTGAACAGCAACAGTTTTTAAAGCACTCCAAATGATTCTAATGTACAGTCAGGGTTGAGGACACTGCTTCTCAAGTAGGGTAAAGTGAGTAAGTAACAAACTCTTTCTCTGCTGGAAATTGGAAAAATTCCTACTTAAAAATGCTGACTAGTTTCTTCTATTTATTTATATTATTGTAATTTTCACTATTAAAGGAATCAAGGATAAAAGAATGACCAGTAAAGTAATATGTTTGACTGAGCACTTATTCTATCAACTTTACTCATCTGCAATGAACACAAAACCATTCCCATACTTTTATACCTTCCGAGATATGTCTTAGGTTTTTTAAAAGGCAGATTATAGGTAATCCAGAAGTAATTGTGAATGGCTCTATAGGGAAAACGAAGTTTATATCTGCTCATTTAGGCTTAAATTGATCGACTCAGTTTTCCCCCACTTGTGTATTCAACAAATAGCTCATGCCGACTATGCGATAGACACTACTGGGTCCTGGGGAATGACTGGACACACTGTGCAGTTCCTGTCTTCACTGCTGTCTGATGGAACAGACAGAAATAAATGAGATAAATGTCGCAGGAAGGTGACTAGAGGATGCTATGAGGAAACTCAGGAAGAGAACCTCACACGAAGACATTTCAGAAATCTCCAAAAATCTATTATCTTGCATCTTCTGTGCAAAGGCTAGAGAAGGAAAATTAATGTGAGCATTTCTCTGTGACAAAGGAATAACACGGGCACGTGCGCGCACACACACACACAACTCTCAATGTATGTGTGTGTACATTCTTGAAAAGTGTCCTGATAATTAATTTCTCTTTGCTGTGGAAGGAATCTTTGTAATGATTTTTAGAAACTATTTTTTGTTTACCTGTACCATGGTTTAATATGATACGATTATCATTATTCCTTTTATACAGATAAGGCAAATAAGATGCTAAAATTTGCACTTCTTTTCCTTCCTTTCTCCCCCTTAATCATCTCAAGGGTTGGCAGGTTGGAACTAGAATTCTTATTCTCTGAGTTTCAGAGTTGGGACAAAGCTCACTGTGCTACATTGACTCACAAAATGCAGTGTTAGGGCCCCATTATTATGTGAATAAATATCATATGTTTATTTTTATGGTGTGTTCTCTTTTATTTCACACCTGCTGACTATCTACACATCAAAGATATGTTGGATCTCTTATATTTTAAGTGGTATTTGAAGATAGCTATACTAAATGATATTTTCTAAGCATTGCAACTATCCTTCCTTTTCTTTCCAAGTAAAGCAATTGCCCTTTGTAACACAAAATTCTCATTAATAACCATTGAAATGTCGTTTTTTCTGTAATTATTTTTCTTGGAAGTTTGAGTTCTGCTTATTGATTTAATTTTTTTTAAAATTAAATAAAGCCCTGAGGATTTCCCTTTATAATAAAAAAAGAAGACCACATAACAAGGATGGCATTGTCTCTATGAATACCTGTGGCAAAAGAATAAAGTCAGTGTCAGGATTATCATTCTTGCCAATATCCTTTCAGGTATATTTTGTAGGATAAATTGAGAATGAAGGACAAACAAAGGCTGGAAGTCATAAGCACATGTATTCCTTTTTGGCTCAAGATATTTCAAACTAACTAGAGCAGAATTTTATCCTAAAAAATGATTTTTCTGATAATCTCTTTGGGCAAAGATAACCTACCAAATGATACCAAAAAACTTTTTATACTAGATAGGAGTGGAGTTCTAACCAATGCAACATGAAAGAAAGTATTTTCTCTGAAATGGCCTGCATATGCATACTCTGGAAGTCTATTTGGGTAATCCAGATATATCTGTATTAATCTTCTTTCTCTTTTTATCAATAGAGATATCATTAAAAATTAAACTGAGAACTTCTGTGGGGAGGAATATTTTGTTGAGTTATGAAAAGTAAAGCCTCTCCTCTTCTGATAGGTTTGAGGTAGATGCTTCTAAAATAAAGCATTTTGAATACACACAAGATGCTTAATTGGTTTTGTTACATTGACTTTTAGGATAAAAAGGTATTTACTGGACTCTGTTAAAGAGGAAATAACTGTTAAAAATGTTTGCACCTCCATCCAAAATTATATTTTCAAAAATTATTCGACCCCCAATCATGTTTGTTTATTAAAAAATTATCAAATCAATTTGTCTGCTGGCTTAAATCTCCACACGTCTTTTACTTTCATAGCATGATTTTTAAAAAGTACAAGGGGATTTTTTGTGATGCTGCAACTATGAAATGTTCTACAGTAAGGAGTTATCGATTGTGGCGAGTCATACAGGGACCACTAGGTTATGACTCTTTCCCAGCCTTCCCTGAGACTTCCTTTGATCTGTCCTCATTTAATGGAATGATACCGTCTCAGCATGGACACTGCAGACCAATAGAGGTGGCTACCTTTCCAACCTCTTCCCCTGATTCACACCCTGAAGGGGAACAGAAATGTTGTATAAATAGATCGAACCTCAGAGTTTGCTCTGAGAGAGCAAAAGTTTACAATTGTCAGGGCAAAATGAAAAAGTATGGGAGATAGCGAATGCTGGGTGCTTGGAGGTAAGTGCCACCGCCCCCAGTCTAATGGGTAATAGAGTCATTAATTCTGCTGATTAACTTGGCCTTGGGGTTCATGGAAATGACATTCATCTCTTTTTTTTTGTTATAAGCGCACACTGTGGAACGAGGAAGCATAAAAAAACAAGCTAATTAGGGAGAAATCAGGAGAAAAGAAGCAGAGAGAAAAGAAAGACAGTTTGAGCATTAATGAGACTTGTTTGGGGAGAGACTGTGACAGGCTCTTCAAAAGTATTATTGTCAAATGTGTCACTGTTTCATAGATGGCTAGAGCTACCTTTGAGCTTCATGCTGATAGTTAATGATTTGAAACTATAAAAAGATTGAAAAGGTAAAAGGGAAAATGTCAGACTCAACTGGATTTTAATGAGCTTATTATTATTTTTTTCCTAAGAAAAACAGTGCTGGAAAGTAGAGAAGGTTCGCATTCTTTCTATCCCTTGCTCTCTGGATTTCCATTTCTTTCTTAGAGGTACAGTTGGCAAAGGAACAGTAGGAGAGGAATATCAAAAGTCTAAACTCAAAGACCTGGGACGTTTCACTCTTCTGTGAGGATGGGTGGTGATGAGGGCAGCGCCGGGGTTTGGTTGACAACAATAAGGAAAGATTGATGGAGAGGACAGCAATAGCGCTTGTTTGTTTTTTGGTGACGTGCTGAGCGGAAGCCATCTTCACACTGTGAGATGTAACAAAGAAATCCAAAGTGATTACGCAGGTTCATTTGTCAGTATCACTGCTCCAGCTATTGCTGTGTGCAACAATGAGATGACAAGGCATTTATGGCTGATGGTTGGTTATTAGTGGCATTATAAGAAACATTAGAGCAGAGTAGGATCCATAGACCAGGGAGACAATAGCTTTCTGGGCTCTGAACTCAGCAGGGTAGCCTTGTCATTAAATTTGGTAGTGCCAGTTTAATTTTTTTTTAAAAAAATAAACCTAGAAGAAACTTTGAAAATGAATTCTGTAGCCCCATTTTTACCTTAATAGGAACTGTCAGGATTTCAGTCCCTGGGCTCTTAGTTATGTGTTAGTAGGCTGAGCACATAGAGAAGACTCACATATTTTCAAAAGAATTGAATGCTAGTGGAAAAATCAGAACCAAATTTCCATTCTTTTCTAGATGATTTTCTTGTAGTCCTTGAAACATTAAATTCTGATTATAGTACAGTACCTAGGAACAAATTACTAAGCAGGTATTAGGGTCAGACCAACAGTCTTGCTAATGAGTTTCTGATGAATTCTTTTCAGAAAGAAGACACCTAGTTTACAGTTTTAAAAGTGGGTAGCCCAGTTCATTGCGAAGCAAGGGGGCTGCATATAAAATATAGACCTGAATTCCTTTGTGTTCATTCAGAGTTTGTCAGCCGGAATCCACTGATGCGAATAACCCTGAATTCACGGTGCACATATATCTAGACTTGGTATATGCAAAGGTGTATTTTTTTGATCCTCATACTTGTAGAAAGATTGTAAACAGAACAGAAATGAAAATACCCATCTGAAGAAGATCTTAGGTCACCCTAAGCCATTGAGAATATGCAGGAGAGATTTTTTTTTTTTTTTTTTAAGATATCTCTTTTATTGACATTTTTATTCCAGAGCACTGTTAAGGCACTAATTAATTGTCAGACCAATTTCATTTAGTTGAAATTAATGAGATAATTCTGCTCTTGGGCAAAGAAGGCATGGTGGTTTAAATAAATGTAGACAAGTTTGTAGTCATTAGCTAACTTACGACTCACAGCTTAGAAATATTTTTCAGAACTTCTCTTATGTTTGCTGAAGACATTAGGTGTTACACTGTTATTAGTTTTCAATGGCTTTCCTTTATACTACTGTGGACCATGAAAATAAAATTTCTGCAATTACAAGCAAGATGGAGGCACATTAGGCCTCCCCTTTGAGAAGAATGTGGTCTTAGAAGAACTAGAAGCCCTGAAAAAGTAACGAGGAAGGAAGAGAAGATCAGATAAGTATACTGGGGGGTTTGCTTCCGTTTGTTTCACATCACAGTGTGCTGTCCTCACTGGCGTATACCTTGTTACCTGCTAAAATCCAGGGTTCTGTGTTTTTATCTATCTTTAGGCAGGAGGCTGTAGATTGGTTAGGCTGGTAGAGTGGCATGGAACAAATTACCTTCATTTTGAGATATTCTTTGTTTTTTAAAAAATTTTATTATTTTATTATTTTTAAATTTTTAAAATTTTTTATTATACTTTAAGTTCTAGGGTACATGTGCACAACGTGCAGGTTTGTTACATAGGTATACATGTGCCACATGGTGTGCTGCACCCATTAACTCGTCATTTACATTAAGTATATCTCCTAATGCTATCCCTCCTGCCTCTCCCCACCCGACGACAGGCCCCAGTGTGTGATGTTCCCCACCCTATGTCCACGTTTTCTCATTGTTCATTTCCCACCTATGAGTGAGAACATGTGCTGTTTGGTTTTCTGTTCTTGTGATAGTTTGCTGAGAATGATGGTTTCCAGCTGCATCCATGTCCCTACAAAGGACACGAACTCATCTTTTTTATGGCTGGATAGTATTCCATGGTGTATATGTGCCACATTTTCTTAATCCAGTCTGTCATTGATGGACATTTGGGTTGGTTCCAAGTCTTTACTATTGTGAATAGTGCTGCAATAAACATACGTGTGCGTGTGTCTTTATAGCAGCATGATTTATAATCCTTTGGGTGTATACCCAGTAATGGGATGACTGGGTCAAATAGTATTTCTAGTTCTAGATCCTTGAGGAATCGCCACACTGTTTTCCACAATGGTTGAACTAGTTTACAATCCCACCAACAGTGTAAAAGTGTTCCTATTTCTCCACATCCTCTCCAGCACCTGTTGTTTCCTGACTTTTTAATGATCCCCATTTTAACTGGTGTGAGATGGTATCTCATTGTGGTTTTGATTTGCATTTCTCTGATGGCCAGTGATGATGAGCATTTCTTCATGTGTCTGTTGGCTGCATAAATGTCTTCTTTTGAGAAGTGTCTGTTCATATCCTTTGCCCATTTTTTGATGGGATTGTTTGTTTTTTTCTTGTAAATTTGTTTGAGTTCTTTGTAGGTTCTGGAAATTAGCCGTTTGTCAGATGAGTAGATTGCAAAAATTTTCTCCCATTCTGTAGGTTGCCTGTTTACTCTGATGGTAGTTTCTTTTGCTGTGCAGAAGCTCTGTAGTTTAATTAGATCCCATTTGTCAATTTTGGCTTTTGTTGCCATATTCTTATCCTAACAACTCAAGTGTGAAATGACACCGAAGTTTCACTTCTCTTGCACCAGCAGCATTCTTAACTTGATGTGTTATGCGCAGATTACACATATCTTAAAATTCAAATGTTCTCCTGATGGCAGAAAGCTTGATCTCTGACTTCCAGAAAAAAAGAGCAAAGGATTTTTTTTTGTGTTTGTTCTAAGAGAGATGTGCAAATACCCATATACTTTTGATTACCTTAAAAGAGTTAGCACCTGGAACTGAACCATTTATGTTCACCGAGGCTGGGCGTAGAGAAAGGTCTACATGGATTATAGAAGATATTTTTACAAAGTTTATTGGAGGAAATAAGAGATGGATCTAACTGGAAAGCAGACTCTTGCTTGGAGAGTGCCATTTCCCTGAGGGCTCAGTTTAGGAATTTCCTCTTTTAGAAGCCCTTCCTGATTCCTATCAGCTGGATTATAACTCTTCTTTGCACTTTTCTGTGATTGCACTTAGTCACTTAGTACATTTTGTTATAATTATTTGTTTATATCGCTGTGCCCTTTTATTTGAGGACACAATAACCAGAAAAGAAAATAGGTACAAGTGTTTAAAATGGTTGTTCTTGTGAGCACAGCTATAAAATAAGAAAATGATTTAGATAAATCAATTTCAATCTTATATTTTTCTTGTTCATCTTTTTAAACTTCCTTTATTTTCTCCAGTTTTTCTCTGGTCTTTTTTTTTTTTTTTAATGGAGTCTCATTCTATCTCTCAGGTTGGAGTGCAGTGGCTCTGTTCACTGTAACCTCAGCATCCTGAGCTCAAGTGATCCTCCCACCTCAGCCTCGAGAGTAGGTGAGACTACAGGCATGTGCCACTAGGCCCAGCTAATTTTTATATTTTTTGTAGAGATGGAGTCTTGCTATCTTGCCCAGGCTGGTCTGGAACTCCTGAGCTCCAGTGATCCACCAGCCTTAGACTCCCAAAGTGTGGGATTGCAGGTGGAAGCCACCGCACCTGGCCTCCTCTGGTCTTATTCACGGAAAGTCTTAGAGACCTCCTCCCCCTGTCGTTGACCTTTAAGCGATTGATATCTAAAGGATACCAAAGAAAAGGTTTGTTTGAAGGGACAAAATTTAATCTTTCACCAGTATTTTGTGTTTTACAGTCATGCTATAGAATATTATGAGAACATTTTTTGGGAACAGAAAATACTTGATTTTAGAAGTGACCAAGATAGGTCCCTATAAGGAAGGAAAATGGAGACCCACACATTGCCACTTTTTGGAATTGCTTTCATGGGGTTTAAAATAAGATCCTGTTTTAGTTAAACAACTTGGCTGCCATATGTGAGGTGCTGTGTAATTTACAATCCCCTCCATGTATATTTCATTAGATTTTTTCCCCCACAGCAATTCTGTAAGCTAGATAGGGTAGGGACTATATTCCTGTTGTGCAGAAGGGTAACCTGAGGTATAGAGAGTGTCTTGTATATGGTCAAGCAGGCAAGCAGTTGCTAAGTGACTGGGCCAATGCTTAACCTCTAGTCTTCCTGCTCTAGTACTTCTATTCCAATGCCCCCTTTTGCGTTAGGAATTCCTCAGAAAAGGGAACTACATTACTACATGAATGAATCTCAAACCTTGCCTTTTTAGTGCCTATTCCTAAAAGTAGACAGGCTCTTCTAGAGATGTACAGATGTTAAATGGAAGAAATAAAAGCACATTCATAATACAGATGACACTGGATTCAGGAGGAGCTCAATAGGGCTGGATATAAACCTGTGTGTAATTTCAAGTCAGAGAATAAAATAAAAATATTTCTAAAAGTAGTTATAAAAGAAAAATACTACCTTGACCATTCTGAAGAGAATGAGTTAGTGTTCTTAAGGATACAAGTGCAAAGCAAGTTGCCTGTGTGTGTGTGTGTGTGTGTGTGTTTGTGTAAGCTTTGCCAAATTTTTGCCAGTGGTTCTAAATAGGAGAGTTATTGAGCAATCACAGTGAGGGTTCCAGCGTCCTACAGCTGGAATCTGTGCAGGTGCAGCTTTCTGGTTGCAGGCCAGCATTATTTTGCAATGCTGCTGGCAGTAACCATTTTTAAATAGAAACGTGATTGCACTTTATTTTAATATTTCTCCCTTCCATTTTTTTCCTCTACTGTAAATCAGTTCTGCTCTGAGCATAACGTTCTTGCCAAGGTTTTGGGTAACAGAGTAAGCCCACTGGGCTGAGGCTCTTTTCAGTGGTTGGAAACACAGTGAGTAAGTATACTGCCAGTTGGTATAGTACACGTGACTGAGTGAGAAAATGTTAACCACGCAAAGCAAACTTTTCTTAGACTTTTGTGACATTCGGAGATGAACTATTTTGCTACCCCCCAACACCATGGCAGGTAGCAGGCATATGTCAACTATGTGATCATAGTTCTCCTGGTTTGCTCTCTTACCCTATGGGTTCTGGGAAGATTGTAATATAAATGAAGTCAGCGGTGTCAAACAGATCTCTCTGCAGAATAGTAATTAAAGAAGCTTACACTTATGTAGCACTTACCTGTTCCAGACACTATTCTAAAATCTTTACATATATTAATTCATTACATCCTCACACCAACTCCAAGAGAGAAGGTACTATTCTTATGTTATTTTTATAAATGGGGAAACCAAGGCACAAAGAAATCAAGTAACTTGCCCAAAATCCTATAGATAATAAGGGCGGGGGGAGCCAGGATTTGAATTTAGGGAGTCTAGGGTTAGAGTCTGTGCTATTTACCAGGTGGCTACATAGCGTTCTGTTTTGGAATTTTAAGGCTATCTAATTTCACACCAAGCCAAGGTCAACTTCCCCACTCCCTTCAGGTGCTGTTTGTGTACACGTCTATCTCCTCGAGTAAACTGTGAGCTGTGTAAAGGTAAAGGCTGGGCTTTTAATCTTTATATCTGCTCTTGCCATCTAGAACTAGACTTTTCTATAATAAGTATTCAACAAGATACCTGAAGCAGACATTTCAGGGATTTGAAAAGAATATGTACCAGAATGTTTGATCATAGTGCAGAAAATCAAAATAACTAGGAGATTTGTTTTAAAGTTCAAATACAGTAAGTTCAGCATCAAGTGAGTGTCAATTTGTAGCACATTTTCCCACAGGACCAGGCCTCATGTAGTTTCTTACCTGATCTTAAAAAGACACAACCACATTTTCTGTTCTTTGTAACATACGTACAAGCCAGTTGTTTCTATGCAGGAGTAAGCATCCTTAGCGGTGTTTTTTTTTTCCCAGTTGGATGACATAGTACTTGCTTTTGAAATAACCCTGTCTTCAGTTAGTCTCCTTAGAGCCTGGCTTTGTCCAATAAGTACATCTTGACTTAGTTCTTTGGAATACTTATAATAAACCCAAGTTACCCATACTTGATAATAGTTTTCCAAAACAGCTAGTTTTTGCTCCTGGTTCTGTGACCTTAGGTATCAGTAGAAACGACTGACCCTGCGTGTTCCTGGAAGAGGTCACCAGGTCTGCCCTTTTCTGGTAAGCCATTAGAGATGCCAAATCTCTATTAGAACCCATGTATTTCATTTTTTTCTGTCAAGTTTTATAATTGGAGAATACTCCTTGAAAACTAAAGGTTATAAATGGAAAGTCTTGCTTAATACTGTAGAAGACAGACAAAGCAGTGAATTGGGAGCTTAGAGTTTGTGATTTTAGTTCCAGATTTCCGGTGATTAGCTAAGTGGCTAGCCAGGGGACCCTGAGCAATCAAAATGAGATAAATTTCCTCATTACACTAGAGAGTGAAATTACATAGCACCTTTTCAATCCTCTTCTTCTAATCTAGTCTGTATAAGAAGTCCCCTTATCTCTGTATCCTGATCACCATAAGTTTCCACCAAAGATCTTGAAGGAAAGATAACTTTAATAGGAAGTGTAAGTTTGTTTTGGTAAGTAAAATCCTAACCATTGACAAGTTGAACCATGACAAGTGTTGAAACTTTCAGGAAGCTGTTACTGGATTTCCCATGAACAAATTTAGATTTTGGATTTTACTATTAGATTGGTGCAGAAGTAATTGCGGCTTTTGCCATTACAGTAGTTAGAGTACCATAAATTAAATTAATTTTAGAATTAGAAGTTAAAGGAAGGTTTCTTCTTCTACTGGTGACTTTTTGAATGATCTTAAGAATGTATGCATGCTTATGGTTGCTAAGGAACCTTCTAATTCTGTTTATTTGAAGCAGTATTAATACTACTCTGACTCCACCTGGAAATGGACACCGTCTACCTTCACATGTTTGTTCTCCAAATTTTAGCTACTCAAAGTGTGATTATAGAACACCAGCTTCAGCATCACCTGGGAGTGTGTTAGAACTGCAGAGCTACTGAATCAGAAATGGAATTTTAACAAGATCCCTAGGTGATTTGTGCTCACATTAGTGTTTGAAATGTGCTGCTCTAAATCACTCAGATTGCTGAAAGGATTTTTCTCTTAAAATCTCACAATGTTCTGTTTGATGTGGGGCTACCTGAATCAAAATTTATTAGTATGCAAGAAACTCAGATCTTAAGCTTCATTTCATAACTAAAAGTGTGTGTGTGTGTGTGTGTGTGTAGCAGGAGTAGTAGTAGTAGTAGTGGAGAAGAATATAACATTATCCTCAACCCATAGAAGGATAATGGTTTCTCAGGTTGGCACAGGCCCACAGGAAAATTTGGGTTTAGGGTGTGTTATCACTCAGTCTATTCACGTTGCACATAGAGAGGCATTGCCAAGAAAGTAGAACTGTGGAGGAAAGCTGTGTGTATGAGGGGCCATATGTGATCCAACGCTCTGCATAGGGTTAGAGTTGAAGAACTATTCAAAAGTTAAGGAACAATTAAAAGCCATGGTCACCCCTCCTCCATGTTGTAAACCTTTCATTGTTAATTAACTAGCCTTGTAGGACATTATTTCACTCTCTTAATTTTTGTAGTTAAGGCTTTTACAAAGGCAGTGTTCTCTCATGAGCCATGGGTGTATTCTGACTCCTCTGCTAAGTGAGGAAAGAACAATGGGAAAGCTGCCCATTAGCACCCTGGGTCCTTTTTTTGATGACCTTCTCACTCCAGTTTCAGATTTATCTTTTTTGTTTCTTTTTTTTGTCACTGCTTTGACAGATATTCAGTCTCTCTTGGTGCTCTTGAGACCTGGCCTTACTGTGCCTGCTGCTTGTTTTCTCTCTTTCACTCCTCACCATTCTTCCACTTCTAAAATTCACTCTCCATTTTCTCTCAAATTGTGATATGCAAAGTGACTTGCAAGGCTTGAACATCTCTCTCTCTCTCTTTCTGTCTCTAATATCTGAATTTGAACAACAACAATTAAAAATCCTGACTTTCTCCAAGTAATTGCCTCTGCTGGGGTCGGTCTTTCAGGCATTAATGCAGGTGAGTGGAGGAGATAATATTAAGGGAGAAGGGTAGCAGCCTGTTCTCAATGCCTCTCAAACCCTCTGCCTGGATGATACCCCCTTTGTACTGGGCCCAGGTGTCTGACATAGCCACACAGAAAGTGGGAAGCTTGCTTCATGAAAGTTAAAATGTAAGGTCTTAAGAGCATAAGAAACACTAAGTTTACATTGAAGACGGTCACTGTAGACTGTGGATTTTATATCTTGGACCACACTTCATATTGGAACACTAAGAATAGCGTTAAGTGGAGTAGGCTGTGGACCTAGGGCAAGTTGACCTCCCAGGATGGTGATGAATGAGAGTCTGAGAAGCAATTCAGTGACTGCTAAGGATCTCTACTCCCCCCTTTGACTGGTACTCAGCTGGGCTTGAGGATCAAAAGTAAGATGCATGTTCATTATTTCCATTAATAACCTAGAGATGGTTTGTGTATGTCAGTGTATGTTTTCTTCCTTTGTCCAAAGCAAGAAAAGGCTTACACAATCTGAAAAAACCCTTTCCTGAGCAGGCAGTGAATTGACGTGAGTCATTCCCCACTAAGTACTCTGGAGTCCAGGGAAATGGGCTGTGTCTGCCTTTTCCCCCTTTGGCCATGTTACCCCGATACATTTGTAAACTTGAGTAGATAAATTGGGGTCTTAATCTGATCTTGCAGTGAAGCTATGTGTGTGGCTTCTGCCCGCCATTCATGGCCCATCTGAGATGCTGAACTCTTCAGTCTTGAAGAGAATCATTTGGCTATGTACATTTAGAAAACATCTACATAGTTAAAAGATAACTGACATGTCTTGAGTGTTTGCCATGTTGAATAATATCTGAATTATTCGGCACAGCTTCCATATGAGGCAAATACTACTTTCCCCATTTTACAACTAAAGAAGCTGAAAGAAATGTTCAAACTTGCCTAGAATCACCAGGCACAATAAGGTTGTTTTACTTAGCCAGATTGTTTTACTCCAAAGCCTATGCCTTGAACATCTATGCCACTCAAATCAGAGAATGATTTTGTGTAACTTTCCTCTGTTGGTGTAGAATATTTTTCTCCTTATTATATGGATTACATTAAGACATTTGCAACAAAAATTCTTACCCCGCATTATTTTAGTTCACTCTAGGGTCACTTCTCATTCAATTCTTCATATGTCCATCTCTGGGCATTTCTATGTCTGAAAAGTTTTCAAGAAGGTTTCCTATGCTGCCAGGAAACCTCTCCCTGCTCTTTCTTTTCATTTTTGGAAGCAATTATACCTTTCACTCAAGGCTAACAAAGTTAATGTAATTTATTTTCAGTGGTTCATTTGGCTTGGAAACCACTTGGATATTTCTATTGAATACATTTCAGAATAAACATATTTGGAGAAAAAAAAACTACATTCTTCATTCAACAAGTATTTGAGTTTCTACCTTTTTTTTTTTTTGGTAAGACCCTGAGTTGAGAGCTATGGAGCGTGCAACATTCAGTACAAAGTTCTGTGACCAGAGATGTGATGATAAATTTTGTGTGTCAACTTGCCTTGACCACGGGATGCCCAGGTCAAGCATTATTTTGGGTGTGTCTGTGTGAGGCTATTTCTGGATGAGATTAACATTTGAATCAGTAGACTGAGTAAAGAAGATTGCCCTCCCTAAGTCAGTTGAAGATCTGAATAGAATGAAAAGGCTGAGGAAGAAGCCTCAAATTGGGCATCAAAGTAATTGATGCCCAATTACTTTGAACTGGAACATTGGTCTTTTTCTGCCTTCAGACTGGAACTACAATTTTGGCTCTTCTTGGGTCTCAAGTCTGTAGACTTTTTGACGGGAATGACACAATTGGCTCTCCTGTCTCCCATCTGCCCACTACAGATCTTGAGACTTCTCAGCTTCTATAATTGCATGAGTCAATTCCTTATAATGAATCTTTGTTTGTATTATACTGTGATGATTAAATTTATGTATCAACCTGACTAGGTTGAGGGATGCCCAGATAGCTGATAACACATTATTTCTGAGTGTGACTGTGAGAGTGTTACTGGAAGAGATTAGCACTTGAATCAGTGGACAGAGTGAAGTAGATCTGCCCTCTCCAATGTGAGTGGACATCAATCAATCCGTTGAGGGTCCGGATAGAGCAAAAATGCAACAGAATGGTGAATTCTCTCTCTTCTTAAGCCAGGACATCCATTTTCTCTTGCTGTCAGACATGAAAGCTTCTGGTTCTTGGGCTTTCAGACTCCAGGATTACCAGGCCTTTGGCCTTGTACTGGGAGTTACAATATTGGCTTGCCTTGTTGTTAGGCCTTTGGACTCTGAATGACAGCATGGACTTTATGGACAGCATGGACACACGTGTGTGTGTGTGTGTGTGTGTGTGTATACACACTTTCCAAACACATCCTTTTCTATGAGAAGTGTCTGTGCTTGGAAGTCAACTGATCCAAGATAGATTAGATGAATTTCAAATAGGTTTTGTTTATTGAGTTTTGTAGGTATAAATCATGTAATAAGTCAGTCTGGGGAAATGTACAATAGCAATAATAATTGGACACACTTCAGTTGGTACATTGGACAAAAACCTCTTCATAGGGATCTTTCTGTAAGAGTTGTGGCAAGTCTGAAAATCGAAAACAGTATTTCTATTGTTTTCTGAGCTTCAAAAGGAAGGAAGATGTTAAATGCCAACTGCCAGGCCCCAGAGGAACAATCATTGTTGACTAACTGATTGCAGGCCAAAGCTTCCCTGGTTTGGGAAGATGATTTTTTAAATGTCTCTGAGTATGATTATGATACAGTTTCCATATAAGAAGTACAGAAAAGAAAATATGTTTTCCTATGGACTTGGAGGTTGATTTTTCTAATGAACATAAGCCTTTCCTTTTTAGAATTATCAATTTCATTCTAATATAACTTTGGTTTTAATTGAGTGGAATTCATACAACATAAAATTAACCATTTTAAGGTAAACAATTCAGCAGCATTTAGTGTGTGCATCTCTATCTAGTTCCAAACATTTTCATTGCCCCAAAAGGAAACTCCATACTACTTAGAGTTGCTTCTGGTTCCTACCTCTCCATACCCCAAACCCTAGAAACTATGGATTTATCTATTCTAATCTGCTTTTAAAATAATACTCTGTACAAAGAAAAGCTCACAGCATAGAACATAAGTTATGTAATGGAAGGAGTATATTAAACTTACAGATAGTTTTAATATTAGTTGCGAGTACTTATAGAATTTTTATTTTTATTGTTTATTTTCATTTGTAAATGTATGATTGACATGAAGTAATTGTACATGTTTTATGGCATAAAATGTGATGTGATATTTTAACACATGTATAAATTGTGTAATGATCTTATCAGAGTAATTAGCATATTTGTCACCTTAACCATTTATCTTTTCTTTGTGATAAGAACATTTAAAAAGCTAATTTCTAGCTATTTTGAAATATACAAGATACTGTTGTTAACTCTAGTCACCTTACTGTGCAATAGACCCCCAGAACTTATTCTTGCTATCTAACTGTAGTTTTGTACCCATTGACTAATCTCTCACCTTCCCACTTTCTCCCCTCCATCTTCCCCTCCACCATTCTACTCTCTACTTCTCTAAGAACAACTTATTAGATTCCACATATAAATGAGATCATGCAGTATTTGTCTTTCTCTCTCTGGTTTATTTCACTTAACATAATGTCCTTGAGGTTCATCTATATTGCTGCAAATAACAGAATTTCATTCATTTTTGTGGCCGAATAGTATTCCATTATGTGTATGTACTGTGTATGTATCACATTTTCTTTATCCATTCATCTGTTAATGAACATTTAGGTTGATTCTGTATCTTGACTATTGCGAATACTGCTGCAATAAATATGAGAGTGCAGGTATCTCTTCAACAAACTGACTTCATTTCCTTTGGATATGTACCTAGTAGTGGGAGAGCTGGATCCTGTGTTAGTTCTATTTTGAGTATTTTGAGGAATCTTCATACTGTTTTCCGTAATGGGTGTACTAGTTTACATTTCTACCATCAGTCCATAAGTGTAGACTTTTATCTACACCCTCATCAATGTTTGTGCTCTTTTGATTTTTTTTGATAGTAGCCATTCTAACTGGAGTGAAGTGATATCTCATTGTAGTTTTGATTTGCATCTCCCTGATTAGTAATGTCGGGCACTTTTTCATAAAACAACTGTTGACCATTTGTATGTCTTCTTTTGAGAAATGTCTGTTCAGGTCTTTTGCCCATTTTAAAATTGAGTTAGTTGAATTTTTATTGTTGAGCTGTTTGAATTCCTTATATGTTTTGGATATTAGCATTTTATTAGATGTATAGTTTGCAAATATAATCGCCCATTCTGTAGGTTATCTTTGCTCTGTTGTTGGGTTCCTTTGCCATACAGAAGCATTTTAATTTGATGTCATCCAACTTGTCTACATTTGCTTTTGTTGCCTGTACTTTTGAGGTTTTATATAAAAAAAGTCATTGCCTATACCAATGTCATGGAGTTTTCCATGTTTTTCTCCTAATAGTTTCAGCTTTTACATTTAACTTTTCAATCTATTATGAGTTTTGTTGTATGTTGTCATAGGTAAGGGCCTAGTTTCATTCTTCTGCATGTAATATCCAGTTTTCTCACCACCATTTGTTGGAGGCCAGTCTTTCCTCATTTTGTGTACTTGGCACCTTTGTAAAAAATCAGTTGGCTGTAAATGTGAAGATTTATTTCTGGGCACTTTGTTCTGTTCCTTTGGTCTGTGTGTCTGTTTTTATGCCAGTACCGTGCCGTTTTGGTTACTATATAGCTTTGTAGTATGTTTTGCAGTCAGGTAGTATGATGCTTCCAGGTTTGCTCTTTTTGGTTAAGATTTGCTTTGGCTATTTGGAGACTTTTGGGATTCCATATACATTTGTGGATTTTTTTTCTATTTCTGTGAAAAACGTCATTGGTCTTTTGATAGGAATTGAATCTGTAGATCATTTTGGGTAGTATGGACATTTTAACAACATTAATTCTTTCAATCCATAAGCAAGGAATAATTTTCAATTTTTTTTGTGTATTGTTCCATTTCTTTCATCAACATTTTAGGCTTAATTGTGGAGATCCTTAGCTTCCTTGATTAAATTCACTTCTAGATATTTTTGTAGTTATTGTAAAAAAGATTGCTTTTTCAGTAAATTTGCTATTGGCATGTAGAAATACTACTGATTTTTGTATGTTGATTTTGTATCATGAATCTTTGCTGAATTTGTTTATTAGTTCTAACAGTTTTTTTGTCAGAGTCTTTGAGGTTTCTATACAAAAGATTATGTCATCTAGAAACAGAGACAACCTCTTTTCCAATTTGATTACCTTTATTCCTCTTGCCTAGTTGCTTTGACCTCCAGCACTATGTTGAATATAAGTGGTGAAAGTGAGCATCTTTATCTTTTTCCAGATCTTAGAAAGTTTCCAGCTTTTCCCCATTCAGCATGATGTTAGATTTGGGTTTGTTACACATAACCTTTATTATGTTCCTTCTATACCTAATTTGTTGAGAGTTTTTGTCATGAAGAAGTGTTGAATTTTATCATGTTTTTCCTGCATCTATTGAGATGATAATATGGTTTTGTCCTTCATTCTTTTAATGTGATGTACTATGTTTATTCATTTGTATATGTTGAACCATCCTTGCATCTCAGGGATGAATCCCACTTGATAATGGTGAATAATCTTTGCGATGTGCTGTTAGATTTGGCTTGTTAGTATTTTGTTGAAGATTTTTGACTTTATGTTCATTAGAGATATTGGCCTGTAGTTTTCTTTTTTTGTCATGTTCTTGTCTGGTTTTGGTATTACAGTAATGCTAACCTCTTGAAATGAGTTTGGAAGAATTCTTTCCCCTTCAAATTTTTGGAGTAATTTGAGAAGAATTGGTATTAGTTCTTCTTTAAATGTTTGGTAGAATGTAGTAATGAAGCCAACAGGTTCTGGGCTTTTTTTTGATAGGCGGCTTTTTATTACTGATTCAATTTTGATACTCATTATTGGTCTGTTCGGATGTTCTCTTTCTTTGTGGTTCAATCTTGGTAGATGGTATGTGTCTGGGAATTTATCAGTTTCTTCTAAGTTTTCCAATTGGTTTGCATCTAGTTGTTCATAAGAGTCTTTAATTATCTTTTGTATTTCTATGATGTCAGTTTTAATTATTTCTTTTTTGTCTCTTATTTTATTTATTTGTGTCTTTTTTTCTTAGTCTGCTTAAAGGTTTGTTGATTTTGTCTGTCTTTCAAAAAACCAGTTCTTTATTCTGTTGATTTTTTTTTTGTATTTTTAGTCTCTATTTCATTTATTTCTGCTCGGAACTTTATTACTTCTTTCCTTCTACTTGTTTTGGGTTTGGTTTTTCTTGTTTTTCTAGTTCCTTGGGTTGTAATGTTAAGTTGTTTATTTGAGATCTGTTTTTTTTGTAGGCATTAATTGCTATAAACCTCCCTATTCACACTGCTTTTGCTGCATCTCGTAAGTTTTGGTATGTTGTTTCCATTATCATTTATCTCAAGAAATTTTAAATTGTGTTGCTTAACTTCTTCACTGACCCATTGGTCATTCAGGAGCATATGATTTAATTTCCATTTATTCGTATAGTTTCCTAAGTTCTTCTTGTTATTGATTTCTAGTTCTATTGCATTGTGGTCAAAAGACACTTGATATAATTTCAATTTTTGAAAATTTACTGAGACTTGTTTTTTGACCTACCATGTGGTATAGCCTGGAGAATGTTCCATATGTGATTGAAAAGAATGTTCCTTGTGCTGTGTCTTCTGCAGTTACTTGGTGAAATGTGCTGTAGAGATCTGTTAGGTTGATTTGCTCTAGGGTGCAGTTTCAATTCCATTGTTTCTGTTTGTTTTTGTGTTGGATGATATGTTATTGCCGAAAGTGAGGTGTTATAGTTTCCCAATTACTGTTGGATTAGAGTCTGTTATTTTCTTTTAGGTCTATTAATATTTGCTTTGTATGTTTAAGTGTTTTGATGTCAGGTGCATAGATAAAAGACTAGCTTCATATGTGAATCCAGCACTCTCCACACTATGGCACAGTGTGAGTTTGCAAGGATTTCTCAACAACCCCTGGCAAGACAGGGAGGCTGCAGTTGGAGCAACTCTGGCAGGTCCTCTCAAGAAGAAAATACAGGGAAGAATGCCCTTTTGGCATCCTCCTTGGCCACATTTTGGCTGCCAGATACATCAACATACTGCACACAAGCTTCAGGATGGGATCCACTGCTTTCCAACCATTTCAATTTTGATTAGTACAGAACTGAGAAAGTCTGTGCAAGGACTGCTTTTTATTTCTGGCAGACTCTTCTCATGGTCTCTTTTCTCTTTAGCCATCGGTTATCATAGTTGTGGTTTTGGCCCATTATCTGTGTACCTTTCTTTTCTCACTTTAAAATATTCTGTTCAAAACAACTAGAAATTTGACTACAGAAATCGCTAGTATTTTAATATATGTGGATTCTTGGCTGTGATGAGCTCATTGCTCTATTTTCCAAGCTGAGGTGCTTATGTATAGACGAGGCTTGTCCACTTATTTAACTCATTTCACACCCTAAGTGTGAGAGGCCATTTGTAGTTGGTGGCGATTTTCCTAGAACCAGAGAAAAAGTTTGTTGGAAAGTGGGAATTGCCCACTCTGGAAAACTATTTCTTGAAGATTAGGAAGGGAAAGCATGTATTCTTCACAGGCTGTTGGATGGTCATTTAAAGAGTGATGTTTGTAACTCTTGATGTGCTCTACAGATTCATGTACAGGAAAAATTGCCTTACTCGAATAGGGAGAAGGGTCTTCTGCTGTATAGGGCTGTGCATGGTGTACTCTTTGCATCTCTAGTGTGGGCCTTTCAACAGAGAATTGATGTCAAGAGCTTCCTCCCAAGATTTCCAACTCTTTTCTTCCCTTTTCCATACTTAAACCTGTAAGATACTGGATTTGAAAAACCACCAGAGATGTTTATACTCAGTTTCTTAACCAGTTGAAATCTCCCTCCATGTAGTTTCCATCTGGTTGTCTTGGTTCTTTGCTCTGCATGGAGAGAGGCAAATGGTCTGTCTTAGTTAATTTGGGCTGCTGTAATAAACTCCCATAGACTGGGTGGCTTATAACCAGCTGATATTTATTTCTCCCAGTTCTGGAGGCTGGGAAGTCCAAATTAAGACACTGGCAGATTCAGCATCTGGTGAGGGCCCACTTCCTGGTTCATAGAGGACCATCTTGTTGCATCCTCACATAGATAGCACTGTTGCATCCTTAGTTAGTCTGCCAGGCCTCTCTTATAAAAGCACTAATCCTATTCATGAAGGCTCCATCTCCATAACCTAGTCACCTCCTAAAGTCATCACCTCCTAATAACATCACCTTGGCTGTTAGGATTTTGACATAAGCACTTTAGGAAGACACAGTCATTTAGTCCATAGTATGATGCTTCTTCATTGCCAGTTTTCCAGACATAGGAATATAGAAATCATGTCCTCTAACGTCCTCTACAGGTGTTGCCTAACCAGTGAGGATGAAACAAGAATCACTTCTCATTGCTGTTTCATCAGGTAATAGCTTTTGCATTAGTGACATCAGGTATTGATTCCCTCTTATTGAGTAGTTTATTGAAACTTTAAAGGTCTTCTTTCAATTGATAATACTATCTCCTAGCTTTTCCGTGATGCTTTACAGTTTACAAAGTATTTTCACATGTCTCATCTGGCATCAAAAATAATTCTGATGCAAGCAGTGAAGATGATAGTGTATGCATCTTATTGACAAAGAAGCTAAGCACTAGAGAACTTTGGGGGCCAGGGCCATACCACCACCACATCCAGTGCTCAAAGATCAGGTAGTTCCTAAACTACTGTATTATTATTATTTTTTCATCAGGAATCCATTTTGGGAAACTGTTGTCCAAGTCAGGTCCCCCTAAGTTGTACTCGTGCAGTTGATTTGCTGGAACTAAATGAATCCTGTTAGATTTTAATGACAACAATTTTGTAATGCAATAAAATGAAGGAAACAAGTCTGTGTTTTCCAGAACCAATTTAAAATTTACTTTAGAGAACAACATTTGTCCAGCTCCAGTCTTCTTTTTTATACTATTTCTTGAAATCACAACTACATAGATTTGTTCTTTCCTCTTTTAAAAAAATCCAGATTTTAAATTAATTAATAATTAACTAATTAATCCACATTAATTAATTAGCTAATTAATTAATTAGATTATTTTTTGAGACAAGGTCTCTCTCTGTTGCCCAGCTTGTGTGCATTGATGTGACCATGGCTCACTGCAGCCTCAGCCTCTAGAGTAGCTGGGACTACAGGCACATACCACCATGCTAATTTTTAAATTTTATTTTTGTAGAGACGGGATCTCGCTATTTTGCCAGGGCTGGTCTCAAACATTTGGCATCAAAGAATCCTCTCGCTTCAGTCTCCCAAGCTGCTGGGGTTATAGGCATGAGCCACTGTGCCTGGCCCACATTAATCTGTTCAAATAACTGATTTATTCATTTCAGTTTCCTTACTTCTTTTGCATTTCTAGTTTTTCCTACCTCTGTGTGTTCTACCTTTCTGAGTTTAAAGGCATAATCTGCATTAAAATGCATCAGCCTTGATTTATCTTTTTCCAGATGCCCTGTACACCCACAGAGATTTTCGCTCTTGTTTCTCTAGTTTCCTCCCTCATTCCAATCCCCCTCCCCATGTTTCTACTACCAAATTCATGGCTTTTTATACATGCATGTAACTTCTTTCCATAGAGTGTACAACTTATAACACTTGACTCTATTCAAATCTGACAGTATGCAAGCTAGATCAGAATAAAAACATATGTTCACATGAAGAGGTTGCAGCCTTGAGGATTTTAGAGTGATTATTATAGGATTGCAGACGTCTGTTATTAGATGAAAGTTAGGTAAGTTAATTGTATATTTTAAGTCTCATTTTGAAAATAATTTATTTGATGTCATTTGAAAAAACTTGAACACAAAAAAAATGATCTGAGAAGATAAATGACATGTTTACAAGTTGATTTGTAGGATTTAAAATATCTATTTCCGGTGGATCTTGAAGGCCAAAAGTATGTAGTTTCAGATGTTTGGATTTAAACTCTGGATTCAAAGTTGGGACAAAACTGAAAACCTTTGAAGTTTGTATGGTTTTGGCTCCAGAAACGTTAAGTTTTGCAAAGTCTATGGTTTTGCTCTTATCTCCGCTAACGTCCACACTTGTTACAATGAGAGGAGAGAAGAATTTTATCTTCGTACCTAGGCTGCCAAATACTTTTGAAGAAAAATATAAATTTCTCAGGAAATAATGCTTTTAAGTTAAGAGAAAATATTTTGCAAATATTTTTACCAAAAGTTGATGACACCAAAATTTACATAGATAAATGTCTTCATACCAACACTCAAGATGTGTGGTTACATAAAATACCTTGACTAAGTTCTCATGTAGATTATTATATTCCTTTTAGATTAATCTGAGCAATTTCTTGCTTAATGTATTGTTTAATGTGTCTGATAAATGGCGAAAAGATCTTAAAATCAAAGTATGTACTGTCATTTTATTATAAATATAATCTATTATATATAAACTTTACAAGGTAGGTGTCATTCAGTTAACCAACTTAAATGCTTAGCTTTTTCCCTAGAGTAATCAGAGTAAGTGTTGGGGCAGGGCTTCATTCTGTGCCCCTTTTCGTTGTTAAGGAGTCTGCATTTTCACACTGCAAAGGATTTAATTCTCTGAAGTATTTGTGTCGGGCATCTCTACTTTGAGCTTACAACAGACTTGACATCTCTATTAAGAAAGGAAGTCAAAATACAGCACATGGAAAACAATTGATGATGGAGAATAGCAAGTGAAGAAAAAGAGGCCACAGTCTGAGTTCTTATGAACAAAATGTGTTCTTATCAAACACATTTGCAGAATGTCCATGACTCAATTTTTGGAGATTTGGTTGCTATCTTTGCCTGCCTTGCTCCAGGTGGAGACTGTAGGCTCTTCTAAGCTAAGGGAGAAGGGAGAATGTGGGTTCTGACAGCCCCGAAGCCAGCAAGCAGCCTTTATATTCGGGTGTACAGCTTGCACTCTGAGTTCTTATTAGAGGACGTGTGTAATATATATATGTTTTCTCTCATAAATTTATATTTTCCTTTCCAGAAGAAAAGCAAAACTGCCACAGTGATGTGCAGATAGAAGAAAAACATTGTTTGAATAAAAACTGAATTTTTCTCGTGGAGGCCGTTGGTCATTCATCTTGACTTTAGACACTTGACTAGCTTGCAAACCTCTGCTTTTTTGTAATTCGATTAATGATTCAGATTCCCTCCAGCCCTTCTGTCTCCTTCACCTCCTGCTTCTGATTGGTATTGATTGCTTTCTCCCTATTGCATTGGAACAGTATCCAATAGGACTTTCCAATTAGATGTGGAGCCTGAGCAGACATGCTTCCAGAACTTTCCTCTGTGTGTCCCCGACTCTCTCTGGTTCCTCTCTCCCACCCTAACTCTCTTCTTTAGTATTACCCAGATTTTTGTTTACAGAAGCTCACAGGCTGTTCTGCATACTGTCTCTCTGCTGCCTCACTCCTTTATCATAGCAACTACCGCCACACTATTTTGTTAAAACGATGCTTGGAAGCCAGGCCACTCGAGTGTGCAGTAAGTTGAATTGCAACTGCTCCCTGCTGTTCTTGTGATAGATAGTACCCTAAAATGGATGTGATGTGGTTATTAGGCTGTGATTCGGTTCATACTGAGCTGTATTGATTGGTGTTGGTTCAGTGCTTGCTATACATTTTATCAATTGACCTTCTAGATTGTATCCTGCCTTTGCTGCTTTTACTTCTAATTCTACTTTATCTCCAGTTTTGTGACTCCTGATTTTCTTTTGACTGATTTCTTGTAATATTTCTTTAGTTTTCTATTACTCAGAAAGACTTTTCTAATGAAACCATATTTTCCCTCTCACCATGCTTATTTACTTATTTATTTATGTAGCTGGGTTGGCCTTTGTTATTCTGGGAGACCATTTCTGTCCTTTGAGTTTCCAAGTTTTAAAGTATTTCTGACTGCACACAGGACTTTTCCTGAAACTTTCCAGTCCCACTTGCTGGCAGAGCTCAGCAGAGGGCGATTTGATTGCATAGGCTCAAAGTCCTATTTGCAGTTATTCTCCATAACAAGCAGTCAGTCAGCCTTCTTTTGCCCTAGTGCCATCTTTTCATTTTGAAGTTCTTTCTTTCTTATGTATATATATTTTTCTTAGTGACGGTTCTGGGGATTTCTTCAGGTGTTTGTATAAAAATATTAGATAATTAAGCAAAGGTAGATATGGAAAGTAGGAACTTTGGCTGCAGAGAGGGGAGACACGAAGAGAAAGGGGGTAGAAGATGGAAAATGGAAGAGAAAAAGGAGGGGAAATGTCAAGGGAAGAGGAGCGAGCAAAGCTGTTTGAGAGAGTGGGGAACAAAACAGATGTGATCCGTGTGTAGGAGGCTGGATAGAGTTATTTTTGGAATATATATATGTATACACACACATATATATATATATATATAAAGATAAAGGGACAAGAGTGAAGGTAAAGAGGGGAGGGGTTGATGAAGTCAGTGCTGGGAAAGTGAGATTAACATATTTTTATAGATTGTAAACCCATTAGGGAAAGTACATGTTTAGTATACTGCTGAGCACCTTGTCAAGTACCTTATAATTAATAATAATTACAGCCATTATTTTAAAAAATCATGGAGAAAAATTTGTGTCCCTTGAGGAACAGTGTTGTGACACTGCATTACCTACGACTGGTAATTTTTCAAACACTTGATTCTTATGTTTATTGCTTTTATTTTTCATGGAGGCAGGAATTAAATAAAACATATGACCACTTGTTGCTTCTGACACCAAGCAAATATTATTTGACCATTTTGTTTGAAAGGAACTGAGATTTTTATGGCTAGTTTTTTTTTTTTTTTAACTATGAACCAGGTTGGTTGTGCAAAGTAATTTCCATCTGAATAGTTCTTAGTGGCCCAAGTGGAATTAATACATCCCTTCGAAAACCAACACCTGCTTACCTGAAGTTAATTTCTAAATAATAATTTACTAGTCCCTTGTATAATTTACTAGATACTAATTCCTTGTATCAACCACAACAAAGTGGGTAAGGAGTGATGTCATGAAGCCAAAGGGTTTTCTGTTCCCAAGGAAGCACTTTAAAAAAAAAAAAAGCTCATTAGTATTTATTTATTTATTTTTAAATTTCCAACTTTTATTTTAAGTTCAGGGTACATCTGCAGGATGGGCAGGTTTGTTGCATAGGTAAACATGTGCCATGGTGATTTGCTGCACAGATCATCCAATCACTTAGGTGTTAAGCCCAGCATCCATTAGTTATTCTTTCTGATCCTCTCCCTCCTCCCACTCCCCACCCTCCAACAGACCCCAGTGTGTGTTGTTCCCCTCCATGTGTTCTCATCATTTAGCTCCTACTTATAAGTGAGAACATGTAGTATTTGATTTTCTGTGCCTATGATAGTTTGCTAAAGATAATGGCCTCCAGTTCCATCCTTGCAAAGGACATGATCTTGTTCCTTTTTATGGCTGCATAGTATTCCGTGGTGTATATGTACCACATTTTCTTTATCCAGTCTATCAATGATGGACACTTATGTTGATTCCATGTCTTTGCTATTGTGAATAGTGTTGCAATGGACATATGTGAGAAGCACTTAAAAAAAAAAAGACTAAAATAGTCCAGGAATAAGGCAACATCTCCTGCGTCTTTATCATAACACATGTAGGCACAAAGCTGCTTTTCAATGATCAACCCACTCCATGTGTGAAAGCATGTGTCACTTCATGTTCCTTCATGATGTGCCTGTAAAATGGTTAAGGAAGAGTCTCTGCTTTATCAACTGAGACTTTTTAGCCTCCTGTTTCACTGACTGTTCCATATCAAGGGACTCAGATGAGGAACTGGGACACCAATGGATGGCCCAGATATTTCTAGTGTTTTTTTGAAATTGGAGCTATCCTTGGGCTTTGCAAGCATAGGACACCTCAGTGCACTCCTACTTGGTTTAAGGTCAGCTACAAGGAACTTTCTTTACCTGGGCCTTTGACCAGTTATGCATTTGATACTCTCCTTTTCATTCCATGAGCATGGAGGTAATGACGCATTTTCCCTGTCTTCTTCCAATTAACACCCCATGAAAAGAATGGAGTGGCATCAACTTTCTTCCCATTCTCCTCTGAGTTTGCTTGTAATTGGACTGGATCATTGTATACTTTTGTCAAATTGAAGAACTTGTTTATGCTTTTAAAATAATCCTCTTTTATTATTTACCACAATGACCTCTTTTGCCCATGAAACTGAAGGCAAACAGCCTTTCTTAATGTGTCAGAACATAGATGCTGTCTTGGTGAACTTGACAATTTGTCATCAGGTCTGGCTTGTGGAGGGCTGAGGCCTAGCAAAAAAATAGTTTGAAGCATCTAAGTTGTGCGTCCTCCAGCAAAACTCCCTGGAAAGGACCGGATTACAGACCCGCTGGATCTCGGGGAGGTACCAAGGGATTTATCATAACACTCAGTGAGGAACTGCAAGCTTACAAAAGGGCCTTGTTTACACCCTTTCTGGGGACAGGGGATTTGTAGACTACTGCGGAGGGTTGGAGGACATTTATGCATAAAACCCACCATGGTTTTCATTCCTCAAACTGCTGTTGAAACTCCATGTTCAGCAAATAGAGTCATTCCTGCTAATAACCCTTGGGGTGCAGCTCAAGACTAACCTCCATTGTCTTCATTCAAACCTATCTGAGGATGTACAGGCGAAGAAATCTTCTAGTTACTCATTTTAACTACAGGCAAGTTAATCTTGCTGAGAATTCGGAAACTAGCCCACCACGTGACTTCTTTCTTGCCTTTGTGGCTGAAGTCCTCAGGTTCATGTGTGAGTGCAAAACTGAGAAATATACAGACCAGGTGTATTATATTCTCAAATTGCTTCTTTATATTTCACTTAGATTTTCTAGTTGGGCACCATGGTAATTGAAATGGGGTTTGTTCAAAGGTATTTTGTGATAATGAGGGAATGCTCGTGAAGGCCTGATTGTTGCTTTCTTTATAGTTGGTTCCACATCCCAAAATATTAGAATCCTTGGAAGAAAAATAGTCGAAACACAAAAAAAAGAGATTTATACTTTAGTAGTATGAATATAATGCTGCTGGTACGCTTTTACTTCTCAAAACTATCTGTTTATTTTTAAATAAGTGATAACATTATTACTAGTTAATGCATTTTTATTGCTGAGGTAAATAATTCCTTAAAATGTGATGGGAGTATTGCTATGAGTTATTCTCACGCCAAATATGATATCACAATACTGACATGATAAGTTGGAATCCCTACTAAGGAAGTTGATACAATTTTGTAAGGAAAAAACACAGACAATGGGCCTCTGCATCCTTTCCAGATCTGCATTCTGAGGCTCAAGCCAGAACCATCATTTGTAGGTCTGAGACAGAGTCAATAGTTGGATTCAATATAATTCCTTGAAGTCAGAGTATACTGACATTGCTTAAGATGTCCTGTTGGTAGCTGAAATTGCTGTTTAAGATCGGATTTCACTCCATGTCGTGATGGCTCAAACATTCACAGAGAAGAACCTCAGTTGTTTAAAAATAACAGTTTTCCCGGGATTCGTGGTGGAGGTTCTTAGGCTTTTCTGTAGAAAAAGTGTAACAATGCCTCTCACACTGTTTTTGACTTTAAGAAATTATCACTATAATATAAAATATTGAGATGATTAATTTTGTGTTAACTTAGCTAGGCCACAGTGCCTAGATATTTGGTTAAACATTATTCTGGAACTTACTGTGAAGGTGCTTTTTTGGATGGAATTAACATTTAAATTAAGTAGACTTTGAATTAAGCAGATTGTCCTGAAAATGTGGGTAGGTCTCATCCAATCAATTGAAGGCCTCATCAGAAAAATATTTACCTCCCTGGAAGAAGAGGGAGTTTTGCCAGCAGACTGTCTTTGAGTACTTCTTTGGGTCTCCAGCCTACTGGCCCACCCTGCAGATTTTGGACTTGCATCTCCACGATTATGTGATCCAATTTTAAAAATATCCCCTCTCTCCATTCACATATATGTGTACACATATATACACATGTATATCTTGTTGATTCTGTTTCTCTGAAGAAGTCTGACTACTAATACAAGTATTATCAGAATTAAAAAGGAGCTCAAAGTCATCTAGCCTAATGCTCTTCTTTTTAATGATGAGGAAAAGAGATATTCAGAGAAACAAGTGAATTTACCTAAATTACCCAGCTAAGGAGTTACACTTCCCATATATCATATTTATTGCACATATAAGTAAGCAGCAACTTCTCTTCTTTGAGCAGCAATACTAAAAGCAGAGAGAATATATACATATAGGTGACTGTCTAAAGTTTTTATATAAAGATTGCTGTTAGTGGGTAGATTAGATGAGTGATCGAATACGGCTTACTCTAGTGCTGCTTGTCCACCATTGAATTTAGCACAGTTATCATTGGTTGCCCTTGAAGAAAAGCAAAAATTTAGAAAAAGTTAACCTGCATTAAACTCTGACCTAGTTCAGAAATGCCTTCGATAAAATTTAACAAAACAATTACTTCAAGCATGTATCTGAGGGAACTGGCTTCATTTCAATTTATTTAGGGTTCTTGAAGCACTTTTAAAAATATGCCTTAAAATCCCATTTCAATTATCTTTAATAAGATCAACTTGTCTGATATAGGTGCAATATGAGAGGCAGAGCAAAAAATACTTCCCTTTTCAAATAATTCTTTCTAAAACAATTATGGTCCATTTTCTTAAAACCACCTCAGGGTGGTAAGTCGTGTTTGTCATTTTTAACTTTCTTCTGTCTTAGGAAGAACTCAGATGGAATATCTCTTGGCTCCAAAATGATTTCTATAATGAATATCTGATGGTAGGAACTTGCTAATAACACTATGATAAAAAGGCAGTATTTCTGTCCCAATCTCAAGGATATATTCCTGGGAGTAACTTGAGAGCATTTTTGTACACGATTATTATTATTATTACTTTTTATTTTGTAATAACTTTAGATGCACAAAATGGTTAGAAATATAGTACAAAGAATTCCCTTAAACCCTCCATTCAGGAGGGATACCAGTGTTACAATATTTTTCCATATTTGCTTTATCTCTCTCTCTCTCTCTCTCTCTCTCTCTCTCTCTCTCTCTGTGTGTGTGTGTGTGTGTATGTGATTTTTTTCTGAACTGGTTAAGAGTAAGTTGCAGACATAAAGATCTTTTTATCACTAAACATTTCAGTGCGTATTTCCTAAAATACAGACATTCTCTTAAATAACAATAGTATAATGATCAAAATCAGGAAATTAAGCTTGATGTGGTAATATTATCTAACATAAAGAGCTTATTCAATTTCATCAATTGTCCCACTAATGTCCTTTATGGCAAAAGAAAAATAATTTTGGCTCAGGAGGCAGATTGGGTTTTAAACTTTAAAAATGATAAAAGTCAATGGTTAAAGGTTTGGGTGGAAATTAACCATCTTCCTTCTCCCCAACTCCAATTCTACCCACCCCCCCACCCCCAATGAATCAGGGTCAACATTTATGTATTCTTTGGTATTATCCATAGTCATACTCCTACACACATGTAAAGTGTATTTGTTTCTTTTTGAGTTTGTGAAAAATAAGAAATTCACCACAAACATTAATGCATCATGGGTTTTTCATTTAATTGCACATTAGGAACATCCTTTGAGAGAAACAGATCTATGTAACCCTGTTTTATTTGTTTTTAAAGGTCTTTTAAATCAAAGTAATATACACATATTGTTAAAGACAAATGTCATTAAAGGCTTATAATGAAGAACACTGGTATCCTTCTCCACCAGTCTCACTTCTAATAGAAAAATAGTTTCAATTATTTTGTTTATATCAATTTTGCTTATATTTTGATATATATTTATATCAATTTTCTTTATATTTTGTTTATATCAAAGTAATTGAAACTTTATTATAAATGATATTCTTGTACTACTATTGCTTGGGTCATCATTTTTAGAGGTATTTTATCCACTTCTTTCTATAGTACATGAGAATTTGGTCTTTCTCTCTCCCCTGTCCCTCACCCTATTTGCTGCCCTTCCTTTCCAATGTGATTCTATTTCAAGTTTTTTGTTAATAATATTTTTAAGTTTACATTTTATGATTACAAAATAGCATAATATTTCATGAAGTATAACTCACTCTGAGTCACATATTAAAATCTATGTCTGAGGATTTTGTCTTCTAATACGTTTGTTTTCCTGCTGTTAAAAATTGTCTCAAATTTTTTGTTTGCTTAGTTCATATGAAACTAATTCTAATTCTCCTCTTATTCCCAACAACTTCAATACAATTATCAGGTGAATGGTTAGATCCTTATTTTTCCTCTTTTGGGCTCCTCAATTCACTTGCTTCCAACTGGACAGCTTTCTTTCAGGCATCCTGCACAACTGCTGTCCTGGGACTTCCTTTTGCCTTCATTCAGGAGATTCTCTCATCCTTATCCTTCTCACCTCTCTCTTTCTGTGCAAAATGGTTGGATGACTGGTTAAAAAAAAATCACTGTTTATCTCCTCTGTAAAGTTCTAATTAATGTGAAAAAGGCTCCTAAGCTGTGGCAAATTTGGTGTGCTTTGTGTGTCTTCTGTATGGTTTTGTCATAAAGAGGAGTACGTTAGGATAGAACACGGGCTTTGGACACCATAAGCTCACTATTCAAGATGGCCCAGCAAGCTGGTCAGTAACAAACTTTGCTGCAGATACCTGAAACAAACAAAAAACTGGATGAGGTTTCCATCTTGTTTTATGTCCTTGGGAATTTGACCTCGTAACCCTGTGGCAGTACTTTCTCTTGGTCTCTGCCATCTAGGGAACAGGAAGTGGGGGGTTCATGTCATAGCCCTAAAAATTATTGAACAATTAAAAGCCTTTGTGACTACACCACTGTACTCCAGCCTGTGCAACAGAGCAAGATCTTGGCTTTATTAAAAAGAAAGAGGCCGGGTACAGTGGCTCATACCCCTAATCCCAGCACTTTGGGAGGCCGAGGCAGGCACATCACTTGAGGTCAGGAGTTCAAGAACAGCCTGGCTAATATGGTGAAAGCCATCTCTACTAAAAATACAAAATTTAGTTGGGCATGGTGGTGCGTGCCTGTAATCCCAGCAACTCTAGTGGCTGAGGCAGGAGAGAATCACTTGAACCCAGGAGGCGGAGGTTGCAATGAGCCGAGATTGCTCTACTGCACCCCAGCCTGGGTGAAAGAACGAGACTAAATCTCAAAAAAAAAAAAAAGCTTTTGTGAGCTCAAATTTAACTGCTCTAGGATCCTTCTAGGCAGAGCAATGGAAACTGCCCAGTGTTGTAGTTTAGTAGCTAAGGCTTTGTCTTTTCACAGTGGTAGCCCGGGTTCAGTCTTGGCTTAGGGAGTGAGTCCTTTTTGGTGATATTTGCATGACCTTTACCATTTGTTGAATCCCCTCCCCTCCATGAACAGTCTTGAATTTTCCTTTCTTTCAGCACCTAGAAGGTTACCTTAGGTAAAATTCAAAAGCCAGAAATATTGGCCATTTGGCCTAGCTAAAGTCAGGTAATAAGAGGATTTAAAAGGACTTTTAGAGTGCTATGGTTAAAAGCAGATAGATCCCTCTCAAAATTTAAGGCTCTGTTTTGTTTTACATTGCATTATCTGACAATTTTTGACTTTGGGGGCTATCAGAAATTACTTTGCATTATGAGAAAGCTTTGGTGTATAATATATAATTTTGGGGATAGCCAATGGCCGTTAGGGGGGAATACTCAACTCTTTGCACCTTTGAATCGGAGAAGCATGCTCTTGGCCACCTAGAAAGTATGGAAATGTCGCTACCCACACTGAGATAAGACTCCCACGGGGGATGGGTTGATCACAGAATGGGCTGATTGGCTTTGGGTTGCTTTGTAATAAAATGCATGATAAAAGCATTGCATTGTCTTCTCCCATAGCATTTCCCTCTTTTTGGGGATCCAGGATGTGGTATAAAAGTGGGACCCTTAATTTGGGAGACCTGTTTTTGCTTTCCAGCTGTGCCCACTTATTAGGCTATAGAAACTGCATGATTTCCTGGTTCTGTTCCTCCAAGGGCACCACCCTAAAGCCAGTAATCCAATTAAGAAACTGGCAAATCAAAAATCTTACAACTACTGGTTCTTCTGTCTGTGTATTTATATGTGTGTGCCGTGTGTGTGATGTTTAATATAAAAAAGCTCTGATTAATTGGCTTAAAAATAATGGGTGCTTAAATCAAATATTGTCAGAAAAGTAAAAAGTATGATGCCTTGTAGTTCATGTGACTTTAGTAATCTTTGGAAAATAACAGCAGTTTTAGAGATTATTGGTAAAATAAAGATATTTGGTCTAAATTATGCAGGTCAGGTATGAGGTTTACTCAATGCTTTAATGTCATAAACTGCTTCTTTGGCTTTTGAAAATTGTTCAGCTTGTCTGCTTTACAGCTAGGTAAGACCTGGGGACATGTGGAGTTAGCCATTAGCCGTACCCCTAGCTATACTGGAAAGAGTCAGACTTTACCTGTACTTCTGCCTGGTGTCCTAGGCTCCAAACCTAGTACATAATTAAAATCGCTTACTAACCATTTTTTCACTAAAAATTGCTAAAAGTTAATAGTGTAGCATGTAATTGAGACTACTGAAGAAACAGTTTTACATGCAAGGTGTGTAAGGGAAGTGAAATGTGTTTTTGGTGAAAGAGTATAAGAAGGTATGTTAATGCAGATATTTTTTTGACCTAGATTAAAGGGTTAAAGGATTGCTTTTAGTTGGGATAAAGCTGAAGGTTTGAGCAAGTTACGGAAGGTTTGTGAAAATTGATCTTGTAAAAGAAATTCTGTGTGTAAACACACTGGCTAACGTTAAAGGTGTATTATTCAGTATTTTCCATAAGTTGAACATTGGAACAAAAACACAACAGGGTTTTCTTAGGGCACTGACTTGCTCTTTAACAAGAATTTGTCAAGGGTTATAAAAGATTTATGAGAATCTCACCTTTTGATCAAACTGATTAAAGTTGAATAGATTTGTCTATAATGTTTTATTAGAAATTGGGATTGACATTAATAGCACCCTAACACAAGGGTGAAATTTGACTTTCTCTCTTGAATAAGATTTTCATGTAATATTAAGTGATCATAAAAAATTTTTGTTTGCCTTTTAAATAAACTACCAAAAATAAGAAGGAAAAGACAAGACACATTATTGGAAAGCTAAGTCTTCCCTCTGTCAATGAGTAAAGGTTTTTGCCTTTTTAAAACTTTTGAGTCATCACTTTGGCTAAATGAATGACTTATGGTGACCTGGAATTCTATTTCATAATATCAAGTGTTTTAAACCTTTAACATATTTAATAGGCTTCCAAAAATAAAATTTCAGCTTCAACATTGTCTTTTCTAACCTCTAAACCTTGAGATGCTACAAAGGGCTCCTAAAGCATTCAAAAGAGAGGTCAACAGGATTATTTGACATGTTAAATTACATGGGAAGCATTGCCAAAATAAAAAGTAATGTTTAATGTTCTTCAGGTTATGTTTTAGTGAATGATATTAATATATGTTCCAAAATTATATGGGATTTCTGAAATTCTAGCATGTCTGAGCATATGCTATTAGTCATAATTATGGTTATTACGTTAAGTTATTGTAGACCACAGAAATGACCATATTTTTTGTCAATTGGGTTAACTATGACTATTTAAAGTCATTTCTGCAGTTAGTTGTTTAGTGCTGATGCAGTTTCTGCAGACTTCACAAGCATGTAAAATCCTAGAATATGGTATCTTCTAAGAGGTTCATGAAAGGATAGAAAGGAAACCTGTATTCAAAATACTCTTGAATACAGGTTTCTGGTAACTTTGAAATCATCATTTGGACTGTGTAAGAATTCCAGTCTCTAATGAAAAGACTGACTGGTTTATAAAACTGCTAACCCAAGTAGAACAAAAATTAATTGAATAGCAAGAAAACACTTTGCCAGATTTTTATGCTAAATCAGTTGATACTGAAATTGTTTAGATATACAATTGGAATGAACTCCATGGTCTAAGCCAAATTACCTATGATAACCTATCAGTTATCAGTGTTATGCACCTAAATTGGAGAAATGACTGGTATTCAAGAGAACATAGATCCAATGTTAAGCATGGACTCGTGGAGAACCAGGACGGCTGCCTTTCTGAGTCCTTAAAGCTTTTGTTATTAAAGGTTCTGCATTCCACGACTCATCATGGAATAGATAAAATGATCCAAATTAAATATATATTGGTTTGGTGACTTCTAAATTGCTAAAATAGTTTATGACTAATGTTTAGTTGGTTAAACCCATATTCCTGGAAAGACAATCAAAGCTTCAGATACATTTGACTACCCGATGGGCCATTTAAAAAGTTTTAGAGGGATTTCATTCAATTGTCATTTTCTTTTTTTATTATTATTATACTTTAAGTTCTAGGTACATGTGCACAACGTGGAGGTTTGTTACATATGTATACATGTGCCATGTTGGTGTGCTGCACCCATTAACTCGTCATTTACATTAGGTATATCTCCTAATGCTATCCCTCTCCCCTCCCCCCTCCCCACAATAGGACCTGGTGTGTGATGTTCCCCTTCCTGTGTCCAAGTGATCTCATTGTTCAATTTCCACCTATGAGTGAGAACATGCAGTGTTTGGTTTTCTGTTCTTGCGATAGTTTGCTCAGAATGATGGTTTCCAGCTGCATCCATGTCCCTACAAAGGACATGAACTCATCCTTTTTTATGGCTGCATAGTACCCCGTGGTGTATATGTGCCACATTTTCTTAATCCAGTCTCTCACTGGGGGACATTTGGGTTGATTTCAACTCTTTGCTATTGTGAATAGTGCTGCAATAAACATACGTGTGCATGTGTCTTTATAGCAGCATGATTTATAATCCTTTGGGTATATACCTAATAATCGGATGGCTGGGTCCAATAGTATTTCTAGTTCTAGATCCTTGAGGAATCACCACACTGTCTTCCACAATGGTTGAACTGATTTATACTCCTACCAACAGTGTAAAAGTGTTCCTATTTCTCCACATCCTCTTCAGCGCCTGTTGTTTTCTGATTCTTTAATGATTGCCATTCTAACTGGTGTGAGATGGTATCTCATTGTGGTTTTGATTTGCATTTCTCTGATGGCGAATGATAATGAGCATTTTTTCATGTGTCTGTTGGCTGTATGAATGTCTTCTTTTGAGAAGTGTCTGTTCATATCCTTTGCCCACTTTTTGATGAGGTTGTTTTTTTTTTCTTGTAAATTTGATTGAGTTCTTTATAGGTTCTGGATATTAGCCTTTTGTCAGATGAGTAGATTGCAAAAATTTTCTCCCATTCTGTAGGTTGCCTGTTCACTCTGATCGTAGTTTCTTTTGCTGTGCAGAAGCTGTTTAGTTTAATTAGATCCCATTTGTCAATTTTGGCTTTTGTTGCCATTGCTTTTGGTGTTTTAGATATGAAGTCCTTGCCCATGCCTATGTCCTGAATGGTATTCCCTAGGTTTTCTTTTAGGGTTTTTGTGGTTTTAGGTCTAATATTTAAGTCTCTAATCCATCTTGAATTAGTTTTCATATCAGGAGTAAGAAAAGGATCCAGTTCCAGTTTAAGGAGTAAGAAAAGGATCCAGTTCCAGTTTTCTACTTATGGCTAGCCAGTTTTCCCAGCACCATTTATTAAATAGGGAATCCTTTCCCCATTTCTTGTTTTTGTCAGGTTTGTCAAAGATCAGATGGCTGTAGATGTGTGGTATTATTTATGAGAGCTCTGTTCTGTTACATTGGTCTATATCTCTGTTTCGGTACCAGTACCATGCTGTTTTGGTTACTGTAGTCTTGTAGTATAGTTTGAAGTCAGGTAGCGTGATGCCTCCAGCTTTGTTCTTTTGGCTTAGGGTTGTCTTGGCAATGTGGGGTCTTTTTTGTTTCCATATGAACTTTAAAGCAGTTTTTTCCCCAATTCTGTGAAGAAAGTCATTGGTAGCTTAATGGGGATGGCATTTAATCTATAAATTACCTTGGGCAGTATGGCCATTTTCACAATATTGATTCTTCCTATCCATGAGCATGGTATGTTCTTCCATTTGTTTGTGTCCTCTTTTATTTCTAAAGATCTAAAATTGACACCCTAACATCACAATTAACAGAACTAGAGAAGCAAGAGCAAACACATTCAAAAGCTAGCAGAAGGCAAGAAATAACTAAGATCAGAGCAGAACTGAAGGAGATACAGACACAAAAAACCCTCCAAAAAAATCAATGAATCCAGGAGCTGGTTTTTTGAAAAGATCAACAAAATTGATAGACCGCTAGCAAGACTAATAAAGAAGAAAAGAGAGAAGAATCAAATAGATGCAATAAAAAATGATAAAGGGGATATCACCACCGACCCCACAGAAATACAAACTACTATCAGAGAATACTATAAACACCTCTACATAAATAAAGTAGAAAACTTAGAAGAAATGGATAATTTCCTGGACACTTACACTCTCCCTAGACTAAACCAGGAAGAAGTTGAATTCCTGAATAGACCAATAGCAGGCTCTGAAATTGAGGCAATAATTAATAGCCTACCAACCAAAAAAAGTACATGACCAGACGGATTCACAGTCAAATTCTACCAGAGGTACAAGGAGGAGTTGGTACCATTCCTTCTGAAACTATTCCAATCAATAAAGAGGGAATCTTCCCTAATTCATTTTACGAGACCAACATCATCCTGATACCAAAGCCTGACAGAGATACAACAAAAAAAGAGAATTTTAGACCAACATCCCTGATGAACATCAATGCAAAAATCCTCAATAAAATACTGGCAAACCAAATCCAGCAGCACATCAAAAAGCTTATCCACCATGATCAAGTGGGCTTCATCCCTGGGATGAAAGGGTGGTTCAACATACGCAAATCAATAAATGTAATCCAGCATATAAACAGAATCAAAGACAAAAACCACATGATTATCTCAATAGATGCAGAAAAGGCCTTCAACAAAATTCAACAGCCCTTCATGCTAAAAACTCTCAATAAATTTGGTATTGATGGAACATATATCAAAATAATAAGAGCTATTTATGACAAACCCACAGCCAGTATCATACTGAATGGGCAAAAACTGGAAGCATTCCCTTTGAAAACTGGCACAAGACAAGGATGCCCTCTTTCACCACTCCTATTCAACATAGTGTTGGAAGTTCTGGCTAGGGCAATCAGGCAAGAGAAAGAAATCAAGGGGATTCAGTTAGGAAAAGAAGAAGTCAAATTGTCCCTGTTTGCAGATGACATGATTGTATATTTAGAAAACCCCATTGTCTCAGCCCAAAATCTCCTTAAGCTGATAAGCAACTTCAGCAAAGTCTCAGGATACAAAATTAATGTGCAAAAATCACAAGCATTCTTATACACCAGTGACAGTCAAACAGAGAGCCAAATCATGAATGAACTCCCATTCACAATAGCTTCAAAGAGAATAAAATATCTAGGAATCCAACTTACAAGGGATGTGAAGGATCTCTTCAAGGAGAACTACAAACCACTGCTCAGTGAAATAAAAGAACGCCTTGCAGTTAGATCTCAGACTGCTGTGCTAGCAATGAGGGAGGCTCCGTGGGCGTGGGATCCTCCAGCCCAGGTGTGGGATATAATCTCCTGGTGTGCCGTTTGCTAAGACCCTTGGTAAAGTGCAGTGTTAGAGTGGGAGTTACCCGATTTTCCAAGTGTGTCTCAGTTTCCCTTGGCTAGGAAAACAGATTCCCTTCCCCCTTGAGCTTCCCAGGTGAGACGATACCTTGCCCTGCTTCAGCTCTTGCTGGTGAGGCTGCACCAGCTGACCAGCACCGATTGTCTGGCACTCCCCAGTGAGATGAACCCGGTACCTCAGTTGAAAATGCAGAAATCACCCGTCTTCTGTGTCACTCATGCTGGGAGCTGGAGGCTGGAGCTGTTCCTATTCGGCCATCTTGGGCAC
Source organism: Chlorocebus sabaeus (assembly GCF_047675955.1). Taxonomy (NCBI): domain Eukaryota; kingdom Metazoa; phylum Chordata; class Mammalia; order Primates; family Cercopithecidae; genus Chlorocebus; species Chlorocebus sabaeus. The sequence goes on from NC_132920.1 coordinate 18,738,485, forward strand.
GCCGTTCTCAATTGTCATTTTCAATACGTGTTTTCTGCTTGTGTAAAAGTTTTCCCATGCAAGAGGGCTGATGTTAACAGTAGATTATTATGCCACAGAGTATTTTCACCAGGTAAAGAAAGCTTTTTATGGTTCACTGGCTGGGGACAATCAGCTCTTTCACAGTCTAGAACCTGAAGACTGGATCTTCTGAGAACATCAGAAAAAGTCAGCTGTTGCCATCAACACTGCAACAAAACTTTGGGACATTGAACTTTGAGTTCATAATCTCACAACTGAAGAGGATCTCTCCACACTCTTGGTACTGTATACCCATTGGAACCCTTAAGGTAAAACTAGCCAGAGAAATTTCTGTCCAGAAAAGATGGCATCTCTGATGTGGACAGCTTTTCCCAAGGTCATGGATCAAGACTTCTCTACTATCATGAGACTCTTATCTTTGAATATTTTCCCCTTGCTGATTCCTCTATGAACAATAGAAGTGAAAAGGGGGTCTATTGTTTGCACTTATAGAGTATACTTTTATCTGTGAAGGATTTTACAGCCAGCCTTATACATAGATAACCTTATACCTTGATAAATAAAAGATGAAAGCCCAATGTAGGTGAGAAACATTAATGGTACATACATTGCCTCATAGTTGCCAGGAAAAGAACACTGGTTCACTTCTCTTAGCTTACATCATAGGTTAAAGAGAACATTGCCAGAAGGCCTTCATTCTTCTAGAAGGGCCTCGTTTGTTAGGTCCTTTTCCTATTGTCTGGAATTAAAGAGGCAATGATTAAAAATCTATCCCTCATGACAGACTGTAAAGCAGATTCTACCGTAAAGGCCATGATTACACAACAGACTTTAAATTCTCTTGTGAAAGTTATGCTAAATAGTAGAATTGGTTTAGATTACTTACTACTAAATAGAAGTATCTGTGCAGCTGCTGGCACTTGTAGCCTATGGAGAAAACATTGGACAGTATAGAGATTCAGTTGTAGGAGATTAGCCAAGAGACTGCTCAGTTAAGTGTGTAGACTCTTTATCTAGCTCATTCTTTGATCTACTGATTTTAGGTGGTTTGGTTTATGGGGACCTTGGATAAGGAGCGTACTCCAAACTCTTGGTATTATCCTCCCAGTAGTCATAAGAGTAGTCTCCCTGGTGCATTGTATTCTCTCAGAAGTTTTAAATGTTGGCACACAGCCATCTCTAGAATGTCAAATGGTTTCTTTCAACTGGAATGACTAAAGCTGAAAGAAATGTGCAACCACGAGGACACTGTAATTTGTGAATGACATTCTGAGACCAGAAATCCAAAATGATGGTAACTGAGAGTGGCACTGAGGCCCCCAAGTTTTGGTCTCACTTAAGTGAGAGCATGACAAAAAAAAAAGGGGGATTTTTTAAAACAAAATTTGAGAAGCCATTGTTTTGGACCGAGCTCATGCACTAGGCCCCAACAGACCAGACCAAAACAAAATGGAGTCACTTATGCCAAATGTGACATGATCAAGCTAAGACTTTAAGGAATCACATAGATTCTAGAAAAGACCAGGTTTTGTTTTTCTCCAGGCAAAACAAATAGGACATTCCAGCATAAGGAGGTACCATCTACTTAATCCTGGTTCCAGCCTTGCAAAACCCACTGTTCTACTGTTTCCCCATGGGTTTTAAAACCAAATAGATACATTTACAATGGCGATAGTGACACCAGTGACTAAAGTTTTGGCCAATCTCTCAAAATTGAGAAGATGATCAAAGGGGGTTATTGTTAAATCAAGTTTAGCCTAAAGCTGCCTCCTTACATGTTTAACATTTGGCCTAAAGGTTTCTCTGTACATCATGAACTATAACAAGTGGAGGTGTGAACAGACAGTAGCCTATACTTGTGCCAATCACTGAGTTTTGGCCAATCAAATGTAGCCAACTGTTTGAACTGTGTCCAAATAAGGCACACACCAAACTGTAACCAATCCAGTTGTGTCTGCACCTCACTTCCATTTTCTGTACATTACTTTCCTTTTTCTGTCCATAAATCTTCTTCCACCCCTTGGCTGCATTGGAGTCTCCAAGCCCACTCTGGCTGGAAAAGCTGCCTGATTTGCAAATCATTCATTGTTCAATTAAACACCTTCAAATTTGATTTGGCTGAAGTTTTTCTTTCATCACCATTATTGGCCGCCACAAAAACACGATGAAGTACATAGACCATTGACACTCTAAAGCAACTACACAATCAAGTCTAGATAACAACCATTTAACAACATGATGACAGGATCAAATCCACACATATAAATATTAATCTTGAATGTAAACAGGCTAAATGTCCCACTGAAATGGCACAGAGTGGCAGGCTGGATAAAGAAGCAAGACCAAATTGTGTGATAACTTCATTCCTATCTCACATGCAATGATACCTATAAGCTGAAAGTACAAGGATGGAGAAAAATCTGTCAAACAAACAGAAAACAAAAAAGAGCAAGGATCACTATTCTTATTTCAGGCAAAACAGACTTTAAACGAACAATGATAAAAAAGGACAAAGAAGGGCATTACATAATGATAAAGGGTTCAATTCAACAAGAAGGCAAAACTATCCTAAATATGAATTTGCCCAAAACTGGAGCACTCAGATTTATAAAACAAGTTCTTAGAGATGTACAAAGAAACTTAGATAACTGCACAATAATAGTGGGAGAATTCAACACTCCACTGATAGCGTTTGACAGATCATTGAGGCAGAAATCTAATACAGATATTCAGGACCTATACTTGACACTTGAACAAATAGAACTAACAAACATCTACAAAATCCTCCACCTAATAACAATAGAATGTACATTCTTCTCATTTGCACATGGCACATACTCTAAAATTGATGACATGCTCAGCCATAAAGCAATTCTCAACAAATTAAAAAAAATCTGAAATTATACCAGCCATAATCTTGGACCACAGAGAAAAAGAAAATCAAGACTAAGAAGATCTTTCAAAACCTTACAATTACATGGAAATTATACAATCTGCTCCTGAATGACTTCTGGGTAAATAATCAAATTAAGGCAGAAATCAAGAAATTCTCTGAAACTAATGAGAACAAAGATACAACTTACCAGAATCTCTGTGACACAGCTAAAGCAGTGTTAAGAAAGGATATAATGCTGAATGCCCACATCAAAAAAATTAGAAATATCTCAAATTAATAACCAAACATCACACCTAGAGGAACTAAAATAAAAAGAACAAACCAATTCAAAAGCTAGGCAAAAAAACACAAACAAACAAAAACAAACCAAAAAACCAAAATCAGACCTGAACTGCACAAAATTGAGACATGAATGATAATACAAACGACTAACAAAACCAGAAGTTGGCTTTTTGAAAGAATTTGTGAGATTGATAGACCACTGGCTAGACTAATACAGAAATAAAGAGAGAAGATCCAAATAAACACAATCAGAAACGTAAAAGGGAAGTTTACTACCAATCCTACATAAATAAAAAAACAAAACAAGCAAACAAACAAAAAACAAACCACAAACCCAGAGACTATTGTGAACACCTCTATGCACACAGATCAGAAAACCTAGAAGAAATGGATAAATTTCTGGAATTGTAGAACCTCCTAAGATTGAACCAGGAAGAAATTGAAACTCTGAAAAGACCAATAACAAGTTCCTAAATGGAATCAGTAATAAAAAACCAACCAACCAAAAAAATCCCTGGGACAGATGTATTTATAGCCAAATTCTACCAGACATACAAAGTAGAGTTAGACCAATCCTACTGAAACTATTCCAAAAAACTGAGAAGTGGGACTCTTTTCTAACTCATCCTATGAGGGCAGCATCATTCTGATACCAAACCCTGACAGAGACACAATAAACACAAATTCAGGCCTGGAATCCTAGCACTTTGGGAAGCTAAGGTGGGCAGATCAGGATGTTGGTCAGGTGCCGTGGCTCATGCCTGTAATCCCAGCACTTTGGGAAGCCAAGGTGGGCAGATCTGAGGTCAGGAGTTTGAGATCAGCCTGGCCAACATGGCAAAACCATGTCTCTACTAAAAATACAAAATTAGCCAGGAGTGGTGGTGCATGCCTGTAATTCCAGCTACGCGGGAGGCTGAGGCAGGAGAATCATTTGAACCAGGGAGGCGGAGGTTGTGGTGAGCTGAGATTGCAGCATTGCACTCCAGCCTGGGCAACGAGAGTGAAACTCTGTCTCCAAAAAAAAAAAAATTCAGGCCAATATCCCTAATGAACATAGATTTAAAAATCTTCAACAAAATATTAGCAGATCAACTCCAGAAGCATATCACAAAGCTAATCCACCATGGTCAAGTAGGGTTTATTCCTGGAATGCAAGGTTGATTCAACATATGTAAATCAATAAATGTGATTTCATCACATAAACAGAACTAAAAACATAAACCAATGATCATCTCAATAGACACAAAAAAGGCTTTTGATAAAATTCAACATCTCTTTATGTTAAAAAAACCTCAAAAAACGAGGCATCAAAGGAACATACCTCAAACTCATAAGAATTATCTATGACAAACCCCCAGCCAGCATCATACCGACTGGGAAAAAGCTGGAAGCACTCCCCTTGAGAACTGAAGTAAGACAAAGACGTCCTCTCTCACTGCTGCTCTCAACATAGTACTGAAAGTCCCAGCTAGAGCAATTAGGCCATAGAAAGAAATAAATGGCATCCAAACAGGAAGAGAGTTAAGTCAAGCTACTTCTCTTTGTAGATGATATGATTCCATACCTAGAAAACTCCATAATTTCTATCCAAAGGCTCCTAGATCTGATAAGCAACTTCAGCAAAGTTTCAGGATGCAAAACCAATGTATAAAAATCAGTAGCATTTCTATACACCAGTAATATCCAAGCTGAGAGCCAAATCAATATTATGATCCCATTTATAGTAACCACAAAGAGGACAAAATACCTAGGAATACAACTAACCAGGGAAGCAAATGATGTCTGCAATGGGAATTACAAAACACTGCTGAAAGAATTCAGAGATGACACAAACAAATGGCAAAACATTCTGTGCTCCTAGACAGGAATAATCAATATTGTTAAAGTGGACATATCGCTTAAAACAATTTACAGATTCAAAGCCATTTCCATTGAACTACCAAGAACACTTTTCACAGAATTAGGAAAACCTATTGTAAAATTCATATAGAATAAAAAAGAAGCCTGACTAGCCAAGGCAATCCTAAGCAAAAAGAACAAAGCTACAGGCATCACACTACCTGGCTTTAAGTCCAGAGTAACCACAACAGCATGGAGTGGGTGCAAAAACAGGTACACAAACCAATGGAACAGGTTAGAGGTCCCAGAGATAAAGCTGCACACTTAAAACCATCTGATTTTTGACAAAGTTGACAATAAAAAGTAATAAGGAAAGGAATCCCTTTTTAATAAGTGGTCTGGGATAACAGGCCAGCCATATGCAGAAGATTGAATGTGGACCCCTTCCTTTCATCATATACAAAAATCTATTCAAGCTGTATTAGAGACTTAAACATAAAACTTAAAACTATGAAAGTCCTAGAAGAAAATCTAAGAAATACCATTTGGACATAGGCCCTGGCAGGGATTTTATGGTGAAGACTCTAAAAACAATTGAAACAAAAACGAAAATTGACAAGTGGGGCCTAATTAAACTAAAGAGCTTCTGCACAGCAAAAGAAAGTATCAACAGAGTAAACAGGCAAGCTACAGAGTGGGAGAAAATATTTGCAAACTATGCATCTAACAAAGGTCTTATATCCAAAATCTTTAAGGACCTTAAAGAAATCAACAAGCAAACAAATAACCACATTAAAAATGGGCAAAGTCCATGAACAGACACTTCTCAAAAGAAGATATACATGTGACCAACAAGCATATGAAAAAATGTTCAACATCACTAATCTTTAGGGAAATGCAAATCAAAACCATAATGAGATACCATCTCACAACAGTCAGAATGGCTATTATTAAAAAGTATAAAAATAACAGATGCTGGTGAGGTTGTGGAGACAAGGAAACACTTATATACTGTTGGCAGGAGTGTGCTGGTGAGGTTGTGGAGAAAAAGGGACACTTAAAAACTGTTGGTGGGAATGTGAATTAGTTCAGCTACTGTGGAAAACAGTTTGGAGATTTCTGAAGGAACATGAAACAGAACTAACATTTGATCCAGCAATACCATTACTGAGTATATACCCAAAGGAATACAAATCATTCTACCATAAAGACATATGCATATGTATGTTTATCATAGCTCTATTCACAATAGCAAAGACATGAAATCAACCTAGGTGCCCATCAACAGTGGACTGGGTAAAAGAAATGTGGTACATATATGCCGTGGGATATTAATACTATGCAGCCATGAAAAGAAACAAGATCATGTCCTTTGCAGCAACATAGATGCAACTGGAAGCCATCATCCTAAGTGAACTAATGCAGGAAGAGAAAAACAAATACCACATGTTCTCATTTATAAGTAGGAGCTAAACCTTTAATACACAGGGACACTAAGAAGAGAACAATAGACACTGGCACCTGCTTGAGGGTAGAGGTGGTAAGAGGGTGAGCATCAAAAAAACTACCTGTTAGGTACTATGCTCATTACCTGGGTGATGAAATAATTTGTACACCAAACCCTCAAGACACAATTTACCCACATAACAAACATGCACCTGTGCCCCCTAAACCTAAAAATAAAAGTCGACAGGAAAAAAAATCATAAAATGGTACATGTATCTCCAAGAAAGTCTTAGGCAGCAACCAGATGTGCTACTACTGTGCCAATACTGGTTTCTATTGCAAGGTTGGGAACACTGGCTCAAGGCAAAATTACAAAGCAGGTGAATTTATTTTTTTGTGATTGACGTCTATCTTTGTACTACCACCATGATCCAATTCCTCCTTATTCCTCACAACCCATGGACTTTATGTCACATCTCACAACAATCTCTTGATTTGCCTACTTTTTCTCATAGTTCTCTTCATTTTATTCCTCTTCTTCCTTGCTGCAAATCAAGTGTCTGAATTACTTAAGTAGTTACTGGAAAGAGAAGGCTCATTGGCACATCAGAGTAATTCACTTTAAAATGTTAATGTGAGCACTTAGGAACTTCAAATCTTAGCCTAGTCATTGCTAGTAATATGAACATTTAAAAATCCTTCAACCTCTTTATAATCATTAGTTTCTTTTTTTTTTTTTTTTTTTTTTGAGACGGAGTCTCGCTCTGTCGCCCAGGCTGGAGTGCAGTGGCCGGATCTCTGCTCACTGCAAGCTCCGCCTCCCGGGTTCACGCCATTCTCCTGCCTCAGCCTCCCGAGTAGCTGGGACTACAGGCGCCCGCCACCTCGCCCGGCTAGTTTTTTGTATTTTTTTAGTACAGACGGGGTTTCACCGGGTTAGCCAGGATAATCATTAGTTTCTTTATCTTTGAAATAGGATAAATTGTTATGGAAACTACATGAACTTCTTGGCACAGTGCCTGGAAGATTGGAATCATCCAAACACCATTAACAGCTGTTGCCATTACTATTGTTATCATTATTATCAAAGATAGGTGAGGCACACTTGCCAGAATATTTCGTATTAAGAAATATGTTAATACCAATTACAATTTGCTGGAGAGAGACTCCTATATGAAATGTTCTATACTGTCTCACAGAAAATCAGGTGTCAGAAAGCTAGTTTCTGAGCATCTGTTCAAAATACTTTTTGAAGTTATGTTACTTGGTGCATTCATACCATGGGTTGTTATGTTCCCCTGATTTTAACATATTCTGTGTGTTGAAGTCTCCTTTTCCTGATAATAAGATAACCATACTTTTTGATTTCCAGTTGTTTGGTATAACATTTTCTACTGTCTTACTGTCAGCATATGTTTTTCATATCTGTGATATGTATTTACTAACATGTTTCATGTAGAAAGCATATACATTTGGGGACCTTTTAAAAATAATCTAGTCTGACAAACTCTGGCTTTTTATTTCATTTACATTTAATCAAATATTGTTGAGTTTAAGTCTAACATTTTGCTATTTGTACTATCTACTCTTTGGTACATTGTTTCTCCTTTTTTGCTTTTTTTTTCTGGTTTCTGTGACAGAAGCAATTGTACTTCATGACTTTCTATCTGTCATAGTTAGATTCCTGGCACTGGAATGAATATCTTGATTTATAAAAACTTTAATTTTTCTCAGTGATACATAAGCCTTTTAACATCATTCAATGAATTCCGTGTTTCAAGCACTATTATATCTTAAGAAGCAAAGTTATTATTGATTTTTGATTGACTGGATTTTTCATAGTTGTTGACTAGAGAAAAATTCTCCTGTTTCTCCCAGTGTCCATTTAAAACCAATTTATCTCTTCGGAGACCCCATTTTCAGGTTGTTTCCTAGGTTTTATGCTGCAACTATTTCCTTTCCTTCCCTTCTTTCCTTCCTTCCTTCCTTCCTTCCTTCCTTCCACCTCCCTTCCTTCCTTCCCCTTCCCTTCCGTCTCCCTTCCTTCCTTCCTTCCTTCCTTCCTTCCTTCCTTCCTTCCTTCCTTCCTTCCTTCCTTCCTTCCTTCCTTTCTTCCTTCCTTCCTTCCTTCCTTCCTTCCTTTCTTCCTTCCTTCCTTCCTTCCTTCTTCCTTCCTTTTTTGAAGCAAAGTAGTGTTAAGAGGCCATGTCTTTACTTAATGGGCATCTGTTGGAGTCTACCCAAAACTAAAAAGATTGTAAAAGTATATTATAATATTCCTGTGGACCAGATGATGAAATGTGAGATGTATAGTAATGAAGTGAGGTGGTTTCATGGGCTATTAGGCAGCTTCATCTATTGTGTTCCTGTAGAGATTGAGGTCAATCTGGACAGGGTCCTCTAGCTAAATGCTACTGAGCTTCTGTCTGGGTATATCCCATTCTTTATATTTTGGATTCAATAAATTAAATCAATACTTAAAAAAATATGTTTTTTTTCCTAACCTATGGGAAATCTACCTGCATTTTAGGGGCATAACATGCTAGTTTAAAGAAATATTTTTTGTAGGTACCTTGCATAGCATTAAAACTGATACTATAAAAAGCAAATGCAAGTACTTTTCTCCGAATCATGTTCATCTCCACTTCCATTGGCACCCTTGGTTTTTGGGCTCAAGATTCAAAATTATTTTAATAGGTAAGAGAAATTGACATTGACCAGGTAAAATTTAAGTAGAAAAAGATCAAATTTCGTATTTAAGAAATTATCTATGTAAATATTTTTAGCAAATGTATAGAAGTATAGATATAGAGAGAAATATGTAGATACACTTGCATATGCATTCACACACATGCACACGTGCACACACATACAGGAATGCTTATCAGAAATACCTGGGATTTGTAGCTTTATCTAAATAAAAATAATTGGTTTGCAATCAAAACCAAACATGGGATTCAAGAGTTAAAAAAATTTTAATTAAGTGTTAGAGTACACACATAAAAGCATACATAGTTCAGATCATGCAAGAACATCTGGGAATACCTGGAGTGTTATAGCTGCCCCATTACTTTTATTTTATTGCAAAATGGAAAGTAAATAAAAAAGTAAGACCGGGATAGTTAAGACCAAAACCTATGTCATATACAGAATAATTAGGGAAAATAAAAATACTTAGTATGACAGTCAGAAAACTTATAGGGAACATGAAAACATTGGAAGCCATATAGACGATTTTGTATAGACTATACAGGCATGTTTTTTCCTGCTACTTTAGATGAGAAGTGATTTTAAGATTTTTCCCAAAGTATTCTTAGTGCTACTTGTCAAATTTCTTTGAGAAGTCATATTTCATTAAAAATATTATCCACATGTTTCATTCTATACCATAATGTGTTTGTGTTGGTATAATGTAAATAAATGATTTCTCTTCCTTCTCTTCGTATCTTCAGGGCAGAGCATTTATATTTATTCTGTGCTATCAGGCATAGTCTCTGGAATGTGCAAATAAGTGCACCTAGGTATTCATACTATAGGGTGAGATATGACCAATGGGCATGCATTCCTAAGTGTTATATTTTTCATTTATTACTTTAAAAGATCTTTCAAAACAAAAACCAAAATATAAATTTTCTAAATGTTTATCGTGTTGCCTTGAAAACTTGAAAATGAGAGACCAGAGCCTGAATAGCCATTTTCACATTTTTTTTGGATCAGGTGTAGAAAAGATTCCTACAGTAGATTTAACTTGTAATAGATAATTCAGAGTTCTTTGAGTCTATAATAGGTTTAAGATTGGAGATTCTGTATGGTACTCAGAGAAAGAAAAGAAGATGGGAGAAACTAGAAACCTGAAAGATATTCAATTCAATTAAATGTCAAATATTAAAATTTTAGCCTGAAGGAATGAAAATTTCAGGTTATAGACAATGATGGAGACCTTCAGGTAGCCCAGGAAAATGACTGTTACTGAATTTGGATCTCTCTGCACATCCTCCAGAAAACTATACAGACCAGTAAGAAACATAAATGCAACCCACATAACCCACAATGTCAACCAAACCAGAAGAAAAATAGCCCCCCAACTTCAAATTACTTGTTAGTAGAAAAATATAAGCTGAATTTCAGCAGAACATTCAACTTAAGCTCTAGCCACAAGTCTTTGTGGAGAGGAAGCAGTATCCCAATTGCCCCACCCCATCTTGTCAAAGTGCATGAAAGAGGAAGAACTGAAGGGCCAATATTATATCTGCACATCATAAAACCATCTGAGTTAAAACTCTTGAGTGAAATGGCAAAGACAAAGAGAAATATAGAATTCTGAAGACTTAATAATAATGAAAATATTACATATCAGAACTTATAGAACACTTTTAAAGTAGATATCAGAGAAAAATTCATAGAACTAAACACTTTTATTAATAAAAGTAAAATAGTGAAAATAAAGTAAATTCTCAGCTGAAAAGTTAAGAACCTCCCCCCAGCAAAGCAAAGACAATTAAACAAACCAAAGAAAGAAACAGTAAAGATAAAAGTAGAAATTAGTGAGCTATAGAAAAATAGTAGATCTAAGATACAGTTAACTTATTAAAATTCTGTTTCTTGAAAACAATTGGTAAATAGAAAAAACACCAGCTAACTTAGTCAAGGGAAGAAAAGGAGAAAGAAGGCACATACATAAACACAAATAAAGAGACGGTAAGGGTGAAATAAACATTGAAATCAGAAGAAATAAAAAAAGAGATATTATCAAATGTGACTGTTTTTCACACTTCCAAGCCAATGAATTTGAAAACTTAGATGGATAATTTTCAAGGGAAATTTTATTTACTAAAATTGGACTCAAAGAAGACAGAAAGCTTAGAAAGACGCTAGGAAAATGTGATAGGCTGAATGTCCAGGGGGAAAAAAGAACAAAAAAATTTTTAATTATGTAACAAGATAGTTGATATTATGGAAAAAATAAATAAATTTTAAAAATTGAAAAAAATGTATAAACTATGATGTTACCAACAATACTAACCGTACTAGTATGGCAATAAGTATATATTTGTTAATAAAAAATGCTCATATTATATTTTAAACTAAGCTCCATTTATAAAAGACAGTTAAAACAAAATAACCAAAATTACTTTAATAGAAAAATGAAGCTGGGCGTGGTGGCTCACTTCTGTAATCCCAGAACTTTGGGAGGCCAAGGTGGGTGGATCGCCTGAGGTCAGAAGTTCCAGACCAGCCTGGCCATCGTGGTGAAACCCCGTCTCTACTAAAAATACAAATTAGCCAGTCGTGGTGGCGTGTCCCTGTAATCCCAGCTACTCAGGAGGCTGAGGCAGGAGAATCACTGGAACCCTGGAGGCAGAGGCTGCAGTGAGCCAAGATCATGCCACTGCACTCCAGCCTGGGCGACAGAGCAAGACTCCATCAGAAAAACAAAGCAAAAACAAAAAAACAAACAAGCAAACAAACAAACAAACAAAAAATATATATATATATCAGGGAAACACAAACAAAAATAAATTATGTGTACCTCTACTGATTGTTAACTGGCAAGCCACCCTTCGTGTTTCTCTCCTCTTTCTTTAATTCTTACATTGATATCCAATAAAATTTTTATTAGTTAAGTTGTATTTAAGGGATGCGAGAATGATGTAGCATTTTAAAAATATTAGTGCATCAAATTAATTGATTAGAAGGGAGAAACAAAAAAGCTTCCAAACACATTCTGAAAATGTATTTAATAAGAGGCAATATGTAATCCTCATCTTTAAAAAATTTTAGCAAATTAGATACCTTGACATTAAGAATATGTCTATTTTAAGCTGAAGCCAATATAATACATAATAATGATATGCTCCCAGAGTGTTCAGTAACCAAGGCAAGGATACCTACTATTATCATCATTAATTTACATTATTCTGGAAGTTCTCATTAATGCAGTGAGGTAGAAAACCATAGTAATTAAAATACCTATGGGAAAGGAAAATGCAGAATTCTTACAATTATAGGTGGTGGAGCTAGGAATTCCAAGGAAATAAAATGTTAATCAAATTGAAAGACAGCTCAGATATTTGACCGGATTGAAAACCACACTGGTATCAGTAACTTTCCTATAAACCAGAAATAACTATTTAGAAAATTTAATAAAAATCTTACTCTGAAGAGTAGCAAATATATAAAACATATGCAGGAGTGAATTTCTAAAAGGTAGCAAAGCCAAAAGTTTGCTAAATAACACAAAACAAAATTTTGATAGATAGAGTAAAATGGTGTGGTAAGGATTGATAAAAAAAAGTGGACTTTTCCAAATTTATTTATTCAGCGAATACAATTCCAATAATAATCTAAACCTCAATTTTTAAATAGGTGACGGACTTAAATTGACGTTCTCCAGAGAAAAGATACAAATGGCCAACAAGTACTTGAAGAGATGCTGAACATCACTAACCGTCGGGGAAATGGAAATCGAAACAACAGTGAGATATCATTTCATACCTTTTAGGATGGTTATTATAAAATAAAAGATAATAGGTATTGGCAAAGATTTGGAGAAATGGAAACCCTTGTACATTATTGGTGGGAATGGAAAATCGTACAGCCTCTGTGGAAAACAGTATGGAGTTTCCTCAAAAGAAATTAGAATTACCACATGATCCAGCAGTCTCACTTCTGGATGAAGGAGGGAAATGGGGAGTAGTTCAATGGGTATAAAGTTTCAGTTGTACAAGATGAGTAAGTTCTGGAGATTTTCTCTACAGCATAGGGATTATAGTTAATACGGTATTGTGTACTTAACCATTTGTTAACAGTGTAGATCTCATGTTTTTAGTACAAAAACAAAGTGGCACACACACAAAAAACCTTTGGAAGGTGGTTGATATGCTTATTATCTTGATTGTGGTGATCGTTTCACAGCCATATGGAAATGTTCAAACTCATCAAATTGTATACATTAAATATGTGCAATATTTAGTATATCAACTATACCTCAATAAAGCCATTGAAAAATTTAAGCATATTTTCAAAGAAAATACTTTCTATGTATGTATGATGTATGTGTGTGTGTGTGTATCTTTCTGTCTCTATATATATGTGCATATATGTGTGTGTGTGTGTGTGTGTGTATAATTTATTTTTTTGAGACAGAGTCTCACTCTGTCGCCCAGACTGGAGTGCAGTGGCATGACCGCTCACTGCAGCCTTGACCTCCTGGGTTCAAGTGATCCTTCCACCTCAGCCTCCTGAGTAGCTGGGACTACAGACGCATGCTACCGTGCCCAGCTAATGTTTGTTTTTTTTGTAGAAACAAGATCTTGTTATATTGCCCAGGATGGTCTTGAACTCCTGGCCTCAAGTGATCCTCCTGCCTTGACCTTCCAAAGTGCTGGGATTATAGGCATGAGCCATCGTGCCCAGCCTTAGAGTATATTTTGAATAATAAATTGGAAAGAATATTTGGGAAATTCCTAGGAACAGACATAATAAGGATAGATTTTCCCTATAAGATATTGATGTTTTATATAAAGCTAAAATATTGAAAACATGGGATTCTATGAGGTCATAATAAAATAAACATCAAATTTACTAAAAATTAAAATAATTTTAGATGCTTTTTCCTGGACTTCAGAAGGAAAAAATGCTTTTTCAGGAGTTACTGCATCCATCCATATCAATCATGAAAAGTTACCTTCTAGAATGATTCTGTCCACAGTACACAACAGCAAACACCAAGGTACCAACCATTAGGAGTATCTCCTACATTTTACATACCAAAACATGCAGGTCAAATGACAAAAAGGGAAATGTATTTGCAATATGACAAATGGATAATATCATTGACCTATTTGTGTTTATATATATAACTAATACACAAAGATTTCTCACAAATCAATAAGAAGAACTTCCTTTAAAAAAAGAGAATGGTCATTTTATCCTCACAATAATAACAAGTGGTTAAAAAGTTCATTTTTACTAGTAATATAAAATAAAGTATGTTTACAATTTCTTTTCATTATTTGAAATGTTAATGTTCAGTATTGACAGTTATGGGGGAAATAGACACCTGCTTTTGTACACTGCTGATAGGAGTACATGTTTTGTATGTAATACATATATGTATATCCTTAAAATATTCATACTTTTTAAATTAATAAATTCTCTCTAACAGTTTATTGAAAGGAAAGAATAAGAAAAGCCCAAATGTTTTTATCTTTTTTTAAAAAAATGTATTTGTTGAATGTCTGCAAATTATACTAATACATATGAAAAAGTATAAAAACAAAGTTAATTATCTCTCCCTGTCTGCCTTCTATCTATGCTTCTCATTCCTTGGTGGAAACCAATTTTAGTAGTCTGGTATGTACCTTCATACCTATCTCCTTGTTCAAATGAATATATGTAGCATATTATCTAAAGGACTTTGGTTGGTTAATTGTTAGTGTGGAAATGAACTTTAAATACATGCATTATTCTGTAGTGTGCTTCTTTCACATGTGAATATACTGTGGGCATTTCTAGAAGTCAGTAAATACAGATCTAAGCTTGCTTTATTAACTTCCTAAGGTAGACAAAAGCAAAAAAAATTATATATCATTATAATGGTATCATTTTTGTATTCAGTTGTATTATAACCATATGATTATATTTTACATACATATATATTGTATCATATATAATTATACATAATATACATATTTATGTATAACAGTTAAACTAAATTCATAAATTCTTTTTTATCTTTTTCCTTTCTGTTCATTCATTGAGGAATTATTTAGAATATCAAACATCCACAAAGAGATAACCATCCAATGAAAGCAGAACTGCTGTGTCATTTGTGGAATACATTTTGATACATTTTTGTGTAATTTGTATGGATTACTAGGCAGCCACGAAGAAGCCATGTCTTTTGCTCCGCATTTTCTTAGATTCTGTATTTGACATCTGCTCATCACAGGGCAGATTATATTAACTATATTTCCTTATTTTCTGTACTTTTGATGCTCTGGCATTTCTTGCTGAGTAGGGAGAGACTGCCCCTCCCAGGGCTAGCGTTTTCTTAGAAATAACACAGGGCTGGCCGGGCGTGGTGGCTCACGCCTGTAACCCCAGCACTTTGGGAGGCTGAGGTGGGCAGATCATGAGGTCAGGAGTTTAAGACCAGTCTGGCCAACATAGTGAAACCCCATCTCTACTAAAAATACAAAAAATTAGCTGGGTGTGGTGGTGGGCAACTGTAATCCCAACTACTCGGAAGCTGAGGCAAGAGAATCGCTTAAACCCGGGAGGCGGAGGTTGTAGTGAGTCGAGATCATGCCATTGCACTCCAGCCTGGGCCACAGAGCCAGATGCCTGAAAAAAATAAAAAAATAAATAAATAAATAACACGGGGCTCAGTCTGGGAGCGTGTTTTTTGTATGCAGTCCAACCAATCCCCAACCATTTCCCCAGCCATCTCGTTATCTAATTATCAGATACCAAGCCATGTCCCTGGCCCTAAATTATTACAGGGCTAGTTACCAGGAAACTAGATGTCACCCCAATGCCCCAAAGCCCAGTATACTTCTTTAAACTAGCCAGTCCGAAGGTTTTTCCTCTGTCCTGCCTTGCCAAGCCCCAGTCAATGCTCTGGCCTAGACTTTGCTCTCACTCCTGCTTCTACCTCCTGACTACCCCAGTGTTTTCTCCTGGGCCCTGTGTGGCATACAGTGACCCCCGCCTCTGGAACCTGTAAGGGTAATAAACCTCTTCCTTCCAAGACTCATTCTCATCTTCTCCTGTGGACACGCTGACGTCACCATGTCAAAGCCAATGCTTACATTCTTAGGACATTTTTCAATGGTGTTTGTGTAACGGGCAAATTACACAAAACAATATAAAACACAACACTCCAATTTCTAATGAATATATGTGTTTGCATACTTAAGAAAAATGTGTTAGAAGGAATTATACCCAAATGTTAATAGAGATGATCGGGGTGGTGTGATATGAGATAACTTCAATGTTTTCCTTTGTATTTTAATCTATTTTCCGAAGTTTCAACAAGTTTCATTATAAATGTAAATATGTCCATGAACATACGTCTCTATCTCCATCTATCTATTATTTTACGTTCACAACACTGAATTAAAACCAGCTTTCCAAGTTCCAGAATCTATTTCATATAACAAAATTTCAAAGTGAAGACCATCCTAGACTCTTGTGTGTGTGTGTGTGGTTTTTTTTTTTTTTTGGATTATGACTCTGACCTCCTAAATAAATAAAAGGGCAAAGAATGACACATATCTCCTGGCCTCTTTGATACAGAAAAGATACCATTGTGAGTATGGTTTTTGTCCAATGAACTGTTAGTTTCCAAAACAAAAACTGAGTAACAGCAGAAAACATTACAAGCTCCAATGCAAGGATTATGACTCAGTCTTTGCCCTCTCTGCAAAATGAACTCTTTGTAAACTACTACCCATGAATGTTCAAATACTTGGGAAATATTTTCATATGACTTCTGATGTAATTTTGACTCATGCTTAGTGATTTTTTAGTCCACAGTGAGGTAGAGTCCAGTGGCGAGTGGATGCCTGCTGTGGAAAAGGGCTTTATCATTTTAATTGCAACCAACTGAAATAGAAACTTTAATGGACTTTCAAACTATTTGATGTCTCATGCCTAAAATGAACATCATCAAGAATTTTATAGATGAACATAATAAATAACTTTATGCCACATTCATAACATAAATAGAAATGTTTTAAAAGTGATGAACTAACAAATTGTGCCAAACTAAGGAATCTGGAACAGGGTGTACAGGGGATGTCTTTGTAGTCTCCCTGGTTATAGGAACTCACTTTTTGAAAATCAGAGGCCAGAATAATTTTGTATGATGTAAAATATTCAACGATTATAAGTCAACGAGAAATAAATGTATACGAAAATGTCAAATACATGTCAATATCAGTGTGAATGTGAGATTCTATTCCAGTGAGTTCTCAAAAGATATATATACTTCTTAATAAATTTGCTTTTCTATACAAGAATCTAGGGATGTATGTATGTGTACATATTTATTGCAATATACAGTAGTAGAACTAATGAATAAAAGTGGGAAAAATAATCTTTGGTGATCAATCAAACTCTTACAAAAATTTCTTTAATTTTTTTTTGTTAAAAACTTTTATCAGAAAAATAATGTTTATGTACCTTGGGTAATCTGTAATGTCTGGTCATAGTGGAGTGGTTTTCTATACATAAAGTTATATGTTTCCTTAAAAGTAAGATCTGTGATTACAAGTGTTCTGTATTTGTGCAGAAATTGAAAATAATTTACAACATTTGTAGAATTATAAGCCAATTATCTGTAGAGATAACCTGATTAAAGAAAAACCTGTTTTAAAAATTATTTTGTATAAATATAGATATGCTCTGTATTAACAGTATTAGAGAAAAGTAAACATATTGATAATATTCATTTAAGATTCATATGATTTTCTGCTATAGTAATCTAAATCTAAGATTTTAACTCTACTTGCAAGCTAAGCAAGTAAAGTAAGCTTGTTAGTGTGGCACGGTTTTATGAATGTTGGTGGAAGACATATTGTGATTGTCTTTGGGGGCCATGTGGCAAGGAACTGTGGATGAACTCTTGGAGCTGAGGGCAGCTCCTGACCAACAGCCAGCAAGCAACAGGCACGTCAGTCTCATACTGGAAGGAGCTGAATTCTGCAGTGAGGACATAACACTGGAAGCAGCACCCAGCTCCAGATGAGAATGCAGCCTGGTCAATACTTTGATTTCAGTCTGTGAGAAACTGGTAAGAAAACTGAGCCCTGCATGGACTTCTGCCCTACACAACTGTAAGCTAATATACAGGAATTGTTTTAAGCCAGTAAGTTTATGGTAATTTGTTATGCAGCTTTAAAAAAACGAATATAAGTGAGAAACTAGGTAGAGAATTCCTGGTTTATTACACATTAACTATAATTTCCTGCTTCTTCACTGAATATTTTGTTATATAACCTACGGTGATGATTCCAATCAACTACAATCCTTTTTGTAGTCTGCTCTTGACTTTTCCTAAATTGCAAATTCTTGATCAATTCCAAATAAAACCACCATTTATTGGACTTCTACTATGTCATAAGCACTAAACTTTTATATATAATCTCATTTAAACCTCACAACAATCTCGAAAGGGACTGTCTCTATATTTAAGAAAAAGAAACTGCAATGTTGAGGGCTAATGGTACTTAGATTAATGAGTTGTGAAGTTGGGATTCTCACCTCATTGTGTCTGACTTCAAATCGTATTTTTATGTGCTGCATGGTATTACCTTTCAATACTGAAGACAATCACTTATGGTATGCAGTTACTAATATCAAGTACTGCTCAACTTCAAAGTACAAGTACAGGGATTGTACTTCCCTGCCCTCTTGAAGTTAGGTGTTATCATGTAACTAGCACTGGACAATGAAATGTGAGCCACTGTGACACACATCACTTCTGGGCCAAAGCATTTAACTGCAGGTGCTTGATTCTGCAATTCTCTCTTTTCCTGCTGGAACAATCCTGGAAGCCAAGAGTTAAGATATGGCCCACGTTAGCCTTGGTTTCTAAGTGGGTCTGATAAGCAGAACTTTCCATACTGGATGTGTTGTATGAGCAAGAAATAAACATTTGTTGTTTTAAGCCACTGAAATGTTGAAATTGTGTTGTTATTGCAGCACAACTTTGTCTTTCTGACCAGTGTGCGTGAATCAAAAGTTGTAACCAACAGTGTCTGCAATTCTTACTGATAAATTTACACTTATTTTTGGCACTCATTACTCATATACTATGCTTTAACTTTATTGACCTGCTTGCAGGTCCCTGAATGCTTGGTGTTTTCTCATATCTCAGCACTTTGAACACCTTCTTTCCTCTGCTTGAAATAGAAAAGATTTTAGCATCATGGGTGGTTAAAAATGGGCTATGGATTCAGGCTAGACTAGATTTATATCCTGACACTTCCACTCTCTGTCTATACTGACTTGGGCAAGTAACTTAACCCCTTTTTTGCCTCCACCTGCTTATCTGTAAAATGGATAATAATAGTACATTGATCATGGGGCTGCTCTGAATATTAAATAAAAAATAAATATGAACCATTTAGAATAACAAGGTTGTTATTATTACTACTATTATTAAAAACTCCACTTAGATATCACCTTTTCCAGGAAGTCTTCTTGATACTTCCAGGTCGATTAGGTGGCCCTTTGTTGTGCTGCTGTAACAGATTGTCGAGACATTTATCCAATTATGTCACGTACTTGTCTGTCTCTTCTCTAATGTAGACACCTGAAAAATATGGATTAAAAATAGAACAACATTATATTCCTAGCACCTAGTAGTCAATAAATGTTTTCTGAATGAATAAAGAACTTTAGAGTCAATAGCTGTGGGTCTAAGCTAGTAATTACTAAGGAAATAATTATGGGCCTCAAGTAAAATTCATCTTATAAATGATAATCGCATGAGTTAATCTAGTTACAGTTTAACTAACTTGATGGATTGAAACTTCGTTCTTCTAGAGTTAGGTTAAATGGGATGTAATTTTCAAAAATTGAGATCATTTTTGATTTTCTCAAATTGCTGAAAGCACGTTTGTATTACAAACAGTTTGAAATACAGCTGATCATTCTGTCATTAGCACCCTGGATTATGTTTAGAGAGGTACTGTACCCATCACACTTGATAATAAATGCCAACAGTTAGCATTACTGTTTGTGAACACCCCAAATTGCTGCAAAGCAGAAATAAGGCTTAAATGTATCATCTTTATCATCTAAAATAATTGACGTTTTTACTATTGTCCTACTTACAATCATGGATTGATTTAGACATTTGGGAAAACTGACCCCGTTAGCTTAGTGAGAAAGAAAGCCCCCACATTTTTGGTTTTGATAAGTTTGTAATTTCTCAGAAGAAAATTGCCAACCTTTTTTTTTGTATCCAGTTCTAAAGTTGACGACTTACCTTCTAGTATCATCAAACTCTGTATAGTCTATGATGCCTCCCCCTACAAAGCTAACTCTTCTAACAACGATCTTCCAAGTTAAAACTTTTGAAACGTGGGAAATACATTTTATCGTGAGTATGAAATCTTTATCACATTGAAGTTGGGAGACATTTTTCATTAATGATATTTAGAGTTTCTACCCCCACCATTGCAGACTATCTTTCCTATTGTCTGAACCCTGCACGCAAAGCAGGAAGCTCATTTTCTTGTGGTTGAGCAAAAATGAAGGTTCTTAGTGGAGATGAGAGGTAAGTAGGTTTTCCTTTCCAGTATAGAAAGAAATAATAGTAGTAAATAAATTGCGAGGAGGAAGGAAAGCCAGGAATGAACTCGAGAGATGCCACTGGGCCCAGGTGTGCCTGTGAGGAGGAGGGACAAGGGTTCATAGCCTCAAGGCATCTGACCTGTAGGCAGGGAGGGCTGCTCCTGTGGCTTCATTAACGGTTCTTTCTGGGGTAGAAGGAAGGGATCTGTGTACAGAAAAAAGTTCAGAATTTGTTTTTGTTCCCCCGCTGTTACATCTGTGCCGATGATTTCTGCCACAGCCGATAATGTGTGCATTCCCTTTCTCCATCACCGAGCTTCAGTTTGGTTGTATGCTCCAAGATCGCTTAAGACTTTCCATGAACCTAATTCTATTCTCTGCTGAAGTGTCTCTTTGAATAACCATTTAAAGGAGCTTACAGTCTTACAGCAGAAAGCCATTGTTTGTGAATTCAACAAGGTGGGAGACCACTGTGTTTGTTTCAGTAGTGCAGGGCGGTGATACTAAGCCCCTGGAAGACCCTGAGCTCTACGCTCGTGCAGGCTAAGGAGAAAAGATTAGGAGCTGGGCTTGAGAGCTGCTCTTCTGGGTCCTTGAAGCATGCGCTCACAGTAGGCAGTGAAAGTGTTATGTCTACTCCTGCACAGACGGGCCATGGCTCTGGCTGCGGGTGTTTCTGGTAAATGCAGGTTTGAGGGCATGAGGATGGTGCTTTGAGCTTCCTCTGAATGTCTCTTTCCTCTTACCTAACACAAATGGTACACATTCCAAAATTTTGTGATAGAATGAGTGGGAGACATTGGCAGTTGTCAATAAGACAATTGTCTGTGGTAGTCCTTATGGAACCAACTGGATTTTAAAAAGCTTATTTATCTTAAATTTTATAATATTTTAACCCGTGTTTTTTCCCTCTCAAAACATCCAAATGGCTAAAAAAATCTATGAGCAAATTATTCAATCAGTCAATAAAATAAAAAAATTATACCTTTTAAACTAATTTTTTAATGGTAAATATGTAAAATGCCAAAGCACACTGTGTCTTGACTTGTATGTTCGGTTGGGATTTATATGCAACTTTTAAAAAGTGTAAAGAAAAGCAGTTCTTCTTTTCGAAACTTTCTTCTCAGTTAAGTTCTGCTAAATGGTCCCCCAGTTCTTATTAAGTCTAACAGCTGCTATTAAAACTTACTTTAGATGCATGTAGTTAGCAGATATGTTGAAAAAATTTAAAACATTAAAATGCCAGATATAGTTAGCATTTATAATTACAAGTATTTTATTGCTCCATAAATAATTCCAGGATTGATTAAGTAGTAAGGTGACACTAGCCAGTTTTTGGTCTTTGGGTTTTGTTTTGTTTTGTTTTCTCACGATCCTCAATCTTCTTTCCTTTTCCTTGATTTTCTTATTGTCTTTCTCCAGTATTTCCTAGTTCCATTCCTATATTCTTTCCTTTTACAATTTTTCCTCTGCTTTTTAATTTTCTAATTTCCCTTTTCCCTGTTTTTTATTGTTACTTTTTTTTTCTCCTTTGTTGTATCTTAAAAGAAGGAAGAAATAAACTGTCCACCAGAGGGCAATGTGATCCTGCACACACACGCGCGCGCGCACACACACGTACTTGCTCTCACACACACACGCACACACACACAGCCATTTTCTCTCATTTTTCTTCCTTTAAAACTTCCTCCCAGTGGAATATGATGGTTTAGAGAGTAGGTAGTAAAAAAACCTTTTATTTATAAACTCCTTTCATTATAGCTTCTGTGTGGGTGTGTAGTCTCAATGATTTGATTTGTGAAGACTCAAACTGTCGTAGGTTTCTAGAAGGAGTATATAGACCCTTATTCTAACAGCCCTAAGAAAACAGTATCATTATTTGGGGTTATCTTAGAAGCTGCCAAAATACATGGTGAAAATGAAAACTTGAGCTGTGAGATTTTGGATGTATAAGAAACGGAAAATCAGCAGACTAATTTCTTGGGTCCCTTTAAATATATATCACTCCAGCATTCAAGAATTTTACACTCTCGTTTAAAAAAATGTGCAAGTCATTATTTTTCTATATTTAGCCATGAAAATGTATAATAGGAATTAATACAACATTGAACAACCAATTTGTGATGATCCTTATGAATAGTGGAGCTACAGATAGAGTAGAATTCTGGTTAATAAAATATGTTTTAAAAATATGATTCCTAAGTAGTTGCAGAGTGACTTAATACAAAGTGATTTTCCACATCTTCCAGGGCCAGCTCTGCCTCTTGAGCTTGGTCCTGCCTCTGTTCTCAGGTAAGCTGCTGCAATTCTGTGAGCCTCAGTTTACTTCTTCATAAATGGAAGTATTTGCAACTCAGGTTGTCGTAAGCTCTCTGTATGTTAATATGTAGTGGCAGGTCAATGTCAAGAAGAAAGGTCTTGAGTCAGCCCTCTTCCTGACCTCGCTGACCTGCACACGTCCATGTCACCTGAAAATGCCATTCTGGATCCCTCAGAGGTTTGAGTAAAGAAAAGAAATTTTCTGCATAGAAGCTTGGTGATTTTTCATCCCAAACATGAAAGAAAGTCTGTTTTCACTTCATTATCTAATGCAATGAGAGGCAAAATGAGGGGCTATATAAATTCTCTGAAGAAGGACAGGTGGCTAGGAGACCCACTCAAATGCTGAAATGCTGGGGGCAGAAAGGAGAAGAGAGTTTCATGGTTTGGGCTAGATTTGTGTTCACAAAGGCGAATGCTGAATTAGCCAGGTGAGTGGGCTTAAACATTTACTGGCCTGTCAATACTCTTTGTCTATGAGCTCACCAAGTTCTCAGTGTTCCATCTGCCAACATCATAAGCAACTTGGGATTACAGCTCTGTGGTGTGAGAAGAAGCCTGAAACTACTATAAAAACTTTGAATGAGGGCTTCAACTTTCACTACAGCCTTTACTTTTCATTGTCTAATTTCATATGCATTAGTTGAGTCAAAAGGAGAAAAAATGTGTTTGGAGATACCCCTATTACCTCTGAAGAAACATTGCTAGAAATAGTATTAGACCTAAACAAAGCAGTAGACCTAAACCAAGTGGATGGAACCATTTCTCTGCATGCTCCGTCTTGCCAGTCCTGATTCAAGATATGTTCTATGAACACTTCATGTCTCCATGCTTCTAAAAAATTGGATTGAACTCAGTAATCCAAGGCTTGACTAGCAGTCTTTCTTATGTAATCAGAATAAATATTGAAATATATTGAAAGCTCCCAATAAATTTAACAGTACAGAGGATATTTAGAATTCACTAGTTTGAGATCATTAGGCTGTTAATAAACTTGGCCATTCCAGTATTACATCTAAATAAAGTAAATGGGGAAAGTATCTATGAAAGTAAATTTTCAGTTGAATTTGAATGTAATGCCCTCCTAGCATGCTTTCCAAGAATTTCAATGGATAATTTCTGCCATTGGTTTAATTTATCAATAGATTTGATCTTTATGCCAGGTAGAATGTGACCTTTTTCCACTGCATGACTTATTCTGGAAGTTTCTGGGTTGGTAGATGTTTTGGAATGTGAAATGTGGTTGTGAACTTCTGCCTGCAGAAACACCGAGTAGATAACAAGTTAAAAAGTATTTTCAATTTGGTGCTGATCCAGATTATAAAATGTGCTAAAGGGACTGAGCTCAGAATTTAAAGAGTTTACTTCTAATCTGAGTGTCACACCAGGTGCTAAACATGTTGACTCAAGTAGAAAATAGGGATCTATGTCATGAAATTTTAAAGCTAGAAGGAACCAGGATTTTTAAGTGTATTTCCACATCTCATGTATGACTAACTGAAGTCTACATAGATTAAAGCAAGCTGTTAATAATTGTAGTGAGCATGCATAACATTTGGTCCTGAAAACTTAAATCAAGAGCTAAGATACCTAACTAATCTGTAACATAACCACACATGCATAGTTGACTACTTCAAATATTTTTTAGGTCACTGTTTTATGGTTCAGCTGATGGCTAGTGATTCTTCATTCTATATAAATTAAGATTAAGTTTCTTCAGGTACGAGGGTGACATTAAAGAGGTATATCCTTAGTGAAGAAAGTGCTTTTTACTTGGCAATGAACTCCTTAAATATTCTTACACTAAAGAATTTACTACAAACCCCCACATATTACTGTGATTGAATAAAACATTGATGTCGATGTATATAAGGTTTCATGCTCGTGTTTCAATGACTGACTTAGGTGATCATAGGTAACATATCTTTGCTTTAAATGGCAAGGGGTAACTATTTCTTTCGGGCACTCTACCTGCAATTTGGGTAGCTGTCTTTAGCAAGGCGATTATCTAAATATGGTCATCTCCCATTCATTAACAGCATCAGCATCACCTAGGGACTTGT
Source organism: Chlorocebus sabaeus (assembly GCF_047675955.1). NCBI lineage: Eukaryota > Metazoa > Chordata > Mammalia > Primates > Cercopithecidae > Chlorocebus > Chlorocebus sabaeus. The sequence goes on from NC_132920.1 coordinate 18,763,664, forward strand.
TAGAAATGCAAAATCATCCAGTCCTACCTCAGACCTAATGAATTAGAAACTTGGGGAGAAATGGTGCAAGCCCAGCAATCTGTGTTTTAACCGCCCTCTATATGATAGTGATGCTTACTCCATTTAAAAATCACTGCCTTGGGAGAATCATGGTGTTGGTTTATGAAAATCAAAGTCTTCTGACTTTGATATTTTAGACTCTTTTCTGCTAAACGAGTGATTTTTGCAAAGGCTCAAACAGTTTCTTTTTGTGAGAAAAAAGTATGAAAACCATGAAGACAGTTCCCTATTCAGATTTTTAAATTCCTTCCCTTTGTTCCTTTATTTGTGGATTCAAAGACTGCTTGCTCACTGCATTCTTCTTTGTATGGATATGCACGGACCCCTACGCAGACAGGCCGGGCTGTGGGGTTGCCATCCCGCATTTATTTTGCTGCTCTCCTAGCTGCTCTCTATGGCTTTCTTACTGGAAACTGTCCCTCATCCCTTGTACTTCTGTGGCTGGTTCTGTTACACACAGCTCTCAGCAAGGCAAGATTGTCCTGTTCTAAGAAGCCTGCAAAGCGTTTACCCAGAGACTGGTGTCATCAAACTCCATTACTAGAAGGTTCAACATTTCTTCCAATTAGTGATGTGAAATGTAAAAAGCCTTACTTGAGTTTCTCGAAGCTCAATAATGAAGCTCTGAAGATATAGTCAAGGGATTGCGCTAATTAAAATGCAGCAGGGTACAGAAGTAGAGGTAACTGTGGCTCGCTACGCCATGTCCCTGGTAATCAGCGCGCTCCGGTCTCCCCACAATAATTGACAGGAGATGCAGTGCTCCAGAGTGCACACACAGCGCACATTAATGGAGCCGACACGCGCTGCTCTTCCTGCCTGACTCCTCTCATTATCGACCTTGAACTGGCAAAGGTCAGAGGACGGTGCTGCTTTCATCAACATGACAGGTGTCTGAGGAGCTTCCCTCTGTAGTCTAATAATTTGGCAGTTGTCTTATCCTGTACATGAATTAGTGATCTGATGCTTGAGGTATAATGGCTAAAAAGAATCTGTCAGCTCTGGGCAGGGGACATAGCTCTGGGCATCTGTATTAGCGCCATCACTAACACAGACTGGACGGTGTGTGTTGTAAGGGTGCCTTTTTTGTCCTCCACAGAGAAAGAAGTCTGTTTGTGGCCATTACATCAAAAGAGCATTTTTTTTTTTTCCAGAAAATTTGTATCTATGGAAAAATGTTTCAGCAAGGTATTAACATTCACAAGTCAATTTCTTTCTACCAAGTACACATTGACATCTGACACTTTTCCAGTGTGGGCATAATGATAATGATAATGAATGTTCTTTGAGAAGACTTAAAATCAATTAGTGCATCCCCATGTGCTGGAGATGATTGCAGAAACCATGTGAGGGTACAAAAGAGATCAAAGGTGGTACATGCAGTGCATACATGTGTACCATGTTATATGCACACCACACACCGAGATCTGCCAAATATAAACATTACAAAAAATAAAGACTGTACTCAAAGAAATATATGTGTATCTATTTATGTAAAGGGGATAATGAAACACAGCATCCTCACTTGGCAAAGATCTAACAACATTTATAAGCGACATTTCAGTGAAATACCTTCTTGTGGGTGAGCTGCAGACCAGAGGAGTGAATTGGAAGGGCAAATGAATGAATAAAGACAAGAGTAAAGAACGTATTTTGCATGTTTCCATTGAGTATTTTTCCTCCTTTGTCAACTTATAAAATTTCTATCTAATATCAAATTCTACCACAGAATTAACCACCCTATTTAAATTTCTCTGAACCTATTCCAAAGAACAAAGTTGACCATGGCTTCTTCTTTGACATTCGTCTATGTGGCAGATATTTTTCATATCACCTGTATTGTTGTGGGTTGTAATTATTTGTTCCCATGCCTACTTTTATTGTGTAATGCAGTGTAGTATAATTCAATATATCATGGTAAGATTGGAGACAGAGTGTGGACTTTGGAATCAGATGAACAGGGGGGAAAATTAGATCTCTGCTTTTTGTGAATTGTTTTTCTCATGGTGATTTACTTAATCTCTTTAAATCTCAGTTCTCTCATCTAAAAAATGGGGGTAATAACAACTAACTCACAGAGAAATTGCGAGGCTCACATAAGATGATGTATTCAGGTTTTCAGTAATGCCGGTTCCTCTCTCGGCTCCATCTTATTCCAACTACAGTATTTACAATCCTAGAGGATAGAAATAGTGTTTTGAGAAATAGTGTTTCGCTCCTCTCTATAGCCTCATTGCTTAATACTGTATCTGGCATAAACAGGTGTTCAATGAAAGTTTGCTGAATCAAACCAAGTGGCCTAAAATATTCATGTGGACTGATTGCATTATTCAAATTTGACTACAATTTGTTTCATGGACTCAGAAAAATTTATTCTCAGCATTATCTGTTGTTCCCTTTACCTTTATTTTACTATATGTATGGTTGAGGGAGTTTTGTGGACATTTCAGACTTGTGGTTAGCCAAGTCTGAAAATAATTTATTTTGGAAACAAATGTTTCTTCCAAAAATATGGATAAATGGAATTTGTTTTAACTTATCTGAGACAAAAATAAAATACTTACTCCAAGGTTTCCGTCCTTATATTTAAAAATCATTAACTATCATGTTTAATTAAATATGTGGGTATTTGAGAAAATATATGAAATAATATAGCAGTATGAGTATTGTTTTATTAATATAGTCATCATATAGGAACTATATACTTGTTTCATTTATGTTTGCACATTTGAAAAGTTTATAAAACAAGTCTTTTGAAATAATATTCACAAATCATGTAATATTTTAACATTTTTTATTGTACAATACACATAACATAAAATTTATCATGTTAACTATTTTTAAGCATACACTTCGGTGGCATTAATTACATTTACATTGTTTTGGAACCATCAGCATTATCTATGTCTAGAACTTTTTTCATCTTTCAAACTGAAACTCTATACCCTTGAACAATAACTCTCCATTCCCTTCTCCCTGTAATCCTTAGTAACCTCTAATGTATTTTGTGTCCCTCTGAATTTGACCACTCTAGGTATCTCATATGCGTGGAATCATGCTATATTTGTCCCTATGCGACTGGCTTATTTTCCTTAGCATGAAATCCTCAAGGTTGTTGAGCATGTTCTCAACATGCTTATCCATATTGTAGTATGTGTCTGAATCTTCTTCCTTGTAGGTCTGAATAATAAGATTCCATTGTATGTTTATACCACATTTTGTTTATTCATTTATTCATTAAAGGATACTTGGGATCCTTCCAACTTTTTTGCTATTGTGAATAGTGTTGCTATGAACACGAATGGACAAATATCTCTTTGTGTCCCTGCTTTGACTTCTTTTGGTTATATACTGGGGATTGCAATTGCTAGATCCGTGTCTAATTTTGAACAACTTCCCTACTATTTCCCATAGTAATCGCCCATTTTACATTCCCACCAATAATGCACAACGGTTCAGTTTATCCGTGTCTTTACTAACACTCGTTATTATTATTTTCCCTTTGATAGTTAGCTATTCTAATCGGTGTGACAGAGCTTGTATAATATTGATTATCTTCAGTGGGTCTTTAACCCCTGAAATAATGGTATTAGATGGTACAGCCTTTTCAGAAGTGATTAGTTCATGAGGGCTCTTCCCTTATGAATGGAATTAGTATCCTTATAAAGGAGGCCCCAGAAAGCTGCCTTGTGTCTTCCACTATGTGAGGATACAGCAAGAAGATACATTCTATGAAACAGAAGACAATGAATCTGTTAATGCCTTGTTCTTGGACTTCCCAGCCTCCAGAACTATAAGAAATAAATTTATGTTGTGTATATACCATTCAGTCTACAGTTTTGTTATAGCAACCTGAATGGACTAAGATATACTTCATATACCCTTGACAAGCATCCCAACTATTTCAGATTATGCTTCCTTCCTACCTCCCTTCCTGCCTTCCCTCCTACTTTCCTTCCTGATTAATCCAGTATCAAAAGCGATTAGGTGAGGCTGAGCAAGGCAGTCATCCATGTCTCCGGGTAGTGTGCAGAGCACTCCAGCATGGTTGTCAGTGCCTGAGTATGGCGAGGAGGCACCATGCTATGAGTGTGGTAGTGGGAGAGGCTCACTTGTCTTCTGGGCAGAATGGGATGGCATCTACATGTCATTGGACCAGAGTGCAATGTCCAAGGTCAAGAAGGTAAGGAGGACGCATGTCTGCATGAGTTGACAGTGGTGGTGGTGGTGATGATGAAAAATTGCACACATTTAAAGGGATTGATCAAATAAGCAAATACATTGAGCATAATTGGAGCCAGTTGCTCACCATCAGAGAAAGGAGTTACAAATTTGGAATGGGAGAAAAAGATCCTGAATAATTTAAGATTGTATTGTAATTGATGGTGTCCATGTGAACTTATGCAGTATCTTGGGAACATGAACAGCCTAATAACAATGGGCACACCCAGCGCCCTCATCATGGCTTGTAAATCCCTTTCACCACTCTGCAGCTCTGTGGAGCAGTGACTGATTTCAAGGCAGGGACAGGAAAAGTATAAGATGAGCCTGGAATATTTTGTTGTACTAGGAAGTAAGAAAGTATTCAAAGAATGTTATAGACATATCAAAATGTCACAGAAGCCAGCTTGAGAGGGCTCCACTGGTCAAGGCTGGGACAATCTGAGCAACAACAACAACACATTGTGACAGATTATAACCAATTGTTTAAAATAATCTATGCATCTATACCGATATAAACAAATAAAAGAATAGGATATGAGGAGAAGAAAAGCTTTTTTATGGTAGATTGCCAATGAATAAATGTAGGAAAAAATGATGGAGTTAGAAAATAGCCATTTGATAAACAACATAGTGATAATTAATTCAACCAAGAAACACCCGTGGATGCTAAGACTAATGGGTAAAAGTTGGATGAAGAACTGGATAATTCGCAGGCTCGCAATCCCTTCCCTGACATACTTTTTCCTCATAGGAGACACATAGAAACTTTATAATGGAGAAACCTGACAGACAAAGTTAACAGCCCCAGTTACATAACAACATCATGTGTCACATGTCAAGAAGCAACCAGAAGAATCCAGCATTACTTTCATACTATTCTTGACAAAAATACATAAGTTGAAGCAGGAAGAAAGGTCTGGTAAACTTAAACTAAGGAACCTTCTGCAAATGAACTGGCCTACAACCTTCCAAAGTGTCAAGGACTCAAAAGTCAAGGAAAAACTGAGGGACCATTCCAGATTAGGTGATCAAGCAGATACAGCAATGAAATATGCTTTATTTACCTGGGTGGATCTTCTGTTTGGAAAGAGTCTCTTTGGCTAACCTGATTAGAGTCTGTAAATTATTATTATTATTATTATTACTATTTTGAGACAGAGTCTTGTTCTGTTGCCCAGGCTGGAGTGCAGTGGCTCAATCTTGGCTCACTGCAACCTCTGCCTCCTAGGTTCAAACGATTCTCCTGCCTCAGCCTCCTGAGTAGCTGGGATTACAGGCATCCACCATCATGCCTGGCTAATTTTTGTATTTTTAGTAGAGATGGGATTTCACCATGCTGGCCAGGCTGGTCTTGAACTCCTGACCTCAGGTGATCCGCTGGCCTCGACTTCCCAAAGTGCTGGGGTTACAGGTGTGAACCACCGTGCCTGGCTGCTATGATTATTATTTTTTATTTTGAGGTGGAGCTTTTCTCCCATTGCCCAACCTGGAATTCAGTGGCATAATCACAGCTCACTGCAGCCTTGACCTCCCAGGCTCAAGTGATCCTCTCACCTCAGTTTCCCAAGTAGCTGGACTACAAGTGTATGCTTCCATGCCTGACTTATTTATTTATTTATTTATTTATTTATTTATTTATTTATTTTTCAGACAGAGTCTCGCTCTGTCACCCCAGCTGGAGTGCAGTGGTGGGATCTCAGCTTACTGAAACCTCCGCCTCCCGGGTTCAAGCGATTCTCCTGCCTCAGCCTCCCAAGTAGTTGGGATTACAGGTGCCCTCCATCATTCTTAGCTAATTGTTCGTGTTTTTAGTAGAGGTTGGGTTTCACCATGTTGACCAGGCTGGTCTCAAACTCCTAACCTCCGGTGATCCATCCGCCTCAGCCTCCCAAAGTGTTGGGATTACAGGCGTGAGCCACTGCACCCAGCCTATTTTTTTTTGTATTTTAGGAGAGACCAGGTTTTACCACATTGCCCAGGCTGCTCTCAAATTCTTGGGCTCCAGCAATCTGCCTGCCGTGGAAACTGTGAATTATTAATAGATGGTCACAATGTAGAAATGTCAACTGCATGGTTGTAGTGTGGTTATGTAGCAGAAAGTCCTCATTGGTAGGAATTACACACTAGTATATTCAGCAGCGCTGGAGCCTTGTATTGCCTACTTTTAAGTCGTTCAGGAAAAAGTGTTATTTCTACAATTCTTGCAACTTTTTTAAAATTAAAAGTAGATATGTAAAACTGTGAAAATGAAATGATGATAGCTTCATTGGAAAATGAAGTCTGTAATGGAGACTAGTTTGAAGACAGTAGCATTTAAAATATAACTGCTCAGATGTTTTAAAAACATTATTTGTATTCAAATATCCTATTCTCTTCCTTTGTCATTTTTGAAAGATCAATAGCTAAGGAGAAAAACCATGCTAAAACAAACCAAGAGCAATCTAAATAAAAATATAACCAAGACTATCAATAAGTCGTGTTGTTAACAAGTACCATCTGCCAGGACGCAGTGAGAATGCTACTTCATCTCGGTAGCATTCTTCCCCTAAAACTCTATCTCCAGTCTAATCATTAGTAAACATCAGAAAATACAAATTGAAGGGCATTCTGCAAAATGCTTTACCAGAATGCTCTTTGGAAGTGTAAAGGACATGGAAGACAAAGACTGAGAAACTCACAGGCGAGAGGAACCTTAGGAGGAAGGTCGCTAGATATGATTGTTACCCTGGCTTAGATCCTGGGATAGAAAGAACATTAGTGGAAGAATTGGTATAATTTGAATAAAGTCAGTAGTTTTGTTCATAGTATTGGATGAATGTTAAATACTTAGTTTTGATAAGTTTACTTTGGTTTTGTAAAATGTGAAGGTTAGGGAAGCTGAGTATTGGAATGATCTGTACTGTCTTTGCAACTCTTCTGTAAATCTAAAATTATTTCAGAATAAAAAGTTAAAAAGTATATATGCCCCAAGATGCAGATATCCTCTCAAAAATGCGAATATACCAATGGGGTATATTCATGTCATGAATTAGCCAAATGTATGTGTTGGCTCTACTATTTTGAACCTACAATGACAAGAAAAGTGCACAGACTCAATTCATCACCAGAAATAACACAAGCTTGGGTTAGCCTTATTTCTTGGAAGCCAGATGATTATATACGTATTTCTGTGAAAGAAATATTTATAGGAGGCAGTAGGTAGGATCAGTAAAACTGATCTCAGTTGGTCTCCTATGTAGGGTTGAGTCCACCTACTCTGGAATTTGGCCTCCCATGTCCATTGTTCTCTATCCTTCCTTGGGATCTCTGCTTCATCCTGCTGCAGCCTCTTGCATTCAAACAAACAGGCCCAGTTACCCTGAGTGCTCATATTGTTTAGACTCATAGAACAAATAAGCCTCCTAAAAATATCTTTCGCTAATTAAGTTTTTGTCTCTCATAGCATAACCTTGAAGCATATTCCCATTCAGGAAAATCTTCTCTTAGGAATGAGAATGAGGAAAAACAAAGATGGTGAAGGTAATAGAAAATGTCATCTTGCTATGAGTTTGAATTTCCTTCTTAGGTAGGTGTTGGCCCAGTATTAAAAGGAAATACTGTGAATAGAGAGAAATTAGAATTAGAATTTTATATTTGAACATAAAAACACTACCATTAGCAATGTATACCCTAAATCAAAAAACGCAAACAGAACAGCAAAACAAAAAGCCTCAAAGAAAAAAATAAACAAACAAGAAACAAAATAACAATAAAATAACTCTGGAGAGCAAATGCCCAGGAAGCCAGACAAGAAGTCAGGAAGGATGGAAATTTGTACGGCCTGCACTGGAGTATACTCAGTGAAACTGGCTCACACACATTGCTGGAGGCAGGGTAAAATCATTCAACGGTTTTGGAAAGCAACTCGAAAATGTGTACCAAAACTCATTACTGTGTTTGAACCTTTTACCTCAAGCATTCCACATCTGTGAGAGTAATCTAATTAAATACTAATTCAAAATATGGTAAAATACATCCATTGCTGTATCATTTATAATTGTGAAAAAAAATGGAGTTAACTTGGATGTTCAATAAAAAGTGAATAAATAAACCCAATAGCATATTATGAAAGTATGAAAGATAATAATTGCAAAGCTGAAAACTCTTAGAAACATAGAAAGGTACCCTCGCAGACTGCGTTGTCCAGGATGGTGGCTACTGGTACCCAGTGGCTTTGAGCACTGGAAATAGGTCTTGTCCAAATCGAGGTATGCTGTGAAAGCAAAAGATGTTGGACACTGGATTTCAAAGACTTGGTACAAAAAATGTTAAATATTTAATTAACAATTCTTATTGATTATATGTTGAAAGGATAACATTTTAGATATATTGGGTTAAATAAAATATAGTAGCAAAATTAATTTTAATCGTTTCTTTAAAAATTTGAACTTGCCTATTTGGCTTGCATTATATTTCCATTGAAAAGTGCTTGTCTAGACCCTATGAGTCCTTTGAAGACAGGGTTAACTCTTGGTCCATGACTCCCAGTTTGTTCTCATCAATTGTTTTGTTAACCACCTGATAAATGAATAATTATAACATTGATTTTAAAATGTATGCAATTACATGTGCAGTAAGCTTACACCTATGTAAAATAGTCATATTATAAAAGACAGAAGGTGATCTCCAAAATTGAAGGTGCTGGTTGTCTTAGGATGGTGTGAGTATGGGTCACTTTACTATTTTTCAAACCTTCTGTGGAATAATTTTCTTCTCATAATGTAAAGGATGTATTTTTTAAAGAATGAAGCCAGGACTTGTGAGGGTTTTTGTTTGCTTGTTTATTTGTTTGTTGTGGGGACAGAAGGATACACGTATGAACCATCTTCAAAGACTCCTGACCATGGCTGATTCCAGTGGTCTCTCTAATGTGGTCTCTCTAACCTCATAGAGGGCTCGGAGGGGTGATTCTTGAGTGTTGTAGCACACCATGGCTAACAGCAGCCTGCTGTTGGTGCTGGGCAGAAATCTCTTTGGCCCAGAGCAAGCAATGAAGATTTTATATTCTTCATCTTCTGCAAGGAACTACAGTTGTTTCTCAAGGTCAGGTCAGAAAGCATCCTGAGGATGAGGAATAACAGTCCTCAAAGGGCTTTCCATCTTGGCAACGGTTCATAACCATATAAAGCTGATAACAAAATAATTCCAAAATAAATAAACAGTGGGTGCCTAAGTGCCTTCAGAGATCAGTAAATCTGAGCACATGTAAGCTGCCAGTGTGAGAAGCAGATAAAACCTCCTTCTAACATCCTGATGCATTAAAGCAGATGGAAACACCATATCAGGGTGCCTAGAGAAACAAAACAAGACAAAAACTTTCTTTGCCTAGAAAAGCAAAGTAGCTCTTAAACCAAGGCAGAGTGAAATTCCTGACCATTTAACAAATTCTAGACTGTGACAAATTTAATTGATTCAACAGAGATTTATTGACCCCTATTTGTGTTCTAGGTATGGTTTTCAAGGCTGAAGATATAGCAGTAAACAATGCTTGCAAAATTCCATGCCTTCCCATTATTTATGTTCTTATGGGATAAATCAAGGCAATAAACAAATGTGTAATTTAATGTATAGCATATAAGATGACTATAAATACTAAGGAAAAAATAAAGCAGAGAATGAGGGTGCAGGACAGCTGTGGAAGAGTAAGCTGCAATTTTAGAGTGGGTGTCCAGGAAAGGCTTCTGAGGAGGTGGTATTTCAGTGAAGAAAACTTGAAGGAGGTGAGGAAATAAAACATGTAGATTTTGGATAGAAAAACATTTCAAGAAAGGAAACAGCAATTATAAGAGCCTTGAAGTAGGAGCTTGCCTGGCATGTTTGAAGAACAACAAAAAAACAGTGAAACTTAAGGGAAAGAGGTCGGGTGCAGTGGCTCACGCCAGTAATCCCCAGCACTTTGGGAGACCAAAGTGGGTAGATCACCTTAGCTCAGGAGCTCAAGGTCAGCCTGGGCAACCTGCTTAAATCCCTGTCTCTACAAAAAAAAAAAAAAAAAAAAAAAAAAATACAAAAATTAGCCAGGTGTGATGGTATGCACTTGTAGTCTCAGCTACTGGGGAGGCGGAGGTGGGAGGATCAGTTGAGCCCAGGAGGTATAGGTTGCAGTGAGCTGATGTCGCACCACCTCACTCTAGCATGGGCAATGGAGTGAGGCCCTGTCAAGGACGGACGGACGGATGGACGGAAGGAAGGAAGGAAGGAAGGAAGAGAGAGAAAGAAAGAAAAGAAAAAAGAAAAGGAAAGAAAAAAGAAAAAGAAAAAAGAAAAGAAGAAAGAAAAGGCTGGGCACAGGGGCTCATCACTTTGGGAGGCCAGGGCGGATGGATTGCCTGAGCTCAGGAGTTCGTGACCAGCCTGGGCAACACAGTGAAACCCTGTCGCTACTAAAATACAAAAAATTAGCTGGGTGTGGTGGCGTGTGCCTGTGGACCCAGCTACTTGGGAGGCTGAGGCAGGAGAATTGCTTGAATTGGGGAGGCGAAGGTTGCAGTGAGCCGAGATCGCGCCCCTGCACTCCTGCCTGGGCGACGGATAGGCAAAGGGGAAGTCAGACTTGTGGAGCCTGATTGTGCAGAGTATTTTAGGGGATTACCAGGACTTTTGACTTTTACTGAGTGAAATGGGAGGATTGCAGGATTTTGAGCATGAAAATGAGATGATTAACCTACACTTTAAGCATCTGAGTTCAGAATGGTTAAACCTGAAAACCAGTTTGGAAGTTTTTGCAATAAAAAAGTTATGAAGATCTAATGGCAAATGTAATCAGTGGTTTAGGTTCTGGATATGACTCAATGGTAGATCCGATTGTTTTTTTTTTTGACTTGCTGGATATAGGGTATGAGCAAAGTGGAGGAATTGGTGATGATGCCAGACATTTTCGCCCAACTTATTGGGAGGATGGATTTTACCATTTACTGGTCATACAAAGTGCTGGTGAGGATGTGGAGGAACTGGAACTCACACACTTCTCACGGGAATGTAAAATGGCACAACCAGTATGAAAACCACTTTGGTAATTTCTTCTACATTTAAAACATATGTTTACTATATGACCAATCATTTCATGCCCAAATATTTACCAAAGTGAAATGAAAACTTATGTTCATACAAAAACCTGCACATTAACATTTATAGCTGCATTACATTTAATCACAAAAACTTGGAAACAGCCCAAAAGTCCCTCTCCCCAGGGATGAATTAACAAACTGTATTACATCAACACATTGAAATACTGTTAAACAATAAAAAGGAGAAAATTACTGATTAACATAAAAACATGGATGGTCAGTGAAAGAAGCCAGATTCAAGAAGGCTGCATGCCATATAATTCCATTTATATGATATTCTGAAAAAGGCAAGACCATAGAGGTAGAACACAAACCAGTCATTGCCAGAGATGCTGGTGAGAGGGGGAAATTTGACTACAAAGGGGTGAAGGGGAATATTTTACGGTTGATGGAAGCATTCTATAGCTTGATCGTGGTGATGGTTACAAATTTGTATGCACTTGTCAAAACTTGCAGACGTATACAACAAAAAGGGCAACTTACATAGTATATAAATTATGGCTTAATTTAAAAATGGTACAAAAGGGAGGTATAAAATTATGAGGGATATTTTTAGGTGAGAGAAATAATATCAAGGTGGAGTGTGGATGGGAAAGAAGTGGTAGAATGGGAAAAATTAACACTGCAAGAGGAAGGAGAGGGGATTGAGCAATGACCTGGAACAGATTAGAAAGGATAGGAGCTCATAAACAGGTGGAGGGATTGGCCTCTGTGGGGACTTGCAAGGGGTAGTTCACCTAGTATAGTGAGACAGAAGGCAGTGGGTATGGGTAGAGAGGATAAAGGCAGGGGTACAATTTTTTAGTAGATGTGATAGTGCTGGGAGCTTTCCAGTGTTTTCCTTGAAATTAGATTTTTGTAGTGAAGTAGAAAGTGAGCACATCAGCTGAGACTGATGATATAAAAGAAGTGTTGGATGTTTGAAGAGACAGGAGAAGATATGAAGTAATTGTTTAGGACAGGGGTCCCCAACCCCCAGGCCATGGGCTGGTACCTGTCTGTGGTCTGTTAGCAACTGGGCAGCACGCAAAGCTTCACCTGTGTTTACAGCCACTCCACATCACGTGCATTACCGCCTGAGCTCTGCCTCCTGTCGGATCAGTGGTGGCATTAGATCACATAGGAGCACAAACTCTATTGCGAACTGTGCATGTGAGGGATCTAGGTTGTGGGCTCCTTGTGAGAATCTAATGCCTGATGATCTGAGGTGGAGCTGAGGTGGTGATGCTAGCTCTGGGGAGCAACTGCAAATACAGATTAACATTAGCAGAGACATTTGACTGCACAGAGACCATAATATTAAATCAGTTGCCTGCAGACTCATATCAAAACCCTATCAGTGAGTGGCAAGTGACAATGAAGCTGCATCTGGTGGCAGGCTGTAGAGTGGCAAGTGAGTCGATGTATTTCAATTGTACAGCTGCATCTGGTGGCCTTAAAAGTATGTTTAAGGCAACTTCAAATCTCCGTATGTTCTGAATTAAAGTCCAGGTGGAATATCCTGAGATTGCCACAAAAGCAATGAAAAACCTGCTTCCATTTCCAGCATCCTATCTTTGTGCAGCAGGGCATTCTGCAGTGACAGCAACCAAAACAAGGTTATAGAGTAAATTGAACATAAGCAACACCCTTTGGGTGTCACTGTCTCCCATCACCCCCAGAAGGCACCTTCTGGTTGCGGGAAAACAAGCTCAGGGCTCCCACTGATGATTCTACATGATAGTGAGTTGTATAATTCTTTCACTATACATTACAATGTAATAATAATAGAAATAAAGTTCACAATAAATGTAATGTGCTTGAATCATCCTGAAACCATGCCCCTCCCGGGTTCATGGAAAAATTGCCTTCCACAAAACTAGTCCTTGGTGCCAAAAAGGTTGGGGACCGCTGGTTTAGGAGAGAGAGGAATGAATAACTAGGAAAGCGCAGTGGGCTTGCCGGGGACGTTGAGGACCACCTTGAAGTTCATCATGAATTTATAGCAACATTAGAACTGTGGTTGTGTGTTCTCTTCCAGCTATGGGGATGGAGTAGGCAAAGAGTTGGATTTAGCCAGGGTTGGGATTTAGCCAAATGAATATGTTGATAATTGATGCAATTAATAAAAAGTAAGCCCCTGTCCAATTTTAGGTTAAGGCAAAGCAGGAGGTGGTAGCAGTGTGACTTCCCCCCACCCCAGATTGATTTCTTTCTTTCTTTCTTTCTTTCTTTCTTTCTTTCTTTCTTTCTTTCTTTCTTTCTTTCTTTCTTTCTTTCTTTCTTTCTTTCTTTCTTTCTTTCTTTCTTTCTCTCTCTCTCTCTCTTTCTTTCTTTTTCTTTCCCTCCCTCCCTCCCTTCCTTCCTTCCTTCCTTCCTTCCTTCCTTCCCTCTCTGTCTCTCTCTCTCTCTCTTTCTTTCTTTCTTTCTTTCTTTCTTTCTTTCTTTCTTTCTTTCTTTCTTTCTTCCTTCCTTCCTTCCTTCCTTCCTTCCTTCCTTCCTTCCTTCCTTCCTTCCTTCCTTCCTTCCTTCCTTTTCTTTCTTTCTTTTTCTTTCTTTTCATTTGAAGTCTGAATATCTGTTCAGAAAGAGCCCTGGGCAAACTTGAGAAATTAAGCAGATTTCTCAGCATTCTCTTTGTGCCAAGTTCACCCACACGCAGGGGTGTGCTGCAGCCTGCCCATTCTTGATTATGGTATCTGATTGCTAAATTATCAGGAATTTTGCAAGCCAGTTGTTAAGGACAGTTTAAATTCGGTCGTGGTGGAAGTATTTACACCATGGAAATCAGTAAATCCTACAAATCTTCAGGGAGTCAGTTGTTAACCATTTACCACACACACTCCTGCCTTTCAGGCCCATCTGTCTTAATTTACTGGCCTTCAAGGTTATTGTTTCATCACCTGTGCTGGCTTGGCATCCACTGGTAGAAACTGCTATTTGAGGAATGTCCTCGATGTGGACATTCACTGGTCTCAAATATCTTTCAGTCCCTACTTGCTCATTCTACCTGGCTGAGCTCATTAATTTATACTATTGTGCTGAAGGTAGAGGAGGCTAGAGGTGTCTCTCAAGTAATTTGTAACCTTTAAATAAGGACTTTCTGGAGACTTCACCAGTTTGACTTTCAGCATTGGTAAATCATAAAGAGGTAGGCAGACACAGAGTCAGACTAGTAGGGAAGAAGGCCGGGACTGAAGGAATCTTTTACTCTGTATCAAAACTCTTTCTCTGCTAATCTGATTCTTGCAACACCGGACTGCTTTGCACACTGATCAAATCCGCTAAAAGAAATTGCTCCATTTCCACTCACTTCCTCTGTGCTCTTTGTTTTTTCTGCTCATTTATCATCAATCACAGGTCAAGCAAATGTTGGTTTGATGGGTCGTGACCACATTCAGGGAGCTAGCGAAAGGCCCGTGGTGGTCCTGATAGTTTGAATTACATAGGGGCTGTGTGGCTCCGCGACAGGATGTATCATAGGAGCCTCACAGTAATCTTGTGCAAAACTCCTCTCTTGATTCTCCCATTCATACCTACTTCTCCTTTGGTAGCCCACACCTTAGGGAATGGCTCCCCTAACATTCCGGGTGCTCATACCATAAACTGGAGCCATTCTTGATTTCACTTCTCCTCTGCCTATTACCTTCAATGGCTACTGGCGTTCTAGCTCCCAAACTGTGAAGTGAACTGTGTCCACTCTCTCCATCTCTATGGTCATCATCTTAACTGAAGTCATGGTTGTCTTTCTCCTGAATTGCTGGCTAAGCCTTCTAATTGTTTTCCTGTCATTCCTTTATATGCTCTTCTGTTATCTAATTCAAACAGCAAAGAGTATATTTTAGGAAGCATGTAAGTTTTGTCCGTGCCGTACATTTAAACTCTACTTATTGCATTTCAAGTGGTCCCTTTGGGACTGCCCAGCCACCTCTCAAGCCACTGTAGTCTCACTGAAGATGCATCATCCCTGATGACTTTCTTTTGTTTCCTCTTAATGCCAATCTCTTTCCCGAATCAGCCTTCACAGTTGATCTCTCTACCAGGGACGCTTTCCCCATCCTCTTCATCTGCCAAATTCTCCTCTCCTTTCAAGTTTAAATTTACATGTTAATTTCCTCAGGGAAGTTTTCCTTGACCCCAGAGACTTAATTTAAACTATTAACTAGTTTCTCAGGACTCTATAATCCTCCTTCAAAACATTTATTTACATTGTAATTATATATTTATTATTTTAAGGTCTTTTGACAATGGCATCTACCTTTATATTTCTGCCCATTCTAATTATTCTCTTTTTCTCTTCTGTAATGTTAATAAAAGTAAGGACCTTGTCTTTCTTGTTTATCACTTATATCCCCAGCGCTTTGCAAGGTGCATGACATCGAGTAGGAGATCAATTAATTGAATAAATGAATGAAGTACAAAGACATAAAGAGAAGAGACATTCTGTTGAATCCATGGGGGAAACAGTACACCAGTTAAAAAGCACTGGTATAATTAGAAAATAAAAGCAGCGTATAATAGGCCCTTAAATGTGTGCTGGATAGGAATTTAGAAATCAGCCCATTATTTTCAAAGGAGGAAACTGAGCCAAGATTGCTTGTGACTTATTCTGCTGTCACACAACGAATAGGTAACAGAATAATAGGCAGCTCGAGATATCCTGATTACAAGCCTTGTGCTCTTTTCAGCACACAATCCAGCTTCTGTAGCACCTGAGAATGCTAAATGAGAATATAACTGGATTTTGTATGAAGTCCTTCATTTCCACAGGAATATGGAGCGGGGCATCCAGAAGTAGACCCTATGTCAATTTGGCTAGGTGTTCTGGAAGCTCTAGTAGTATCTGATGCAATTTCAAAGGTGAGTTCTATGTGAATCCTCTTCCACTAATGGTTTTTCCTCATACATTTTCCATCACTTAATATTTGCTGCTGGGCTACTATTTACATCAGTGGCTTTTTAAATACGTATTATCTATTAGGTGAATATGTTCTTCCTTTAATTGCTCTTAATTTGCACTGCTCAGGAAACAAAGACTTAGAGAGGCAGTCTAGGAGTGTGGAAGGAGCATAGGTGTTGGATCCTGAGTTTGAATCCTGGCTCTGCCCTCCAAACATCAGCTCTTTCATCTCTAAATTGCAGGGACATTTGTGCCTACCTCCTAACTCAATTGTTGTAAGGTAAAATAAATTAATGTAGGTAAAAAGCCTGACACATAGAAGCATAATCAATTAATATTAGTTCTATTTCCAGCCTAGTATTCTGGATTGGGACACAAATTATTTTACTGATGTATCTGATATTATTCTAGATTTTGATCACAAATCTTTGAGTTCAACCTTTTCAAATGGCAGGGTCCCGTTCTCTTTAGTTTCTGTCTTGACAATGGCATCTGCCTTTATATTTCTGACCATTATAGTTGTTCTTTTCTTGGTATTATCTATGATTGATGCACCCTTACAATATCTTACTCAGTATTCCAGGAGCAGGCCACTAAAGTTTAATAGGAGGTAGGTAAAAGTTTTCAGTGTCATCGTGGATGATTAATTACTGTAAATATCAAGAAGGGAAATTTCATAAAATTGATGAACTAGGGATTCATCCATTTATTTCTTAAGTTTTTATTCATCATCTATCTTGTACATAAATTAGGGCTGCTAGGTTAGCAAATAAAAATACAGATGCCCAGTTAATGGAATACCTTATATTTTGACAACTCTAACATAGATTTCATAGGGCTGCTCTCTGTGGCACAGCTGCTCACGCCTGTAATCCCAGCACTTTGGGAGGCCGAGGCAAGGAGATCACAAGGTCAGGAGATTGAGACTACCCTGACCAACATGGTGAAACCCCGTTTCTACTAAAAACACAAAAATTAGCTAGGCGTGGTGGCACATACCTGTAGCCCCAGCTACTTGGGAGGATGAGACGGGAGAATAACTTGAACCCGGAAGGCAGAGATTGCAGTGAGCTAAGATCGTGTCACTGCGCTCCAGCCTGGTGACAGAGCGAGACTCTGCCTCAAAAAATAAAATAAAATAAAATAAAATAAAATAAAATAAAATAAAATAAAAAGATAAAGATAAAGAAAAAAATAAGACGTGGTCTATAACCAATGGGAATTTTTATGCAAAGTGAGAACATCAGCATAAAGTTAGAGATAGGTGGTAGAAAATGCATGGAAAGGGAGGGTTATATGTGGATGGCATGTTAGTTTCCCATGGCTGCTATAAAAAAGTACCACAAATTGAGTGACAACACAGCAGAAACCTATTCTCTCACAGGTCCAGAGGTTAGAAGTCTAAAATCAAGGTGTGGGCAGGGGTGATTTTTTTCTGAGGTTTTTGAGAGAGAATCTGTACCATACCTCTCTCCTAGTTTCTGTCAATGGCCAGCAATCCTTGCCTTGTGGATGCACCACTCTAATTTCAGCCTCTGCCTTCACATGGCATTCTTTCTTCATGTCTCCTCTCTTTACAAAGCCAGCGGTCAAATTGAAGTAGTGCCTACTCTAATGACTTCATCTTAACTTGATTACATCTGTAAAACCTGTTTCCAAATATAGTCACATTAGACAGTCCCAGGAGTTAGGACTTTAACATATCTTTCTGGAGGATGCAAGCCAATCTATAACAGATGATATTGGTATTGAATACCATAGAGCTCAGAGATGGGACAATTTGTTGTGAGGTGGAATGATTAAAAAGGCCAGAAGCAGTGTCAAGAATGAACAGAGCTGGACTTCAAAGCGTGGGTAGACATTGTTGGAAAGGAGGGGAAGGACTTGAAGTAGATGATGAACAAGAGACTAGGGGAGAAACTCATCTTCCGGGGATGAAGATACTTGCTGAAATTTACTAAGATCAGTAACAAGCATGCTGAAAACTCTGAGAAAAGCAATAATAATCAAACTTCCTCAGCTCAGAAGAGCAACAGTGCCATTTTAAGGCAGATTTTATTGGTGTCTAAGATTCCCCTCTAAAGTTCAGGTTGCTCAGTGTTAATTTGGTTTTGGCACCAGCCCCAGAGATACTAAAGGAACATGCCTGGGAAATTATTACCGGCAATGTCTGGATTCCTGATGCATCGAGCCTGTTATACTAGAACCCAACTCGGGGGTTATATTTAAAATCAAACTTTTGTATAAAATAAAGTGTAAATTGTAAGCAATCAGCACACTTAGAATGTTATCATTATTCTGAGACAGGGCCTTGAATCAAACATTTATGTAAAATAAAGCATAAATTGCAAGCAATTATTACAGTTAAAATGTTATTATTTTTTATTTTTTGAGACACAGTCTTGTTCTGTCCACCTAGGGTGAACTGCAGTGGTACAACCATAGCTCACTACAGTCTTTACCTCCTGAGCCCAAGTGATCCTCCCACCTCAGCCCCCTGAGTAGCTGGGACTACAGGCCTGGCTAAGTTTTAAAATTTTTGTAGAGGCTGGGTTTCTCTGTGTTGCCCAGGCTGGTCTCAAACTCCTGGGGTCAAGTGGTCCTCCCAGCTCAGCCTCCCAAATTGTTGAGATTACAGGCATGAGCCACCACATCCAGCCAGAATGTTATATTATTTCATAGGGATTTATTAAGCTTTCCAACTTTTTAGGATGTGTCCATTTCATAAAACTTCCAAGCTTTGTTTATTGTATGAGAAGCCAGTGCAGAAGGCATGTTAAGCTGGATCTATAACGTTGTGAGCGTGTACCATGCTACAGAACACCATAGTCTATACCATATTTTCATATGGATGAACAATTTGCCTTCCCTCCTTGTTAAAGGAACCAAGTGAAATTCAATTTAAATAGCAATTCATAGAAGAAAAAGCCTAAAAGTAAAGGTACGAGCCACGAGGACCACAGTGTTTTGTGTTCCATTGCTGAATATGAATATAATTTCTTGCATTTTTCATCATTATTAGTCAATTAAATAAACTTTATGTGAAGTTCATTTTATGTTGGTTTACCTTAGAATTGAGTACGTTACTGAATTGCTACAAGGCTATAGTTTTCTTCTAGTTGATGTTTCAAAAAATTATTTGGGCCAGGTGCAGTGGCTCACACCTGTAATCCTAGCCCTTTGGGAGTCTGAGGTGGGCAGATTGCTTGAGCCCAGGAGTTCGAGATCAATCTGGGTAACCTGGTGAAACCCTATCTCTACAAAAAATACAAAAATTAGCTGAGCATGGTGGTGTGAACTTGTAATCCTAGCTATTCGGGAAGCTGAGGTGGGAAGATCCCTTGAACCCAGAAGGTCAAGGCTGCAGTGAGCTGTGATCACGCCACTGTACTCTAGCCTGGGCAACAGAGCAAGACCCTATCTCAAACAAAAACAAAAAGAAAAATCATTTAAAAAGGAAGAGGAAATCTAACAGTTGGGATGAGCTCTTGCTGATTTACCATCTAGTTACCCCATTCCCTGGGCATTGCCCACTTGTAATCACCAAACAAGGAAGCTGGGCAAGTACAGGGAAGCATCGTGCAGGGAAGCTCTCACTTCATTGCCACTTACAGCTCTGTGACATTTGCTGCCAGCAAAGATTTGGGTTTGTCAGGCTAATATCCACAGACCTATTTATTTCTTCCTAGTTACCTTCAGATTCAGATAAACAGCCACAAGGCTGGGATCTGGGAGACTAAAAAGGTCAGATTTACTCAGTAAGAAAACAAAGACTTGCCTGCTTTCTACTCAATATGCCTTTTCTTAGACAATAAGTTTTTATTAAAGTGGTGAACATTAATATTTTAATCAATTGCGTTGTTGAAAATTATGTATAGCATAGGGTAAATGTTAATCAATCAAGCAAGCAATCACAATTGCAAAGAAACCTAAGGCTGGTTACGTACCTTGTTTGTAATCTGCAACTGAGACCCGAAAAGCTTCTGCTGCCTTGGTTCTCTCCGGGCATTAGTAAATCCAACTCAGTCGGACTCGCGGAGTTCTGGGACTCCCTTTGCGCTGTAACCATTGGCAAAGTTCCTGGAGTCTTTTTTTCTGCCAGACGCCTTTATGTAAACCATCTTCCTTTTGGAAAGAATGATTTTCCTGCTTACTGCTTATGTGAAAAGTGTTATTTGTCTTTCTAACTCTTCAGGACATCTTCAAGTTCCTTTCTCAGCCGCAACCTTACTAGCTCATGTGAAGATGTCACATCCCCAGGTTATTTGTGATAGATATGCACTTAGCTGGCCCTCTTATCTGCACAAAAAGAAACAGCTGCTCAGGATTGAAAAATAATTCTCTTTTCCCTACAGGACTGAAAAAAACTTGTTTATTTTAGAACGTCTTAAAAACATGTAAAGGAGAAGGGGAAAATGACCCAGAGTACCGTTACCTAAAGACAATTATTATGAGTATTTTAGTTTATATCCTTCTAATCTGATTGTTTTCTGTGTATTTTATTTTATAAAATAGTTGCACTTGCATTCTTTCTAAAATGGTGTGTGTGTGTGCACATGCACGTGTATTGGCTGTTTGTTTTTACTTAGTGCTATTCATCAGAAGTGATATAGCAAAATGGTCATGAATGTATAAATGTGAAGGCAGTGTGTGGGTTCAAATCCTGAGTTCCCCGTCTTTGCAAACTTGGGAATGTGATTCAGTTTCTTTAAATCTCTTTTCTTTCCCCAAATATGAGTATAACAATTATATGCACTTCAGGGAGCTGTTAGAAAAATCCAGTGAGTAAGTATGTTAAGCAATCACATATTATGTATACCTGACATATGGCAGATGCTCAATAAATGTTAACTCTTAACTTTCTCCTATCGTTATAAAATATTCAGGAATGTAATTTTACATGACTGCATACAATTGTAGCTTTTGTACCTAGTATTATTTGGTTATCTATCTTTGGATATTTATGTTGCTTATAGTTTTTTTACTTCTATACATAATCTTGGAATAAATATCTTGGTATGAAAAGATTTTTCTGTAGTTCAGCTTATTTTCTGAATTATCTTAATTTCAAAAACAGAATGTCTGAGTCGAGCAAGATGAATATATTGTCAATTTCTTCCTAAAGAGGTTGTGGTTATTTATATTTCCATCAGCCTGGTATGAATAGGATCGTTTCACCATAGTCTTGCCAGCAGTGTGTGTACACTGTGTGCGTGTGTATCTATATTATTTGATAAACCAATTGATATCTCATTCTTTGATTGCTGGAGAGTTGTGGTGGTGTAGATATTTTTTAAGGAACTTGAACTCATCTGGAATTTATTTGAGTGCTGTGGGGTTGGAGTCTAAATTGATTAGCTTCAACATAATGGGGCTGGAGTACTCTGTAGGCTCAACCAAACTGGAAGTTGCCCAGTCACATTAAAAATGTTTATAATAGCAACTTCAGTGATGTCATCACTACCTTATACCTTGCTGTATCATATTTCCTAGCTCATACACCCTGCTTTGTCGTATGTTTGATGAGTTAGATAACATATTAGATGAGTGTGGCCCCTGCATTTATTCAAATACAATCCTCTGAGGAGCCACATCTCCTGACACTTCCACACTTTTGTAGCCTCTCCCTGTGTAACTCATGGAATGTGATGGAAGTGATGCCACATTGCATGCCTTTTGAGGCTAGGCATGAGAAGA
The DNA here is from genome assembly GCF_047675955.1 of Chlorocebus sabaeus. Lineage (NCBI taxonomy): Eukaryota > Metazoa > Chordata > Mammalia > Primates > Cercopithecidae > Chlorocebus > Chlorocebus sabaeus. Next base: position 18,785,630 of record NC_132920.1, read on the forward strand.
CTGGCAGCTTTCACCATGATCTCTTGGAGTGTATATGTATTCTGGTGAGGAGTTAGTTGTTACTCTGCAATTGCCATGCACTGAGAGATCTCAAGACAGTTATGTAGGGAGGTCATGTGGAGGGAGATGTCAGCTCCCAATTTGTCCAACTCCTCCAGCTGAGGCCCCCGAAATGGGAGTGTAGGCTGGGTGCCATGGCTCACACCTGTAATCCTGCACTTTGGGAGGCTGAGACGAGTGGATCACTTGAAACCAGGAGTCCAAGACCAGCCTGGCGAACATGGTGAAACCCCATCTCTACTAAAAATACAAAAATTAGCTCTGCGTGGTAGTGGGTACCTGTAATCCCAGCTACTCAGGAGGCTGAGAGAGGAGAATCGCGTGAACACAGGAGGAAGAGGTTGCAGTAAGCCTAGATTGCGCCACTGCACTCCAGCCTGGGTGACAGAGTGACACTCTGTCTCAAAAATAAAATAAAATAAAATAAAATAAAATAAAATAAAATAAACAGAAAGAAAGAGATGTGAGTGTAGAAGCCATGTTGGACAGGACACTCCAGTCTAGTCATATCTTTGGATAACTCCAGTCCTAGACACTATCTAACCATGGCCATGTGAAAGACCAGAAGCAATAAGTACCCAGTGAGCCCAGTCAACTCACAGACCTGTGGGAGGTAACAATAAATGGTTGCTTAAGCCACTAAGTTTTAGGATGGTTTGTTATGCAGTGATAGAAAACCAACACAATGAATTAATACAGAGGAAGCACAGTTCTTTGGTTTGAAATATTTCTTCTTTGAAAATTAGCAGGAAGTAAACATTGGCGTTAATAATGTTAGCTTTTACCAAAATAGAAAGATAGAAGATAGTATTCCAAATTAATTGATGAGGGGAGTGGAAAAGCAATATTAATTGAGAAATTTACAGACATAGGTTTTACATGGGGTTGGTGGTAAAGAGAATTGAAAGAAGCCTGATAATGTGGCCACTGAGAGTCAGCTGAGTGTAGCATACATGTCAAGGGCTGGGGTGACTTGGAGATTTGCAGGTGTAAGAGAAAAGATGTTCTGACAAAGGGAAAATGAGTGACTAAAGACTTTTTGCCTGGAAGTGTCTCTCTCTTGGTAGATTGATAGATTTTTCTTTCTGTCATACAAAGTATTAGAAGAAGGGCCAACTTTCACATTGCAAATTTCATAGTTTGGTGATTAGTAACATGATGCCTTTGTATTTTAGTGCCTATAGATTTTTTTAAAAGTATTATCTTTGTGAGTTTTGGGGTATATACTAACACCAAATTTTATTATTTAATTTGCTTGAATTCTACTCTGCACGTCCACCATATGTAATTGGTAGTTAAGTTTGGGCTACATAGGATGTGGCAAAATTTAATTGACTTTAAAATACATAAAATGACAATATAAAGAGCTTTCATTTTATTTAGTGTCTTAGTCATCTTTTATCTTCTTTGTTGGCTTCCACACCATATTGATTTTATGAGTGTCTCTGAGGAAGGTAGAATATGAAGTTTACGAAGAGGAAACTCTCTTGCAGTAGCACTAATAAAACCATATGTAGGCCAAGGTTCTGGACGATTGTGGGGCCAGATCCAGCTCCCTGGAGCTTTCCTTGAGAGATGCAATCCCAATATCAAAATTGGTGTTGAGACACCTTTGTTCTTGACACTGAATATATTGCCAATTTTGTTCTACTTCTAATTTGCAATCAAAGTCATCTCTTGCCCCAGTGCAGGCTGTTTATTTTTTTTTTAAAGAGTTTTGTTAAGATTTTTACTACATGGACTTAATTATGTAATTATATAACAGATCTGGTAACTGCTTCAGAGGAACCATTCTAATCTATGAGGTACCTAAGATAGTCTTTAAAGAACATCTAATTACATAATTACAATGCCTAATAGACCAGAATAACAGGTAGCAAGAATATCTTTGGAGCCATAAGAGAAGCTCTGTGGCCTTTAGGGTATATAATATCAGTTATGAAAATAACCCCATCACTATGTCATTATGTAACAGCACAAAATGGCAAAGAAGGTATTAATGCTGGATATAATAAATAGATGCATTTTGCTATAAATGACTTTCTTTAATTTTCAAAAAATATGTAGAAGCAATTGAAAATATCTTAAACCATGAGACAGAAAAAACTATGACATTTTAGATACAGGATGGCAGTGACTTTTGAAAGCAAAATTTAAAGAGATTGAAGACATATTGAGTTAGTTATAAAAGTAGGCATATTAATGTCACAACCACAAAAATGCATTTAAGATATAAAAGACAGAAAATTCAAAATATTATATTCATATGTTTCAAACTGGCATACTATGTTTTCTAAGTAATAATGAAAAAAATCAAGAATGAAACTAAAACACGTTAGAGTTTTGAAATACTATGAATACTGGGTGTTAAAGGCTCTGTTAAAATCTGAAGAGTGAATCAGAAAAAAGAGCGAATTTTAATCAAGGCCCATGTTCAAATATTTTGGTGTTGGCAATATTATTCTGCAATATCTATTGGGAAATATACAAGAAAAACTAAACTTTAAGAGTTTATAAAACTCATAAAAATCTGTCTTAGTTTTATGAGCAAGAGGCTTTGTTATTATTGTTGTGTGTTTTAAAGGATACATTTTACAAAAAAAGCCCCAAATATGTAAAAGTATTACATATTGAGTATTCATTACCCACTAAAATTTTATACCAAAGTTCACGATTCTGAGACCACTGGTATGTAGAAAAATAGTTGGCCTCTGTAAACGAACATCTCAAATGTTTCACAGACCAAGAGCCAACAATTTTGGGAAAATTTTAAAGCCAATTTTCTGATAAAAATTATGTGAGCTTTAGTCATGAGAAATATTTAAACAATGCACATTTAAACAGTACACTCTTTATTCGCCTAGGAACAGTTACGATAATATAGTTAAAGTATCCACATGCTTTTGCAGTGTATCTTGTTAAAAAAAAAAAAAAAGCCAAGTTTTGTTTGAGACATATAAACTTCCTCTCCTTACATATCTTTCTTCCCCAACAGAATTTGAGTGGCATTCAAAACTCGCAATGTTGCAATGAGCTCTGCACTTGGGAATATTCATATTTATAACCTGTATATTTTAGCCAACATGGTTTTTTGTTTTATGAGACCTGGAAATATTTTTTCAATTCAATATCAATCCATTCTTCAAGATGGACATGAGATATAATATTTTATATATGCTAGCCCTACATTGTGAGGTAATACTTAATGGTCTTCTCCTCCATCAGTCTCCCCAAATGCAACACAACCACCACTACGAGCATAAGAAAATATCCTGTATACAGTTCAAAATCATTCGTTTTCAAAATTTAAGGTAAGAGATTTCTAAATATGGCCATGAAGAAATAACAGGGACCAGATTTACTCTCTCACCTTAGCCAATTAGGAAACCAGACAAAATATATAAGGCAATTGTTTTCAGACATGTGATAGACAGCACAGGATTATTAGCCCTGATTACAAGGTAAACTATATAATTACTCCAGTTTTCTACCTAGAGGCTGTGTTCCCTCTGCTGTGCAGGGAGAGAAGAAACAAATTAAAAACAAGGAATCTCACTGAGTTTTAGAGACATTGATTGTAGTTCAGGGAGACATTGGTGGAGCACAGGGAGCTTCACAAAGACAGAGCTTGGAAGATACGCAAAGGTGTCCCTTTGAGTCTTTGGTGAAGTACTGATTTGCTCATGCATGAGAATAAATTATCCAAGGCTGGATATACGTAGGCTGGACATTGGAAGTGAGTAGGCTGAACCATTCCTGAAGCTAATCACAGGCTGGAAATATATTCTGTTCCTGTCAGCAAGAGCGGAGGGATTTCATAATAAATGAGGCATTGAGTAGACTATTCAGAAGGCTAAATTATCCCTAGAATAAAGGCTGCTCTGGACATGACCGAACACAGCTTAAAAGCAATGCTGCATAGAAACAAAGCAATTCCAAATAGTCTGGCTGCTTCCTAGACAAAAAAAAAAAGTCAATACCATTTAAAGCAATGCAACAAAATGTCATACCCAACAACATAGAATTTAGTGTCCAGTATCCAAAAGAGTACTGCCAGACATACAAAGAATTGGGAAATTATGACCTATAACTCAGAGAAAAATTAATTGATAGACTTAGACCCAGAAATAAGTGAAATTGTGAGATAACAGACAAAGATGTTAAAATAACTATTGTAAATATGCTCTATATTCCTGAAGGTTTGAGAACAGCATGAGTTTATACTCATATATAACTCAGGAGTTTATATATGAGAGAGATATAGAAGATATAAAATGACAAATAAAACTTCTAAAAATTAAAACTAAAATGCTTGGAATAAAAAAATACACTGGCTTGGGTTCATGGCAGATTAAACCTTGCAGGAAAAAAAAAAATCAATGTCTTTGAAAACATAGCACTATAAAATCTCCAAAATAAAGCAGAGAGGAAAAAAGAATTAAAGAAAAATGAACAGAGCATTAATAACCTTTGAGGAAATATCAGAAAGTCTGACATAGGAGTAATTGATATCCTAGAAGTAAAAAAAGAAAAAAGGGGACAGAAAACACGCTGAAGAAATAATAGGCAGACTATTTTCAAATTTGATAAAAATTAGAAGATCACAGATTGAAGAAGCTCATTGCACTCAGAGTAGAGGAAGCAAAGAAAAATAGGCAGGACACATAATAATCAAACTGCTGAAAACTAATGACGAAAAGAAAATCCTTTTTTTTTTTTTTTTTTTTTTTTTTTTTTTTTTTTTTTTGAGGCACAGTCTGGCTTTGTCGCCCAGGCTGGAGTGCGGTGGCGCGATCTCGGCTCACTGCAAGCTCCGCCTCCCGGGTTCACGCCATTCTCCTGCCTCAGCCTCCCGAGTAGCTGGGACTACAGGCGCCCGCCACCGTGCCCGGATAATTCCTTGTATTTTTTTAGTAGAGACGGGGTTTCACCGTATTAGCCAGGATGGTCTTGATACCCTGACTTCGTGATCCACCCGCTTAGGCCTCCTAAAGTGCTGGAATTACAGGCGAGAGCCACCGTGCCCAGCTGATGAAAAGAAAATCTTAAAAGCAGCCAGAGAAGAAGACATAAAGAACTAAAGATAAGGAAGACAGCCAACTTATCACTAGAGAGTACAAAAGCCAAAAGACAATGAAGCAGTTTAACCTTGATTGGCTAAAGCCACATAATAATTATCATGCCTCAGTTTTTAATCATTATTATTTGGAGTATAGGTGGGTTTTCACTTCTTAATCAATGCGTTTAATGATTATGGCTTTTTTCCCTTTTTTAAAAAATAAACTTTATTAATTAGGGCAGTTTTAGATTCACAAGAAAATGGAGCAGAAGATACAGAAAGTTCCCATCTATCCCCCATACCTACATATACACAGCCTCCCCCATTATCAAAATCCTTAACTGAAGTGGTACATTTGTTACAATCAACCTACATTGTCACCTGAAGACCATAGTTTACATTATGGTTCGCTCTTGGTGTTGTACATTCTGTGAGTTTGGGAAAACAAAATTACATGTATACACCATTGTAGTATCTAACAGTGTTGTTTCACCGTCCTGAAAATCGTCTCTGCAGGGTCTATTGATCCCTCCTCCCTTAACCCCTGACAATCACTGATGCTTTTATTGTCTTCAAAATTTTGCCTTTTCCAGAATGTCATACAGTAGAAATGATACAGTAGAAATGATGCATCCTTTTCAGATTGGCTTCTTTCATTTAGTAATATACATTAAGTTTCCTCCATGACTTTTAATGGCTTGACAGCTCATTTCTTTCTTTTTTAATGTATAAATACTTTAAATTAGCACACATGTAATTTCAATGTCCAATTAGTTCTGTCCTGATTCTTTTCACAAGTATTTTAAAAATAGATCCCTTCCCTTCCCTTCCCTTCCCTTCCCTTCCCTTCCCTTCCCTTCCCTTCCCTTCCCTCCCCTCCCCTCCCCTCCCCTCCCCTCCCCTCCCCTCCCCTCCCCTTCCCTCTTTCCTTTCCTTTCTTTCCTTTCCTTTCTTTCCTTTCTTTCTTTCTTTCTTCTTTTTTGGAGCAGTTTTAGATTCACAGCAAAATTGAGTTGATGGTACACAGTTTTCCCATATATCTGCTGCCATCAAATATGCACAGCATCTCCCATGGCTAACATCCCCTTCAGAATGATACATTTGTTACAACTGATAAACCTACACTGACACATCATTATCACCCAGACTCCAATTATTTACTATCTTTCTGCTAAAATATGCCTTTAATGGTTATATACTGATTATTTGTCCCTAACACTGTATTTATAATAAAGTTATATATTTTAATATCACCAACTTCTATTTTGAATAGTATTTGTCTTACTTTTCAGTATTTTATTTCTATCATTTCGATATGGTTATTATGCTTTAGGTGTGTCTCCTTTAATAACAAAGGACTGAATTTTGTGTTTTTAAATCTTTTCGGACAATTCCAGATTTTTTAAATTTAGTGGGTTAAGTCTATTTTTATTTATTGTGATTAATGATATTTGGATTATGACTAGCACCTTGCATTTTTTCTTATGCTTTTTCTACTCCTTTAATTTGGACTCATGAAACACACCCTCTCTACTTTCATCTACTGGTTTAGAAGTAATACATTCTATTTCTAATGTCAATGCTTATATAACTTTTTTTTTTTTTTTTTTTTTTTTGAGACGGAGTCTCGCTCTGTCGCCCAGGCTGGAGTGCAGTGGCCGGATCTCAGCTCACTGCAAGCTCCGCCTCCCGGGTTTACGCCTTTCTCCTGCCTCAGCCTCCCGAGTAGCTGGGACTACAGGCGCCCGCCACCTCGCCCGGCTAATTTTTTGTATTTTTTTTAGTAGAGACGGGGTTTCACCGTGTTAGCCAGGATGGTCTCGATCTCCTGATCTCGTGATCCGCCCGTCTTGGCCTCCCAAAGTGCTGGGATTACAGGCTTGAGCCACCGCGCCTGGCCTTACGTTTTTAATTTAGATATTTGTTTTAAAAACAACCCACCCTGGTCACCTTCTCCTGTATCCCAAGCATAGTCATTGTTATGCTTATTTCTTAAATGTACAGTTGATATTTGTTGAGATTTAGGTAAGTGCTACTGATTTTTTTGCCACCTTGTACTTACATCTCTGAAAATTCTGTGAGGTGGCACGGTGGTAGGCAGCAGCATTCACACTGCAGGGTGTGAAGGGTGGCACCCAGAGCCGTGCCTCGCAGCAACACAGACGTCAATATTCCCTTCTAGGTTCTATTTCCTTTTTTCTGATGTGGAGATTTTAGAAGTTTCTTAAGAGAGCTTGTGTAACGGTACATTTTCTGTTATTTTTCTTTATTTTGTTGTCTTTCTTAAGTAAGAGTTTAGCTTGGTAGGTAATTTTAGGTTGAGAGCGATTGGCAAGCTGAAAATTATTCTACTGTCTTCTGGCTTTTATTTTTCCTTCTTGAAAAGTGTGTCACTAGGTTTTTGTCATTGGATTGAAAGTAAACTCCAATTCTCTTTCATTGCTACCAAGACTCCTTCTGTTCTATGTTTTGCAAATTCTCTGTGATGCTTGTGGGTATGAATTCATTTTTACATGTCTTGTTCAAGATCTGTTACATTTCTAAATACGAGAATATCTGCCTGTTGTCAATTCTTCAAAAATTTTAGTGATTATCTCTGTATTTTCTCTTCCTCATTTTTTCTGTACTCTCTTTCTACAACATTTAATGTACGTGGGGGCCATCTTGTTCTATTCACCATATTTATCATATTGTTCATCTCGTTATCTCTCTAAATTGCTATTTGACCGATTTCTTCCTCTGCATTTTCCAATTTGCAAATGATTTCTTCAGCTGGATCTCTTGTGCTAACTCATCTATTCAACTATTTCAAAATGTAATTAACTTAATTCTAGTTCTGTTTGATACATTTTCAAATCTCTTTTTAGGTACTTGCCTCTTTCTTTTTAAATTTATGTTTTAATTTTAATAATGTTAATAATAAATACCAATATTAGTAATTCCACATTTGAAGTTTTAGGAGATCCAATACTACTGTTGTTTCTATTCTTTTTTATTCATGGTGGTCTGTACGTTTTCTAATTTTGAATAGGGAGCTTATATCCATAAGTTATCCATGAGAATTCTCTGAACTTGGGTTGAAGGGTACATCTCTCCAGAGAGGATGCACAGTTGCCTCTGCCAGACCCTGGGGTGCTACGAATCTAGGACTATTAAATTAATTCCTTGCCTTAGGGTTTTTAAGATCATGCTGACAGTCTATATTTTAGCCCCAAACATGCATGTTTCAAATGATCGAGGAGATTATTTTTGTCTTACACATTGATTCCATGATGAGACAGAACAGTTATTTTTACCTTTTTTTTTTTTTTTTTCTAGTAGGAAAATATTTCTCCAGCTAAATTTTGACTAAGAGTGTGACCTCTTGAAGTTTTGGATTTATTCTGGTAGTAAGTAGTTTCAAGTCACTAAGTTGTGTGAGCCCAAGCATTACTATCACATGCCATTACAATTCAAGTCTCCTGACTACTGATATTAACAAACAGCCCCAAGGAAGTCAGCGTTTTACAGCCTGCTAAATACTCTGGTTTTAGCATCCTGGTTCCTTATGTTCATTTGCACATTTATTTATAAGGATGTTTGTTATGTTTATCCCCTAGCAAGTTTAGTTTCTTTGTTTGTTTATTTGGCGTAGAAAAATATCTAGTCTGTCAAAAATCTGAAAATAAAAATGCTGCTGAAGGTCTTGAAAACTTTAGAGATCAAATAAAATTTAATAATGGGAATAATTGATTTATGAAAATAAAGAAAAAGCATTCTTTAGTTTTCTAATAGATTATTATGTGTCAGTTCTAAAGAGTATTATCAACAAACTGTCAAAAGATTGGTAGGAAATAAACAGAAATTATTAGGGCTCAGAATGAACTTATTAAAATTAAGTTACAAGATAAATATCATTTTTGGACAAGGTCACTCATTTAATAGGGCACCAGATAATAGTATTGTATCTACAATATTTAGCAACAAGGAGAATTGAAAAATGTAATTGGATGAATAAATATGGGTAATGGGATTGATATTATGTATCTCAATTTGAGCAAGGCTTTTGAAAAGAAGTCTCATGCAGTCTTACTGGATGAGCTGCAGTGTAGCAGATGTTGGTCCCCTGTCCATATCCCCTCAGCACTCAGCATTCTGATAGCTCATTACTCCAAGCACCTGCCGCTTTCTGCCTGAGGACTTCTCTGTCCCCAAAAATGTGCTTGGCCCCTGTACAGACCTGGGAGTTCACACCCCTGTGAACAGCACTCAGTCACTGAGAGGAGAATCGGTGGATCCATACCTCAGCTTCCTCCTCATCCCTCCACAGAGCATCCCATGTTGGTTTCCTTCTTTCCTTTCCCTGCCTAACTTCCCATTCTCCTCCACCAGCACTTTCTGAGAAAAAACCTCATAAGCAAACGACCTTTCTTCAAATCCTAGTCTTACAGCATGCTTCTTGGGGAGCCCAGTGTAACACATGGAGAAGTACGGACTAGATTCTAAAACAAATAAAATTATTTCATAATCCAAGTAAAATAGTTTCATAACCCAGTGATTGCTACTTGGTTTATGTAAGTCAGAAGGAATGTTTCTAATGTTACACTGGGAGGGTATTTTTTCCTTATCTTTTTCAGTCTTATTAATACTTGAATAAAGATGTAGAAAGTTTTGTAATGAATTTGGAGATGACATAGTATTGGTGTAGTGGGTGATGTCGTGAATATATTAGATGACAGAATCAGGACCCACACAATTTTCATAAGCTAGAAAATGGATAAGTGTAACAAAATTGTATTAAAGGATTAAGATATTGCAATTGAGTATTCTCAAATGTGAAACGTTATTTTGTGATAACATTTTGGAGATATTAGTTAACAATAAACCAGGTTAGTTAACATGATGTGTGGCTGATAAAAAAGCAGATGTGATTTGGGGTTAGATTAATAAAGTAGTAACTAGACCAAAGAAAGTGATAATTATGTTTAAATGATAATAAACAGACAACAGTGTCTAAACATTATGCTTTTTATAAAAAAGTTCAACTTTTATTTTAGACATAGGGAGTATGTATGTAGGTTTGTTCCATGGGTATATTGCATCCAGGAAGTGTGCATGGAACCCAATAGTAGTTTTTCAACCCTTGCCCCCATTCCTACCTTCCGCCTCTGGTAGTCTGAAGTGTCTGTTTTTCCCATGTTTATGTCCATGTGTGCTCAATGGTTTGTTCCCACTTATAAGTGATAACATGTGGTATTTGATTTTCTCTTCCCGCATTGATTCACTTAGGATTATTCCCTCCAGGGGCATCCATGTAGCTGAAGAGGATACAACTTTATTCTTTTTTATGGCTGCATAGTATTCCATGATGTATATGTACCACATTTTCTATGTCTGATCCATTATTTATGGGAACCTAAGTTGATTCCATGTCTTTGCTATAGTGAATAGCATGGCAATAAGCACACAAATGCGTATGTCTTTTTTGTATAATGGTCTGTTTTCCTTTGAATATGTATCCAGTAATGGGTTTGCTGGGTCAAATGGTAGCTCTGTTTTAAGTTCTTTGAGAAATCTCCAAGCTGCTTTCCACAGTAGCTGAACTAATTTATATTCTTACCAACAGTGTATAAGCATTTGCTTTTCTTTGCAACCTCACCAGCATCTTTTTTTTTTTTTTTTTGACATTTTAATAATAGCCATTCTGACTGGTGCAAGATGATATCTCATTGTGGTTTTAATTTTCATTTCTCTGATGATTAGTGATGTTGAGCATTTTTTCATGTTTGTTGGCTGCTTGTATGTCTTCTTTTGAAAAATATGTCTGTTCATGTCCTTTGCCCATTTTTTAATGGCGTTATAAATATTTCCTCTCATTCTGTAGGTTGTCTGTTGATGGATAGCTTCTTTTGCTGTGCAGAAGCTCTCTAGCTTAGTTAGGTCCCACTTGTGAATTTTTGAACATCATGCTTTTGATAGGATAGAAACAATCTTCTGAAGACTAGAGAAAGGAGGTTGGATACATTTGGAAATATTATATGAAAAAAATGAACTAAATATGGTCATTTAGCATCAGGAAAAGAAGAATTAGAGAAGCTTCTACTGTTTAAATATCTGACCTGTGGGAGAGAAATCAGACATCCATGAATCATCTTTAATGTCTATATGCCCAGGGTCTAATCCAATGCTTTATATATAGTAGGAGCTCCATAAATGTTTGTTGGATGAATGAACAATTAATGGCACTGTATATTCATCTCATTTGGCTGAGAGAGGACAGCTACTTTTTTCATTTTCCTGTATCTATCCATCTTTTTTACCTGTCTCATATTTGAAGCCATTCTGTGGATGGTGAAGTCATATGCAGGACCGATTTTCTGTCCTATGCAGAATCTTCACGTAATCATAATTCTATACATGCAAACTATGAAGATAATGATATTGATGCCTCTCGGTAAATATAGCCCCTAGTTTCTTGGTCCCTTTCATATGAACTGTCCTTGTGTTCATTATCTATAGCAGTGACAAACATTTGTGGTAATATTTGCTTCAGTCTCTTGTCCTGGCTGGTTTTTTTTCCCCCTCTGTATTCTATTTGTGTTATCTCATACTTTAATCTGCTTTAATCTTCTTAATATATCAGTCAAATTTAGGATAGAAAGGGATAAGTCTATTGACTTCTGTTATCCCCTGCTCTGAGATTTTCCCTTTATCCCAATTACTTTATTCTTTTTAAAGAACGTATGTCAGGTTGTAAATTAGATGAAATTAGATAATGAAAACTATATAAAGAGCTTCTTTGTGTTTGAGCGTTTGGGAGTCCTCTTATCTAGTTCGGTGGGATAACTAGTTTTTGGAATTTTCTTTTTACAGATATGACAGCCTTGAGCACACAGACGCTTGCTTGCTGTGGAGCTGGGAGAGAGCTGGCTTCTCTTGGGCATGCTTCATATCCTGCTTTGATGGCCCTTCCTCTCAAAAGCTTGCCTCGTTGTGACTTTCTCCATGAGCTTAGCAGCATCTCTGGAGGGCTCCTCAGCACTGTCTCCTGTTGCATCAAGGTTTGCATCCCACTGTTGTGTAATGTCTTTTTACTTGTCTGCACATCTACCAAACACCAAAGGTTATATTCTTAGGTTTAATCCTGTGCCTCCTACATAATAGGCACTCATTGACTACATGATGAGTGTTCGTTTAGAGTTTATCAAAAGGTACGTTTGGCTGTATGAAGGTGTTATTATCCTATTTGTAATATTATTTCTCATTTTGTTTTAAGTATCATCATAGTTGGACTCCAAATTATAACCAGTTGTATCCCTAAATTATCATGTATGTTTTGCACATGGTTTCACAATTCTTTGTATTTTTAAGGAGTTGATTCACTCAAAATATTTCAATTTGTATTTTTAAGGAATTGATCCACTCAAAATATTTCAAAAACAATTTTCTTAAAGAAAACTAGACTTGGAAATGTACCATGTCCCTTTTAATAGCTATGTTTAGATGTGATGTGTAACCTGGGACAAATTAGCTAACCTCTCTGGACCTCAGTCTCCTTACCTGCAAAAGGAGAAAGGACTGGATCATCTCTAAGGAATTTTCAAAAGAAAACATTAATTCTGTGATGGAGAAAAGTCTCAAGTAAAACCTTTGTATTTCCTCACCCTGTCCTTTCCACTCCCTGCAAAGACACCCTGATCCTTTCTCCTTTTCTTTGGGCCTGATTGTCTCTTCTTGTTTATAGCTGCCGCTAATTTGCTCGTTTGCTTGCTGGAAAATAGCTAATTAAAACCCACTTCAGCTAACAAGCTGACTGGGACCATGCAAATGTCACTCTCTGCTGTCTGCTATTTCCGTTTATACTTTACATTATTAGTGTTGTTTTTCCTCTCTCTGTTATAATGAATGCAAGGATAGATTTAGCGCCCTCTTCACAGGTGTGCACTGGTACAACAGCCTCCATCCCAGGGAAGTGCGGTTGCTTTACTGCACTTCAGCACTTTGAGTGTTATTACCCCTGACAGTTAATGGTTTCAGACTACATTGCTTGTTAGCTAGATTTTTGAACAGCTTCATCTATCTTTTTGTTTTTACAGTGACTGGCCACATTAAGTGTATGTGTCTGAGCTATTAGTCCCGTCTGTTCGTCACATGCATTTCATTTGGTTTAGGGTTCTTTTCTTCTCTCTAAAATTAGTACGTATTGTCATCCATATACTTCAACACATCGACTTTTGTTATAATTATGCTGTCATCATTGTGCTTCCACACATTTGCTAATTTATTGTCGCTAAATTAGACCTAATATTAGCAATTTTGCAGCTGTTCCTTTAGAACATACATGACCATATATTTGTATGCTAGTTGGTAATTTTATTTTTCAGCAAAAGAATGGACCACATTTTCAGGAGGGAAAGAATGGGAAAATGGGAAAAAGGGGATTACATCAAAACAAACGCACCTGAGAGTGGAAAAGAGAGCAAGGAAATGGAGAGAAAAATGCATTACAGAAAGGAGTTAAGGGCAGATTCCAGAGTTAGTTAATAGCAGCAAATGCTTATGCAGGGTTGCACAATTCAAAGAGCTTGTGTAGTAGGTCTGACACTGGCAAAGAAGAAAGCATCTCTAGGCAGAGACTTTCTCTACTACATTCTGTTACTGTGAATGTGCTACCACACAAAATTGATGGTAGGCTCTTACGTGAACTGCAAAGAAAAGGAAAGTAGTACAGGCTGTATGGGTACTTCCATGAAAATGCGGTATGCAGTCTATTGACGTACAAAGGTTAAATGCTTTGGTTTAAATATGTGCCGGAATGGGAGAATGTGAGGATAAGGAAATGATAAGTTTTTAAATTTTTGTTTTGTTTAGAATGATGCAGTTTCCTGCTTTGTTTATATCTGGAGATGATATTTGAAGGAATATGAAAAAGTATTTTCAATGTGTGCCTGTGTGTTGTATGTGCATGTGTGGGTAGGTGTGAATATTTTGTATTTTAGTTTGGTTATGAGACTTTAACATAATGCAAGCATCTAAAATTATGCAATGCCAGTTTTGGTATAATGTGTGACACAAGGTAAATGATCAACAAGACAGATTCTCCTAGGACAACAAACTGCCTTGTATGAGTGGTTGAGTATTTTGTAAAGCCACCTGGGTACTGTTTAATATATTGAGTTGGAAATTCATCTAATGAGACCCTCATGGTCTAAAAGAATTAATGAGAATTCTCAGAGTACATGGATCTATTCCTAGAAGGTAACTTACTAGAAGAACCTAGCTCAGTAAGTATTGGTTGTTATGGATACTGTTCTGTTTTAATGGGTCTAAAACATTGTGTACAGTGATTTGAAACAAAATAAAACAAAATTTATAATGGTATTCATGACTTGACCTTGAGGATGTATCTTAAGCATGTTCTGTTTTCTTGGGAGTAATACCCTACATAGTATATTAGAGGTTTGGTTGCACCAACCCTCTTAGATATCTATATTTTCATTCTGGTTGGGTCATAAGAGATAGATTTTTGTAACTGACTATCCACCACTCTGACTGCCCTCTTCTGCTTCTTCCTCAGTAGAGCCGAATATCTCATTTCTCTTTCTTTCAACTAATGAAATCCTGTTCTTCATCTCGTAGAAAGCAAAGCAAGTCAAAATGGCTAAAATATATTACAGCATACTCCTCCCTGGAATCTTACATTTTTATAGGAAATTCCCTTAAACTTAAAAAAAAAAATTGATGTTTTAGTAATGGAATTAGAGGAGAATCAATTGGTGGGGAAGCAAAAATTTGGGGAGAAATCATGAAACCAATGCACAAACTTAATTTTTTCTTTTAAAAGGATAATAGTCTTACTGGAACTTGCAAGAGTAAACATATCCTCAGCGGCACAGGCCGTGGGCTGTTAAATCGTGACATTGTCAACATTGTAAGACAATGTTGATTTAATTCCTAAGGGGTTGAGAGTCAAAGAGATAGCAAACATCCAACAGCATCAATAGAAAATGAAAACAAACAAACAACAAAAAACCTCCAAAACCCAAAACACACCAACAGTGCATAAGGTCCTCTGCATGCCTTGGTTGTCCCTCTCAACTCACCTTGGGTTGAAGCACCACTGCCAGATATTCTTTGCATGAGTAGCTTCTTGAGTACAAAGTTCAAGTAGAATTAAAATGATAGGAGATGGCCATTCTCCTGATAATCCTCTACAGAGTCTAGGCCCTTATCTCACAGAAATCTACTACCTTAGCTTAGCTTCCATCAGGGACAGTTCATGTTGAGCACTGACTCTATCACCTGCATCAAGAATCTAAAAAAAAATAAAATTTTCCTTCCCCGCCCAGCCCCCGCACAGTTCACCTACTCTGGTTCATAGAAACGGGAGGATATTCTCACTTGGTTTTCTTTGTCCTGATCTATTTGGCTCCAGGACAAGCTGCTTACCCAGATAACATGGCAAGAGAAAGTGGTTGACCGAAGGCAGCATCTGAGTCCATTTTGTGTGGTTATAAAGGAATATCTGAGGCTGCATAATTTATAGAAAAAGGTCTATTTGGCTCCTATTTCTGATGGCTGGACAGTTCATGATTAGGCATCTGCATATGGTAAGGGCCCCAGGCTGCTTCCACTCAAGGTGGACAGTAAAGGGGAGCTGGCTTATTCAGGGATCACGTGGTGAGAGAGTGAGCAGGACAGAGGAGGGAGGTGCCAGGATGTTTTTAGCAATGAGCTCTTTTGGGAACTGATAGGGTGAGAATGCACTTACCCGCAAGGGAGGGCATTAATCTATTCAAGAGGGATCCACCCCCAGGACACAAAGTTCTCACACTAGGCCCACTTCCCCCATTGGGATCAAATTTCAACATGAGATTTGCTGGAGGCAAACAAACCATATCCAAATTCTAGCGAGCAGATAGTAGACTTTGAGATTTGGCAGATCTTCTGAAAGATTTGGAGTCTAAGCCCCACGACAGAGCCTACATTCTCAATGAATCAGACACAGAGACAGTGGGAAAAAAGAAGTCATCCATCAGTTTCACTTAAACTCCTTCCTTCCTTCTCTTTCTTTTCTTTTCTTTTCTTTTCTTTTCTTTTCTTTTCTTTTCTTTTCTTTCTTTCTTTCTTTCTTTCTTCTCTCTCTCTCTCTCTCCTTTCTTTCCTTCTTTCCTTCCTTCCTCCCTCCCTCCCTCCCTCCCTGCCTTCCTTCCTTCCTTCCTTCCTTCCTTCCTTCCTTCCTTCCTTCCTTCCTTCCTTCCTTCCTTTCTTTTCTTTCTCTTTCTCTTTTCTTTCTTTCTCACTCTTTTTTCTTTCTTTTTCTCTTCTCTCTTTCTCTCTTTTTTCTTTCTTTTTTCTTTCTGTCTCTTCTTTCCCTCCCTCCCTCCCTTCCTTCCTTCCTTCCTTCCTTCCTTCCTTCCTTCCTTCCTTCCTTCCTTCCTTCTTTCTTTCTTTCTTTCTTTCTTTCTTTCTTTCTTTCTTTCTTTCTTTCTTTCTTTCTTTCTTTCTTTCTTTCTTTCTTTCTTTCTTTCTTTCTTTCTTTCTTTCTTTCTTTCTTTCTTTCTTTCTTTCTTTCTTCTTTCTTTCTTCTTTTTCTTTCCTTCCCCTGCCTGCCTTCCTTCCTTCCCTCCCTCCATCCCTTCCCTCCCTTCCCTTTCCTTCCCTTCCTTGTCCATCCTTCCCCTTCCCCTTCCCCTTCCCCTTCCCCTTCCCCTTCTCCTTCTCCTTCTCCTTCTCCTTCCCTCCCTCCCTCCCTCCCTTCCTTCCTTCCTTCCTTCCTTCCTTCCTTCCTTCCTTCCTTCCTTCCTTCCTTCCTTCCTTCCTTCCTTCTTTCCTTCCTTTTTTCCTTCCTTCTCTTTCTTCCTTTTCTTTCTTTCTTTCCACAGGGCCTTGCCCTGTTACACTGCAACTGGAGTGCAATGGTTCTATCATAGCTCACTGCAACCTTGAACTCCTGAACTCAAGGGATCTTCCTGCCTCAGCTTCCCAAATTGCACTACCATGCCTGGCTAATTTATTTTTATTTTGTAGATATAAAGTCTCACCATGTTTCTCACACTGGTTTTGAACTTCTGGCCTAAAACAATTCTCCTTCCTTGGCCTTCCAAAATGTTGTGATTACAGGTGTTCACCATCTCACCTGGCCTAGAACCCATTTCTGTTTGACTCCGTGACTGTACCGCTTCCTTATCCGAGGTTGTGTGGCAGATTGTATTGTGTGGTGACCAGAGCCACTTTAACAATTTATTTCAGATGATATGGCTCTGGTTGTTGGTTTGGTTCCCTACTACACTAGCTTTGCCAATTTTGGTTTGCTTTTATGTTTATTGGTAGGTTCATTACTAGGTTTAAATTCTATTTAACTCTGGGTAGAATTAATCCATCTAATATTTATTCAGCAACTACTCAATGCCTAGCATTTGTAACTTATATGCAATTGTGACATACCAACGGAGAATCAATGTTTGAAGTGCCCAATATTTTATTGGCTTCATTCACAACTTTTAATTTTTCTGCCTTCACATTATTTAAATGGGCAAATATACTCATCAGTGACCTTAATAATAGTATGCACTGCTTTTCCATAGAGAACAGAAGTGGAGAGTGGGGCAAAGTACTTCACCCTAGTGTGATTCAGAATCTTCTTGGGCTCAAGAGAACGCCACTGCCTCTACCTCCAATCCTCAACATCTTGCCGGAGATTTTGATTCATCTTTCTACAGCTTACAATAGGTATGTCCTTTCTTTTCATTTTGATAATCATAGCACTCTAGGATGGCCACAAATAAATATGTATATCAGTAAGATTAGCATGTTTGTTATTTTAACAATAAACAAACAAAGCAAAACAAAATATTGCCTTGCATAGTCACCAGGCATGAGGAAAGCAATGTAATTGAATGGATCGCTCAATGAGTGAGTTTTAAACTGAGATGAAGAGTAAAATATAAGACAATTAGAGTCCTTGTAGCTGCTGCAGTAGGGACTCTTTGAAGTCCAGGGGGATATGGATGCCTAGAAGCTGGGCAGATGAGTTGAAGCAGGAAGGGAAACATTTTTGAAAGCTTATAGGACCAAGCTGATTAGGCTTCATCTTTTTGCTATAAGTCATCTCTGTCTTCAGCAGAGTGTTTTGTGCTCCTGAAATTCTACATTTGGTCCCTTGGGCCTATTGTCCCAAGAATTCTCTCTCTCACTGTTTGTGTGTGTGTGTGTGCTTGCATGAGAGAGAGAGAGAGAGAGAGAGAGAGAGAGAGAGAAAGTTACGTGTCTAAAACTGTGCATATGCATACGTAGAGAGGCTCAAGAATAACTTAAGAACTTTCTCACAGAGATGAACATGCAGAAATTAAGATGCAAGCTCACATAAGACCCCCAAACTCAGGACTAGTCAAAGGCTAAAAGCTATTTGATCTTTAGATTTTCAGATATCTTCCACAATGTCTTAGGTTATAAGGTAAAACTGCAATACTCTCATTCACTGCAAGATGTTACCATAAACAGTGCTTTTCAGACTTTTCTACTGAAGTAATCTTGAAGAATTCTCAATGGCAGAGAAAAGGGAGCAAAGAATGGGAGCTGGTTGCAGTCAGATACCAGCTGCTGATATCTAGATATCAGAGATAAAATATATTTTTGGAGTC
This sequence comes from Chlorocebus sabaeus, assembly GCF_047675955.1. Classification (NCBI taxonomy): domain Eukaryota; kingdom Metazoa; phylum Chordata; class Mammalia; order Primates; family Cercopithecidae; genus Chlorocebus; species Chlorocebus sabaeus. The sequence goes on from NC_132920.1 coordinate 18,804,371, forward strand.
TAACATTTTATCTTAACAATTAATGTGATTTTTTTGTTCTATTTAACAATGTATTCATGCTTCTTGTTATTTTAAATGTTTTCAACCACATCTTTGACTACAGGAATAAGTTCCATATTTTGATGTTCTAATGATTAAGAAATGATTTATCTCAAAGAACAGCTGCATATGCCGACTGGTATCCCATTTTGAGAAGAACCACCTCAATTTATTATTGGTTTCTGAAAGGAAGTCATAGGAAAAAATTAAGAATGAAGAAAGGTGAATTTGAAATTTTCTCAAAGGTCATTGGTGTGATTATCTTGGGAAAAAACAATATGAGAGCTATGAACTCACTTAGGCCTCAGAATGTACTCTGTAATGGAGATAGCTTTCTATGGGTGTGCAAGATTTGATTATGAGAGTGTTTTCTTTTCTCCTGCCTCACTCTTTTGACATAGCCACTTGGGAAGATAAATCAATGAGAGGTAGAACCTGGTTTTGATGGAGAAGAGCAAGGAGAGAGAACCCGTAGAATCTGAGCCATAGCTGTGAGGTCTGCCTAACATACTGGCATCTTCTTCCTTCTCAGATGGGGCCCTGACAATGGCCTTCAATTCTTCCCAGTCAGTAGACTTGGTAGAGGCTCATCTCCTTTGAGGGCCTCCTGGACCATGAACTTCTGCTGTCTTGGGACCTTGGGTGGGAGGCTTGACATGCAGGTGAGAGGTCACAGAGGATTGGTGTCCCATTCTTCTTCATCCATGATTTCAATAATTTGCCTCTTTTCACTTTATAAAAATGCCTACTGCTAGGAAGGCTCAATTTGATTGGTCCATGTGCAAGGGTTAGGCTCATTCCCTATTTTGAATTCCCCTAAGTCGTAGATGGAAAGGAAATGAAATGAAATAAATGAAATCTAACATGTATTGGATCTCATGTGTGTAAGACTCTCTGCCAGCCACTTTCAGAGCCTAACACAAAATAATATCAAGTGGCTACTTTTGAGGTATAACCTTCTCCAGAGTGTATAATGAACTGAAGCCAATTTACTAATCAGACTGATTATGCTTATTCAGGAACATCAGGAACATGGGAAATTCAGAAAAATACACTCTGTATGAACTAATACTGGCTAGCTCCTGAACATTGTGACTCAACGTCACAATATTGGCTAGCTAATCTTAATATCCTTTTGTAAGCTGAAAAACGTTGTGAATATATTTTCTTAACATGAATGGAGATGATGCAAGTTTTCTTATAGCGCCAGTTTTAAAACCTAATTCCACAGAGTAAGGACTCTGGAAGCAAAGCACACATCAGAGTTAAAATATCTCTTCAAAAAGGAAAAGTGGGGAAAGCCATTAGATGTCTCCTTGCTTGGACATAGTGTGTGTGCTTTGGACTCTATTTCTTTTTTAGGATTAAAAAAAAAACTAAGTAAGATTGGTTCACAATTTTCCTTTCTTATACTGACTACATCATATCTTGTTATCAGGATAATACTGGACTCATAGTCACTTGGATAGCTGGTGTAGGAATTATCTGTTCCTACAGGTGTTATGAAACTGGTCTATTAAGTCATTTGCATCTGCAGGGTTTTTTTTGGTGAGGGCATATGGTGAAGGTTTTTACTACCAATTCAGTTTATTTAAAGGCTACTCTTTTATTTATATTTACTATTTCTTTTTGAATCAAGTTTTGCAATTAATATTTTTACTAGAAACTTATCTCCTTCATCTAAATTATCCTCCCTAATTCATCTAGAATTAGATGCATCTACTTCATCTAATTCACACTTACATATGAAATTGCTGCTTATAATATTTTCTAAAATATCTACAATGTGAGTAGTGAAATTTCCCAATATATTCATTTGTGTTTTTTCTCCCTTTCCCTCTTTTTGTTGGTCAGTCTGGACACGTATTTGAGTATAAATGTTAATGGGAACAGAAAAGTGGAGATTACTGAGGAGAAGAGCTGGTGGGACAAGTAGAGGTAGGAGCAGATGTCTGTGGTTTTGATTTTAAGATGAGAGAAATAGCAGTGATTTTACATGCTGATGGGAGCTATCCATTAAAGACAAAATGTGATGTGAAATTAAGATGGGGAAATTGCTGGAGTGTTGGCATTCTTGAGTGAGTGAGAGGGCACCAGGTCGGGGGGCAGTTTCTAGAGGGGAGCACAGTAATAAGCAGGAAGGCGGGAGGTATGGTGCAGACTGTGGAAGGTTGATAGATATGGTGGGAGGTGGTGAAATTTCCCTTGGTTGCTTCAATTTTCTGAGAGAAAGTCAAATCATCTGCTGAGAGTAAGAACAGGGGATGAGGTATTGGAGGTGTGAACAAGAGAATAAACATAAGAGTAAACTGAAGACTATAGTCTGGGGAAATGTACAACTTCTGGCTGAATTCAGGGCTCACTTGAGGTTCATGAGTCCTGACATCATGGTTCTGTGGTTCACTTCAACCAAGTTAGGCCTACAATGAGAGGAGAGTTGGATTTAATCAGGATTGTAATTTGTCAAACTAGCACGTTAAAATGTGAGAGGTGTTGAGGAACTGAGGATGTATACAAGGGGGTTACTTCGTAATGGCTGACCATGAAATTTTAGTAGAAGGAAGAATGGGCACTGATAGAATTAATACATCAATATCCAAATGTGGTTTAAAATTATTGGAATTGGGTCTGTTATGGAGAATAAATGGAAAAGCTAGGAGCTTATGGTAAGAGAGTGGAATGCTGTAATAAAGATTAAAGTCATTGCAACTATTGCTAAGGACAAGATGAGGGTACAGTGGCAATGTGTGATGGAGGTAGGGTGGAGGACAAGATCAAGAGGAATACAAGGAATGGAGAGGTCTGACTCCTGAAAAGATAACTAGGAGTGGAGCTAGAGACTGAGAATGAGCTGGGAGCTATAGGAACAATGGGGAGTGACCCGGAAGTTAGGGGCTGAAGGCAGCAAGGTGGGAGAGTGGCTGGAATAGGGGTTTAGGAAACAGAAAAGATCTGAAAGTGGTGATGAGAAAATACTAGGTCAAATGTTTCAGTAGATTTGGGAGACAATACAGCATTCTTGAGAGGTTCAGAAGAGATAAGTTGTCTCCAGAAAGACTCTTTGTGACATGATGTGGATAGGAATATAAGAAGTCTCTTGTCTACTAAATCAAGCATGTTTATCTGTTCTGCACATTCAATGAAGTCACAAATCCTTTTTCAAATATTTTGCAATAAGGAAAAACAAGATGTGTTTTTCTAGCACTTTCCCTGCAAACCACATTTTTTTGGGGGAGGCTATTTTTGGTTTGTTTCCACTGGACTCATCAAAATGTTTATGGGACTCATCAAAATGTTTATGAGCAAAATCTATTTGCTAAAAAAATTTTCTTAGTTTTTTTTTTCTTAAAAAGAATTAAAAACCTTTCCTCACTCCTTGTGAATTAGAAGTAAAATTGGAAACTTTAGATATGAAGACTCTGGCTTCAGATTTTTTAAAGGATACTAAAGGAATAAGAAGGTTGTAAATCCAGCATTTTTTTCCTTTTGGTTCCCAGGTGAAAGAACAATTTTTTTTTCAAACATCAAAAAAAAGTGCTCTTTTCTATATACTTAAGGTAAAAGTTCAGCTGAATCACCGGATCTGACTGCTAATTTATGAGGCCATAAATTTTTTTTATAGACTTTTTTTTTTTTTTTAAGATTAGGCATACAGCAAAAATGAGCAAATGGCCAGAGATTTTTCATATGCTCTCTGTCTCCACACATGCACAGCTTTCTCTGTTAACATTCACCATCAGAGATGTACATCCAAAAGTCCTTAGTTTATATCAGGTTCACTCTTGGTGCTGCCCATTCTAGGAGTTTTGACAAATGTGTAATGACATGCCTCTGCCATTATAGTGTCATATAGAGCAGTTTCACTACTCTAAATATCCTCTGTGCTCTGTCTATCCCCCCCTCTCCTGTCAATCACTAAGCTTTTTACTATCTCTATAGTGTCGAATATCATACAGTTAGAAGCAGAATATATAGTCTTTACAGACTGGCTTCTTTCACTCAGTAATATTGATTTAAGATCCTTCTGTGTCTTTTTATGGCTTAATAGCTCATTTCTTCTTAACAGTGACTAATATTCCATCATTTGGGTGTACCGTAGTTTATCTATCCATTCACCTAATGATAGGCATCTTAGTTTCCAATTAACAAATAAAATCTCTATGACTTTCTGCATGTGGGTTTTTTTTTGTAGACATAAGTTATCAATTCATTTGAATAAATTACAAGGAGCTAGCTTGCTGCACTCTATGGTAAAAGTGTGTTTAATTTGTAAGAAACTGACAAACTGTCTTCCAAAGTGGCTGTACCATTTTGCATTTCCACCAGCAATGAATGAGAGTTCCTGCTGCTCCACATTTGGTGCTGTTAGTGTCCTGGATTTTGATCATTCTAATAGGTATGTAGTGGTGTCTCATTGTCTTAATTTGCATTTCTCTGATGACGTATAATATGGAGCATATTTTCATGTGCTTATTTTCCACCTGTATATTTTCTTTGATGAGTTGTCTGTTGAGACCATTGGCTCATTTCTGGTCAGGTTGCTTGTTTTGTTGTTGTTGAATTTTAGCAGTTCTTTACATATTTTGGATAATAGTCCTTTACCAGATGTCTTTTGCAAATATTTTCTCCAAGTCTGTAACTTATTCTTTCATTCTCTTGATAGTGTCTTTCACAGAGCAGAAAATTTTAATTTTAATAAAATCCAGCTTATCAATCTTTCCTTTCATAAGTCATGCCTTTGATGTTGTATCTAAAACATCATTATCATATGCAAGGTCATCTAGGTTTTCTCCTGTGTCATCTTCTAGGAGTTTTATACTTTTTTGTTTAATATTTAGGTCTGTGAAATATTTTCAGTTATGTTTTTTGAAAAGTGTTTGTCTGTGTCTATATGTCTAGATTCTTCTTCTTCTTCTTTTTTTTTTTTTTTTTTTTTTGAATGGCGATATTCAGTTATTCCAGCACCATTTGCAGAAAAGATGATCTTTGCTTTATTGCATTGCCTTTGTCAAAAGTCACTTGACCATGTTTATGTGGGTCTATTTCTGGGCTCTCTACTCTGTTCCATTGATCTATTTGTCTATTGTTTCACCAATACCACACTGTCTCGATTTATGTAGCTTTATAATAAGTCTTAGAATTTGAGTCGTATCAGTCTTCTGACTTTGTTCTTCTCCTTCAACATGAGTTGGCTATTCTGGGTCTTTAGCTTTAGAATCATTTTGCTGACAGCCACCGAACAACATACTAGTATTTTTATTGGAACTGTTAAGTCTATAGATAAAATGAGAAAGAATTAACATCTTGATAAAATTGAGTCTTTCTATTCACAAACATGATATATCTCTATTTATTTATTCTTTGATTTGGTTCCACAGTTTTATACTTTTCCTCATATAGATCTTGTATATATTTTGTTACATTTATACCTAAATATTTCACTTTTGGGGGTGCTAATGTACATGGTATTATGTTTTTAATTTCACACTCCATTTGTTTTATTGCTGGCCTATACTTTTGTATATTAACCTTGTAACCTGCAGCCTTGCTGTAGTCATGTATTAGTTCCAGCAAGGTTTTTTTTTTTTTTTTTTTTTTGTCTTTTTAAAAAATCTTCTACATAAGTAATCATGTCATCTAAGAACAAAGATGGTTATATTTTTCTCTTACTAGTCACTATAATCTTTTCTTCTTTTCCATTTTCTCTTTTCTCTTCTCTTATTTTATTAGTTAGGACTCTCAATGGGATGTTAAAAAGGAATGGTGAAGGGGGACATCTTTGCCTTGTTCTTGATCTTGTGTGAAAATTTCAAGTTTCTCATGATTAAGTGTAATGTTAGCTGTAGGATTTTTGTAGGTATTCTTTGTCGAGTTCAGGAAATGTCTATCCCAAGTCTGCTGAGAGTTTTTATTATAAATGGGTGTTTAATTTTATCAAATGTTTTCTCTTCATCTATTGATATGATCATGTGATTATTATTATTTAGCCTGTTGATGAGATGGAGTATATTAATTTTTGAATGTTGAGCCAGCACTGGATACCTGGAATAAATCCAACTTGGTTGTATTGTATAATTCTTTTTATATATCGTGGAATTTGATTTACTAAATTTTGTTGAGGATTTTTGTATCCATGTTCATGAGAGATATTTTTCTGTAGTTTTCTTGTAATATCTTTGTCTGGTTTTGATATTAGGTAATGCTGGCCTCAAAGAATGTATTAGGAAGTATTTCCTCTGCTTCCTTCTTCTAAAAGTAATTGCAAATGACTGACATTATCTCTTTTTTAAATATTGATATACTTTATCAGTGAATCCATCTGGGCCTGGTGCTTTCTGTTTTGAAGGTAATTGGTTATTGATTTATTATCTTTAATAAACATAGGCCTACTTAGATTATCTATTTCTTCTTGTGAGAGTTTTGGAAGATTGTAGTTTTCAAAGAATTGGTCCATTTCATCAAGCATTTTCAATTTGTGGGCGTAGAATTGTTCATTGTATTTATTTATTATACTTTTAGTGTCCATGAGATCTGTAGTGATGTCCCATCTTTCATTTCTGATATTAATAATTTGCCTCCTTGTGCTTTTTTTCTACTTAGCCCAGCTAAAGGTGTATCAATTTTATTGATCTTTAAAAAAATTAGATTTTGGTTTCATTAATTTTCCCTATTGATTTCCTATTTTCAATTTCATTGATTTCTGTTCCAATTTTATGCTATATTTTCCTCTGCTGATTTTAAATTTAATTTGCTCTTCTTTTTGTAATTTCCTAAGATAAAAGCTTAGAGGATTGACTTTAGATCTTTCTTCTTTCCTATTATATTCATTCAATATTACAAATTTCCCTCTAAACATTGTTTTTACTATACCCCACAAATTTTGATAAGTGGCATTCTCATTTTTCTTGGTTCAAAATATTTTTTACTTTTAGTGAGAATTTCCTCATTGACTCAGGGGTTGTTTAGAACTGTGTGTCCAAATATTTTGGGATTTTCCAGCTTTCTGTTATATATTTCTAGTTTAATTCCACTGTGGTTTGAGAGCAGACAATGTATAATTTCTATTTTTAAAATTTGTTAAGGTGTGTTTTATGGCCCAGAGCATAGTCTATCATGGTGAATGTTTCACGTGATGTTGGGAAGAATGTATTTTCTACTGTCAGTACATGTGGTAGTCCATAGATTTTAATTATACCCAGTTATTGATGATGTTGTTGAGTTACTGATATTCTGCCTACCACATCTGTCCATTTCTAATAGAGGATTGTGGAAATATCCAACTATAATAGTGAATTCATAATTTCTCCTTGCAATTCTATCAGTTTTTGCCTCATGTATTTTAGTGCTCTGTTGTTAGGCACATGCACATTAAGGATTGCCGTATCTTTTTAGAGAATTGACTCATTTATCATCATGTAATGCTTCTCTTTATCCCTGATAAGTTTCCATGCTCTGATGTCTGCTCTGTCTGAAATTAATATAACTACTTCTGCTTTCTTGTGATTAGTGTTAGCATTGGCTGTTAATTTTAATTTTTTTTTCATCAAAGTAAGGGCTTTGATAAAAAGCCTTCACATGACTAAAATTCAAATAGTACAGAAGATATTTTCATCAAAAACAATATCATTCCTCTTTTACCTACCCTCTCCATTAGTTCTCCTCTTCCAGAACAAATGCTGGTTTTAGTTACACTCTCAGACATTTTGTCCAATATCCTCCTGGATTATTTTTCCCTACATTTGACTATATGTCTTTATTTTTAATTTATTAACTTTTGATTTTGTTTATTACTGCTGTGATAAATAAAGATTTAACTTTCTTATAGCACACTCATTTGCTTCCTCTTTCCTCTCAACTTAGTTATTTAGTATTTTTATACTTACCACTACAATTTTAGATTACATTTTTAGTTTCCATTTTTTCTTCCATAGGCAGCATCTCTTGACTCCTTATTTTGTATTGTAAACTATATCTGGTCTTCTTTCCAGCTTATATCCTTCTAACAAATTCAAGGTTTCTCCAACTCTAACTTTACTTTTATATAATCGAAATTCTTGACACTAAACTTTGTCATGTAACTCTTGTCTATAGGTTGACTATAGAGGACTAAAATCCACTCCATGTATTATAGTACTCTGATTTCCACTAGCCCATTGAGACCTATATAGCGTTTTGATCCTGTTATCTTTTCAACTTCGTTTACCCTCATGGCCATAATTTCTTACTTATCTAGTTTATTTATTTTCATTTTTGTTTTTGAGACAGAGTCTCACTTTGTTGCCCAGGCTGCAGTCCAAGACCCATAGTGGATGGCCGAAAGCATGGATAGTACCTAATTTTATATATTTTTATATATATATATATGTGTGTATATATATGGTCAAAGGGAAAAAAGTTTCAGTTAGACAAGAGGAATAAGCTTTAGAGATCTATTGCACAGCATGGTGACTATAGTAAATAATAATGTATTACATATTTCAAAATTGCTAAGTGTGTAATTTTAAATGTTCTCAACCCAAAAATGGTAGGTAAGTTGGTATATATATTAACTAGCTTGATGTAACCATTCCATGATATATACATACACCAAAGCATCACATTGCACCCCATAAGTATATACAATATTATATATTATATATACACGTATATATACGTATATATACATATATGTACACATATATACGTATCATATATACGTATATATACATATATACGTATCATATATACGTATATTATATACGTATCATATATACGTATATTATATACGTATCATATATACGTATATATACATATATATGTACACACACACTGTTTTTTCCATATATATGGAACATATGTATGCATACCTATGATAAAATTTGTAAAATTTGTACATATATACCTATATATACATACACATATATGTCAATTATATGTATACATTTGTGTATACACACATACATATCTCGATATACACACACATATCCCGATATACACACACACACACACACACACCTCTGTAGGTATAAGTATAGGTATAAGTATGAACTTTATATACTTATAAACCTATATGTTGATATATATATATCTGTATATATACCTATGATAAGTGTATATACTTCTCTCTATATATACCTATGATAAATTTTAACATAAATGTTAGTCAAAATAAGAGATTAATAATAACTAATAATTAAATAAAACAATTATAACTATGCTGGCCTCACAACTTTTGTGCTTTGGGGTCATTATTAAGTAAAATGAGGGTAACTTAAACACAAGCCCTGTGATATTGTGACAGTTGGTCTGATAACCCAGAGAGCTACTAAGTGACAGTGTGGATACACTGGACAAACAGATGATTTACATTCCAAGTGGGATGGAGCAGGATGGCATGAGATTTCATCCCACTTCTTACAACAGCACACAATTTAAAACTTATGAATTGTTTGTCTTTAGAATGTTTCATATAGTATTTTCAATTGACTGTGGGTAACTGAAACCATGGAAAGTGAAAGCATGGATAAAAGGCACCTACTGTATATGATATCCAGCAGTATCTCCCTGAGGTTAGCAAATACTTGGGTTCTATTTTTCCCTGCAGATTTCTGTCTCTCCTCAGATTACAAGTTTGTTGCTTTCTCTAAACTCAGTTATTTAATGGGTTCAATAAAAGTTATTGATTTTGAGGAGTTTGTACAGCTATTTTTATGTTATAACCATGGGAGCAATGTTCTTTCCAGTTCTCTGCATGTTCAAGCTCATAATGGCATGTTTAAATGTATCTTTTCTTTTTCTTTCAGTCTGAAGATTCAAGACTTAGAGCTCTGATATTTTATTTTGAATTGTAATTGACAATCTAAATCATATCTATCCTTTGGAATGTCTAATTTTCATCTTTTTGTCATTTTTATTTGATTTCTAGGGAAGGCTTTTAACTTCATCTTTTGGTTATTCTGCTGAAATTTTTTAAAGTGAGATTGATTAAGTCATACTTTTCCATGTAGTAAAATTTACTCTTTTTAGTATACAGTTCAGTGAGCTTTGACAAGCATACACAGTAATGTAAACATCATTATAATGAAGATGTAGTTTAGAAAAAAAAAAATTCCCTTTTTCCTTTGTAGTCAAATCCTCCTCCTACCCTTAGGTCTACAGATCTCTTTTCAGTTCCTATTGTTTTGCCCTTTTGAGAATGTCAAGAAATAGAATCAAAGAGTATAAAGATATTTAAATCTGGTTACTTTTACTTAGCCTAATGCATTTAAATCTTACCCATTTTGTTTATTATCACTAATTTGTTACCTTTTATTGTTAAGTAGCATGCCATTTTATGGACATACCATAGTTTAGATGTAATTTAGAATGAATTCACATGTTGAAGGACATTTAGGTATTTTCCAATTTTCAATGATTATGCACAAAGCTTTTTATGTAAAAATGCATCTTTATTCTCTTGCCTAAATACTAAAATTTAAAAATTAACCTTGTTATTATACATTTCTAAGATGTTTTTCTTATTCTCTGGGCATGCTTTTTTTGTTTGTTTGTTTTCCATAGCACTTAGTCCTGGTTATGTATAAAATATCTTTTCAAACATCTCTGAGGATTCCAATGACATATTTAATAATATAAATCAATTTCTATTCTTTGAACTTTTTTTTGTTTCCTTTGGAATCTTTTTCTGTTCACTTTTCTAGGTATATCATTATTTAGTCATTTTTAAACAAGTTGGTATTCTTTCATTGCTCGTATTTGTTTAAGAATGAGACAATAAATATTTTCATATGTCCTAACACATATTAGGATGGCTAGTATCAAAAAGATAAGAGAAACAAGTGTTAGCAAGAGTGGAGAAAAGGGAATTCTCCTACACTGTTGGTAAAATTCTTAATTGATACAGCCATTTTTGGAAAACAGTATAAAGGCTCTTCAAAAAAGTAAAAATATTGCAGTGCTGTTCATAATAACTAACCTTTGGAAAGTGGAAGCGAGGGTAGAATGGGAAGTGGGAAGATGTTGGTCAAAGGGAAAAAAGTTTCAGTTAGACAGGAGGAATAAGCTTTAGAGATCTATTGCACAGCATGGTGACTATAGTAAATAATAATGTATTACATATTTCAAAATTGCTAAGTGTGTAGTTTTAAATGTTCTCAACCCAAAAATGGTAGGTATGTAAGTTGGTATATATATTAACTAGCTTGATGTAACCATTCTATGATGTATACATACACCAAAGCATCACATTGCACCCCATAAATATATACAATTGCTATGTCAATTAAAAAAATTTAAAAGGTAACTATTTGAAGTGATGGATATGTTAATTTGCTTGACTGTGATAATCATTTCACTATGTGTATGTACATCAACATATTATTTTGTATACCTTAAATACATAAAATTTTAAAAATAGTTGCATGTGCTCCATATATTTTCATGAAACTTGTTGATTTGGATGGAAGAGATAGGTCAGATGGTTTATTAATAATTTTAGAAATAAAGATTTTGACTTAATCTTCCAGTATTAATTCTATATTTCCTCCTCTGTGTCTTCCTGAGACTCTTCCTGGAGTCTCCCCTTGAGGTTACATTTGCATGCCTTTCCACCATAACCTTCTTCTCCACGTAAGATAACTGAAAGAGAGACAGACATTATATTGGGGATAGAATATCAGCTTTATTCCTGAAAAAGTTGGGTGAGATGAGGTAGATTGGACTTGTGGCAGCACTGGCTTTTTATTATTAGTTCTCCAAAAGCCTAGATTTGAACCCAGTTTAAATCTATAAACAGGATATACATTTACCCAGTTTAAGATCCTACAGCCACTGGGTCTTAATAATGATAAGCTTCCAGTCTCGGACATATGTGTTCCTTCCACGTGGAACACAGTGGGAGTTCTTTAATAGACTGGCCAATCTCTAAAGTGACCACTCAGAGATATTGTGTTCAAATATATTCCTACCAGTTATATAATTTTCTCTTCTTTTGATTCAGGAGGGTGGAAAGAAGGATAGAGTCCTTCCTTGGCTGTATGTGCCTTTGGCTGTTTTTTAGTTATGGCTTATTTTGATATGCATCTTTTAGTATTACCATATCCAAGTTATGTTGAAGGTAAATTTACTAAAAGCATTTGTCCACTGTGGTCTTTTTCCCATTTTCTTCATAGTTCTCTACTTATACCTACAACCTACAGTATATTTTAAATTATCATTTGTGGAGTCAAAAATGGGAGAAAAAAGGTGACTGGGTTTATTTCTCAATTTTGAGCTAGAAACTACTAGTTGTGATTTTAATGTCATTTAAGATATTTATCAATTATTTGATGAAAATTTGTTTAGATCAAAATTTATACCATGTGGTGTGCCAAGATTCAGAAGCTTAAAAATGAATTAAACATTACTTTCCCTTAAAAAACTTTATGGATAAATGCGAGTGATAATATGTGTGTAAATGATTCTTAAACACTATAACTCAGTCTGTTATCAAGGTAAATCATTAACAAAGAGGGCATTTTAAAATAAATTTATCACCTACTATGAGATTAATCTTCAAAAACAATTACTTTAGGGTGGTGGTTCTCAAATCCAGCTATGCCTATGTCACCTGGGGAGCTTCTGAATCAGAATCTCTTGGAGTGGATCTTAGGAATTTGTGATTAATTTTTTTTTTCCATGTGGGCCAGATATTCTGTTAGGCTTGGCTACCTTTGCTTTGGGCATACCACTTCCTTCGTCACAAAACTGTAGTTCCTTCCTATATCTTATAGATTCTAAAGTCATTGCCTTGGCATTCCAGTTAACAATTACATTTCCAAGACTTATCTTTCTCCTTTATCAAGCCCTTTCAGTCTGATTGGGCAGCCCACTATTTGTAACTAGTATATTTGGACAGTCTTTTTCCTTCCATGAAATTCCAGGTTTTCAAAGTTTCCTCTTTATCATACCTACTCTTTAAATCTCATTTCTCCATAAAGACTTTTCTGATCATACTAATAAACTGTGATTTCTCAATTTTTTGAATTTTTGACACATTTTCCTGTCATTTCTTGAGCACCAACTATATGGCAGGTGTACTGAGTGCACACGGATAAATAAAACATCTTTTGAACATTGGGGATTTTCAGGCCAGTGAGAAAATAGACAATGATGCAACAGTTATATGACAGTAGGGTAATTGACATCTGAGATGATTCTTGAAGGATGAGTTTAACTTACATAGGTACAGAAGCTAGAGAAGAGGGCAAATGCAGTTCAAATAGAAAGGAAAATATATGCAAAGCCATAGAGAATATAGGGAATATATTATATTAGGGTAATTGCAAGTAGAACACTTGGATTCCTTCCAAAGTCACCAAGAATGATGAAACTGAAGAACCTAATGGGGATTGTTAAGGGCTTTGAAGTTCTTAGTAAATATCATAAGAAATAAGAAACCACTGAGGGATTATAAAATGGGGGAAGTGACATGATCAGTTTGCATTTTGTCCATCTACATTTCTGGTGGAAGCATAGAGCTGGACTCTTAAGTTGTAAGATCAGAGGCAGTGAAAGCCATTGAAAGAGTATCTTGGTAATCACGGTGAAAGATGATGGTGCATCTGAACTCTCTAAATGAAGATGTTGACTGAGAATATTCAGAGAAGGAGACAGAGGGAAGGAGACAGAGTAGAGGTACAGAAAAGAAAATTAAACAGGGTGGGTGGGAATGACCCCAGGAGGATGAGAACCTGGGTTGGTAGGGTATTATTCCTGAAGAAACAGAACTTTGGATCAGAACCTGTGAGGCACAAAAGAGAATGTGTTCACTTCTGAATTAATTGACTTCAAATTTAGATTTTTGGTAGGCAGATGAATATAGAGATCTGGAGTTTCAATAAGAAAGCAAGGTGAAAGTACTGATAGGTGAGGTAATGAAAGTTGATAGGATGAAAAGAACCAAGGAGAGGGTATGGTGGCAGTGCTTGGGTGACTGCTGATGTTTAATGGACAGGCAGAGAAAGATGAGCTCACACACAACCCTGAACAGGACTGGCCAGAACAAGTAGGGAAATAGGAAAGCAATGTTTATTATAGAAGTCATGGAAGTAGAGAAGCTCAGGAAATCAGAAATAGCCAAATGTAAAATTCACAGAGGAATCTTCCAAGAGAAAAATTTAAAAGAAACAAATGTATTAGGTCTGGCAGTCAGGAGTTCATTGGTCACCTTGGTAAAAGCAATTTTAGTGGAGTGGTGAGGTTGCAAGTATACTGTAGTGGATTTAAGCAAGAGTTATACATGAGAAAATAAGGACAATGAATGTAGACAACAGATCTGCTGGGACAGGAGAAGAGAGAAATTAAGAAAATGGCAATTCAAATTTGATGTTTTTATTCGTTTCCTCAGATGTGTAAGATTGAAACAAGTTATGTGTGAAGAATAGGCAATATTGAAAGGAGATATAGAGAGAAAATGGTTGTTGAAGAGAAGAAATGATTGATAAAGGCATGTCCTAAGCTGATGGGAGGGAAGGGGATGGAATCTAAAGCCCAGGAGCAGGGATTGGCCTCAGGAAGAAGAAACATTTCTTCCACTGATTTTCAACTGGTAATAGAAGAAAACTTTGTGAATTTTAATTCCAATAGTTGAACCCAACACTGTAAACATAGCATTAGAAAATGTTAAGTAAACTACTGTATTTTAGAACTTTATTGAATTCTATACACATTTACTGTGTTTCATTCGTTACATGTGGGGAAAACTTGGGCAACTGTAACATTTCTTTCTACTAACATTTCTTAGTAGAAAACATGCTATTTGGGGGAAGTGAAATTAGTAGAGAAATGAATAGCCATTTTTAATGATACCAGTGCAGTTACGAGATTGAAAACAACAATACAAATGACTGAGCTAACTGTCATCAAGTAGAAAATTGATCTTACTTTTTGGCACCAGGAAGTGCATGATCGAAGATAAGATTGATTTTGAAAATCACTTCATTTAAAGACTGCTAATAATCTTAGATGATAAAGTCAATGTAAAATTATAATTTCAGAATCAACATCTTGACAACATTGTCAAAAATAAAAAAGTTAAATTATGTGAGCAAATCTGTGAATCTTGTCTGCTCTGCTTGCTACAATATAATGAATTACGGTTTTTAAATTATGTCAATTGTTCAGAAAAAGTAGCATCCAGTTTTGACCTGAAAGTGAAAGAGCAAACTAGTCTTTTCCTTTCCATGGGAAAATAATAATCAAGCTAGAGGATCTTGAATTAGGTGATTTCTTTATGATCCTTATTCATTTGAAGCACTAGTACACTGTTCTGAATACATATTTAATAACCTTAAAAACTTGTAGTCTGACTGATTTTCTGAGATTTCAAAGAGATTCCTGTGACAACTTTGTTTCTTACAATTACATCTGTGCTTTCAAGAGCAAAATGGAAATTAGGAATATAGATAATCAGGGTAAATAAAAAATTTTATACCGGCAAATATAAATATTTATATTCAGAATTTATAAAGCATTTAGTTTTGATAAGGGAAATAGTAGGATGAACATGTCTGAGACCTTCTCTTGTAAGTTACTTAAATAATGCTTCTCTCAAACTTGACAGCAATAATCTACAGGTGAATAACCAAGGGCTTATAGCATATTAATTTTCAGTTGTCAACCAGGGAAATAAAGTTTCTAAACATAAATTTAAAACTAGATTAAAATGCAGTGCTTTAGGTGTGATTTTAAATGTGTATGATACAGTTATATGGTAGATATCTTAATGTGATGATTTCTAGCCACTTTCATTCAGGATAAACTAGCTCAGAGAAAGTGCTTCTATTTTATAACTTTTAGACTAAAGTCAGTTCCCCAAAAATATCCAGATAATACTCATGGCCATTTTTATAACAAATGAGGTAAATAAATTATTGGAAAATGTAGTATCAATCAACGCTTTCTATGGTTATTGTGGTTGTTGTTTTTGATCAGCAAAATTATTCCATAATGGAGTATATTTTGGTGGTTCTTCGATAGTGTTCTTCAGATCTTCTGTATTGTTACAATTTCCAGTCTACTTTCTATATTAATTATTGAGTGAGAAATGTTGAACTTTTCAACTTAATTGTGGATTTTTCTTTTTTTTCTATTAGTTTTTGCTTTATGTATTTAGACGTCTTATTATTAGGTGCATACATATTTAAGAATGTTAAGTCTACTTGAATTGTCTTATTAATTATCATAATGTATCTATCCCTGATAATCTTATTCTGAAGGTTATTTGACATGATAGTAACACAGTCACTTCAGTTTTTTTTTTTTTTTTTAATGAGTATTTGCATGATATTTTCACCTCTCGTGATCTCTGTTGTTACATTTTAGGTAGATTTCTTATAGTCAGTGTAAAGTTGGATCTTGGTTTTGAAAAATCTAACCTGAATGTCTGACTTTTGAGATGTCTGACCATTTCCATAAATGTAATTATTAAATCTTCCTTCTTCCTTTTGCCTGCTCTTCATCTTGTTTTTTTTGTTGTTTCCTTTTTCCTCTTTTTCTTTATTCTTTTGAATTGAGTATTCTCAAATTTTGTTGTCTCTACTATCAATGTATAGTTATATCTATTTTGAGGAGATGGTTGCTCTATGACTTATGGTATATATCTTTAACTTAACATAGTCTTTCTTGTAATAGCATTATACTTCCTCAAAGTAAAAGACTTACAATTGCATATTTCTAGTTCCTCACTTCCATTCTTTGGGTTACTTTTGTTATACAGTTACTTTTACATATATTGTTATTTGTAAAATATACATAATAGTTATTATTTTGATAATCAAATACTGTAAAAATATTAATAGTAATAAAAACTGTATTTATCCCCATTTTGCCAGTTATGGTTTTCTTCAGTTACATACATAGGTCCAAATTTCCATGTGATATCAAATTTTTTCTTCCTGAAAAACTTTCTCTAATGTTTTATTATGTATGTCTGCTAGAAATGAATTCCCTCAGATTCTGGATGTCTCAAAAGTCTTCATTTTACCTTCATGTCTAAAGGATTAAAGGATATTTTTAGTAGCTGGTCTATACATATGTGTGTCTGCGTGTATGTGTGTGTGTTGAGGTTCCCAGAAGTTCTTGACGCTGTCTTTTAAAATTATTATTTTCCTTCATTAATTTTGGAAAATTCTTGCCCATCATCACTTCAAATACTTATTTTGCCCGCTCTCTCTCTTTGCCTTCTGGGACTCTAGTTACACACATATTAGCTCTTGGGTACCATTTCATTTATCTCACACCTTTGTGTTTTAGTTTGGATATTTTCTATTGACATTTCCTCAAGTTCACTCATTGTTTCTTTAGCTATATTCAGTCTGTTGATTAGTCTGTCAATCCCTTATACTTACTTTCTTGTGTCTATTTCACTCTTAAATTCCTCATTTAAGAGGAATTTACCTACTTTACTCACTTTCCACCATACGCTTTAATGTAATAATCATAATTCTTTTAAAATACCAAATAAAACATTGTATAATGAATAGTCTATTGCCTGGAACTCAATATCAAAAGAAAACATTCCATTGTTAGCTGGGTTTGTACATGAATCTCTGCTTCAGAACATCAGCAAACTGAGTTGGACCATATGGCCTATGCTAAACAAGGCCTAAGGGGCTCTCTCTTCCACTAACTAAAAGGTGAATAATACTACCAGTTACCAAATGGATCTAAAAACAAAGAGAGGAAAGTATTAGTTCAGCTTATGGTTCTGCAACATCAATGGAATGTGAAGACAAGAATAGAATCTGGCCTGGCATGTTGGCTCACAACTGTAATTCCAGAACTTTGGGAGGCCAAGACAGGAGGATCACTTGATGTCAGGAGTTAAGAGACTGGCCTGGGCAACATAGCAAGATCCTATCGCTACAAAAAAATTTTAAAAATTAGCTGGGCATAGTGGTGCATGCCTGTAGTCTTAGCTACTTGGGTGACTGAAGTGGGAGGATCACTTGAGCCTGGAATGTCAAGGCTGTCGTGAGCTGTGATTGCACCACTGCATTCCAGCCTGGGTGACAGAGTGAGACCCTGCCTCCACTCCAAAAAAGAAATCATAGATGGTGCATGGCTTTTAAACCACAGTGACCACTCTTCATTTAAAATGTGGGCAAATCAACATCTTGATATTCCTGGAGAAGGGAAGTAAGCTGTGTTAGAAAGAAGAACCTGAAGAGGTTCCTCTCCTTAGATGCTTATGCTTAACCGAAAAGTAAATTAGTTTTGTGTGTAATTTAAAAATTCATACTATATTAGTTTCTCATATGTCTGGATAAGGCTTACTCTATTTAGATTGGGGCTAACAGCTTTTAAGTGTTATTTTACAAAGGGGTTTTACACCTACAAACAAAACCAACCATAAGTGAAAAACCAGTTATTTAGAAGGTGTTTGGATAAAATAGCAATATAAATGTGAAGCAAAAAGGAAAAATCATAAGAAATGCAGACAGTGGAAAAATACATGCATAAGTAAACTATAACATTTAAAATTTTTCATATAGGTCATTTCATTCAAATGAAGAAGCATATTCATAATTTGTACTGTGAGTGGCAACATCCATCAAGGTTAAGTTTGACCAGGTTCTTGGCTTATTGCATATTAAGAAATTTTAATCTCTACATGTTTACAGATACAGTATCAAGAAGTACTCACTGATGAAAAGTCATGCTTTGGGCAGTTTATTGAAAATTAGGTATTATTATGGATGGAATGCATCCCTGGGGGAAAAAAGAGAGCATTGAGACAGAGGAAGGTAGTCAGGAACTTGTGGAATCTTCACAACAAATCACTGTGAATGCAAAATACTCATATGAAAGAGAGACTCGTCATTTTTGACCCAACGCTGAGTTATAGATTATCTCCTCCAACATGCCACATGACATGTATGTATAGTGTGATTTAATTTTATCTTAAATGAAAGATGTACACATAAACTAGCCACTGAGTATAAAACAATGAAGTAATTTGCAAATTTTCCTACGGCATAATAAATTAAGCATGGAAAACACTAGGAATGCAATTTGCAGTCATTTATAATGCAGTGTTTTATGTTAATAATTCAAAATCACATGCTATTTGGAGACACTTCTAATTAATGTATTTATGAAATTGTCAACTGTGACTGTTTTGGTTCCATTTAGCTAAACATTTCAACAGAATTTGCTTGTTGTTATTTAGTGTTTGCTTGATGGCACCAGCAACATCAAATGTAAGATAATGGAAGTTGATTGTGCATTTTTTTCACATTGTTAAAGCTTCTTTCTGATCACACCTCTGAACAACTTAAGCCAATGCCTGCCTCTCCTCCAGTGCCAAATTCAAATGCTTGAGACACTTTGTTTAAAAGTTTGAAGTGAAAGAGAGACAAGTGCCTGAATCAACATAATTAATTGAAGAGGCAAGTTCATACCTTGTTAAAGAGTCTTTTAAATATTAAATGCATTTCATATCTCAAATCCATAGACACTGGCATTTCTTTAGAGTGGGTAATTATGCCTGTTAGGGACCATTTCTTTTTGTTCTCATCTTTATTTGGATGAGTTTGAATGTGAGGAGAAGGCTAAGTATTCATAAGTTGGCATGTAGAAGTTATGATAATTGGAATTTGACCAAGCAAAGTTTAATCCTCCTGAGGGTATTTTAGTAAAACTAAAGAACAAAACAACCTCAAGACCAAGAGTAGTTAATGCAGGAATTCAGAACTGATTGTTGTGGCATTCTGTAAATTCATAATAAGGAAAATGCTGCTGGCTTTCTTGCTCTATGTTCAGGTGAGTCAAATATTAATTTTCTAGTCTTGGAGATTCTGTGAGATTTTGTATGACCTGAGTAGAATTTGATGTACTCTTTTTTCTCACCAAGGGAGGAGGCATTTTCTGTCTTTCACTTGGATCACGATGTGGCCTGAATCGGACAGAATAATTCAGATTATGAGTTCTATTTACATTACACATTATTGTCACTCACTTGACAGCATGGGGGAGTAGCTGCTGGACAGCACCAAGCTTAATCCCTAATAACCTAAAATTGTCATATGTGGAAAAGAGATAGAGAGGAAACAGCAAAATAGCCTGGTAGGTCAAAGTTACCATTTTCATATCTGAAACCTACTTCTGATTATACAATGAAACCAGAACACTGAATAATGTGATATTGGGGAAAATATATTGATTGTAGAAAGATTTAAAATATTAGATAACCCTAAATTAAAAGGATGTTCTAGCTTTTGAATGGAAAACAGATTATGTTATAAATGCACATGGACAGGATTTTAGACCACAGAATGTTCTTTTAAAATTGTGAATTTAAAAATTCATTCTAAGCCTGGACAACCTAGCAAGACCTTGTCTCTAAAAAAATGTAGAAAAAATTAGCTGGGCATAGTGGCATGTGCCTGAAGCTACTCAGGAGGTTGAGGTCGGAGGATCACGTGAGCCCAGGAGTTTGAGGCTGCAGTGACCTATGATATCACCACTGCATTCCAGCCTGGATGATAGAGTGAGACCTCATCTCTAAAGAAATAAAAACAAAAAGTGATTCTGGTATTAAAGAAAGAAAATAGCTTAAAAATATCAAAATGCAACCAGGACAATGAGAAAATTTTAACATTTAGCAAAAATTTAATAATAAAATGTTAATCTAGAAAAATATCAAGATAATAAGTACATTTTCATGCCTTAAAATTATTAATTATCAAAGTTACTTTATAATGTTTTAACTGGTCACACACATACAAATCTGAAAATCCTTGGCTTTTACATTTTAATTTATTTTCTTCCTCCATAAAATAGCTAAGTTAACTTTAAAGAAACTAGAAGTGCTTTTGTGTTTTCTTCAGATTTTTAAAGAAATATATGTGGAGTCTAAAACTAGTATGAAATACTAGGAGCTTCAAATTGGTTTAGTGACAGAAATTTCTCTACAATGCAGAATTTAATAGGATGGGGTTGTTTATTCTACAATTTCTAATTCTAATACCACTTGTCCTTAAGTTAATATACATGAGAAAAAGTGAAATTTGTGGGAAAATAAGGATAGGCAGATAATGGAAGAGAATACTGGGAAAATGAAGTGAAACCAGGGATAGAGTTAGGATATAAAATGAATATGTATCAAAGAGCGAGTAAAAATGTAGCTTTAAAGTTAGTAGAATCAAAAATAAAAAATAAAATATTTACAGTTAGAATATTTACAGTGTCCATATAAACAAATGAGTTAATCTAAAGAAATCCAACATTACATTACATTTCAAAATGTTTCCTGTGATTGCTTACAAAGGAAGCGCTATGTAATGTAGTGGTCTATGTTTGCAATCACACAACAATAATTACATTAGCTGTGTGTTTGCATGCCAAGTTGTTCTTCAGTAAAGCCTAATGGGAAAACCACGAGCTTATAAGATGATACGTGGCTGCCTCAGTTTACTATAAAAACGAATTTTATTGTATTTTTCTCAAATGAAGATTTCTCAAAATGTAATTAACAGTTGCGTTTTAAAAAAGTTTTTTTAAACTTTATTTTATGCTGGGACATGGAAGGATGTATAAGCTTAATTAAAACATATATATATATATTTGGACTTGGAAAATGTATCATTTAATATGGACTAAGTGAAATTAGAGCTATACAAATGGTGATGACAAGAGATTATATTCATAAGATAGCTCTGGAAAAAAATTTAGAATTTTAACTCTTTCATGTTATAAGGGGATTAATAACTAATCCTTTAAGATCCAAGTAACCAAAAAAGTACAAAGTTCATTATTTATTACCATATAGGCATGGCTTATTTCTTAGTCTAAATCAATGCTTTTCAAACTTTAATATGCATAAGAATCACTTGAGAAGTTTATTGAGAATAGCAGAGTAGAGGGAATCTACTCCTAGAAATTTCGTATTGTTGGTTTAGGAAAAGACTGAAGAATTTTGATGTAGAAATCTAAGAACCACACTGGAAAACCTGTCAAATAGATAAATTACTTTTTTCTAAGGAACTCAGAAAGGTCGACAAATTTTTTCCTTATTGAGATTTCTTTCCCATGAAATTGTAGTTTTCCAGCTCAGCTTTGGAAATCTCTTTGTCCAGTGGAAACTGTGACAGTAATTTTTGTCATTGAATTCCACGCTTAGGAAAGCAATGTCTACTTGTTTCTGACCTTGCCTAAAATTCACCACTCATCCTCCTTCTTGTCATAAAGCAGAACAGACAGTCAAATCCTGATCACAGACTAAATGACTTAAAGCCAAAACACTCAGAAAACACAGTATAAAATCACTCTTGCTGCCAGTTTGCTTTGTGCCCCTTATAATTCCTTTTCCTGAACACAGTGGTTACTTGCCCCACATCCTTTGGCCCCAGAGCAGTGCACTGCTGTTCTATTATCTGCTGACAAATTTTGGTGGTTACATATGGCTTCCTTCCGAGGCTCTCTTGCTCCGGAATTACCAATGCAGACTAGTCCACTTGTTTGCCAGACTACCAATGCTTCCTTTTGGAACCTCTGTCTTTTTGATTGTTCATTCTCCTCTCAACCTTTTCACCACAGCATTTTCCTATTGTCTGTTACTGAACCTTCAAATATCTTGTTCCATTGCTTGGCTGGACCTTTGTCCATCATTGGCAACTAAATCAGGTGCTCCAGCGCCTTCTGTAGGACGGGACGAGAATTAATTCCAGATCCTGACTCCCCTCTGTTTTCAGTTTAATGCAGTTAAGCCTGTTTGCCTGCATGTGCCAAACTACTATTTTTCAAAATCATCATGTTGAATGTAAGAAGCCCCATACCAAATAGTACATATTGTATTATCCCATTTATATAAAGTTTAATATCAAGCAAAACTAATTTCTGTTTATAGAAATTAAAATTATAGTTACATTGGGAGGGAAGTAAACAGCGACAAGGAAGTTTGTGCTGATTGGCTTATTAAAGATCAATAATAATGTGTTATATATTTGTTTCAAAACATGTATCTCCAAAGATTGTTTGAGGCAGTGGTTAGGATTGAGGAAATGCAATCAGAATGGGCTAGTTACACAAATGTAAAGAAAGTTCTGGGACAAGAAGGGCAGCTGACTTTAAAAGGTTCAAAAAAATTTCATGCAATAAAGTTGAGAATCAAGTATTCTGGGTGAAAAAGGGAACCAAAATAAGGGATCAATTCTGCATTGGAGATTTCTTTCCTTATGTTGTTATGAAAACTTTACTGAGCCTGAAAGGCTTAGATTTAATGCTACAGACCTCTGGATTCATTTTATAAATTGAGGCATGGAGTACGTTCAGTAAAATATACAAATCTTGAGTACACAGCTTTGCAAATGGTTACATGTGGATGTACCTGTGTAACTCTCACCTATATCAAGATGCCACACATTTCCATGTCCCCAGAGTCTCCTGGTGCCCTTTCCCTATCAGGGATTTTCTTCTCTCCAACTACTGAGACTTCTGTTCCTTTTGGTTAGTATTACATATTCTCAAAGTTCATATAAATTGACTCAGACAGCATTATTCTTTTCTATGGTGGGTTTTGTTTTCAGATTTATTCCCCAACCAGAAATTTTACTATGCATGTTATCGCTGGGTCTGGGCTTCCCTGGCTCAAGTTCTTCAGAGATCTTACTTCTTCTCCTGCAATGTGGGGTAGAGATTTTTGCCGTCTATACTGAATGCGGATGGGACCCAATTTCTTTTTATAGAATTTCATACAATCCTTTGTTTTAAGCCTTCCACCTGCCATGGCTACAGATGTCTCCAATTTCTCAGTTTCTCTGGAACTCTGTTTGTTGAAATGGTCTGCTTCTTATCACTAATAGGTAATCTATTTCTGTTCAACCATTATTTCCCTGAAAATTTGCCCACAATTTTACTTTACAATAAATGTGACAGAGAAGAAGGATTTCTGGACAAAGAATTAGACAATGTGCGTATTAGCTCTGGTTCTTCCATTGACTAGCCAAGTGACCTTGGGCAAATCATATAGCTACTCTGGTTTAAAATTTGTATGTCCTCTGGTTTGTAACCTTATATTACAGGATAGTGCTAACAGTAAAAGAAACTTGTGACTTATCCAAGGTAATATTGCTACTAAATGGCAAAGAACCCAAGTCTATCTGACTGTATGTACTATGGTAGTGGAATTCAGGAAGTTTTGGATTTTCTATTGTTGCTGTAATATTGGCTACTCAGTAAATGAAATATGCTATTTTGAAAAGAACATAGTTGGGATGAGGAAGTTAGACTGACATATATTCAAGGATTTTTCTATTGCATTAGTCCATAATTTTATGGAATTTATGTAACTTTCTTTCTTTCAATGAAAGCTTCCATATGGTCAGTTCGTATGTCCTTAAATTTCATACTTCCAATTACAACTCTTATTTCCTCCACGGAAGCCAAGTCAATTTACGTGTAATCTCTCACAGACATGTCTATTCTTCAATTCCTGAAGTACTTCTAAAGGTTTATTTAAATTTTTAATTTTAATTTTTGTGGGCACATAAGTATATATGTTTATGGGTTACATGAGATATTTTGATATAGATATTTTGATATTTGATATTTTGATGTTCTTATTGTCCTTCCCTTCATACAATGCATAATAATCACATCAGGATAAATGGAGTATCTATCACCTCAAGCATTTATCTTTTCTTTGTGTTACTAACAATCCAATTATACTCTTAGTTATTTTAAAATGTACAATAAATTATTTTTGACTATAGTCACCCTGTTGTTCTATCAAATACTAGATCTTATTCAGTCTAACTATATTTTTGTACCTGGTTAACACAGGTACCCTTGACCCTTCCCAGTCCCTGGCAACCTGCCCTGTGCCACCCCAGGCAGCTGCTCCTTGCATCCTGGGCCCTCTGGTTCCAGCCTCAGCTCAAAGGGCACCAGGTACAGCTGGGGTCACTACTCCAAAGGGCACAAACTGTAAGCCTTGATGGCTTCCATGTGTTGTTAAGCCTGTGGGCATGCAGAGTGTGCAAAAGCGAAGAAGGCTTGGCAGACACCTGCCTCCTCCTTTACCTTCTTCCTTGATTGTTACTTCCCTGAGGCTTCACCAGAAGCCAAGCTGATGCCAACACCGTGCTTCCTGTAAAGCCCGTGGAACTATGAGCCAATTGAACCTCTTTTCTTTATAAATTCCCCGAGTCTCAGGTATTTCTTTATAGCAATACAAGAATGGCCTGATACAGGCCACTCCTTTTGGGAATATGCAGGGTTTGAAAAATTCAGGTTAGCCATTTCCTGTACAATTTTCTCAAAATGTTCTTGACAATGGTCATTTAAGTTTCAGCGTTCAGGAACTGATTACTTCACAAGTAGCCCAATGCAGTTGTGGGCAGTGCTAACAACCTTATAATTTGTCCACCTGTAACTTTCTAGTGTATTATTTATAATGTAGCAAGATGAGAATAAAGTATTTTTAGTGGCCAGAATCAGTGAAGGAAGGATACTATCTTAGTTTAAGAAAATATTCTCTAAAGCAATTTAAGTGTGGAAGGTGAATATGTTCTGCATTTAAAAAAGTCTGCAAGAATTGGAAGTTCAGTGAGAAATAATGGGAAAGAGAAGAGGGAGAGGGAGAGGAAGAGTTTATGGGTGGGAAGTTCTTATCCAAGGATTTGGGCTAGCACTGGACGGTGGCTACTGGGCTGTGCAAGAACCAGTGTTCAACAGCGCCACCGGGGCAGTCATAGAGTCACTTGTGGAACAACAGATTAGTTGCAGTTCTCTTTCTTCCCATGGTACTCGGAAGGAAGAATTAAAGCTTTGGGATAGATTGTGTGAACCCAGGTTTGTGAAATGCCATTAAGGGGAGAGGAAGCTAGGAAAGAGTGGACTTTGAGGGAAAGATACTAGACTTCCATTTTTTAGAAAGTGAAAGAGGTTTTACCTTCTTAGTCCTTATGTTGGTGAAGTGAACCACTTTTCAGACATATTCAGGCAATATTTTTTCCATTTCCAAAGCACCTTTTCTTAAAATACTCCATTATTCCTATGGTTTTTGT
Source organism: Chlorocebus sabaeus (assembly GCF_047675955.1). Taxonomy (NCBI): domain Eukaryota; kingdom Metazoa; phylum Chordata; class Mammalia; order Primates; family Cercopithecidae; genus Chlorocebus; species Chlorocebus sabaeus. Next base: position 18,830,437 of record NC_132920.1, read on the forward strand.
CAAGACATATTCACGTTTGTTATTGCATGCTCAGAAGTTTGACAAACAACCTACAGATATTGATTCCCCTGTGCTGGACATACACTTCTATTCCCACTCACCACTCCTCAAGATGAAGGCCCATTCTTTTTATGTTTTTTTTTTTCTGTCTCATTTATGTTTGACAATTTTCATTTTTTTTGTGCTTAGCATTAGTTCAGTCTCTGTTGTTTTTCGATCTCTTTAAACAAATAATTACCCATTCTTTTTCTTTTTTTTTGAAACAGGGTCTGTCTGCATTGCCCAGGCTGGAGTGCAGTGGCGTGATCTGGGATCACTGCAATCTCCACCTTCTGGGTTCAAATGATTCTCCAGCCTCAGTCTCCTGAGTACCTGGATCACAGATGTGTGCCACCATGCCTAGCTAAATTTTTTTTTTTTTTTTGTAGAGATAAGGTTTTGCCATGTAGCCTAGGCTGGTCTCATACTCCTGAGCTCAAAGTGATCCACCCATTTTGGCCTCCCAAAGTGCTGGGATTATATACATGAGCCACTGTGCCTGGCCTACACATTATTTAATAATTGTAGTAGTTCTATGAGTTGGAAGAAATTTTTAAACATTTTCAGGTGTGCTTCCTCTGTCACAAAATGAGGGTATGTTATGTGCTGTTTGATAGAAATGCAATACGAGCTACAAATGCAGGCTACATAGGTAATTTAAATATTCCTAGTAGCTACAGCTTTACTAAAACAATTTAAAAAGCAGACAGGTGAAATTAATTTTATAATATATTTTCTTTAACCCAGTATGTTCAAAATATTATTATTTCAACATGTGTGTGTGAACTAATATAAATATTATTGAGACATTATTTTTCATATTCCTTTGCACTAAGTGTATTTTATACTTATGATACATCTGAATTTGCACTAGCTACATTTCAAATACTCAACAGCCATAAATAGCTTGTAGCTACTGTCTTGGCCAGTGCAGCTGTAAACAATTGATCTCTAAAGAAAATTAAGATTAATGTTGAACTTTTTTTTATCTACTAAACCTCTACACAGCTAATACAGTGCTTTGTGAACTATTCTTATTGTTGTTCGCTTCATACTTTTAACATCTGCATCTAAAAGTGCCTTCCTCTGTTCTGGTTTCTTAAGAGCTCGCTCTTCTTTTTTCTTCTGGGATTATTTACAGTCACAGAGTCAAAATTTCATATTGCAAAACCTTTTGCATGCAAGTGGCATTCTCCTATATGGTCTCCTATCCATGGCACCATCTCGCTCTTTTTTTTTTTTTCCCCCTGTAAACTCCCTGAAATAGATAATCTAAAATGTAGGGTACGCATCTGTCCATTTCATATTAATGAACCAATTCTTCCTTGTTCATCTGCATCTTACCTATAATGTCCCTCTTGCTCCCGCCATTTTCTGAAAGATGTAATCGTCAGCAAGAGAAGCACTTATCAGATGCTCTACTTTTAGAAGAAAGAGACTCCAGTAGATACCCTGATAGTAGAAGTGCCCCATTGTTTTATCTTACTTCTGTGTCAGTTTCGTAATTGCTTTTTTTGGTTTGTTTTTTGAGACCGAGTCTCGCTCTGTTCCCCCAGCTGGAGTGCAGTGGCTTGATCTCAGCTCACTGCAAGCTCCGCCTCCCGGGTTCACGCCATTCTCCTGCCTCAGCCTCCCGAGTAGCTGGGGCTACAGGCGCCCGCCACCTCGCCCGGCTAATTTTTTTGTATTTTTAGTAGAGACAGGGTTTCACCGTGTTAGCCAGGATGGTCTTGATCTGCGGACCTCGTGATCCGCCCGCCTCGGCCTCCCAAAGTGCTGGGATTACAGGCGTGAGTCACTGCGCCTGGCCCAGTTTTGTAATTTCTATTACAAAAATGTTATCTTGTAACCTTTATTTGTCTGGGTTAGCCATGAAATCTCTCACAGTTATATTAATTTTCTCCTGTATGCTCAAGGAATTGCTCAGTTGGTGAATTTAAACAGAAGTATATAGAGCCTTTCTGATATACAAAATTTTCTTCCTCCTCTTCCTTCCAGAATTGTGACTGTTCAGACATAAGTCACACACCATCAAATATCAGCAGCACATCCCAAATTTCACCTGGAGGCCAAAATAATCTTACCATTTAAATCTCTAATTTTGTAAGATTGGGACACTTAGGTCCAGAAAGCTGACTTCATGCTTATATACCTGACACTACTGAGACTCTTGACAGTCCTTTGTTAAAATTTAAATTCACTTTGTCAACCCTATAATTTTTATCAGTTGGTAGACACCTAAGACAAAAATCTTGCCTTTAATTTATATTATAAATATATGTGACATATATATATAGCATTTTGACTTGGAAGTGCCTTGGCATCACTTCTATTTTGCCGGTTCTTCCTTTGCACCATAGTAAGCCCTTGCATAATGGAAAATGAATGTCACATCTCTTCACTTCCATAATATTTAATTTTATATGAACTTTTTCTTCCCATCTTAAGGTTCTTTTCAAAGTCTTGTTTATGCCAGAGTAAAAGTGGTCTTTACAGTGGCCCAGAAAGTTCTAGGCCATTCCCCATCCTCTGACCTTACTCACTGCCACTCCCCTCCTTACTCAATCAGCTTTAGCCACCCGGGCCTCCCCGCTATTCTTCAACACACCAAGCATACTTCAGCTTCACGACATTTACACTTGGAGTTGCTTTTGCCTGCAGTAATCTTCTCATAGATACCTAGATAGCCACTTGGCTTGCTTCATCACATTCTCTCTCCAAACCATCCTATGTAAACTAGAAAACAGCCTCTCCTATCCCCTGCATTTCCTCTCAGATCCTGCTACATCAAGAGCTAAATCAAGTCCCTCAAAAACTGTTCTGTCAACTGCTGGCACTTGCCACTATAACCACTGGAGATTAATTCCCATCTAAGAAGCTGAGCCTCCAATAGAGTCCATGTTGGTGCCTCACTGTCCTCATCTCCCCACCACTCAACTCATCCTTCAGAACTTGTTCTTCCTAGATGCACTTCCGTCTTCCCCACAGAGCATTTTAAATTTTCCCACTTCATCATCATTGCAGAGTTTTGACTGATGGGTGATGACAAATTTCTTCAAAGATGTTGATTTTTATGTGGGGTCTATGCTTTATATTTTAAAAGTAAAAAAGCCATTAAGGAAGCTTTCTAGGAATGAATGGAGGTCTGCCCAAGTAGTTACTAAAATGTAGATGGTATGAAAATGGGAATATATACAGGTACAACCTTTTATTTTACTTCACTTTCTAAAGCAGTCTTTTTTCCTTTTCTTTTTCTTTCTTTCTTTTTTGGCTTTCTGGACCTTTCTTATGCTGAGCACATGGGCATAGAATTGCAGAAAGCCAAAGGGACTCAGTTGACCTCTCTAAGAAGAGGTGAGGAAGAGGGAGTAGCAGGTAGATAGCCAGTGACAGATGGCTGAGGAATGAGGAGTTTGTTGAGGAGGGTTAGACTGACATAAAACAGCTGCAGGACAGAATGGAGTTTTAGGATAAAGGAGATAAGAGGACGTTCAGAATTCAAAGTGTGTGTGATATAAAGTCTCACTCTGCCTCCCATGAAGAAACCTGTGGTATATCAGAAATCCTCTTAGCCTAGACAGGCTGGACAGACAACTGGTTTATTTATTTAAAAATACATAATTATTGTGGGGTTAAAAATGACTCATGTAGTAGTTTTATTTAACTTGAAAGTACATACTTTGAGGTAGGACCAAGGCCCATTAAGTCAATTTGAGTCAGTCTGACGAAGATATTTGCATCTTACTTGCATTAACTCTACCCACAGTCATTTTAATTAATTTTCTTTAAAGTAGAGCAAGTCCTTAGGAGTACCCTATGAAGTAATTTAAGTACATAATTTAAGTAACAATTATGTTTTTATGTTTAATAATTATGTTTTAAATAGCTAATTTAAGTAATTATGTTTTTCATAAAATCTCTCATTTTAACAGTTGTCTCATTAAACAATAGTTTAAGTGATTTTCAAGTATTCTAAAGCATTCAAACTTGTTTTATCTTTTTAAAATACAATCAATGACTCTTTCTTTTCACACTTCTCATTTCATTGGTTTATCTAATAATAAACTGTGTATTTGCCAAAACAAGCACAACTAGTGTGATTATATAGGAGCAGAGAACTTTAACTGGTGGTAGCAGAAATATGTCGGTACCAGAGAGCTGAATAGCTCTTTCTCTGCAGGTATCCAGAATGTCATGGTTATCATACAGTTTGATATAAAGAATGAAGAACATCCTGGTCACTTCAGTGCTTCTTGGAGTCTAATTTGTGTTTCTTTTAGAAAGAATGAAATTCAAGTTCATCCTGTATAATTAAAATTACACAAATCTCCACTGCTTATAACATAGAGGATTGTGTAAGGCTCGGAGTCTATCTTTTCTAGGTTTTATACTTGTCATCCAGGTTTCAAATGTCTTAGGGTTAATTTTTGCAGAACACAAATTACTGTTACATTCCATACTGCCACCAGTAGTCATAAGAAGAGACATGAAGGTGATAAAAGAACTATTTCCTCTTATGCTTTAACTCCAGGCATAATTGTCTTTTTCATATTGCACTTTGATCTTTGTATAACTACAAGTCTTTCTCACATTTCCTGTAAATGATTTTTGAAATGGCTTGTCTTTTTATCATACTAGTTCTGGGGGCAATAGCATGGTTTAATAGACAGAGTTAGGCAGACAGAAATTTGGATTCCTGGAATTATAGCCCTGTGATGTTGGGCAGTTTGATTGATCTTTGTTATCCTCAACTTCAAAATAGGTGTTAATGTAAGCCATATCATAGAGTTGTGAGAATAAATGACACGATATTTGCAAAGGAGCTAGCACAGTGCCTGGCACATAGTGGACATTTCCATCCAGGCCATCTATCATTAGTAACTACTGTCTTTCTCAGTTTTCATTCCATCCCAGGGATGATGTTATCGGTCTTCAACATATTACTATTGTAACTCACTGTTTTTTACATCAGCTGTATACCTAGAAGAAGTCATATGGGGCAAGGAGAACAAAAGACAAGATTGAGGACATGAACCCAGCCTCTACTTCTGACTTATACAAGTAAACCACTTGAATAAGAACGTTTATTCTTATTCAGCAAAAACATTTTGATGACCTGATTTAAAAGTATCAGTGAAGCAATGCCTTACTTTCATATCCCTATATGATTTATATTTTTGTTTTGATATTTTTACTTTGTACAGTTTAAGTGTCTCCTCCATTCAATTGATTCCATTTGAAAAGATGGTTTATTTTAAAGGAAAATGCTTGGGTTATAAAAAGGGTCTGCACTACATCAAACACATCTCCAAGGCCAGCGTAGAGTGCTCCTCATAGGCATTAAATAAAGCTTCAAACGGGCTGCATTACTGGGCTCGCGCAGCTTGTTCTCCACAGCCAGTTTCAATTTCACTAAAAGGAAAGAATTGGTAATTAATTATCTAGGCCATGTAATGAGTTTCCATTACTTGGAATTCAATAAAGCTCTTTCATTGTGACCAGGCTGATCAATAGCACTGAAGGGTTAATAGAAACCATAGATACAGCTGGGATAATAGAATGGCTATAGGAAATTAGGCTGGGTCCCTGAAGCACTCTTTCTTCTCTCTAGGGAATGGAAGCTGCTCAGTAGCTCCTTTTTTTAGAACACTCTGTGAGGCATTGTGAAATGAGTAGGCTATTGTGTTACTGCACAAGCTAATGGAAATTACCTTTACAAAATCCATACGCTCTTGGAGCTGGAATGGCTTTGGAGATTATTTAGTTATATTACTCATGGATCATCATGCCTTTCAGTTGGACATTTTTTTTTTGGACCAAGTGATGCCATCTTTATCTTCAATACCAATCTACCCATCTCCTAACTGCTATAGCTGATTAGATAAAAAGTGTAACTGACAAAAAAAAAAAAAAAAAATAGCCAGTCCTTGGAGTGGCAAGAGGCTTATGCAATTGCTGCAGTGAAAGGAAGGGGGTGGGCAATTGATTTTCTATGGAATTTTAATCTGCAACTAAGGAGAGAATGTGTTTAACTAGGGGTTAAAAATGATGGACTCTACAGAGATGCCAGAGAGTGTGCCTATGAGGAAGATTTAGGACAAATCAGATTTATGAGCACAGTGCTCTCCCAAGAGAAGAAGACCACACATTCCAACATTTCAGTAGAGGCCAGGGGGCAGAGCTGGTGCTTGAGGGCTTTCTTGTTTTAGTGGCAATCTGTTGTATTTTTTTTCTATAAGAACTATGTTTTTCTTAAGATAGCTTGGAGTGTGTCTCTGTTTCTTGCAACCAAAAGATTCTAAGTAGAACCCTGGTCCAGTTCCTGCACTTTCCAAGTGAAAAGACCAATTCTTGAGAACATGATATAATACAAGGGATGGCAACTTTTCCAGGATATGATCATGGTTTCCACACACAGCTGCAACAATAAAGGCTAATCAGCATGCCCTTCTGCAACGTGATCTTGCCACTTCTTCATATAGAGGCAGAGTGTATTTCTCCTCTCTCTTGAATCTAGGCAGGCTCTGAGTGCTTTGACCAATAGAATATAGCACAAGTGACATTGTGCCAGTTCTGGGCATCGTTCTTAACTGGCCTGGAAGCAGTAGTTACTGCTTCCTCCCTCTTAGAAGACAGCATCATAAAAGAAGCATGCCTTCCTTGAGACCACAGAAACCCCAGGCACATGGAGACTCCCTGGATGATGAGGTGCTGCATGGAAAGACATTCCAAGAGAAAGAAAGAGAGAGGAAGGGAGGGAGGAAGGGAGGAGGAGGAGAGAGAGAGACCAAAGAGTACTGAGATGGTAGTCACATTAGCAATAAGCCATCTTGGAAGTGAATCCTCTAACCTCCAATTGCTGTCACACAGATTAGAGATGAAGCTCTCAGCCAAGTCCTGTCCAAGTTCCTGACCTATAAAATCTTGAGCAAAATAGAATACTGTAGTTATTTTAAACCATTCAGGTTTGGACTAGCTTGGTTTGCAACAACAATAATCGAAACACAGGGCCACTTGGCTTTCAAATGAGTTTTCTGTCTATGATGTCTCAAGTTTATTGGAATAAAACAAGGTATTTAGCAACACATCCAAACACTTTTTCAAGCGAACACTTTCTTTGGTAAACAAACAAACAAAAAAAACCAGGAATGTTACCTTAAAGTCACAGAGGCATTTCAGACAAAAAATCAAATGGTGTGAGGCATGTAATTTCATTAAGCTTCATTTACAAAACCATGGAGGAAGATATAATTTGACTTCACTGTATGGGTGGAGAAGAAGAACAATTTAGAAACATAGCCTCAAGATTCTACCATGTGTCAGTGATGCCAAATTTTCAGATTTTCTCACTGATGGTTACTCATTGTCTGGGTTCCAATAGCTGGAGATGCTTATATTTACATCATGGGAGTGTTCTTGGATGACCATGCCATAAAATTGGTGATTGGTCAGATTCCATTTGTGTTACCAGTTTGTGACTAATATGTGATTGGTCAGAAAGAAACTGCTTCCAATGTTTTCAAATCCACATCAACACATGTTATCATCTGTCTTTCTTATGTTAGCCATCCTCATGGGTGTTAAGGGGTATTCCTAATGACCGATTATGCTGATTATCTTTGCATGCATTTATTAGCCATGTGTATATCTTCTTTGAAGAATGTTCCCATTTTTTAAAATTCAGTTATTTATATTTTTATTATTGGATTGCAAGAGTTCTTTACATATACTGCATATTAGACCCCTATCAAATATATTATTTGCAAATATTTTTTCTCCTGTAAGACATTGATTCTTAACCAATTTTTGTATCGTGCGCAGCATTTTAACCATCTGATGAAGCCATGGACACTCATCCAGCCAAGTGTACATGCCCATGAAATTTTGAATACATTTTCAGAGATTTTACAAAGATCCGTAAGCCTTAAGAAACCCCAAGAGCTTGTGTCTTTCCCCCATCTCCCCAGGTTTTGCTTTTCTCTAGGATTATGTAGATACAGTCTGACAAAAGGAAATGCCTTGCAATGAGAGGAAGAAAACAATTCTTTTGGTGGGTAGCATGAGGATTCCATTTGGCGACAGAATAGCCTTACTGGGACCAGGCAATTCTCTATAAGGCTGAGTATGCTGCGTCTTCAGAGAAGAGAGGAAAACTGTGTATGAGACAAGCAGATATTTTTTTCTCCTTCTGGATGGATTAGGAAGAAGGGAGAGAGAGAACTATAGGAAATGGAAAAACCGAGAGGGGGTTGGAGAAGATAATTCCCAGGGCATATCCTGATAAATTGCAAGTAAATGGATGTTTTTCTAGGGCTGATCAATGGCACTTGCTTAACTACCTTTGGCATGTCTGCTTCTCAAATGGAGAGAAAACAATGAAGTGGAACAGTGAGAGCTATTTAAACAGACAACTGGGAGCCAGAGGCTGAGGAACGTTTAGACCTTCCTATTTTTCTAAGGTCTGGTGGAAAAAAAGTATCATGAATCCAAATACTAAATTTTTTAGACATGCAAAGTTATCATTTAAGCCAAACTCAATGTCTTGTGACAAATTTGCTCCATTCTGTCTAATATTGTTATCTTTGGTTTAAAAAAAAACCAGAAAAATTGTGCTCATTGTTTCAGAATCTATCAGGAACTTCAAGGCATCATAGAAATTTAGCATTTAAATGTTAAAATTTAAGCCTTGTACCTAATTCCCTACTCATCATGCCTAAGATTTTAGATCAAAATCTAAAAGGTCATTTAGATTTTGCTTGAAGGCTTTTGATGATGGGGAAGTCACCACCTCATAGTAAGCAATCCAGTTGATTTGATCTTTGAGCAGTTCTAACTCTTAGAAAATTCCTTCTTCACTGAGCTGAATTGATCCTTTACTATTATCACTGATATGTAGCGACATACCTATGTTCCAAATGTCATATCTAGTGGACATAAACCATAGGTACTCTTTATTTAGCACCATCTATAAGTCAAACACTTACGTGATAGGTGCTGTATATTAATATGTACTTATGATTAATCTTTACAATTCAGAAAGGCAGGAGTATCCTTCTTATTCAACAAGTAGGATTGAGAATTACATTCATGTTTCAGAGATAATAACTGAAAAACTGGAATTTGAACCTTGGTCTATATGATGCCAGAGTTTGAACGATTGCTACCGTGCAACGCTGTCTAGCTAAGAATGGTCTTTTTTTTTTTGAGACGGAGCCTTGCTCTTTCACCAGGCTAGAGTGCAGTGGCACAATCTCGGCTCACTGCAACCTCTGCCTCCTGGGTTCAAATGATTCTCCTGCCTCAGCCTCCTGAGTAGCTGGGACTACAGGCACGTGCCACCACGCCCTGCTGATTTTTGTATTTTTAGTAGAGACAGGGTTTCACCATGTTGGCCAGGATGGTCTTGATCTCCTGACCTTGTGATCCACCCACCTTGGCCTCCCAAAGTACTGGGATTACATACTTTGTTTTTTACCTGAAAGGTTTAAATAATAGAAGACCATGCTGTTTTCACTGTGCCTATCTTCTGTTCCCTCCTCAGCAAGCAAATAGCATTAGATTCTTTGAACCAAAATCATCTGTTGAATATTTTTGTTACAAAGCTCTGTGCCAGTTGCTCTAAACAACATGATTTTTGAGTGGGAATTTGGCTTCTTAATGAATTAACTCACAACCTAGTAGCTACACCAGAAAGTAATACTATTAAGGACTATTTTTGTGGGACAAAGAACAGTGGAATATATATGATGAATAACCAGGTCCATCATATACTCTGCCTTCGGAATCATTTTGTTAGCTCATACTTTTTTTCTTCTCTCTATAGCTTCAATTTTCACTTTCTTGATGTTGCCTTTCTGTTAGAAATAAATAGATACCTAGTCAGTAGCTCGACAAATGGTAACATCTTTCTCTTTCTTTGTTCTGATGGGCAACTAGATTTAAACACAAGATTTAAACAAGCAAGCTGGGAAATTTCTATTTATCAGTTGAGTTAGATGTGCATCAAGGCAGATGGTCCTAAAGAGATGGAAGTGGAATTGAGAAGTCTCCATTCTTGATGAATACAGTCTGTAGAGGTAATGTGGCCAATGGGGTCTCACTTTTAACCACAGATTTTTAAGTTGTAAAAGTTAGTTTACTTGTATTGATATTACAGAGCAGGCTCTTGAATAACGAGTGCTAAATAACTGTATCTGTAGGCCTTGAAGATTTCTGCAACACTAGGCATGGACTGTTAAATGGAACTTTCATTGTATTCCCCATCTTGTGATGCGTAATGGGGTCTTATATTAGTTGAGAGACATCGTAGATGAGTGCACACTAGGACATTTATGGGAACAAGAAAGTATATTGATATTATATTTCATATATATTTATGCCTTTGAACTCCTCATGGACTTGTTCTTAGACTTTTGACTAGAAATAAATTCTTCACTATTTAAACAATGTTTTCCCAAACCTTTATGTACCTAGCACCATCCAATTTCTTTTTTATGCCTTGTTATCTCATGGACACAGTGGGAATTGAAAACCAGTGTTTTTAATAAAAAGGTCTTATATTGGTGAACAGGGAATTGAGGACTTGGAAGCTTCTAATTATGTAGCACAGGCAATGAATGCAGGCTACCTCTGAGTTTACCCTGGTTCCTTCATCCAGCCTGGCAGGCACTGTGGAGGGGCCTTGCACAATTTGTGCTGGGAAGGCATCGGGAGAGAAGAATCTTTTACTGGGCAGGCAAGAATAAAACGGGTAGAGAGAACTAGGCATGTGATAAAAGCACATAAAATCTGTTTAAATATATTCTTAAGATTGCTTTAAAATATTTGGTTCTGGCCTTTCAGAAGAGTCCTGGGGTTTTCAGACTTGAGGCAGAAGGACGATTGTATGAGTCAAGCTGCCTCAGGATGTTGTTTATAAAGGATAATTTCTTCATTAGTTCTCATTAATTCATTCGTTCTGCCAATATTTGCTGAGTGCCAGCCGCTGTCCTAAAGCTGGAATTCTAGTGATGAACAAGATTGACACAGCCCCAACTCTCATGAAATTCTAGAGACTCTCAGAGGCGTGTGGCCTCTGATCTCACAAAGTAAAAAGAACCCCAATTTCAGATAAAAAGGCATTTATTTTTGGTTAAAAAATATTTCCTTTAAAAAGCTATCTCCATGTAGTGCAATAATGTCACAGGATCTTAGGATTGAAAGGCTCATGCATTCATGTGATAAATATTTATGAGCTACTATGTTACAAAGCAGTGCTACCATCTCAGCTAACATTGTTAAAATGGTCAAGACATACTGGTCTGGTGTCCCCCTCTCCCCTGAAGGATGGGACTTTACATGTCTATGCTGCAGTTCAAGATGTGTTGATTATGTATTTTAATCTCAGATAGCAATCTCCTCTCACCCCCCAGTAATTTCTGAATTCTAGAGAAAGCCTTAATGTAAGCTCCAGGTATTCACAATTTGTTGGGTCTGTCACATGGGATGTCATGGGGTTGTAGCTAATAGGAGAGGAAGAATGAAAGACAGTCTTAAAGTTTATTTATTCAGTTCTCTCATTTGTAAACAAGTTACCTGAACTCAAGAGAACAGAGGGCACATAGGAGTGATAAAGCCAGGCTGTCCAGTTTTCAGGCAAGTCACCTTTCTAGCTCACCATCTTTGTATTTGGCCATTATGATATTTCTTTGGAATAAAAATTGCTTACCAGGATAAAGGGCAGGTCTTTGTTTCTCTCATTTACCACTGTATCCCCAGTGTCACAATAGTGCCTGGTATGTAGCAGATGCTCAATGATTTTTGGTGAAGGAATTAATAAATGAATGATATAAAGGCTTTTTATCACAATTAAGTATGACTTAGAGGATATAAAGAAAAGTCAATTAATCCAGCTTTGCCAATAACATACAAAATCAATATGCACGTAGAGTTTGATTTTTTCATTGGCTTTACTGATCTTTACCATGAGTGTCTTATTAGTCATCTAAATCCCTTTCTGCTGCCTGTATTTCCAGAATATAACATCAGGAAGGAGGGTTCCATGGTGTAATGGTTAGCACTCTGGACTCTGAATCCAGCGATCCGAGTTCAAATCTCGGTGGAACCTTTCATATTGGCTGGGTGCTGTGGGAGGCCAAGGTGGGCAGATCACTTGAGGCCAGGAGTTCAAACCCAGCCTGGCCAACATGGTAAAACTAAAAATACAAAAATTCAAAAATTAGCCGGGCATGGTGGCAGGTGCCTATAATCCCAGCTACTTGGGAGGCAGAGGCTGCAATGAGCTTTGCCACTGAAATTCAGCCTGGGTGACAGAAGGAGATTCTCTGTCTCAGACAAAAGAAAAGGGGTCCACACAATCGGAAATTATTCTTTCGTCCAACAGGCAGTTGGTCATATACAGAAATTCCAAAGGAATTCCTCACAGATTCTTATTTTTAAAATAACATGAGTTAGAGAGGAGAGGTCATGGGATGGTGTAATTCATGCCGTGTACCCTGGCCCACAGACACTTTTGACAACTAGACTGACACATTAGTAAGGGCAGTGATGGGCTGTATAATGAGGTTTCAGCCAATGATGAACAGCAGGTGTGGTGTTAGTGCCATAAGATTATAATGCTATATTTTTACTGTACCTTTTCTATGTTTAGATACACAAATATTTACCACTGCATTCCAGTTGCCTACAGTATTCATACTGTACTATGATGTACAGATTTGTAGCCTTGGAGCCATAGGCTATACCGTATAGCCTCGGTGTGTAGCACAGATGGCTGTGCCATCTAGGTTTATGTAAGTACACTCTATGATGTTTCCACAACAATGAAATCACGTAATGACACATTTCTGAGAATGTATCCATACTGTTAAATGGTGTGTGACTGTAAACGAAACCCCAGAATGGAGAAGGTTGCTTATGTAAAGAAGATTGCTGTTTAACTAGAAGATGCAGTTGATAAATACAGCAGTTATTTGAGAAAAGAGAAAGGACTCAGTTTCTTTGGGACACTACGCTGGCAGTTAAATAATCTGTTTTTAATTTTGTCTCCCTTATTTAATGACCCAAAATGAAGTATTTCTTGGCATATGCACTGAAGAGAAAGGTTCCAACTTGTCCTATGTACCACAGACTATTCCACATTTATTTCATCACCATTTACAGTGTCTAAAGAATGTTTGAGGTTATGAATGGAATCAGTTAAAGAACAACCTTTTATGCACCTAAGTTAGCTGAAAGTTAACTTATGCACCTAAGTTAGCTGAAACATATTTTGGGAATGAAATATGTTTTTCTCTACCAAAGTTATCTAATAAGGTACAATTATACCCAAAGGCAGTTGGATTTGATTTTTATAAATGATAACATAGCAGGGACCCATGTTTAAGTAATTCGGACTTTATGTAAGTCAGCTGTCTAGACAATTAAATGATGCAAGTTCTAATTCTAGGCAATTCATTACCTGATTTAGTAATCTTCTCTGCTCCTTTGCCTGACTTAAGAGTTAGGAGACAGTATATTTTGTCTCTATTCTGCCAATAACATTCTGTATGACCTTGGAGAAGCCACTTAGATATTCCATGTCTTAATTCACTTATTTATAAAATGGAAATAATAATCACACCAAGGCCACTTATTACAGGTTGAATTGTATCCTTCAAAAATATATGTCAAAATTCCAACGTCAGGAACTATGAATGTGACCTTATTTGGAAATAAGGTCTTTGCAGATGTAATGAAGTTAAGATGAGGTCATTAGAGTGGACCCTAATCCAATTTGACTGCTTTCCTTATAAGAAGAGGGAAATTTGGCCACAGAAAACACAAAGAGAGAACTCCATAAGGCAACAGAAGAGAGATTGGAGGGATGCACCTGTACACCAAGGGATGGGGGCACCAACGGCACCAGCGCAGCTGGGAAGATGCTACCGAAAATGGTGTAATGGATGCTACCCGGAGTCTTGGGAAGGATGGGAAGGATGGTACCCAGAGTCTCGGGGGGAGCATGGCCCTGCTGACACCTTGATTTTGGACTTCTTGCTTCCAGAACTGTAGGAATATAAATTTGTGTTGTTTTAAGCCACCCTATTTGTGGTAATTTGTTACAGCAGCCCTAGGATTTGATTTTTATGAATGATAACTAGGATTTGATTTTATCAAATCAAATCTAATAAATTGCCTAGCTAATAAACTAATAAATCGCCTAACTCGTGTGGTGGTATGAAACTAATAAATTGCCTAACTCATAGGGTCGTATGATATGATATTAATACTATATGTAAAAATATTTCTACATCTATTGGAGCAGGATAAATTGCAGTGACAATATATAGATCACGTTATCTTTCTTAACCCCAAGAGATATCCGAAAGGAACTTCTCTAAAGCAGACGGTGTTAGGGAAAATTAAAAACTCTGTTAGAAATGCTTTTTATGATTAAAAGAAGATTTTGTTAAGAAGATTTTAGACTTAACAAATTATCTCTAGTAGAACCCTGAAAATACAGCATTTCACAAACACGTTGGAACAACCATTTTCTGCCTTCTTTGATTTTTGTGTGTTTAAACCATTTCTTTCCCTGAGTATATGAGTTTTCTTCAAGGAAATTTGAGTGCCTTACTCATTACACTTAGAGTGTTGGCTTTGCCACAGGCTACACAATAATCAGAAAATAAAAATGTAGAAAAACTTTTAAAAAATTTTATGATCTTTAGCCACAAAAATCCCCTCCATAGGTCTGATTCTCTATTAACCACCCTCAGACAAACCATGGTAATGAAATTCTATCACACTGCAGTCATTGCACAATTATCTCTGTTGACCTAAAAGAATCATTAGTCCAAAAAACGTATTCATCATTTAAAAAAGGATATTCAGCTTTAGAAAGTATTGTGGCATATTGCCCCTTCTATATACACATATGAAAGGAATGACTATTGTTTTATATGTATATATACACGCAAACAAACGTACACATGTGTATATAATAATTATTGTTATAGATAATTGTTACTAGTTCCTTTTTATTTTTCAGAATAAAAATTTTTTATTTTATTTTTCTTCTACTTCTATTGGTCTAATCAGGAGAGAGTTAAATGTATCAGACTGAAAACTGGAGAAACTTTGGAGGTCATTGGGCTTAAATCCCCTCATTTTGGAGATAAGGGAAGCAGAGCATAGCTTTTCAGTGACCTGTTGAAGGTTGCACAGGGATTTGGTGACAGAATAGATTTCCAGTTGCCTGACTTCCAGTCTGGCGCTCTTTCTTCTCTAAAACCATAGTGGTCATACAGACTTGTATTAGTTCTTAGATCTCTCACTAGCTCCATGACCTTGGATGAGACTCTCAAATTCTCTAAACATGCCTTTTCTTGTTTGTAAAATGAGAATGAAAAAACCAGGCTGGTAAAAGCTGGAGTATAGCCAAAACAAAAATATGCAGGCCACACAGTATTACTCAAGCTGCAAAAAGTTCAGCTTCCCACTATCCCATCCCCACACCACATGAATGACTACTTGTCCCTCTGCCTCAGCTCAGTCATCAGTTTCTGGGGCATTTCTTCATTGACCCTTGGGGACTTGCACAGGATCCTTCTTTCTGAGCTCATAGTCCCTGGAGCTCTTCCTAGTGTACATGTACCACATTGCTCTAGTCCAGTTGCCGGGTTATTGGACTGTAGGTACTTGATAGCAGAAACTATTTATACTCACTACTATACCTTGGCACTTAAGACAGTACTTAACAAATAGGAATTGCTCAATGAACGATCAATCAGTAAATAACAAATACTAGGGGTAGATATATTGAAAATAGGTCTGTATTCTCGTGGAAGGCATTCCATAGCTGCTTCCAGTGTAAAGGTTGGATGAGCTCTCACACATTGTATGGACCATTTTTTCCAAATGATTTAACTTTGTAATTATATTTTGCTTAGGGTGCTGATAAAATGAATTTCCTTGTAGTGCTTGAGTACATACTAAGAGTGGAGCAAAGATAGCTAGTTTAGAGCAATCCTAGTTTCACTGCAGAAAATTCAGTTTAGAATCATGTCCTTGCTGAGTATCAGCCATGGCGTACAGTTATTTGTAAATAAACTGAAGATGCCTGAAGTGTGAGAAGTGGTTGTAGAAGAGGTGAAACAAGGTTGTTGTCAAATTTCCTGGGCCTGAGTCTGCGTTTCAGTGTCCTATTCATAATGCAGGGATAACAAAGTCCACCTCATAACATTTTTGAGAAGAACCAATAAGAAAATGTTCATGAACACACCTATGAATGAGAGGATTCATAATTATTAGTTTGATTACACAACTGGTGAATAACCATGAATTACTCCGCTTGCTTTAGTATCCGGGGTGAGAAAATTAAGAAAATTGACCATTTAATCTTATTAAAAAGGCTTGGAATCTGTTGACAGTATGCTAGGGTTTGCTCGGCCATTGATGCTCAGTGACTCCAGGCAGAACTTAGCATGGACAGAGGTTAACTGCCAGAACATCTGATGCTAAGAGTAGAGATCTGAATAAATAGTAGCACTCTGCCTTTGATCCTCGAGCTCTGTTCTAACATGCATTTCAGAGGATTAAAGTCTGAAAATTTCAAATTATTTCTTTCCAAGGGACCTTTTGTCTGGGCGGTTCCTGAAATGTGAGTTTACGTCTGCCCCAGGATACATGTAGCTGAAGGTCATAACGCCAATCACACTTGCCTGAGAAATTCAGGTAGACGCTATTGTGCATAGAGTTCTTCCGAGAGCACGATACATCAAGCCAGGTCCCATGGACTGTTGTATGAAAAGTCCCATACCAGTGGACAGAGGCAATGGGTTTTTGGAAGCAACGAATATCTGCAGCTATTACTAAAACATATTCTGAGAATGATACCATTTAGTCAGTCTCACGGTTATCAAGCAGAATCTCCTCTATCATATCCACGTTGTCTTCCAAGAACACAGGAGACCTTTGGACTTTTTCCTTCAAGTGTTCTTTAGTTTAACCCATTGTAGACAAGTCGTTTATGGATTGATTAGAAGAGACACAGCCACTATCACTAACATGCACACCTGGTATAAAATTCTTTATTTCTTTATATATATTTTTAAGATGGAGTCTCGCTCTGTCCCCCAGGCTGGAGTGCAGTGGCGCGATCTCGGCTCACTGCAAGCTCCGCCTCCCAGGTTCACATCATTCTCCTGCCTCAGCCTCCCGAGTAGCTGGAGCTACAGGCGCCCACCACCACGCCCGGCTAATTTTTTGTATTTTTAGTAGAGACGGGGTTTCACCGTGTGTTAGCCAGGATGGTCTTGATCTCCTGACCTCGTGATCCGCCTGCCTCCACCTCCCAAAGTGCTGGGATTACAGGCGTGAGCCACCGCGCCCGGCCACCTGCTATAAAATTCTAAGGATACTTAGCATACTTAGCCAAAATACAGAACTTCCCGTAAGTGAGGAGGGTACACCATGTAGGATCAGATGCAGTGCCACTTTAGACAAAGGGTCTTCTTTTGTCTCCAGATGCCATAGCTGCTGACATTCTCTAAATAGGTGAGATCCTATCAGAATTGAGAAAGAAGTCGAATTCGTGCTAGGCTACTGCCCTTTTATGTTCAGGCTTAAATTTTCAGTTCCTCAATTCTGGGAGAACTTATGTTAATCACTTATGCCTTCCACTTAAAGGAATATTTACAAAACTATGCCCTTCTGATTCTCAAATCAAATATATCAGCGACAAATCCACAACCTCATCTAGGCAACAAGAACAGATTAAGTATTCCTTGAACAAACATGTACAGTTTCAGCTTCTTGGTGTCCTATAAATCTTATATTGTTTATACCTGTTGAAAAATATCCATTGGTGGAAGTTGTAAGGATGAGGTGGGAAGCATCGAGTATAATTTTCCCATAAGTGGAATTGGAGGGGTGACTATGTTACTGTGCTCTCTGCAGACTGATACCTTGGAGAGGGTTCAAAAATTCCATCCCTTGGCAGTTATTGTATCTCCTAGCCATGGGCATAGAGGATGGGAGATGCTGTGTGTTGTGAAGAAATCTTTCTACTGAGTTAGTCTACTGCTGACACTTGCTCTTTTGGTTTATAATGCACAAAAGAGGGTTTTCTTTGTTATCTCCCTAGAGCTTTCTTTCATTTTTTAGAGAATGTGAAAGTTCAAGGAAGGTTTTTAATATTTTAATACTAACGTTTTTTAATGCATTTTCACCCTTTTTGTAGAAGGTTTATAGAATAGGATGTATAGATTGCCTCATCTCTTTGTTTTTAATTTTTGGGTGAAACCAGGTAGATTTCCAATATAACGACTGTTTAAAAATCTCCCTCTCCATATATTTTATCAACTGTTATATAAAGACATTTCTCTTTTATATTACAGATGAGCCATTATAGATTTCAGCACATTTTTTGAATGTTGCATGTGATTTAGTCATTTCAATTATGACTTAATATTTGAGTAATGCCACTACTCTCCAAATCTTCTATAATTACAATTCAATTTGTCAGAGTTTACTTAATAGCCATGTGCCTAAGCATAAGGGAAACACTTGGTCTGTTTAGCAAACCTTCTGTCGGAGCAGAAATACAAGAAGATTGTAGCTGGTGATGATTGTTTTAGTGTGGGTAGGGTATGCCATATGATGCAAGACGACTTCTGCCAACTAAGTCAGCAAAGGATTTTGTTTAGCAGAATTCTGTTTAATAAAAGAAAGAGTTTTGATAAATAGTCTTGTCTCAGATGGATTAAACTATTGATTTACCAATACTGTTCCTATCTTGACCCAAGGGGACACAGTGGATGCCACTTAGAATATTACAAACCCTCTGCCATATGCATGTTGTCTAGTCCATGCTTCAACCCTATCACCTTTCAACAGATTGCTTTAGACAAGAGATCTCATGGGCAAGGAATCTGCAATGCATATAAGCTTACTTGCTGATTTAATACAAGAGAGTCCTAGACATTGACCTTGTCTTGAGTTATTCTAACTTGGCAGGGCTGTAACACTGCAAAGACCTGCAAATCCCTTTTTAACAAGGCTACCTGAACCAAATGGAACTGATCCAAATACATGAAAATTTAAAGATGTCCAGGAGATCAATAGCTTACAGTATTAAAGAGTAGGAAGACTGACACTGCACTTAACTCAGGTCTACTTATTTATCCAGTCAAGGATTCTGTCTTCAAGCATAATAGCTGCTCTGTTATCACTTTATAAATTGCTGTGCATATCATTTCAGTAATGAACTGAGAGAAGGCATTCTGTTTGAAGATGTTAAAGATACTAAATGCCCCACTAATATCCCCAGATGTTCAATTATTTGAAGGAAATTATTTCATCTCTAAGCAGGTTGTATTTTTAATTTTCCCAAAAACAGCAGGTAGGATGGATATTATAATATCCATAGAGCCCAAGGTGTTTGAAGCACCCACAGGCATTGTAGGGCAACCAAAGCAGTTCTCAAGGCAAGAGGCAGTCCAAGAATGGGACGCAGGTGCTTACAATTCTGCTTACAATTCCTTTCTTTCATCATAAAAAAATTGTATAATTTTTCAGGGTGAGAGAGAAATTGGCAATATCTATTAACTTGGCACTAAGTAAATCTAAGTTGGCAAGAGTTATAGTGTACCCAGTGCAGAAGAGATCATATGTGTGCATTACATACCATGTCTAAAATGGCAGCCTAACACACTGCTACTGTAATGACAATATATTTTGCACAAATGCCCTGTGAGTTTTGTGTGGAGAATTTTCCCTTGGTGATGTGTTTCTAACACATCTCCATTATGATGTGCTGAAAATATCAGTTGTCAAAACCATGGTTAAGGAAGCTCACAAATATATATATATATACACACACACACACACACATATATATAATACACACACATATATATACATATATTTGCTTCCACAGCGAGGCATCTAAATTTAAATATTAAACGTTCTATTGTTCTATTATATAAAGTTTTCTTCAGATTCCCATTATAGTCTAGGTTTAACATTCCTAATGAAAAGCAAAAAATAAAATTAATGGGTACAAATAAAGTGCTAGAGAATGGCAGAAACAATATCACTAGAAGAGAAGGCCTGGGTCCTAGTGGTAAGCATCCTATTGGTATTATGTGTGCTCTAAGAAGTATCTTTCTTTAGCAGAGCTTCAGTTTCCACATTGTAACATGATCAAATTTGAGTAGGTGATTTTTAAAGTTTATATTTAGTCTAATTTCTATGATAACTACGGTTAAACCAGAACAAATGTGTAAACAAACCTTTAACATTACAATTCTGTACTCACATGCTGTTCATTCACTTTGTCCATTAAGTTCTCAGCTTTAAATGTGTCCATGTTATTACAAAGACAGATAAAGGACTTTTCTGTGAAAAGGTGTTTGGGGAGGTATTGATGGTTGAGTGCAAATGAAGAAGGGAATGTGCTTTCACAGGCACCCCACCAAAAATGAAATAAAGGTGCAATGGGTTCATTGAATAAGATGGGCTCTGTAGAGCACAAGCATAAAACAAGGCAATGTCATTTTCCCTTCAAAGTGCGTCTTCAGTCTCTTTTAGTACTCTCTGTGGATTCGTTCTTTTTCTGCCCCTGGATGAACCCTTAGGCAGGTTTTACTTCTCCAGTGATAAACAAATGGTCTCTTGTTTGGGGATTAAAAACTTTAGTCTGATCCAATAATCACACAACTCCAGTCCATTGCAGAATATTAATCAAGACTTCAAATGTGTATCCAGGTAAATCTTCTTTCTCCCGTCCTGGGCCTGGTCCAGTCATGGAATCCTAGAGTCCAGAGAAAGGTCAGGGTTGTTTCTTCAATCCTTCCTGATTGTGGTTTTTGACCCATCTGGCTTTGGAGAGGATGATGAGGGAATTAATAGGGAAACAGCAGAGTCTTATCCACTTGGTTACTGCTGCCATCTGCCCTTGGTGCCAGCTACATCTGGGCCGATGTCCAAAAGTGAACCTATCTTTTGGTGAGATTTTATGGGTTTCCAGAGGATCTGCTACTGAGATTTATGACTGCAGTTCCCTTCGTTTGGTAAGTGCTTCTTTTTCAGCTGGTCACAAATGTCTTCTACCTCAGCTTCTGTGCTTCTTGTGATTCTTTTTTTTTTTTTTTTTTTTTTTTTTGAGAGATAGAAACGAGGCTTATTGAATGAAGAAGGAGATGGGTTGAGGTTTTGAACTGGGCTTAGGGTTAGACAAGAGAGGAGTAACAGAACATGCCTCTTACTTTATAAGTTTCCAAGCCTGGAGGAGGCCTGAGCTAAAAGACAAGAGCAGTTTTACATTGGAAAAGAGTTTATAGTTTTGAGAATTGCCCGGGGTGAGACTAAGATATTAAGATTGTACAAATTCTTAACGACCAAACTAAGAGACAAGTTGTTTATTATCTTGTAATTGTTAAGTAGTCTGACCTATTTCTCATGTTGCTTTGAGACAAAAAAAAAGGAGTTGCATTTTGCATCCTATTTTAACTGTAAAATCATTACACCACATAGTTAAGATTAAGGTTCTTAAAATATAACTTGAAGTTTGAACACTCTCTCTCCCATGTCATTAATTAAATATCACCATCAACAATGCCATCACTGTTTCTGTAGACTAAACAACTTTTTGTGCTTTCTACTTTGGGCTAAGATTACCCCTCTGTGAATCCCCAGTGGTCACTGAAAAAGATGATGAGAAATCTTAGGAGATATAAATTTGTAAGAAACATTTTGAAGATAGATTGGTTCATCCAGGTGTCTGATACTACAGCTTCTTCTTTATCTCCATGTCATCTGCTGTGATGACTTGGAAATGAGCAGCTGCAATGAGACAGCACATTGTCTGAATGCATTGGAAAGGGAACATCTCTAATAATGATGCTAGCACTAATGAGCTTCACATTAATTAATGACAGTGACAGTAGTTTAATCTTATTCAAATAACATGAACACAAATAAAAACATGCCCGGGCTTGCTTGTCACACTGCTGCACTGAATGCTACAGTCTGTTAAATAGCTGGGCAACAGCCAAATACCTGGAGTGCATCACAGAATACTACCTGATAATTCTTCAGTCAGTTTCTGTACAAATGAACACTATTCTTTTATGGCCTTAGGTACAAGAAGTGAAGTACAAGCTAAGCGTCTATATTTGTAGCACAAAATCTTCTCCTATATTTTCCACGTAACTATAAAGTTTCCATTACCGGGGGTTTTTACTAACACCATTTTTACCAACAGTGGTGTCCTGAGATTATGTCCGTAGGATTGTCTCAGAAAGCTAGTGAATTGCTTCCAGAATTATCTTAGAGAGCAGGGTAGGTCCCTCAACAGATCATTGTAAAGTTCTGAGAATGTGACTTCTGTGTTCCCCTGTAGACACCTGGATTTTGCTTAGACATGACGTGCTGTTGTATCAACATGTGCAAATGTCCTGTGGTTGCAACTTTACGTGTGCTGATTTTTGCAAGGTTCTTCCCAGTGGGCAGAACTCAGTGGGTAGAAGTTTAGCATCTAGCTATATATTTTTCCTTTTTGGTACGTGTTCCCTCAAACTGGAGTATTTGACTCTGCATTGCTGGAGAATTTCATGAATCCCTGTAGGCTAAGGTTTCTTAGAGCAGGGTTTCTCAATCTCAACACTATTGAAATTTGCACAGGATAATCGTTGTGGAGAGCATCCTGTGCACTCTGGGATGTTTTGGAGCATCCCTCTCCTCCACCTATTAGATGCTAGTAGAAACCCTAGCCCAATTGTGACAACTAAAAATATCTCTAGATATTGCCAAATATCCTCTGGGAGGGGAGCAAAATTATTGCATATCCCCATTTAGGACCACTGCCTTAGAGGGAGGGTCTTCTTTCTTATTCAAGGACTTTCCAAAGAATATTAACAGAGCACCTATGATTCACATATATTAGCAAACCTGAAAATACCCTAAAAGGCCCTTGCCAGAGTCACCTTTTAAACTGCAAAATGTGAATAATGCCAATTTTTAGAAAGAATGTGCTTTATCTCAGATTCATTGAGATGGGAAATATGGTTTCAGCCTTTAAATAGATAATGATATTTTTGAAAGAGCAGGTGCATTTTAATAACATGCTTCTATTTTTGAATGACAACACTACTAATAATGCTACAATCCTAATATTGTAATGATTCAGATATTACCATTAGTAAAATCATCCAGCGAGATGCATTTGTGCATTCTGATCTTTTGATTATATATACATAATGCAAAATGTGAAAAAACTTACAGAATAAAATGTGACTACAGATTTTTTTCAAAAGTGAAAAACAAATTTATCTGTTATAGGAATAGGGCTGGGAAACACACACAAAAAAATGAACAGAAAACTTTAATTGCTGTAGAGATAGATGGTAGGCAGAAGAGGAGAATAGATGAGCAAAGTGGCCCAAAATAATTATGTTCAAGAGAAAATGGTTTAAAATGGTTCTTTTCTCAGAGCTCCAAGTAAGAATTGTTGTGCACAGTTTAGTTTTGGGGAATTTACAGCTCGGAATGTCAGTGCAAACCTTCTCTCCGAGGGAAGGGCAGTTACTGAGTGTATGTAAACACATTACCTATGCTATCTAACTATGCTATCTAATTTAGTAATCCTTTCCACGAGTCTGGAACATTCGGAGCTCTTTCTTTCTTTCTTTCTTTCTTTCTTTCTTTCTTTCTTTCTTTCTTTCTTTCTTTCTTTCTTTCTTTTCTTTCCTTCTTTCCTTCTTTCCTTCTTTCCTTTTTTCCTTCTTTCTTTCTTTCTTTTCTTTTTTTTGGTTGTTGTTGTTGCTGTTGTTGTTGTTGTTTTCTCAGAATAAGGGTGGGTGTAAACACTGAGATGTCTCTGTCCAGAAACCCTAGGGATAACACCAAAATAGATATAACTGAAAATACATCACAATGGTACAAGTGATCTTAGAGCTTTCTCTGCCCCACCTTTAAAAGCTGCTTGTATCTACCCAGGCTTCAGCAGTGATGATCTAACCACTATGAAGTTTTTAATCATGATTGTTAGTAGAAAATACCACCTACACTTTTAGAAAAGAGGAATATGCATCCTGTTGCTGTGGCTCACGCCTGTAATCCCAGCACTGTGGGAGGCTGAGGTGGGCAGATCACCTGAGGGTCAAGAGTTCGAGATCAGCTTGACCAACATGCAGAAACCCCATCTCTACTTAAAAATACAAAATTAGCCAGGTGTGGTATGCATGCTTGTAATCCCAGCTACTCAGGAGGCTGAGGCAGGAGAATCACTTGAACCAGGGAGGTGGAGGTTGCAGTGAGCCAAGATCGCGCCATTGCACCCCAGCCTGGGCAACAAGAGCGAAACTCCATCTCACCAAAACAAACAAACAAAAAAATAAAACAAAAACAAAAAACAAAACAAACAAAATAAACAAACCCTATTTTGCCTTCCTTGCCAAAAAAAAAAACTGCTTCTCTTTAATATAGGAAATAAAGCTTCTATGCCATGAACATATTTACAGGTTGATTAGTTTATTTTCCTTTGAAGTATTTCCAAAAATATTTTCCTTTCTAATACCAGCTTATTAACTTGAATGCATTCTCATCAGACCCTGTCTTGGTTCCTGCGTAATTCTTAAAGCAGAGGGCTATCTGCTAAGTATCCTAGGAGCTTATCAGAGTCCCACAAAGTTACTAAGGCTGACAGAATTGTTTATACAATATGAACAAAAATACTTTATGCACTGTGATTATAAACCACTGACTCTCAGTTCACACTATAAAAATTACTCAAGAAGCTGGTATTTTATTTTTGCATGAAAATTTCATTCAGATACATTTCAACATTATAGGACTAGGAGACTAAAAATATTGAAACTCAGTTACAAGTAGGGAATTTACTTTAATGGAAAAAAAGCATAAAATTTATTGTGGGTCAAGAGACATGAATACAAGTGTCATCTAGCCTATGTATTTGTCATGTGTCGTAGGAAAGATACACTTATGTTGCACAGTTTATAGGTATATTTCCTCCATTTCCATCTTTGCCAAAGACCTGCTCCTCCATTTGAGTTAATGGTGCTTATTCTTTGAGACCTCGTATCAGACTAAGTATTAGTCTGATCTAAAGTATGAGATTTTGTATCTGTTCTTCCATACCTTTTTGGGGATTCTTGACACAGAATGTAGTCCTCACATCAACTGTGTTGCTTAAGTTTTGTAACTTTTTATTTTGAAGTAATTTCAAACTTATAGAAATGTTGAAAATATAATATAAAACACTCATATACCATCTACTCAGAAATCCCAATTATTGACAATTTATCACATTTGCTTTGTTACTTTCTCTCTCCCTTTCTCCTCCTTCTTGTGTGGGTGTACACAGATGTAAACACAAACAGATACCATTTTCTTTAACCAGTAAGAGAGTAAGTTGTAGAAATGAAATCCCTTTACCCCTAAATACTTTTGTGTATATTAGTTAAGAAAAATCATGTTCTCTTATATTGCCACAGTATAATAATAAAAATCTTAGAATTGCATTCATAAAATATTAATATCTAATTTAGAGACTTAATCAAATTTCAATCACTGACCCATTTAAACATTTTATAGAAAAAAATTGTGGTCCAAAATCCAGTCATGGGTTGCATTCAGTTACTGTCTTGTCTACTTTTCTCTGGAACAGGTTCTTGGGATTTATTTTTTGGTCTTTCATGATTTTGATATATTTTTATATTATAGACAAGTAATTTTGTAGAATGTCTATCAATTTGGGTTTGTCCAATGTTTCCTCATTATTAGATTTAGGTTATAATTCTTTGCAAGAATACCTTGTGATACTGTGTCCTTAGCACATTGTACCAGGAGGCACATGATGTCATTTTAAACATTACTGGCGATGTTAGTTGTGATCACTTGGTTAAAATGGTGTTTACCAGGGTTCTTCGCTTTAAAGTCACCCTTTTTTTCTTTGCAATTATTAAGTATTTTGTGGGGAGATCCTTTAAAGTTATATTTAAGTATCCTCTTCCTTATTAAACTCTCCACCCACCAGTTTTAGCATCCATTGATGATTGTTGCCTGAATCAATTATTATTATAAAGATTAACAAATTGAGATCTAACGCCATAATTTTCTCTTCATTTATTAGTACTAAGTACTATTTTACACAAAATGGAGGCTGAATCCCCGAAGAATGGCTAATTCCAGGGCAAGGGATGGAAAAGGCAAAATAAGTCTGAACTATCTTGTATAGCAAGAAAGCATGGAGTTTCCATAAAAATGATGGAGATATGTCAAAATGATACCAGAGCTGGCCTGAAGGGGCTCTATTCAATGTATCTTGGATAATTAGAGCACCACAATGAATACAATAATATAAATAATGGGCTATAATCCATTGGCTAAAATAGGAATAATAATATAAGGATCTATGAAGCCATTACATGGATGGAGATGGAAGCCATTATCCTTAGCAAACTAACGCAGGGACAGAACACCAAATACCACGTGTTCTCACTTACAAGTGGGAGCTGAAGGATGAGAACACATGAACACATTGCGGGGAACAACACACACTGGGTCCTGTCAGAGTGTGGGGGTTGGGAGGAGAGAGAGCATTAAGAACAATAGCTAATGGATGCTGGGCTCAATATCTAGGTGATGGGATAATCTGTGCAGCAAACTGCCTTGGCACACATTTGCCTATATAACAGACCTGCGCATCCTGCACATTTACCCCTGAACATAAAATAAAAATCGGAAATAAAAATAAATAAAAATTTAAAAATAATGAATGAATGAATAGAATATGAATGAATGAATATGAATGAATAGAATAATGAATGAATAAATAGAAAGTTGTAAACATAAAGCTCTTTCTATTAGAAAGAAAAGAAATCAGACTAGAATGCCCATTTTCCTTTTAAAGAGCCATTGGTTTGATAGAAGTGTATTAAAAATCTAGTGAACAAGCCAGAGCTTCATTACCTCTTCAAAAGTTACTTCCATCACATTCCTGAGAGACATAAGGGCATCCTTGCTACAGAGAGATGTGAAATTATTGAGAGACGTCTTTGCTATGAGACAGAAAAGAATACTGAGCCACTGCCATTAGTTCCGGGGAGCATGACACAGAAAAATATTTCAGGGGCTTTTAATCACCAGGTTAAGACTTCTAGTCTTATGCCTTTAATAAGAGCTACAGTTAAATATGTTTTATAATACTACAAGCTGTAATTTAAACCTTGATGCCTCTACCTGTTGACAGATAAAGAGGCTCACTGCTTAGTCAGAACCCTGGCCATCACCTAGTGTTTACTGCTGATAAGTCTGTCTGTAACATTTTGGAGACTGGGATAGGAAGCTCACTTACCATATGCCTAAATATTTACAAAGTTATATCTCTAGCTAACAATTTTTCTAAATAAAATATGTTCCACCTTCCTATTCTAAAAAATGTGCCATCAAAATTACAAATGAAAGTGTTAATATATGGCTTTTGTATGACTAAAAATAAGCAAAAAAGCAAAGTTGGGTGAATTTTAGTATTATCGCACATACCTGAACATTGTTTTGATGGTACAATGATGTTTCCCCCTTGAAAGTAGGTTCTGAGGAAAGGACTCTGGTGCAGGCAAACATATTTGGGTGATTTTCCCAGGAAGTACAAGAGAGGGAACAAGAAAATCGAGGCAGGAAAGGCTGAAAAACTAAATAAGTATGTGTTAGTCAACAGTTTACCACCATGGAAAACTGGGCCTTAGTTCCACTGGAGGGAATCTTGAACTAAAACGCCCTCCACCATCCTTGCCTTTGTACATATACATGAGGTTGTTTTTCTTCAATACATAGTTCAAGTTTAGGAAATTAATTTTCTATGCCAAAGTATATTTGCAGATTGATTAGTTTATTTTCCTCTAATGCATTTCTGAAACTATTTCTTCTTTCTAATAATAGTTGATTAACCTGAATGCATTTTCGTTAGTGCAGTCCGCATCTAAGAATTGTCGCACACTGAGACAGGGAAGCTTGGATATTTTAAAATATATTTTGACTCTCCTTGATTGATGATTGTCTCTGAAAGTATTAAATTCTCAGTACTTCAGGCTATTCCATTCACTGTCTGAGCAAGACCCCCATAGCACTAGAGAAAGCTCTCAGACAGAGAAGCAAGAAGTCACAAGCCCTTGAGTTTTTTTTCCAAAAAATTATTTTTTACACTTTATAATCAAGATTTTTATATGTGTTCTATCCCAAGTAATAAGCTAAATGCATTTGAAGTTCACAAAATTTATATTTTCATCAAAGATGAAATTCAGAGTAAGTATAAAGTTAAAAATAGTAATATTTCCAGAATTTTAAAGGTCTTTGAAAAAATATTTAAATGACAAGGCAAAGCACAAATTATACTAACATCAAAATGTGAAATCAAAATCAGTTTTAGACAGGTGATTTTTTTGTTTTATTTTGAAAACTGATTAAATCTTTTAAGATATTTTTAAATAACCTATTTTGTTATAATTTTATATTTACAAAAGTCATAAAAATAATGAGATAATTCCTTACCTCGTTGCCCCTATTGTTAACATCTTACATTACCATGCTATATTTGTCACCATTAACAAACCAACATCAGCACATCATTATGAACTGAATTCCATACTTTATTCAAATTTCACCAGTTTTCCACTACTGTTCTTTTCTGTTTTAGAATCCAATCTGGGATACCACATTGCATTTTATTTTTGTGTCTCCTTAGTCTTCTCTGGTCTGTGATGGTTTCATAGTCTTTCTCTCTTTTTCATAACCTTGAAAGATTTTAGGAGTACTGGTGTTTTGTAGAATGCCCTTCAGTTGGGGTTTATCTGATGTTTTTCTCATGATTAGATGGTGGTCATGGATTTGAGAAGACTACCAAAAAGTGAGGTACTCTTCTTGCCATATATAGGGGACACCTGCTATCCACATGAGAAGCTGATGTTTGCCACTTCTTCAATGTAAGTTTACATGCTCTATCTTTTGGAGGTGAGCCACTAAGTCCAGTTCATAATCAGGAGGATGGGGAAAATTAAGATTTGTTCCATATTTTTTGTCATTATTTTATTTTAGGCTCAGAGGGTACATGTACATGTTTGTTAAATATATATTGCATAATGGTGAGGTTTGGGTTTCTAGCAAACCATCACCAAATAGTGAACATTGTACTGAATAGGTAATTTTTCAACCCTCAGCCCCTTCTAGCCTTTCCTCTATTGGAATCCCTAGTGTCTATTATTTCCATTTTTAGGTCGATGTATACCCATTGTTTAGCTCCAACTTATAAGTGAGCACATATTTTTTATTTGGACTTTGTATTAGTCTGTTCTCACACTGCTATAAAGAAATAACTGAGACTGGGTAATTTATGAAGGAAAGAGGGTTAATTAACTTGCAATTCCACAGGGCTGGGGAGGCCTCAGAAAACTTACAATCATGGTGGAAGAGGTAGCAGCAGAGAAAGAGGAGCATGTGTGAAGGAGGAAGTGTCAAACACTTATAAAACCATCAGATCTCATGAGAACACTGACTATCACAAGAAAAGCATTGAGGAAACTGCCTCCATGATCCGATCACCTCCAACCAGATCCCTCCCTTGACATGTGGGGAAAATGGGGATTACAATTAGAGATGAGATTTGGGTGGGGACACAGAGTCAAACCGTATCATATTTTATTTTCTCTTTCTGAGTTATTTCACTTAGGATAATGGTCTCTAGCTCCATTCATGTTTCTGTAAAGGCTGTAATTTTATTCTTTGCTATGGCTGCATAGTATTCTATAGTGTATATGTACTATGTTCTCTTTATTCAATGTACCATTGATGGACATGTAGGTTGATTTCATTACTTTGCTGTTATGAACAGTGCTGCAATAAACATTTGAGTGCAGGGGTCTTTTTGACAAAACTATTTCTTTTTCTTTGCATAGACACCCAATAGTAAGGTTGCTGGGTTGAATGGTAGTTTTATTTTTACTTCTTTGAGAAATTGCCATACTGTTTTCAATAGAGATTGAACTAATTTATAGTCTCATCGACAGTGAATATGCATTCCTTTTACTCCACATCCGTGCCAATATCTGTTTAACTTTTTAATAATAGGCACTCTAACTGATGTGAGATGGTATTTTACTATGACTTTAATTATTTTTCTTTGATAATTAGTGATGCTGAGCATTTTTTGTATATTTATTGGCCACTTGTATGTCTTCTTTTGAGAAACTTCTGAAGGTTCACATCCTTTGCCTACTTTTTAATGGGGTTATTTGTTTTTTTCTTGTTGAATTGTTTGAGTTGCTTATATATTCTTGATATTGGTCTTTTTGTTCTGATTCTTATAGACTTATAGTCATTAATCCTTTGTATTTTTTTGGTCTCAATTTCATTTAGTTTTTCTCTCATCTTTGTTATTTTTTTTCTTCTGCTAGCTTTGAGGATTTTTTGTTGTTGTTGTTTGTTTTTCTAGTTCCTCGATGTGTGATGTTAGGTTGTTAATCTGAGAGCTTTCTTTTTGCTATAGGCATATAACACTATAAACATCCATCTTAACACTGCTTTTATTATATTCCAGAGATTTTGGTATTTTGTGTCTCTATTTTCATTAATTTCAAAAAAATTTATTTCTGTCTTAATTTTATTGTTTACCCCAAAGTCATTCAGGAGCAAGTTGTTTAGTCTCCTTATACTTGTATGGTTTTGAGAGATACTGTCAGTATTGATTTCTAATTTTATTCCACTGTAGTCTGAGAAGTTACTTCATGTGATTTCATTTTTAAGAAATTTGTTGAGATTTGCTTTATGTCCAAGCATACAGCCAATTTTAGAGAATGTTACATGCACAGATGAGAAAAATATGTATTCTATAGTTGTTGGGTAGAATGTTCTATAGATGTTTATTAAGTCCATTTAGTCAAGAGTCCAGTTTAAGTTCAGTTTCCTTATTAGTTTTCTGTCTTGATTATTTGTGTAGTACAGTTAGTGAAGTGTTGAAGTCCCCCACTATTACTGTATGGCTGTCTATCTCTTCAGGTCTAGTAGTATTTGTTTTATAAATCTGAGTGCTCAGGTGTTGGGTGTTTATATATTTAGGGTAGTTAAGTCTTCTTGTTGAATAAATCCTTTATCATTAGACAATACCTGTCTTTGTCTTTTTTACTGTTGGTGGTTTGAAGTTTGTTTTATCTGATATAAGAATAGCAACTACTGCTCTTTCTTGTTTTCCATTTGCATGATATATATTTTCCAACCATTCACTTTGAGCTTGTGATGTCTACATGTTAAATGAGTCTTTTGTAGGCAGCAGATGGTTGATTTTTTTTAAAAAAAATCTAATTTGTGAATCTATACCTTTTAAGTGGAATATTTATGCTATTTATGTTTAAGATTAATATTGATAGTGAAGTTTGGTTCCTGTAATAGTTTCATTAGCTAGTTACTTTTTAGTCTCAACTGTGTAATTGCTTTACAGGAATTGTGAAATTTGTTCTTATGTATGTTTTTATGGTAGCAAGTATTATCCTTTTGCTTCCATGTTTAGAACTCCTTTGAGCATTTCTTGCAGGGCTGATCTAGAGGTGATGAATTCCCTTAGTGTTTGCTTGTCTGTGAAAGACTTTATTTCTTCTTTATTTATGAAGCTTAGGTGGGCAGGATATAAAATTCTTGACTGACATTTTAAAAAAATTCTTTATGGAGGCTAAAAATAGGCCCCTAATCTCTTCTGGCTTGTAAGGCTTCTGCTGAGAAGTCTGTTGTTAGTTTGATGGGATTCTCTTTACAAGTGATTTGACCATTATTTGACCCTGTTCTCTAGCTGCCTTTAAGATTTTTTATCATTATTGACTTTGGATAATCTGATGACTGTATGCCTTGGTGATGTTTGTCATTATGATATTTCATGAGCATTATCTGAATTTCTTTTGTCTGGATGTCTACCTCTCTAGCAAGGTCAGGAAAATTTTCCTGAATTATTCTCTCAAATATGTTTTCCAAATTTCTTACTTTTTCTTATCTCTCAGGAATGCATATAAGACATGGTCACTTGATGTAATCTCATATTTCTCAAGGGCTTTGTTTCTTTTTAAAATTTTTTCTTTATTTTTATCTGACTCGGTTAATTCATAAGACTAGTCTTCAAGATCTGAAATTCTTTCTTCTGCTTGGTCTAGTCTATTGTGAAAGCTTTGATCTGTTTTGAAATTCCTTTAGTGAAAATTTTATTTCTAGATGTTCTGTTTTTTTTTTTTTTTTTTTAATGTGGCGATCTTTAATATCCTGAATTGTTTTTCTGTTTTTTTTATATTATTTTTCACCTTTCTCTTGGATGTCATTGAATTATCTTACAATCCATACTTAGAATTCTTTATCTGTCATTTCACAATTTTCATTTTGGTTAGAATCCATTGCACAAAAACTAGTGTGGTCTCCTGGAGGTGTGAAAATACTCTTGTCTTTTTGTAATGCTGGAGTTCTTGTGCTGAGTCCTTCTCATGTGAAGGAGCTGTTACTTCTTAATTTTGAATTTACTGTCATTTGATTGAGGCTTTTTATTTGTTACATTTTTTCTCCTTGAGGGTGTGACTATAGTATACGTTTTTTTAATGATCACTTGACTTTGTTTCTGGATGCTTTCAGGGGCCAAGTCTCTGTATGGGTTCCTTGGTTATGGGTAACTTTTGTGAAGTGGCTTTCTCAAATGCTCCTTGTTATAGAGATGTATTGGATATACGAGCTGACACACTGTCTTCTGTGGAGCTAGGAGTGCAGAAGTCTCAGGATGCTTATCTTGGACACTAGCACTATGCCCTTCTGACAGAAAGTTTTTTGTTTGGTGGTACAGTTCAATCTTCAGTCAAGTAGGTGGTCCTTAAAGTTAAGATCTGGCTCATCCTTAGGTAGGCTGGCAATGAGTGGAAGCACCCACCATCATGGTGTGGGGGAGTGGTGAGGAGATTTTGTACTGGGATGCACTGATGTCTCTGGGAAAGGGGTAATGCAGGGGGCCTCACAAGCAACTTGCCATAAGCAGGCAGGAATGTAATCCCCTTTCCTATCATCCCCCTGTTGCAGAGCTTACAACCTTCAGTTCATATAACCATTGTCTTCTGGCTCCCAGCTGCAATGCAACTAAAGTCTGGAGGAATGCCCCTCTGGCGGCTACCTCTGAAATGGGCTTGGGGCAGAGGCTCTTCCTCCAGTCCAGAGCAGACATCTCTGTGACTTGTCTTCCCTATATTGCTGGGACCCTGCTGCTCTCTGCAGGGAAAGAAAGATAGGCCCTGCCTTTCATGCATGCCTGAGTGGTATAGGCTCACTTTAAACAGGGGTGAAGTTGATGTGAAATGTCCTGGAAAGGCTATCTCCAAGTGCACTCACTCCAGCCCCCAGCAAGGAGAGCCTCTGCTGTGTCTGCAACAGTGGATCGCGGAGTGGGAGTTGACCCACTTAAAAGTAATTAAGTAGTCATTTGGGGAAAATACAAATAAAACCACAGGTGATATTATTCCATATCTATTAGCAAGGCAAAAATTAGAAGGACTGATGATACCAAATGTTGGACAATATGTAGAGCACTGGAATTCCCATACACTGTTGGAAAGAGTTAATTTGGTATAATTGCTTTGGAAATCTGCCAGTATCTACTAAATCCAAATAGATGGCAGTTTTATTATCCAGATATTCCACTCTTATTTACACAGTCTCAGAAATGCTTTTATTTCTTCACCAAAATGTATAAGAATGTTCATAGCAGCTTTACCAAGCAATAGCTGAAAACTTTCAACAAGAAAAATGAACAAATCCAACAAATAGAGGGTAGAACTCAGATGTTAATGTGATTTTATGTGGGGCATATGGAAGAACGAGGAGTCCATGATGAATGTCAGGTTTCTGTCCTGGCAACTGAGTGGAAATGTGATGACACTTATTGCAAACAAATACAGAATATGGAGCTGATTTGAGGGAAAGGATAAGCTCCTTTTTGGACCTATTGACTTTGAGGTGCACAAAAATCCAGCCAAATGGAAATATTTAGTAGCATAAGGGTATAAATCCCAGGAGAAGAATCTGAATCATAGATGTATTTTTTGAGATATGAACTTTTAGTTAGCAATTAAAATGAATAACATCTCCCATAGAGATTGTGCAGATTGAGATGTTGAGAGGACATATGACAGAACCGAAATGACATTTAAGGAAAAGTACAGAAAATAAAAGTCCACAAAAATCTATTAAGTCATTCAAAATTTAGAAAGTACTTGAACACCTAATATAGGCCAACCACAGTTTCAGGCAATGGAGATAAATAATTATACTGAACATATAAATCCTTGTCCTCATGTAGTTTATATTCTATTGGGAGAAACAGACAATAAATAAAAAGTTTTCATATTGCTTGCCAATAAATGCTGTGATGAAACAAAAAATGGGAAATAAACATAGAGATGTTTTTCGGGAAATTTTTAACTTTTAAATTTTTTATTGTGGTAAATTACATGTAACATAAAATTTACCATCCTAACCATTTCTAGGTGTATACTTCAGTACCTTAGACACCTTCATTTATATTGTTAAGCAACAAGTCCCCAGAATTCTTTTCATCTTAAAAAATGGAAAATTTACACCCATTAAATAACTCTCCATTCCCCACCTCCCAATCCCTGGCAATCACCATTCTACTCTCTGTCTCTATGAGTCTGACAACTTTAGGCACCTCAGACAAGGGGAATTGTATAGCTGTTTGTCATTTTGTAACTGGCTTGTTTTGCTTGTCATAATGGCCTCGAGGTTCATTCACATTGTAGCATGTGTTATAATTTCCTTTATTTTTAAGGCTAACTAATATCCCATTGTACATATATGTTACATTTTGTTTATTCATTCATCAGTGAATACTTGGATTTCTTCCACTTTTTTGTAATTGTGAATAATGCTACTTTGAACATAGGTGTCCAAATACCTGTTCAAGTCTCTGTTTTCAGTTCTTTAGGGTATACACCCAGCAGTGAAATTGCTAGATCATGTGATAATTCTATCTTTTATTTTTTGAGGAACTGTCATACCGTTTTTCATAGCAACTGCACCATTTTATATTCCCACACACAGTGCACAAGGGTTCAATTTTTATACACCTCACCAACACTCGTTACTTTCTGTTGGAAATTTGCACTTTTAAATAGGGTGATGGAGGTAAGCTTTATTGAGTTGGTAAAATTTGAGTAATGATCTTAAGAAAGTGAGGGAATACTCCAAATTATGGGAAAGAATAGGTCAATGACAAGAGGAGTGGGAGAAGAAAGAACAAAAATGAAGAGTCTTCCAAAAAAAACCAAGAAAGGAGGAGAAAAACTTAATGTTCAAAAGAGAAAAAAGTCAGTACTAACAATTATCCATTGATTCATCACCATGAACATCACTGGTGGACCTGACAAGATCCATTCCAGTGGAGCAGCATAAACACAAACTCCATCATAGGAGATTGAACAATGAATGAATATGGACTGTTTCCATGCAGAAAGTGTTGACTATTTTTTCAAAGTTAGTTGTAAAAGGGAAGACAATGGTAGTGAAGTTGCTGTGGGAGATAGCAGGCTGAATAAAGGTTTTGTTTGTTTGTCTTTAAGATAGGAAAGTCTTGAGTATGTAGAAAATATTGATGAGAAGAAGCCAGTAGAAAAGAAGAGTTGGTGGTAGAAGATACAGGAATAAGAGACTAACCAATAAGATCAAGAGATCTCTGAGGAGACTGGAGGGACTGAGATCTGAGCCATGAATCTCAAGGTATTAGGCCATTCTTGCATTGCTATAAAGAAATACTTGAGACAGGGTAATTTATAAAGAAAAGAGGTTTAATTGGCTTATGGTTCTGCAGGATTTGCAGGAAGCATGGTGTGGCATCTGCTTGGTTTCTGGAGGGGCCTCAGGGAGCTTTTACTCATTGCAGAAGATGAACCCGGAGGAGACATGCCATGTGGTGAGGGCAGGAGCAAGAGAGAGGTGGGAGGTGGCACTCATTTTTAAACAGCCAGATCTTATGAGAACTCACTCACTATCATGAGGACAGCACCAAGCCATGAGGGATCCACCCCCATGACCCAGACACCTCCCACCAGGCCTCACTTCTAATACTGGGGATTACATTTCAACATGAGATCTGGTGGGACAAATATCCAAACTATATTACTCAGTGAATATCTTTGATGGAAGGCAGATGGAGGAGTTGTTATGTGTGGATGAAGGGAATTTATGTAGCAGACATTTCATGGCTTTTTGATGATGATGTCTATTTTCACTGTAAGGTAGGGTGAGTTCATCTGCTCAGACTGGCAGCAGAGATGGTAGGATTGAATGTTTAAGACAAGGAGATCAACAGTTTGTGAGTGTCTGTCAAGTATCTGACTAGAAAAAAATGAAAGGCTTTATGGGCAACATTAAGAGTACATTTGAGATAGAAGACTGTAACTAAATTTTTATGCTAGCTATTTAGTAATTTATAGACACTAAATCATACCTGAGGAAAGCCTAGGCAGCTGTTTTATTAATCCCTAACTTGAGTTAGGAACCTCTGTTTATCTAATGACAGCTACCTGTGTTGGAGGAATAATGCTGGGAAGGTAACAATTCAATCCAGTAGGCTCGATCTTTTAATCTCTAACCAGAAAAGTGATGGAAAAGACACAAATGTGAACTGAAGAGAAGTAAGAATACTTTAATTCATAATCAACTTTTAAAATGTAAATGAGTATTTACCAGTTTAGAAACTGCACTTTCAAAATACTTCTGTTATCTTTGCTGCCATAGGAATTTCTTGGTGAAAGACTGAACTAGCAATTACAAACTTTACAAATGAGGAATACACATGTCCCCTGCCTGGTATCTGTTGCAATTGCCCTTTATTCAATCACCCACAGCTGGAGTAATTGGATCTTTAGGTACAGGTTAATGGGATAATTAGGCAAACACGATCAAACTTGTATACTATGAAGAAATGGATGGCTGCTGTCTCTGAGCCTCCTGTTGTACGCCGTGCTTGTGCAACCTGTTCTTCATTTCTATGGGCAATAAAGTAGGAGATAGATTAGCTGCAAGTGATTTCGTCTGTCTGTAAGTGGAAGTGTGGTTTGATTTAAACGATTTTTAAGAGGCAGCTACTGGAATAACTAGCTAGAGATGAAATGGATGAGGTATGCCTGCTTCACAAAGAGCCAAAGTAATTTGGCCCTGGTATTTCATAGTCTTTTGGATGCCATTTTCTCCCTAATACATTAATAGCATGCTTATCCAGGAGGCTGTTTTCTCATAGATCTTATAGAGGAAATAGAAAATGACATGATTCCATGGAAGAATATAATAGAAAGCAAACACCCAGCAGTAAATGCCCAAATAGAGTAAAGCCCATGAAATGGGGAAGGCCCATCACACTGTCTTCTGAAGATTAATATGATTTCATTTATCTTTTTCATGGTTATTTCTATGAGTTCTGACTGCCTAGAACTCTGTGTTATGAGAAATCATGGGAAAGCTGGTGCCTGACTTCCCATTGCCTTTCTGGAAAGATAGACCTACTTTAGGTGCGCAGCTATACATATGGGAGTGGGGACTTAACATCACCTATCTTAATATGCACCTGCTACTGAACTCCACCCCTCTTCTTCCTAGTTTGACAACTCCACCATGGGAGTGTTAAGTGATGAGAATGTCTTATCCCTAATGGCTACACTTGAAATATCATATGTTAACCTGAAGTTGCTTTTTTACTTCCTTCTGTTACCATAGATTTGCTTGTTGAGTGATGATATGTGGGCCAGTAATATGACTTAAGGGAGGAGTCTAATAACTGGTAACAACAAGCTTTTTCAGAGAAAGGCACTGAGATATGACTATCAGGTTTAGACTAATTGTACTCTGGAACAATAATTGGGGTCATCAGTTTGGCATTATGCGGATGCTTCTTGACTCACAATGGGGTTGGTTTCCAGTAAATCCACTGTAAGTTGTAAATGCATTTAGTGCACCTAACCTAGCAAACATCATAGCTTAACCTAGCCTCCCCAAAACATGCTCAGAACACTTACATTAGCCTACAGTTGGACAACATTGTCTACCACAAAGTCTATTTTATAATAAAGTGTTGAATATTTCATGTAACTTATTGAATACCATACTGGAAATGAAAAATGGAGAGCAGTTGTATGGGTACTCAAGGTGTGGCTTCTACTGAATGCATATTGCTTTTGCATCATTGTAAAGTCAAAATATTTTAAGTCAAACCATCATAAATTGGGGACTGCCTGTATACAATTTTCATATATTTGGCTCTGCCCAGGGTCTACCTCACATTGTCAAGAGTGTAGAAAATTAAAGTAATAACATTTTATTTGTTAAAATAATCCTTTCCTTTTAGAATTTTTATAGAATGACAGAATTACTGTGAAGATGGTGCAGAGTTCCTGTATACTCCATACTCAGTTTCCCCTATCATCTTACATAAGTATATTCCACTTGCAACAATTAATGAACCAATATTGGTACATTATTAATAAATGGTCATAATTTATTCAGATTATCTCTGTTTTTTTTTTTCTAATGTTCTTTTTCTATTCCAGGATCCCATTCAGTGTACCATGTTGCATTTAGTTGTCATGTCTCCATAGGTTTCTCTTGGTTGTGACTGTGTTTTTAGACTAATTTTTTTTTTTTTTTTTTTTTTTTTGAGACGGAGTCTTGCTCTGTCGCCCAGGCTGGAGTGCAGTGGCCGGATCTCAGCTCACTGCAAGCTCCGCCTCCCGGGTTTACGCCATTTTCCTGCCTCAGCCTCCCGAGTAGCTGGGACTACAGGCGCCCGCCACCTCGCCCGGCTAGTTTTTTTGTATTTTTTAGTAGAGACGGGGTTTCACCGTGTTAGCCAGGATGGTCTCGATCTCCTGACCTCGTGATCCGCCCGTCTCGGCCTCCCAAAGTGCTGGGATTACAGGCTTGAGCCACCGCGCCCGGCTAGACTCATTTTTAATTGATACTGATGGTTGTGAGGAACATTGGCCAGGTACTTTGTAGGATGTCCCTCAATTTGGGTTGTCTGATATTTTTTCTCATGATTAGACTGAGGTTATGAATTTTTGGGAGGAAAACCAAAGTTGAAGTACTGTTCTTACTGCACCATATCAAAGGTACACACTGTCCATATACCTTAACATTACTAATGTTGACCTTGACCACCAGGCTTGGCGTAGAGTTTTCTAAGTTTTTCCACTCTAAAGTTGCTCACTCCGCCTCCACTTTCACACTATGCTCTTTGGAAGAAAGTCGCTGCACACTGCTAACGTGTAAAGAGTGGGGTGTTATGCTTTACCTCTTTAGTGCAGAGTATCTACAGAGATTATTTGGAAATCTTCTGCACAGGAATATTTTTCTATTCTCTCCATTTATTTCTTTATTTAGTCACTTATTTACATTAATATAAACTCGTGGATATGTATTTTATACATTGAGTCATAACCCAACAATGTTATTTTATCATTGTGGAGGACTGATTTTTTTTTTTTAGCACTTTCTTTCTGGGTGATATAGTCTGGATATTTGTCCCTGCCCAAATCTCATGTTGAATATAATCCCAGTGTTGGAGGTGGGGCCCAGTGGGAGGTGATTGGATCATGGGGGTGGATCCCTTATGAATGGCTCAGGCCATCCCCTTGGTGATATGTGAGCTTTTGTTCTGGGTTTACAGGAGATCTGGTTGTTTAAAAGTGTGTGGCACCTCCCCACTCCATGCTCTCTCTCACTTGTTTCTACTTTTGCCATGTAACCTGCTTGTTCCCCCTTTACCTTCTGCCATGATTCAAAGCTCTCTGGGGCTTCACCAGAAGTGGAGCAGATACTAGCGCCATGCTTCCTGTAAAGTCTGCAGAGCTGTGAGTCAATTAAACTTCTTTTCTTTATAAATTACCCTGTCTCAGGTATTTTTTATAGCAGGGCAAGAATGGCCTAATACACTGGGACTACGAGAAATTCTAATATCATCATGTGTGTTTCTTTCCTTAGTCCTACAACCAGCAATTTCTCTAAGAAACTTTTAAATGTCATCTGGAGCCTTTACTAGGTTTCCAGCTTTGTTTCCTTTTCTGGAAATAATCTTCATAAATGCACTAATGTCCAGTTTTTGAAAATTCAGAAACATTAATAAACAAAAACATTTGAGGAAATATAAATTGAGTAAAAGTATGTGGAGCACAGAGGGATCTTAGGGGAGTGACAAACTCTCTATGAGACGGTAATGGTGGAGACATATCATTATACATTTGTCCAAATTTATAGAATGTACACACCAAGAATGAACCCTAATGTAAACTATAGATTTTGGGTAAAAATGATGTGTCAGTGTAGTTTATCTACTGTAAGAATTTAAAGTTGACTCTGGTGGAGGATGTTGTTAATGGGGAATCTATGCTGTGTATGGGAAGGGGGTAAATATAAAATCTCTATACGTTCCTCTTAATTTTGCCATGAACCTAAAACTGCTAAAAAAATTGTCTTTAAATTCTAAAAAAAGTGCAGTCATAAAGTTGTTGCTACCTTCTCATATACCTCATCTGTACAGTGCTGTGAGAGACCAAAGATCAAAAATAGAAACTCTTAGGATAAGGCTTTTTGGTCAGTTACTAAGAAATGTTTTTTTAAAAAAGTTAAAAAGATGATTTGGTGAGAATAATACTGAACCAACATGGGTAGGGGTACTTCAGATAAAGCCTTGGAACCTCACTCTATTTTGCTTTTTATTTGAGACAAACCAGAGCAATAACATGCTTAATCATAGTCTATCCATTAGCATATACAAATACAGTTATCATTAACTATTTCTAGAAGTCATACTGGAATATTGGGATGTACAAATTGGCCTAAAAATTGTTGGTTGTCTAACATTCTAAATAAATCATCTTTTTTCAAGGTTTTTTTTTGCTGCAGAAAACTTTTACTTTTTTTTTGGAATAGGGTAGTTATGAATGTCTTTCTAACTCCTGGTGGAGGTGGTGTTCTGTTATAGAAGGTTGATACTTTATTTTGAATTTTTGAAGTGAGATATGGCAAAGATAAGAACTGCTTGACACACTAACTTTACAATAGTTTGTACGAGAAAACTATCTTCCAGTCCTGAGGCATTCTAGATGGAAAGATCGAAGTGAGTAGCATCTTGACATAGAATATGCTGTTCTACTTCCAAGTCCTTTATTACTGCTGTCACGCTGACAAAAAGTAAAGTCAATGTTGAGTTACCCATGAAGGGGTCTAAGGCTATTTTGACTGGAAAGGGGAGAAGATTGAATGAGGTAACAGTGCAAAATGGGCTGTCTAGATTTTGCAATTGACTTTCAATTTCCTATTCTTTTACTTTTTAGGGCTGTACATTTTATCAGTTTTCATAGTGATTAATGTACAAAGAGAAGGCATGGTGGAAGACGACTGTGGAAGGCTGGTGGTAAAACCAGAAAGAGGACTGGGGCACATAAAATAATAAAGGGTATAGTAAAATATTTAAGGAGCCAGACAGCCTCTCCTCGCTGCCTACCAAAATTCTAATATTCATACAGCAAAGGGAAATATGTAGGGACAGGCATTTAAACATCACAGGGAAACTGCTATAAAGTCTATACCATCTGTGGGAGAAAGCCATGAAACACACATGAAATTTATGGGAGGAGTTGCATGAGGGCAACACCTTGGAATAGAAAAGGTGTAGATCATTTTTCTTTCTCCTTTACACTGAGTACATGCAATCACAAGAAAGAGGATGGAACCTGGGCAGGAAAAGTGAGGAGAATATAGTCCTAGAAAAAAAGATGAGGATTTTGGTCATAGATCTAAAGTAGGGTTTCTCAACCTCAGTGGCATTACTGACATTTGGGTCCAGATAATTCTCTGTAATGGAAGAGACTGTGCTGAGTGTTAGAAGATGTTTAGCAGCATCTCTGGCCTCTACCCATTAGATGCTACTAGTATCCTGCCAATTATGAGAACCAAAACTATCTCTAGAGATTGGTGAAATGTTCCCTGCAGGACAAAACTGTACCCACATGAGAACCATTGATCTAAAGGCTTCCAAACAAAACTTTAAGTGTGTATTTGGTTCTTTCTCTTTATATATAAGCCAAGTAGAATGAGAATAAGGAATATATTCACATGAAATTTCTTGTTTAAAGTGTTTAGCAAATAGTAAATGCTCAATTAATTTTAGCCAAGATGATTTGATGCAGGGATTAAATGTTACAGTTGTGTAAGTGATCTGGCATATGTAAGGGACCTTTGATAAATGGTATCAATTTCTTGCGACTCTACTCTCTAACACAAATTACTGTTTAAAAGCTTAATAGGAGTAGAGTGTGATATAGTTATTTCACCTATAATAGTACTTTAAGTGCTAAGTGGAAAATGAACACATAATACGTAGAATATGTATGATATCTACAGATGTTTTTTATGTTTAAGAATGCACACAGCACAGAAGTCTTGATTGCGTAATCCTTTGTTTGGTGACAAATATATTTTAGAAATATCTAGGAGAGAAGTGACAGGTGTAAGTTTAACTTTTTAAGAAAGAAACAGTTTTCTAAGTTAGTTGTACTATTCTGCATTCACAAGAAGTTACAAATCCTCTCCAATACTTAGCATGATATGTATTTTAATTTTAGCCATTTTTATAGGAAGCAGTGATATTCCATGTGGTTTGAATTTGCATTTTCCTGATAACTGGCAATGCAGCTAATATTTTTAGCCATTTGTTTGTTTTCCAGAATGAAGTGTCTCTTCAAATATTTTACTTTTTTTTTGCCATTTGTATGTTTTCCATTGTGAAGTGTCTCTTCAAATATTTTACTTTTCTTATTGAGTTGTTTATCTTATTGTGGGTTGAAAGAGATTTCTAAAACCATGGTAAAATATACATACCATAGAATTGAACACCTTAACCATTGTCAAGTGTGCAGTTCAGTAGTGTTAAGGACATTCACATATTTGTGCAACTAATCTCCAGAAGTCTTTCCATGTTGTAAAACCCATTGAACAAAACTACTTATTGTCCCTTCTCCCCAGCTGCTGGCAACCAAATTCTCTATGAATTTGACTACTACAGGCACTTCATATAAGTGATATCATACAGTATTTGTTTTGTGACTGATTTATTTTATATGGTATAATGTCCCTCCGTGTTCATCCATGTTGTAGCATGTGTTAGAATGTCCTTCCTTTTAAAGATTGAATAAATATGCACCTAACACAGGAGCTCCCAAATTTATAAAACAATGACTAATAGACCTAAGAAATGTGATAAACAGCAACACAATAATAGTGGGGACTTCAGTACTCCACTGACAGCACTGGACAGCTCATCAAGACAGAAAGTCAACAAAGAAACAATGGATTTAAACTCTACCTTGGAAAAAATGGACTTAACAGACATTTACAGAACATTTCATCCAACAACTACAGAATACACATTCTCTTCAACAGCACGTGGAACTTTCTCCAAGATAGACCATATGATAGGCCATAAAACAAGCATCAATAAATTTAAGAAAACTGAAATTATAAGAAGCACTCTCTCAGACCACAGTGGAATAAAACTGGAAATCAACTCCAAAAAGAACCTTCAGAACCATGCAAATACATGGGAATTAAATAACCTGCTCCTCAATGAGCATTGAGTCAAAAACAAAATCAATTTGAAAATTTAAAAATTCTTCAAACTTAATGACAATAATGACAAAATCCATTCTATCAAAACCTCTGGGAAACAGCAAAGGTGGTGATAAGAGAAAAGTTCGTAGCCCTGAGTGTCTGCATCAAAAAGACTGAAAGAGCACAAATTGACATTCTAAGGTCATACCTCAATCAACTAGAGAAAGAGGAACAAACCAAACCCAAACCCAGCAGAAGAAAGGAAAT
The DNA here is from genome assembly GCF_047675955.1 of Chlorocebus sabaeus. Lineage (NCBI taxonomy): Eukaryota > Metazoa > Chordata > Mammalia > Primates > Cercopithecidae > Chlorocebus > Chlorocebus sabaeus. The sequence continues at coordinate 18,874,429 of NC_132920.1, forward strand.
TACCAAGATAAGAGCAGAACTAAATGAAATCGAAACAAACAAATATACAAAAGATAAATGAATCAAAAAGCTGGTTCTTTGAAAAGACAAACAAAATTGATAGACTGTTAGCAAGATTAACCAGGTAAAGAAGAGAGAAAATCCAAATAACATCACTAAGAAACAAAACAGGAGATATTACAACTGACACTACAGAGATAAAGTAAAAGATCATTCAAGGCTACTATGAACACCTTCACGCACATAAACTAGAAAACCTAGAAGAGATGAGTAAATTCTTGGAAAAATACAACTCTCCTAGCTTAAATTAGGAAGAATTAGATACCTTGAGCAGACCAATAACAAGCAGCAAGATTGAAATGGTAATTAAAAAATTACCTAACAAAAAAGTCCAGGACCAGTTGGATTCACAGCAGAATTTTACCAAACATTCAAAGAATTGGTACCAATCCTTTTGACACTATTCCACAAGATAGGGAAAGAAGGAACCCTCTCTAATTCATTTTATGAAGCCAGAATCATGCTAATACCCAAACCAGGAAAGGCTATAACCAAAAAAGAAAATTACAGACCAATACTTTTGATGAACATTGATGCTAAAATCCTTAACAAAATACTAGCTAACTTAATCCGACAACATATCAAAAAGATCATCCACCATGATCAAATGGGTTTTGTACTAGGGATGCAGGTATGGTTTAACATATGCAAGTCAATAAATGTGATGCACCACATAAACAGAATTAAAAACAAAAATCACATGATCATCTCAATAGATGCTGAAAAAGCATTAGACAAAATCCAGCATTCCTTTAGGATTAAAACTCTTAGCAAACTCGACATATAAGGGACATACCTTAATGTAATAAAAGCCATCTATGACAAACCCACAGCCAACATAATACTGAATGCGGAAAGGTTGAAAGCACTCCCTCTGAGAACTGGAACAAGACAAGAATGCGTAGTCTCACCACTCCGCTTCAACATAGTACTGGAAGTCCTAGTCAGAGCAATCAGACAAGAGAAAGAAATAAGGGGTATCCGAATCGGTAAAGAGGAAACAAAACTGTCACTGTTTGCTGATGATATCTTTGAAATGTTTGCTGATGATTTACTTTGAAAACCCTAAGGACTCCTCCAGAAAGCTCTTAGAATTGGTAAAAGAATTCAGCAAAGTTTCTGGATACAAGATGAATGTACACATATCAGTAGCTCTTCTATATACCAACAGTGACCAAGCAGAGAATTGAATCAAGAACTCAACTTCTTTTACAATAGCTGCAAAAAATAATAATAATAAAAATAAAATAAAATAAAATAAAATACTTAGGAATATACCTAATGAAGGAGTCTAAAGACCTCTACAAGGAAAACTATAAAATGCTGCTGAAAGAAATCATAGATGACACAAACAAATAGAAACACATCCCATGCTCATGGATGGATAAAATTAATATTGTGAAAATGACCATACTGCCAAAGCAATCTACAAATTCAACACAATTCCCATCAAAATAACCATCATCATTCTTCACAGAATTAGAAAAACAATTCTAAAATTCATATGGAACCAAAAGAGCCCATATAGCTAAAGCAAGACTAAGCAAAAACAACAAATCTGGAGGCATCATACTACCTGATTTCAACCTATACTATATGGCCGTAGTCACCAAAACAGCATGGTACTGGTAGAAAAATAAGCACATCGACCAATGGAACAGAATAGGGAACCGAGAAATAAACCCAAAGACTTACAGCCAACTGATCTTCGACAAAACAAACAAAAACATAAAGTGGGGAAAGGACACCCTTTTCAACAAATAGTGCTGGGATAATTGGCTAGCCACATGCAGGAGAATGAAACTGGGTCCTCATCTCTCACCTTATACAAAAATCAACTCAAAGCCAGGTGTAATGGCTCAAGCCTGTAATCCCAGCACTTTGGGAGGCTGAGGCAGGTGGATCACAAGGTCAGGAGATCAAGACCATCCTGGCCAACATAGTGAAACTCCGTCTGTACTAAAAATACAAAAATTAGCTGGGTGTGGTGGAGTGTGCCTATAGTCCCAGCTACTCATGAGGCTGAAGCAGGAGAATTGCTTGAACCCGGGAGGTGGAGGTTGCAGTGAGCCGAGATCGTGCCACTGCACTCCAACCTGGTGACAGAGCAAGACTTTGTCTCAAAAAAAAAAAAAAAAAAAAAAAGAAAGAAATCAAAATGGATTGATTAAAGACTTGAACCCAAGACCTGAAACTATAAAAGTTCTAGAAGATAACATTGAAAGAACCCTTCCAGACATTGGGTTAAGCAAGGATTTCGTGACCAAGAACCCAAAAGCAAATGCAATTAAAAACAAAGATAAACAGCTGGGACCTAATTAAACTGAAGAGCTTTTGCATGGCAAAAGGAACAGTCAGTAGAGCAAACAGACAACCCATAGAGAGGGAGAAGATCTTCACAATCTATACATCTGGCAAAGGACTAATATCCAGAATCTACAATAAACTCAAACAAATCAGTAAGAAAAAAAAATCCTATCAAAGTGGGTTAAGGACATGAATAGACAATTCTCCAAAGAAGATATATAGATGGCCAATAAACATATGAAAAATGCTCAGCATCACTAATGATCAGGGAAATGCAAATCAAAACCACAATGCAATACCACCTTACTCCTGCAAGAATGGCCATAATCAAAAATTCAAAAAACAGTAGATGTTGGCATGGATGGAGTGAACAGGGAGCACTTCTACACTGCTGGTGGGAATGTAAACTAATACAACCACTATGGAAAACAGAGTAGAGAATCCTTACAGAACTAAAAGTAGAACTACCATTTGATCTAGCAATCCCAATACTGGGTATCTGCCCAGAAGAAAAGAAGTCATTGTATGAAAAAGATATTTGCATATGCATGTTTATAGCAGCACAATTCACAAGAGCAAAATCGTGGAACCAACCCAAATGCCCATCAATCAACGAGTGGATAAAGATATATATATGATGGAATACTATGCAGCCATAAAAAGGAATGAATTAACAGCATTTGCAGTGACCTGGATGAGATTGGAGACTATTATTCTAACTGAAGTAACTCAGGAATGGAAAACCAAACATCGTATATTCTCACTGATATGTGGGAGCTAAGTTACGAGGATGCAAAGGCATAAGAATGACACAATGGACTTTGAGGACTTGGAGGGAAGAATGGGGGGGTGGGCGAGGGATAAAAGACTACAAATATGGTGCAGTGTATACTGCTTGGGTGATGGGTGACCAATATCTCACAAATCACCACTAAAGAACTTACTCGTGTAACCAAATACCACCTGTACCCCAATAACTTATGAAAAAATAAAAAAATTAAAATGAAAATAGAATAAAATCTTTATAATGAAAAGCATTTGAAAGGATGAATAATATTCCACTGTATGTATAGACAGTTTGTTTATCTGTTTATCAGCTGATGGTCCCTTGGGTTGGTTACTTCTACCTTTTGGCTATTGTGATAATGCTAATGTAAATATAGGTGTACAAATATCTTTTCAAGACCTCACTTTCAGTTCTTTTGGGTGTGAACTCAGAAGTGGAATAACTGGATCATATGGCAATTCTATTTTTAATTTTTTGAGTAACTGTCATACAGTTTTCTATAGCAGGGACAACAGTTTGCATTCCTTTGAAAGAATATTTTATACATTCTGGGTGCACACCTTTTTTTGATATGTGCTGCAAAAATTTCTCCTGGGCTATGGTTTGCCTTTTTATTTTCAAAATGATATATTTTGGAGGGTAAAAGTTTTTAAATATTATTCAGTTTATCAATTTTTCTCATGTTGTTTATTTATCTTCTTTTATGTAAGTTGTCTACCCAGAATCTCAAAGATTTCTTCTTGTTTTCTTTTAGAAGTTAGTTTTACAATTGAAACTCTTGCATTTAGTCTGTGATTCATTTTGAGGTATGTTGTGTGTATGGCATGAGATAAGGCTCAATTTACAGGTTTTTTTCTGTATGAATATTTGGTTTCTATATGAATATTCACAATATTTGGTAACGATGTTTTTTCCCCATTGATTAATCTCGACATCTTTGTTGATGTCAATTGGCCATAAATGTGTGGGACTGTATTTCTGTACTCTGTTGTTCCACTGACTTATTTCTGGCCTTTCACTAACACCAAACTGTCTTGATTTTTACAACTCTATAGTTAGTCTTGAAATCGGATAGGGCAAGGCTTCCAACTTTGTTCTTATTTATAAAAATAGTTTTATTTATTCTAAGCCCTTGACTTTCCATGTACATTTTAGATTTGTCTTGCCAATTTATACAAAAATCTTAATGAAACTTCGGATTGTAGCCAATGTATAAATCAATTTGGGGAGAATTTTCATCTTAACAATATTAAGTTTTCCAATCCACGAATGTGATGTATTGCTCCTTTTATTTAGGTATTATTTTTTTTTCTCTTTTTAAGTAATGTTTTGAGGTATAGATTTTGAAAATTTTTGTTAGATTTTTTCCTAAATATTGTATATTTTTCAAGCTACTATGTGTGGAATTTTAAAATTTTCCATTTCCAGTTGCTTACTGCCAATTTATGAATACAATTAATTTTTATAATTTATTTTTAATTGGTAAAAATTATATATATTTGTGTGTACAACATGGTGTTTTTATGTATACATTGTGGAATGGCAAATCAAGCTAATTAACATATGCATTACCTCATGTACTTGTCAGTTTATTTGTAGTGATGACAGTTAAAATCTACTCTTTTAGCAGTTTATAAGTATACAGTATGTAGTTATATTAACTAAAGTCACCATGATATACAATAGAGCTCTTTAACTTAATTTTTTCTTTAAAGCTGAAATGTCGTGTCCTTTCACTAACATCTCCTCAATTTTCCCCACCCCCCGGCCTCTGGTGACCACCATTTTGCTCTCTATTTCTAGGAATTTGACTTTTTTAGATTCAGCATATGAGTGAGATCACGCGTATTTGTCTTTCTGTGCCTGGCTTATTTTATTTAATATAATGTCCTCCAGGTTTATCTATGTTGTGGCAAATGATAAGACTCCTTCTTTATTAAAGCTAAATAGTATTCCATTTTGTATATATACCACATTTTCTTTCTCCATTCATCTGTTGACGAACCCTTAGGTTGAGTCCATATTTTGGTTATTGTGAATAGTGCTGCAATGAACATGGAAGTGCAGGTATCTGTTTGACATTCTGATTTTATACCCTTTGGATGTACACCCAGTAATGGGATTGCTGGGTCGTGTGGTAGTTCTACTTTTAATTTTTTGAGAAACTGATTTTTGTATTTTAACCTATTTCCTGTAACTTTGCTAAAATCACTCCTTGCTTCTGGTAGATTCCTGAGATTTTTCTCGGAACAATCATACCTTCTGCAAATAGAAAAATAGGGATAGTTTTTATCTTTTTAAATAATGTTTATGACTTTTCTTGATTAGTTTTGCCCTGTTACAATGACTGATACTTCCAACTCATTATTAAAAACAAGTGGTTAAATTGTGTCTCTTTGCCTTGCTTTTGATCTTGGGGGAACAATTTAGTCTTTCCCCATTAGGTATGATGTTAGCGCTAGGTTGTTTGCAGCTTCCCTTTTTCAATTTAAAAATGTTATTCCTATTTGCTAGTTGGTTGAGCGATTTTTAGAATGAGTTTTGTCAAATGGTATATGTACATGTATTGAAGTGATGAAATAGGTTTCTCTTTTATTCTTAATATGGTAAATTACATTGATTTTCACATGTTAAAGCAACCTTGAGTTCCTATAATACATGAATTATTATTGATGTGTTATTGGATTAAGTTTGTGAATATTTGGTTGAGGATTTTTTATCTAAAGGCATAAAATGATTTGTGTAATATTCTCTATTTTTTGAAAAATTTAGTGTAAAGTCAATTTTTAAAAAATTAGTTGTTACTATTATTATTATTATTATTAGGAGACTGAGTCTTGCTCTGTCGCTTAGGCTGGAGTGCAGGGGCACCTTCTCAGCTCATTGCAATCTCCGCCTCCCGGGTTCAAGTGATTCTCATGCCTCAACCTCCCAAATATCTGGGACTACAGGCTCCTGCCATCATGCCCGGTTAATTTTTTATTTTTATTTTTTCGTATTTTTAGTAGAGATGGTGTTTTGCCACATTGGACAGGCTGGTCTCCAACTCCTGGGCTCAAGCAATCTGCCTGCCTCAGACTCCTGAAGTGCTGGGATTACAGGCGTGAGCCACTGCGCCTGGCCAGTATTCTTTTTGACGCTGAGTATTTTATAGACTTTGCCAGTGAAGCCACCTGGAACTGAAATTTTCCTTTTAGAAAGATTTTTGATAGTTAATTCAATTTCTGTAATAGCTATTAGGTTATTCATATCATCTGTTTCTTCTTATGTAAGTTGTATTTTTCAAAAAATTTTTTATATCTCATCTAAGTTTTCAAATTTGTAGGCACGAAATTATCATAATATATATTGTTATAATATTATCCTTTTACTATCTCAGGGATCTGTGGTGTAAATCTCTTTTTCTTTCCCAATATTGGAGACTTGTATTCTCTTTCTTTTTGTCTTGATGAATCTAGCTAAGATTTTGCTGATTTTATCATCTTTTCAAAGAACTAAGTTTTGGCTTTGTTAATTTCCTCATTGTTTCTCTATGTTTTTACTGGATTGATTTCTGTACTTACATTTATTATTTCTTCCTTTTACTTGTTTTAGGTTTACTTTGTACCTTTATTGCTTTTTAAAATAGAACTTTAAGTCATTTTTAATGTTTAATATATACATTTAAACCTATAAATTGCCCTTTAGACACTGCTTTCCACAAATGTTGACATGTTTTATTTTTGTTGTTTTCTATTCAAAATGTGTCTTAATTTCTGTTGTAATATTGTCTTTGACCCAAGCATTATTTCAAAGCATGCTATTTAGTTTTCATACATGTGAAGTTTTCTGAGGTATCTTGTTATTGACTTCAAATTTAATTGTTTTGATCAGCAACTTGCCCTGCATAATTTTAAAGTTTATGAATACTAATTTAATGGTCTAGCATATCATCTAATTTGGTGAGTATATCATGAGACATAAAAGAACATGAAATCTGCAATTGTTAAATATAGTATTCTATAAGTATCAATTAGGTAAAGGTGGTTTATAATGTTGCTCAACTATTCCATGACCTTACTAATTTTGTTTTATTCAATTATTCAATCCATTGCTAAGAGAAGAATGATATAATCTATTATTATTATCTAGTCCTGCCTCTAACTCTTTTTACTCCATTATTTTGAAGCTGTTTTATTAAGCACAAACACAGTTACAATTTTTGTCCTCCTGTTGAACTTTTCTTTTATCAATATGAAATGTTCCTCTTTATGTCTGACAATTATTTTTCGTCTTGAAGTGTATTTAGTATGCTATGAATTTATCTACTGCAGCCTTCTCATACTTGCTATTTGCATGGCATATGGTTTCCCATTCACTTAGTTCTAACCCCTTTGGGTTTTTTTATTTAAAGGATTTTCCTTAAAAGTAGTACTTACTTGCTTCAAGTTAGTTCTACTCCCTTAATTTCTTTGCTTTCTGTTTTTCTTTGTCTCTCTTCCCACTTTCCTTCCTTTTGGATTATTTGAATATTTTAAATATTTTAATTGACCTCTTGGCTTTTTTGGTACTATTGCTTTGCACTGTTTTCTTATTGGTGGCTCATTGGGGATTATAATATACATATTTAATCTTTCATAGTCCACTTAGAGCTAAAATTGTACCATGTCGCATAAATGTAGAAGCCTAGTAAAAAGGTCCCATTGCCCACACCCACTCTGGTTTATGCTAAATTTTTATATTTATTAACTGTATGTGTTTTGACAACCCCATCAGATGTTATACTTTTGCTTTAAATATTTACATAAATAAAGAGTTAAATGTAGTGTTTTATGTTAACCTAGATATATACTATTTTTGAGCCTCTTTTTCAACTTCTGAAGATCATAGTTTTCCTCTGGGGTCATTTTTCTTCAGTTGGAGGAAACCTTTTTACCATTCTTTGTGAACAGGTTTGCTGATAACAAATTCTCTTAGTTTTACTTTGTCTAAAAATGTTTCCTCTGAAACTTTGAAGGATACTTTATGTATGGATACAATTTTGTTTAAAGTTTTCACTTACAGTCCTTTGTAAATGTTCTCCATTTTCTTCTGATAAGAAATTTACAGCAGCATATCATATTTTCTCTAGCTGTTTCCCATACTTTGTCTTTGATGTTTAACAGATTGATTATGATGTATGCAGGCATTGATTTCTTTGAAATTATCCTGTTTAGATTTGCTGAGCTTCTCAAATTATAAATTTGTAAATTTATGTTTTTCACCTAATTTGAGATTTTTTAAATTATTTCGTCAAACATTATTTCTTCCCAATGTTGTCCCAGTGGAATTCAAATTATATATATTTTTAATATTATCTCACAGGTTTCTGAGAACTCATTTAATTTTTTAATCAATTTTTTTTCCATTTTCCGAATTGGATAACTTCTTCTATGAACCATCCTCAAGTTAACTAACTTTTTCTCTTCAATTCCATTCTGATATTAAGTCCATCTGATACATTTTTAAATTCAGATATTTTATTTTTAAATTCTTAAATTTCTTTTGTATGTTTATATAGTTCCATTTCTCTGTGGAAATTTTCTGTCTTTTCATGTATAATCATTTTTTTCTACATTGTTCTTTGTTATGCTCGCTGTTTTAAACTCTTTGTCTGATAATTCCAACATCTGCTCATTATTTTTTCCCCTCCAGTTTTTCAGGTTCTTTTTTTGTTGAATAAGTTTGAAATATATCCTGGACATTGTAATTGTATTATGTAGTCACTGGGTTCTCTTATAATCCTCTGGAAAATCTTGAATTTTTGTGTTAGCTGGATATTAACTCATTTAGTTCAGACTGCAAATTCTCTTTCACTTTGTGTGTTTAGTTTTTCAAATCTCAGTTTAGTTCTCAAAGACTTTGCTATGAAGATTCAAATTTTCCATTTGATTTTAAAGATAAAAAATCCTATTTATCTGCTGAAATTCTGATTTTATAATGGAAATTAATTTTATAATGGAAATTAAATTTTATAATGGAAATTTAAAAAATTTTGTCTTATTGTCATTGTGCATTTTAATTTAAAAAGTAATGGAAATTTAAAATTGTACTTGATGTCATTGTGCATATTAATCACAAATATCTTAAATTCCATGTTAAATTCCTGTAATATCTCTACTTTTTTGGTCTATTTCTTTATATTTTTCCTTTTGGTTTTTGGTTACCTGTTTTTGTCCTGATAATGCCTGGTAATTATTTCTTAAATGCACAACATTACGTAATGTTATATGAACCATTTTAAAGAAATTTGAGGCTATGATGTTATTTTCCTAGACAGTGTATATATATATTTTTTCCTTTTGGGCAGTGGTTATCACTTTTTCCAGTGGTTGAGTTTATTTGAAACTGATCTTCAGTCTTTGTGAAAGATGGTTAATTCTAGTTAACCTTTTGGGATTATTTTTGAGAATCCCAAGCAAACAGCTGTTATGATTATCAGACTCCTTCTCTTTAGAGATCTCGAACCCATGCGGCTGTCTCCGTAATCACATAAGACTATTGGAATCTCTTCTCAGTTTTTCTCACCCACCATTTCTTGTTTACCTTCTCAGCTTGTCAGTCACTGCTTTAGAATCAGCAAATGTTCCAATAGGAAAAGTAGACTCAAAACTGTCGTGTTCTTTTTCTCTTCAGATTTGGCCTCTCCTGTCTTTGCTACCTTGGTAGTTTTTTTCCAGTGTACTCAAACAGATGTTTTTTGTTGTTGTTGTTGTTTGTATTTTCTTTCTAAATTTTATAGTTGTTCTCAAAATAAGAAACTGTCTGTGAGAGACAGGTTTACCAGTACTGAAAACAGAAATATCTTGGTAGTTAACTGTTTATCTACAGATAAATCTTTGTGTATATTGTCTATGGATTCAATGTTTAAAAAGTAGAAAAATTGTGGTTGTCATTTAAAAATATTAGATATTATATTTTAATGTCATCATATTTATCCTCATGAACATCACAATCATCATCATCATCATCCTAGGCAAAGTGGATCACATGAGGAAAGCCAAACAAAATAAATTTTCTAAAAATACAAAGCAATTTAGTATGACTTGGGCATAAATGTTGAGATAGGAACCATGAAAGTAGCAGTGGGAATCAGATCATAGGTGACACCATATATCCAGAAAAATATTTGAAACTTATTCTCTGAGGCATGTAGAGCCTTTGAGAGGTATAAAGCAGATTATCAGTGGTGGCCATATAATTTTTAGAAGAGCAAGTTTTAGATTTCATATTATCGAGGGGACTACTGCCACTGAGTAGGAGGGTGTCCTGGATTCTACTTCCCTTCAATGTGTAAGATATTTTCATATCACAAAATAATTTTTTCTTTCCCTCATGTGACTTTCAAATGTTGGCTGTTCATTTACATTAAAACTGGGTTATAATAATCTGAACCTAGACTTTAACTCTGTTTTATATTTAAGTGCATACTATTTGTTTTAATATACATGAAATTTTCCAGGAATGCAACTACCATGTAAATACAAAAAGATTTTTATTGCATTGCTGGTAACGTTATCAAGAGTTTATATTTTTAAAGGAATTATGTCCTAAATGTCAGTGGTACACATGCTATTTGTTCATAACCACACATACCTGCATCCAACTGTATTTGTCCATTTATCCACTGAGATTCTACAGGTGGGTCCAGGCGATAATATACTTAATTATGTCTTTGGGAATATTGGTGCCTGAGCATTTGTATATTTGGAAATATATTATCATATCAAAAATTACATTTATTTTATTTCATCATTAGTATTTTTATGTTATTTTATTAGTTTTTGAAGTTAAGCCCACTGATAGGTTAAAATATCTATAAATTTCAATTTATAACAGTAAAACTACATTAAAAAACCAAATCATATTAAAAGGAGATGTTATGTCCCACAGTACCTTTGGTTGGAAGCACTGTTGTAACATGTATTTTTACTCCATAAAAATCATTCCCATGGCTATGCATGAAACATATATATCATGGATAAAGTAAAAGAAAAGGTGACCAGCTTAGTGACCATTATATTAAATCATGCAAGGTAAAATTCTGAAAAAATCAATGAGTGTGGTGATAGGGAGAAAGAGGTGTATTGGTGGTATATGAAAAAGTACAAATGGAAAGTGAGTACGACTTGAAGCAAATCCAAGTTGGGAAAATGTTTTGTCCTATATAGACTTTAATATACCAATTTTTTTTAACATAAAAGGCTAGGTATGCATAGTCCTAGAAATATGTGTGTACAAGGCAGCTTTGCTGTTTTCTAGCTCTGTAGAAACTCTTGTTACTGCACCTAGTTGTCACCAATAGACTGCAAAAACATGCATATGCCAAAAAACCTCAGTATCTTCCTACTTAAACATTTTATCCCTATGCTTTCATAACTGATGGTGGTTGCCATTACCAACTATTTAGTTACTCAAACTGAAAATCAACCTTATGGCTTTTTATCATAACCGCAATTCACCTTTCACCAACTTCTATTGGATACTGATATGTTTTGGATCTGTGTCCCCACCCAAATCTTGCCGAGACCATCGGTCGTGGAGACCCTAACCCAGAGGTGCTAGGGGAATTAAAGACACACACACAGAAATACAGAGTGTGGAGTGGGAATCAGAGTGCTGACAGCCTTCAGAGCTGATAGCCACAAACAGAGTTTTACCCACGTATTTATTGACAGCAAGCCAGTGATAAGCATTGTTTCTATAGATTATAGATTAACTAAAACAGGAAAAAAAGGGATGGCCTCTGGCTAGTTAACTGCAGCGGGAATGTGTCCTTAAGGCACAAATCGCTCATGCTATTGTTTGTGGTTCAGGAACGCCTTAAGTGGTTTTCTGCCCTGGGTGGGCCAGGTGTTCCTTGCCCTCATTCCAGTAAACAAACAACCTTCAGCATGGGCATCATTGCCATCACGAGCATGTCACAGTGCTGCAGAGATTTTGTTTATGGCCAGTTTTGGGGCCTGTTTATGGCCAGATTTGGGGGCCTGTTCCCAACAAAATCTCATGTCAAATTATAATCCCCAATGTTGGAGGCAGGGCCTGGTTGGAGGTGATTGGATCATGAATGGTTTAGCACCATCCTCTTAGTGCTGTTCTCATAAGAGTGAGTTCTCATGAGATCTGATCATTTAAAAGTGTGTAGTGTCTCCCCCCTCACTCTCTCTCTCTTGCTCCTGCTCTGGCCATTTAAGACAGCCTGCTTCCACTTTGCCTTCCACCATGAGTGTAAGCTCCCTGAGGCCTCCCAGAAGCAGGTGCTTCCTGTACAGTATGCAGAACTGTGAGTCGATTAAACCTCCTTTCTTATAAATTACCCAGTCTCAAAGTGTTTCTTTAAAGCAATACGAAAATTGGCTAATACAGATACTCTTTAGAAAGGTTCATCATTTATCTCATTTCTCTCCTTACTGCCCTCTCTACCAAGTATAGGTCCTTACCATCTTTCATTAGACTCATGAAACTGCCTTCTGAAAGGTTTATGTGTCTCCAGACTTTACAACCCAAACTGATTCTGTCCATTGTGCAGAGTTGCTTAAAACTTCAATCAAATTATGTTTTTTCTCCATTTAATACACATTAACCACTGGACACTTCCTGACCACCTTTTACTTTAGGTGAAACATTTGCAACTTTTATAATCTAAGATGGGTTCCAAAACAATTTTCTATTTTATCTTCTAACTATTCCTTCTCTTTGTCCAGTCCTTGGCTCTCACCATAGTAGATAATTTTGAATTCACCAAGCACATTATGTATAATCCCCATTCCATACTTTTGTTTTCTTCTTCGTGCATTCCAGAGGCCTAGTGCTGGGTCCATTGTCCTTTACCAATTGTAGATTAAATAGGGTGTTTATGGTTATTTCAATAAAAAGTATTGGGCATCATGCTGTTGGTAAGAAACATAATTGCCCATTATGTCACCTTATTCCATGTGAAAATAAACTCTAACTTGTATCATTTGACGTCCTACTCTTATATAGAACAAAATTTTCTTAAGGCTTGCAAGTGTCTATTTCAACCAAATCAGACAAAAGTAGTAAATTATTCCTGCTAAACAGATTGTAGTCCTCAACAAAGCCCATAAAATGTGTTTAGCTTAATCAACTATTATTGGAAATGAGAATCATTTTCAAATTGCTCCAAAGGAAAACAAACCAACAAACTTGTAAACATGTACTTGGCACAGAAATTCAGCTTAATTGAGCTGAAATTTTAAAGAGAGAGAGAGTGAAAGAGAGCTAGAGTGAGAAGCATGTTTGATGAGGGCTGGAAAACCTACATGTCAGCAATAATAAACTTGTTATTTAATAAGGTTAATAATAGATAAAGTAACCTAAAGATGAATTGTTATCACAGTTGACGACCATTTTATTAAAATGTTAATGGCCTGAGGCGAAAGCAAACTGTTCTCTTAATCTGCCAGAGAACTGCTTTTTTTTTTTTTTTAAGGAATTATCATACCCCATAGCACATGGGATTTGAGCAAGCCATGATAAGCATATTTGAAATTTGGACTAGACACCACTCCTGAGATCTTAACTTGACTTAAACTTTGAATGCCTTTCACATGCTCATTCACGGTCATACCTCTTCCTGTTGTCAGCAAAATGTATGAAACATTTTCACACATGGAAATTTATTGAAAGAAATGTCTATATATGAGTTTCATTTTCCTTTTCAAGGTTGAAAGGCGTAACTAGCGAGGTTTTATTTTGTTTTGTTCTGTTTCTGTTTGTTTGTTTTTTTTTTCTTCTCACCTACCTCCATGCACATAATAGCAAGCAAAAGACATTCTCTAGCAAATGCAATTGCCCACACCATACAATGGGCCTTTTCTATAATGGCTGGACTAAAAATGAAAGTATTCAGCAGCACTGTCAAGGACAATCAAGTGAGTCAACCCAAAGCTGACTGCGTATAAATGTGATGAATTACATTGTGATTTGTTTGGGCCCGTAACTAGAACCCCGAAAGACCTCTGTCAGATAATGGAGTTTTCTACCAATGTGATATTAGCTCAGATCACAAAGAAAACAGAATTCACATTCAATTCTTTCTTATCAACATTTTTCACAATATTTTTCTTATAGATATATAGCTATATGTAGTGTATGTCAGTGAAAAATTGCAAATTATAAATATGACATAACATTAACTATAGTATTGTGTCTCTGAAAGAGGAATAATAAGAACTATTCAATATATTTTACATTATAAGTGATTTTACATTGTAAGTGATGGGCGGTTGCAAGAAGATGAAGTTGACAGCTATGAAAAGCTGTCATGCTAGAGTGAGAGGAGCATCAATTCAGGGCAGGAAAAGACCTGGAATCTACCTTTTCTAAGGAGGGCTAGTGAACACCCAAGGTCACATGCTAGAGTTTTAATATAGAAATCCCATAATAAAGAAGCAAAAATCCTCATAAGTCCAAATATGAAGAAAAAATAGAAAATCCAAACAATTGCTAGACCCAGGGAGTAGGAGGTAGTCTATAAGACCCTGAAGTATGATCAGCACAAGCAAATTGGACTGTAGCATCTGATCTTGTTTTTATGTTCCTTATACCTTGGAGAAAAGGGTAGGGTAGAGATTTTGAACCTAAAGGCAATTATCTATATGTTTAATGACAATATTTTTATTGTTGGTTTTCTGAGTATAAAAAATACATCATTTAAAAAACATTAGGAGTTTGATTATGTGTATTTCATAAATATGTTTTCGTGCTAATAAATACATCATTTATTACGTATTGAGGTAAAAGGAAAACATGGCCATGATGTTTTTCAGCTTCTCCCATCAAAAGGCAAAACTAAGTCTTTTTCCTTCCTTCCTTCCTTCCCTCCCTCCTTCCTTCCTTCCTTCTTCTCTCTCTCCCTCCCTCTTTCTTTCTTTTTCTCTCTCTCCCTCTTTCTTCCTTTCTTTCTTTTCTCTTTCTTTCTCTTTATTTTCTTCCTTCCCTCTCTCTTTCCTTCTTTCCCTTTCTTTCTTTCTTTCTTTCTTTCTTTCTTCTTCTTTCTTTCTTTCTTTCTTTCTTTCTTTCTTTCTTTCTTTCTCTCTCTCTCTCTCTCTCTCTCTCTCTCTCTTTTTTCCTTCTTGTTGAAATGCATAGTTTTAAAAAATCATCCACATTTTTGTTTTTGTTTATTTTTTATTTTGCCTGCTATTTTTGAAGCTATAAATATACATTTTATTTGCGTTTTTGGTAAGCCTCAGTAAAAAATTATTTGCAGTTTTAAATACAAAGTTGTTTTAACAAAACACCGTGAATATTCATGTGCCCATTAATGAATTCAATAATAAAAAGTTACTGATAGAGTTGAAGACTTTTATAC
Organism: Chlorocebus sabaeus; assembly: GCF_047675955.1. Taxonomy (NCBI): domain Eukaryota; kingdom Metazoa; phylum Chordata; class Mammalia; order Primates; family Cercopithecidae; genus Chlorocebus; species Chlorocebus sabaeus. The sequence goes on from NC_132920.1 coordinate 18,889,938, forward strand.
TAATAAAATCCCCCTTGTCTGCCCATTGCTCATAGAGCACACCATGATTCACCTTTGCACTCTTATATATACAATATCCACTTTTTTGCTACTACTTACAGTGCTGCTAGAAACTTCCTTTTACATGTCTTTTGGTACATACATATATATGATAGGTTTATATACATAGAAGTGATATTGCTGTTCATAGGATATAAAAAGTTCAGCTTTTTGTTGATGTTCCCAAATACTTTACAATGAGTTGCAAAGAATTTGTGCTGCTTCCCACACAGAATAAGAATTCTAGTTATTTAAAATTCCTTGACAAAACTTGAAATCATCATTTTTTTCACTAGTTCTATTTGGTTTGTATACTTTTTGGTTTTATGTTTATTTATTTATTTATTTATTTTTGAGACGGAGTCTTGCTCTGTAGCCCGGGCTGGACTGCAGTGGCCGGATCTCAGCTCACTGCAAGCTCCGCCTCCCGGGTTTATGCCATTCTCCTGCCTCAGCCTCCGGAGTAGCTGGGACTACAGGCGCCCGCCACCTCGCCCGGCTAGTTTTTTGTATTTTTAGTAGAGACGGGGTTTCACCGTGTTAGCCAGGATGGTCTCGATCTCCTGACCTCGTGATCCGCCCGTCTCGGCCTCCCAAAGTGCTGGGATTACAGGCTTGAGCCACCGCGCCCGGCCACTTTTTGGTTTTAATTTGTATTTCCCTTATACATAATGAAATTGAGAACTTATCATTGGCCCTTTGGACCATTTTGATATTTTACTTGTATAATTTGATATTAAAAAATTATTTGAAGATCTTTTATATTTATTAAGGAATAAACAAAAATTTACATTCTATATAGCACACTTTAAAAATTTGCAGGCTAATGCCAATGTAGCCATGTGCTATGTAATGGCATTTGGTCAGCAATAGACCCTAAGATTGTAATGGAGATGAAAATCCCTATCTCTCAGTGGCATCACAGCTGTCTTAATGTCATAGTACAACACATTACTCACATGGCTGTGGTGATGCTGACGTAAAAAAACCTACTGCCAGTTGTATAAAAGTGTAGCATATACTATTATCTATAGTCTACAATATTTGATAATCATAATAAACAACTATGTTTCTTGTTTATGTATCTACTATAGTATGCTTTTTATCATTATTTTAGAATGTAAATCTTCTACTTACTAAAAAAGTTAACTGTAAAACAGCCTCAGGCAAGTGTTTTAGAAGATATCCCAGAATAAGGCATTGTTATCATAGAAGATGACAATTTCATGCATGTTATTGCGCCTGAAAACCTCCCAGTGGGACAAGATACGGAGGCTGAAGGCAGTGATAGTGATGATCCTGCTCCTACACAGGCCTGGGTTCATGTGTGTGTTTGTGTATTCGTTTTTAACAAAAATTTGAAAAGTTAAAAAAAAAAAGAAAAAACTTTAGAATAAATATATAAACAAAGTATTTTATAGCGATATAATGTGTTTGTGCTTTCAGTGAAATGTCATTATAAAAGGATCAAAAAGTTAAAAAAATTTAAAAGTACATAAAGTAAAAGAGTTGTAGTAAGCTAAGGTTAATTTATTATTAAATAAAGAAAAAAAATTAAGTGAATGTCATGTAGCCTAAGTGTACGGTGTTTGTAAAGTCTACAGTAGTGAACAGTTTATGTCCTAGGCCTTCACATTCACTCACTCACTGACTCACCCAGAGAAAGTTTCAATCCTGCAAGCTCCATTTGTGGAAAGTGTCCTATACAGATGTACCACTGTCTTTTATCTTTATACAGTATTTTTACTATACATTTTCTGTTTAGATATACAAATACCATTGTGTCCAATTGCCTGCAGTATTCAGTATGGTAACATACTGTATATGTTTATAGGCCTAGAAGCAATAGGCTATACTGTATAGACTAGGTGTGTAGTGGGCTATATCATGTAGTTTTGTGTAAATACACTCTATAATGTTCGTGCATCCACAAAATCACCTAATGAAGCATTTCTCAGAAGGTATCCTCATCATTGAGGGACACGTGACTGTAATTTGTCTGTAGATTCTTGTAAATTTTACGAGACAAGTTTTATTTCCTTCCTTCCTTCTTCTTTCCATTCTTCCTTCGTTTCTTTCTTTTTTTTCTACTAGTTATGACCTTTAATAAAATATCAAATAAAAGTAGTGATTGAAATCCGAGGGGGGATTCTATATTTCACCATTGAACTGGTTTTAACTGTTTATATCTTTTAGTCTTAATGAGATTAAGGGAGTTCCCTTTTTCTTCCTAGTTTGCTAGGGGTTTTATGATGAGTGGATGTGACAGTTAATACTGAGTGTCAACTTGATTGGATTGAAGGATACAAAGTATTGATTCTGGATGTGTCTGTGTGAGTGTTGCCAAAAGAGATTAACATTTGAGTCAGTGGTCTGGGGAAAGCAGACCCACCCTTAATCTGGTGGGTACAATCTAATCAGCTGCCATCAAATGTAAAGCAGGCAGAAAAACATGAAAAAGAGAGACTGGCCTAGCCTCCCGGTCTACATCTTTCTTCCGTACTGGATGCTTCTTGCCCTTGAAAACTGGACTCCAAGTTCTTCAGTTTTGGGACTCAGACTGACTCCCCTGCTCCTCAGCTTGCAGACAGCCTATTGTGGGACCTGTGATTGTGTAAATTAATAATTAATAAACTCCCATAAAATATATATGATATATATGATATATAGATCTATATGATACATATATATCCTATTAGGATAGCTATATATCTATATATAACCAATAGGATATATATATATCTTATCAGTTCCTATATAGGAGATTTTTATATATATCCTATTAGTTCTATTCCTCTAGAGAACCCTGACTAACACAGTGGACATTAATTTTTAGTTAACTTTTTAATCAAAATATAACACATACACAGAAGTGTACAACTTATAGAGATACAATGTAGGTGTACCAATAAATTCACATTATCAGTAAAACTTGGTATTATCTGTTATTTTCATGTGGTATTATAGTGGGTATGCAATAGGAATAACGTTTAGTTTACAGTTTACTTTTTTTTTTTTTTTTTTTTTTGAGACCGAGTTTCGCTCTTGTTGCCCAGGGTGGAGTGCAATGGCAGGATCTCGGCTCACTGCAACTTCCACCTCTTGGGTTCAAGCAATTCTCCTGTCTCAGCCTCCTGAGTAGCTGGGATTACAGGGACCCCCCTTCATGACACTTGGCTAGTTTTTGTATTTTTGTAGTAGAGACAGGGTTTTACCTTGTTGGCCAGGCTGGTCTAAAACTCCTAAGTTCAGGTGATCTGCCTGTCTTGGCCTCCCAAAGTGCTGGGATTACAGGAATGAGCCACTATGCCCAGCCTACATTTTACTATTAAGTGATGACATTGAGCACATTTTTTCTATGTGTATTGACCATGTGGATATCCTCCTTGGTAAAGAGATAAAGTTTTTCTTCCATTTTTCTATTTGGTATTCTGTCATATTCTTATTGATTTGTAGGTTTTCTTTTTATATTCTGATGTAAAATATTTGTCAATTCTATGTATTGAAGACATCTTCTCTGCTCTGTGACTGGTCTTCATGCTTTTGTTAGTGGTGTCTTTTGATAAACAGCCATATTTAATTTTATAGTAATCTAATTGAAATTTCTTTATGCCGATAGTTACTGATTTAGGGTTCTGTTTGATTGATTGTATCTGTATGAACATTATAAAGACATTCTCCTAAGTTACCTTTTATAAGACACATACACATGCACACATATGTTTACTCTTCACACTTACACCTATAATCTGTCTGGGATTTATTTGTGTGTGGAGTGAGAGGGGCTAATTTTTTTCCATGTTGATATTCAGTTAATCTAGCTCAATTTCCTGGAACAACAATTCATTATTCACTGCTGGATTCTTTTTTTTTCTTCATTTTCCTAGCCCTGTACCAACATCAAATTGTCCAATTTATAATTTTGGAAATAAATATCTTTGTCTTTTAGATTGAGTCCTCCTGCTTTGTTGTTTTTCAATATTTCCAAGTCTTTGGTTTTCCTTTATCAACTTCAGAATCTCTTTTGTTGATTTAACCAAAAATCCTGTTGAAACTTTTATTGTAATTACATTTAATCTGTAGATGGATGTGGTATAATTGATGACATTCCTATACTAGAAAAAAATACAAAAGCAAAAAATATAGAGTAGAAATGGGTACATGGAAATCACAATATTGAAGTGTTCATTCATGAATTTAAAAATAACTACAATTAATATGTTCAAGAAAATGGAGCAAAAGAGAATTTTGGCAGAAAATTGGAAGCTCTAAAAGTTATCAGATAAAAAGGAAATAAAAACTTAAAACTACAGTAACTACAGTAAAAAATAAAAATCCAGTATCCAAAGAGAAGACCTTCTGAACAAAACAAAACAAAACAAAAAACTAAACTACATCTCTGGAAGAAAGGACAGAAATCCTGAAGAGAATATGAGACACACGGACACATATACACAACATGAGTATAATTGGAGTCTCACAAAGAAACACTATTTAAAAATTAAATAGTTGAACAATTTTCAAAGTCCACTAAAGACATCAAACTATAGATTTAGACTTTATGTATTTTTAATGTAGGTATATTAAAGAGAAACAATACCTATGTACATCATAGTTACACTATCATTATAATTTCTGAACATAGAATCAGAAAGTCTAAAACAAAGTACTAGCAATCCAGAGTAATAAATAAAAGATAATGCATCATTATAAGCATTTTATTCCAGAAATGCAAGATTAGCTTAATGTTATAATATCAATGAAGCCATCAAATATATAAAAACCATATGACCACCTAAAATATATAGAAAAATCATTTGATTAAATTCGACATTCAATCATAAACCATTTAGCAAACTAAGGATGGAGGATAACTTCCTTAATTTGGTATAGAGTGTCTTTAAAAATTTCCAGATAATATCTTACTTAATGGTGAAATATTAGGATGTTCCTCTCTTAGATTCGGTGTGAGAAGAAATGCTATCAAAATTTTTATTCTTTATAGTCCTGAAAGTCCTAGTCAGTGCAATAAAACAAGGGAAATAATATAAGAATTATAGATAAAATTGTTCTTATTGTCAGATAACACTATTGTCAATATAGATAACTCAATTCACAGTTAAAATATTCAAGCTAATCAATTAATTTAACAAGCTTCTGGCTTACAAGTTCAATATAAACATTAGTGAAGTTCCACATTCTACCAACAACAAAATAATATCACTTGTAATAGCATCAAAATGCATACAAATAAGAAACTGGAAGCAAACTACGCGTTCAGCAAGTTAGATATATTTTAATATTTCCATACTCAAGAGTTACTATGTAGAAAAATGTTGAAAAGAATAAGGTAGATCAATAGTATTGAATTAGAAAGATTTATGATATACATGCATATTTTTTAAATCATAGAGGCTTCAGTATCCAGTAGAATGTAGAAAATTGTGTTGTCAGTCAATAAATAAATGTATTCTGATATAGTCTGGATATTTGTCCTCAACAAAATCTCCTATTGAACTGTAATCCTCAGTGCTGGAGGTGGGGCCTGGTGTTAGGGTCATGGGGGTGGATCTCTCATGGCTTGGTGCTGTCTTCTTGACAGTGAGTGCATTCTCATGAGATCTGGTTGTTAAGTGTGTGGCATCTTCTGCCTCTTCTCTCTTGCTCTGGCTCTGGCCATGTGATGTACCTGCTCCCCCTTCACCTTCCACCATGATTGTAATTTTCCAGAGGCCTCCTCAGAAGCTGAGCAGATATCAGGACCATGCTTCCTATAAAGTCTGTATAACTATGAACTAATTCAAACTATTTTCTTTATAAGTTACCCACTCTCAGGTATTTCTTTGTAGCCATGCAAAAATGGCCTAAGGCATATTCAAAATGAACAAACGAATAATGAAAAATAAATACTTATTGACTTTAATTATAGGATTTATGCACAAACTGTGCTTAGCACACCCATTTTCTCTACTTCTTATAAAGGTTTTCTTTTTTTTTTCTGTTACTGAAAGTTTGGATTTCCTGTATTAATCTATTTCCCTTTTACAAAGATTAAAATGATCTAGTGTAGGGAATGAGAATATCCATTAAAATATCATAATAGAAATTCTGAGTAGAAAAGTGGGAGGAGAAACATAGATCACTTTCTATTTTGGCAGCCCATAACCTGCGGAAAGATGGCAAGAAACATTCACTGAAAATTCTGAACTCCAGATCCTGTGCTAATTAAATGCTTCATATGTATCAACTGTCTTTATACTCTTTGGTAATGCATGTTACTCTTTGTACAAAAGAAGAATATGACATTTAAAGAAGTTTGGAAATTTGTCTAAAGTCAAAAGTCGTGAACTCATCTAAGATCTCTGTGGGGCTAAAAAAGTCCAGGCTCATTCTTTATCCCAAAGCTACTTATCTGAAACACCTAGAGATCTTGGTAAAATGTTGGTTCTGAATCTGTAAGGATGGAGTGCAAAATACTGCTTTTTCAACAAACGCTTAGGTGGTACCAATGTTGCAAGTCCAAGGTGCACACTAGGAGCAGCAGAGCAGTTTAGAACTTATTGCACGACGTTCTGATGCAGGCAAACCCCCAGATCAGGCTCAGCTTGGGAGGGTTCTTGGCTTCAGTCAGGAAGAAATTCAACAGTGAGCCAACAGTGGAAGAAAGCAAGTTTATTAGAGCGATAGTGTGCAGCAAAACTGCTGCTCCATAGACAGAGCAGAGGTATTCCATAGGCAGAGTAGCACTCCTGGATTGCGGACCAGCTATATTTACACGCACTTCTAATTTTATGCTGAATCAGGGGCGGATTATTAATGAGCTTTCTAAAAAAGCATCAGGGAGTTCCCAGAACCATATTCGGTAACTTCTGACCATTGCCATGTCATTTGTAAACGGTCATGGTGTTGGTGGGAGTGTCTTTTTTTTTTTTTTTTTTGAGACGGAGTCTCTCTGTCGCCCAGGCTGGAGTGCAGCGGCTGGATCTCGGCTCACTGCAAGCTCCGCCTCCCGGGTTTACGCCATTCTCCTGTCTCAGCCTCCCGAGTAGCTGGGACTACGGGCGCCCGCCACCACGCCTGGCTAGTTTTTTGTGTTTTTAGTAGAGACAGGGTTTCACCGTGTTAGCCAGGATGGTCTTGATCTCCTGACCTCGTGAACCGCCCGCTTCGACCTCCCAAAGTGCTGGGATTACAGGCGTGAGCCACGGCGCCCGGCCGGGAGTGTCTTATAGCATACACATGTATTATATTATAATTCCCAGTCCTGGCTGGTTGGCTGGTGGCTTTGCTACATCCTGTTTTGATCAGCAGAGTCCTGAAAACAAGTCACGTTGATCTCCTACCTCATTTAAATTAACAAAATAATTGAAATGCGAAATAGCATTTGTAATAGAACCTAAAGAATAATGACAAAAAATGTGAAAGGTAAGCATGTAAAATAGATACAGTTGTTACATGGATAAAACTCAGGTGTTTTCACAGAATTTTTGAATCCTCTATAAATCTAGGACTTAACTTTTCTAAAAGTGTTTGCTTAGCCATTGCAAGTTATGGTTATACTTCTTTCCTGTTCTGATGCATTGGTAGAGATTAACTTGGTTTTTATTTTCCATCATTGACTTAACTAGAAATAATCATTTCTAAAAGTAAAAATACTTTTAAAAACAGGACCAAGATTAGTAATTCAGGAATTATTATAATAAGAATTAGATGGGAAAGGAATGTATTCTCTTAAAAGAAATATTTCACCCCAAACTTCTTACAAGTTGCTGTTACCTATTGCCTAGAGATCACTTTTGAGTTGAAAAAGTGGCATTTTGTATACAGTAACCCAGGAAGCGTTCTGACCCCTCTTCCTTACAGCTAAATAAACTGCAAGGCATGCAGACTTTGGTGTTCTGCCAGCAGGAGCATTGAGATAAGAATTCCCACTATGAATACCGTGTTATCCTTTTGCCACTGTCTACTGATTAAACCTCAAAGGCCTTTTCAGACTGTCAGGGAAAGCACACACAAGGCGTTCTATGTGGATATGTGTGGCAGGGAAGGGCAGGGAGTTCTTGAATTCTACATTTTGTGAATACCTGACTTTCATCCTTAAAGCACCTTGTGTCCCAGTTTTTGGACATGGTGCAGGATTGTAGCTAGGAAGCTGCAGGACGTAGCCTGCTAAGAAGGCTTCTGATAATCAAGAAAACACCAGGTGCATGCTGTAACTAGAACTCGGGGGAAATTATTAGACTCCAGCATAGGAGGCAGTTGAGGGTCAAGTCCAGGGCTAAGTAGGAGGGAGCTTAATTTTGATTAGCAAATAAACAACTTAAACCTATTAGGTCACAGGTGGCAGGAAGCTTATATTATCAACAAAGGGAAAATATGTATCACAAGGGAAGCACTCTGAACTGGAATGTGTAATAGATGTTTTCATCAGTTAGATAAGGGTGGGGAAGGGAGAAGTTTAGAAATAACTTTTAAAAAATATATCAATTAGATTCTCAGATGGTGAACAAAAGTGCCTGTGGATTTAAACACAAGTAATATCATTCAGAAAACTGAATCATTTAATGTTATAGATACCCTGAGCAAGGGAGATTTTTTATCTTTATTTTTTTGAGACAGAGTCTTGCTATGTTGCCCGGGCTGGAGAACAGTGGCTATTCACAGGTATGAACATAGCACACTATAACCCTGAACTCCTGGGCTCAAGTGATCCTCCTGCCTCAGCATCTTGAATAGTTGAGACTATAGGCATGTGTTACTGTACTTGGCTCTCAGCAGAGATTCTTAATTCCGGCGGGAATAATAGTTTGCTGGGGTGTCTGTCTGGCTGACAGACATTTGCCTGAGACCTTATTTATCTAAAGACGGTTCCTGAGTTTTGAGGTTGTCTCTGCTTGAAGATCCGGACTGGTGAGTTGTGATTTATAGGAAGGGATGACTGGGAGAGAAGAGAGAGCCTGTGATAGCTGGGGAGCAGTCTGACATCCTCTCACTAACAAGGCCCTAGTGACCCCTATGGTAGTTACTCCACCTGCCTTAAAGCAGAGATATAGCTGTTTGGTCCTTCCTTACCCAGGGGCTTTGAAACTGATATGAGATCATATTTATTGCAGGGCTTTTCTTCTTCTAGATTTCGTAACAAATACTCTGCTGACATTGCTTATCATATATCATACCACCTGAATGAGAGATGTCAGGGAAGAAGACATGTACTTTTTCCCTCATTTAGAGATTAAGCTACATATTTTCAGATAGGGAGAAATGTCACTGGTTATGAAAATTTTATATGAAACGGTCTATGTCCAAACACAAGTTATTATAATAACATGATCTTCCTATACCTCCCTTTCAAATATGTGTTAAGTTCTGGATTCGGGTTTTTCATTTAATTTTGACTGTTTCTTTCCTCTCCACTGAGGGCAATCCTAGATTTGAAGGTGGAAAGACTGTAGGCATGATCTATTTTAGCAGTGGCAAATAAAACTCAGATTGCTTGCCAACTCTGATACCAGTCCATGGCCCATTAGCAAACAGACTGCATAGCAGGGTTAGCGGCAGGTGAGTGAGCAAAGCTTCATCTGTATTTACAGCCACTCCCCATCACGTGCATTACCTCCTGAGCTCCTCCTCCTGTCAGATCAGTGGTGGCATTAGATTCTCATAGGAGCGCAGACTCTATCGTGAACTGCACATGTGAGGGATCTAGGTTTTGTGCTTTTTATGAGAATCTAATGCCTGATGATCTGTCACTGTCACCCATCACCCTCAGATGGGATGGTCCAGGTGCAGGAAAATAAGCTCAGGGCTCCCACTGATTCTACATTATGGTGAGTATATGATGATTTCATTATGTATTACAGTGTAATAATAATAGAAATAAAGTGCACAATAAATGTAATGTGACTGAATGATCTCAAAAGCATCTTCCCTCCTGGTCCATAGAAAATTTGTCTTCCACAAATCGGTGCCTGGCACCAATGAGGTTGGGGATTGCTGGTATAAATGACTTGCTAGATAGTAAAGGAGGGCCAGGCTTGGTGACTGATGCCTGTAATTCCAGCATTTTGAGAGGCTAAGAGGGGAGGATCACTTGAGCCCAGAAGTTTGAGACCAGACTGGGCAAAATAGTGAGATCCCATGTCTATTAAATAAATATATATATATAGATACTCTATATAAATATAAATATATCATATATACATTTACTTATATACATATATGCCACCACACTTGTGTGTGTGTGCATATGCCTGTGGTTCCAGATACTTAGGATGCTGAGGTGGGAGGATGGTTTGAGCCAGGAGGTGGGGGTTGCAGTGAGTCGTGATTGCACCACTGCAGTTCAGCCAGGGTGACAAAGTGAGACCTTGTCCCCTTCATGCAAAACAAAAGAATAAAAGTAAAGGAGATACATTTAAAAGCTATGGAGACTTACTCCAATCTCTGTGTTCTTTCCATTACACCATCCAAATTACGTCTTTTACTTTTGATGTCTACAAAGAAAATGAGGTAATAAAAACTAGCCATGATTTGTCAATTATCATACGCTATTGGGAAGAGACTATGGGGTCCACTCACACATGCTTATCTCCCCTTCATTCATCCATGCACTTTCTCAATGAAGGCACACTGCATTATTTGGAGAATGCCATGAATACCAGTATGACCTAGGGATAAACATTTGATACTGCAATATAACTGAAACTTGTGGTAACATTTTGAAAGGTAGGAAGGAATGTTTGGAGCCACTGATTAATGGGTCATTTCATGTGTACATATGGGTATAAATGAGGAAGCAGAATAGTGTAGTGGAAAAACACTGAACTAAGCAGATGTGGGTCCAAACCTTGGAACTGCTATGTAGATGTCCGTAAAGTCCTAGGAAAGTCATTCAATTTCTCTGGGTCTTGGATTCCTCAGCTGGAAAAATTCAGTTAAAAAAATGCCTTTTATAATTATTCTAAGGGTTGGAATAATGTATCTAAAGCTCATGGCAGTGTAACTGATGAAAGATAGCCACTCAGTAAATATTAACTTTTACTATATAAAAGCTACACATAATTAAATAAAAAATAAAATTCCAATGAATTAGGAAAATTATGTTTTTTAAAATCTTCCTGATGCTCGGGCATTAACAGCAACTCCTAAATGCACTTAAAACAGTGCATTTCCAGAGTCACTGGGAACCTCTTATTGTCCTACCTGTAAATCTTGTTAAAAATAAAGGTGTCTAGGGGTTGTTCCATTCAAGATCTACTACATTAAAATATCTGGGGATAACGCCTTGTTGCCTATATTGCTTAACACACTCTATTCTTATTGGGCCTCAACAACCCTCATCACCTCATGAATTAGAAAACAATTGAGAAATAAGAAAAAGGAGTCAAAATATTACATCAATTACTTTCAAGATTTAGGTTGGAAGAGGTAGTTTGTATCTGTGGGCAAGTGTGCTTTCTAATGCTGAGCCCCAGAATTAGAAAAGCATCTCTTCAGTCAGAGGCAATGCTAGACCAGAAAGGGCTCACCACAGGGCTGCAGACTTTCAGAACGGAGAGAATGTGAGCCCCCTACAGCCATCCATCCTACCAGGAAAAGCAGAATCACTTAGGCTAACATACCCTGAGTCAAGTAAACTGTTTTATTTCCTACAGATAAGAAGGGGCAGGGATGTATCAAATAGCCAGGATTATCACTTTAATTTATACCCCTTCCTATACACATGAAAGGAAAGCTCATTAGTGGAAAAAAAAATCTACCACCACCCCCTCACACATCTCCTGGCCAATTTTTATGCTCATATTTTTAAAGTTTTCTGCTCTAAAGAGTGTACATTTCTTTCTTTTCTTCTCTTCTCTTTTCTTTTTTTCTTTTTTCTTTTCTCTCTCTTTCTTTCTCTTTCTCTCTCTTATTTTTATTTTTATTTTTTTTGATGGAGTTTCACTCTTGTCACCCATGCTGGAGTACAGTGGTGTGATCTTGGTTCACTGCAACCTCCACCTCCTGGGTTCGAGTGGTATCTCCTGCCTTGGTCTCCAGAGTAGCTGGGATTATAGGTGCCCAGCAGCACGCCTGGCTAATTTTTGTATTTTTAGTAGGGATGGGGTTTCACCACATTGATAATGCTGGTCTCGAACTCCTGACCTCATGTGATTCACCCGCCTTGGCCTCCCAAAGTACTGGGGATTACAGGGGTGAGCCACTGTGCCCAGCCAAGAGTCTACATTTCCGTTCAGTAGCCCTCCACAAACCATTCCAAGTGTAACCCTGATGTAGACTACACCACATTGTGTGCCTGAAATATTTGCAGGGCCTGAGTGTGCAAGTAAAAATGGAGCCGATGCGATGCCGCTACCACCGTCCTGAACGACTGTTATGTGTGGGTCTCTTCCCTGCTCCTGGGACACCTCTGACTCTGCTTACCCTCCTCCCAGAGTGGTGAGAGGCCACGGGGAATGAAGGTTTAATGTGCCTTTGTCAGTTCACCGTATTTTCAAACACCAAGGTTTTAAAGAGCAAGGAAAGTGGAAATAGAAGGAAAAGAATCAACACATACATAAAGTAATAGATATGAGGAAAAATAATTACTATGTATGAACACAAATGACATGGAAAAATTCAGATGTTCTCTGGTCCTGTATCACCAAAAAGTCATCATATACACAAAATAAATGTACTTATTTTTTATTTGTGGATTTTTTTCTTTTGCAAGATGTTGGCAATAAAGGCCTCATTTCAACATTACTGTTACTGTTATTACTACTGCTATGAGTTATCAAACAGTACTACAGGTTATTTCCTATTTGAAAGATGAAACCTAGAAATGGGAGAATGAAGTAGTTTCATGGTCTGAAAAGGGCAAGAAAACAAAAGAGCTTCATGTTTGCTACTTTCAATCCCAACTCCTCCTCTATCATTCTTTTATTTTTATTATTTATTTATTTATTTTTTGAGACAGGGTCTAACTCTGTCACCTAGGCTGGAGTGCAGTGGCTCGATCTCAGCTCCCTGCAACCTCCACCTCCCGGGTTCAAGCAATTCTCCTGCCTCAGCCTCCTGAGTAGCTGAGATTACAGGTGTGTGCCACCATACGTGGCTAATATTTGTATTTTTAGTAGAGACAGGGTTTCACCATGTTGGCCAGACTGTTCTCGAACCCCTGTCCTCAAATGATCTGCCTGCCCCGGCCTCTCAGAGTGCTAGGATTACCGGTGTGAGTCACTGCACCTGGCCACTATCATTCTTTTAATAGTATGCAGCTATGAATTATTTAAATTAGAATTGGGGCCAGGCGTGGTGGCTCAAGCCTGTAATCCCAGCACTTTGGGAGGCCGAGATGGGTGATCACGAGGTCAGGAGATCGAGACTATCCTGGCTAACACTGTGAATCCCCGTCTCTACTAAAAAAATACAAAAAACTAGCCGGGCGTGGTGGCAGGCACCTGTAGTCCCAGCTACTCAGGAGGCTGAGGCAGGAGAATGGCGTAAACCCGAGAGGCGGAGCTTGCAGTGAGCTGAGATCCGGCCACTGCACTCCAGCCTGGGCGACAGAGCGAGACTCCGTCTCAAAAAAAAAAAAAAAAAAAAAATTTGAATTGGGTGCTTGGTTTCAAGAAGACATTTGCAACATCTCTGTTAACGATTAGTATAAAACACGTAAGAAATAATTCTAAAATATGCAAGAGAAAGATAAAACATTCTATAGATAATTTGGCAAAAGAAATAATCAATTTACAAAAAAGAAATCTGAATGGCTGAGAAATACATGAAGAGACATTCATTCTCATTGATAAAGAAGTGAAAATAAAGATAAAACATCAACTTGTGTCTATGTGATTGGCAAGAAACAACTCAGACAATATCAAGTGCTGGCAAGCATGAGGAGAAACCAGTATCATCCATCACTGCTGATTGTCGTGAGGGTTTGTCTAGCCCTGTTGAGGCACAATTTAACTGTGAAATTAAGTTAAAAATGCTCTGTGCTTTGACAATTATTTTATGGTTTTTCTACAGGGAAAACCTTTACAAATATTTTTCTGTACAAAGATGAAGTACTTTGTTGAACTACTACAGATTGTAGCATAGAATTGAAGACAACCCAAGCTACCATCTCATGAGTAACAGGGAAGTAAAGTGTAGAATATGCACAAAAAGTGATTGTGTGCAGGAGGAATGATTGTATACAGGAGCCCTCTTTAGGAAGAAAGTGAGCATCCCACTTGGCACAAGCTATCATGGGCTTCATGTGGTTTTCAGAAGACCTCATGGAAAAAGTTTTAGCTCTTCCAAGTCTGAGAGACCAAGCACCCTCCTCTTTCATCCCATAAGGAGCTGAGTTCAGAAGAAGGAAAACAGCCAAATTCAAGAGCAAACCAGAGGAAGCAACCATGAGAATGCTTGGGACCCAGCCAAGGTCTCCTGCCAGCAGCCAACACTGTTACAGAGAAGCTAGCTCTGCATGTACAGGTCTTGAGGGTACAATAGCCATATTCTGGTTTTTAGTTCAGTCTTTAAGAAAGTGATTTTTCCCCAGATTTCCCCTTTGTGGGAGCTTTCTTTAAACTCATGCCTGACACAAAGCTTTGACCAGCTGAACAGTAGGGTCATTAAGTAAAAATTGCGTAGATACCACACCCCCATCTACATAGGAAAACATGGATAGATTTCAAACATATAAAGCTGCAATGATAAAAGATGAGAAATATGAAACTGGTAGCAAAGTCAAATTCATATACATTTAAAAATACAGAATATAATGTTATATTTTTTTCATAGAAACATATAAGGAAGAAGGGTCTGAAATGTAGAATGAATAGACATACCTTAAATATTTGAGAATGAATGTCGAAGGCGGGGGGATTGGATATGAAATGCAGCAGAGAGAGAGTGAGAGTGAGCGAGAGCGAGTGAGAGAGAGAGAAAGAGAGAGAATGTTGCAACAGTTGATAATGCTAGCATGCCAGGAATAAGAGATACAATTAGGATAATTCTGTGCATTTGTGTATTACAAATACACAATTAAATATTATAAATAACAGATAGAACTATAAATAAAATAGAGATCAGTGAGCAGTTCCTGATACAGTATCTCACAATTGTCCACTAAAATACCAATGTGGGCAAAAAAAAAAAAAAAAAATAGACAAAAATAATACAGAAAACCTGTTGCAGAATCTAGAATGAATTTCTACTCTTAGGTCAAAGAAGGTAGAATGTAACTATATTATGGCCTGGTAATATTTGGCTTCATAGCATCTGAAAGAAGTTAGGAAGGTGTTTTAACCTGACTCTCGAATCCTGTCTTCAACCCCTGGCTTCTAACTGAATGACCAGGATGTATGTTAATTGAAAAACTGGACCACTATCCCTTGATCACAAAGGGTCTGTTCATAGAGATGACCAGAAAGTAATCTCAAATCTCATTTTGTATGTCAGAGGCTATCCAGAAGTGGACCAAAAATTACCAGTCACATCTATGTGCTGCAGCATGATTTATAATAGTTGGTTCCTTAGTCCAGTTTTGTTGCTATAGCAAAATACTTGAGACTGTGTAATATACAGACATTTACTTCTCATAGTTCTAAATGTTGGGAAGCAGCCCAAGATCAAAGTTCTTGCAGGTTTGGTGTCATATAAGGACCGTTCTCTCTGCTTCTAAGGTGGTGCCTTGTTGCTGCATTCTCCAGGGGCAACCAATGCTGTGTCCTCACATGGTGGAAGATTGAAGGGTAAAAAGGGATAGACTCCTTCTGTCAAGCCGCTTTAATAAGGGGACCAAATCCTGTTCATGAGAGTGGAGCCCTCGTGACTTAATCACTTCCCAAAGTCCACACCTATTAATACTACAGCATCAGGGATTCAGTTTCCACATGAATTTTGGAAGGGAGACTATCATTCAAACCACAGGAGTAGACTAAAAGCTCAGTAGTCAGCTTAGAAATAGTAAAATAAATTATGGCCATCTGGTGGCACGTAGTACACCCATCATAATCATGTTTTTGAAGAAGAGTGAGAAACATAAGAAAATATTCATGATATATTACCCGAAAAGTACAGAAAACAAAAATTATATAGTCCTGCACTATTTTTGTTTAAACATTAAATACATGTATATGTGTGCTAAGGGTAAGTATACCAACATAATGACAATGGATTATATTTGGATGTTAGGAATGGTCATGGTTTTACTTGTTGTCTTTACTCATCTGTATTCCTCTAATTTCTGATAATTAATAGCAATTTATTTTATAAGTGGTAAAAGTAAAAGACAGTGGCAGCTAATGCTAATTGCTTACTCTATGCTGGGCACTGTTGTAAGTCCTGTGTATACTTCATGTGTATAAAGTCTTTTTTATCCTTGTAACAGATCTATGAAGTGAGTACCATAATTGTACCTGTTTATCTGCAGTTGGAGGTCCCTGAGATAGAAGCTGCGCTCAATGGCACTTGGGCTTGGGAGTCTCACCAGTGTCCACGCTGTCACCTAAGTTTCTTTATTCTACACTTGGAGATAAGTCTTAGTGGGACTTTACAACGTAAGATGGTGGTTTCACAATAACAGCTTTGGGGCAGGGAGAGTCCAGTGGTACCAGGTGAGGGAAATAAAAGAGGGAAGGAAAAGCAAAAGCCTGAAAGACATCAAACTCTTTTTCAAGCTAGTGCTCTCAGTTATAAAGTCAAGTAGCAAACACCCAGTTGTTTAAAGGAGAAAAGTAATTAGTTTGGTTTAGTTTTGTTTTATGTACTTCTTCCAAGAATACAATGTAAGAAGCAAAAGAGGCATATATTAGCTCCATGGTTAGCCACACAACCATCTTCTGAGTTGCAAGTTGCATGCTTTATTAGACACTGACATAGATTTTTTTTTTTTTGAGACAGGGTCTTGCTCTGTTGCCCAGGCTGGAGTGCAGTGGCCTGATCATGTCTCAATACAGCCTGGACCTCCTGGGCTCAAGTGATCCTCCCACCTCAGCCTCCCGAGTAACCAGGACCAAAGGCATGTATCACCACACATGGGAAATATTTAAACTATTTCTGCAGAGACAGGGTCTCACTATGTGGCCCAGGCTTGTCTTGAACTCCTGGGCTCAAATCCTCCTGCCTTGGCCTCCCAAAGTGCTGGGATTACAGGCATGAGCCAACATGCCTGGCCCTGACATTGGTTTCTGATGAAGGGAGGTACTCAGTGGGGAGGGTCTACTTTGGAGAGACCACCGAATGCAGAATGCTTCACCGTTGGGGAAATTCACAGAGAGGCAGGTCTTCATCTCTAGTGAGATCTTGACACAGAGATGGGCCGATGTGACTCTGCCTCCAGCCTACTCCATATGTAACAAGTCCCTGGTCTAGCTGTTGCTCTCTTTGTTTTGCTTCATTTATTTGCAATTTCCTGATGGGAAATCCCAGTAAATGTCAGGGTCCAAACAGTAAGGTGAGTCTAGATAAACTGACCGACTCAGACAAAACTTGCCTTTCATACCTGAGTAATGATCAGGTGCCATGGTTCAAATCCATTCATTGTTCCTTCAGCAGTTGGGGTAACTGAAAAGATGTTTGTGGTCACCATGTGTTTGATGACCTCATTCTGCCCACTGTGAAAGAGCTAGCCTTTCATGATGAGCAGACCAAAGCTATTTGCCTCAAGTTCTGATGCTGGGGTCTTTTACTGCCCCCAAAGACCTGATTAAACTTTTAGGTGCTTCATCGGGGCTGTAGGCTCTTGTTAACACTAACCTGTTGTGGTGCCCTTCGAAGTACTTTTTCTCCAGGGTTGCAGCGAACTGAGAGATCTTATTTAGCATTTATTAAACAGTAAATAGCTAATTACTCAAAGTAGCTATTTACATATTGAATTTATTTTTCTTGGCATCTTTAATGTCTGATTAACATTTTCTTCCTACAGCTGGAAGATACTTACACAGAATAAAACATTCCCTTATTTAATCTCAAGTGGAATATACTATAAGTGTGATCATTTTAATTTGTGTCATTTATTAGCAGGAGAGAGGTATCGTACAGGTGGGATGCTCTATCACATGCCAATTAGCAGGTGGCTTAGAGGGCAAGAGGGAAAAGTCTTTTACCAGGGGGATCATAGAAGTCACAGAAGGAGAAGTTCAGCTATGGGAAAGATAGAAGAAATGACATTGGGATGCCTAATTTTGGAGACTGGGAACAGAGCTTAAAGCAGTGACAATAACACTGTACAGACATCCTAAGAGAATACTTAAAATAGAAAGTCTGCCATCCTCTTTGTAAAAATCACTATTTCTTTTTCTAATAAGATGAGAACCAAAGTTAATGCTAAAGGAGGCCTGACTGACCTAATTAAAGTGTGTTATATAAATGAAGAAATGAAGGCCTAGAGAAGTCTTGCCCCAGTGTAGTTTAAATCAGCAATGTGGATAGATGTAAAAAACTCACCTGCAGTCTCCTATGCCACTGAATGTTTTAGGAACCCATATGGCAGGATTTCTTGCCTGTAGCGTACTTTTCTCAATTGCTTCCCGATGGCCCACATCAGGATATTTGACTACACTGCACTTACATCTGGTAGACTTCCAAAGTATGTTTTTAAAAGAGGAATGTGGCAGGTTCACACATAGGAAGAGAGCAAAACAAAATTTCTCCAAGCAGCACATGGTTTCATAATTTAGAAATAGCATCGTGGGAAAATGGCGTCCACCACAAAAGGAAGGAGGAGTCAGTTTTGCAAGAGAGCACAACTCGTTTACTGTTCTTCTTCTTGACCTGTTGAGCTTCTTTTATCCTCTGGCTCCTGGCAGCCAATAGTTCATTGTACATTGAAGCAGTCCCTGTTAGGATTAACTCAAGTGTTCAGCTTATGGCTTACCCAGACCACAGCTGTTTGGTACCCTTCCTAGTCAGATTGGAAAACTAAAATATTGCAAAGCAACTTCTCATCTTGGTATATCATAAGTACTCAATAAATATTTCTCGAGTGAGTGAATGCAGAGTGCCTTTTATGATTATGCAGGTTGTGCTTCAGAGGCCCAGCCAAGGAGCATAAATGGGAACAGAAATCCAACTGCCCTCTGGGTGCCAAGCCAGGTGCCCTGGCATGTGGCTGCTCCCCAATTCCTGAAAGAGGTACTATTTGCTAACTGGTTCACACTCTGAGATGTCTTTTATTCTAATTTGCACAAAGATACAAGACAGGCTAGCTGTAACCTTGAAGAAATTTATGCAACCTGTGATGAAGGAGCAACCTGTGATGAAGGGGGCAGAGCTGACTGTGAGCTTCATGCCCTGCTAAATATAAGTAGCTTTTCAAAGTGCTGCTATTGCAGTGGGAGCTCCCAGAAATGTGTAAGGGATCTAGACAAGTGTCTGGGAATTGCTGATGTTTTCTTCCTGTGCACATATTATTCCTTTTTTATGAATTC
The DNA here is from genome assembly GCF_047675955.1 of Chlorocebus sabaeus. NCBI lineage: Eukaryota > Metazoa > Chordata > Mammalia > Primates > Cercopithecidae > Chlorocebus > Chlorocebus sabaeus. The sequence continues at coordinate 18,909,383 of NC_132920.1, forward strand.
ATAATATTCTTAGAGTTGGCACCACATCATTTAATAATATTTTTTCTCTATCTCTCTTTTACCCTTTAAGGTTTTCAAATGAATCTTTTACTGTTATATATATTTGAATGCATAGATGCAATATCTCTGTGTCCTTTAACACATATTAGGAATTGAACAAATATTTCTTTAAAAAAGTAGATTGTAAAATTCTTAAAAACAAGAAGTATGTCATATGCTTCTGTTCGAGCCTCTTCAGTTTCCAGCACTGTGTGCAGAATTAAGTTTGTTAACTGTTTAGCAAAATACATTGAACTGACTGAACTCAACACTGCTTTCAGAAGTTTTTGGAGACTCTAACCTTCTTCCCTGGATTGGTGTATTTGGGACTGATTTTCCTTGGCGTGCTGCAGGTTTTCTCAAGAAAGTCTATTACTTAAAGGCAGATACCTTCAACTGGATTTTCTGCCCTCACTCTCTACCATTCTCTACTCTACTCCAGGCATTGGGAGGCTGATTCATATCAACTATACAACCAAACTCTCATGTCCTCAGGCTTCTGGTTGGATTTAGTCAGTGGGGAGTCCTGGTAGGAGGTTGGAGGGGAGTGGATATTGAGATCTGGTTGTTTATTCCTCTAGCTTTCTCTCTGAGAAGTCGCTTCAAAGTTGTCTGTCTTCCTCCACCTAAGGTCTCAAGGTCTACAGTCTCACCACTCTCTCTTTCTAAGTAATAATGACTGTTCCCTTGTCTCACTCCATGGGGTCCAGGAATAATGGTGGACTCATTATTTCTAGCAAGTTATTTTGCTATTCCTTGTAGTTTTCCTACATCCCTACCTCCATCTTTATAAAGAGTTAATATATTATGCCCTCTTTAAATTACCCTTGTTTGAGTGTGCCAGTTGTTTCATCTTGTACCCAGTGTCGGATTAACTAGCACCATGCTAAAACATAGGTAAAAGATGTGAAGCAGCTGGAGGCCCTGCCTTGCATCTTTGTCCTACCGTTTGCTCTCTTAAAATAACCCTCTAACTTGGTCTTCTGTGTCCTCTCATTTTTAACCCCATGTTCAGCCTTTGCATCTTGGTTTACCAGCTTTCTTCATGTGACCCTCAGTTCTAGGATCTGGTGCAATGTTATTTTCTTCACTTGGATTCAACCATATTTGGAATGACTTTACCTCCCTTTCATAGCCCCAGAGAACACGACCCAGAATTTTCTGGGACTTCTGTCTTTATAAGACCAACCCCTGAAGATAGATTTCTGACACAACTTCATTAAGAGTGAGCAACTTCTACACCCCTTTTCTTATTTACAAGGTGACAATTGTTGAGAGTGGTCTCACCTTTTTCCATTTATAAGAAAACCACTTCCTATATTGCATCAGCTTTAACTTCAGTCTGCTCCCTGCTACCCAGGGTTAGTGTCTTGGAGTACATATTTTACAAAGTGACTGGCCCTTAATCTAACACAGCAACAACTTTAACAGATTAATTCCTTAAGTTTGGGACCTTGGGTTATATAAAAGTAAATGAGTTCCCTGATGTTATCAGTTCTATAAATCCAACATTCTGTTATATTTACATAAAATGAAGGTTCATTAAATTTTATCCTCCTTGTACTCTATCCCCAAAATGGTATTATAAAGTTTCTTCTGGAGTTCTTAATGATCCAAAATGTACTCTTTAAGGAGATCCACTGGCAATGTTCTGAAATACAGAAGTGCTGCCCCTAACTGTAGTTGTTTTTGTTGTTGTTTTTTTTTAATAAAAGATCTGGCTGTTGCTTTTTGTGGATTCATCTTGAAATCTGTGTAAGTGAAATAGTAAATAATACTAAATGGTGAGACAGGATAGATGAAAATATTAATGTCTCTTTGTTTGCATGTTAGATGAGAGTCCTTGCTCCAGAAATATTCATGAGAAGGTAAAAGGCTGTTGAAGAAACGGGGTTGATACGCTCCTTAAATGTCAAGTCAGAATCAGTAGCAGCACTGAGACTTGATCCTAGTAGCAATGAAGTATAAGAATGGGATACGCTCCAGTATAGCCTTCTGCAGGGCATGAATGGAGGAGTAATTGATGAGGACCTATCGATAAAGAATTCAGGTGATTTTGCGTTCAACACTAGTATTTACTAGGAATCAGAGTGGGTGTCTGACAGACATGAAGATACAGAATCTGCTAGAGATCTCACTGATGTGTACATTTGAGTCACGACTGCCCTCTAAGAAGTTATAAGATTGAGAAAGTGTTCCTGATTTCACTGGTTCATGAGAGTGGTATCCTCATGAGAAGAGATCAAGCAAATTTCAGGCTACCGGTAGAGTACCCCATCATCTAAAAGTCTCCAAGGCATTAAAAAGGCCCCTAAGATGATCCCCTGAAAGTTATCAGAACTTGAAATTATAGAAAAATGTTTTTACCTCAGAGGCCTCTGAGAATTTTTTAGGGGAGAAAGGAGAACACCTACCTATCTGCTTTGTGATCTACTAAACTGCACTAGAATAGGTGAGGAGTAGTGACAAATAAAATAATGAACATTAACTATTTACAATAGCAAAGACTTGGAACCAACCCAAATGCCCATCAATGATAGACTGGATAAAGAAAATGTGGCACATATATATCATGGAATACTATGAAGCCATAAAAAATGAGTTCATGTTCTTTGCAGGGACATTGATGAAGCTGGAAGCCATCATTCTCAGCAAACTAACATAGGAACAGAAAACCAAACACCGCATGTTCTCACTCATAAGTGGGAGCTGATCGGTTAGAACACATGGACACAGGAAGGGGAACATCACACACTGGGGCCTATCAGGGGTTGGAGGGCAATGGGAGGGATAGCATTAGGACAAATACCTAATGCATATGGGGTTTAAAACCTAGATGATGGGTTGATGGGTGCAGCAAACCACCATGGCACATGCATACCAATGTAACAAACCTGCACGTTCTGCACATGTATCCCAGAACTTAAAGTAAAATTTAATAAAGACAATATTAAAAAAGAAAGAAATTTAATTCACATCCAAGAAAAAAAAAATGAAAGAAGGAGCATTAATTTGCTGGATCTGATCATGACGATGGAAGGTTGGAAAGGGTGGGCGGCCCAGAAGCAGATGGATAGCAATGTTATTATTGGTATGCTTGGATCAGAAACCAAACATAGAGGTGGCTTCAGAATGTTTCTTTCTTAAAGAAAATAAATAGAAAGCAAAAAGATATCTTACTAGCAGCCACCTCCGGTTGTGCCAGAGTGTCTTCCCTGAACTCTATAACTTCCCGTCTCTGCAGCATTAAGTACTTCCCTTTCTCCTCCAGAAAGCCTCTTCTGACTAACCTGGCCCACTGTAAATTCACTCACCCAGGTGTTGACTCTCCTTCAACACGTACGTGTTCCTATCTCGTATGTTTGGTCAACTTACACTTAGATTATAGTCTCATGAAATGAGGAGCAGAATTTCTCAGGCTTCTTTAATTCTCCTCCATCAGCTCTAAGTTTGCCTTATAAAAGTAAATGCTTGATAAATACCTTGATTGAAAGGCTAATAAAATAATACATAATAAACACACTGGTTGTTAAACTGATCCTGGCACTGCCATTGTATTTTAGAATATTCCCAGTGAGTTGTGGCCACGAACATTGGCTAGTTATCTATTTGTCTATTGCTGATATTGTGCTAGGCATTTGATCTTAGAGAGACACCTAAAATATATTGCACATGTATTAAGTTTTCTGGGTGTTCTGTCATATTCAATATTAATTATTGAACAAAAAATGGATGCTTTGCTAGGATGGCCTGCTCTATGAATGTATATTGAATGAATAAATACAGTAAGGAACAAAAGGAAAAATGAATGAATGATTAATTGATGACCCTGTATCCCTCTGATCCCTCTAATCATTGGAACTGAGTCTTCCACACTGTAGGTTGAGCCTCATGCCAGACCTTGTTATCAAGGACAAGGAGTGAGAGGAATCCTGTCAGGAGGTCTTAAATTCATGATCAAACTAGTCCTTCTGCTGGTCATGCTTTGAATTGGTAACTCAGTTCCTATGTGGCATGTCTGTGACAAAGCCTTTGTTCAATGCTGTGTCCCAAACTGGATTTCCTATCTCCAAACTTCAGGCTCCTCTTTACTGGATCTCTGATTCCTCATGCTATGCTTCCTAGTGCCATACTAGTCCAGTTAAGGGGATTAGGTTTGATCCTATAGTCATTGGTAAGGCATTGAAGGGCTTTAAATCTAAATGTGTTCATCCTTCAGTCAAAGCCCACTGCTGTTTGGATAAGTTCCCAGCTCTTCAGCACAGCACACAAAGTTACTCAGCATCCATACAGTGTCAAACTCTCCTGCTTCTTTCCCTGACACTCTTCCCAGAAGTCTCCATTACTTCTAGAATTTGCCATGTTTCTTCACTTCTGACCTCTCCAGTAGGGACTATTTTCCTCTCGTCTTTTCCTGGTTAACTCTTACTCAGTCTCTAGATTTTACCCTTAGATATCACTTCCTCTGGTAAACTTTCTGTGATAAAGCCTCTGGTATATTCCCGAGGTACCACATAATTGCCTCATCAAAACCTAATATCACCTTGGTTCTGAATGCCTTATATTTCTATTTTCTTCATTAGATGTTGAGTTTCATGAGAGCTGGGACCATGACAGTCTTCTGTACCATTTTATCTTCAATGATTAATTTTTGAATTGACAATAATTGTATGGATGAATGGATGGTGATATGGTTTGGTTCTGTGTCCCTGCCCAAATCTCTTGTTGAATTATAATTTCCAGTGTTGGAGAAGGGACCTGGTGGGAGGTGATTGGATCATGGAGGTGGATTTCCCAGTTGCTGTTCTCATGATAGGGAGTGAATTCTTAGGAGAGCTGATGGTTTAAAAGTGTGTGGCTTCTCACTTTACCTTTTTTCCCCCTTTGCTCTCTCTTTCTCTTTCTCCTGTCACCATGTGAAGATGTGCTTGTTCCACCTTCACCTTCTGCCATGATTGTAAGTTTCCTTAGGCCTCCCTAGCTATGCTTCCTGTACATCCTGTGGAATGAGGAGTCAATTAAACCTCTTTTCTTTATAAATTACCCAGTCTCAGGTAGTTCTTTATAGCAATACGAGAACGGACTAATACAGACGATATCAATCTCTTTCCTATTTAGATATCCTGTGATTATATTTTAGATTCCTGAAATAGTATAGAATCCAAACATGATCTAGAATAAGGAAATGTATCTGGTTTTCTTGTAGGCTTTTAAAAGGGCAAGTGTCACAATGACAGAGAGAGAAAAAAAATGGAGATCAGAGCAGGTATCAAGAACTCAAGCAAAACTTTATCTTACTTAATAGAAAATGTGTGTTCTAGAAATGTACTCAATAAACTGAATTCTTACAAAACTAAATGAAGCTACTTAAAACAAAGGGGCATTTGACAGATCATATAGCATGGTGATTCCTACCTAAGCCCAGGTGTCATCTTGTCTGCCTGTTCTCAACATGGGTAAAAGACTCAGAACACTCAGTTTGTCAAGTGACAGGAATCTTTTGGCGTGGGTAAAATGTTCCATCAATTTCAGAGACCCACTTCTTTAATGAAACAAAAATCTATTTTTCCTGATTTGTAAATTTGGGGCTTTGCAAAATGGATTTTCATTAGGGACTTACTGATGACTTAGAAAAGGCTTGTTGGGTGAATTGACAAATTGATGAAGGTGAAATGGTTGAAGATAAAACAGATGTGAGGATCGTGCAGGGACACAAAAGTCTCTTTGGGTCTCCTAAAATCACTGTAGAGAGCAGATGCTCAGATAGGTTAAAACAATGATGATTCTTCCCAAATTTTTCTTTGGGTTTGGAATATGTCATTCTTAAGTATTCAGAGTGTATAAGGGCTCTTACCTTTGTGGAAAGGGGAGTGGGTTCTAAACTGAAATGGCACTTGACTTCTTAGATGGCAGGGACATACTTTCATTTCAGAGAAACTGCCCTTGTAACTGACGTGGAGCAGCGTTGCCAGGAGCAGGCTGCTGGACCCTGCAACAGATGCTGCTCTGCATATGGCTGCCTTCTCAACTTTCAAGAAAACAGGTTACCCAAACACATCTACGTGTCCTTCTTCAGCTGGTGTGTACAGTTGAAAGGAAAACAGAATGTCCTGAAGGGAAATAGATTGGTGCTTTATTCTTTGGGATTTTTATATAACTCTTAACTCCAGGATGTTAGAAATACCATGTTTCCCAAGCACTTCTCACTTTGAAATGTACACCTTGGCCATGCTGAGAGCCTTAGGGCTCCGGCTTTCCATTTTTACTCATCATTCTGTTTTGCCGTTACATAAAGTGTGAATTTAGGAGTGTGGCTGTCTGAGACATGGGGAAAAGGCAGCTTTTGAGTCATTAGATTGGCTGAAAACCAGTTCTTTTCTTTTCCTTTGCTGTGGCTCTGAAGCTAACTGCTTGCTGCCATTTCTTAGGGTGAAAACAGAGAGCCATCCCTTCCAAGGATCATGAGTCTAGGACCCCTTTGCTTTACCACCTGGAAGCTCTACCACTCTTACCACCCTTTATACTTTTGCTTCCGTGAAAAACTCAAGTTCACAAAATGTGAGGGAAATTCAGGATTTTGTCTGTATGCAATTGAGGCAAATTGAACATAGCATCTTATGTTACCCAGTACTTTTTAGTTTAGGTTTAAAGTATTAAATTTGTTCCTTCTGTTTTCAATCCTTTTATTCTTTAGATTTTTCTCTCAGATTCCAGTTGCTTTAGGGAAAGATCTGGTCAGTTTACTGTACTTTCTCTCCTGTTCTACTCTATGACTGAACTACCTTTATGTAACTTTGATTTCTGGAGGAATGTATTATTTCTTATTTGGATACAACACAGTTCAGGAGCCCTCAAGACCACTCTCACTTCTAACACTAACTGCACATTTGAGAGACTCCCCAAGATCACACTCATATCTAACATTAGCTGCAAGTTCATGGTTTCTCAAGACCACATCAAGGTTCAATAATTTGCTAGATGGACTCAGAGAACTCACTGAGTGCTGTTATACTCATGGTTATGGTTTATGCAGCAAGAAGGTACATTACAATCAACCAAGGGAAGAAGGGCCTAGGGCAGAGTCTATGAAGGTTGCAAGCATGGAGTTTCTAGTTGTCTTCTCAGTGGAGTCATGTGGACAACACTTACTAGTTTCAGCAATGATGTGTGATGATACATATAAAGGATTGACAACCAGAGAAACTCATCCCTTCCTTGGCATCTGGAGTTTTATTGGGGCTCAGCCTTGTAGACATGGCTGACCACCAGGGTGGCCGACTTTAGTCTTCAGCTCCTCCAAAGGTTAAACTGACACTGCATCATGGTCTGAAGCCCCCTCACCATATATCACATTTTTAACATAGACTCTGGCATGACCCAAGGCCCATAGGTAAACAAAGACATTCTTATGGGGCAGGACATTCTAAAGTGTTAGACATTACCTCCTAGGAGCGAAACCTGTCTTTGTGCAAGATGAATCCTTTGGTGCACAGATACTTTATGCCTCCAGTTGAAAATGTCTGGTTTTCTAGTTGTTTCATTAATTCAACTGGTATCTGCCGCTTATTTTATGTCTTTTTTTCAGAGCTTTTTTTCTAGCCTCTATTATGAAACAATTTTGTTCTTACCCAACTGTTGGTTTTCTTATGGTTCTGTTGTTGTTGTTACCGTTGTTTTATTTTTTAACTACTAGAAGCTTTGTTTGTTTGAGATAGATGAAGATTTGGGATCTCCGTCTTGACAACTTTGTTATTGGGTGGCATGATTCAGAAGGCAAGTCTCCAACTGAATTCTCACACATACAAACTCTTATTAGCAGGCAGGTGAGAAAATTAGTTTTTATTTTTTTAAAAAATAGCAGAACCTTTTAAAACTTGATAAAGACTTGATTTTATATCCTTTTAAGGTGTTCTGCCAACTTTGAGCAAAGGTTTACTTGAGGTAGATGTGAAATATTCTAGCTTCATGACTCAGGTAAGTAGTGAGGTGACAGAATCCATTTGAGTCTGAATATAGAACCCAGTGCCTGGGCCCAAGGTACCTTTTCTGAGGGCTGTGGGTTGCCATTCTCCTCAGATCCTTATACTCAGTCCAGCAAAGGCAGAGGTACTGATATGATATACTGCCAATCTTGAACTCACTTCACCAATGGAAAGTTTTTCTTGTGTAATTATAAAACCATTCAGGGATGGTAAAGCCATCAAGAGAGTTGAGGTTGGTTGCTTTCTGGAGTGTGGACTCCTGATTATTCTTTCAAATCTTAACTAAACACTGTATAGTGTGTAATCTGAATTAGAATACACCAAATGTTAACTAACGGCCCTTAGGATACACATGAAAACTAGCCTGTGAGTATAGCACAGTCTGTGCTGGAATACTTTAAAGTACACGTTAGATAATATAAAAGGCCCTTCAAGAACTAGCTGTTTCTTCAGCTTCTCCATTTTCACAAATTTCCCCTGGATTCTTTGATTCTCTTTCTTTCTTTTTTTAAAAATCTGTCATTTTTGCCAAAAGCCTTCTTGGCTCCTCCTATCTCCCTTCTCTCACCATCACTTCTCTAGTCCAATTTGGGCCCGTCTTATACAGGCCCTAGGCAGGAAAGTGTCACACATTCTAGCAAATTTGGTTGGTGCATCATTCTTAAAGCAGTTAAAGAATCCCACACTTAGAGGTTTCCTATTCATTCAACAAATATCTATAAAAACATACTGCTTGTCCACAGACATCTTTTTTGTTGTTGTTAAGGACAGTGGTTCCCAGAAGTGGTCCATTGACCCCGGTAATCTTCAAGACACATTTAGGGGGTCCATAAGGTCAAAACTATTTTTATAGTAACTCTAAGGTGCTATGTGCCTTTTTCACTTTGCTGACATTTGCAGTGATGTTGACTAAAAAGTAATAATGGGTAAAAGTTCTAGTATCTTAACATTAATCAAGACAATAACACTAAACTGAAGAGAGCCCATTGCAGTTTTCACAGCAATAATAATAATCAATTAATTAAAAAGCCAAGTTTTCCTTAATATCTTTAATGAAACAATACAATTCATTAATTTTATTAAATCTTGACTCTCGATTATACAAATATTTTGTGTGACAACATGAGAAGTATCCATAGGGAATTTCTGCTTTATATTGAAGTACAAATGTTGTCTTATGTTTAAGTTGTGAGCTGAACCAGCTTTTAGGATGGAATACTATTTTCACTGAAAGAAAACACTCATACACAAGCTATGGCTTTTCAGAGTTATGCATTTGATAGACATTTCCTTGAAAATGTCAGTTCAAGAAAATAGACCATAGTATTTGTTGCCAATGATAAAACTGGAACTTTCAGGTAAAAATGTGACTTTTTCAAAACTTGTATCCATGATCTTTATGACTTTCCAGTTCTTAATGATTTTCTAATAAACTCAATGGCAGTATTAACAAATGTAACTTTTTGATATTTTATAATGAAAGATATATATTTTTCATATTGAACATTTGGAAAATGGGCATAACTCAGTAACCAATATTTTCTAACGTATCAATGCGTGATATCACAAATTCATGTGTAGCAAAATACGATTCCATGTACAAGGTAGACAAATGGATTTTAACGTAGTGGAGTAAAAATGTTTACTTATGATTTAAGATTCCACATTGTATCTAAATTTTAGGGAACTTTAACCTAATGAGTTTTAGTGTAGTTCCAAAAAAGAATACCTAGAATTGTCTGAAAAGGGCTATTAAAGTACTCCTCCTCCTTTCCTCAAATATTTATCTGTGTGAATTCATTTTTTTTTCATATGCTTCAGGAAGAGAAGCATGTCTCCACAAATTGAGTACAGAACCATATATGTGAACCCAGCTGTTTCTATGAAGTTGGACATTAAAGAGATTTGCAAAAATGGAAAAAATCATCACTTTTCTCACACATTTTTCTTTTGGGAAATATAATTATTTTAATAAAATATTTTTGTAATATTGTTCATTTTAAATAAATAAGTGAATATGTTTACGTTTTTTAGTTTTAATTCTAATTAAGTAAATAGTGACAACTATAACTTGTATAAACAAACCTCTTCGGAGCCTAGATAATTTTAGACTTTTATTCATGTTCTGAGACCTGCATTTTGACAACATGGTTTTAGAGAAAGGGAATCAGCAGTAGTAGTTTGCCATACAACCCTTAAGAGTAGAAAGTGGTCAGATTTCTTAGAAGTTGATTGTGATTTTATAGCGGTGTTGCTGTTGTTGTTGTCATTGTTGTTTAGACAAGCTTAGTCTGGAGGGCAATGGTACAGTCAAGGCTCACTGCAGCTTTGAACTCCCGGACTCCAGTGATTTTTCCACTTCAGCTTCCCAAATAGCTGGGACCACAGGTACACAAAACCATGCCTGATGATGATGACGATGATGATGATGATGATGATTATTATTTTCTGTAGAGATAGGGGTCTTGCCATGTTGCCCAGATTGGTCTCAAACTCTGGTGCTCAAGTGGTCCTCTCACCCTGGCCTCCCAAAGTGCTGGGATTACAGAAGTGAGCCACTGCGCCTGGCTGCAATAGAATCAATTGAGCCTCAATATGTTCTCAGAGAAATAGACAAGAATGAATGAAGATATTTGAAGAGTAAAAAAAAATTGCCCTTATGCTTAGCAATATTTTTGGAAGAAATTTTAATTTTTACCTATAAAATAATTTCTTCCAAAGCATATATAGAGTCACCTTTAACTACTGTGAGTGTTTCTATATTTTTTCTATTCCTGAACATAAGACCCAGTATATATTACCTCTTTGTTGGATATTCCTCTGAATTGGTTTGTTTTACATAGAATTTTGTTTTACATTTAATTTTTAATTCCAAATATTCATTATTTTTCTCAACTGAGAACTAATTAAAGTATCAAGTTGTTTGATAACTTTCTGTGCTCACCAGTCTTCATTGTCCTCTGAGGTTCAGATTTCTTCTTGTTGATGTATGAGTTTTAATAATTCTTTCAGATAGACTTGACTGCAGGTGATTAACTCTTCATATGCTTCAGAAGTAAATGATAATTTTCTATACAGTTTATTTTCACAGTTACATTATTAGCTTTTAGTTTTTTTTTTTTTTTTGATAATGAAAAATCTAATTACCATTCCTTGGTATACAACCTGTTTTTTTTTTGGGTGGGGGGTCTAAAAGTAGGCAATAAAAAAGAAAACATAGGATAAAAAAGGGACATATTTGGGGCAGGGGATGCTTCCAAATCCCACTACATAGAAAAATGTCAACTTTGCTTCTGAAATCTGAATTAGGCATATCCCTGAGGCCTATTTCTATTCCCAGTCCATAAGAGATACTTAGTTTAATTTTTTGTTGTTATTTTGTTTTACTTGTATTTTTAAAAGTAAAACATAAGTAGGAAATAAATGAATGAATGAAATAATGGATAAATGGATAAGGCTTGCTAGCTATGTTGACAATAATTTAAAAATTCAAGCCTATTGATAATGGAGATGTTGTTGAAGGATCTTTTTCTGGGAGTTTAGACTCTAAAGCATTTGTTGATCATAGAGATAAATTAAGAAGTCAGCTTAGTGGTCATATTGGTAGAAATCTTGTGTTTCATTCCCCTTTGGAAGGGCTCATGTATTCTCGCTAAGTCTTGCAGGCTGGGTTGGAGTGGGCTTCTGATCCAGAGTGGTCAGAAACAGGTGTAATTAGAGGAGCTAGTATGCATCATGCCTAGGAGGAAAGTTTCAGGAATATTTCACAGGCTTGAGTGAAAGACAAGAAGTCAGGAACAGAAGGGCTCAGAACTCCATCAATGAATGAAACACAAGTTGATATGAGAGCAAAAGGTCTAGGGTTATAGACCCAACCAGAACAAGGGAGCTATATGCAAGCCATGGGGAAAGGTAACCTGGTTCAATTATAGTCAGATCAGATATCTTGGCAAATTTATTGTGATACCATGCTAACGGACTTTGCAAACTAAATTTAAATTTAGAGAAATAGTTCTTAATTTCACTTCTCTAAAAATCAGTTTGTGTATAGGTGGTCAACACCAGATGTTTGTGAAATCCTAGTATCTGATTCTGCTTGTTAGAATCATACTCTAATTCTAGTATTCTGCTCCGTGCATTTTGTAGGTAATATTGTGTGGATTAACAATGATTTTTAAAATATCTTTTAATGCTATATACAAGGATATATAAGCTATTATGCCCACTGCTTAAATCTCTCTCTCTCCTTCTCAGACACAGACACACACACACACTCACAAGTGTACTTAAGGATAGGTCTAGGGAGATGTGATATTGCACGTGGAAACATGAAGCAAAATCTTTGAGGTTGATAAACCAAAATTTTGTCAGAAAACACACACAAAAAATATTTACAAACCGTCTTTTAAAATAATGCTCTGCCTAACTTCCCCACCTCTACCCCAGTTCAGGTACACGGCTTAAGTGCTGCTTTGTCTTTAATGCCGTCTTCTTGTCAGTTGCTCTGTATGATTAAATCCCACTGCACTCCTTCCCTGTATTATTTATCTCCAGCTTTTCCCTATTGTCAAGCTCCACCTCCCTACCCTGTTGATGCAAATAGGGGTGTCATCTTTTTGTGGCATTTGTTTTTGTGATGATCTTTGACCCTACTCTCCTTTTCTTGAGCGACAGGGTCAAAAGAGTTTCCTGGTTTTGTTTAGTCTGGAGGTGGCAATGTACATTTGTCTTTAAATCCCTCCCTGGGAAAACCTTGGTTTCCCTTAGTAGCTGGCTAACCCTGCTCCCAACTCACACCTGCTTCCAGCTGCCACATTTCATGAGCCTGCTGTGCTAAAACACATTCAAATGGCAGGTGCTGACAATTTTACATGATCCCAAAAGCCAGGGAAGCTGGATCAAGAGGAAGCTTTTTACCTTGTGAAAATCACACTGAAGGGAAGTGAAAGAATTCAGCTCTTTATTAGTCATTTTGAGTTCTCTGTCTTGAAGAGCTGAGAATGCATGCCTCCATGAGCTTGAAGCAGAGTGTTAGGTGATAATGGGACTGAAATTTATAGGCAAAACTTGAATGTACAGAAGGTAGCTTTATTTCTCCCAAAGTGGAATCTGTTTCCTAAGTCAGTTTAAAATCTCAATCAAGGCATCTTCCCTTTTCAAATATTCTTCCCTCCTCTTCTTCCCCACGACAATATGGGGATGGAGAATGAGAAGTTCCATGGGAGCAAGGAGGAGGTTTCCGCTTTGCAGACTGTCCCTGCTCCTTGTGTCCTTCTTCCCTCTGCTGAGGTATGTCCTCTCCCTGGGGCTGTGGTTATCAGGTTCTGTCTCTTATGCACTCCCTGCTGAGGGAGCCAGCCCATTGTTTGTTGCTCTGAGTGAGGGTGCCCTGACTATTCCAGGTTGCTGGGCTATCTGCTGACCAAATGCCCCATCTCAGTTCTCAGGGTACTCTTTGAAGTTCAATGACACTATCTACCTGACTCTTGGATTTGAACTTATTCTGAATTCTCTGTTAGGAGACCTCCCTGCCCCCTTGCTTTGGCAACCTCTGGCAGAAAATTCCACTCTAGATTCTTACCTAACCGGTGTACCCATCTTGGGCTGGTGAATGAATTGGGTGACAGGAATTTTTCCAAATATTCTCCATGCCACACTATTATTATGGGAGACCAGGGGTAGGTATGTAGGGGAGCTTTTTCAGGCCCTCACTGCCCACATCTGTCTTCCCGCTTACATCTAGGGTGCTTGCGCAAGGCTGGGCTGGGCCTGCAATTAGTTCTGTAGACTAACGGGCGTGAGGGCTTGCTCTGCTTTCCTTACCCAAGAGACCTCTTTTATTTGCTTTGTTTGGATTCATAGGACCTAGGAGTAGAATAATTTTAATAAGCATAAGATCTTTAAAGAGTCTAATTCTGGGCATAAGAGCACCTGAAACTTTGGTCTGATGTAAAATTTAATATCCATGCACATAATGTATTTATCATATTTTCTGAACTCTTTAGACCATCACACCTTGAATTTAAAAATTCTAACTTCCAAATAGCCCTTGGTGGTTCACTGTAACTTCTAATAGTTAATTTTACATGCTAATGTGTTCTAGTCATCTATGATTTGGTAATTTGCTTATTAAAAAAAAACATAAAATAACATTTAAAGGCCCTATCCATGCATCAAGAATAAAATACAATTTTTGATAACCTTGATCACTTGTATTAAATCTGTTCCCACATGAGCAGCTATATAAAATAATTTATCTCAGTTGATGATGTAACAAAAGAAGATGTAGTTCAAGCAACTGAAGCAGAAATCGGTGAGGAGATTCAGAATTTTTAGGAGTTTGGATATCTACTTGCTGTCCTCAAAACCTGCAAAGTATAGGGCTTCGTAACTGGACTCTGGCATCTCAGATGCTGCAATAAGTTCAGAGAAACAACTATCCCTTTTGATTTGACAATGCTGGTCTCTTAACAGTACCAGGAAAGATGTAAGGTGAGTTACAAATTAAAACATACCCTGAGGGAATTATCTTCAATAAACATAAATGACTCTATATGTGTGCATGCATATGTTAACTTTTATTGGAAATAAAGCTTTCCTAGCCAGATAACAGAAAAATAGTAAATGTATTTGAAGATGTGAATGTTTATAGTTTTGAATCTAGGAATACATTCCTACTCCTAAGTGGAGGAGGAGCATGCTCATTGTTATTAGAAAATTAACTGTAAGGCAAGAGCCAGTTTAGAACTAGAGTTATTAATACAAGTAGCGTTTGTATCACAATGTATAGCTTATAAAACATTACTATTTGAGCCTCACAACAACATTTTGAGAGAAGAGAAAGTTCCGATAATTTACTAGTGAACCCAGATGTTGACACTTTTACAAGATAAATGAAGTAGGAAATAAAACAAGATTCAAGTTTTCTAACAATTATTTTGCAAAATAATTTCCTAATAATAGATATTTGGCTGCATTTATGTACATTATTTTATTTAATTTTTTAAGTGGTGAAATAATGTCACCTCTATGAAACAATGTTGTTAACGAACTTGGTTGGTTAACTCAGATTCATTAGTTAGAAAAAATTAGAAAAAATTTAAATACATAGAAAAAGTAGACAGATGGTATAATGAACACCCATGCATTCAGTAGCTAAATGTAATAATTGTGTGTCTTTTACCATACTTTCTTTATACCATTTTGCTGTATCACTTAAAATAAGTTATAGACTTTATGATATTTCATTTCTAAATGCTTTAGAAGTCTTTCTCTAAAAATAGATGTATTCCTACGTCACCACTATTATATAATTAACTCTAATTCCCCAATATCTTTTTTCTATTTTTTAATTTTTTATTTTTGGGGGTACATAGTAAGTATATATATTTATTTTTTATGGGTTATATATATATAGATATATATTTATGGGTTACATGAGATATTTTGATACAGGCATATGATGTGTAATAATTACATCAAGGTAAATGGGTATATATCACCTCAAGCATTTATCCTTTCTTTACAAACAATCTAATATACTCTTTGTTATTTTTAAATGTACAATAAACTATTGTTGGCTCTAGTCACCCTGTTGTGCTATCAAATACTATATCTTATTCATTCTAACTATATTTTTGTAGCCATTCCCACTTCCTACCCTACCCCCTACTACTCTTCCCAGCCTCTGGTAACCATCCTTTTACTCTCTATCTCCATGAGTCCAATTGTTTTAATTTGTGGCCCCACAAATAAATGAGAACATGTGATGTTTATCTTTCTGTGCATGACTTATTTCACTTAACATAATGACTTCCAGTTCTATCCATGTTGTTGGAAATGACAGAATCTCATTCTTGTGGCTGAGTAGTAGTACTCCATTGTGTATATAAACCACATTTTCTTCATCCATTCATCTGTTGGTGGACCCTTAAGTTGCTTCCAAATTTTAGCTGTTGTGAATAGTGCTGCAATAAACATGGAAGTGCAGGTATCTTTTTGATATAGTTTTCCTTTTCTTGGGCAGTTACCTAGCAGTGGAATAATGGATCATATGGTAGCTTTATTTTTATTTTCTTGAAGGAACCTCCAAACTATTCTCCATAGTCGTTGTACAAATTTACATTCTCACCAACAGTATACAAAGTTTCCTTTTTCTCCACATCCTGGACAGCATTTGCTATTGCCTGCCTTTGGATAAAAGTCATTTTAACTGGGATGAGATGACATCTCATTGTACTTTTGATTTGCATTTTTCTGATGATCGATGATGTTGAGCACATTTTCATATACCTGTTTGCCATTTCTATGTCTTCTTTTGAGAAGTGTCTATGTAGATCAGTTTTGTCCATTTTTTAAATCAGATTATTAGATTTTTTTCTATAGAGTTGCTTGAGCTCCTTATATATTCTTGTTATTAATTCCTTGTCAGATGAATAGTTTGCAAATATTTTCTCCCATTCTATGAGTTGTCTCTTCACTTTGTTGATTGTTTTCTTTGCTTTGCAGAAGTTTTTAACTTGATGTGATCCTATTTATCCATGTTTGCTTTGGTTGCGTGTGCTTGTAGAGTATTACTCAAGAAATCTTTGTCCAGACCAATGTCCTAGAGAGTTTCTCCAATGTTTTCTTTTAGTACTTTCATAGTTGGAGGTCTTAGATTTAAGTCCTTAATTTATGTGATTTTTTTTTTTTTTTGTATACTGTGACAGATGCAATTCTAGAATCATTCTTCTGCCTCATATGGATATTCAGTTTTCCCAGCACTATTTATTGAAGGAATTATCTTTTCCCAAATGTACGTTCTTGACAACTGTGTCAAAAATGAGTTCACTGTAGATGTATGGATTTGTTTCTGGGTTCTCTATTTTGTTCCATTGGTTTTCGTGTCTGTTTTTATGCTGGTACCATGCTGTTTTGGTGACTACAGCTCTGTAGCATAATTTGATGTCAGGTAATGTGATTCCTCCAGTTTTGTTCTTTTTGCTCAGGATGGCTTTGGCTATTCTGGGTCTTTTGTTGTTCTGTATACATTATAGGATTGGTTTTCCTATTTCTGTGAAGAATGTCATTGGTATTGTATAGGAATTGCATTGAATCTGTAGATTGCTTTGGGTAGGATGGTTATTTTAACAATATTGAATCTTCCAACCCATGAACGTGGAATATCTTTTCTTTTTTTGTGTTCTCTTTAATTTATTGCATCAATGTTTTATAAATGTTTTATTATCATCAATGTTTTATTGTAGAGATCTTTTACTTATTTGGTTAAGTTATTCCTAGGAGTTTTAATTTATTCGTAGCTGTTGTAAATGAAGTTACTTTCTTGATTTCTTTTTCAAATTGTTCACTGCTAGCATACAGAATTTTGGCTAATTAGTGTATATTGATTTTGTATCCTGCAAATTTACTGAATTTGTTCATCAATTCCAATAGTTTTTGGTGGAGTCATTAGGTTTTTCTAAATATAAGACTATGTCATCTCTAAACAGGGATAATTTGACTTCTTCTTTTCCATTTTGGGTGCCCTTTATATTTTTCTCTTGTATGATTGCTCTAGCTAGGACTTCCAGTATTATGTTGAATAACCATGATGAAAGTGGGCATGTTTGTATCCACTGCTTTTTCAGCATCAGTTGAAATGATCACATTATTTTTGTCCTTTATTCTGTTGACATGATGTATCACGTTGATTGATTTTCATATATTGAAGCATTCTTGCATTCCTGGGATAAATGACACTTGGTCATGATAAATTATCATTTTAATGTGTTGTTGAATTCAGTTTGCTAGTATTTTGTTGAGGATTTTTACATCAATATTCATCAGGGATGTTGGCCTGCACTTTTCTTTTTTTGATGTGTCTTTGGTTTTGGTATTAGGGTAATACCATCTTCATAGAATGAGTTTAGAAGTATTCCATCCTCCTCTATTTTTTTTTTTTTTTATTACCTTGAGTAGGGACGTATTAGTTCTTTAAATGTTTGGCAAAATTCAGCAATGAAGCCATTGAGTCCTGAACTTTTCTTTGTTGGGAGACTTTATTACTGCTTTGATCTCATTACTTATTATTGGTCTGTTCAGGTTTTGAATTTGTTCACGGTTTGATATTGGCAGATTGTATGTGTTTAGGAATTTATTCATGTCTTCTGATATTTTGGCATATAGTTGCTCAAAGTAGGCTCTAATGATCTTTTGAATTTCTGCAGTATTGGTTATAATATCTCTTTTTTCATCTCTGATTTTATTTGCATCTTCTCTCTTTTTTCTTATTTAGCCTGGCTAGAGTTTTGCCAATTGTATTTATCTTTCCAAAAAACCCACTTTTTGTTTCATTAAACTTTTGTATTGTCTTTTTTGTTTCAATTTCATTTATTTCTGCTATGATCTTTATTATTTCTTTTCTTCTACTAATTTTGGGTTTGTTTCACTCTTGATTTTCTAATTCTTCAAGA
Organism: Chlorocebus sabaeus; assembly: GCF_047675955.1. Lineage (NCBI taxonomy): Eukaryota > Metazoa > Chordata > Mammalia > Primates > Cercopithecidae > Chlorocebus > Chlorocebus sabaeus. The sequence continues at coordinate 18,927,858 of NC_132920.1, forward strand.
TATAAAGTTAAGTTGATTATTTCAAGTTTTCCTACTATTTTGATGTAGGTACTTTTTGCTATAGACTTTTGTCTTAGTGCTGCTTTTATGGTACCCTATAGGTTTTAGTATGTTGTGTTTCCATTTTCATTTAAATACTTTTTAAATTTCCTTGTTAATTACTTCATTGATCTACTGGTCATTCTGGAGCCTGTTGTTTAATTTGCATATGTTTGTATAGTTTCCAAAATTCCTCTGATTGTTGATTTCTAGTTTTATTCCATTGTTATCAGAGAAGATACTGGATATGATTTATAATTTTTTGAAAGTTTTAAGACTTGTTTTATGACCTAAAATATGGTCTATCCTTGAGAAGAATACGTATGCAGAGAAGAATGTGTATTCTGCACCTGTTGGATTAAGTGTTCTATAAGCATCTATTAGATCCATTTGATCTATAGTGCAGATAAAGTCCAATGTGTCTTTGTTGATTTTCTGTCTCTATGATCTATCCAATGCTGAAAGTTGGATGTTGAAGTCTCCAGCTATTATCATATTGGGGTTTATCTCTCTCCTTAGCTCTATTAATATTTGCTTTAAACATATGGGTGCTGCAATGTTGGGTATACATATTTACAATTGTTATGCCTCTTGCCTAATTGACCCCTTTATCATTATATAATAACCTTCTTTGTCTCTTTTTATAGTTTTTGTCTTGAAATCTATTTTGTCTGATATAAGTACGGGTAATCCTGCTCTTTTTTTATTTTTGCTTGCCTCAGATATCTTTTTTCATCTCTTTATTTTATTTCTATGGCATGTCTTTATAACGGAAGTGTGTTTCCTATATGCAAGAGATTGCTGGGTCTTTTTTTTTTTTTTAAATACATTCAGCCATTCTGCATTTTCATTGGCAGTTTAGTCCATTTATATCAATGTTATTATTGATAAGTAAAGACTTACTTCTGGCATTTTGTTATTTGTTTTCTGGTTGTTGTGTGGTCTTCTCTTCCTTCTGTTCTTCCTATCTTCCTTTCAGTGAAGGTGATTTTCTGAGGTAACATATTTTAATTTCTTGCTCTTTATTTTTTGTGTATTTGTTGTATGTTTTTTATTTGAGGTTACCACAAGGCTTGCAAATAATATCTTATAATCCATTATTTTAAACCAATGAAGACTTAACACTGATTGTGTAAAGAAACAAACAAATACGCAAAGAGAAAACGAATAAAAACTCTGCACTTGTACTTCATCCCCCTGCTTTTAAACTTTTTATTGTTTCTATTTATGTCTTATTATATTGTCTATGTCTTAAAAAGTTGTTGTAGTTATAATTTTTGATTAGTTCATCTTTTAGTGTTTCTACTCAAGATACGAGTAGTTTATGCACCACGATTACAGTGTAATAATATTGTTTTTTCTGTGTACTATTACCAGTGAGTTTTGTACCTTCAGATAATTTTTTTGTTGCTCATTTAATGTCCTTTTCTTTCAGATTGAGTAACTCCCTTTAGCATTTCTTGTAAGAAAGGTCTAGTGTTGAAGATATCCCTCAGCTTTTGTTTGTCTAGGAAGTATTTCTCCTGCATTTTCTGACGGATATTTTTGCTGGATGTACTATTTCAGGATAAAAGTTTTTTTCCTTCAGCACTGTAAATTTGTCATGCCAGCTCTCCTGGCCTGTAAGGTTTCCACTGAGAAGTCTGCAGCCAGACAGGTTGGAGCTCCTTTGTATGTTGTTTCCTTTCTTTTGCTGCTTTATCATCCTTTCTTTATCCTTGACTTGGGAATTTGATTATTGAATATCTTGAGATAGTCTTCTTTGAGTTAAATCTGTTTGGTGTTCTACAACCTTCTTGTACTTTACTGATATCTTTCTCCAGGTTTGGGACATTCTTTGCTATAATTCTCTGAATTATCCCTTTGATGGTTTATTTTGGCCATCATCTTGCTCTGCATTTCGCTCACTAAGTCCTCAATATTAAGTAATATTCTGTCTATATTCAAACTTCCTGCATTAGCCTTAAAATAGCTTTTAGTGTTGGTGTGTTCAAGGCAAGATCTAGTTCAGGTTCACCCATACCATTTGGTTGTTGTCTCTTAATAGTTTTACACTGGGAATCCATACACCCTACCTTCCCCATTCCCTTCCATGCTATGTACTTGTTGAGCTGACCTAAGTTATTATCCTATGGAAATTTCTACCCTCTAGATTTCTCAGGTTGCTTTTTTGCTTAACTTGTTCCTCTGATGGCTGCTGTTCCTGTAAACTGGAAACTAGATCCACAATCTCAGTGAGGTTCAAGTGGGTAAGGCACAAGGAACAGAGGTGTGATTGGTCCACCCTTAGTGATGCTGATATTAATAACAATATGAAGGTGATTGGCATTTGCTTGTACTGTATTTTTTGCATTTTTCATACATCATAATTAGCTTTACTTAATTCTGGACTTGAACACATATACACATCAAATTTTAGAAGTCACCTTTTACTTTGGGATGTTGCTTGGGTTGTGTAGAGTGTGGTATGTAAGTGTTTAACCAATATGAAAAGAAACATGCTCTGGAGAGTGTATTTAACTTATCTTTCAAGTCAAATTGAAATTACTATCCTTTTCTAATGAGATGTTTACAATGAAAGAAGAAATAGCCACATCTAGACCACTACTTTTCATTCATTTTTCTCCCCCTTCAGTGACCATCTTTTTTTTTTGGCAAACCATATTCCTTGAGCAGCTTCACATGTGAGCTCTGCCTTACAAACACTTTAGAGTTCACAAGAGCAAATGCAAATGTTAAAGTTTTCTTTTATCCTCTTCATTTTTCTCCAGCACATACATACATATACATATACATATATGGAGAAAGAGAATTGAAAAAAAGTAACTAATTTACTCAATTTTATGACATGTTTTTCACCTTATAATGATAATCAGGATAGGTCTCATTATTAATGTATACATTGGTGTGTGTGTGTATATTCATATGCACATATGTACACACACACATACCTGTATGTATACACATACATATACCCATACACACACATATACATACACACACACATGGTCACACACATATATACATATTTATGTCTGTCTGTCTATCTATCTATCTATCTTCAAAAGCTAATTTGAATCTAAGGTGTGCCTTGTGATTGATTACATTTTAGAATCAAAGTAATATGTGAGAAAGCCTGCATTAGCTCGATTAAGATGTTTAAAGAGAAATCTCTTTGCTCTATATTCTGTATACTCACATACTCTTCTACACAGTGGTCCTGACGTGTTAATAATTTTTAAAGGAGTTTTGCTTTCACTGAGAGTAGCACTTTTACAGCTCTTTGGTGGAGGGACATGTGGCCTGGCTTCACTGATCTGCAAACAAGTCCCCCTCTGAGTACTATTATCATCCAGACGGTTTTCTTACTGAGCAGTTATGAAGGTTTATGACCAAGTTATAAACAGGAGAAGGAAGCTTATGTTAATGAGGTCAACACTGTTTCTGTTATGTCTTTGACTTATTAAACAGTCTCCCAAAGGGAATACCTTTTCTAAATGGGCTAAACAGAGAAAGTTTTACCAGCTGAAGACTTAAACTGCAACTGTGCTTAATTAGGTGAAACTGCATCTTCATCTACATGTAACCATACAATGATACCTACTTTAATACAACTAGTATGTTAATATTTATTTATGTATTTGTACATATAATACTTTATATAGCTGTATCTTTGTGTCAGTCCCCTTGGGCTGCTACAACAAAATACCGCAGACTAGGTGGCTTAAACAACAAAATTTTTTCTCACTGTTCTAAAGGCTGAAAGCCCAAGATCAAGGTGACTGCTGATTCAGTTTCTACACAGGACTCTTTCTGGCTGCCTTCCTCACATGCAACAGAGAGAGAGAGACAGATATTCAACAAGCTCCCTGATGTTTCTTCTTATAAGGACACTAATCCTATCGTGAGGGCCCTGCCTCATGACCTCTTCTAACCCTACAGAATGGGGATCAGGGCATCAGCATATGAATTTTGGGGAGATACAAACATTTGCACTGTAATAATCTTTATACTGAGAGTGAGTGAATGAAAGGAAATACCTCTATTTTGTTGGGCAGATTGATTTACAAACCATCCTATGAAGATTTGGATTGTATGTGTCTTATTCTCTAGCCGCTGGCTTCTGTATCAGAGGAGGTGCTTCAGTTATGGTAAGGTTGATACCTGATCAGGTGAGAGTGTGCACACCATCGAGTGAGAGTAAGGGCAGGCATTACAGAAAAGTTCAAATATTGAGTGTATGGTTGATTGTCAAAATAGATTAGTTTATCTTAGCACAGTGAATAAGAGTCTGCTGGTTGCAATTTTGTGGTCAATGTGTCGATGCTTTATCAATTGGCAATTACAGTTTTAGTCCACGATGTATATAGCCTTTGACAAGGAAGTCACCAGCTTGCTACTGGGTGGGATGGATAACCAGACAGCTGCTCATGCATACCAACGAAGGTTTTGTGAATGCAATTTTGGAGAGCCCTTGTAACAATTTAACCCTGAGTGTCTACTTTTAGCTTCTGTGTGATATGTGATATGAGACCACTTAATCAGCAAGTTTACCTCTAATTTTAGCTTCACCAGAATTAAAGTTGCGGTGATATTGCATACTGTCACAGATATTAGCAACTTTAAAGAGCAGAAAGAAAGAACCTGAAATTAGATGCAGTCCAAGGGAAGAATCACAAGAAAGTCACTGGTGGTTTTGTGTTGTTTTCAAAATTTCACAGATCTCTGATGAATATTCTGGTAAAAGAAATAATTTGCTTCTTCATGGGAACACATTTTTATGCCATTTATTTCCTACTTTGGCAGCTTAAGACAATCTGCCTACATACAAAGGAAGCAAAACAAAACAAAACAAGCTGTTTGGGGAATTGATTCTCCAACAAATCCCTCTTGAATGAGCCAGTGTCCCCAGTAAAGAGGAAGGATGCTTTATATCCCCTGCTTACCACTCAAATGCCTGACCATTGAGCAGCTGGAAGGTTTCATCAACCAAGACGACTGAAAAATCATTGTTGTACCATTTTGTTCTGGATATGTGGCTAGCCCAGAGGTGTGAACTTTGTTCTTTGTGTGAACAGAAAGAGAATGCAAGCTTCTCATCTCTCCCCTGTTAGAATATTGAAGAAGTGACTGCTCCATGTATTAACGTAGCATTGCTGCTTCTCTGTAAATCTGGCAGGACTGAATTCATCTGCAGCCCATAAATGTTGATATCCACATGCCAATAAAGCAAACTGAGACTTACCCGAAGCAAACATAGGATTGTCTGGAGGATGACAAATAGGAAAAGGGATAGTTACAGTTACATAATAACAGCAACAACAATAACAACAAAAACCCAGGAAACAGCCTATAATTAGGAAAGGCTACCTCTGCAGGAATTTATGGTAATAAGTGATCAAAGAAATATTTATTTTGTGCTGGGAAGTATTATAAGATTTAAAGACCTAAAGATGTTAAGGTATTGTTTCTACCTTCAAGGGACCAGCAGAGAGGGAGATCAACATGAAGATAAAGAAAGTGTTATGCAAGATGTAATACGAGTTTGTACCATTCACAGGAGAAACTCTTAGGAGACAGCCAGGTCTCTTCCTGAGGGGGTCAGGAAAGGCTTCAAAGGAGAGGCAAGGCGTAAAATGTTGAAGGGGAGAAAATTTACAATAAATATCACCAGATAGTATATGAGAAATTAATATGAAGACAGCAAAGATCCTACTTAATAAGAGCTTAGAGAAGGAAAATTACTTCCATTGGAGAAAGATAACATATAGAGGAACATATAGAGGAAGAAACTGAAGCGAGTCTTGAGTCTCTTGTGTGGTCTGAAGGTGAAAGAAATCTTGAGGTTGAACTATGCTTACATTGCCTTAGTCCCTTCTTGTGTACAATCTTTGGGGGTCCATATCTAGTGATTCTAAGATATTTGGGGTAACAGAAAGTTGTTCCCTTTTGGATGTGTATGGAAATAGGAAATATAAGGCTAAGTCATCCCAAGCTGGCTTTGAAATAGCCATGTGCTTTGTTTTTTTACATAGTGCCTTTTGTTTTTGTTTTTAAACATGCACAGAAATGCATACAGAACTAGCTTGTCCTTCATTGCAAAATAGCTCCCAGTGAAACAGCAAGAGGTAAAAGTTATATAGCAGGCAACAACATTATAATACTAGAGAAGGAGAAAGGTGAAGTTAATTTCCTTTAAAAATAAATTCAGGAGGGAAAAAAACATCTCAGTTTTCATTTTGAATTTGACTCCGTGGCTCTTAGAATATTCCCAAGAATTTTTTAAGTAAATGAATCATTTAGTACATCTTTTAGTCCTCGAATTCCTGAATGGATTACTGTCCCTCTATGTGTTAAGTGAGATATCCTTACAACTGCGTAAAGAATGGGTTCTTGGTTGGGCAGACTATGTGATCGTTAATGATCACTGAGGATCAGTTCTCAGTTTGATATGAGATGGGAGTAGGTTTGTCAGCTTTCTACAAAGATGTGTCTTTCCAACTGAGGAAATTTCTCATGCTTAGGCAACCACCCACCCACACGTGGAAGCCCCAAATAGTAATTTCTGAATATGAGTGTGTGCGACTCCTGGATGTGTGTGGCTTTCTGTGGAAAACGAGCACCCTGTAAATGGTTTGATAGATTAAATAGAGACTTAAATCGGTATATTACATTGGTTACATTTTCATTAACTCTTCCCTTTCAATTTGGAAATAATTCTTTTTCATACAACAGTGCATGAAACCATTGTGAGAAGGTTTTATGGTGTGGTAGAAAGACCCTAGGACTATAGAAGCAGTTGGATGAAGCCCTCATTTCTTAGCTGTGCCTTGAATTACCCTCTGAGACCACAGCAAGCACTTCATTTCAGGAGCTTTTGTCTTCTTTATAAATACATGGGAGTGAGCTAAATTAATGATATAAGCAAATCCTCCATATTCACTATTCTACGATTCTAGGGATTCTGTAAATAAATTGGAGTGACCTTAGTTTCAGAAATGTGACTTTTAGAAATACCTCTGAAATTCTATCTTTAGGAATATTTACATCGTTGGGTTCCTACAGTGCCTAATTCAACTTGACTACCAGGACACAGCTCCCTATCACATTGTTATGAGAATGATAGAGAGTTTTGCAATATTGTTTGGATTTTGAAGTTGAGTCACTTAGAACACAGATAGGAAGAGATGATTTACATAAGGTCATATTTGTCATGTGCGTAACAAAACCTGTTTCAGGATAAAGCCACCTTTCTCTGCAGCTCTTAGCTGCCTCAGAGGAGCTTTACTTCTGCCACTATTTCTATTATCTGAGTTTATCCTATGGTGACAGAAAAATTAATAGGTGATCATGCCCCTTTGGTAATTTTGGGTAGCTCTATTATGTAATGGTAGGGAGGCTGTTAGGTTGAACCAAAACTTTTTATTTGGAATCTTGTGGGAAACCAATTTGCAAGATTCATCCCATTAGTACTTTGCTTAATTTTCTATGTATTTAGCTCATGATATCAACAATTATTTTCATCCTAAAGCATTAATTACTTGCCATTATATGCAAGGCATTGTTTTAAGCTCTATGGAAAACACAAGGATGACCCTTTTCTTCAAAAAGAAAAAAGAAAATGTAGTGAGGATGATTCAGTATATGGTATGTATTTATTAATTATTATTGAAAAACATAACTATGTTATGCTATTTATTTTATTGATATGGTAAAATAATACCTAAGAGACACAGAGCAAAATTATAAAGATGTTTAGGTTTTTTATTTATAAGTGATGTTAAATCATGTGATAGGCAATGACTAGTTATGTTCAGAAACCTAATCTACTGCAGGCCTGAAGGATAGAATCCCTAGTGACCCATGAAAAATTCTTGCATATTAGAGCTACTTTTTTCATTTGATGGAAAGTGAATAATTTAATTTTTTCCAACTTGAAATATATAGGAAAATTAAAGTACACTAGTTTACTTCTTAAGAAACTATAATTATTTGGCTTGCATGATGCTCTGTCATTTAAAATTCTTTCACTCTAGAGCTTTTCACTCTTAGTTTTTCTAGTCCAATTTCAAGTCATAGTGTGTGGATATTGATACTTTTGAGATTGATATTTCAATTAAAGCTTAGGATGTGGACAACAATAAGTCAGAAGTATAATTCTCTTTTACTTATGAATGTAGAATATATTTGAACCTCTTTCCAGAGTTTAAAGATGATGACAGGAGACTAAAGTTCCTTGTCTTCTAAGAGTAAAGCCTGCAGGACCATGGGCCAAATAAACCTCTTTTCTTTATAAATTACCCAGCTTCAAGTATTCCTTTATTGCAATAAAAATGGACTAAGGCATCTGTTTGGGGAAAGATGAAATTGAAAAAAAAAAAAGAGTCTATCCATAGGAACACATTTCAGAATACTGGATGAAATTGACAGCTATGTCTGTGTCAGGTCTTCTCATAGTCTTTCATCTGCTAGTGCTCATTATGAATATCCTGGTAGGGGATACTGTGGGCATGGTCTTCGAAGCTTATTTGACCAGGAATCACTTTTCTGTTAGACATCTATTAAATATGGAGGAAGTAAAATTTTGAGGAGAAGAGTGCGGACAATGCTGCTTTAGCAGCCACAGAATTTCCTCCTTAGGTGAGGAGGCTTGCATGAGAAGAAAGATCTGGAAGGCTCTAATGGTGTCAGCAGACAGGGTGCTTCTTCCCTTTCTGCTGTAAAGCCTCTGCTGCACTCAGCTCCAGCCTCCTGCAACTACATCAACACTCTCTGCTGCCTCTCTCATCTCCTTTGTTTGAGAAAGAAACTTTCTTTGTCTCCATGAATTTGCTCCAAACTCGCTGGCTTTCTGTCTTGTGGCTCACCTCAACACTATCTGAAATGGAGTCTCCATGCATTTGGGCATCTCTAGTGTCACTTTCCTAGGATAGTCTTTCTTCCATTCATCTCTCATTTTTAATCTGGTCCTTGAGAATCTTCTTGCCAGAGATATTTTTAGTGACTTTTAAAAATAACATTTAAAACCCTTATCTGAATTCATTAAAACAGTTGTTATATTCTGTATGATTTGCGTGTGTCTATGTTTGCAATAGCACCTTTTCTGAACATTTGTCTCCTTTATTTTGATGCCAGTTTATGAAGTACAGAGCAGCAAATATTAGGCCATGCTTATTGTATTATGGATGCTCATGAATGTATAGCAAGCTAAGAACAAGAATGGAATTCTGTTATTTTTTTTTCTTGAAATATAAGTATGAAACTGCAGTGTCTAGTTTGTCTCTAGGATTCTGCCCCTAACTAGGTCTGTAACTTTGTGGAATGTAACCACTCTGTGCTTAGGTTCTTCATGTGAAAAGTAAGGGTAATTGGAAAGATTAGACGAGAATGCACATACAAAACATAGAGGAAGGTGCCTGGCATTCCAGAGGTGGTGTTTGTACTTCTCTTTGTTTTTGCCTGCCTTGTTGACTGATATGGTTTGGCTCTGTCCCTACCCAAATTGAGGTTCTCATAATCCCCACACGTCATGAGAGGGACCTGGTAGGAAGTAATTGAATCATGAGGGCAGTTACCCTCATGCTGTTCTTGTGATAGTGAGTGAGTTCTCATGAGATCTGTTGGTTTTATAAGGGACTTTCCCCTCTCTTCACTCGGCACTTCTCCTTTCTGCCATCATGTTAAGACGGACATGTTCGCTTCCCCTTCCACCTTAAGTTTCCTGAGGCCTCCCAGCCATGCTGAACTATGAGTCAATTAAACCTGTTTGTTTTATAAATTACCCGGTCTCAGGTATGTCTTTATTAGCAGCATGAGAATCCGCCCATACATAGACCTTGCAATTGATTGGGTTCAGATGACGCCCCGAGTGCTCCACTGGGAGAATTCAGTTGGTTTCAAAGTCAGATCAGTGCAGTTGGGCTATAGGAAGAAAGCCAATTTCTGGTTGTCTGCTCTAAGACTTCCTTGTGGGTAAAGGCTTCTGTGTGACATGGTTAGTCCAGAGCATGGCTCCCAGTGACAGAGTATCGCAACATGAATCAGCAGAGACATCTCTGAGGGGCACAGCAGTGTTGGAACTATGTTTGAAGGTCATGATAACCGGTAGGTACTGGCGTACTGACTGCAAACTAAGGGTTCAGACATAGGCCCATATGTTTCACTGCCTGGTGCAAAGCTGTTGCATAGTAAACTGTTCTTTCACTGCAAAAATGGAAAGCAGCCATTTGAATATAAAGGTGCAGATCAGACAAATCCAAGACCAGCCAGAGGGCCCTGGCTACTTCCTCTCAGTGGTCATAAAGGAATATAACTTTTCATTTCTTTTCAGCCACTTAGAAAGTAAGATATCTCAGAGTTTCTGAGATTTAATGGAAATATACACGAAATTAACACATGTAAACAATATATACAAGTTTGTTCTCCAATAGGTTTGGTTTGCTCTCTCTCTCTCTCTCTCTCTCTCTCTCTCTGTGTGTGTGTGTGTGTGTGTCTGCTCCTTTGTGTCTTTCTGCCTATTGCACTACCCTCTCTTTGTGCCTCTGTTTCTACCTTTCTTTGTCTCATCTCTCTCTCTTAGTGTCTCCTCTTTCTCCTTCTCTTAGCACATAGAAATGCAGCTTAAAAATCTTTTCTCCAACAATATTTGAAAGAAAAAAAATTTTTTTTAAATATTCTTTTACCTGTAGTTGTTACACACTAAACATCACAAGGTAAGTGATACTTTTCTTTGCCCGAGAGGAAATACCTAATATTTTGGAAACATCCAAATATTTTGGAAACACCCACTTATTTTTTGAAAATAATAATTTTCATTTCTGTGGTATTCTGTGTATAATTTACAAAGAATGTCCACATACCTAATCTCATTTAATCCTTACTGATATTGTTATCATCTCCACATCGTAAATGTGAAAAATTTAGGGATTTTCAGAGCGCTGAATGAAGCAATTTATGTGAAATACCTTAATAAGAGTCTTGAATGTGGTAGGTGGCCCGAATTTCCTTTGTCTTTCTTTCTTAGATAACAAGTCCAGTCTCAATTAACAATTTTCTTACAACAAAGGACAAGCTCTTTCCACATTAAACCATAACCTCTAAGATAAAGCAGTTAGTTGAGCTACACACCTCTGGAATAGAAGAAAGAGGTCAGCTACGTGATCTTTTTTTCTACTTCCTTGTGTCTGCTGTCTGAAAGCATTTCTTCTGTAGATGTAAAGGGATGAAGCTCATGAGTGGGCAATTTGGTAAGAGAGAGAAAATGTATATGCTTTTGATTTGTTTGTAAACTTGAAATTTCAGTACACACATCTGTAGAAAGAGATAGTTTTCTATTTTATTTGCTTTTCCCCCATCTATTCATCTATCTTAGGTGGACTGCCATGCAGAAAACACCATAAAATATCCTCCCCTGCAGAGCCCTGAATTTGAGGCACACTTGGGGATATGAGAGCCATACACACAAATACAATGTAAGCGGTAGCACAGAACAGTGAGCGCCAAGTGGTCATTTTTGTTGGAATGCTTCACAGAACAGATGGGCTTTTATGAGTTTTCTGAAGTTTGTTATTATAAATCTAAACTGTTGTTCTGAGGATTCTTTTCTTCTATATACATTTTAATATCTCTCCTTGCATTTGGTGCATGTGAAATGCAACGACAATTCCTCCTTGGAACTGGACATCTCAAGGCAGAATAAACTTCCCTTGCTAGTCTCTCCAGTAATCTTCACTCCATATATTCACTCCATGTATCCTCTTTCTTCTATTCCAGAAGCGTGTAGCTCAACTAACTGCTTTATCTTAGAGGCTATGGTTTAATGTGGAAAGAGTTTGTCCTTTGTTGTAAGAAAATTGTTAATTGAGACTGGATGTGTTATCTAAGAAAGAAAGACAAAGGAAAAGACTTGGTAGTAGAGTCTGTGACCACACTTTAGGTATTAGTTAGCAGATCTCATAGTTCACCCAAAGTTTATCTTTTGCTCATGCATTCTAATCCAAGTTATAGAGGTGCAGGATAGGGATTGGGGATGGCACTCTCCTCCAGGTGGTCACTCAGGGGTCCAGGCTGACAGAGGTTTCAACATTGCCAGATGAGGCGTCAGGGTTTGTTAGAGCAAGAAAAGAAAGGACCTGGAGAATCATGAACAGAATATCCATTGCCATAGCTCATGCATCATTTCTTCCCCAATTTCACTGGCCAGAAGTAGTCACCTGACCTTGTCTGTGAGCAAAGGGATTGGAAAGTATAGTTTTCTGTAAGTTAAAAAGGAGGAATAGAAAATATAATTTGATGAACACTGATCTTTTCCTCAGCCTTATTTGATGTTTGAAGAAATAGAAAGTTCAGCATTATTGGGGATTTTGCCATAGGTACACACTTTGCAGCCTTCTTCTTTATTCAGAATAGAAATACATGTAAAGAGGACAATCATATAATAAAAACATTTATATTTGCCTTAAATTAACAATTATAAAATAACTAAAATTTCTACATGACAGTCACATTTTGATGGTTATTTTCTTACATTCTGTCAGTACACATTAATGATTGAGGCAGGAAAGACTCTAAAATTTTCTGGGTGGCCAGGACAGGCCAAGCTGGCATAAACTAGATGTGTCTTTAATATTAGGCTCTTGACATTTAAAAATTTAATGAGATGGGATTTGAAATCAGAATTTTTGGTATTTCATTTGCTGCTTCAGGCTGAGAAGGGCACTTCTTAATAGTTTTTTAAAATGCATATTTTCACCCAGTTTTAAATATAGGAAAAAATTAAAGGCAAAGTCCAAAAATCTGAAGGTGAAAGGAAATCACTTGTCTCATGCATTTCTGGTAGTATTATAAATTAGTAACTCCTTTGGGAAAATAATTCAGTAAAACATATCAAAATTTTTGCAAGTGCAGTATTGCTACCAATATGTCAAGAGTCATAAAAATGCTCATAACCTCACTAATCCCACCTCTGGGAACCTGACTCCAAGAAACACGGTAATCCCTTATCAACCATCTCAGGTAACATTCATGAATGGCAGAGTGGTTGGTCACTACTCCAAAAAACTATTTAGGTTAGGTTATGACTTGATTGAAATTAATGCATTAGGGATATAGAAAATATGGCATTATATAGATTTTTTCAAAATTGAGTAAATAAACATTCTAGAAAGCATCTATTAGCCAAAATAAAGAAGCAAATAGCCTATTTGGCATAGACCCTGTTTCTTCCTTTTTTTTTTTTTTTTGCAAGATGACTGTTGATTTTGTAAGCTTCTGTGGCAGATTCACCCAGAAGTTTTCTTTTCGATAGACTGTATCTCTCCAGTTGCTTTTTTTTTGAGATAGAGTTTTTTGCTTTTGTGGTCCAGGCTGGAGTACAATGGCACGATCTCAGCTCGCTGCAACCTCCGCCTCCCAGGTTCAAGCAATTCTCCTGCTTCAGCCTCCTGAGTAGCTGGGACTACAGGCGCCCGCCACCATAGCCAGTTAGTTTTTATTTTTTTTTATTTTTAGTGGAGATGGGGTTTCACTATGTCGGCCAGGCTAGTCTCGAACTCCTGACCTCAGATGATCCATCCGCCTTGGCCTCCCAAAGTGCTGGGATAACAGGCGTAAGCCACCATGCCTGGTCATATCTCTCCAGTTTTTAAAATAAACTTGTGCTAGTTGGAAATCTGAAGTGTTTTTCGCTTGCGTTCTTGTGTGTTTTATGTCTTAAGTTTTAACTAAGTGGCCTTATGCTCCATATTGGCACATTTTTCTAGGTCGAGTCTCCCATTCACATATTAAATAAACTTACTGTCCTCATGTTATGTCTATAGTCTGTCACATAAAGAGTAGAAATTATGCTGGGTTTTTTGGCTGTGTTTTGTTTTGTTTTAGGGGAACAGTTTGAATGGGCTGTTTATACAGTGCCAGGTTAAATTTTTGTTTATCCCTAAACTCTAGTTTGTAAGAAATTACCATTTCGTAATTTGGGCAGAACAGGCTGTTTGCCTAAGAAACATTTTATGTTTATTTCAGCATTATTTATTTCAAAGGAAATAAGTACCCTCAAATAATAAAAAAGACAAAGTAATAAATGATCTACTATTAGTGTATGAACTATTACGAAACTGAAATAATTGTTATGACTATGACTCACCCCATTATAATGTAAATTCTAAAGAATAAAAATAACAGTTACTTTCTATTGTCTTTTATTCCATGCCAGCTATGCTGTCTGTTACCTCACCCTAACCCAATGTAAACATTTATCCTAGAGAAAATTCACTGTTGGACTGACAGAGGGATCTAAGGTGAATAGCCAGGCTTTGGGCAGCAACTTTCCTTCCCTCCTGAGCATACCTAAGCCACTCCCCATTTCAGAGTCTCTGGATTCCCGAAAGCTTGGGTACATACTGAATCCGCCACAGGATAGAACAAGTTCCGCTTTCAAAGGCTTTTTCAAAGCCTCCAACCCCAACTCTAACCTGGAGGTCATATCACTAAGACACCTTGATGTATGATTTGCTGTGCAGCTGAGCAGAAGTTGGTTCTACTGTTCTACCAGACACTATGAGAAGTGCAAGACTCAATGTGTAGGTTTACTTTGAGGGAAGATCTAATACAAAACAGGAACTGCAATAATGAAAAAGGGCTGCAATATGAGAGTTATGAGGAACCCACATTTATTGAATAACCTGTGATATTAACAGAATGACAAAATTCAGGTTTTTTAACACAAAGACGAACTGTAAGCTAAATGCTTGAAAACACATACAAACCAAAAGTCATAAGAGGCTTGCTTCTGTAAGTATCCAGGGATCCCTTTGGTTTTTCTGGATTTGACTTCTTAAGAAATCCCATGACGCTTCTGAGCACAATCTCGCATAAATTTTCTTTCAGCACTCTCGAAAGCATCCACAAAATAACTCACTCATGTTTGAGAATCTCGCTTTATAATGTCTTGATCCTTAATAAGGTTTCTTTCTCTTAATAAAAATCCATGGAAATCCTGGTTTCCCCCCAATTTCATTTTTAGCGAAGCTTTAAGCACCTGCATCACATCTCTCACTTCAAGATAGCTAAGGATTTCTCACTTGGGCGCTAAAACGGAGGTTCAGACTCAATGATTCTTTTAAGACCAGTAATTCTGGTGGTTTCATTTAATAATGAGGAAGACATTGAGTTGTAACACTTGCCACAGTTCTATAGAGCTCTCTCTAAGTTCACATTCACATACCTAAACGATTTGATTCACACATATGTATCATGAGATATGTAAAAATATTGACAATATTTCTTTTGATAATTTTCCCAGAAAGAAACTATCTCCCTCTCATTTTTCTCTGTTCCCAGAACTATCACAAACTCTGTCAAGAACGTCCCATTTAATTATTTACTTGCAATATTTTTACCTTTCTGTAAAGCAAACACCTTGTTATCTCATCTCCCTATAATTACATTTCCATGAAGCTTTGGTCTAAAAGGATATATGACAGGCACCACAGAGGCTTAGTGGTTTTTTTGTTTTGTTTTGTTTTGTTTGAGACAGAGCCTTGCTGTGTCACCCAGGCTGGAGTGCAGCGGTTTGATCTCGACTCACTGCAACCTCCGCCTCCTGGGTTCAAGGGATTTTCCTGCCTCAGCCTGCAGAGTAGTTGGGATTACAGGTACCCGCCACCAAACCCGGCTAATTTTTGTATTTTAGGTAGAGACAGGGTTCATCCATGTTGGCCAGGCTGGTCTCGAACTCCTGACTTTGGGTGATCTGCCTACCTTGGCCTCCCAAAGTGTTGGGATTACAGGTGTGAGCCACTGCACCCAAGTCTTAGTGTTCTTATAATAGTAAGCTGAAGGAGCAAGTCTGTTATATTAATTCCATTTCTACTAGAAAACAGAGAGAGAAAACAATTGTTTTTAATGGAGAAGCTGCAAAACTGTAATTTACAAGTGAAATTACTTGTTTGAAACCCCAGTGCCTAGATAAGTGGCAGACACCTAAAAAGCATTTAATTTCTGTTTGTTGAACAAATGAATTAATATATGCCCTAGAGATTCATTGCATGGCATTGATCACCACAGGTGTGAAGGATGCTACACACAGCAAAATAGTTATAATCAGTGCAGATATATATTTATATTATTTCAGATTTTTGTTTTTTTATTTTTTCCTAAAAAATAAAATATCACCATCCATATTTCTCATGTAATTTTAAATGCCATTACAAATTAGTATTTGCAGCCATATTTAAGCAAATAGTGAAGAGTAATTTTTAATGGATCAAAAAGTAACATATGTAATATAGTGAAATATCTTCATTTCTTTCCAAGTAGTTAAGTGAAAAACAGGAAACTAAAGCTAATCATGTGTGTGTGTTTTTGGTGTGTGTATGCACTCTCTTCCACTCTGTTGTTGTCCCATGAACATTAACATATTTAATCCTTTCCATAACATGCTGAGGCAGTTACTATGCTTATTTTTATTTTACAGTTTTTTACAGAAAACTGAGACTAAGATTATTTAAGTAACTTACCTCAAATTATATAACTGAATAGTGTGGTAGAACTGAGGTTTTAAATCAAACAGTGATTTTGGGACCCATGCTTGTAGCTACTATTCTACATTCTTTTTCTACTAGAATAGTAACACTTCCATAGGCTCTTGGCTAGAATATTACAATTTTAATACTGTGTAGGAAGCTCAGGAATTAAAAAAAAAAAAACAGGGAAACAAAAACTGTAAAAATGGATTTCACTGTGACTCATTGAATTCAGAAATAGTTTCCCAGAAATGTGACTACTGGAATTTATCTCTGGGAAATAAATAATAATCTTTCTCTTTTTTTCCATTTTGCATCCTTAAAAACTCTATTTCAGTGTGTTCTCTGAATGTTCTGGTATCTCTGTGCTTTAATTAGCAGCTGTTTCCAAGTGTGATAGGTGATTCATGCTAGTCTTAATATTGTATATAATTGGATCTCTAAGGCAAATTTATCTGTCAGAGTAAAATTGATCTACAAGTAGCTCCCTCTAGCTAATACCTAAATTAGTTTCACCTGGACTCTGCCCTTTGATTCTTTCTGAATTATACCCAAGGAAGGAAAGATAACAGCTGGTGTAGGAAGCAGCAGTTTTATCCTAAAGATTCTAAGGTGAGTCCAAAATGATTATAAAAGGAACAAGAAGACTACTTATAGGCCAACTTTGGAAAATCAAGCTTACTACCCACTGTATCTTGGAATATTTAGAACCCACTATGCAGAATGGAGAGTTTGAAGAGTACTAGCCAAGACTCTTACATCAGTGAACAGAAGAAAATTATGACTAGGGGTTTTGGATTCCATTATACCTTTTTCTGTGGTGTAAACATAGATCCTATGTATTTGTCTGTTCCTCATGTTTTCTTCATAGTTTTAAGTAACTACAAACCTACTTACTCTTCTTGGGCAAAGTACACAGTGGTCTCTCATTAAACAGAAAATGAGTGAGGCTTACTCAGAGGCAGAGCAAATGATGGTTTCTTTGCCATGGTTAGAAAAGACCCTTTCATTCCCAAGTTATATTATAAGGAGTCCCTTGCTTCACTAGGGTGGTGCCCCTGAGCTCCGTGCAAAATTTGTCACCTGGGCTCCATGTCTCGTCTCCTCCCATCACCTGCAGAACCTCCCCATAATAGTCATCTTTCTTATAACAGATATCTCAGTATACTTATTGCCTGGAACTGGTCCTGCTAGGTTATAAATTATCTTAAATTCTCTTTTTTAAATATCTAACTCCCCAAGCAATGATCTCCCAAAAAGGTGAGAATTTTGTCATCATTATTTAATAGAAAGAATGCTAAAGAAGAAATTGCAAGGCCCAGACTTTGGAAATTGCATTCGATTTCTCTGATCATCAGTATATTCTTCTGTCACATTTAAGATACTGGCCTCACTAGTTTTTCCCAATGTGTTTTTTGAAGAACACTAATTTTGTTAGATACTCTGCAAACAAAATGATCCTGCTCTCAAAAAATTTGGAAAATACTCATGTATTCCTTTTAGACATCAGTGACATATGGGTAAGGCTCTCAGAAATCCTGCGGTTAAAAAAATAATACAAACAGGGATTAGGTTTATTTTATACATGATTTTCCCCAAATTGTAGACCTCTTTTAAGAAAACATATTAGTATCTTATAATACCAGGATTTCAAGGGAGAATGTTAGGGACAATGAATCTGCAAAATCTCTTCCAGCATAAAACCTTTGAAGATTACAATCACTGTGTACCATCCATCAGTATATCACTGTTAAAGTCAAAATATACCTGTGGAGGTAAGATATTAATTGGTTGCCTACTATTAACCTTGCATTTATATTCACCTGAAAAACAAATTGTTCCATAATCATTATGTAGTAAAACTGATATTAGAATGAATTGATAAGGAGATAAAATTAGTAGGACTTTACCAAAAGAAGTTTAGATGTAGAGGGAGGAGACCAAAGTATAAAATATAAGAACAGGCGAGGAGTGGTGGCTCATGCCTGTAATCCTAGCACTTTGGGAAGCAGGAGGATGGCTCAAGCCCAGCAGTTCCAGACCAGCCGGGGAAACATAGCGAGGCCCCCTCTCTACAAAAAAAAAAAATAAGATAAAAATAAAAATAAAATTAGCCAGGCATGGTGGCAGACTTATTTAGTCCCAGCAAATTGGAAGGCTTTGCTTGAGCCCCAGTGTTCAAGGCTACAGTGAGCTATGATTGAGCCACTGCATTCCAGCCTGGTTGACAGACTGAGATCCTATCTCCCTAGATTTAATAACAGTAAGTATTCTGATGGAATTATATATGGAGTACAATGAAGATACAAGGAATGTTTGGCTAAACTGGGGACTAAACTGACTACATCAATATAAGAAGGTGTGTCTGGAGATGAGCATTAAGAAGGAGCCAGGATTTATCAATGAAGAACAAATGATTTTCTCAGAATATGATCATCCCCAGGATGGAGGAAACAAGGTGAGATGGAACAAGAAGCAGCGGTGAAGCATCAGAAAACTGCTAATGGGAGGGAAGAAAAATTCAGGGCATTGCCTACAGGGGATATATGGGGCTGAGATTCTCCAGTTAGGCAGCTTAAATGGGAGTTGAAAATGTATAGAAGACACAGGCACATTTCCCTTGAAACCCTGGCTGTGATAAAAAACAAAACCTATGTAACAAATTCAGATTTCTAACTTTAAATATCCAGAAGGCTTGCTTTATATGATTTAGTATAACAGGGTGACATTTCATTCAGCTGCTTCATAAAAATAGAAAGTTACCTTTTCTTTTCTTCTAGGCTTACATATATCTTGAGGGTATCCAAAGTGTTTCAGAGCAGGCTGTATAATATGTTGCCCTGAGGTAGATAAATCCAAAGATGAAGCAAAATGTAACCAGCACAGAGGTCTGGCCTGATTTTAAGAACTATTTTCTAGGGAAAGGGAATGTAATTCATAATATACATTTCTGGGGAGATAGCATTCCCAGCAAAGAGACCTATATTATTGTAAATATCAAGTAAGCCCAATCCTCTGCTTTCTCCTTACAATTTATCCGCCTCAGGTTGATCATAATAATAATGCATTCACTTCTACAGCATCTCAAATCCAAGGATTTCCGAGTGCTTTGTAAATGTGAATCAATTCTTAAGACACTCCTGCGAGGCAGGTAAAAACTGTTACTAATATTTTATAAAGAAAGTAATCTATGAGAGACTTAACAAGTTCGCCATCATTTATTTCTTGGTGCCTGAGATTCTGTGATGAAAATATGCATGCCTGTGTACACACATACACATACACAGAGTGGGCCCTGACTTCTGTGGGACCACAGGTTAGAAAGAGGCATGTGTTTAAAAAAATCATTGTGATAAAATAGAATGTGAGTTACAGGATGCAGCCGTGTCTCAAAGGATGCCATGATCACCTTTGCTTGCAGAAATCAGCATGAGCTTCAGAAGGAACACGGCATTTGGTCACACTCATGAAGGATGATGAGGTGTTCAAGGCACAGGAGGTGAAGGAGGCAGAAGATACATTGTCTAAAAAGCCATGAAGATATGAAACTGCATGATGTATGTGAAGAACTGAAAGGAGTCTTGTATGGCTAGAGCAGGGGCCACAAACTCACATGCCTACCAGGCAGGTAAATCATGTAAATGGTAAGTATCTGCATGGAGATTCTAGTGACCTGTAAATCATGCCTTTGCCACAGGAGGCAGGGGCTGCTACTCATTTCTAGCTGGGTTGTTGCCCTATAGGATTGGAGGCTCAGTGGTGTCATACATCCTGCTTTTACAAGATCAGCCAGACGTCAGAATTTTGAAATCCTCCTAGAGTGGGAAGGATGGTATGGTCTATCCAGTTCCACAGTGACAGATGTTAGGGTCTTGCCTCTCATCGCAACTCACACAATGAGGACGGATGTTCAGTGCTAGGTGGCACAAAATGAAACATTTTTACCCAGCGTATATTGAGATGGTGGTATAGGCAGCACTCTTATCTTGGCTTAGAAAGATTACTTCTTGTGTGCTTGAAGGCAGGTCAGTTAATCTCTCTGGTCTTAATTTCTATATCTGTAAAACTGAAGGGCTTGGGTCAGAGGAGCTCTAATAGTTCCCTAAAACTCTTTAATATAATTGTTTTCATTGGCATTTCCACACACATAAAGAAGTCCACAAACGAGATACAACTTCTGTGAAATTTCCACAGTTCATAGTCATTATTAAGATAATATACAAGAATCCTAAAAAGGAAGGTTGGAAAGACAAAAAGAATTAACACACAGAAAACAAAGCAGTATACCTAATTTTAATCACATTACAAACTACATAAAATATTAATGAATTATGCATGCTAATTAAAAGACAAAAATAGAACAGATAAAATGTAAGACCAACTTTATGCTGTAAACTAGAGATACAACTTAATACAAAGTCATATATGGCCTGAAAGTGCATGGGAAAAAATATGTCAAGAATAAATGTAAGAAGGCTGTAATATCTATATTAATATCAACTAAAATAAATGTCAAAACAGTGAATATTACCAAAAGATAAAAAGAAACATTTAATAATGATAAAAGGGCTAATTAATTAGGAAGAAGTAATGGCCATATGTTTGCATTTACTTAATAACAGCACCTAAAAATGTTGAAAGCAAAAATTGACAGAAATGCAAGGAGAAATGAAGATTTCCACAAGACCTCAGGGGGAGAGTTGAACTCCGAATTCTCTGCACTAGACAAAGATACCAAGAACATGCATTAGGGAAAGGACAGTCTCTTCAATAAATAGTGTTGAGAAAGCTGGATATCCATTTGCAAAAGGTTGAAACTAGACCCTTATCTCTTTGTACTTAACAGGACAACTAGACAAAACAATCAGTAAAGACCTACATGATCTGAACAGCACTATCAGCTAAATTGACAAGAAACTACAAAACATATTTTTTTCAAGTACATATGATACATGATGCACTGTCCAAGATATATTATTTATGGCATCATGAAACAAGACTCAGTACATTTAAAAGAACTGAAATCATGCACAGCATGTCCTTTTACACTGAATGCATTAAAACAAAAATTAATAAAAATGAGTTATCTAGGAAACCTGCAAATATTTAGAAATTAAACAATACATTTTAAGTTATCAATGGGTCAAATAGGAAATTATAGGCATTTAAAAATATTCTGAAAATAATAAATATTAAAAGTCAACATATCAAAATGTATGAGATGCAGTTAGTGTAGTGATTTAAAAAAATGTGTAGCTTTAAATGATTTTACTAGAAGTGAGGTCTAAAATTACTTGAGATGATCATATGGTTTTTGTCCTTCATTCTGTTAATATAATGTATTTTGCTTATTGATTTGTGTGTGTTGAATCATTCTTGCATTACAGGAACGAATTCCACTTGATCATTGTGAATGATCTTTTTGAGGTGCTGTTGGATTGGGCCTGCTAGTATTGTGTTGAGAATTTTTGCATCTGTGTTCATCAGGGATGTCAGCCTGCAGCTTTTTGTTGTGGTGGTGGTCTTTTTTCTGGTTTTGGTATCATCGTAATGCTTACTTCTTGCAGGAGTTTAGAAGAATTCTCTCCACTTCAATATTTTTGTAATAGTTTGAAAAGAATTGGTAGTAGTTCATTTTTAAATATTTGGTAGAATTCAGCTGTGAAGTCTTGGATCCTTGGCTTTTTCTTTTTAGTTTAATTTTTAATTTTTGTGGGTACGTATTAGGTATACATTTTTATGGGGTACATGAGGCATTTTGGTGCAGACATGCAATGCACAATAATATCAGGAAAAACTGCATTTATCCTTTATCTTACAATCGAATTATACTTTTTCAGTTATTTTATAATGTACAATTAAATTCTATTTACTGTTATTTATTTATTTAGTCAAGATAGAGTCTTGCTCTGTCACCCAGGCTGGAGTGCAGTGGTACTATCTTTGCTCACTGCAACCTCTGCCTCCCGGGTTCAAGCAATTCTCATACCTCAGCCTCCTGAGTAGCTGGGATTACAGGCAGGTGTCACAACACCTGGCTAATTTTTTGTGTTTTTTAGTAGAGATGGAGCTTTGCTATGTTGGTCAGGCTGGTCTTGAACTCCTGGCCTCAAGTGATCCACCTGCCTCAGCCTCCTAAAGTGTTAGGATTACAGGCATGAGCCACCATGCCCATCCAGTTAAATTTGTATTGACTGTAGCCCTCTTGTGCTATCAAGTATAAGGTCTTATTCGTTCTTCTTATTTTATTTGTACTGGGAGTTTTTGATGGAAGACTTTTTGTTACTGATTCAATCTTGTTACTTATTATTGGTCTGTTCAGGTTTTCTGTTTCATTATGGTTCAGTCTTGGGAGGTTGTATGTATGTAGGAATTTATCCATTTCTTCTAAGTTTTCCAATTTCTCAGTGTGTAGTTGTTTATAATAGTTTCTACTGATCCTGTGTATTTCTGTGGTATCAATTTTTCACCCCAATTTTATTTGAGTCTTCTCTCTTTTTTTCTTAGTCTAGCTAAAGATTTGTCTATTTTGTTTATCTTTTCAAAAAACCAACTCTTCATTTCATTGGTCTTTAGTATTTTTAATCTGTATTTTTGTTTATTTCTGCTCTGATCTTTATTACTAAGCATCAGTGAACTGCAGATCAAAACCACAATGAGATGATCTCACCCCAGTTAGAATGGTTGTTATCAAAGAGACAAAAAAATAACAAATTTGTGCAAGGATATAAAGGGGAACTCATATACTGTTGGTGGGAATGTAAATAAGTGTGCATTCATTATTGGACTAGCACATTCATACTGTCCATCAAGGTTCCTCAGAAAATTAAATATATAAAGTACCATATGATCCAACAATTCCACTGCTGCATATATGTCTGAGGGAAAGGAGATCAGTATTTCAAAGAGATATCTGCACTCCCATGTTTATTGTTGCACTTTCACAATAGCCAAGATATGGAATCAACCTCGGTATCTATCAATGAATGAATGGATTAAAAAATGTGGTATACATGGGAATACTTTGCAGCCATAAAAAGAACAAAATAATATCCTTTGCAGTAACGTGGATAGAGCTGGAGGCCATTATCCTAAGCAAACTAACATAGGAACAGAAAACCAAATACCACATGTTCTCATTTATAAGTAGGAGCTAAACAATGAGAACACATGGATGCTAGGAGGGAAACAACAGATCTGGGGCCTACTTGAGAGTGGAGGGTAGGAGGAAGGAGAGGATCAGAAAAAATACCTATTGGGTACTGTGCTTATTACGTGGATGATGAAATTATCTGTACCCCAGAGCCCCGTGACACACAGTTTACCTATACAATAGATCTGCACCTGTACCCCTGAGCCTAACTTAAAAGTTAAAAAAAAATCAAGAATCTTTTTAAAAATGTGATACACACACACACACACACACACACGCACACACAATGGAATGCTATTCAGCCATAAAAATTAATAAAATCCGGCTGGGCATAATGGCTCATTCCTGTAACCGTAGCACTATGGGAGGCCAAGCCAAGTGGAGATTATAACACTGCCCTCCAGCCTGGGCAACAGAGCAGACTCCATCTCAAAAAAATAATAAAAATAATAAATAAAATAATGAAATCCGGTCATTTGTACAACATGGATGAGCCTGGAGAACATTATATGAAGTGAAATAAGACAAGCACAAAAGGACAAATACTACATGATATCACTCAAATGTGTAATCTCAAAATGTTGATCTCATGGAAGTAGAAAGTTAAATACAGGTTACCAGAGGCCCAGGAGAGCAGGAGGGTGGGAGGGATGGGGAGAAGTTAGTCAATGGATACAAAGTTACAGTTAGATAGCAGGAATAAGTTCTGGTGTTCTATTACACAGTAGGGTAACTATAGTTAACAATGTATTTTATATTTCAAAATATCCAGAAGAGATGATTTTGAATGTTCTCACCACAAAAAAATGACAAGTATTTAAGGTGATGAATATTCTAATTACTCTGATTTGATCATTATACAATGTATACATATATCAGAACATCACAATATACCCCATAAATATATAAAATTATGATATATTAAGAAAATAAAACTTAAATTAATTACTTAAGATGCTAAAACAATATAGTCCAATTGAGAGAAAAAACCTTTTCAATAAATAGTGCTGGAATACTATGGAAAAAATAAGCTTCAACCCTTACCTCACACCACACATAAAATTTAATTTGAAATAGATCATGGGCTTACATGTAAAGAATAAAACCGCAAAACTTTTAGAAGACTCATGAGAAGATTTTTCATCACTTCAAAGTAGGCAAAGATAATTTAGATAGGTCACAGAACAAAATAACTGTGTAGTGAAATATGGTATATTAGTCTTCATAGAATCTACAAATTCCTACTAATAAAAAGCACCATTAAAATGAATAGATAAGCTGCACAGTCAGAGAAAAACACTTGTAATATATATTGGACAAGGGACTGATATCCAAGATTTATAAATAATTCCTAAATTTAGAAGAAAAAAGGCAATGCAATTAAAATGATCAAAAGATTTGTCCATATACTTCCTAAAAGAAGATACATGAAGGAGCAATAAGCACATAAAGAGATGTTTGATGTCATTAATTATTAGAGAAATAAAAATAAAAACTATAGTATGTGTTATTACATACCTGCTAACATTTTAAAACTGGACAAAACCAAATGCTATTGAGGATGTGGAATAACAAGAACTTTTGTACATCGTTGGTTGTGATATAAGATGGTTCAGCATCCGGAGATAAAATTCTGGTGGTTTCTTATCAAAATAAATATACCTACCTCAGGACCAAGTAACTTTACTTCTAGATTTCAACCTAAAATAAATTAAAACATATTCCCAAAACAAATACAACCATGTGTCACTTAATGATGGGGATATGTTCTGAGAAACGCGTCATTAAATATTAGAAATGCATCATTAAGTAATTTCGTTGTGTAATAACAGAGGGTACTTACACAAATCTAGATGGTACATACATATATATGGAAACCAAAAGTCCCAGCACCATTACTGAATATTAATCATTTCACCTGCTTGATCTGCAATGCCAATATCACATGACATGTATCAGGTTTCTATATGCTTCATTATAATATTATGGGACCTCTATTGTATATGCTCCATCATTGACCAAATCAGGATTATGTGGCAAATAATTGTACATGAATTTTCATGGCAGTTTTATTCATAATGGCCAAGAAACTGGACATAGCTTATTTATAGAAGAATGGACCAGCAAATTGTGGTATGTTCATATGTTAGAGTAGTATTCATTCAAAAGAAAGGAACAAACTACTGTTACATGAAATAACAAAAACCATTAGGCTAAGTAAAATAAGTCTTATGCAACTGATAAACTGTTTGATCAGAGTTGTATGAAATTGTGGAATATCCCAAACAATTTTATAGTGCTAAAAAAAAGAAAGGAAAGGAAGGAAGGAAGGAAGATAAAGAAAGAAAGGAAGAAAGAAAGAGAAAGAAAGGAAGAAAGGAAGAAAAAGAAAGAGAGAAAGAAAGAAAGAAAGAAAGAAAGAAAGAAAGAAAGAAAGAAAGAAAGAGAAAGAAAGAAAGAAAGAAAGAAAGAAAGAAAGAAAGAAAGAAAGAAAGAAAGAAAGAAAGAAAGAAAGAAAGAAAGAAAAGGAAGAAAGGAAGGAAGGTTGCTTCTCATGTTCTCAGCAGCAGGGGAAGACTATATTGCAAAAGGGTTAGATTGATGATAATGGTCTGTATCTTGATAGGAATTTCAGATATGCAGGTACATGCATTTGTCAAAACTCAGTGAATGCACATGTAATATTTATGCAATTCTTTGAATGTATGGTTTATATCAAAATAGAAATAAAATCAAATATATTGAATTCAGTAGATGATATGCATGTTGAAGTACAAAGACGAAGTGAGGCCTGGTGTGGTGGCTGAGATGGGAGGATTCCTTAAGGTCAGAAGTCCAAGACCAGCTTGGGCAACATAGTGAGGCCTTGTTTCTACACAATAACCAAACAAACAAACAAATAAAGACAAAGAGAAATCATATCTGCAGTTTATTTTGAAATGAATTAAAACGTATATGGATTAGATGGATAGATAAGTGGATAGATGGATAGATATGTGATAAACCAATTACAATGATAGCAATAGAATCAGTGATGATATATGGAACTTCTCTGTAAAATGTTGCTGTTTGAATATTCCCTTAAAAATTGTGAAAATTAATTTTATTTTGAATACTAGCAATAAAAAATGAACAATAAAATTTAAAAATATTTTACTATTACAGCAGCATTAAAAAGAAAATATTTAGGAATAAATTTAAAAAATATTTATGTATAAGATCACATACTGAAAAATACAAAATATTGCTGAGTGAAAGACCTAAGCAAATGAAGACATATGCTTTGAGTCACCAGGGAAATACAGATTTTAACAATGGGATACCACTCTACAACCACTAGAAAGATTTAAAAAGATAGAAAACATCAAGAGTTGGTGAGGAATGGAGAGCAACTGGAACTCTCATATATTGTTTGTAAGAAGGTAAAATTTTACAAATTCTTTGGGAACATTTAGGCAGTTTAAACTTAAGCATGCACTTACCATGTGACTCAGAAATTCTATTCCTAGGTGTCAACCCCAGAGAAATGAAAACATGTATCTACACTAAGTCTTTTACCTGAATGTTCATAATAGCTTTATTCATAATACCACCGAAGTAAATATAACTCAATATTCATCAACAGATGAATAGGTAAGCAAGTTATGTTTTATTTATAATACAGAACTTTATTTTATTTTATTTTATTTTATTTTATTTTATTTTATTTTATTTTATTTTTTGAGATGGAGTCTTGCTGTGTCGCCCAGGCTGGGGTGCAGTGGCGTGATCTCAGCTCACTGCCAGCTCCACCTCCAGGGTTCACGCCATTCTCCTGTCTCAGCCTCCCAAGTAGCTGGGACTACAGGCGCCCGCCGCCACGCCCAGCTAATTTTTTTTTTTTTTGTATTTTTAGTAGAGACGGGGTTTCACCATGTTAGCCAGGATGGTCTCGATCTCCTGACCTCGTGATCTGCCTGCCTCGGCCTCCCAAAGTGCTAGGATTACAGGCTTGAGCCACTGCTCCCGGCCTATATTGTATTTTATAATAAAATTTGTATCTGATAAAACATACAGAATATTGATGTACATAACAACATGGATAATTATAAAAACAACAACAACAACAACAATAAACACAGAGTGAAGAACTCTAAACACAAATTTTATTCATAGAAATTCTAAAAAAGACAGTAATTTACCACGAGAGTGCACCAGTGATTGTTTAGGGTCATGATTAGGGAGTTGATTGGGAAGGGCACAGAGGAGGTTTTTTGCATGATGGAAATGCTCTATAGTTGATTGTTGTAGTGGTTACTTAGGCTTATGCATTTGTGTTGAAAATGTCATTTTTCCTTCCAATCTCCATCTACGACCTAATCTCTTTCTAAACTTTTTCATATTAGCAAATGATACCACCATCTACTTGATTGATTGAGCCTATATCCCATGCATTCTTCCTATTTACTTATGTCCTACATCTAAAACACCACACAGTTTATGCTGTATTTTGAAAATATTATTTAATCTGTTCACTTCTCTTTCTTTGTAGTGCTACTCTTCTTCTAAGTCATCATTATCTCTAACCTAAATTACAGTAATAGCTTCCTAATTGGCTGTGGTCTTTTATTCTTGGATTCCATAGCTCATTGTTTATACAACAGCTAGAGTGGATGTAAAAAAATACCTAATAAATAAACAAATAATAATTCAAATTTTTTTGTGGCCTACCTGGACCTCCTTGATCTGGCATTGCCTATTTCCCAGCCCCTTCTCCTTCTTCATTGTACTCTAGCCACACTGAGCCTCTGTCTGTATTCTGAATTTGCTGAGCTTGTTGCCATCTTTGGAATACTGTATTACCATTCTTTCTGTCATCACCCTTTCACAGTCTTTTCCATACTTCAGGTTCTTTTCCATACTTCAGGTCTCAACACAAATGTCTCCTAAGTAATGTCCACTTAGAGCATCCTTTTGAAATTAACTGCTTGCCTCTCCCCACCGCACACACCTCTTATTCTCTATCACATCATCTGTTCTTTTTTATTTTACAGTATTTATTGCATTCTGAAATGACTTATTTGTGTTTTTGTTTAATGGTTTATGTTTTCTGTCACTTGAATGAAAACATGTAGGATAATTGTCAGCCTTGTTTACTGCTGTATCTTGAGAGCCCAAAACAATGCTTTGCACAGAAGACTTTCATAAATATTTGTTGTGTGAATAAACATTACGACTAGCACTTTGATTAAGTATAGGAAGAAAATCAGATGAGTATTTTAAAAATTATTACATTTTGTGATTATTAAAGTAATAATCACTGAAAAAAACTGAAAGATATACAAATCATAAAAGGGCAATAAAACCACTATCTAGAGGTAAAATATGTACAGTTTTGGTGACTGTCCTTCTCGTTTCTGTCTCTATCTTCCCTTCTCTCTCCCCATTTCCATCAAAAAGGATTATTCTGAATTACCACTATTGGTCCTTACCTATACATATCATGTATTTTTTTCAATTGATAAAATATTTATAGAAAGCATGATTTTTAATGGATGCATAGTAATCAATTCCAAGTTGGTATTTACCTGCTTTCTTATTGTTAAACATTAAAGTCTTTGTGCCTCATTTGCAGATTGGGATAATAAGACGCATCACTCTCTAGAATTATCATGAGGATTAAAAAAGTGTAATGATTGTTAATTGTTTAGAACAGCTCCTGGCACAGCACTCAATAAAAATGAGATGATGATAATGATTGTTAAGATTACTAATTTTTTAAGTTAGTTCTGTACAACTTTTTCTTTTTAGATCAAGCTATAAAATGTCATGAGGAGCATGGAACCCGAATAAGCGAATGGGCCTATTGTGAGTACCACATGTGAGGACAACATATGACAGACATATCAAGGACTTGTGCTTCTTACTTCTTCTTATTCTAGGGGCTATACTGACTCTGAGATAGCTTGATGTAGAATATAATCATTAATAGATAGTTCAAGCCTTTGAAGTGCCACATAAAATTCCAGAGGAATGTATCTCCAGGAGTCTCAATTTCCCAATTTTTATTTATTTATTTATTTATTTATTTATTTTTTTAAAATTTATTATTATTAAACTTCAAGTTGTAGGGTACATGTGCACAACGTGCAGGTTTGCTACATATGTATACTTGTGCCATGTTGGTGTGCTGCACCCATCAACTCGTCATTTACATCAGGTATAACTCCCAATGCAATCCCTCTCCCCTCCCCCCTCCCCATGATAGGCCCCGGTGTGTGATGTTCCCCTTCCCGAGTCCAAGTGATCTCATTGTTCAGTTCCCACCTACGAGTGAGAACATGCGGTGTTTGGTTTTCTGTTCTTGTGATAGTTTGCTAAGAATGATGGTTTCCAGCTGCATCCATGTCCCTACAAAGGACACAAACTCATCCTTTTTTATGGCTGCATAGTATTCCATGGTGTATATGTGCCACATTTTCTTAATCCAATCTGTCACTGATGGACATTTGGGTTGATTCAAGTCTTTGCTATTGTGAATAGTGCTGCAATAAACATACGTGTGCATGTGTCCTTATAGCAGCATAATTTATAATCCTTTGGGTATATACCCAGTAATGGGATGGCTGGGTCATATGGTACATCTAGTTCTAGATCCTTGAGGAATCGCCATACTGTTTTCCATAATGGTTGAACTAGTTTACAATCCCACCAACAGTGTAAAAGTGTTCCTATTTCTCCACATCCTCTCCAGCACCTGTTGTTTCCTGACTTTTGAATGATCGCCATTCTAACTGGTGTGAGATGGTATCTCATTGTGGTTTTGATTTGCATTTCTCTGATGGCCAGTGATGATGAGCATTTTTTCATGTGTCTGTTGGCTGTATGAATGTCTTCTTTTGAGAAATGTCTGTTCATATCCTTTGCCCACTTTTGGATGGGGTTGTTTGTTTTTTTCTTGTAAATTTGTTTGAGTTCTTTGTAGGTTCTGGATATTAGCCCTTTGTCAGATGAGTAGATTGCAAAAATTTTCTCCCATTCTGTAGGTTGCCTGCTCACTCTGATGGTAGTTTCTTTTGCTGTGCAGAAGCTCTTTAGTTTGATGAGATCCCATTTGTTAAAAAAACTGCTTTAAAGTTCATATGGAACCAAAAAAGAGCCCGCATCTCCAAGACAATCCTAAGTCAAAAGAACAAAGCTGGAGGCATCACGCTACCTGACTTCAAACTATACTACAAGGCTACAGTAACCAAAACAGCATGGTACTGGTACCAAAACAGAGATATAGACCAATGGAACAGAACACAGTCCTCAGAAATAATACCACACATCTACAGCCATCTGATCTTTGACAAACCTGAGAGAAACAAGAAATAGGGAAAGGATTCCCTATTTAATAAATGGTGCTGGGAAAACTGGCTAGCCATAAGTAGAAAGCTGAAACTGGATCCTTTCCTTACTCCTTATACGAAAATTAATTCAAGATGGATTAGAGACTTAAATGTTAGACCTAATACCATAAAAATCCTAGAGGAAAACCTAGGTAGTACCATTCAGGACATAGGCATGGGCAAAGACTTCATGTCTAAAACACCAAAAGCAACGGCAACAAAAGTCAATTTCCCAATTTAGTATATAATTAATTTAAGCTTCATAGAGGAGAAGTGATGTGGTCACTTTTAATATAAGGCATTCGTTGCTGGGGTTCTCATTTCTCTCATTGCCTGTCTCCTATAATATTTAGCTTCCTCTAAAACATTAATGCTCTATGAATGACTTAACATAAATATTTGAAGAAAGGATACTACTATATGGAAAGAGTTATAACAATCCTGACTTTAACTCTTCTACTTCCTTTCTGTGGATGGCTTGTTTTGCTGTCTCAAGAACCCTCTTCTCTTGAGGATTTAGTCTCAACAGTCACTACGTTGTCTTACTAAGACTACTTTTCCCATCCTGGAGCTTTGGACCTACAGGCTTTTGGTATCCTCTAAAGACATTTTATATGTGTGGTAAACCCAGATTCGTGTTCTGATCATTGTTTGAAACCTCTCATTTATGACATTGAGTTCGTTGTTAATTATATGTATTTGGGGTAGAGTGTCATCTAGCTGATTGCTTGCTGCTTTCTGTATGGGCTGCTGAACACAAGTTTCGATTCATGTTTTTAGTAGCTGTAACCAGGAAAATGGATTAGTGAAAAGATAACAATCTAATGTAGCTCTATGTAGGAAATTGTATATGGTGCATTTTTCAAACAACAAGAGAAAAACAGAATAAGTACCCTTTGCAGGTACTTATATTTAGACTTACCGTTTTAGAAGCGGTTTTAAGAGGAGCCCATCCTCTGCCTGCAGGGATGAAATCTATCGAAATCCATCCACCACACTATTCATGTTTAAGGGTTCAAGTGCTCAATAGCCACATGTGGGTAGTGCCTACTCTATTGGATGTTTCCATCACCACAGAAAAATCTAGCAGATTCTAGGAGATTCATGGCTTATGTTTTTCTGTAAATAATTTGAAAAGCAAGTGAAAATTACTACTGATGTGGGGGTTGCTAATGGGCTAGCCTCTGGAGGAGGGAGTCAGCAAGGCCATAGCTAGTGACAAAAGGAGATGGAGGCAGTACATGAGCCCAAGAAAGTCGGCAATGAAAGTAGTGCTCACTAGGCGAATGTAGATACGTCGGATATTCTAGAGAGGCAGAATGATAGACCTGAGCTGAAGAAAAAATTATGGAAGAAACCAAGATATTGTCCAATTGCAAGTTGGATTAGTGATAGCTTTTCACAATTCCTTCAATAATCTTTATAGTGGGTTAAATAACTTTATATATTATATACATATACATATTTATAATGTATAAAAATACTCTAGTCAAAATTCAAAAATAAAAGAATGAGCAACATGGGCATTCAACAGATTGTAAGACCGAATCTCTGGCATCATTCATGGTTGTGGGATTCGAGACAGACAGAATGGCCATTTGTCATTAAAAGGCTGGTTATGTGCAAAATCAGAACTTCAGACTGAACACTAAGTGACCCTTCAGCGAATGCGCTTGCAGCTGCATTGAGTTGGGGCCCAGCGAGATCTGAACAGAGGCTGTCTAGGCATTAACAGACAAGGAAGGAGTCAGGGAAAATATTATCCTGGAGAAGTAGCTAATGAGTATAAGATTCAGTCTGTGACACATGGGTGTTCCGCGCCTGGGAGCCGGCATCCTACGTTTCTCAACCAATGGGCAATTCCATGACTGCCTTGGGGCTGAAATGGTGGAGAACAAAAACAATTGCTAATTCTCAGGCTTATTTATAAAGGGATACAATTCTATTAGAACCATTTTAACATGTTCCTAAAAGGAAAGGTAGTATACTGTGTACTTTTGTCACCCCAAATCAACGTACCCCGCACCCCCCCCCCCGATTTCCAGCTCCAACAATGATACCTTCTCCTTTTCTGAGTCAGAATGGGAGCTGGAATTTTCTATGAGGGTCATTCTGACCTTCATTCCCCTCAGGCATAGACTGAGAAGAAATGAAAACTCAACTGTATCTCAAAGTCTGTAGTTTGGTAAGTCTCAGCCTTTTCCTGCCATCTTTTGCTGGTCCTGCATTTACCATGTTACTACCAAATAATAGTAATAAGAAGCAGCAGCAGATCTAGATCATCTCAAGACTGAAGGTGCAGCTAGGGGAAATGGATCTGCTTCTGATGGATTTTCATACAAATCTCACACACTTCTTAGGGGTGGTGATTCCTATTTGGGAAACTTTTCTAGATTAGTGGTTTTATTTCTTGTTATTTTTAATTAGTCAAAAATGTAAACATAAAGAATTCTTTTCAATACTTAGAGACCTGGATTTTAAATGAAACCTGATAATTTAGTGTGGTTTCCTCCGTTTACTGAAATGCATAAGGAGAAGGTTCTTTTAGGTTGTTGAGATATTTACTCTATGATACTATAGTATTTAGAATGGGGACTGAATGTTATCAAGAAAAAATCAAATGTTTAGCAAGGATAAAGTGTGTGTGATGTGTGTCAGAAATTTTCATCTGAAATGACTAAAATATACACTAGCTTTTTAATTATAGAAAAATTTAAACATATACCAAAGTAGAAGAAATAAGAAAACTCCATGTGCCTATCGTCCGGCTTTAACAATTATCAACATGTACAATATTGTTTCACCTACAGCCCTTCTCTCTATAGCCCTACCTCTCACTGTTTGAGTTTGCTGGAAATCCCAGAAATTATATCATGTCATCAGCATGCATATCTGAAGCATAAGGACATTTTTTTAACATCACAAGCTTCTGGTTTTAACTACAGAGAATATAGGATAGCACATTAAAGGGTGTCAAAAGAATACAATCAGCAAAATTTGCAATCCTGAAAATTCTACATGGTGAAAACTCAGTTTCTTTAACAAATAAATTACAATGGATAAAGTAAGATTAAGAGAAAACCTGTAAGTGGAAGAGACTCAGACACACATTGATTCTAATCAACAAATTATGAGACAATTAGGGAAATTTAAACAGTGACTGGATATTTGATGATATTAAATGATATTAAGAAATTACCACATACTTTCCCCCCTCTTTTTTAAAGGTAGGCAAGATAATGACTTTACGGTTGTGGCAAGAGTGTAGTTTAATACCTTGCCTTTGAAAAGTAATATTAAATCCTCATCTATCTGGACAGGTTGATAACCCAGAATGATTCTTAACTGAAGAGCTGTGGGTAATTCTTCTTTCTGTGGTAATTTTCATTTACTAAATAGGAGAAAAGTGACAATGAAATATAAAATAAAATAAGAAGTCCTGAGCTCAAAGGGAAACCTACTGACATCTGATTTCTTTTGTTTTGAGAAGCCAAGAGCTGGTATTTTTTTTTTTAAGGGTTAAAGAACAGTGCAGGGAAGCCATTGCTATTTAAGTGTTGTTGTTGTTTTTTGTTTTTTCTAATACATCTAGAAACAAACCTGGAGTTTAATAGTACTTCTCTGCTTTTATGAATTTTGCCTTATTAGAAGTAGAGGAACCTGTTATCTTGTGAATACAGTTTACACACCCTCCTCTGTCCTGCAGGGGTGACATAGGCAATTGAAAAAGGCACAGAGATTTCTTGGGCTTTTTATTTTAAAGCTTTCCACACTGTGCCATATATTTAAATAACAGGCTAAGATGGGGAGTGATGAGTCTCTCAAGGAAATAAAGACGGTGCACTCATTAGAAGGCTCATTAAGAATAAAGTGCAGGAAGGGGGCTCTGAGAACAGACTCTCATCCTGGTATTTATTAGGACAAAGCACTCTCTTTAATGGGGCACCTAAAAAGCTCTCTGCTGCAGTTATTATTAGGCATTAGTGCTTTTACTAACTTCTTGGGATCGACTTTGCCCTTCTCTCTGCCTTGGTAAACAGTTGACAACAACACCCTTGTGTTCCAGGCTCCTGTGGCAAATTCATTTTCACTTTTCCTGTCTGTGCTCAGGAGTCCTATGCTTCGAGTCTGTGAGGGCACTTGAAAATTGGACCTCCCTTCAGAGCAAATTGAAGGATGTCACCACACTTTATTGCTTATTTCTTCTCCTGAGGCCTTCTTTTTTTCCTTCATTGCAGATACAACTCAACTCGTTAGCTCCCTTTTCTTCTCTCTCCCCAAAGGCAGCTGTTGGCAAACTTTTGGAAGGATCCAATAATACAACTAGTAAAGAGTTTAAGCTTTGTGGCCCGTAGGGTCTCTGTTGCATGTGGTAGTGCAAAAGCAGCCACCGACCATACATAAATAAATGTGTATTGTTGTACTTCAATAAAATTTTATTTACAAAAATAAGTGGTGGCCAGGTTTGGCCACAGGCTGTAGTTTGTTAACTTGCATTTTAATGTTCTAAAAGGGAAGTTCTCGTTCCACTTATGAAATAAAAGTAGCCATGCAGTATTTTCAGAGTTTTAATTTTATTCATATGATGGTTCATCATTTAAATTTTTTTGTTTTTGTTTTTTTGAGATGGAGTTTCATTCTTGTTGCCCAGGCTGGAGTGCAATGGCACAATCTCGGCTCACCGCAAACTCCTCCTCCCAGGTCCAAGCGATTCTCCTGACTCAGCCTCCTGAGTAGATGGGATTACAGGCATGCGCCACCACACCCAGCTTATTTTGTATTTTTAGTAGAGAAGGGGTTTCTCCATGTTGGTCAGGCTGGTCTCGAACTCCTGACCTCAGGTGATCTGCCTACCTCGGCCTCCCAAAGTGCTAGGATTATGGGCGTGAGCCACCACTCCTGGCCCGTCATTTAAGTTTTTAATACTAGCTATATGCCAGGCTTTGTGCTAGGTACTGAGAATACAGAATCATAAAGCCCAAGAAGATTACCATCTTGTAAACAGTTAGACAGACAAGCAAATAGCTACAACGTGATCTACTTAGTGCTATAATAGACACGTGGGTTTTTGAGACTGTATGTTAAGTGAATGGAAGCATTCCTGAGACTTAAAGCATTAAGAAGATTTTACCAGGCAGTGGGCATTTTGAGAGGAAACAGCCTAGGAAAATGCATAGAGACCCAAGAAAATATACCTGTTCCTGGGCCTTTGAGAATTTGAGTGTTACTGTAGCACCAGTATATGTACAGGCTTTAAGAAAGGAGGCAGCAGGTTTGGGAGGAGGAATTATTTAGGAGAACAGGAGGCTGGGCAGGTAGGAAAGTCTTATGCTCTGTGCTAAGGCGTTAAACTTTTATATTGTAGGATATGGGTGCCATTGAACAATTTTCATCATAGGAATGCCACGGTCAGGTTTCTCTGCTAATTGCTGGGAAAGAATGTAAAAGAGGCAATCCATAAGTCCTTAAAGGCTTTGACTGTTCCTCTGGAAAGCTGTCAAAAAGAAGCAAAAGTTTCCAGAACTTGGATGTAGAAAACCAGGAAGGCAACTTAAATAGTATGAATATCTTTCCTGTTCACTTTCCATTTGAGCTCCTGGGGCCAACTACGTTAGCAGTGGCTGGTAAATGTTTGTTTGCTACAGAAAGGAATAAATCTCACTTAGTTCAGTGACAAGAGGAGGAGAATCATTAGGACTACTAATTACAAGATCTATAGTGAATAGCTTCCTTCTGAATATGATTTGAGGGCTACTAGGAATCCCTTTGCCCTGAAATGACGTCCATCCAGCTTCTGCAGCATCTAAAATTACACAACTGGAGATTTGACTTCTTCAGGTGAGCGTTGCCCTCTCTAGGAAAGGTATTTTAAGATGCAAATACTCCTAGGAAATGTGATATATGATGTCAATCATAACCTAGTGTGAATGAAGATATAAATCTGACAGAGACTCAGGAAAACATAGACCCCTGAAAAGGAAATTAGGAGAAGACTTTTAAAATAAGTAAAAGGCTACATAACCAAGGATACAGAGAGCAAAGGACAAAGACTAACTGCCTCCTTCTCAATATGGCCTAGGGCAGCGTTGAGCGTAATAAGGTGGACAAGGACAGGCATAAAATAGCAACTGATTAATAAACATGGGCAAGAGAAGTGTGTATTTTTCAGACTCAATGGAATTTTCACTGCTTAAGAATTCCAGAGCCAATTTGTAAAGCTGTCTGGGAGTGTTCAGTCTGTGTGAGGCAGACACAGGAAAGGGGAGGGAGACAACTAGGAGGTAAAAGATGCTTCAGACAAGGAATGGGCTGCAAGTGACAACTGAATGAACCCCCTCTCTCACTTCTGGCAGCACTTATTCTTTTCCCAACAAGCTCGTACTTGCTGCTTTGTCTTCTGAATGCAAAACTGAAGTGCTTGGGTGAATAAACAAGAACTCTTTATCAAGGAGAGACAGTGTCCAGTTTCTCTGGGCTTGGTGTCTATTCCTGTGTGAGACCCATTGATTGGAAGCTGGTGAGAGATGAGGGCACATTGCCTCCTTGATGACAAAGCAACCAAGTCTGGGACCGCAGACTGAACTCATCAGAAATTGTCCATCTACTTCTGGCGGCATGATGTGAACCTAAGAAATATAATTCTGAAGCAGATGCCTGCCTAGATAAGGCCAACAAACAACCTCAGGGTTTCTTGATTAATTCATTCATGCACTGAACATTTAACCGCATCTACTGCACTCCCACTCTGTGTGCATGTCCTGATTAGATGCTGAGGACATTCAAAGGCACATGCTGGGATTACTATAACACAAAGCAGGTGCACAAGAGTGACGGAGAAGTATGTGAAATAACACAGAAGCAAGGTTATCGTCTGAGCATAAACAAAGGATAAATAAAAGCTGATACTCCTCAACTGCAGAGGCAACCTAAGAGATGGTACAAGTTTGAAAGAAGAGTCTACGTGATAACTTAATGCTCCTAGCAATGTGATTTGAGGTAATATGAACACGTCTGACTGGAATGTAATTCAGCAAGTTGAAACCAGGGCCAGCCATATAGTTGCCTGGTCCTATGCAAATCAAAAATGCAGGACCCCTTGTTCAAACAGCAGGAAATAAAGGGCATTTTAGTGCCCTTAAAGGTACTAAAGTATGAAACCTATTTCTTTCATACGCAGTGTCTCTCCTGGCCTGTCTTTTTCTTGTCTTTTTGTATTTAATGTCACGTTCCTTGGGAACAGGGCTACCTGCTGGCTGAGTGCAGGTCGTCACATATGCCCAGGGCCCTGACCCATGACTCAGCACGTGACAGCACAAGACTCACCAGCTGCCAGGTTTTGTGTCCCACCAGCCACCCCACAGAGGCACCCTGTGACATCCAGGGTGGGGAAATCAATCTCCACTTCCTGTGTGTCTGCACCTCAGCCCATCAGACAAGTGTCCCCCAAAGGATTTCACCCTCCATTCAGGGACGTACTGTATTTGGATGGGTGTGGGCAAGAAGCTCAGCCCCATTTCCTCTACTGGGTCAGTGCTTCCATCCCCCAGCTGCTCTGAGCATTGGGCCCTTCTCCAGAGTGCTGTTCGCAGTCAGTGGTGCTGCCTTGACGAGATGCCTAGGAAGTCATGCATCCCCTCACCTCAGGTTTGGGGTGGGGTGGGGGGTGGGGAGCTAGCCTGCAGACAATTATTGACTGATATGGGGTTGTCATTGTGCTCAACATAGGACAACTCTGAGGTACCATTTGCACGCTAGGCTAGACCTCCCACGGACTCAGGCCAGCATTCTCCAAGTGAACCTACATCGCTGTCTAGCTTCTTTCCCCACCGTATCCTGATTCTCTCTCTCCTTCAAGTTTCACCTGAAAACACTCCCTAATTAAATCACTTGCACAGGAGCCTCGGTCTCAGATTCTGCTTCTAAGGAAATTCAGCTGAGACAAAGTGAAAACGGAATCAGATGTGCTCATAGTGGGGCTGGGGTCATGTTGCAGGATTAAATAGAGAGTCGGAATAGCCTTCATTGAGAATGTAAGCCTTTCATCAAAGACCTAAAGAGGATGAGAGAAATAACCAAGAGTAGAAACATTCCAGGCAGAGGGCACAATTAGAGTAAAGGCTCTATAGTAGTAAGAATAATACACACTGCCACACCTCCCATTGCCAGATTAGATGTCTTAATCTGCAGAACTTGTGAATATGTTAAGTTACACAGCAAAGGGAAATTGATGTTGCAGATGAATTAGGGTTGCTAAACAGCTGACTTTAAGATAGAGAAATAAGCCTGGATGATCCAGGTGAGCCCAGTGTAATCACAAGGTCCTTAAAAGTAGAAGAGAAAGGCAGAAAAGGAGGTTGGAGGAAAGTGTCACCACAGAAGAAAGGCATGGAGATGTAAGACTGCTGGCTTTGATGACAGAGGAACAGGATGTGAGCCAGAGAATGTGGATGTCTCTGGAAACTGGAAATGGCAAGGACATGGATTCTCTCCTAGAGCCTTCAAAAGGAAATACCTTGATTTTAGCCCAGTGAGACTCATGTTAGACTTCTGACCCACAGAATTGCAAGGTAACACATTTCTGTTGTTTCTAAGCCAATAATTTTGTAATGATTTGTTATGGCAGCCATAGAAAATGAATATAGGCCCTAAGGCAGAAGCATACCTGATAGGTGAGATGACCAGTAAGGAGGTGTATTAGTCCGTTTTCACGCTGCTGATAAAGACGTACCCGAGATTGGGCAATTTACAAAAGAAAAAGGTTTAATTGCAGTTACAGTTTTACCTGGCTGGGGAAGGTCTCAGAATCACAGCAGAGGGTGAAAGGCACTTCTTACATGTCAGTGGCAAGAGGGAATGAGGAGGAAGCCAAAGTGGAAACCCCTGATAAACCCATCAGATCTCATGAGACGTATTCGCTATCATGAGAATATCACAGGAAAGGCCGGCCCCCATGATTCAATGACTTCCCCCTGGGTCTCTTCCACAACATGTGGGAATTCTGGGAGATACAATTCAATATGAGATTTGGGTGGGAACACAGCCAAACCATATCAGGAGGCTACCATGACTTGAATGAAGGGAGTGAGAGGAGCAGTAGGAGAGGTGGGTAGCGAGGTGTTGTGGACCAGGCTGTGGCGGGCCCCATGGGTCATTGCAAGCAAGCAGGGAGGTGTTTATTCTGAAGTGAGGAACCAGAGCACAGTTTTGAGTGATGAAATCTGACACAACTGTTAACAGGTTCCCTATGACTGTTATAAGACTAGGCAGCAGCGAGCAAGGGAGACCTGTTAGGAGGCATTTGCAATCATACAGGTAAGATATAATGGTAGCAAGAATCAGGAGGATAGCAGGGGACGTGGTACAAAGTAAATACATTTTGAAGATAGTGCCAGCAGGATTTTCTGCTAGGTTGAATGTGGGAGTGTGAGAGAAAGGGCAGGCAAGGGCTGCTCTAAGGATTTTTCTTGAGCAACTAGAAGAATGAAGCTGCTATCAATAGAAAGGGCTTGGAAGTAGAGCTGGTTTTGAATGTGGAGCATGAGACTGAGTGTTCTTTCGAACTTGTTTCACTGGAGATGTCTGTTCTAGCCAAGTGAAGGTGTTGAGTAGGCAGTTGAGGATACAGTTCTGGAGTCTGTAGACATTTGAACTGTGCATAGACATTTGGGAAGGTCCATCATACAGATCCAACTTAATGCCATGGAACTGAGTGACATGACCATGAGAATGAGGGGACAAGAGGAACAAGAAGTGAGCCTGAAGTAAGGCCAACATTAAGAGGTTAAAGAGAGATAAAGGAGACTAAAATGGGGTATGTAAGGTAAAATTAGATTCAGGAGAGTGTGTGGTCCTAGAAGTGAAGAGAAGAAAAAGTAACAGATAGATGAACTGCATAAAATACATCAAGGAAGACAAGGATTGGTCAGCTACGTAGTAATAAAGTTATGGGAAACCTTGATGAGAAGAGATTAATGAAATGATGAGGAGAGCTTAATTGGAGTAGGTAGAAGAGAGAATGGGAAGAAAAACTTGGAGTCAGCAAGAATAGATAAGGATTTCTGGAAGTTTTGAAATCTGCAGGCATACTGGCAGGCTGGAAACTCAGGGGACAGTGGATGTTGCAGCTGGAGCCTGAAGACAGTCTAGAGGCAGAATTCATCCTCCTCAGGGGACCTCAGTCTTTGCTCTTAAGGCTCTCAACTGATTAGATGAGGCCCACCCACACATTATGTAGGGTAATCTGCTTTACCCAAATTCTACAGATTTGAATGTTAATTATATATAAAATACCTTCATAATAACATCTAGACTGGTGTTTAACCAAAAGCTAGGTATCATGGCCAAACCAGTTTAACACATAAAATCAGTTATCACAGCCATGGTGAAGAAAAGTTGTTTTTTTTTTTTTTTTTTTTATGATGAGGATAGATTTGTATATCAATGAAAATAATCCATGAGAGAAAAATATTTGATAATGTGGAAGAGAGAGAGACTAGCTAGAAGACTGTCCTTGAGAAGGAAAGAAAGATGGGATCTAATATGTGGTGGAGGGATTGAGTTTAGATAAAGCTAGTTCATCTGCTATAACTGGCAGGAGCATACAGTCTTCAAATACAAATGCTGCTTAGTGAGAGGAGTTCTTTGGATTGCTTCAAGGATTTCTAATTAAGAAGGAAGCAACATCATGGGATAAAGGCAGAACAGAAGATGATGTAGTGGGAGATTGAGGAAACTGAAAGTGTCTAAAATAATCCAGTTGGAAAGTGACAAAGTGAACAGACCAGGTATATAGTGTGCTTGCCTGGAAGTATAGAGGCTCACTTGAAATTTGTGGTCACGAATTTACACTGGTATCAATCAGTGTGGACAGCCATAGGGCTGTCAGCATGACTAGGCAGAGAACTGTAATGTTGTTGAGTATGATGAAAAGAGTGATGGCAAGGGAGGTAAGGGGGTCAAGGGTATATATAAGAAAGTGATTATAGTATTTGGCTAGGGAATATAAATGGAATAGGAAGGGAGCCAGTGGAGGGAGGGAATTGGGGTAGGGGGTATAATGAGTTGGGAAAACCAAGTGATAAAAATGTAGAGCCAGCAAATCTGTAGAGATAGTAAAAAGATGAGGTGGTTGCTAGGGTTGAGGGAGAACAAACAGATGGAAAACAGGAGATTTATTTTTAGGGAAGTGAAACTATTATATATGATACTATAATGGTAGATAGTGCCATTATACATTTGCCTATACAATGTATAATATGCAACACCAAGAATCAACCCGAAATAGATTGTATTTAGTAATAATGTATCAATATCAGCTCATCGGTTTTAACAACTGTACCACAGAAATAGATGATGATAATAGAAAAAACTTGGGAGTTGGTATAGAAGAACTCTGTACTTTCCACTCAATTTTTCTATAAATCTAAAACTGCTTATAAAAGGTTACTTTTTAAATTGTAGGACTGAGTATAATTCTCCATGAGACTACTTTATTTTTTTTCTGCATCCACTGCAGCAAATAGAACAAAGCCAGACACATTAGATAATCAATAGTGAGTTAAACACAGTTCCATTAAATTCAACGTTGTTTCCTTTAGATTAAAGGAAACAATCAACAGTAAAGAAACAACCTTCAGAACGGGAGGAAATATTTGCAAACTATTCATTAGACAAGGGACGGAATACACAAGGAACTCAAACAATTCAACAGCAATAATAATAATCTCACTAAAGTGGGCAAAGGATCTGAAAAGATATTTCTCAGAGATGAAATAGAAATGGCCAACAAACGTATGAAAAAAGGCTCAACATCATTAATCATCAGGGAGA
Source organism: Chlorocebus sabaeus (assembly GCF_047675955.1). Classification (NCBI taxonomy): domain Eukaryota; kingdom Metazoa; phylum Chordata; class Mammalia; order Primates; family Cercopithecidae; genus Chlorocebus; species Chlorocebus sabaeus. The sequence continues at coordinate 18,970,769 of NC_132920.1, forward strand.
TGCAAATCAAAACCACAATGAGCTATCATCTCACCCCAGTTATTAGGGCTATTATCAAACACAGAAAATAACAGATGCTGGTGAAGATGCAGAGAAAAGGGAATTCTTAAGCATTTGTTGATTGGAATGTAAATTAGCATAGCCATTATAAAGACAGTATGGAGGTTCCCAAAAAATTAAAAATATAACTATCATAGAATAGTAGTCCAGTTAAAACTAGAACTATCATATGACAAACATTTTGTTCTCACTCATATATGAGAGCTTAAAAAGTTGATTTCATGGAGATGGATAGTAGAATGATTAGTTACCAGTGGCTAGGAAGGGTGTGGGGGATGGCGAGGAGGAGAGGATGAAAAGTTGACTAATAGCTACACATATACAGTTAGATACATGGGATAAGTTCTAATGTTCAAAAGCACAGTAGAGTAACTGTAGTTAAAAACAATGTATTGTATATTTAAAGACGGCTTGGAATGTTCCCAACACAAATGATGAAAGCTTCAGATGACAGATCCTGAATACCCGACTTGATCATTACATACTCTATGCATGTATCAATATATCCATGTATCCCATGAATATGTACAAATATTATGTATCAACAAAAGAATTATAAAAATATACTTATCCAGCAAATCCAATAATAGCAATAAATAATCATAACATTGAATTTTTAAAACATGGGGTCATGGTGTTAAAAGTGAGTAAGTAAAAGTAAACAAACCTTTTTAAAAATTAATTTTTGGGTTAGAGAGGCCACACACTTCTTTGTTGGTTTTCAAGTTGGGAAAATGATAAAATTTGAATGTTTAAGGGAGGAATGTCAAGGGAGGCAGTGAACCTGGAGGAAGACACAATTCCCAAGCCTTGGTCTTCCCATCCAAAGGAAAAGGTACTTTTGATACGTTCTACACAACCTCTCTCTAACAATCTATAAGTCATAGACTGGGATGATAAGAATTTATCTGAGGCCTAAGAAAAGGACCTACTGAGGCCATGTGATCACCAGACTCTCCAATTCCTTAGTGAAAGGTGTACATTGCAATTTTACCAAATACTGTATGTGCCTCTTTCTTTACTAGGATTTAATGATGAGGTAGTTTTACTTGAATGATGAAGCTGGTTTAAACATTTTCTGCAACAAGCTCTCTAAATACTAAATTCTGTGAAATTCCCACTTGGCTTAAAATAAGAAAAGACATGATCGTCATGATGGTAATGGTAAAGGACCTTACACTTTACTGAAAAAGATCATTGTGAATGCAGTTCTTAAGTGATCAAAATGTATTAAAAGGCTTATAGCATGTGTAATAAAGTTACGTTAACTAATTAAATAATTTTAGATGCAATTAACTTGTTCTTTCATAAAATTGTTAGAAAATATTTTCTCAAGCGTTTGGTTCTTTATTCAGAAATCATTGTATTTCAAAAATTAAATGGTGGAGATGATAAATTAATAGTGGCATTAGATGCATATTAAGTTATCTCTGTTATCCACACACACAGGCATGTTAGCACGGACTCATCATTCAATTAATTGCTTTTTGCTACAGTGAGCTTTCAGTCTTGGAAATGCAACAATCACACACACAGAAAACCAGATAAGCTATTTGGGCCACATTTTAGAAATAAGAAATCAGATTTTCACTGCTGATGCATATTGGGTCTCTCTCTGAGTGACCAGCAGATTTTTTGTACTAAATCCTTTCAACTATTGCCATATGTTCTGAAGGAACATAATAGTGAGGCCAAAATGGGAAATTCTCCATCGACTGGAAGAGTATTTAATTCCTTGTTTTGTTTGTTTCTATTAGATTAAAAACCCATTAGGGTGAAGGAGGAGATGAGAGATCATCTATTCAGTCCTGCAAAGAATCTGTCTTGTTTTCTAAAGTGCTTTAGGAAAGGAACTTGCCCAATCTCATTTAGGATCAGATATTTCAGGATCTCATGCTGTCTGGTAACCTTTATGTGTGTCTCATTTAACTGCCTCATGCTGCTTTTTAGTCTGTCCATACTTTTCTGATTATTGGAAGTGGAGAGTAGACTCGTACCAATCTCTAAGTGAGAATCTTGATATATTTGAAGATTTGTTATTAATGTTCTATTCATTTTTCTTTTTCATGGCCCAATTTTTCATTGTTTAGGCTTTGAATAATTATGTTTATGGCTTGCTTTATGTTGTTTCTCAAAGTCTTCTGTGTCTTCCAGTGTTGTGGCATTTAAAATTAGACAAGTTTAGGGGAATGGTAAAAACCTAGTTCTGATGGACTGCACATATTTATAAATAGTTATATTGTTTAGAAGGGGTATATTCTAATGTCTTCCAAAGCCCCCCTCTGCAGTAATATTTGTTGACCATTCCCCATCTTTTATTTTTGTCCTTTGTTTTTATGTATATTTATTTCATAAGTTATTGAAGGACAGCACCATTGCTTTTAGACAACCTTGTATAATGTGAACAATTTCCCATCTATAATTGTGAAATTCAGTGGATTACTTCCATATTTCAATATTAAATCTTTGCAGAAAATATAAGTAGTCCTAGAACTTTGTAAAGGCATCTTCAGGTGCAAGTTAGAAGCAACCATAAAAATACAGGTGCACCTCCTCTTCTTTTTGCCTTATTCACTCAGTCAATAAGTAATTATTGAGTGCCTCTTCTGTATCAGGCAAAGATCAAGGTAGACATTGTCTTTGACTTTATCAGATGGCCTCCTAAAGAAGTACACTGAAATATATCTTTGTAACTTGAGTCATATTCTAGAAATAAAAGATCACAATGTAAAGAGAAACTTGGTGACTCTTTTGGATGGGGGGAAGAATTACTTTTTCAAATGATATACATGATATATATGAACTAGTTTTTATAACTTAGTCTTAACATCCAGATAGTAAATACAGCATGTCGGGATGTAGCATCTTGACTTTTCTCCTCAAGGGACTAGCTGTCTTCGAGGCACATAGTTTGTGTTGGTTGCATACACTAATTTGTAGGATAGTGGTTATGAATGTTGTACATGAAAATCTAGTGAAAGCCATGGATTCTCATTTCAGGAAAAATAATGAACTTGAAACTTCAAGATGTTCCTGTGGTCCTTGGAACCCATTTATAGAGTCTAGGATAATAACTATTGATGGCTCAATATCTTTGTACTTTCCCACTTTCACACCATTTCAGTTGAACGTGGACAATATCTCAGATGGGTCAAAACGAGGCTTCAGGGACCAATATGGGACCTCAAGGGAGAGTTATAATCTGGCAGAAATCACAAAAATCCATTTTGCCTTCCTTCAGGCATGAAATGGTAAGATGGAAGAATCAAAGAGGACCACAGTGGAGACTAGAGGGAGGTGTTACACAACTCGAAGTTCAGGCTTGCTTCTAGTCTAAATTTTGAGCTACAGGGATACAGATGGCCTTTGAGTCTCATAATATTCTAACTGGCCCATTACTAAAGCAGTACGTACAGAGGAAAATTTGGAGCCAAATCTCAGCTATTTCATTCATTCATCAAATATTCATTGAGGGGCTGCAATATCCCAAGCACTTGGGGAGACCCAGTACCTGGTCTCACAGAGCTCATTTGTTCCACCCCTTGTGATTCGTTGATGCAGTGGTAGTTTAAACAACAACAACAAGAAACACTACTTGGAGATACAGAAGCTCCTGATCTTGGTCAGCTCTGGCGTGACCATCAATAGGTGCTCAGTGAATACTGGTTGGTTGATTGGTTTATTACTTTCCCTGATGCATTCTTTTTGTTACAGAATCAGAACAGCTGGGGTTAATAAAAAGAAAAGTTTAGTTTTTAGAGAAGCACAAAGCTACATATACTAATTATAATAAAATATTAAAAAGCTACTTAGGGTAACATAGTTATGAACTTGAAGTGCATACTAATGTGAGATTCATTTTGATGTAAAGCATTTTCAAAATCAGCTATCTATCCTCAGAGTGGCCAAAATAGCAGTCCAGAGACGGACACGGAGCATTTCAAATTCAGCAGTATGCTCTTATTGGCCCAGGGATGGCAATAACACAAGCAGCAGCTGGTAAGAATCTGAGTCTATTCTGACTAGATCATGCTGCCTGAGAGTCTAATTTTGCTTCAAAAATAGTCTAATTTTGCTCATAGTGGAAAAAGTGGTATATTCCTTTAGTGTCAACAGACCAGATTGCATCTCCAGTTTGTTTGATGGGAGAACTTGGTTCTGTTCCCAGATACGGCTCTCCTTCATGGATCATTGAATTACACTAAGTGTTTTGAACAAAGTCAGTTTCAAAACATACTGCTTTCCTCCAAAACCTTGGAATTTCTCTTCATACCAAAGTTCCAAGAGCCTATGCTAGTAGGAAGAGAATCTGCAAATACAGGTCATTTTGGTTCCAGCCATCAGTGTCTTCATCTGTGGATAGGTAAACCCAAAAGACCCTTCAGGATCTAACACTTTAGGATTTATAGTGAGTCCTAGAGTTTCTGATATTCTGAAATTTGTGTGAAGGTATGTGGGTTATAAATCTACAAATTGGTGGATAAAAAAATGTAAGTCATTTATGTAAAAAAAAATATATATATATATATCCAGATTTGAGTATATTATACTTTGGCTTTCAGTGAGGAGACTTTTGATACTGTTCTATTTATCTTCCTTCACATTTTTTCAGGCAGTAACTATATATAAAAGAATGTATTACTTCATCGGTTTTTTTTTTTTTTAGAGTATTTCTAAGTGAGGGTCCAATACCTGCTTCTAATTCACTTAGTTTCAAACTCTCTGGTCCTAAGTAATGAGCCGTGAAGGAGACCAGGTTAGAGAATGACCCGCGAAGGACTTGCAGCCTCCCCAGGGCTCAGGCTTGTTGTCTGGGTGAGGTGCCCTTTCTTTCCAGCCTGTGCTCCTCTGTGCAGCCGCCTGTGGCTGTGACATATCCAGGAACCTTGCTCCAGGCAGACCAAGTTCCACTGAAAACCTGACTTTCTTAAAAATGAACCTGGAAAACCTTGCAGATGATATATCTTTCCCTCTAATCCATACCTCAGAAGCATGAGACTGAAGGAAAACTATGGGGAGGATTGATGAGCAGCTCTATTTATATTCTATTGATGGGCTAATCTTGCACACACCTGGAGGTGATCTGAGCTTCTACCCACACAAAGGGATCCTGATATTGGCTCTGGTGCTAACAAGTCCAAACTGAGCTCGGGCACAGTTGGGCTGGAATGGGTAGGTGTATTACCTGGATTCTCAGGGGGACCCAGCTGAGGGTACTTTAGCCAGCAGTTGACCTTGTGGTAAGGGGTGGAAAGAATGGTAAGAAAGGGATGACAGTTCTTGAAAGGAAGCTCCCTGTGACAATTTAAGAGAAAAGAATTCCTCGTTCCTATTCTTTCATTAAAAAAAAGATCCCATTATGTTTCTAGGGTTTTGGTTCTTTGCTTTTCTCTTTAATTTTTAAGAGTCAAAGAATGTGTCACTTAGTTTTATTATATGATAAATGAAGTTTTATTTTTCTTTAACAATGTCTTACTTCATTTGGTGCCATCCAGAATAGTAGATTCCCTGTATGTAACACCTAGGGTTGGATTTTACTCGATCCCATTTCTGAAATCCACTGAGTATTTAGAATTCTTAGCTTTTCTTCAGAATTTCTGGTTGGACCAGGCATACTCACAGGGAGAAAGCCTTTGGAATGTGATAGAAAGCTGTGCTGTGCGGGCTGTTCCCTTAAGACTTATTTGGATTGAATAAAGCCAGCTACAGAAGTGGGTGAAGCTATCCCTCACACTGACATTTAATTTACCTGGGAGTACAATAATCTGAGGAAGAATCAAATACTTGAAAATTTTGCTTCAGTGAGCAAAAGCTAACTGTTTGTACCATATTGAAAAGTGATATTTTCTTTGGAATTTAAAGAAAGGAAAAGAGTAACATATTCACTGATGAAAAGCCAGAGGAAAGAACAGACCTCTTCTTTGGAATATTCACAAATATGAAGTTGGAGAAAACACTGAAATTTTGTATATAATCATTTTCCAGCTGCTGTTTGATAGAACAAGGTCAATGAGGTCTAGATAAAGGATAGGGTGATAAAGCCTTAAAAAGAAAGGGTGTTTTTAAATGTGGCACAGAAAAGAAAGCAGCTGGAGTTAATATCTGACAATACGTGGGAGGTGAAAACATGTTGAATCTTGTACAGAAGTTTGATCAGAGAAAGAGTAGGTAATGTTGCTGTCCAAATCAAAATAACCACTTATAATTAGTTCCACCTGTGCTAAAAAATTATGCTCAGACTGTTCTCAATTCATTGAAATTCATGATCATACAATGTTATGAGTAATAGTTACTTCTGAACCAAAGTTAATATGCATGTCTCTATTGACAAAACGAGTCTATATTTTATTACTCTTTGTATCCTCAGCCACTGACACCATACCTGATACCTAGTAGATGCTCCACATGCTGACTACGTGAATGAAATGGCAAATCTATAGTACACTTAAGCTCTCTGGTTTCCCTTTAATATACATCTGGCTAGTCTTAATTGTTTGCTTTAAAGAGTTGAGTGATTATTTTGGTCCATGGAAATCTGGCACTGTTGTCATACTTTTTTGCCATGCATTAATAATTGGGCATTTGAAGCTAATGTCTGCTTTAGATCAAACTTATAAGGTGTAGTCATCATGATGGCAAATAGAATATTTGAATGAAATGACCAGATTTCCAATATGCCAAAGCAAGGATCATGACCAATACTATTTTTCCTCACCTGCCTTTGTGTTTCATGACCACATGCTCATTTAGGATCATGCTTCCAGAAGGTAAGAGAGCAGGTGTTCCAGCCACCATTCCATTGCATACCTCTCCCTTCCCATCAAATATCTTTCCCTATGTCCTGGACCTCTGGAGGTGGTTTGTGGTGGCACACCAGACTGTCTCATAGTGGCACATACTGTCTTCCCACAACTCTCCCAAAGGTGAGTAACTAGACTTCTTACCGCAGCCTGGAATAATTCTGATATAGCCAAGATCTAAATAAGTTATAGAGAGACCAGTTTTACTGCTATTCTACAAATAAGGAATGTTAGCTCATCCACATGAGACGTGCAGTTCGGTAGTCAAAACTTCTGGTCTCTTAGCTATCTCAATTGCTAACTAAAAAATGAGTCTGCCTAACACATGAGGTATCACATGCAAAAAGACCTGAAACTTAGCTGTGCATACAGTTTCAAGGAATGCATAGCCCTAATCTATGCGAAGCAATATATCAAAAAATTTGGCAGGGCACAGTGACTCATGCCTATAATCCCAGCATAGTGGGAGGCCAAGGCGTGTGGATCATGAGGTCAGGGGTTCGAGACCAGCCTGGCCAACATGATGAAACCCTGTCTCTACTAAAGATATAAAAAATTAGCTGGGCACAGTGGCATGTGCCTATAATTCCAGCTACTAGGGAGGCTGAGGAAGGAGAATCGCTTGAATCCGGGAGCTGGAGGTTGCAGTGAGCCGAGATTGCACCATTGCACTCCAGCCTGGGCAACACAGTGAGAGTTTCTCTAAAAAAAAAAAAAAAAAAAAAAAAAAGCAAAGATTTTGGAGCTAGACAAACAAACCATGTCTTTCCATAAGCTGTGGGACCTTGTACAAATCACTTAGCCTCTCTACATTTCAGGTTTCTCTTGTGTAAAGTGATAATTTTTAAAAATCAGTGGTGGTGGATTGTAAGGATTCTATGAGGTAATACATATAAAATGCTCAGCAGAGCATCTGGAAAATAGTCATCAAAAATTTTACACAATCATCCTCACCACCATTATTTCATCATAACATGATCTATGAGAATTCCCAGTAGTGCCGTGGTAACTTGAGTCTGAGTTTGCAAAGTGAAAGTTTCCAGGAGATGGAAAAACATAAGGGCTGCCTCAGATGGCAAGATTACCTTGAGTCTCCTACTGTTACCATCACACACACCAAAAGCTGAAAACTTGCCATGAGTGGAAAGCAGTGGCAAGGGTGCTTAATAGCCACTCTGCTACAGTTATTTCCCTTGGGCTGTAGTATGTGTGATTCATTACATAATGCATATAAACTCTCCCAACAGTGAATAAGCCCCATGTGGGCATCTGATGATCCGTGAATTGAACCAAAGAAGTAATGATATAATCAGCCTGTAAAATGACCAACCCATTTTAAGAACTAAAAATCTATTTTTAAGTAGAGCTAAAGCCCATCAACTCCTTACTAGTGTCCAGATTAATTTGCAGCTACAGAAATATGTGGATAATGATAATAATTTTTTCAAGACCAGAGAAAGATGGAAAGAAAAACTCAAGAAAGCCTTATAAATAAGAAAACCTTACAAATGAGAATGTTCAGAAAGTGCTTTACTCGATGTCTTTATGCAAACTGCACTAATTAATCTCATACAAACATGGATATTTTTGTAAAGCATAAGCCCAAGTGCCATTTTATGACCATATAATTTAGAAGTCCTCAAATTACATTAAAATCACCACACACAGTGTTTACAGTTAATTACATGGTTATTTACCATTCCCAATCAAGTGTTATTCATTCAGTACCTCTTTGCCTGATCTTACCTAAAAAAGAAAACACTTTTATGCTGGATTTGAGTGGTAAACATTCAAACATGGCAATACTCAAAGGCAACAAAGATGTGATTTGGAGTAAACAAATTCCATTGACAGATTTCAGAGAATGTCCAGGGAGAAAGAATGAAAAGAGATCAACATTTACTAAAATAACATTTCTTTGATTGTTTCAGTTCTACTGAGAAAAGGAAACTTCACTATCTACTGCCCAATATTTATGTAAAGCCAGTTAGGACTATTATCCATATTTTACATTATAAAGATATAGTTCTTCAGTTAAGAAATGTTTATTAAGTGCCATACACATTCCAGATTCTGGGATAAGAGAAAAGTGTAAAAATAAATAAAGCATGGCCCCTTGATGAACTCACAGATTAGATAACCACTAAGTGTGTTATAGGCATTTCCACATGTAAGAAATATTTACTTATCATCATCCTTTTGTCATTTAACAATACCGTCCTGAAATTAGAAAGTCTCACTACCTACCACCATAGAATATCTGTCTTCAGGAATCTTTCTAAGGCTTAGTCTGTAAAACATGGAGGTGGGGAACATAATAGTAGCAATTTTCCTTCAATGGTAATATGATTGTAAAGGCTGAGTAAGACTAAAAACTCTCCACAGATTCCTTCTTTGGGATCTGCCTCTGTAGCTGACTTACATTCCTACCAGGGCAAACCAAAGCCTTATTTGCTTTCCTACGTTGCCTAGCAACTCACAATGCCTCATACCCCTGTTAGGATACTAGACAGTTATATCAGGAAACAGTTATTAGATAAATTAACTAAAATGACCCTTAATTCCTAGGATATAACTTTGAATTTTGTCTTTTGGAAGCTAAAATTTTTAACAAAGTGGTCCTCATTATGAAGTCCTCAGACCACCTGCATTTACATTTTATCACATTTTGAAATAGTCTTAAAGAATAGACATTATTATCCACATTTTCAATGGAAAAATTGTTAAAGCAGTTAAATAACTTTCTAAAATTTACATGATTAGAAACTGGGATTCAAACTGATATCTGCCTGTTTGTCTAGCATATTACCTTTGTACTACATTGTCATCTTTGGAAAACTCAGTCTTAACAAGTTGATGATTAATCTAATTTCCCAATTAATTGCTCAATTTTCATTAGGCATCAGCATCTATATAGACACTAATATATTTTATTCAATATTAAATCGCAAAAAAAATCTGTAGACCATATATAGCATACATGTAATATGTATCTATACAACCACACACATTTTCCTTTAGGGAAATAAGAATTATACATGTAAAATGGTACTTATGTTCTTCATCAATTTTCAAAACAGTGTCCCCTTCTGTCTGTAATACATGCAAGTGAAATGTGGCAAACTGAGGTGATTACCTTTGGAAATTGTTGGCCCTAAGATACAGATATTTAAATGACTTTCAATCTGGAAAGTGCCTTAAACGTATGACGTGTCATGACCATCCAACAATTATCCAAATGGAATCTGAAATATAAAATTATTTCAGATGCTAAGGCTTTGGGGAAGCTTTGGAAAGATATGTGTAGAGGCCTATAAGTCCATTTTGTGCAGTGAATTTTGATAATTGAGTCAAGAATGTAGTTACAAATTCTATATCTCCTACTTTGTATCTGGCTCTAAATCAAAGAAACTAAGTATAAAATGAGAACATAGGATTTAGAGACTGGCATAAAACTGGAAGAAAATAAAAGACAATAGGCACAGGCCTCACAGTTTTTGTGAAGTATCAGTAACTGAGGATTTTCTTTGGGCTCTGGCTGTGGAATATTACATATCCATACATCTACTGGGAAGTTATTTAGTTGGTAGTCCTTTAGATGATACATGTGTTATAAAGCATACATGTTTCAAACATGTACATGATGGCTAAAATACAAGATAAGTATTAATATTAAAAAATCCATAGAAGATTTTAAGGATGTATTATTTTTCTAGGTATGTGTTATCAAGTGTTTATGGATAAGCTGTTGTATATCATGATTGGAACATGTCATTATTAAAGAGTGATTAATATTTTAACCCAGTAAAGGAAAATTACAATTAAAGTTTTCAGAGCTGGAAAACCTTAGAGGGGATCTTTTCTGACTCTTTGATTTCACAAGTGAGGAAACAGATTCAGAAAGTTAAATGATTTGTCTAATGTCGCTCAGCTAATAGATGGAGGAAGAGATGGGGCTTGAATGATCTTTCTGGAAGAACATTCTTTCCAGTTCCCATTTTTCATGTAAATGAGTAAAAGAAACAAAATAGCTTTTGTCAAAACTAAATTTAAAAACCACAATTACTTACAAAAAAGTCTTTCTGAATCCATACTGTATGCTGTATGAATAGATATATTCCCCCAAATTTTACTGGATGTTAAATGGTTAAATTTCTACCTCTCATATTAAACATTACTATGTATATGTAGAGTACTGCACCGTTAGAGCAGAGAAAACAAGTTAATACAAATTGTGTGTTTCAAAGATCATATAGTCAGTGAAAAAGCTAGAGCTTGTATTTAGGACCTTTTGATTCTAGAACACACATCCTTTCTGCCTGGCTATGCTACCTTTCACTGAGGTGGACTAGGAGAACAAGAAACTTATAACACAGATCTGGATAACAAAGTGACAATTTAAAAAAACATAGAGAAAACAAAGAAAAATAGAAAGTGAGAAAAGAGCTGGGATAAACATAGAGGATAGGGAGAATGATCCAAATGAAACATAATAGGCTTTGTCTTTATCATCAAACATTTTGTCATCATATAGGTATAATTCATTTGAAGAATCTCAGTGCTGTGCAAAAATGTAGAATATTACAATCAACTTAGGAATTATTGTAATAAAACCCCTAGGAAAAATTACAATTAACTTGAGTCAATTAGATTTCTCAAGGATCCCTGACTCCAGCTCTGGCTAACAGGAATCCTAATGAGACAATTAATATTAGCTAATATCAGTATGATTGATTTAAAGGGAACATATAATTATATAGATGTGTATATATAAAAGTATAGTTTTCTGTATGACTGTGCTTTACATCTATCCAAGTATTCAAAATTCTCAAAATATTTTGAAAGCATGAAAAAGATAAGAGAATTCTCATTCCATAGATAACAAGCTGAGGTTAGAAAATCATGCATACTAGGGCTCAGAGGCAAGGTAACCAGCCTTAGAAAACCAGGCTTTTGTGTGAGCCAGCCTATTGAAATGTCAGTACAGTTAAGGAGAAAGTTTGGTGAATATTTTTTGAGTGCCAACCGTGTATCAGTCACTTTCAGCAAATTATCTCCTTACTCTTTACAGTCTCAGAGGGAGATGTTATTATCCCTGTTTTACAGATTAGGAAACTAAAGCTAAATCAGCTTAAATAATGACCAAAAAGAGTGATCAGCACTGCCGTGTATGACTGTATACTGCACAACAGCATCTGGTAGTGAGGAGAGGCAAATTGGGTCTGCCATACGTTTGTGCTCTGCTTGTCCAGATCTCTGGTGTGGGACTGTTATTACAGAGAAAGGAGGTGCTGTTTTCTAATTTGCCCAAAGGTCAGCAGTCTCACAGAATAATGGAATAAAAATTTGATTTGTATGTCTGAGGCATAGATCAAGCTTTTTCTACCATGTGTTGAAGCCCCCGGCCGTGCTTAGAAAGATGCAATCAGAATAAGTCATGAGTAGCTGCAGCCCATCTCATTCTGAAAGGGTTGGACAATCTGAATCTTAAAGAGTTACTGAGGACAATGAAGGAAACTCTCACGGAATTCTCCCCGACTCTTGTCTTTGAGACAAAACATTATCTGACCTTGAGATCTGAGTATAGATAGAGGGGGAGGAAAAAAACACAATTTAATTTTGATTGGGCTGTTTCATTTGTACGATTTTCTAAAATAATAGAGTCACTGTACCATAAATCATCCTTTGTGGTTTCACAAATCAATGACAAGAGAATTGGCCCCATGCCTGGCACATAACAGGCACTCAATTCACATCATTATCAAATTGTACCAAAGGATTTCTGATGTTCTCATCAGTAAGAAAAGTGTTTGAGGATGGTAATGTAAATGGAGGTATACTACCATTGATGCTAGAGACTTCATATCTGGCTAATGACTAAACTCACATGCAATATGAAAATCACAGTGGCTGCTCAAGGAAAGAAAGCCCAGGAAAAGGATTGGTGTTCACACTTTTCTCAGCCCTGGCATCTTGGCTTTTTCTGTCTCCTCCACTAGTCTATAAATTCCTTGGGGATCAGGCGCATGGAGAATCTAGTTTATCTTCAGCAGTTCACACTTAACAACTGCTCTGTGCATAGTAGGTGCTTAGTGAATGCTATTGAAGATATCACTGTTTCTATCTCCTCCCTCTCCTAATACTCAGAGTCATAAAGTTGCCCTCTGGACACTCACACCTCATATTCTATGTTAGAAAAAGTAGACGAAAGCTATGAAGAAAGTCTGCTTGGGGAGCAAAGTATTAAAGAGTAATGGAAAACAGATTGTGTTTATGTTCTGCAATGCATGATCCAGAAATAGCCAGGACTCAGAGAAGAGAGACATTCCAAGAGCTCAGGTTGCTAGAAAAGGTCAAATTAAAATGTAAGGATAGAGATGATGGGGACAAATTGTGCAGGAAGAAAGAGCATCATAAGTGTAGAGAAAGGGGTTTAGAAGAATGAGTGTTCAAGAAAGGACTGTGAGAAACGATTGACCTGGAGCAGAAAATCCTCACTAGAGGTGTTAAAGTTAGAAATTTAAACCTTAAAACCATAGGACCCTTAAACTTGACCTTCTATCTATAGCGAGAGGAGTAGAGTAGGGTTAGGGGTGAGCCACAGACAGCTCAAGTGCTTCAGACAGTTTTATTTGTTAATGTTTCAAAGTTTTAGATGATATCATGATTTGCTTAATATTATTTTACTCCATCCAGGTTAAATATTTCTGTTTTAACGAACAAATATTTCTATTTTAACAAAGTTCTATAATAACTTTGTAGGAAACAATATCTCATCCCAAAGCCAAGACGATAGTCGGGAGAGTGAGGAGGAAATATTTTTGAGTCTTTGGGCTTTTTGGAGTACTTTTAAAATTGTACTTTGAAAGGGAAAGTCTGCTTGCAACTATGTACAGACTACATTAAGTTTTCTGAAATTGAATCACAGTGTTGGCCCACTATATGGGAGGCAAGATGTGCATGAACTTGGAGTGACATATTGGTATTACCACCATAGGTACTGCCAACAGCCTGAAAAGTCACAAGAGATATGTCTGTTCCAGGTTTCACTTCAGAAGCATTCGTCTTTGCCTTCCTGCTTTTCAGTTAACCCACGGCTAAAATGGTTTTCACTTTTATAAATTGATTTAAAGACGACAGGAATGCAAACAAGTCTAGTCCCCAATCAGCAGTCAGTATCAAATAATGTTGTACTGTTGCCTATTAGAATACTATGCTATTATAAAGCCAGATGTAGGAAAATGAGCACTAGTTTAGGAGGGTGATCACCCAGGCTTGAATCTCACATCTGTCATAGACCCACTGCCTGGTCACTGTGTAGTGCTGGCTACCAGTAAGGATTAGTATCAGAGCTTTTAGTTGTATCATTTCAGGAAAGGTAATCCAATTCTTCTCAGATCTGTATAGCAATATTTTGTGAAATATATTTCCATGATAACAGATTTGAAATCCCAGCACACTAGAAATGTAAATATAATACAAACTGTTGCCATTGGACATTGGTTTCTCCATAGATTTGCTCTAGGGTCCTAGAAAGCAAGTTGCAGCATATACAAGTTCTACAAATGCAGTGTTGACTGACTTGGGATAAACTGCCCCTTCATCCTGTATTTATTTGCATGAATCACAAGTTTATCTCTTCTCTATGACCTTCCTTTCTTTCAGAAAGGGAGGGAAGCACAAACTGTAAGTTTTATTAGGCAAAATGATATAATACATTCCAGAGAAGTAGCTTTATTCTTCAATGGACATACAGAAGTATTAATCTTTGGAATCATTTAAGACAATTTTAGGAACTGAAAGATTTCCAGATACGAGACTTGTCTGTGATATGGTCAGAGTATGTTATAGGTGGGTAAGACCCTAGTCCTTCTAGGACTAGAACTAGTAGAAATCTCCAAATAAGCTTGGGACTCAAAGGCAGAGAACTGTATTCTTGTTTGAACTTTGCCATTGTCTCTGATACCCTGGACCAATCACTTAGATCTTCTTTGTTTTAATTGTTTTAAAATTGGGGGAAGAGGGTTGAAAACACTGGGCTAGGTTATTTAGTTTTAACACTTGCCATTTTAGAGTCAATTTCATTTTTGGATGGGCAAATAAATAGACCTCAATAAAATAAACTTTAACAGAATAATGTTTGCTCTTAAATAGCGTCTATTATCAACTTCCATACCATCTGTTGATCCTAGACTCCTCAAATTTCTCAATATGAATGCTGGTATTTTTCTTATTATATCATATAAGTATCAGCCATTTTCCTTGAATATTGTGGTTTAAATGCTCTGAAGAGGTCAGAGGTAATCAGTGTTGTATCCTTTTAGTTTCTACCATCCAACCCATCTTTGAAGGTTATTTGAAGGCTTTGGTTGTTTTGTTTTGTTTTGTTTTGTTTTTTTAGACGGAGTCTCACTCTGTTGCCCAGGCTGGAGGAGGGCAGTAGCATGTTCTCAGCCCACTGCAACCTCCGTCTCCCGGGTTCAAGCAATTCTTCTGACTCAGCCTCTCAAGTAGTTGGGGTTACAGATGTGTGTTACCATACCTGGCTAATTATTTTGTATTTTTAGTAGAGACAGGGTTTCGCCATGTTGGCCAGGCTGGTCTCAATCTCCTGACCTCAGGTGATCCACCCGCCTCGGCCTCCCAAAGTGCTGGGATTACAGGCGTGAGCCACTGCACCCAGCCCTTTGAAGGTTTTCTAAGTAGACTGTGGCCTATGCCTAAACATGGTTTTTTGTATGAAACCCCTTGGGCACTTTCTGCCCTCTCACCTGTGGTGTACTCTCTGCAGCCGTTGAACACCTTGAAAGGTATCGCTGATATAGAATGATTTGTCTAAGTCACACTGTTTCTCCCCTAAGGCTTATCTCTTCATAGCACATTCAGGTGTGTCTGGCTCTACTGGAAGCAGGGCAAGTAGCTGGTTGGGGTTATGCTTTTCTTGGAGGTAAGATGAATGACTGTGTTGTTTGTCTAGGTGGTTTGGTTTATTATTGTTCTTTTAAAACTTATTATTTTATGAATGGCTTTACTGTAATTAGCTTGTCTAAAGGTTTTACTTTCCAACACAACTGATTTCATGTCCTCCCCACGTTTTGTGATTTCATCACCTACCACTAGAGCAGTATTGTACCTTATTCACGATGACCTAGGTTCCATGATTATTGAAGATACAAGGAAAATGGAGATAGTATTCCCTGGAAATGCAACCTTGGACCACAGAGCTCTTGAAGCTGGTTTCTATATGCTATGCTTTTATGGAGCGTGTGTGAAACTTAAATGGACAAGAATGATTTCAAAAGTATGCCTGCACAGAAAGTCCAGTGTGAAGCAGAGCCTCGAAAAGATTGAACAGATGTAGCAGGTGTAAACATGTTTCCTTGTCTTGGTTCCTGGATTTTACATCCTCCTAGAAGACTCTCTGTACTGCAGAAAAGGGTTATTGGTACAGATGGTAAACTGCTAAAATGCCCAGAAGGTTCAAGCTCATCTGTGCTTTTAAAGAAGGGGAGGTTTGTGTGTTGTCTGACTCACAGGTGTTTGGAAGGCTCCAAATTACCTTCAGGTTTTTCTGTTTTACTTTGCTTTAACAGATGTCTTGGGTTATATGTTGGAAGCAGCCACTCCTTATGGTATCCAAGTGTTTAAAATTGGAAAGAGTGTCCCAAGAGCAAGGGGGTGGAGTTGAGCTATTGGCACACAAGCCTGTGCAGTCATTGCAAATTGAGGCTCTGGGCCTTTCTTGTCTCTGGGCTTCTGCCACTGATTTTTTCCTCTGGTCACTGGTTCTTTATTTTCCTGCATTGCAGAGTCTGTATTGTACAATCTTCTTGGCGTAGACACTTTATTATTCCTGAACCTTAATGTGTCTTGTTCCTGTTTCTTTCTCAGCCTGTGGCTGCAACAGGTGCAAACAGGCTATGACCACACGCTTTCAGGTGCTCTGTTAGAGTGATTTCTGTGAAGTTAGCTGCCCTTCTGTTACAGCCAAAGACTAGCACTGAAATGTATTAGCTTCCTTTCCCAGAACAGGAAACTTTCAGTGAAAAAAGTAAAGCTAAATTAGACTAACGTATAGTACACCAGCCTTCATTCTAAAACCTATGCCAATTCTATCATTCAGCCTGAATGTTTGTTCCTACCATTCATCTCTTCCTACTTTGAATAAGAAGATGTAACATTTCCAGAGAAGAGCATTTTCTAAAACGTATTCCATGGGAGTTTTAATATGTCATATTTGGGAAAAATTCTATGTTGTCAAAAAGTTGGGGAAGTCCTGTATCATATAAAAGTAAACTTTTTAAAAAAAACTCTAGGATTTCTTGTGGCCTTTAAATATACTAATTTGTGAGTTGAGATCTTGATAAATGCATTATGTAGGAGTTACCATTATTTAAACAGGATTTTAAAAAAGTATGTCATGAGACTAGCACTCCCTAGAATACACTTTTGGAAATGTTACTTAGACAAAACAATAAGGCCCAGAAGACCCATATCTAGTAGCAGTTTGCCCTGGGGAAACTCAACACACTATTAATGATGTTTTTTAAAATCGTCATTAATTTGATGGGTAAAGGGAACGTTTAAGGGTTTAACGGTTTTTTGGATTTTCATGAACATTTTGGTTGATTCCCCAATACCTTTCTCCCCTGCACTTTTGTAGTCAAATTATTTGGAAGAGATTGTTCCAATTCTCAGCTGCTGTTATGGGCTAAGTGCTGTCCTTCAAATTCATATGTTAAAGCCCTAACCTCCAATGTGACTATATTCGGATATCGGACCTTTGAAGAAGTATTAAAGTTAAATAAGGTGGTGAGATGGGAATCCAATCCAATCCATGTCTAAGGACATGACTGATGTCCTTAGAAGAAGAGGGAGGGACGGACTAAGTCCTTATAGACAGACAAGAAAACAGAAAAAAAAGCATTTGGGGCTCTGATTAGTCCCTGCCTGAAGGCTGAGGTTTTCAATTATGTGGACTAAGAAGTTTCTTCTATGGCTTAAACCACATTGTATTATCTGAAATGAAAATCACTGTAGCTTATGTACAGTTTATATACTATAGGGGTCATAGTGAATCAAGCTTTGAAATCAGGTTATATGCTTCAATTTGTGGTTCTTTTGGGTCTTTTAACTAGAGGAAAGGCCAGGTGAGGGCGCAGTAGGAAAGTATCATCTGCATGCCAACGAAAGAGGCCTCAGGAGAAACCAGGCCTGCCGATGCCTTGATCTTGGCCTTCTAGACTCTGAAATTGTGAGAAAATAAATTCCCGTTGTTTAAGGTACCCACCTGGTCTACGGTACCTTGTTACAGCAGCTTGGCAGGCTAATACAGTGCCCATGGGGCCTGTACTGGAATATCAGGGTAATCCTTCCCATTACCCCACTACAATTGCTTTATATAACCCTGACCTAAGCCAGTCAGTCTCATGATATTTCTTTGGACACGAGGATTAATTTAGTGGTACCATTATTAACATAATCCTTGGATTTTTGTTTAATAGTGTAGAAACGTGCCCTTTTGTTCCCCATGCATGTGACTGAGGAAACACACAGCTTCAGGTGCTGCAGGCAGTCATCTTGTGAAGCTAGCTAGAGGATGAGGGATGGAAGAGACACAGACAAGAAAACAGAAAAGAAATGCATTTGGAGCTCTGATCAGTCCCAGTCTGAAGGCTGAGGTTTTCAGTTATGTGAACTAGTAAGTTTCCTCTATTGCTTATGCCACATTGCATTGTTTTATTTGCAGTGAAAATTATTCCAGCTGATACACAGGCTACACAAGGGCCATAGTGAATCAAGCTTTTATATTAGGTTACGTGTCTCAATTTGTGGTTCTTTCAGATCTTTTAATTAGATAGATTTCTAAATCCTTTATAAGTAATTAAATTGTAGGTTTCAAAGTATGATCCCCTTCATGGGTATAAGGCCACTAGACAGTCTAATAGTGGACATATATAGAGGTAGGAACTATGTCTGTTAAGATTCAGCCAGTTATGAATAAAATCTGGCCCTGGAAATGTATAAGATGAGAAAGTGTGTCCCACTTAGGCTGTAGAAATTAGGGTCTTCTTAAGACATTCAATAATATGAATTTCTAAGACCTGGGTGGCCCTTGATGCTGTAAAATGCATCTCTACAGCTTAATTCCTGGTTTCACTTGGGTAAAGCTGGCAAACTGGATCCACCCATATTGGCTTTGTTTTAAGCAAACCACACGTAAGCTTTCCTGAGTTGAAAAACAGAAATGAGGTCACCGCTGGAAGTAGACTGAGTCAAATTTTTCACAGGAGAGGGACATGTTAGCTGGACAATGTCTTATGCACTATCAAACACTACTGTCTCCAATTCTGGCTTGGTGGCTCACTCAGTTTCTTGGAATTGGTCACTTTTTCATTTCCTGGATCTAGGTTTGGTCAACCGTATTTGTCATTTTTTGTCAAAATTAATGATCCTGACTCAGGTTTTGTCCACAGGTAAAATTCAAAGGCTAGCAATAAAAACTTCAATAAATATTCGTTAAATATTTACTATGTGCCAAGCATTGTTAGACACCGAGGTGTGTACAACAGATAAAAATCCCTATACTCATAGAATTTAGAATTGTGTGTGTGTGTGCGTGCACATACGGGTGTACAAATCTATATAATTTAAGTATACAGTATGTAAGATGGAGAAAGGGGTTAAACACTTGTAGGTTTGTACTGTGTCCAACTGCCTGAGCTGGAACAATGTTTCCCAGCATCCCCTTCCTCGTATGGTTCCCGGGTAGAGTTGGCCAAAGTGGAATTTTCACAAGGTTTGGAAATTGGAAATGAAGCAGCAGCCATGCTATCTGAACATCATCATGGTTACATGCTGTGAAAGACAGATGCAGAGGTGCCAGAGCCTTCTGCCTTCTCCTCTCCCCTTGCTCTGTGTTCAACTCTTTCTCCTGTCTGTCCTGCTGACCTACGGCAATCTCAGGCTGACCAACAGAAGCAGAGGCAAGAGCCTTCTGCTGACTTTACCAGCTCTCCTATGCTGCCCAATTCCAGCTCCATGTGCCTCACCACCAGTATTCTTTTGGAAAGCTCCTATTTGTCCATCATCTGCAACAGTGCTTCAGGAGGGCTGCTTCAGGACATTTCTCTGGCCTCCCAGTTCCCTTCTCAGAGTCTTTGTTCCCCAGCTGTTCGTTGTATAAGGTCTTATTTCTATAATATACCCATGTTTCATCCCACTCTTGGGGGTCCTGCTTCCCTAGCTGAACTGTGACTGATACAAGCATTACGGAAAAGTAAGTAGGGTTAGAAACAGGAAGTGCTTATGGGAAGTGAGCTGTACTTTTAAATAATATAATCAGAGAAGTCTTCACTAAGAAAGAGATATTGGAACATAGAGCCGAAGTGGTAAAGAAAATAATTTAAAAAAATCCTTTCTCAAGCACTTGAAGACTATTCAAAGTATAATCAAAATAATAAAAGATTCGGCGGAGCAACACCTACAACTTTATATATCTTATAATGCTGCATAAATATAGTAATCGCAAAAATACTCTATGATTTTCTTCAGAGGCTTCTTTTGAAGTTGTATTTTCTTAAACGTTATGGCATCTTGCTGAGGCAAAATCAAGACCAGAATTGTTCTTTGAGCTTTTAGAAGGAAAAGAGCTCTGCAGGTATGAAGCCATAAGGATAAAATATCCTCGTTAAGTCACATTGCTCCCTGACTACTGGAGCTCAGCCATCTATTTTCCCAAACACACTCCTCCAGCTTTGTCTCGCGTTTGCAAGAGCAACTATGAAAAGCAAACATGAAGAGTGTAAGGAAATCAGGGGAGACAGCCCCTGAGAAGGAGAAAGTGATATAGGAAAGTGTCCCCACTGGGATTCGTGGAGATGAACTTCTTGGCTTTAGAGTGTTAAGACAGGATCTGCACTCAGCTGGTGTGCTAGAGAGAGACGAAACCCCCTAACCAAACAGTGCACAGAAAGGAGAGCCTCTGCTCCTGTGTTTTTCTATCAGCCGCACCAAGGGGTTGGTTTCCTGGCAACCTGCCATGGTGCCTTCCCTCCGCGGAGGCTCATCTGCCCCTAGGGGGAGCCAATCGGCTGTCAGCCTCCAAAGAGTGCCTTCTGGGATGGCAAGCTAGCTGTCTTGCAGAGCGCAATTAAAGCATCTGCCAGGAAAGGACTGTTTTGAGGCAGGTATGCATTTGATAAATTGGTGTTGCCGGCCTCCCATGCCAAGGTATAGACGGTTGCTAATAGACAATTGTGAACTTTCTTCAGACTGAAGTCTTAAGTTAAATACAGGACGGACGCCTATACACAGTACTCTTTAGATCGTGGCAAATAGGACTCTCACCTATTTGATAATAAATCTGCCAAATTCCTGTTTTGCAATGAAAAATGCTTGTTTCATTCTTGGTTTGGGTTTTTCTTAACTAGCTAAAATTGGTTGAAATGAATATGTAATAATTTCATGCATTTTAACACTTCAAAACGTATGACATTTCACACATGTATTTCCCTACTTCTAATGTTCTCTCTCTCTCTCTCCTTTAAAAAAAAAAAGAGACGAGGTCTCATTATGTTGCCCAGACTGGTCTTGAACTCCTTTGTTTAAGCAGTCTTCCCGCCTCAGCTACCTAAAGTGCTGGTATTACAGGCAAGAGCCATCATGCCTGGTCTCGAACGTTCTCTTGAGGAAGCAATACGCACAAACTAGAAAGTGGGCAGACAGGGAACAGAAGTTTTCACTTTGAGAGGTAAAAGCTGAACATGACCTTCTATGCATATGGAAGGCAACTTGGCAAAGACAAATGTGTCCTACCTACGTTTTCTGGTTCTACAACTTCACTTTTTGGACCCACTAACATCAGCTCAGAAGCAAGTTCTGCCCCACACACCATGGATGTAGCTTTAATCAAGTCAAAGGGAAGGCCTAAGGGCTGGAGTAGGAAAGCGCCTAACCTTTCCATATGACAACTCACCCAATGACTCGCCTATTTAGAATGGTTTCCATTTACTCAAAATTTGGAAAGAAAGAAGGAAACCAAGCCAAGTTCATGGCAAGGTTCAGCACTAGGAAGAATCACTTTACTTTAATCTCCTCCCATCTTCTTGATTTGTTTTTTCACACATTCATTTATTCATCTTACATTCCAGAGAAACTTCTGGTGTAGGCCAAGACAACATCTGTAGTTTCACAGACACTACCCATTGAATTGAAGTAAACAAACTGGAAAGCAAAAGCCAAACAAGCTTGTCCAATCTGCTGCCCGTGGGCTGCAAGTGGCCCAGGGCAGCTGTCAATACAGCCCAACACAAATTCAGGAACTTTCTTACAACTTTATATCTTTTCATGATTTTTTTTTAGTATATTTTATGTGTGGCCCAAGACAATTCTTCCAATGTGGCCTAGGGAAGCCAAAAGATTAGACACCCCTGGTCTAGTAATTAGTCTGTTTAAACTGTTTCACAGAAGCCAGCAGGAGATAATAGCTGGATTATGAACATCACATAAATGTTTCTTACCTGACCACACTGCTCAGATATGTCGATTCCCTCCCCAATATATAGTACAAGCTTGCTCCTAGGACAGAATAGGAAAATATCTAATATTATCCTTTGAGTTCAGAAACCTCACCCTGCACACTGATATGCTAGTTTTACATCTTAATGTAGTGAAAATCTAACCTTCCCACCTGTGATAAATACATGTAACTTGACCTGTAACTAGCTACTTTTCAAATAACAGTGAGTGAGCATTCATTCTTTTGAAAAACCCTCTTCAGTGCTAGCTTCTTCCATTCCTTCTGTATTCACTTGCATATGGGAAATGAAGCAGTCCATTGTCTCTACTGTGTTACCATCAGGATCCCATAGGACTCCCTCTTTACCAAACAAGCAGGGACTATATAACTAAAATGCAGGCAAATTTTGTAGAACAGCAGGAGAGAAGAATATGAATATATTTTTTCATCTTTTTTTTATTCTTATTTGCAAGTTTGCAAATCTTTTCTTATGACCGAGTAGCTGGAACTCCATTTGGCATACAAAGATTTAATTTTTGTCTTATTCATCTTATTGAGAATTAGCTTTAAAAAGGAAAAAATATGTATCTTCTTGATATTAAGTTAGTAAAGTACTGTTATAATAGTCATCATTTATGCTTGAGTCAGTTTGTATCACAAGTATACTTAGAATAAGAATGCCTTACAAGCATTTACCTTTCAAAATAAAATTGTTTTATGATTTTACAATATAACATTAAAAAACAAATTCTAGAAGAAAAATTATTTTTACATTTTCCACAGCTCTCCCTAGCTCTTACTTTAATGCTTTATGATGTTTACAAGGCTAGAGTACCAGAAGCTTGCTTTTTTTTTCTTTCTCATAATTATTCATGAAATTCAATTAACTTGTCATCAAATGAACTATTATGTTATCTTGGTCTTTTTGACCCTAACACTCAGACGTCCTATAAGATACCTGAATCAAAGTTTTACCTCATTTTCTTCTAAATTTTATCCTTTATGGAAATTAAACCCTTTATGAAGACATCCAAGCATCATTTTAAGCAAACTATTTACAAATCAGCAAAATTATTTATAGCAACATTTAAATAATATAAACATAAACATATATTAAAATCTCTATCCTAACCCTATTTCCCACAGAAATTTTTCAGAAATCACTCTCAATCTATCTCTGATTAAAAACAGCAACAACACTTTCTGGGCCTGTGTATAGCTTCAATAACATTTTTGAACATTTTTGACTTAATGTCAAAACCCCTCATAAACAGTGTCTCTTCAGTGTCTGCCCTGCAGCAGGAAGGACATGCTATCTTCTGCTCACCTTTTAAAAGATACAAAGACCTGCTTGCCTGTCCATATTTCCCTGACTTTCTCTCTGTTCCCCCTTGCAAAAAAAAAAAAAGAAAAGCTCAAAAATAATAAAACTAGGGAAGACAATAAAGGACGAAGTAAAGAGAAAGCCTCGAAACAAAAAGAAAAAAGTGTGCAGCAGTGCAGTCCTGCTGGTGTGCATGAAATACCCTGTGTTAGCCTTTTCCTAATCATTAGGGAATAATTTTTTCTTCTTAAGTGAGAGACCTTCTTAGCCCTTTGAAACCTGGGTTGATGTTTACTAATTAATTTATATAGAATGGTCCCTTAGCAACCATTTCAAACAGGATCTGTTACCTCTGCTCTCTGGGTTTACGGGAATGCATCCTTTTCCAAGACAACTGTGTTTGTAAAGGCCAGCAGCATACAGCAGTCTTCTAGAGACTGGTATCAAGTAATACTTCCACAATGCTTCAATGATGAAAGAACATCTTAGAAACTGTGATGTCGCTATTTGATGGTGAAATAAGCTTTTCATATCACTTAATTTGTAGTTATTGTTTTACCAGATGGGAAGACTTTTAAATCAATAAATAATCACTGTCTGCCATGCTGTATATATTTACTTATTTACTGGCTTGTCATCTCTCACTTTCTCTGAAGTATATAAGCGCTACAAGGAAATGATATTCAGTCTGTTTTGTTCATTGCATGCTCAGAATCTAGTCCCTGGCATAGAGTAGCCACTCAATAAATATTTGCGAGCTGAATAAATGAATACATGAATAAGGATTTCCCCATATTTTGATAAGAGGATAAAGGACAAAGATGAATAATATTTACAAATTTCTTAAGTCACTGTTTGAAGGGATTTTTAATGAATGATTATAAGTGCTTCCTAGGGATTTACAAATTATAATGGGAATTTGATTTTATTTTCACTGTGGTATGTGTTACGATGAATTCCTCCTATAGTGAACCTTGTCACCTAACCCATATCTCCCTGCCCTTACTTATAATATGTTTTTTTTTCTTTTAATAGATTTTATTTTTTAAAAGCAGTTTTAGGTTCATAGCAAAATTGAGAGGAAAGTACAGAGATTTCCCATATATCCCCCGCCCCCACATATGTGTAGCCTTCCCCATTACCAACATTCCTCAGACCAGAGTGGTACATTTGTTATGAACAACCTAATTGTCACATCATAATCACCCATAGTCTACAGTCTACATTCAAGTTCACTCTTTCCATGTGGTCCAGGGGTTTATTTGGTTGATATATATATATTTTTAATCACTAATTCAATTCTGGAATTCAATATTGTTCTGTTCAGGGTTTCAATTTCTTCCTGATTCAATCTTGGAAGATTGTGTTCCTAGGAATTTATCCATTTCCTCTAGAGTTTCTAATTGTGTGCATAGAGGTGTTCATAATAATTTCTAAGGATCCTTTGTCTTTCTGTGGAATTATTTGTAAAGTCACCTTTGTCATTTCTCATTGTGCTTACTTGGTTCTTCTATCTTGTTTTCTTTGTTGATCTAGCTAGCAGTCTATTGATCTTGTTTATCCTTTCAGAAAACAAACTTTTGGTTTTCTTGATTCTTATATGGATTTTTGGATCTCAATTTTGTTCAGTTCTGCCCTGGTTTAGTTCTTCTCTTCCTCTAGATTTGGGGTTAGTTTGTTCTTGATTTTCTAGTTCCCGTAGGTGTGATGTCAGATGGTTAATTTGAGATTTTTCTAACTTTGTAAGGTAGGTGTTCAGAGCTATCAACTTTCCTCTTAACACCACTTTTGCTGCATCCAAGAGATTTTGATATTGTGTCTCTGTTTTCACTGATTTCAAAGATTTTTTTTTCATTTCTGCTTCAATTTCTTTTTTTTAACCCAAAAGTCATTCGAGAGTGAGTTGTTTAATTTTCCTGTAATTGTTTGGTTCTGAGAGGTCTTCTTGGTATTGATTTCTGTTTTTATTCCACTGTGGTTCAAGAGTGTGGTTGGTATGATTTTGATATTTTTGCATTTATGGAGACTTGCTATATGACTGAGCATCTGGTTGACCTTAGAATATGTTCTGTGTGCACATGAGAAAAATGCATACTCTGTGGTTGGTGGATAGAATATTAGGTGTCTGTTATGTCCAATTGGTTGTATCAAATTTAAGTCCAGAATTCTTTGTTATTTTTCTGCCTCAATGCTCTAACACTGTCAGTAAGTGTTGAAGTCCCATGTTATTATTGTCTGGCTGTCTATGTCTTTTTGTGGACCTAGAAGTACTTGTTTTGTAATCTGGGTGCTCGTAAGTTGGGTGAGCATGTATTTAGGATATTGGGTCTTCTTGTTGAATTGAACCCTTTATCGTCATGTAATGCCCTTCTATGTCCTTTTTTACTGTTGTTGGTTCAAAGTCTGTTTTATCTGATATAGAAATAGTGACCTTTGTTCTTTTTCATTTTCTATTTGTGTGATAGATTTCTCTCTAGCCCTTTACTGTGAGCCTATGGGTGTCATTAGATGTAAGATGTGTCTCTTGAAGACAGAAGATGGATGGGTCTTACTTTTGTATCCAACTTGCCACTCTATGCCTTTTAAGTGGAGTGTTTAAACCATTTACATTCAAAGTTAATATTGATATGTAATGTTTTGATCATATTGTGAAGTTGTTAGCTGGTTGCTTTGTAGTTTCTATTGTGTGATTGCTCTCTAGGGTGTATGGGCTATGTACTTGAGTGTTTTTGTGGTAGCAGATATCGTTATTTTATTTTTATGTTTAGAACTGTCTTAAAGATCTCTTGTAAGGCTGGTCTAGTAGGAACAAATTATCTTAGTCTTTGCTTGTCTGGAAAATATACTATTCCTCCACCTATGAAGCATATTTTGACAGGATATGAAATTCTTGGTTGGAATTTCTTTTCATTAAGAATGCTGAAACTAGACATCCAATCTCTACCAGTTTGTAAAGTTTCTGCTGAGAAGTCCACTGTCAGCCTGATGGGGTCCTTCTCTTCATGTGTGATCTGGCCTTTTTCTCTAGCTGACTTTAAGAGTTTTGTTTGTTTGTTTGTTTGTTGGGTTTTTTTTTTTTTTTAGCATTGACCTTGGACAGTCTGATGAATAAATGACTTGGGGGATGCTCTTTTTTTTAGAGCAACAGGTGTCCTCTGGATTTCTTGCATCTGGATGTCTACCTCTTTATCATGATTAGGGAAATTTTCTTGAGTTATTTTCTCAAATATATTTTCCTGGTTTTTTAGTTTTTCTCCTGTCTCTCAGAAATACTAACAATTTGTAGGT
Organism: Chlorocebus sabaeus; assembly: GCF_047675955.1. Lineage (NCBI taxonomy): Eukaryota > Metazoa > Chordata > Mammalia > Primates > Cercopithecidae > Chlorocebus > Chlorocebus sabaeus. The sequence goes on from NC_132920.1 coordinate 18,997,761, forward strand.
TTGGTTGCTTTATATAACCACATATTTCTTGAAGACTTCGTTTATTTTTCTTAATTCTTTTTTCTTTATTTTTATCTGACTAGGTTCATTTGAAAGGCCAGTCTTCAAGTCCTGAAATTGTTTCTTCTGCTTGGTCCAGTCTATTGATAGAATTTTCAATTGTAATTTTTTTTTTCTTGAGATTGAGTCTCACTCTGTCACCCAGGCTGGAGTGCAATGGCATGAACTTGGCTCACTGTGCCTTGGCCTGCCAAAGTTCTGGGATTACAGGTGTGTGCCACCGTGCCCGGCCTTCAATTGCATTTTGAAATTCCTTAGGTAAATTTTTTAATTCCAGAAGCTCTGATTGATTTCTTTTAAAAATGTTTATCTCTTCCTGTGTTTCCTGGATTGCTTTAAAAGTTTCTTTGTGCTAATTTTCAACCTTACCTTGCATCTCATTCAGCTTCTTTGCAGTCCATGCTTTGAATTTTTTACCTTTTTGTCATTTCTGAGTTTCCATTTTGGTTAGGGAGCATTGCTGGATAGCAAATGTGATCTTTTGGTGGTGTCACTACATTCAAATTTTTCATAGTGCCATAATTTTTGCACTGGTACCTTCTCATCTGGAGACACTGACACTTCTAGTTTTTGTAATTATTTTTGTGCACATAGGAATTTTTCTTTATTTCCACATAATATTATTGTTCTTTATTCTTCCTCTTTTATTTCTTTTTATAATTTTTTCTTTTCTCTTTCCCTTCCTCCCTAAGGGCTGAGACTGTAGAGAATGCTGGGTAATGTCTTTTGGTTTTGCTTCTATAGACATATGTACTTCTATTGGCAGGTTCTTTATTGGGCTGTGTTGTATGACCTGTAAGCCAGTAAATGGCACTTAAGAGTAAGTGCTTGCTGTGGCCATTGTGGCTGTATATACACCTGATCCTTGTTTACTGGGAGAAGCTCTCTGTTACTTCAGACAATGGACTGATCCATGAGCTCTCTGCCCAGCCCTGAGGAGACAAGGGGCAAAATTGATGGGGACATGTAAGACAGGTCTGCCTACAGGTCCCCTAATGGCAGGCACAAGCATCAGCACCAGCTCTAAGGGATAATTCAGTAGGCATCCACAAAGCACTCAGAAGCATGCCTAGATGTGAAGCTGGGAAACTCCTAGCTCCAAGTTCTTGCACAGGGGGAGCAGGATAGCCTAAACCCCTAATCCAGGAGAGTAGGTGCTCCAGAGGCCTGGAAAATCTCCCTGCGTGTGGAGTGTCGAGTGCCCTCCTGCACCATAATCTCCAGAATTTTTAATATTAATGATTTCCAGCTTATCAATTCTTTATTTCATGGATTGTGACTTTGGTGTCGTATCTTGAAAGTTATCCCCAATACTAAGGTCACATAGATTTTCTCCTATGTTATCTTCTAGAAGTTTTAGAGTTTTGCATTTTACATTTAAGTTGGTGATCTGTTTCAAGTTTATTTTTGTGAAGGTTGAAGGTTTGTGCCTAGAATCATTTATTTTTTGCATGTTATTGTACACTTCTTCCAGCACCATTTGTTGAAAAGATCACCTTTTCTCTATTGTATTGCTTTTGCTCCCTTTTCAAAGATCAGTTGCCTAAATTTATGTGGGTCTATTTCTGGGCTCGCTCTCCTCCTCCATCAATCTATTTGTCTATTCTTTTACCAGTGTCACTGTCTTGATTACTGTAGTTTTATAGTCAATCTTGAAACCAGGTAGTATCAGTCTTCCAACTTTGTTCTTCTCCTTCAATATTGTGTATTCTGGGTCTTTTGCCTATATATATAAACTTTAGAATCAATTTATTGATATTCACAAAATAACTTGCTGATATTTGGATTGGGATTGCATTGAATTTATAAACTAAGTGGGGAAAAAATGACCTGACTCATGAACCTTCCTATTCATGAGCATGAAATATCTCTCCATTTATTTATTCTTTGATTTCTTTCATCAGACCTGTATAATTTTTAGTATGGTTTTTTAAATGCCATCTTTACTTAGTTCTGAGGTCCTGGATAAAAGTCAGTGAATTCGTCTTCTTGATCAGCCAAATTAAGTCTATACCCCAGTCACCTCCATTATGGAATTCTCATACTCAGCCTATGATCCCCTTTTCCTAAGCACCTCAGGGCCAGGTACCAGACAACTAAAGACAGCCCCTGTGCACCAGTGCTTGCTGAACTTATTCAGAGTAGCCAATCCTAAACTCAGTTACCCTCTCTTGCCCATTCCTTCCCTTGGAAACCAGCATGCTTGCCCACAGTTCTGCTTTCTCCCTCTGCCTCAGGACTGACCCTGGTGTTTCCCCGAGTGGTCTTTTGTTAGAGGTAGTGAGGTTGGGGGGTGTCTGTGTTCTGCCAAGAAAATTGTGTGGGCATAAAACTACAACTCTTTCCAATTAGCCTCTCTTGATCTATGCATGGTCTTACCGTACTTCACCCAAGGTAACAGAGTTATTAATGAAACATACCACCATTGCAAGATCTCCAACTGATGTACCTGTGCTTCTTTTTGTGGGCTCACTCTCTTGCTGCTGGAGTGAACTTTGCTGTTCATACGAAAAGCTGAAAGTTCTGGAGAAATAACGCTCCCAGAGAATAGCCCTCGGTCAATGGCTAACTGGAATAAGGGTATAAATTCCCCAGTTCCCTTCTCCTCAGATCCATTAACTCCGGGGCATGCATTTTATGCCACCTCCCAGCCTTTCCCCAGCATCCATCTTCTTACATTGCTGGCTAGATAACCATCTCTATTGCTTGCCTCCTCACTGCTGTGCCACTTTCCCATTCCCCAACCCCTGTTTTCCTTTACCTTATTGGTAAACTACTTGGAACTTACTTTAGTTTTCTGTGGTGGCCATGAGAAATTGACACAACAAAAATGTATTCTCCTACAGTTCTAGAGGCCAGAAATCCTTTTGCCAGCTTTACAGGAGCATCCTTGCTTACCTCTTCCAGCTGCTAGTGCCTTCACAGATAGCTTGGCTTGGGCCAGGATAACTTCAGTCTCTGCTTCCATCATCACATTGCCTTCTCCTCTCCTATAGTCAGAGATCCTTCTGTCCCCATTTTCTAAGGGAAATTGTCATTGAACTTAGGATCCCCTAATTAAGGATGATCTTGTTTCAAGAACCTTAGCTTAATTACATCTCAAAGGCTCTTTTTCCAAATAAGGTCACATTCACAGGTTCTGAGTGGATGTGTCTTTTGGAGGAGAATGCCATTCAACTCACTGTAGATGTGAATCCTTGTGTAAGTGCATGCTTCTGGAGGGAACCCAAACCATGACTTTTGTGTCATGTAAAATGAATTTAGATTGTTTCAGTTAGTTAAGAGTTCACAATCTTGGGAGGCCAAGACGGGCGGATCACGAGATCAGGAAATCGAGACCATCCTGGGTAACATGGTGAAACCCCATCCCTACTAAAAAAATAATACAAAAAACTAGCTGGGCGAGGTGGCGGGTGCCTGTAGTCGCAGCTACTCAGGAGGCTGAGGCAGGAGAATGGCGTAAACCCGGGAGGCGGAGCTTGCAGTGAGCTGAGATCCGGCCACTGCACTCCAGCCTGGGCGACAGAGTGAGACTCCGTCTCAAAAAAAAAAAAAAAAAAAAAAAAAAAAAATTTTTACAATCTAGTGACTAGGATCCAGACCCATCCTTTCTTCTGTGGATGTTCTCAGAAGACTGCTGTCTGTACAGAGAAATAGTTTGTATTTCTTAGTCTCAACTTGGCTTCTATCCAATTGAAATAAGTAATGAAGCAAAATTTCATTCTTATCTGTAAATTTTTACAGTCTTTGGAGCATTTCTATAGTAAGGGGAGAAGTGAACCTATCTGTTTTTTATTTTCCATGACATTCTTTCCCAACGTATAGAAGCATGTCTGAATCCAGAATCCCCAACCTCTCCTTTTAGGCAGGTCACTTCTAAAGATTAATGCAAATGAAGGTCTTGCACAAATATCTCTAATCAGCATCAGACAAATACCAATCAGGTTCTTTGTGCTCTGGCTCAGTAGGGTACTATTAAGATGATTGAAAACCAGACCTGTGCATCCCGCCAGCACTAGTCCTGCCCTGCCCAGTCACGTCATGGTGATCTTCTCCACTTTTCTTAGCTGCCAGCTCAGTGTGGTTGATCGCCTGGAGAAAAACAATGCTTATTGGAACTCAAACTGTGGTGTGGTACAGATTTTGTTTTGAAACCCCAGTTTGAAAATATTCTATCTGTCATATCTACAGCGAAGACTGCTGATCATAATTAATATGCATTCAATTTTGTTTATGCTTAAAGAAGAGACATATTCAGAAAGCTTACCTGCAGTGTACATAAGAACATGTCATAATTTAAAAGCTATCTTGGCATGCTGCTGTATACGAAGCAGGATGCTACATCCCACAGACTGCCATGGTACTTAATTCCTAGCCTAAGAAACAGAAAGAGGGCTCATGGTCTGAAAAATGTACCTCCACCCCAAAATACATATGAACATATATAACATTATAATATATACTATATATATTATGTGACTAATGATAAATATATATAATATGTGCATATTATGCATTATAAACACACATATATACCTATTATGAACGTGTATTTTATATATACACATAATGCAACATACTTTATATATAATATCAGAGCACGTATATAGTTGTATGTGTGTATTTATATATAACTTATTTGAACCTCAGTCTCCTCATCCATAAAATGAGGGTTACAATGTCTAACTCAAAGGTGAGTTTGAGGTTTAAATTAGTTATATAAATAGTGCACTTAACATAAAGCCTAGCATACAAGAGGAACACAATTGTAGTAAGTTTCTTTTTCCTGACATTTATGCATTAAAACCAAATACATGGAAATGTAACCATGTAGAAAAATTTTAATATGTATTACTTTCAATGGTTACTAGAGAAAAGAATCAAGGATCATATTTATTCTCTAAGTGGAAGAGTCTAAATTTATTTCCAGTAAATCAAGGCGTCAAAAATAATTGAGTTAATTTTCAGTCTTTCTCTGCTTTCACCGTATCTCTTATTTAATACAATCTATAAATATTCAGAATTCTCTATTTCATTTTTATTCTGAAGTTTTCATTCCAGATATTACCAGGTTCAGATCTGTATACATCATCTGTCTTTTTAAAAAGAGACTAATTAACGTACTTTATTAAACTGGACTATTTTTAGGTTTGCTTTTATTTTTAAAATCTATGTTGGTATACACAAAACATTTAGTAAACAGTATCATAAATGAATTATTATTACATTTGCGTAGTGAATTAAAGAAAACTTCAAATTATTTGATATTCCTCCCATCAAGAGTTAGGATCTATACCCTTCTTCTCGAATCTGAATGGTTTCTGTGACTGCTTAACAAAATGATAATTGCCAAAACAATGCTGTACTGGCTCAGGCTCAGGTCTTAAGAAATTAGCAATGTTCCCTTCTTTTCTCTAAGAATGCTGTCTCCAGGAACCCTGAAACACCGTGTAAGAAGTCTGATTACTCTAAGACCACCGTGATGGAGAGAAGGGTCACTTGCAGCTGCTTCAGTTGCTGGTCACATTGAGCCCATACCTCGAGCCACCCCTGCCAAGATGCCAAACATGTGAGTGACATCTTCTTTAGCCCTCTATGTAGTCCAACCACTAGCTGAATTCCACTAATGTGCCTCAGTTAATGCCACAGGGAGCAGAAGAATTGCCCTGCTGGGCACTGCCAGCATTCCTAACCCCTAGACTGCGTCATATAATCAAATAAGGACTGTTTTTTAAAAATTTTTTATTATACTTTAAGTTCTAGGGTACATGTGCACAATGTACAGGTTTGTTACATATGCATACATGAGCCATGCTGGTGTGCTGCACCCATTAACTTGTCATTTACATTAGGTATATCTCCTAATGCTATCCCTCCTCCCTCCCCCCTCCCCACAACAGGGCCCGGTATGTGATGTTCCTCTTCCTGTGTCCAAGTGATCTCATTGTTCAATTCCCACCTGTGAGTGAGAACATATGGTATTTGGTTTTCTATTCTTGCGATAGTTTGCTGAGAATGATGGTTTCCAGCTGCATCCATGTCCCTACAAAGGACACGATCTCATCCTTTTTTATGGCTGCATAGTATTCCATGGTGTATATGTGCCACATTTTCTTAATCCAGTCTGTCACTGATGGACATTTGGGTTGATTCCAAGTCTTTGCTATTGTGAATAGTGCCGCAATGAACATATGTGTGCATGTGTCTTTATAGCAACATGATTTATAATCCTTTGGGTATATACCCAGTAATGGGATGGCTGGGTCATATGGTACTTCTAGTTCTAGATCCTTGAGGAATCGCCATACTGTTTTCCACAATGGTTGAACTAGTTTACAGTACTGTTTTAAGCTACTAAGTTTTGGGGGTGATTGGCTACATAACCATAGTCAGTCACAAGAATAGATTTACCAAAAGGGAGTACAATGTGTTTCTCTCACTCCAGGAATTATTAGTATTGATTCAGAGGATGTGTTGTGATTGCCAGTAAATTGAAATGGATCACTAGAATTAAAAATAACTATGATATTTTTAGCAACCAAGATAATTTTATAATTATGTGTTGGTCATCTTATTCAAACCTGGAAATATTTCATGATCGATGCTGGTTTAAAATGTGGTTCTTCTAAAAAATATCCATTTTCAGGAAATTATTACAAATATCTGATTCAGACCTCTGAAATTCCCTTGTGAGGCTGTAAATATAAGTTAACATCAGTTTTACTTAAGTTGTAAAATATTCCTGAAATAACTATAATTATAACAGATTTAATATAATACTGTTCTCTGGTAACACTACAGTTCAGAAGTTAGTGATAAATTAAGTTTTGTGGAACACCAGGTACTATTTGTAATGCTTTTAATAATTTTTATATTTAGAAAATAAATAGCAGTGGACAACGAGTGTAATAATTACCTAGGTCAACTGAATATTGAGACATGTTGGGAATACTTAAAATATAAGCAGTTAAGATGGATTGCAAATGGGCTCCTTGCTTGAAATCTCCTTTTTCACTTCAATTTCCACCTCTGTCATTATTCTCCTCTTTCTTTATACTGCACATTTCCCCAGGATAATGAAGTGGGTATTGCATCTATTTTCAAGGCTTTAGCCATAAAATGTATATTCAAGACATAAAACACATTTGAAGAGACCCAGATTTATATTTCTACTCTTATTCTTTTCACTAAGTTCCAGACCTATATTTTCAATTTGCATAAAAATATGTCCATTCAGATAACTCTCTAATACCACAAACATGTCCAACATTTTTTAAAAAAAGACTCATTAGATCCAACTGCATAATCATTCAAATCTATCAAGCTAGAAACTTTAGGGTGACTTTTATCTTCCTCTTCCATCATCCTACAGATAATTGAACTTCAAATCCTGTGATTTCTATCTCTGAAACATTGCTTCTAGTCGGCCTTATGTCCCTCTCTCCACACAATTTAGTCCTCATCATCTATTTTCTGCACTTGTGTGATAATCTCTCTTTTTTAAGGCAAATCACTTCAAGATTTGTTTTTTAAAACATGTCCAAGAGAAAACAAAATACAGCAAGAAAAAAGTTTCCTTTCAACATAATGCTAGAAAAAGCCATGTCCCATCTGAGAAAATGACATGCTTCCTCCATTCTCATTAAATTACTACAAAAATGTTTAATGTGAATTTTATTAAATTATAACTGACAGAAGTCTGCACAAATCATAAGTGTAGAGTTTAGTGAATTTTCAAAAAATGAACACACTTGCAACTTTTTATGTGTAACCACCAGACATAAAAAAGAACACTAGCATTCCCCAAAACCTCTTGCTTTTTCTCTTCCCAGAAGTAACCACTCATAGGACTTCTATTGTTATCAATTAGCTTTTTCAGTTTTTTGAACTTTACATAAATGGAATAATGCTACGATTTACTTGTGTCTGTTTTCTTTTGCTCAACTATAAAGTTGATGTTTATGTTATGTATAGCAGTACTTCGTTCATTCTTCTTGTTATATACGATTCCCATTGTGTGGATATACTACAGTTAATTTATCCAGTCTGCCATTGATAGACATTTGAATTTTTCAGTTTTAGGCTATTGTAAAGAGTGCATTGTGAACATATTTTACTCATCTTTGGGTTAAATATATACGCAGTTTTATTAGCTATGTCCCTAGGAAGGCAAATGTTGGGTTGTAGAAATGTTCGTATTTATAAATACTGCTAAATGCTTTTCCTAAGTGGTTATAGCGTTTTTTTTTGGTTTCCTGTAACAGTATATAGGAGTGTCCCTTAATTCAAATCTTGGGAGCAGTTTGTGTTGTTAGTGTGTTCAATCTTAGCATTTAGTGAGCATATAGTTTTATTCGTTGGATTTAAATTATACTCCGTGCTGACTAATGAGATTGGCTCTATTTTTATATGTTTATCGATGATTTGAATATCTTTTTTGATGAAATGCCCTTTCAAACATTTTGAACATTTTTTAAAAGTTGGTTGGTTGCTTTGACTTGATTTTTTGGTAGAAGTTCTTTACATATTTCACACATGATTCCATTCTCGACATATGCATGGCAAGAATTTTTTACTCTGTGCCCTGCCTTATTACTCTTATGAGTGTTTTGATAAACATAGGCTTTTCATGTTCATATGATCCAATTTTTCAAGGCTTTTCATTTTGGTTAGTTTTTCTTTAAAAAAAATCTCGATCAACTGGAAGAAAGAATGTCAGCGATGGAGGATCAAATGAATGAAATGAAGCGAGAAGAGAAACCAAAAGAAAAAAGAAGAAAAAGAAATGAACAGAGCCTGCAAGAAGTATGGGATTATGTAAAAAGACCAAATCTACGTCTGATTGGGGTGCCTGAAAGTGAGGGGGAAAATGGAACCAAGTTGGAAAACACTCTTCAGGATATCGTCCAGGAGAACTTCCCCAACCTAGTAGGGCAGGCCAACATTCAAATCCAGGAAATACAGAGAACGCCACAAAGATACTCCTCGAGAAGAGCAACTCCAAGACACATAATTGCCAGATTCACCAAAGTTGAAATGAAGGAAAAAATCTTAAGGGCAGCCAGAGAGAAAGGTCGGGTTACCCACAAAGGGAAGCCCATCAGACGAACAGCAGATCTCTCGGCAGAAACTCTTCAAGCCAGAAGAGAGTGGGGGCCAATATTCAACATTCTTAAAGAAAAGAATTTTAAACCCAGAATTTTATATCCAGCCAAACTAAGTTTCATAAGTGAAGGAGAAATAAAATCCTTTACAGATAAGCAAATGCTTAGAGATTTTGTCACCACTAGGCCTGCCTTACAAGAGACCCTGAAGGAAGCACTAAACATGGAAAGGAACAACCGGTACCAGCCATTGCAAAAACATGCCAAAATGTAAAGACCATCAAGGCTAGGAAGAAACGGCATCAACTAACGAGCAAAATAACCAGTTAATATCATAATGGCAGGATTAAGTTCACACATAACAATCTTAACCTTAAATGTAAATGGACTAAATGCTCCAATTAAAAGACACAGACTGGCAAACTGGATAAAGAGTCAAGACCCATCAGTCTGCTGTATTCAGGAGACCCATCTCACACGCAGAGACATACATAGGCTCAAAATAAAGGGATGGAGGAAGATTTACCAAGCAAATGGAGAACACAAAAAAGCGGGGGTTGCAATACTAGTCTCTGATAAAACAGACTTTAAACCATCAAAGATCAAAAGAGACAAAGAAGGCCATTACATAATGGTAAAGGGATCAATTCAACAGGAAGAGCTAACTATCCTAAATATATATGCACCCAATACAGGAGCACCCAGATTCATAAAGCAAGTCCTTAGAGACTTACAAAGAGACTTAGACTCCCATACAATAATAATGGGAGACTTCAACACTCCACTGTCAACATTAGACAGATCAATGAGACAGAAAGTTAACAAGGATATCCAGGAATTGAACTCATCTCTGCAGCAAGCAGACCTAATAGACATCTATAGAACTCTCCACCCCAAATCAACAGAATATACATTCTTCTCAGCACCACATCGTACTTACTCCAAAATTGACCACGTAATTGGAAGTAAAGCACTCCTCAGCAAATGTACAAGAACAGAAATTATAACAAACTGTCTCTCAGACCACAGTGCAATCAAATTAGAACTCAGGACTAAGAAACTCAATCAAAACCGCTCAACTACATGGAAACTGAACAACCTGCTCCTGAATGACTACTGGGTACATAACGAAATGAAGGCAGAAATAAAGATGTTCTTTGAAACCAATGAGAACAAAGATACAACATACCAGAATCTCTGGGACACATTTAAAGCAGTGTGTAGAGGGAAATTTATAGCACTAAATGCCCACAAGAGAAAGCAGGAAAGATCTAAAATTGACACTCTAACATCGCAATTAAAAGAACTAGAGAAGCAAGAGCAAACACATTCGAAAGCTAGCAGAAGGCAAGAAATAACTAAGATCAGAGCAGAACTGAAGGAGATAGAGACACAAAAAACCCTCCAAAAAATCAATGAATCCAGGAGTTGGTTTTTTGAAAAGATCAACAAAATTGACAGACCACTAGCAAGACTAATAAAGAAGAAAAGAGAGAAGAATCAAATCGACGCAATTAAAAATGATAAAGGGGATATCACCACCGACCCCACAGAAATACAAACTACCATCAGAGAATACTATAAACACCTCTACGCAAATAAACTGGAAAATCTAGAAGAAATGGATAATTTCCTGGACACTTACACTCTTCCAAGACTAAACCAGGAAGAAGTTGAATCCCTGAATAGACCAATAGTAGGCTCTGAAATTGAGGCAATAATTAATAGCCTACCAACCAAAAAAAGTCCAGGACCAGATGGATTCACAGCTGAATTCTACCAGAGGTACAAGGAGGAGCTGGTACCATTCCTTCTGAAACTATTCCAATCAATAGAAAAAGAGGGAATCCTCCCTAACTCATTTTATGAGGCCAACATCATCCTGATACCAAAGCCTGGCAGAGACACAACAAAAAAAGAGAATTTTAGACCAATATCCCTGATGAACATCGATGCAAAAATCCTCAATAAAATACTGGCAAACTGGATTCAGCAACACATCAAAAAGCTTATCCACCATGATCAAGTGGGCTTCATCCCTGGGATGCAAGGCTGGTTCAACATTCGCAAATCAATAAACATAATCCAGCATATAAACAGAACCAAAGACAAGAACCACATCATTATCTCAATAGATGCAGAAAAGGCTTTTGACAAAATTCAACAGCCCTTCATGCTAAAAACGCTCAATAAATTCGGTATTGATGGAACATACCTCAAAATAATAAGAGCTATTTATGACAAACCCACAGCCAATATCATACTGAATGGGCAAAAACTGGAAAAATTCCCTTTGAAAACTGGCACAAGACAGGGATGCCCTCTCTCACCACTCCTATTCAACATAGTGTTGGAAGTTCTGGCTAGGGCAATCAGGCAAGAGAAAGAAATCAAGGGGATTCAGTTAGGAAAAGAAGAAGTCAAATTGTCCCTGTTTGCAGACGACATGATTGTATATTTAGAAAACCCCATTGTCTCAGCCCAAAATCTCCTTAAGCTGATCAGCAACTTCAGCAAAGTCTCAGGATACAAAATTAATGTGCAAAAATCACAAGCATTCTTATACACCAGTGACAGTCAAACAGAGAGCCAAATCAGGAATGAACTTCCATTCACAATTGCTTCAAAGAGAATAAAATACCTAGGAATCCAACTTACAAGGGATGTAAAGGACCTCTTCAAGGAGAACTACAAACCACTGCTCAGTGAAATCAAAGAGGACACAAACAAATGGAAGAACATACCATGCTCATGGATAGGAAGAATCAATATCGTGAAAATGGCCATACTGCCCAAGGTAATTTATAGATTCAATGCCATCCCCATCAAGCTACCAATGAGCTTCTTCACAGAATTGGAAAAAACTGCTTTAAAGTTCATATGGAACCAAAAAAGAGCCCGCATCTCCAAGACAATCCTAAGTCAAAAGAACAAAGCTGGAGGCATCACGCTACCTGACTTCAAACTATACTACAAGGCTACAGTAACCAAAACAGCATGGTACTGGTACCAAAACAGAGATATAGACCAATGGAACAGAACACAGTCCTCAGAAATAATACCACACATCTACAGCCATCTGATCTTTGACAAACCTGAGAGAAACAAGAAATGGGGAAAGGATTCCCTATTTAATAAATGGTGCTGGGAAAACTGGCTAGCCATAAGTAGAAAGCTGAAACTGGATCCTTTCCTTACTCCTTATACGAAAATTAATTCAAGATGGATTAGAGACTTAAATGTTAGACCTAATACCATAAAAATCCTAGAGGAAAACCTAGGTAGTACCATTCAGGACATAGGCATGGGCAAAGACTTCATGTCTAAAACACCAAAAGCAACGGCAGCAAAAGCCAGAATTGACAAATGGGATCTCATCAAACTAAAGAGCTTCTGCACAGCAAAAGAAACTACCATCAGAGTGAGCAGGCAACCTACAGAATGGGAGAAAATTTTTGCAATCTACTCATCTGACAAAGGGCTAATATCCAGAACCTACAAAGAACTCAAACAAATTTACAAGAAAAAAACAAACAACCCCATCCAAAAGTGGGCAAAGGATATGAACAGACATTTCTCAAGAGAAGACATTCATACAGCCAACAGACACATGAAAAAATGCTCATCATCACTGGCCATCAGAGAAATGCAAATCAAAACCACAATGAGATACCATCTCACACCAGTTAGAATGGCGATCATTAAAAAGTCAGGAAACAACAGGTGCTGGAGAGGATGTGGAGAAATAGGAACACTTTTACACTGTTGGTGGGATTGTAAACTAGTTCAACCATTATGGAAAACAATATGGCGATTCCTCAAGGATCTAGAACTAGATGTACCATATGACCCAGCCATCCCATTACTGGGTATATACCCAAAGGATTATAAATTATGCTGCTATAAGGACACATGCACACGTATGTTTATTGCAGCACTATTCACAATAACAAAGACTTGGAATCAACCCAAATGTCCATCAGTGACAGATTGGATTAAGAAAATGTGGCACATATACACCATGGAATACTATGCAGCCATAAAAAAGGATGAGTTTGTGTCCTTTGTAGGGACATGGATGCAGCTGGAAACCATCATTCTTAGCAAACTATCACAAGAACAGAAAACCAAACACCGCATGTTCTCACTCGTAGGTGGGAACTGAACAATGAGATCACTTGGACTCGGGAAGGGGAACATCACACACCGGGGCCTATCATGGGGAGGGGGGAGGGGGGAGGGATTGCATTGGGAGTTATACCTGATGTAAATGACGAGTTGATGGGTGCAGCACACCAACATGGCACAAGTATACATATGTAGCAAACCTGCACGTTGTGCACATGTACCCTACAACTTGAAGTTTAATAATAATAAATTAAAAAAAAAAATCTCTGCATAGTTGATATTTTCTAGAATGGTTATTAATTTACCTTTAATTGGCTGGGTGCTATGGCTCACTCCTGTAGTTCCAGCACTTTGGTAGTCCGAGGCAACCAGATCACTTGAGCCCAGGAGTTTAAGACCACCCTTGGCAAATGACAAAACCCCATATCTGCAAAAAATACAAAAAATTAACTGGGTGTGATGGTGCGTGGCGACAGTCCCAGGTACGCAGGTGGCGGAAGTAGGAGAATTGCCTGAGCCCAGGAGGCTGAGGTTGCAGTGAGCCGAGATCGCACCACTGCACTCCAGCCTGGGTGACAGAGCAAAATCCTGCCTCAAAAAGAAAATTACCTTTAACTTTTTGATCTGTGGACCATCTGGAATTAATTTTTGTGCACGGTGTGAGGTATGGGTAAAATTTATGTTTTTTCTATATAGATATTCAATGAGCCTAATGCTGTTTATTGAAAAGGCTATCTTTTTTTCACTGTAGTATAGTGGTATCTCTTTATAAACTGATTATTGCATATTTGAGTGCATTTTTTAATTAATATTCTTTATTAATATTTATTCCATTGATCTATTTAGTTACCGTTATAATAATACCATGCTGCCCAAATCATTATAGCTTTATAGTAAGTCACAAGATTTCAGAGTAAGACCTCTAACTTTGTTCTGTTTCTTCAAAATTATCTTGACTATTTTTTCTTTCTTTTTTTTTTTTTCCTGAGCTCTTTGCAACCTCCGGCTCCCAGGATCAAACGATTCTCCTGCCTCAGTCTCACAAGTAGCTGGGATTACAGGTGCCTGCCACCACACCCAGCTAATTTTTTGTGTTTTTAGTAGAGATGGGGTTTCACCATGTTGGCCAGGCTGGTCATGAACTCCTGGCCTCAGGTGATCCACCTGTCTTGGCCTCACAAAGTGCTGGGATTACAGGCATGAACCACTGTGCCCAGCCTATCTTGGCTATTTTTTGACCTTATAATTTGTATACAAATTTTAGGATAGGTTTACCAACTTTCACAAAACTAATCGAATATTAATCAAATATTTATTCTGATGTATATTTATGTTTCAATTAAAAAGTTTGTGTTTAAAATATGGAGTCTTTCCATCTATGAGTGTAGTGCATTCCTTCATTTATTTAGGTGTCTATTTTCTCTCATAATGGTCCTCATTTTGTCATACACAAAAAGCATACATACCATTTTGTGTAGCATAGTCTCAAGGATCTCTCCTGCCCACCTTATTTCCTGCCGTTCCCCATCACTAGTGCATCTTTCTAAACTTTTGAACTTTGTAGCATATCTAGAATACAAAAGGCTATTTCTTACTTCCTTGCCTTTTCATGACATTTTTTTCCTATTTCTCAAAATTTTTCTTCTCTTCTGTGTCTTGCAATTTCCTAGCAATAGTTGAAAACAAAGCTCAGCTCCAATTGTCTCTGTTAAATCTTCCCTTGCAGAGTAAATTATATTGTCATACATGCACTGATAACACTTTTTCATATCACTGTATTTAATTAATTTATATCACTGTTTCTTCCACTAAAATGAACTCCTCAAGGGGCAAGAACTGCATTTCATTTGCCTTTGTGCCACCAGTACCTTGCACAATTCTTAGCTGAGCAAGAGTTCAACTAGGCCAGGCACAGTGGCTCATGCCTGTAATCCCAACACTTTGGGAGGTCAAGGCAGGAGGATTGCTTGAGCCTAGGAGTTCAACACCAGCCTGGGCAACACAGCAAGACCCTCTCTCCACAAAAAAAAAAAAATTAAGAAAAAAATATTAGCTGGGTGTGATGGCATACACCTCTGGTCCCAACTACTTGGGAGTCTGAGGCAGGAGGATTGCTTGAGCCCAGGGGGTCAAGGCTGC
This sequence comes from Chlorocebus sabaeus, assembly GCF_047675955.1. Taxonomy (NCBI): domain Eukaryota; kingdom Metazoa; phylum Chordata; class Mammalia; order Primates; family Cercopithecidae; genus Chlorocebus; species Chlorocebus sabaeus. Next base: position 19,013,192 of record NC_132920.1, read on the forward strand.
AGTGAGCTGTGTTCATACCACTGCACTCTAGCCTGGGTAACAGAGCGAGACTATCTCAAAAAAAAAAAAAAAAAAAAAAAAAAAAAAGTTTATTATTTGCCAAATGAATGAATGTGTCCTCATTAGCTAGTCTGAACCAATTCATGTACTCAGACACACTAAATTAGACATAACTTTATATGACTTTCAGGTTTCAGAGTGTCTCAGGGTTACCTGGTATTTAAAATAAACTAAGAGAAAATATAACAAATACACCTTAAAATCCACATCTCAAGAAAAATCTAAGAAACTTCCTATTTCTGTGTTCCCAAGTCTCTTGTAGTTTAGTGACTCTTATTTTGTATTCCACACAACAACTACAGCAGGATCATATGCGGTGAAATATCAGATCCCCTGGCCCCAAACCTGAACTCAGAACTTCCGAATCAGAAAAAAGGGACTTGAAAGTATGCATTTCTTATAAGTGTCTGAGATAATACTCATCGACATTGACTTTGAGATTCATGAGCCTAGAAATGGCCTTTTGAGTCATTCTTTTAAATGAAAGCCCTAGATCTGCAAGCAGAACTGTCTTTTCAGGATTATGGCTTTAGAATCTCTCTCTGACTTTCATTCCCTCTGTGAGGAGGCAGAGTAGTCTGAAATTAGGCTTCCAGAATTAGAGTAGTCTGAAGGCTTTAGCAGCAGGCTGTTTCAGTTAAAAACAGAGAATATGTAAGAATCTAATATATCAGAGATAAGGATAAAGGGAAGCCTAAAGAGAACTGTGTCCTGTTATTATTATGGAAATCGACCATATTGGATGCCAATCCAGGTTAAAGTTGATTGACTCCTTAGTTTCTGTCTATCCTAGTTTAACCATTGTGTTTCCATCTGTGGTGACATGGACATGGTCCAGAAACTAACACTTCCAATTCTATTTCAATTGTAAGAACACTTAAAGATCAGTCCCTGAGGGTCAGGATTGGCCATTCGTGGTAGTCCATATAAAAGGCAAAAGAAGCAGTAAGTGGATTATTTCTTCCCCATCCAGGGCACCATAGCCATCTGGATTGTGGATATACAGGGGTGTGTGTGTGTGTGTGTGTGTGTGTGTGTGTAGTTTCTAGAATGAAAATATTAATTTCTTGTCCCCCTTTTCCCTTCAACAATGTAAACCATTTTATTACACCCAGGAGCTTTGTAATGAAAAAGGTCCCTTGTCTTTTGATGAAGTCCATTGAGTAATGATAGAAGGTTGGTTTGTAACACTAAAATGCCAATCGGTGGGGAAATGGAGGGAACTCAGTTGATTTACAGGTGAGCAAAGTCAGAACTAAGTAAAAATCCTTTAAACTCCTAGACAGAATACAAACTATAAAAGTATTTTAGCATCACTTAATTATGATGAGGATTTTTTAATTTCTTCATTATGTCTTTCCACACTCCCTTTAGCTTCCTGAAGTTTGCATGCTCAGAGATAGGTGAATAACAGCATGGAGAGAGAAAATTGTGCTGTATTTGGAATCAAAGTGTTCAATTATTGGGAGAATGTAGTCCCTGGGACATATGCTGAGGCAGTAAGGGCTGGTCCATTTCCAGATGGAGCTCTTGCAACAAAACCACAGAAGGATTGTGAATTTAATTTCTCATCTAACAAAGCTTCATTTCAAATACAGCTGCCTGAGGATCCTGCTCTGAAACAGATTTATAAGAGAGCCAACAGAGATCGTGTAAAAATGGTTCTAAGTAAAGATCATGTAATAAATGCATAACAATCTCTAGTATCTATAGACTACCATAATTATCACTAAGTAAAATTACTCAATAATTCCAGACCAATGTTTCCATTGCTATTTGAGGAAAGATACTGATCACAAACATGACAGTTCTTCTTTGAGGACAGGTCATATCAAGGTGTCAATAGTAAGATGAAGCTTTCTTGAAACTTCTCTAATGTTGGAGCATGATGAGCTTTAGAAAAATGTTGATGAGTAACACAGACCTACACTTCTCTACGATAGTCAAAAGATCTTCTGAAATTAGCAGATATTAATGAGTCATGAGCATGAAGGGTAGAGTCTAACTCAACACCAGCTGCACAGTTAAATGTGACTAAAATGTAACATATATTGGTGGTATCAAAATTTCCAGCAAAGGAATAGAGACCCCAATGCTCTTGAAATCATGAATTGCCCACAGTCAATTCCAGGATGAAATTTACTCACATGGAATGATATTAATATTTGCTCAGAGTAGACTATTAGTTCTCAAAATATTGTGAAAGCTAATATGTCAGAAACACTAGAGGCAATTCTCTGATCACTGACACAATGTTCATCTTAGTAAAGGTATGATAGAACTTGAAATTAATTTTAATTCTATATGTGAAACAAAGATGAGGTGTCTAATATGAGTCCCAGCTGCAGTGAGTTGAGATATAAGGTGGCATAATGAATCATTTGATGTCTAATATACGTCATAATCATTACACCACTGGCACAGCACATGCAGTGTCTCTCAACCCAGGTAGCACATGCCAGGGAGCTTTAAAAATATTGATGCCTGTGGTTCTCCCCTCTTATTCATTATTTAATAAATATGGGGTATGCCCTGGGCATCAGTATTTTTAAAAGCTCCCCCAGGTGATTGTAATGTACTACTAAGGCCATGTGCCACTAATCACTGGTGTAGGGCATTATTTCTCAACTTTGTACTTGTTAAAATCACCCAAGAAACTTTTTAGCTACCCCAATGTAGTCTGGGCCCCATCCCAGACCAACTGAATCAGAATGAGAAACTTCTAGATACAGGATTAAAAAAAAATAAAAGTCAGCATAGGTCATTGTATTTTGCAACCGGAGTTGGGAATTATAGACAAAGGGTTAGTTTTCTCACAAAGCAAGCTAAATGCATTTTAGTAGCTTTATAATTTAAAGAAGTCTTGCCTGTAAAACATTATTTTGATTGTCAGGAGTCTGTCATGTATATGTATACATGTTCATTCACACACACATGCTCATGATGGGATTGCATTGAACTTGAATATTTGTATCAGAATTTCAACATCAGAAAAAATACTGGCAGAAAAGGCACTGGAGTTTCTTATTTTCTTTTTAATTTGTAAAACTGGGACAGATGATTCTCATCTCAGGTTCTGTGAGTAGAAAATCTTTCCTCCAGGAGATACTGTCATTCAGCTGTTCAAATCCTAATGTGCTTGAAAATTGCTGATGTGCTAGATACTTTTTTCTTTCCAAAGGAGTTGGTTATGAAACATCTAAAAATGAAGCATGAAACAAAAGAGAGAGTTAACTTATAATTGCTCTGTTGAAACATTTCGTGCAGATCTTGGCAGATTGGTGAATCCATTTGCAAATCTCAAAATTTGGAAATCAGCAGTTCTTAGGTGTACAGAGTCATTATATTCAAGGATTGTGTCACTGTATTTGCAAATGCTAAGTGGGTTTTGAACAAACGAAAGATTGAGTAAAAGATCATTAATTAATATTAAATGTACCAAACATATCACTAGGTGCTTTTAAAATCTTTTCCTCATATAATACTGATAAAATTTCTGTGATTCAGAATTTTATTATACATGTTTTTAAAATTAAGAAAATGCAAGCTCATAGGAGTTAAGGAATTTTCTCAATATCACACCACTACAAAGTATCAGAGATTGGTTTGATCTCAGATCATCTGCTCCATTGAAGGGCCAGTTTTCATTAATATGTCCAATAAGGTTTCTTTTTCTCCTTATTTCCTCTATCTCTACATAACTAACATATGTGAATGACCTTCTACACCATTGTTCAATTGATAATAAATGCACAATATGGTCTCCATTAACCAGAACTCAAGGGATTGTGACCTTCTGCTGGTGTCAATCCCTTTGCTGTTGTAGTTTCTGATAGATCATCCTAAAATGTATAATTTAGAAATTTTGCCTTAGTAGGTACAGGACAGGAAATAAAATTTCTACTTTGATGATTTATTGCTTTTCAGAGCCCACGGGGAAAATCAGGTACCATTGTAAAACATAAAAAAAGATACACTTTTTCAGGTCGTTTATGAGTTCCTCCTAAAAGCAACGTTCAGAAAAATATTAAGTTAATCAAAACATCATATAATAGTTTATTGAGAGCAGAGGCCAAATGTTTAATTTTATGTATCTTCAGTATGTAGCAACATAACTTCCATCCAGCAGGCAACTGGCAGATTGTTGTGGCAAGATAGCAATAGAGATTTGAAGCTTTCTGATATTACCTACCTATACCACCTGTTTCTTTAATTCTATTTTTTGTTTTAATCTCAGATATGCATAGGCACGGACACACAACATTATGGAGGGAAAAGAAAATCTCTGGTTAAATAATTTTACCTTGAAGAGAAAATTTCATTCTCCAAGAATGCTTAGAGGAGGCTTCTGTAGGCAGAATCTGATTCCTTGCATTTTTCACCTTCGAGGGAATGTCTTCATTTCTTGGCTAGTGGTCCCTTCCTCGATTTTCAAAGCCAACAACAATACATCTCCCTGATATTTCTTCCATTCTCACATCTCTCTCTCACCTCAAGCAGGAGAGGTGATTAGGTTGGGCCAAACGGTACAATTCAGGAAAACTTTTTCATCTCAGGGACCTTAACTTACCTGGAAAAAGAGCTAAGATTAAGGTAACATATTCACAAGTTTCAGGAATTAGAGGACAATGTTTGGGGGGAAAAGGGGCAATGTTTTGCCTACCACACCCACTCTTTATCCAGTGTCCTCTAGCCTTCTCTCTTTTCTAATATCTTCAGATATTTTTTTGTGGTGCTATGGGGAAAACTACATATTTGCTGTGGCCCAAAGTGGCATTTTTGGTATAAGGAACTCTCAGATCTGAAATATCTCTTAATAATTTTGGAGGTGGGAAATTCTGGGACATTTGAAGGGTGAAAAATCTCAAAGATAGAACAGTTGTAACAACCAAAAGGAGAAAAGAAACGACTGGAAGAGAAGCAGGATGTGAATGAACTATTTATGAGCACTGGGCATGGGTCATCAGCCTCTCTGAAAGGGGAGGAGGCAAGGGTAAAACTTTCCCCAGTATATCCTGTCGAGGATGCAGCCCTTAATTGCAAAGGCTGAAGGGGAAGAGCAGTCCACTTCCTTTTGGGGATGGTGGGATATTATTCCATGGTGGTCCTCAACTCTTCTGATACCTATAAAACTTCTCTCCAATAAGCTAGAGTGAAGTGAAAAGATAATTAAAGTAAACAAAAACCAAATTTCTCTTTTCTCCTTCATGTTCATCTTCTTTCCAAGCCACCTCTGTAAAGGTACAAGAGCCCACTTGTGTTCTACAGTAATTTCCGTTAAAGCAGACCTGCATTCTGAGAGAATAGAATTAAGTGAACAAGGAAGAAATCCCTATTATGTGTCAGACCCTTTCCCTCTCTTTTATTTCTTTTAATATTGAGTTAATATTGGTCAGCTTTTGGAAAGAATCTCAGGATGAATAACACTTCAGAAACAGGAGTGAGAGATTTGAATTTAATCTCTGTCTCCAAAGACCTGTTTTTTTCCTTCTCCCCCAAACTGATTAGGCAGCAGAGCAGGCATTGGCTGAAATTTTTTAATATTGACTGAAGTTAACAGGTAGACAACAATGAAGAATTACTTGTTTTCCTTAACGTTTGTAAAATTTTAAGAACACTATTTGGATGTAATATAATAAATGATTGCTATTAATATTTATAGTCTTGATTTAAATTACCATTAAAGCTTTTCTTTCTGCTCATTAGAAAAGCAGCCACAGCATGTACGCATTAATCTGTTTCTCACTTAGCTCATTCAATGGTGCAACTATTATGTAAAAGGCTATGAGTTAATCTTGAAGAAGATGCAAAGTAAAAAGGACATGATTTTGGCTTCAAGGATTATATGGCATAGGGGAGGATCACACAATAGAACAAATAAAATGAAAGGCAAAATATAAATGCCATAAGGGTGATGGTACAAAATGCTATGAAAATATATTCTCCAAGGCACTCAGGATAGATTTCATGAAATGGTATTTGCTTCATCATAAGTTGTGACATATTTACAGGATCTGGCAAAACAAAAAACAATGAAGAAGATGGAGGCAGTAATAGGCAGAGGCCTGAGGAGACAGATATAGATGGCTGATTAATGAGATTCCCTAGCATTCCCATTGCCCATATGCTAGAGTGACTCATCATGATTAGTGAAGCTTAGCAGAGAAAACTTCAGATCACTGTAATCTGAGTCATTAGTCAGTTTCCAAAAATAAGATCATTTTACATAGGTAAAGTTTATATGGTATATTAATTGTAATAATAACCCAAACTTCCCTCTGCTTTTCATATCCAAACTTTTTGCAATGTCATGCAGCTTTCCTCATCAAGAGACTGCAGGGGTGGAGGAGGGTATCTCTTTCTCCAACCCTTAAACATGGTTTGACCCTATGATTTGCACTGGCCAAAAGAATGCAAGTAAAAGTGTATGTTGGTTCAAGAAGACTTAAACAATTCCACTTGCTTTTCTGGAAAATTGCTACCACCATGGAACTAAGCATAGAGCACATGAAATAGGGCTAAGTTATTCCAGTTGTTTCAACTGAGACTTGAGATATAGGAGACAGTCCAACTATAGCCACATAATTGGAAGTCAAAAAGGAGGATGGGAATATAAATCTACTGTTTCTAGGTCTTATATTGTTATAGAAGTGATGTATTATTTGAAGGCAGACTCATCAAAGATGCAAATGACTAAATATTAACTAAAATGACATAGATACAGAAAATAATAAAAATAATTAGTCTATAAGAAGGCACAAAAAGAAATAAAAAAGAATAAAGAACAAATGAAACAAATAGAAAAATATCAAGAGGATTTATATAATACCAACTATATAGAAATTACACTGAATTTAAAGAGTCTAATTAAAAAACATTAGCTGTTATACTGGGTTAAAAAGCAAACACAGCTATATGCTGTCTATAAGAAAATACTTAAAATATAAAGATATATGTAGTTTAATATAACATGCAGGTACAAATCAAGAGAGAAAATTAGAATGTCCATACTAATACTGATCAAAACATATATCAGATAAAGGAATATTATCAGAAATAAAAAGGGACATTTCATCATGGAGTAAATTCATCAAGATGGTATAACACCCTTAAATGTGTATGTGCCATATAAAAGAACCTCAAAACATACCGGGAGAAAAATCTTACCAAACTGAAATTAGCAGTAGACAAACTCTCTGTCATAGCCGGCTATTTCAATACTTCTTTCTCAGTAGTTAATAAAACAAGTAGTTATAAATGTCAGTGAGATATGGGAGACTTGAAAAACACAATCACCAACTTCACTGAAGTAGCACTATTGATGGAAATGTGAAATGTTTCAACTATATATATATGTAAAAATGTTTTTGAGCCCAAGTCTCACTCTGTCGCCCAGGCTAGAGTGCAATGGCACAATCTTGGCTCACTGCAACGTCCGCATCCTAGGTTCAAGCAATTCTCCTGCCTTAGCCTCCTGAGTAGCTGGGATTACAGGTGCATGCCACCACACCTGGCTAATTTCGTATTTTTAGTAGAGATGAGAGTAGACTATGTTGGTCAGGCTGGTCTTGAACTCCTGACCTTGTGATCTGCTTGCCTTGGCCTCCCAAAGTGCTGGGATTACCGGCATGAGCCACCATGCCTGGCCAATTTTGTTTTTTTGTTTTTTTTTGCATTTTTAGTAGAGATGGGGTTTCACCATGTTGACCAGGCTGCTCTTGAACTCTTGACCTCAGATGATCCACCTGCCTTGGCCTCCCAAAGTGCTGAGATTACAGGTGTGAGCCACCATGCCTGGGCCAATTTCAACCACTTTGGAAAACAGTTTTTAAGCTCCTTATCTTAATATATAACCCTACCACTTCACTCCTAGGTATTTACCCAAGAGAAATGGAGCCATGTACCCACACAAAGACAAGTACATGAATGTCCTTGAAATTTATTCATTAACTTCCAGCTCCAAAGTAGAAACAAGTAGTCCATCACAATAAACAAATTGTGGTATATTCATATGACAGAAAACTACTCAGAAACAAAAATGAAGATCCATGCAACAAGTGGGTCTCTAAAAACATACTGTGCAGATGACCCAGAAGAGCTAATTGTTATGGTTCAATTCACATGAAATTCCAAAAATTGCAAATGACAGATGTAGATAAATACTTTCTCTAGGGTTAAGGAGGAATGAAGGCCCCTTATGCAAAGGGGCACAGATAAATTTTTTGGTTTTATGAAAATTTCTATATCTTTATTATGAAGGTGGTCACACAGATGTATACAGCTGCCAAAACTCATTGAACTGTACACTTAAAATAGGTGTAGTTTACTGAAGGAGGGTCATACTTGCATAAGATTGATTATCAAAAAGAATGTGTCTTACCCCATTCTTAACACCAGCTCCATTTAGATAAATATAACATATACCCAGTGTGTTAATTAGGAAATAATGATCTTTAAAAAAGAATGTTCTGTGGAATAACGTCTGGCTAGGTGAATTTATATCTTGAGATTTTTATTTAAAATTGGTGCTGCCTTCCTCTTTTCTGAAATGGAAATGTGAACACAAATGAGTTTCATCTAGAAGGGAAATCCACAGCTATTACAAGTTCCTTTTCTTGATTAAGATGATACAACAAGGAACACAAAGCACCCAAATAAAAATAGACTGTCTACATTTGTGTTATTCCTGAATGTCTCATGATGCATTGTGGTTACCTAGGTATGTTAGCTACATGGACAGCTAAGCACTAACCCCCTGCTTTACAATTCTTTCAGTCCTTATTGAACATGAAGAATCAAAAAGAGAAAACATTCTAAGTGATGTTTATAAGTGGGTTGACAGATAGCAGAGAAAGAGACTATTTTAGCAGAGGGAAGATAATAAATCTGGTTTCAGATATATTAAATTAGAGGTGCCTATAAAATCTCCAGTTGAAGATATCCAGTAAGTAGATAGTGCCACAAGCTTGGAGCTTTAATAAAAGTCAGAGGTGCTCCTGGGGATATGGATGTGGAAAGAAAGATTGGGAGGTTGAAGAGAAGGGGAAGGAAGGAAATGGTTAATATCTATTATATACTTTTTAAAAGTTGTATGGTTAAGGGAAAGAAAGGAAAATTTAAAGAGAACTTGCTAGGGATAAAAAAGGTCAGAGTATATTTCCCAGCTGAAGCATAGAAATTTAGCAAAGAGAATTAAGTATAAGATAGAAACACTGATTTGTATGGTCTCCATGGAGATAGAAGTGCAATAAAGAGCACAACCCAAGTGGCAATGTTGAATTTGAAAATGAAGATTTTCATTGATTTGGGGAATACAGGAAAGAGAACTGGCCGGATTCAGATTATTGCCTATCTTCTACACACACACACACACACACACCCCACCCTCATATTTAAAGTTTGACAGCAAGAAAATTAAAGAAGGGGGTTGAGAGGACAGAAAAAACTGGGGTCAAGTCAGAGAATTTCTTACAAAGCTGACAGTTATAAACGTGTAAAGGCCCACTCTAAAACTATATTACAAAATTCCTCAACAACACTGATGACCTGCAAGCAAGAGTTGAATGTTTGACAACTGGTTTATTAGGAATTTCATTTGGGATTAGTGTATGACCAGTATAAGAGGAAACTTTCATATGACCTTTTGTGTTTGAAACTTGTGACGTATTTACTGACTGGGATTTGAAGATTGCAAAGCAAGGTTGTAAATTTGGGAAAACTTTTAGAGCAAGAAAAAGTAGTAGCTGATGGGGACCTGTTGGGTGTTAGAGAAGAAAATAAGGCCATTGAGTATGGAAGATCAACTTTCAAGGTGGATGTTCTGCTGGAGAGAGAATGAATTCACTGGAGAAGGGACATTTAGTATGCTGAGGGACTGGAGAACTTGGAGGAAAAGGCTCAGAACCAAGTTTATGACAGAGGAAGGAATAGTGGCTGAAAATGTACTGTGAGAAGCATATAAAAATTCTTATGATTTTTGATTTCTGACTAAAGTTCTACAGCTTCAGTACCACCTCCCTTTTTCCATTTCATTCGGTGCACTGGGACAATGGAAGAAGCAAATATATAGATATGTGGGAGAACAGTAGAGGCCATGTTTTCTTTTTAGTCCGTGGATCTCAAAATCAACACCTGGGACAGGGTAGAGGGGAGGAAATGGACCAGGGGTGGGAGGTAGGAGCGAAAAGAACTGAGTAAAATTAGAAACTGAAAATAGGGTCCCCGTGAACGGTGATGGGAGCAATTTGAGCTTTAGGTTCTCCTAAGTCCGAAATGGCCTTATGTTGGATACGTGTGTATGTGCCCCAAACTGACTATCCATTCTGTTTATTTACTACTATTGTAAATATTCTGTGTAGACTATCATAATGTTACTGTCTTTGTTTTCAAGACTTAGATTGGCTAAGTGGTACCGGGGTTCTAGGTCCTGGTCACCTCTGAGCCAAGAAATTTTTCATTGATATTCTCTCTGATCACTTCCAATCCTCTTTATTTCTTACTTGGCTTTTAATATTCACTTGAAGAAGAAGAAAAATATATGTGTGTATACATTTATATACACATGTAAGACAGCTGAATGGAGCCAATTTGGTAAATCTGAGATCTGAATTCAGTGTGCTTGTCATTTAAACTTTCTATTTGCATGACATGTATTAAATACTTCTTAAGAGAACAGGACCCTAGGGGTCATATTTTCTTAAAACAAGACATGTACTTCCATTATGTGCTCTGTGTCTGAAAAGGATGCACAAGTTATATGTACGGGAGTGAAGAATAGTAATGCTGAAATGCATCTTATTCCTGAAGGACTTTTCATGGTTGTGAACTACTTTATTTTGTATTACTCAAGTTGATTTATTTTATCTCTATGAAATGGTAATAGAGTTTTATGCCTTTCTATCACCATAATATAATGATGGCCTGAAATAGAGCAACAGTTCCCACACAATTTTAAATGATTCATGGCCACTTAAAGAATTGAGATCCTTATTATAACTTTTAAAAAGTAAATACAAATGTGTAAAAAAATAGGACCAGGGTCTGTCATATCCTTAAGTATCCAGCTACTATCAAGACAATAATCCCTGGCAGCTGATGAATATGGAGGAAGACATATGTAAGTTGAAAAAATTCACTTTTTTTTTTTTTTTTTTTGAGACGGAGTCTCGCTCTGTCGCCCAGGCTGGAGTGCAGTGGCCGGATCTCTGCTCACTGCAAGCTCCGCCTCCCGGGTTCACGCCATTCTCCTGCCTCAGCCTCCCGAGTAGCTGGGACTACAGGCGCCTGCCACCTCGCCCGGCTAGTTTTTTGTATTTTTTTAGTAGAGACAGGGTTTCACCGGGTTAGCCAGGATGGTCTCGATCTCCTGACCTCGTGATCCGCCCGTCTCGGCCTCCCAAAGTGCTGGGATTACAGGCTTGAGCCACCGCGCCCGGCCAAAAATTCACTTTTAACATACTCTACTAATGTCTCTCTACCTAGTAATTTGGTGAAATAATTTAGCGAGTGCTTCCACAGTAAATAGGTTTATCTTCAAACCTAATGCTCTTTTCCATCTTAACTGAGCATAAAAATCATATCTTTAAAGATCTGCAAGTAAGAAAGGCTTGATGCCTCTTGAGCAGTTCAGTGTGACATATGGTTTTAAATGCAACAATTTTATCTGTATCACACAGTATCTGCAAATTTGAGCTAATGTTCCTGTGGAAACAAGAAGGGATTTATGCCTAAAACTAAAGAAGAAGAAGAAAGAATCTTTTTAGCTGCCATATGTAGAACACTGAAAACTGTATATAAATAGAAAACAATATTGACATTTGTGCATCTACAATTTCTTTGGAAACATGTTTTTATGTCTAACTACTCTATTCAAACATTTATAGTAATAGAAATCTTGAATGCAAATTCCTACAGGGGTCAGGCAGGTAATAAATATACATGAGTGAAACAGGCCCAGTGAGGATTAAGGTAAACCTGAGAGGTTTGCCCTGTCTTAAACTGGCAAGTGTTTCACAAAATCCAGCAGACTGTTGCTATGGAATACTGTTGGCCGGAGGTTGCCAGATCTGACAAATTTTCAAGAGATGCCCCATAATTGGATCTCATGTAAATTCTCACAATTATATTTACATAAATCCTGGCAACAGGATTTATTTTTAACATAAAGTATTTTAAAATATCTATTCATAGTTATTTTAAATAACTATAACATAGTTGTTTTAAATAACTATAAAATAAATATTTTAAATAACTCACATAGTTGGCATGTGTGCTGCTGATTTGTAACCACTGATATCTGATGTATGTTGTTAGATGAATGAAAAAACAAATGGTGGGAAGGTGGAAAGTAAAGAAGGAAGGGAAAAAGGGAGAAGAAAATCAGTTTTCCACAATATACATAAAGATTTTTTATTACTGCTTTGTTTTATTTTTTAAATTTTTATGGGTATATATGTATATATTTATGGGGTACATGAGATGTTTTGATACAGACATGCAATGTGAAAGAAACACATCGTGAAGAATGGGTTAGTCATCCCCTCAAGCATTTATCCATTGAACTGCAAACAATCCCACTATACTCTTTAAGTTATTTTAAAAGGTACAGTTATTATTGACTATAGACTCCCTGTTGTGCTATCAAATAATAGGTGTTGTTCATTCTTTCTGTTTTTTTAATACCTATTAACCATCCCCACTAGTCTCAATAAAGAAAATACCAGGAGTGCTAATTTAAATTTTAATACAAATGAAAATAAATTTTATTAAAGGATATATGCAACTGATTAAGTCTTGGAACTTCATTTCTTTCTGATGAACTGTATACACCTGGTAAAGAGTGCAAACCTCAGATAGACCATGGAATTGATTTTGTGTATGGTGTGAGATGCAGATTAAGATTTATTCTTTTCAATATGGATAAAATATTGATCTCATACTATGTATTGAAAAGACCATTCTTTCCACAATTGTCAACAATGTCATCTTTATTGTAAATCAAATCTATATATAATATACAAATGTATACACACACATTAACATCTACAGAGAAAGAAAGAAGGAAAGAAAGAATGAATGAATGGATGAGTGAAAGAAAGAAAAAGAAAAGAAGGAAGGAAGGAAAGGATGTTCTGGACACCATGTTATATTCCATTATTTGACTATTGCAATAGTACCACACTGTCTTAATTAGTGCAGTTTCATAATAAGTCATACTTGGTAGTGCCTTTCCACTTTGGTGGTAGTGGTGTTTTGTTTTGTTTTTTCCTAGGATGTCTTGGCTGGATGTGGCCCTACATATTAACATACACATTTCAAATGATCTTGTTAATTTCCAATTCCTTTGGAAAACATGTGAGTACATAGTTAAACCTGCGTACCCAGGCATTCCACTTTAAGTACCTTCCCCAAAGCAGTGCAAGCATGATGTAGCAAAAGACATTCAAGAATCCTCATAATGGCACTCTTTGAAATGGGCAAAATCTAGAAAAAACTAAAATGTTCAATGCAGTAGAATGAATACATTAATTATCTTATACAAGTAAATGCTACGCATAGCAATGAAAATGAACTACTACTAAAAGTAATGACACAGATGAATCTTACAATATTGAATTAAAGAAACCAGACACATTTGAGTATAAATTGTGATTCTATGTATACAAACCCCAGAAACCAGAAAAGTAACTTGATAGTATTGGAAGTCAGTATATCAGCTCTCTTTGGAGTGTAAGTAATGACTGAGAGTGGCATAGGGAGGGTGATTGGGTACTTGTAATCTTCTTGGCCTGTGTGCTGATTACACAAGAGGATATATTTTGTGAAAATTTCTCAAGCTGTACATTTATGATTTATGTACTCTTTTTCTATGCATATTATACCTCAATGAAAATTATTTGAATATATATCATACATGAGGCATAATAGCTTCATTTTGGTTCCATTTTATTTTGTTCTTATAGAGCAAAATTTGGGAACAAATGGAAACGTCTGCGGATCCATAGTTTCTGATATAACAAACAAGGCTTTTATGTTTATATTGCACTTCCACATCAGAAGAACCTATGGAAGAATCTAGGAAAATGCCTAGTGTCAACATGAGGAAAGTACGTGGATGGCAGCAGACTACCAGGTAACCCAGGAAAGAAACTGTAGAGGAAAAGAGAGAATAAGAGTGGCCCAAATAAGCACCTGTATCCTAGACAGGATGTAGAAGTCATATAATTTTGCTTCATGTTTAGTGAGAATTTATTTTTCTTCTCTTTCCTTCCTTTCTTTTCCCTTCCATTTCCTTTCCTTTCCTTTCTTGAAACTTATATTAACAGCAAACTCATATCAATGCGGCATCAAGAGATGAAGCCAAATTTTGCACAAACATTGTAAGATTTCGAACTAACCACTTTAGGGTTTGTGTGACTTGTGTCCAATGGCTTATTAGTGTGAACAAAATCGCAGAATCAAACAAGAGCCTGATAACAACTGCATGGAGAGAGAGATTGGGTCTGGGCCACATGGCATACTTGTATTAATTTTATATTATCAGTTAATAATAATCGTGTGTAATTGTCTCAACAACCCTGTCATGTACACAAGAAAACGAATGCTGGGGATATTATGTACTTGATTTCAGGTTGTACTAGTGGTCAATCTTGGGCTCTTGCTGCCAAGATTTGAGCCTTTTTCTTAGACTGATATTTTCAAATACCTCTTATCTCCATAATTTTATTTTTAAGGAAACTAAAATGGAGAAGTGTAATACACAAAACAGACAAAATGGGGCTACTCTGAGTGAGGTGGCATGGGAAGAATATACCCAGGCCTCTTTGTCCCTCCCCTTCACTCTCTCCTTCTTGGTTTCCAGAGCCAGTCTCTCGGGCGAACCTTCCCTCAGCTTGTGTTCTTCTCAGATGGCAGGGTTTGCAGCAAGAGCTCCCACGTAGTAGTTTACTTTTGGATAAGTAGTTTACTTTTGGACTGGGAAGAGAAGAAGAGTTATATAGCTGGCCATCCCTGTGGGCAACTGGGATTCGTTCCTGCTAGGACGCTCTGGGGGAATCATACAGAATAAGTTTCAGAAAATTGTCCTGAGGAATGGCAACTTGGGAATATTTACCTACTGGCTCCTGCCTCCTTTGATCAAGGAATCCCCCTGGGAGTTTTAGCCCCCCTCACATTTCCAGTTTTGCCCCTGTGTGAGCACAGAGTAGGTTCCTGCAGGCGTCGCACACAGCAGCCTGCATGGGAGGTGACCCACTTGGAACAGAAGGTAAGAGATGCATGGTGCCAATGAGGAGGGGATCTCTCAGGCTCAACTTCAGCAAAGCTGGTTTGTCCAGCAATGTTGCTGGAGCAAATGGCAGTTTGAGAGATGGAAGGAGGGGCGCAAGCACTGAATACAAACCCTAGGTTAGGCTTTCTGAAGCCTGTTTCACAGTGGACCACTGCCTACCTTAGAATCAATTGGCATGCTCCTAAACCGTAAACTCCCAGGCCATGCCCCAGAGCTGCTGCATTGGAATCACCTCAGCTGTGATTCTGGAATCTTCATGTGTCATGAACATTGTGAGATGAGTTATGCAGAGTAAAGTTTAAGAACAGGTATTGAACATTTGGATTTGGATTTGGATTCAGCTGTGACCAGTTTTTGCTGGCTTAAACATCCTGACTTGGGGATACCTCTTTTACAAATGGCTGATACCGTTTCTTATCAGGCGGAGCAGTTGCTAATATCAAGTACTGTGAAACAGGAAGGTGGTGGAACAATTATTGTGTAAATAGAGATACACATCCCACATGCTTGTATTCTCCTTGGGGATCTTCTCTATCCCCTTTTCTCACACCTGCTTCAACTTCGAGCCTTTTGGATTTTATTGAAATACTCTTGACATTTATGCTTGGACACTTGAAAAGTTTTTTCTCTTTACACTATTAAGCATTTTGTTGATTGACTTTGGCCTTTGTGCTTTCTCCAAATCTATTCTTTTCCTTACCTTTCTCACTCTTCAGGGTATTTCAGGTCTAAATATTGGCCAAATAATTCTCTATGCTATAATTTATAAAATATTTCCTCTTGGGTCAGGAAAATAAGAGGTTTTATTGCAGTTCAGTTCCAAAAGTAGTAGACAGAGCCTGGGTGTTTAAACAGGGCCCGAAGCAAGGTTTTGCCAACCTTTCAGAGGCTGCATAACAAATATTTTTTATTTGCTCCGTCAGGTGTTGGAGTTAGCTATAGCTTCGTGAAGGTCATCTCTGAGCCTTCACTCCCTGTTACCCACACCAACCGTTATGAGTCCCCTATGAAAATAAAATCACCCTAGGAGGGATCATACTAAGCTATAATCAGTTAATACCTTGCTTTTCAATTAACACTCTAGCAGGGATTATTTGAAAGTCAGCTGAGAATAGGAATAGAGGCAGGCTGGCACTTGGAAAGCCTAGTTAGAATAAGAAGAAAGAAAGAAAAAGAAATGAAGTCTTTACAATTTTGTTTAAAACTGGTAGGTGGCCCGGGCACTCCAAATCACTTGGGCTGTCTCAGTTTTCCAACCTGTGGTTTAAAGGCACATGATTGTGAAAATGTGGCTTTTAAGAAGAATCAGGGTCCTCTTGAAGAAACAAAGAAATCCAGCAGATCATCTACTTACTCCCTGTTGTTACATATGGTATTATGCCCCTACCAGTGTATGACTACAGTATATATGTGTGTGTGTGTATATAAACTTCAGCAAAGCTGTTTTGTCCAGCAATGTTGGACAAATATATATATATACATATATATGTGTATATATATGTGTGTATGTGTGTGTGTGTGTGTGTGTGTATATATATATATATATAGAGAGAGAGATGTCTTAACAATCCCCATGCTATCCTTTATTTGCTTTGTGTTCTTTGTGTTTATTGCCAACATAACTTAAAGGTAAAGGGGTGCTTAAGTCAACAATATTGATGTGATGGTTGCTACTCTAGTGAGCTGCTGGGACAGACCTCATGAGAGAAATTACACTCATGAGATAAATTCATGTTAGGATTAGGATTTTGAGCCTAGTCCATCAAAAGAGCAGCATCTCCTCTCCAGAAGGACAAAAGCAAATTGGTTGCTGTAATTTCAGGTAGTTCCTTGTGTAGTTATATTGTACAATCTACCTCGCCACGTCTGCCTGAATAATGATTTCTATTTACTTATTTACATTTTAATACAATAGTACAAAATAACATGTGATATATGTATGTATGTATATAAAAGTATATGTAAGTCAGGGGTACTCGACTCCCAGGCCATGGATGGGTACTGGTACTGGTACTGGTTGCTGTCAGAAACTGGCAGAGCAGGAGGTGAGCAGTGGGTGAGAGGAGCTTCATCTGTATTTACAGCTGCCTCCCATTGATTGAATTAGCACCTGAGCTCTGCCTCCTGTCAGATCAGCAGCGACATTAGACACTCATAGGAGCGTGAACCCTATTGTGAACTGTACACTCGAGGGACCTAGGTTGCATGCTCTTTATGAGAATCTAATTCCTGATGATCTGTCACTGTCTCCCATCACCCTCAGACAGGACTGTCTAGTTGCAAAAAACAAAAACAAACAGAAAAAAGCAAGCTCAGGGCTCCCACTGATTTTACATTATGGTGAATTGTATAATTATTTCATTTAGTGTTACAATGGAATAGAGATAAAGAGCACAATAAATGTATTAATAATACCCTTGAATCATCCCCAAATTGTCTCTAATATCCCTGGTCTGTGGAAAAATTGTCTTCCACGAAGCCTACCCCTGGTGCCAAAAAAAGGTTGGGAACTGCTGATGTAAGTTATAAAGTTTGATAGTGTAATGAGCAACTGTGAACCTATCATCCAAACGAAATATTCAAGCATGGTTGCAATGCTTCCCTGTATTTATGCCCCGCTTCCATGCTGAAATAGTCCTCTCATTTTGCACAAACAGTAACCAGCACTTTGAATTTTATGTAATTATTGCTTACTCTACTGTTATACTCTTGTCATTTGCTTGTTGGTAGGCCTAAATAACAGATTTTTTCAGTTGTGCTTCTTTTTGAGCAGTTCATTAAACATATTACATGGGATATCTTCTTATGAAATTTGTTTTTCACTTTGCATCATGGTTGTCTGTGGCTATAGTTCAGTCATGTGTATTCCATGGAACAGCTATGTTACAATTGATTTATCTATTCTCCTGTTAAAGGAGAATTATGGCTTCTAGTTAGCTGTTGCTGTCATGAATATAGTCTTCTACATCTCCTGTTGCACATATAGGCAAGTTTCACTAACACATATACCTAGGACAGAGTTTCTCAACCTCAGCAGTGCTGATGTGTGGGGCCAGATAATTCTTTGTTGTGTTAAATTGTCCTATGCATCATAACATGTTTAGCAGCATCCCTGGCCTCTACCCACTAGATGTCAGTAGTGTCTCCAAGTTGTGACAACCAAAAATGTCTCCAGACACTGCCAAAGGTACTCATGGGGTCAAAATCACTTACCTAGAAATACAACTGCTGGGTAGAGACAATATATAAGTATTCACCTTCACAAGAGAAAGCCCAGTTGCTTTCCAAAGTGATTGTAACAATTTAGTGCCTACTGGCTTTCCCATTGATTCACTTCTTCTCTGATACTGGGTATTGTCAGATCTTCTAATTTGAGACAATTAAATAGGTGTAAAACTGTATCTTATTAAGGTCATAACTTGTATTTCCTTGATTATTAGCTAGGTTGAGCACCTCATTATATCTATTTTTATATCTGTTTTGGCCATGCTTGTTTCTCTTTCTCTTAAGTGTGTTTTGGCTTTTGCCTGTTTTTCTCTTGGGTTGTCTCTTACTGATTTGTAGAAATTATGTATGTATTCTGGATATTAATCCTTTGTTGTTAAGTGACTTGTAAATATCTCCCTTTGTTTGCCATTTATTTTTCTTATTCTCCGATGGTGTATTTGCTGAACACAATTTTTTTATTTTAATTAAAATATTAAAAATTTAACTTAAATACTAAATTTTTAATTTAAATATTAAAATATGATTGGATTTTTTTATGGTTAGCCTTTTTTTCCCCCAAGATTACAAAAGAATTTGCCCCTGTTTTCATTTCTGGTTAGGACATGAAAAGAATAGCTCCTTCCTGACTTACTCTCTCTTGGATCAATTACTCTGATGGAAGCCAGCTGCTATGTCACGAGTACACTCAGCTGGCCTAATGGGAGACCCACACGGAGAGGAACTGAGGTCTCCAATCAATAACCAACACCAATACACCGCAGGTGAGTGAGTACTTTTGGAATTGGATCCTCCAGCACTCATCAAGCCTTCAAATGACTGCAAGTTTATGAGAAACCCACATTTAAACCTAATACCCAATGTTATAGGATTAAGAGGTAGAATCTTTTGGAAAGTGATTAGGTTGTGAGTGCTTTGCCCTCATGAATGGGATCAGTGCCCTTATGAAAAACATTGACCCACTCCCCAAATTCTACGTCCTCCTATTCTCAGAAAATGGGATGATAATGAATGTTTATAGTCATTTTATAAAACTTGAACTTTTAGAGTAATTTGCTATTCTACGATAGATAACTTTAATACAGCTTCCTTCCTGCTTCGCTAATAATCTTTGATTGTGAGCACATTACTTGATCTCTTTGGGGGAATCCTGCAGGTCAAAAATTGAGAAGGTTTTCTTTCAGTCTGGGTATGTTTTCTGACTATGGCTTCTGTCATTAGGTCACCCTGTTCCTCCTGACCCCTGGTGGTTCTGATCCCAGTTCTTCACTGCAGTTCAGATGACAGGAGTTTGGGGAGAAGGTTTGAAAATCTCCACCAATTTAAATGAAAACAACATGCTTTGAAGACTTTGTCCTATGTAATAGATAATAACAGGAGGTTTTCAGATCACCTAGTCAGCCATAGTGCTAAAAGCAGATAGTCAAAAAGATTTTCCCAGGGACTTCTCATCCAGAGGAATGGAGCAGATAGCTTCTTTCCAATACATGGGCATTTGATATATGTTATCCAGGGCTTGTGGCACCATATGATGAAGTTGAAACCCTTCTTTTAAGCAACATTGACCTACTGATGGACAAAAACAAGTTGGTTTAGATGTCCCTTCAACATGAGGGTCCATAAATTAGACCTATATCTTCAGCCTTCTTAGATAACATGCTAAATTATTTAGCTTGTTAAGTGCCAAAAATTCAAACCTCTAATCAGTGTCAGTTTTCCCAAGGCAGAATTTCTGGAAACTACTGACCTGGAAATATGATGGGAGTGAGGATGGCCTCTGGCAATAACTCTCTTGCTTCTCTACATCTCAGTTACCAAATTTATAAAATGCAGACATAGTTTGAGATGACTGTTAAAATCTTTTCCAGCTCCCACAATTTTGAAAATATCTATAGATAATGTCCATTACCAGTTTAAAAAAATGATATATTAAATAGATCTCTCCTAGCTCTCAGGCTGCTGAGGTGGTCAAGAGAGAATGAGATTATTTTCAAATTACCAGTTACCAAGTCCACATTTCACACTGACAGCCCTCTCATTTTCTCTAAAAAGGCCTCAGATATAGCAGCACTTTTCAAATACTTACTGCTATAGTGTGAATGATGCTTTCCCCCATAAACCTCATGTATTGAAACCTAGTACCCAATGTTATAGCATTAAGAAATAGAACCCTTTGGCGAGTGATTAGGTTATGAGTGCTTTGCCATATTGAATGGGATCAATGCCCTTATGAAAAATGTTGAAGGGAGTGCCCCTGCTCCTTCTGCCATGTGAACATGTAGCATAAAGGCACTAACTTTATTCTAACTAACTTTATTCTATTTATTTAGAGACAAGGCCTCACTCCGTTGCCCAAGCTGGAGCAGTGGTGCTATCATAGCTCATTGCAGCCTTGAACTCCTGGGCTCAAGGGATCCTCCTGTCTTAGCCTCCTGAGGAGCTAGGGCTACAGACATGTTCTATTATGTCTTGGCTATATATTTTTTTATTTACATTTTATTTTTTTGTAGAGATAGGATCTTGATATATTGCCCAGGCTGGTCTCCAATTCCTGGCCTCAAGTGATCCTCCTGCCTTAGCATCCCAAATTGCTGGGATCACAGGCATGAGCCACCACACCTGACCAAGGCACCATCTTAAAGCAGAGAGCCCTCACCAGACACCAAAACTGCTGACATTTTCATCTTGTACTTCCCAGCTTCTAGACTATGAGAAATATATTTCTGTTGCTTATAAATTACCCAGTCTAGGATGCTTTGATATAGCTTGAATAGACTAAAACACTTACTTATTAGCACATTAACAGGGAGGAGCTTAAAGCTGTCAGAGACAACAGGAATGAGACTTTTGAGTAAGATAAGGGGCAAAAAGAAGTGAGAAGACAGCAAGTCAAACTTTGCTAAATTACTATTTTGCTCAGGGGCCAGCTCTGGTTTCAGAAAGGGCTTTATACTGATTTAAAATACTGGTTTTGTATGCATGCACATGTATGTATATATATTTGTATATTATGTATTCGCAAGCAGGAAGAATCCATTGACAATCTTGAGGTTGTTTTGTCAGAGAACTTCTTCAGTGGAATCATGGTTTCTTCTTATCTTTTCTAAGCAAAGAGTATTTTTTGCAAAATAAAGATGAGGAAGCAACTGGGATTTAGGTCTGCTAAGAAAGGCTTTGTCTTCACTTGCCTGGGTGAGTCATTCTTAAGCTGCTCCCACCTCCACCTGTCCCCTACCATGCTCTCAACTGTTGCCTGTGCTGTAATCTTGGCCTTGAGCAGATTCCCTTGAGCGTACCTTGCAGCCCTGCTCTAAGAGTTGGTGGCAAACTCAAACACAACCATGCACCTCTTATACTCTGTGGTTCCCTTTGCCATGTCACTCACATACTGAATGCATTTATGATGACTTTGTTCAGTTAAATGTAACTCCATTTATCTGGTGGCATTTTCTTATAAAATTCACAAATTCCCTTAATTTTGCTACTTCTCACATCAAAAACAGAAAGTTAAAGAAGAAAGATTGTAAGGAAGGTTTCACATTAAGGATTCTGGTGACAACAACCTGGTGATTTTTCAGTCAATCAGGATTTCTTTTTTCCTTGGGAGGAAATATAAAGTAGGTGGATAATTATTTAGTTGAGCTTAAAATGTTTCTTCTGCATGAGTTCCAGAGAAAATGAAGATGCTTTTGTTATTAGCAAAGTAATGAAAGGAGGGCCTGAGGTTCTAGAAGTAGGGGAATTTGAGAGAAGGTGGAATTGAGGGAGAGTTTTTCAATTGTGGTGTTAAGGGAAGGGGAAAATGAAGGAAAGAGAAAGAGAGTAAGTTGCTTTTTAAAACAAAACCTGGAGCATTATGTGCCAAGGAAACTAAAATTGACTGAAGAAAGCTAAGTCTAAAGTTGCCATTAGAAATCATGAATTCAAATTCATGAATTCATAATTGTAGCACGTTTGATTTGTTCTTCTAATGAAATATTGAATATCTCATGCCATGGAAATGGTCTTTGATTAATTGAGAAATTTTTATTTTTATTTTATTTTATTTTATTTTTTAGATGGAGTCCTGCTCTGTCACCCAGGCTGGAGTGCAATGGCGTGATCTCAGTTCACTGCAACCTCTGCCTCCTGGATTCATGAGATTCTCCTGCCTCAGCCTCCTGAGTAGCTGGGATTACAGGTGTGCACCACCATGCCCAGCCAATTTTTGTATTTTTAGTAGAGATGGGGTTTCACTATGTTGGTCAGGCTGGTCTCAAACTCCTGACCTTGTGATCTGCCCACCTCGGCCCCCCAAAGTGCTGGGATTACAGACGTGAGCCACTGCACCTGGCCTAAATGAGAGATTTTTAAATGGCAGGAAAATAGTTATATGTACCATTGGGTATACATCTCATTTAGGTATTTGCTTGACTATCAAACCCTGGATTCAAGTCTTTCTTTCTAGACAAACCTTTGACTCACTGGGAAGAGATGCTATGATTCAGGCATTTGAGTATAGAAAATTAAAGTAACATATTTGTTGAGGTAAATTAGCTATCTCTAACATAGGAAGGAGACATTTGTCATTTGATGATGACATATATTCTCCTGGGTCTCTTTTTAGTATTAATATTAGAACAGAATTAGAAAATGTTGACACTGGAACAAACCAGCCCATCTGGTTTTTAAGGTTGATTGATTTACCCAATTTTTGTGTACCTGTATACTTACAAATCTTTAGTTCTTAGTTTATTTACAAGTTGGTGAAGACTAGAGTAGATTAAGTCTTAGGTCCTTCCACATTCTATAATTCATGTATTATCTAACATATTTAATTGTGTTCAAGACACACATCTTTTTCACACTTTAGTGTCTCTAAAATTGAAGTGTGTCTTACAATCAATGTTTCTTAGTCACTGTCACAGAATTGTCATCAGGTTTTCCTTTTCTATTTTGAAGGTACATAAAATAATGGTGCATTTTACAATGATCACTCTTAGTTTGAAGAAATATGCTGTGTAATTGATAACTGGGCCCCAAAGATACCAAACTCAGATAATGGCATCATCCATCAGCCAATCATTTCAACACCAACTTAGTTCATATTCCTGGGCATCTTTGAGAGATGAATGGAATTTTGATTCCAGAAAAGAATTTAGTGGATGTCAGTTCCATAAATAAATTCTTTTTATATTTCTCTGGATATCTACTTTGGAGACATTCATTCCTCTTTATCTGAAACTGTCTTTTTTCTCAGTTTTGACCAAAAGTCAATCTGTTCAGTGCCTGGATATTCTGGTAGAGGAGTGTAAAATAAACAATTAGACAGATAGTTCTTTCCTTATAGCTACATATGTCTGTTTAATAGTTAATTCAAAAGAATTTTTTGAATTTCCATGTATTATGCTATCAACTAAGATAATAAACAGGGAAGCAATATATATCTTCATGGAATAGGCTATTAATGCAGTGCAACAAGGGCTGCATTGGGGTAAATGGAATAAATTGCACAGAAAACCTTGAGTCATTAGAAAAGGCTTTCTGTAGAGGAGATAGCTGAGGACTGAAAGACAAGTAGGCTTAGCCAAGTGAATTATATGGAAAGAAGAGAGGGCATTCTAAGGAAAGAAAGCAGAGTGTTCAATGACCCATGATCAAAAGAAAAAGCAACCCATTAGGCTAAGGGAACTAAATCTTGTTCAGGCTGGCTAGACACTCATAAGGACATCAAGTTTTCTTTCTTTTTCTTTTCTTTTCTTTTACTTTTTTTTTTTTTTCTTGAGACAGAGTCTCACTGTGTTGCCCAGGCTGGAGTGCAGTGGCATGATCTTGATTCAATGAAACCTCTGCCTCCTGGTTTCAATTGATTCTCTTGCCTCAGCCTCCCAAGTAGCTGGGATTATAGGCACCCACCACCATGCCCGGCTAATTTTGGTATTTTTTTGTAGAGACAGGGTTTCACCATGTTGGCCAGGCTGGTCTTGAACTCCTGACCTCAAATGATTCACCTGCCTTGGCTTCCCGAAGTGCTGGGATTACAAATGTGAGCCACCCTGCCCAGCCCAACATCAAGTTTTCTAAATCAATCCTTCGCTTTACAAGCATTTCATCTAATCTGAGCTAAACTCTGCACAAAGCATGAGAAAATTGCAAGTAGACTATTGTCTTGACCACATAAAGCTTGAAATTTCAAAATAGGGTTACATAAAAATAATTAGATAATAATACATTTCTGAAGTAGCCACCAAGGACTTTTTGGTTCTCTCACAGATCTGGAAACTAATAATATTTTTTTACAAAAAAAAAATTCAACTCTTTAATGTTCACATCTATTGTTCCTTCTCTTTCTCAATCTCAGTGAATAGCCATACCCTGTCAGCCAAACCACAAATCTCAAAATCATATTCATCTGTTCAATAACACGCTCCAAATATAATCTATCATCTAGTTTTCTTTGTCTTTTTCACCTCTTTTTTAGCTATACTAGTATTAGACAAAATGGACTTTAGAACAAAATTTGTTGCTAGAGAAAAAGGACATTTTATGATAATACCGGGTGCACCTAATAAGAGAGCCCCAAAATACTTGAAGCATAACCTGACAGAACTGAAGGGAGAAGTAGACAGTGAGTGATAACCTGGAAGAAGCTACAAATGAGGATATTCTAATGAATTTCTGTTATCTTTGTTTTAATATCTTTGGGTTGTTCCAAATTCCCTCTTCTTAATAGAATCCCTATTTTGGGGGAACTCATTTCACAAGGTTTATATGAAGCTGACCCTAATTTTCCAACCACAGGGATGGGCATATGATGTATACCTCACCAATTAGAATACCACAGACTCTAGAGTTAAGACAGAATCCAAGATAGGTCAGTTAGAGAACTCAATGGAAATTTATTGCTATGCTACCCCACTTCTTTTTTTGCAAGATTTATTAAGCTGGCATGGTATGATCCATCATGCCTACAACTGAGAAAGAATATGCATGCAAAATTAAACCAAGCAGAGACAAATGGATTTCAAATAACAAGAAAGCCAGGGCCTTGATAACATTATTTTGAGGTCCTGGATTATTCCTGAATCTCAAATACCTGTAGACATCTTTGTTATGAGAGCTCTTTTGCTTAAGCCTATTTGAGTCAGGATTCCATCACTTACAACTGGAAGAGACATAAACAAAAAAGCAGTAGTTAACAATAAAAGTGTATCAGTAAACCAGGTGTTTGTAAGCATGTATAACTAGTTATTGAGCAGGGATATACAGATCAAATGTCTTAATTTTTCTCTAATCCCTGTTTTCTGACCTGACTGTTCATATCTTTCTTTCCTTCATGTAATTTCCTGAGACGATTCCACAGTTTCCTAAAAATGTTCAATTATAAAAATGTTTAGATACATGTAACACTTTCAGGAAGTAAAATTGCTGGATAAGGTTAAGCCAAAATTTCAGTCTCACTTCTGATTTGATTTGAATATCTTTCTTCTCACAGCTCAGGCCAGACCCATGGCTCTGGGCCTGTAGTAGGGGAGGGGCCGTGTTCTCAACTTTCAGATTTCCTTCTTACCCTTTCAAGCCTTTATTTAGCTGCTGTTTTTTGTAGTTCTCTCTTGGCTAATAGTAAATGGCTAGTGTGTTCTCCATTAGAGCAGGCTTCTAAATACTGCTCTCTCATGGATAACTTTTCTTTTCTCTCCCTTTATTTTCCTTTTGAGTTCTTCAGCCAATATCTCTAAACATTGTTCACTGAGATTGTTCCAGGTTATTGTTTGATGACATGGGTAATGTGCTTTCCAGCTGACCTAGAGTGACATCCTTTCAGTCTTCGTCCACAGGGATCCATCCTGTTAGGATCCACTCACCCCAGCACTTTTTAAAGTATGATCCCACAGAGACAGCCCAAGCTCACTTGGACTAAAGGAAACTCATGCCTCATTTCCATGCCAGACTCTGGGTAGTCTGCTGCCCCCAGGCTCCACTCTTCCTTCCTTGTCTTGCCATGGAAGACAGCTCCAGTGAGCCTTTTATCTTCTGATTTTTCCAGTTTGGCAGCAGACACCAGTATCTATTTTTATGTACACTGTCAAACTTCAGGGGACATGAATAAATTCCTCCTAAAAGTCAAGTGCTCCCAGGGCCTCCTTCATCAAACTCTGATGTACTGACTAAGCCTAAAACTGTCTGTGAGTTGAAAGTATCCAATTGGAGAGGACAATCTGGTGTCTCTTCTTTTGCAGACATTCAAAATCTCTACAAAGGTCTCTTTCAGAGCTCCCCTTACTTGGTTAGGTGGGGAGAACCCTCTTTCCTTTTCTTCATGTGCATTTCCCCCCGGTAACAGCTCTTGTCCCTGGGCAGATAATTCTTTCCAACTTAGGTCTCTTTTCAGGAACTCCTGTCTATTGCTTACGTTGGATAGATGGAGAAGGTAAGTGGGAGAAATAAGTTCCAGTTTGATCACCCTTTAGTAAATACTAGAAGGATTGCTGGCTGCTCTTTAGAACACAGAAGCACTTATTGACAATGGTGGTCCCCAACATGTTTAACGGCTCCTATGGCAGGTCATTAGATGGATTCAGAGCATAATGTTGAAACGGTATTCTGTAAAGGCCTTAATGATCTAAAACTTAATCTTTTAGTTTCTGAACCATTAGGAAGTCAAGGGGTTCCAGGCAAGAGACTAGGACAGTAGAGTGGTGGGGCTCAGGGAAGTGGCTATTTATCAGTTCTCTAGAAGTATTTCTATATTTTAGCAGCCAAGTGCCTGACAGCCCTGACTATTTCCTGTTCTCCTCAGGATTATTTGCAGGCCCTTCTCATTAAGAAATAGGGGCAAAGCACAACGTGTATTTGAAAAGAATTGAAGCTTGAGCTAAAACCTCCAGATAATAAAAAAAAAAGTTTTATTCCACATTTTGTTGGAGTCAAAGTCCAAGAAATGTTTTATAAACTTAACTGAGTTAAGGTCAGAACCTTGGGGAGAGGAGTTGCTGAAGGAGCAGTAGGCATAAAAGGAGAAGGAAATCAGGAGAATGTGATAAACAGAAAACAAGAGTTTAATGAAAAGTAGACCATTTGCAGCATGGAAGACAAGGACACTGAAGGTGAAGGAAACCTCCTTATTTTTATTGATGGCCTTCATAAGAAAATTCTTAGAATGGTGGTGAAGCTGAAGGTGAGAAAGATAAGAGAGTAGAGGAGGTGAGATGAAGAAATAAAAGTGACAGATACAGGCAATTCAAGTGTGGAGTTACAAGGATGGAAAGAAGTTGGATGGTAGTGAGAAGGGCATATGGAACAAGAAAGCTTGCTGGGAAGGGTTTTGTTTTTGTTTTTCAAACATTTAAGTATGTTTGAAGGCAGAAGAGTAGGAGTTGGTTGGGAATAAATGGCTGTGACTGTGAAGAAAATATAAAGCATAGTCCCTTTGCATCTGGAAGGCCTGAGCTCACAAAGATGGGATCGGCTTTGGGAAAGAGGAATTTCACTTCCCTTCCAAGACTGGATGGCAGCTTCTGAGTATTTACCAGGGTGTGAAAAAAGAGAGAGTGTGAGAAAAATTAGTAGCTTGAGCCAGTAAACCCCTATCTTTTGAGTCAAGAGGCAAGAAGATTATTGAGAGTGGCAGAGGGAAAGGAGAGGTCTAGAATATTTTGCAAAGGGTGGGAGAGAATTTGAAGAACTGAATTACCAGGCATCAGAGTGGGTTCCAGCTGGAGTCAACACCAGATTGTTTGGTGAACAGACCCCCATGCTGTGAGGCTCAGGAAAAGAAACAGAGAGAAAGATGGTGGATTTGCTTTTGCGAAAGGAATTGATATAGCTTAGTGGTTAGGCACAGTTAGGGTGAGGAGAGGACAATAGCACAGAGCTGAGTGGTTATGAGTCCAGGCTGAGGAGAGAATCCAGAGAATGAACAGGATGAAGCTGGGGGTTCTGAATAAAATGGCAGACTCCATTTATATAGGAAGCAGATTGTCTAACCATCAAATGGGAGAAGGGGTTGAAATGTTGTATATTCTTTGGAAAGAGGACCGGGCTCCATGGATGTTGAGGTCCTGGAAGGCCTTGCTGAATTGTGACTGGTGTGGGAAGTCAGGAAGAACTAAAACTTTTCATTAGCTTGGCTTTTGATCTGAAATAAGTTTTGAAAGAGCTATATGCTGGAGAAATAAAGAGGAGTGGCCCTGGAGTCAGACAATAGTGGAGCCACACGGACATATGCAAATATGTGTGTGTTCCCTTGCTTTTGAAAGCAAACATTTTGTTTTCAGCAAACAGCTTGCATCTTGTGCTTCCTTAATTTAAAAAAAAAAAAAAAAGTGGGGAGAAAAGTACATACACAAAACAGCCTGTCACTGCTGGCTTCACAGAGGAGGAAGACAGGCCCTTGAGTGTTTTCCAGTAAGCAGCTCCCTAAGCTGGTTCTCACACGAGAAAGAAACTCAGAGAAACAAAAGGTGCCCATGAAAGGTTCTTTTAGACTAAAATTTGGTGGAGATTAAAAGAGGGCAAAAGTTCAAATGAGAGGGAGCCACTGCCAAGCAGGCAGAAATCTTAGCCAACGGGAAGGAAAAGGAGCCACTGGTTTAAAATGCAAGTAACCATGGCGAGCCAACAGCTCAATGCTAGAATCTGGTTAAGAAGTAATATCACACAGAGCTGTGATTGTTTATTCAAAGCAGGCCATGAGAGAACAGTTGTCTCCAATGGGTACTTGCACAGCTTGGATTCAAAATTATAAGTACATTTTTAAAAGCGTCCAGGGCTTCTCCCTGACCCATTTGGTATTAAGCAAAAAAGAAAAGAAAGCACAAAGTTTATTCTCAGTGTCTCTTGTGGGTTTAAGACAGCTTTACATATGGAAAAGCATTTTGGTGTCAGCTGTTGAACTGGTTTCTTGCTATTCTGCTTTCAGTTGCCATTGGAAACTTTGGCTGGCTGTGTGGTAACATCACCCATTTCCCAAGGTTCAGAAACCAATGCCCCTCTAAAGGGAAGCAGAGCATTTCTTTCTTTTCAAGTACATGTTGTGCTTTGCCCCTGTTTCTTAGTGAGAAGGGCTTGGAAACAGCTAAGGGACTGTGGGAATAAAGATGAAGTATTGAAATGCATGATGAAGATAAGCATGATACAATGTAACAAGAGATTCTGCAATAGCCAGAAACACAACTTCACATAAATGCCAAGTCTTCCAACCTAGATTTTCCATTTGCTGTCGTCACCACTATATAGATTGTAGATAGAGCTGTTATCCTTTCTGTGTAAATGAAATCGTATTACTAGAGCAAGGGCTTTCAGAAGGGAGAGTGGGCTTCTGTTGGTCCTTGGGTCCCTGAAATTTATGCAAAAGCTCCTATATCACTTCGCCTGTACATTTTTTTTCCTGGGGCAGTATGTCCATAACTTTCCGCAAATTATTAGAGTGGTCCATTACCCAAAACACGTTAAGAACCAAGGAACTGAAGTATCACCAAGTGAAGTGCATTGGCTACACTCTCACATATGGAAAGAATGTAACCTAATGGTTTCAATTATGACAATGCAGTAATATGGTCAGTGCACTGGGAAAACTTTCTCCCTGGTTAATGGATACAACATGGTCAAGGAGAGGAAATTTCCAGAAGACTGACTCTCTGCTGGCTGGCAGCTGGGAGAAGTAGTGTTCAGCTTTAAAAAAGAATGTGTCATGTTGGTGTTCTCTTTTTATATCTTGAGCTCTCGAGGAGTCTGAGAGATACAAAGAGAATCTGCTTTGTCAGGAAAGGAAGAGGTGTGCTTCAGAGCTCAACCTGATGATTTCACGGACCAATTTAGAGTAAAAGGGAAGGGCAGCCTCATCATGTGGTCTAGTTCAAGGAGGCAGTCTAGCATAGTGTTCCAGCACTTAAAATATGTCATCTGGAATCAGACTGCATGGGTTTGAAACTGGGTCCATTAAGCCGTAGGTAGATAGGAAAGTCACATATTAGTTACATATCCCTGTGCCCAAGTTTCCTTATTCTTAAAGTGGAATTACAATAGTACAACCAGTACTTACTGTTTTAGTCTGCTCCGGGCCACCATAACAAAATACAAGACTGTGTGGTTTAAACAACAGAAATGTATTTTTTCAAAATTCTGGAGGCTGGGAAGTCCAATTTGGCTAGTTTGGCTTTAGGTGAGGGCTCTTTTTGTGTCTTACAGATGGCCACCTTCTCACTGTGTCCTTACATGGCCTTTCTTCAGAGCATGAGGTGCAGAAAGAGAAAACTCTCCAGTGTCTCTTCCTTATAAGGAAATTAGTCCTATCTGATCAGGACCCCACACTTATGACTTTATTTAACATTAATTATTTCCTTACACACCCCATCTCCAAACACATCCGCACTGTGGGATAGGGGACCTACCTATCAATTTAAGGCACAAATATTTCATCTTTAACACTCGTTATTCACAGATTTCATATTTGCAAATTTGTCTGCTCACTACAATTTATTTATAACTCCAAAATCAATACTTGCGGCACTTTCATGGTTATTTGAAGACATGCATAGAGCTGTGAAAAATTTTATTCACCTGATATACATGCTCCCAGCTGAGGTCAAACAAGGTGATTCTCTGCTTTCTGGTTTCAGCTCACATGCTGTAAACACATATCCTTTCCACAGTCTAGGTGATGCCACGTTTTCACATTTTTGTGCATTACTGTTGGTGATTTCACCTCCTAAAATGGCCTTAAGTGTAGTGCCAAAGTGCTGTCTGTCTAGTGTTTCTGTGTGCAAGAAGGCTGTGGTGTGTTTTATGGAGAAAATACATGTGTTAGGTAAGTTTTATTCAGGCAGGAGCTATGGTGGTGTTGGCCATGAGTTCAATGTAAATAAAACAATATTATATATTACATGAGGTGTCTTTAAACACAAGCACACATAAAACAGGGTTGTATATTGTTCAGCTGATGAAAATGCTGTCACCAGGGGCTCAAAGGAACCTGACCGTTTATTTTTTCTAGGAGCAGCAGTCCAATTCAATGTTTGTACAGAACATAAATACTGTAAATAATGAAAACTGATTGAATGTGACTCATCAAGCTATCATGAAGATTAAATACATTTTTATACATAAAGTCCTTACAAGACTGCTGTCCTAGTTCAGGCTGCTATAACAAATACCATACACAGGGTGGCATAAACCACATTTATTTTCCATTTTCGAGGCAGGGAAATCTAAGATCAAGCTACCAGCTTGACATGGTTTGGATCTGTGTCCCCATGCAAATCTCATGCTGAATGGTAATCCCCAGTGTTGGAGGATGGGCCTGGTGGGAGGTGATTGGATCATGGCGGTGGGTGGTTTCTCATGACTGGTTTAGCACCCTCCACCTAGTGCTGTTCTCGTGATAGAGTTCTCACAAGATCTGGTTGTTTAAAATGGTGTAGCATGCCCGTCCTTCTCTCTTGCTCCTGCTCCAGCTGTGTAAGACAGGCCTGCTTCCCCTTTGCCTTCCACCATGATTGGAAAGTTCCTGAGGCCTCCCTAGAAGCAGAAACAACTGTACTTTCTGTGCAACCTCCAGAACCAGGAGCCAATTAAACCTCTTTTCTTTATGAATGACCCAGTCTAAAGATTTCTTTATAGCAGTGTGAGAACAAACTAACACTTGCCTGATTTGGTTCCTTGTGAAGACCTGCTTCCAGGTTTGCAGATGGGTGCCTTCTTGCTGGATTCTTACGTGGTAGAGAAAGAGAAAGATCCTCTCTCTCATATCTCTTTAAGAGACAGGAGTCCCATTAATGAGGGCTCCATCCTCATGACCTAATTACCTCCTGAAAGCCCCACCTCCTAATGTCGTCATATTGGGAATTAGGGCTTCAATACATAAATTTTGAGAAAGAAGCATTCAGTCCATAGCAACTGCCTAACTCACAGTAAATGCTCAATATATGCCCCCATTATTATTTTCTCAGTACTAGAACAGTAAGAGATCCCTCCACAGTTGGAAACAACAACACAAGATATTAAATGACACTCATTGAAAGTGTTATATGGTTAGGCTTCATAGGTAGAAAAAAAATATGTTTACTGCTCTGTATTGTCTACCCTGCCATTTATAGGGTAGGGTAGACAGAAATATTCAAAAGTGCTTAAATTTTAGCAGTAGATTATGGCTTAACTTGTATTAAGTAGTTTCCTCATTCTTCATTTACATCATCTGTAAAATATTCACTCTGCATATTCATGTTGTGAAGTAAATGCTGTAGGCTTACTCATATGAATAAACCTTGTACATAACTAACTAAATAAATATATGGGCTAAGCAGTGGCTTAATGGAAATGTAAAGAAGATATTAAAGGAATGTAGAGATGGGATGAATTCCCTGAGAGTTCTCTCAGCATTTTCCTGAGAACTTCCTGGTCTTAAAACCAAGCCGATGTTTGTGATAAAATAGGAGGGAAGCAGCAGCTTCAGTAAGGCCCATGGGCAAGGACCAGGTTGGCCATGATGATCTGTTAGGACTCCATCCCCTGCATTGATTCAATTGTAACACTATCATCAGTACAGCTTTTTGGTTAAGAGCTTAGGTGCTGGAACCAAGTCTGGCTCTTTTCAAGTTTCAGTATTTTCCACTACCAGCTCTATCACCTTGAGCAAGTTCCTTAATTTCTCTGTGACCCAGTTTCTTTAATATATAAAATGAGGGTGATGATAGTGCCTTCCAGGATTTCTAGATTAAATATTTGACAAGCACTAGAACTGTGTCTGGTACATGATATAGTTCAATATTTAACAAATAATTAAATGACCTCAATGTCCCACACCAGACACACAGTAGTAGTCAGATAACATAATTAACAATCAATTGTTGAATGAATAAGTGAAAAGTCAAAGACCCTGGAAAATGCTAGAAGGAAAGAAAATATGAAGGTATGACTTAAATTTGATAGTTAAGATACTTTAGATTGCTGCTGCCTTGCATAAAAGCTTCTAATGAGCCATGTTAGTTAATATTTAAAAGTCTAAACTTCATGGCATGGCATATTGACAAGAAAAGGACAGGGTTTGTGGCAGCAACATATAAACCCCCAAATCTCAATGGTTTGGAGACAAAAGTGTATTTTTTTCTCTAGCAAAGTCTGATGAAAGAGTTCTCATCTATTTGATCACTGAGAAATTCAGGCTGGGTTTATCTTGTGATACTACTACCTCATGTCACCCTGTGTGTGAAGAGAAGAATGGAGAAGGGAAATTGATTCTTAGTTGCCATGACCTAGATGTGACATATGTCATTTCTGCTCACAGTCCATTCCTCAGCACTGTTGTGTCCCAAATGCAGCTGAGGGCTGGAAAATGTAGGGCACATATGGATATGCAATGAGCAGCTTTCTCAGCCCCATATGGCATGCAAGGACCTCAGTAATCTGTGAGTGACTATTTCCACCTTATCTTTCAAACCCGATGAAGGCTTGAGGTCTCATAACATTGACAAATAATCACTCTAGGTATGGAACAGGCTTTCATCACA
This sequence comes from Chlorocebus sabaeus, assembly GCF_047675955.1. Lineage (NCBI taxonomy): Eukaryota > Metazoa > Chordata > Mammalia > Primates > Cercopithecidae > Chlorocebus > Chlorocebus sabaeus. Next base: position 19,047,251 of record NC_132920.1, read on the forward strand.
TGAAGTCTGGTAATGACTTGCTAGGCTCTGGCTCTATGGGAGTGACAAATATAGGATATAGCTTCTGCCTTTGAGGGAGCTTACAACATGGTAAAGGAAATGTGAAGGTAAGAGTAGAAGGCAGTGTAGAATCAATTGCAACCGAGTGCCGGAGATAAGCTAGCTTGGTTTTAGTACAAGGACCTTGAGATATGGAATCAGGCAGCCCTGGGTCCCAAAGTTCACTACTTGCATTATCTTAAACAAGTCACTTAATCTGTAACTGTGTGTGTGTGTGTGTGTACATGTAAACATACACATGTATACAGGCTGAGAATCCAAAAATCTGATAATGAAAATGCTCCCAAATCCAATAGTATTTAAGTGCTGACATGATACCACAGTGGAAAATTCTACACATAAGTACTCAACACAACTTTGCTTCAGGCACAAAATTAATACAAATATTGTATAAAATTATCTTCAGGCTATGTGTAGAAAGTATAAAATCCATAAATGAATTTTGTGTTTAGACTTACATCCTTTCCCCAAGATATATATCTACAAATATTCCAAAATATGAAAAAAAGTACAAATCCAAAACACGTCTGGTCCCAAGCATTTCAGATAAGGAATATTCAAAATATTCAATCAGTATGTATCCTTAATAACTCAAAAACTCAAGAAGTAATAACTGCTGTTATTTTTAATAAAAAACATCCTTGATAAGAAATAGAATTTTTTTCAGACATGGGATATAATAGGACATTATCCCAGTTACCCTTTTTAAACCTCTGTTGAACAGCAGTCCCAAAGCAAAGGTAAAGATATTACTCATCCAGTCTGAAAGAATTTCTTCTAGATTATCTGGTTGATAGGTATCTCTCATAAGTGGCTTGTTACTCACCCTCCCTTGGTGGAAACACAGACCATGATAACTCGGAACCTAAGCTTAAAAGATGTCTTCTGCTATGTTTCAGGGGAAAACAGGGCCACCAAACTTGCTGCAGTAGCATTTGGTTAGAGATACCTCTGCAGTGGTAAGCAGTACTAGATTTATGCCTCACCAGAGGTACTGCCACTGGTACCCACAGTGCCTGTAACACCCTTTCAGAGGCATGTAGTTGGGATGAAGGGGGCACATAAAATGTGAAAGTCACCAATGAACTTCTCATTTTAGCAAGTACCTCCCCACTGTCTAGCTTCCACATCCTTAGATATGGGGGACTTCCTTTTCCCAAGTCTGTCACTACAAGTTTTCAAATCATGGTTGACTGAATTATTTCAAAACTTACTGAATGAAAGGTGATTATCCATTTGGCTCTCTTGATTTCCAGAGTCAACTTAGAAGAGCAGATGTTCCATTTCTTTCCCCAAGCGTTATCTATCCCAGATCAGAGGCCCTGGGAACTGACAGAGGTGTCGACAGATCCCCCATATACATCCTGATTCATGATAAAGGGAGCCTGGCTGAATAAAGTTCTTACTCTCTGGTATCACACTGCTGACTGTGACAAACATCAGTAGATCCTTTTTTTCTACTACCATGAATACAAATATCATTTTACCATTTCTCTGAGAGCACAGAAGCAAATAGAAAGGAAGAATCCCATAATTTTCATTGCATAAAGCTATCTTGGGCTCTGTTCACCAGAGTTCAATTTTGCTGAATAATTCTCTATAGACATGAATGATAGAAGAGGGGATTATTACCCATCTGTCTGCCCTCTCGGCTTTTGTTCAGCCCTTATTGTCTTTTCAATTTGGATCCATCTGATTGCTTTAGTGACGCAGGAAGACATCACCAAATATGAACACATTCCCAGGCCCAGAAGCTGCTCGCCACACTGAGGCAGAGTGACACAGAGTATTTTGCCTTGGAGCATTTCAGCAAACTGGGGCTGGAATAAGATGCTTAAGGTCAAGGCAATGGCATCTGTAGCTGGGAAAGGGCCAGTGGAGATCATTTTTATCTTTTACTGTACACATGCAGTCTATTCATCACCAGGCATCAAGACCTTTACTGAACAGCCAGGAAAATCACAGAGAGCAGAGCTCTGGTCTCTGCTGTCAGAGTTGCTGTTTGTATTATTTTGCCTTGTTTTTCCCTGGAACCTCATATAAAGCTTTTACAGGACTGGGCAAAGCTTTGCTTGGATTTTCGTGTCAAGAAGACAAATTTAAACTGGAGTTGGGAAAGGAAGGAGAAACTTTTGAGCAGTATTATTTCTGACTTCCAGTTTGTAGAATCCACAGGAAATTCTTTTTGGGAAATGGATATGGTTGCCAAATTGTATAAACTTAATGAGAAAATAAAATGATTGTTTTCTATCAGAACACATCCATTTAAGCCCCATATAAAAAACTCATCTCTAATTCTCTTCTGACATTCTTTTCCGTGTGAGCAGAATTACAGATTATTAAATAGAGACAGTTTAGAATCAAAACCTTTTCATTGCTGAAAATTGCCTTTCACTTATTTTGTAAAGTCCACCTGACTTTCTACGGGCCCTATTCTAGAAAGGAAATTGTAGCTACACTTAAATCCTTTCAATTCATGCTCTTAGATCCAATAGGATGTAAAAGGTAAGAGAATCACTAACATCTTACGGGCCCTGGGTTCAATTCGAGGCTGAAGCAACAGCAACACACCCTATGTCCTTTACATCTCAGGACTTCATTTTTCCTCACCGATAAAAATACAGTTGATACCTGATGTAAATGACGAGTTGATGGGTGCTGACGAGTTGATGGGTGCAGCACACCAACATGGCACAAACATACATATGTAACAAACCTGCACGTTATGCACATGTACCCTAGAACTTAAAGTATAATAATAATAAAAAATACAGTTGGACAAAATTGCTTCTAAAGGCCTCTCTTTTACTAAAAGTGTCTTTTCCTTGATAGTATCTCCTTCAAGTAACATTTGCACTATGTATTTACTATTTCTCTATATTGATTTTGTGGGCTACTCTATTAACTAGAAACACACCTTTTTCTTCATGAGTGTAATAGAGGCCAAAATGGAGAAGGTGACATGACCTTCGCCCTTTAAAAGCACGTTGTCCTGAACAATTTCTGGGCTGTGCTCCTAATCTACTTGTGATTATGCCTCTTGTTTCATTTAAGATTTGGCAATAAGAAATTCAGAAAGAAGATGCCTATTATGTTTTCATTCTCTCCCCTGCCCATTTTCATTTAACAATACACTGCTATGCTATCATGTACTTATTTTGTAATTTACTGTTAATCTTTGTGACACCATCATGATGAGCGTTTCAGAGCATGTTTGAAAGATGCATTGTTTCATGCCATTTTTGTATAGTAAATTGCATTTTGATGTTACCCATTTTCAAGGTCGCTAAAGCACACTCGTAACAGGTCATCACGATCCTAGATAAGAACAATCCAGAAGCACCAGTTACACATCCCAACTTAAAAAATATAGGGATCTGATTTTGCTTTTCAGATCGAAAGAATTGGCTTCATCCAGCACTTCTTCAGTGCCTGAGGGAAAAATATAATAAGGTATTAAGATATCTTCAAAATTCTGCTCCTCAAAAGTCCTGTGTAGTGTTCAGTTACATTTCTGAGAAATAAAGAGAAGAGGTCAATAATCCACATTTATTAAGTCTCTTCTATCATATATTCCAGATGCCATGTTCAGTGCATAATAAATACTTTTGCTTCTAATCCCTAAGTGGGTAGTAGTATGCTTATACTACAGATTAAAGCTAAATGTTTGCAAATATTTTGGAAATTGCTGAATGTTTCAGAAAAGGAAAATATACATCATTTTGAATTTGTTCTTTCACTCTCTGGTATTTCACAAGGAGGACCAAGGTTTAAATATTTTTCCATCTTGCAAGGGATCTTTACTGAGCCAACCATAATGGAGCACATAATTCATGAGCCCAAAGTCATTCTCTGCTATAGAATCATCTACTTGCCCTACACTTTTTATGATAAAATGGGACACAGTCCTTTCCTCCCTTCCTTCCTCTCTGTCTCCCTTCCTCCCTCCCTCCATCCTTCCCTCTTTCTTTTGTTCCTTTCTTTTTCTTTTTCATTTATTTAAAGACTATGTTTTTAGAAGATTTAAAGCTCACAGCAAAATTAGGAATGTACAGAGATTTTCCATATGATCCTTGCCCCTACACATGCATAGTCTGCCTTATTATCAACATCCCCCTTCTGAGTGGTACATTAGTTAGAATTAATAAGCCTACATTGACACATCACTTATGCCCAGAGTTCACAGTTTACCATAATATACTCTATGGGTTTGAAGAAACATATAATGACATATATCCACCATTATAGTATCATATAGAATAGTTTCAATCCCCTAAAAATATTGTGTGCTCTGTCTATTCATGCCTCCCTCCCCAACTCATGGCAACCACTGATCTTTTTACTGTCCCCATAGCTTTGCCTTTTCCAAAATGTCATATAATTGGAATAATAAATCTGTATCCTTTTCATATTGTCTTCTTTCACTTGATTATATGCATTTAAGTTTCCTCTATGCCTTTTCATGGCTTGATAAATAATTTCTTTTTAACACTGAATAATATTCCATGGTCTGGATGTACCACAATTTATCCATTCACCTACTAAAGGACATTTTGGTCACTTCCAAGTTTTGGTAACCATGAATAAAACTGCTGTAAACACCTGAGTACCAGTTTAGTCCACAAGCTTAGGTGTGGACATAAGTTTTCAACACCTTTGAGTAAATACCAAGGAGAGTGATTGCTAGATCATGTGGTAAGAATATGTTTGGTAAGAAACTTCTGTTTTCCAAAGCTGCAGTACCATTTTGTATTTCCACCAGCAATGATTGACAGTACCTGTTGCTCTACATTCTCGTCAGCATTTGGTGTTGTCAGTGTTATGGATTTTGGCCATTCTAATAGGTGTGTATTACTATCTCATTATTGTTTTAATTTGTATTTTCTTGATGACATAGGAAGTGGAACATATTTTCATATGCTTATTTGTCACCTGTATGTCTTCTTTGGTCAGATGTGTGTTGCAGTCTTTGGTTTATTGTTTAAATCAGCTTATTATTGTTGAGTTTTCAAGTTTTTAATATATTTGATATATATAAGTAATATATCAAAATACTTGCATTTTGGGCCTGATGCTTTGTGTTTTAGAAATTTTAAAATTAGAAACTCAAATTTTAATAGATATAAATATTATTGGTATATATAAAAATATATAGATATAAATATTGATATATAAATATAAATATAGATATAAATATTGATATGTATAGAAATATTATTAATATATATTATATTATTTTGATATAAAAGTATTTGCAAAAAGACTCATGTAATAAAGACCTATATAATAGTACTAATAGGACTATATAACAGTCCTTTATGATATGTGTCTTTTTGCAAATATTTTCTCCCAGTCTGTGACTTGTCTTCTTATTCTCTTGTCATTGTATTTAACAAACCAGAATTTTTAGGTTTTTTTTTTTAAGTGTAGCTTATCAATTTTTATCTCATTATTTGTGACTGGTGTTTTATTCAAAAAGTCGTTACCATACACAAAGTCTTTTATATTTTCTTTGATGTTATCTTCTAGGAGTTTTATAGTTTTTCTTTTTTTCACTTAGGTCTATGATCTATTTCAAGTTAATATTTGTAAAGTATGTGTGGTCTTTGTCTAGTTCACTGTTTTGCATGTGGCTCTCCAGTTCTAGCAACATTCACTGAAAGACTATCAGTTGCCTGTCTTTATGTGGGTCTATTTCTGGGCTCTCAATTCTTTTCCGTTGATCTATTTCTTTATTCTTTAACCAATACGACATTATCTTGGGTTCTATAGCTTCATAGTAAGTCCTGAAGCCATGTAGTGTCGGTTCTCAAACTTTGTTCTTCTTCTTCAATTTTGCATCAGCAATTATGGGTTTTTCCTTCTCCATAAAAACATTAGAATCATTTTGTTTATATCTACAAAATAAGTTGTTGGAATTTTTATTAGGATTGCATTGAATCTATGCATGAATTTGGGAGTAACTGACATCTTGAAAATACTGAGTTTTCCTAACTATGAACATGGAATAGCTCTCCATTTATTTAGTTCTTTCTTGATTTCATTGATCAGAGTTTCATTGTTTTCCACATATAGATTTTATACATATATTATTATGTTTATAATTAAGGATTTTATTTTGGAGGATGCTAATGTAAATGGCATAGTGTTTTAGATCTAGAATTTCACTTGTTCCTTTCTGGTATATGCGAAAGTAATTGACTTTTGTATATGAATCTTATATCCTACAACTTTGCCATAATTGTGTAATAGTGTTTTTGTTTCATCAGTTTTTAAAGATTGTCTTCATAAATGATTATGTCATCTGCAAACAAAACAGTTTTATTTTCCTTTCCTGTCTGTATACTTTTTATTTTCTTTTCTTGTGTTATTGCATTAGCTAGTACTTCCAATATGATGCTCAAAAGTAATGGTGAGAGAAGGCATCCTTGCCTTCCTCCTAATCTACAAATCATTGGAAAAGCTTCAAGTTTCTCATCATTAAATACGATGTTAGCTATAGGTTTCATAGATTCTTAAAAAAAATTATCAAGTGAAAGACATTCCAGAGTTGTTATCATGAATGGGTGTTGGATTTTTTAATTCTTTTTTCTGCATCTGTTGATATGATCATGTGATTTTTCTTTTTTATAATGTTAATGTGATAGAATATATTGATTGATTTTTAAAGTTTATCTAGTCTTGAATACCTGGGATAAATCTCACTTGGTGGTAATGTATACTTCTTTTTATACATTGTTGGATTTGATTTGCTAGTTTTTTATTTTTGATAGTTTTTACATCTATGTTCATGAGAGATATCGGTTTGTAGTTTTCCTTCCTTTTAACACCTTTTCCTGGTTTTAGTATTAGGGTTACTCTTGCCTCATAAAATGAGTTAGGAAGTATTGCCTCTGCTGTTATTCTCTAAAGGAGATTGTAGAGAATTGAAATGATTTCTTCCTTAAATGTGTGGTAGAATTTACCAGTGAATGCATCTGGGTCTGATGCTTTGTGTTTTAGAAATTTTAAAATTAGAAACTGAAATTTTTAATAGATAGAAGCTAATTCAGATTGTCTATTACTTCTTGTGGAATTTTTGGCAAATTGTATCTTTCAGGGAATTGATTCACTTCATTTAGATTGCCAAACTTGAGAGCATAGAGTTATTTGTACTATTCCTTTATTATGCTTTTAATATTTATTGGATCTGTAGTATTGTTCTCTGTTTCATTTCTGATGTAATTTATATCCTTTCTCTTTTTGCATATTAGGCATGAAAGAGGCTTATTAATTTTTTTGATCTTTTCAAAGAAACAGCTTTGGGTTTTGTTGCTTTACCCTATTGATTTCAGGTTTTTAATTTCACTGATTTCTGCTTTAATTTTTATTATGGCTTTCCTTCTTGTTACTTTGGATTTCATTAGCTTTTCTTTTTCTAGTTTCCTAAGGTAGAAACTTATATTGTTGATTTTAGATTTTTCTTCTTTTCTAATGTATGCATTCAATGCTATATATTTCCCTGTAAGCTTTGCTTTTGTATATCCCACAAATTTCAATTTGTGTTTTCCATTTTCATTTAGTTCAAAATATTTTTAAATATGTCTTGAGATTTCTTATTTAATTCATGTGTTATTTAGAAGTATGTTGTTTAATCTTCATGTATTTGGGGATTTTTCATTTATTTTTTCAGTAATTTCTAGTTTAAGTCTATTTTAGTCTGAAAGCAGAACTTAAATGATTTTTATTTTTTAAAATGTGTTAAGATATGTTTTATGGCCCACAATGTGGTCTACCTTGGTAAATGCTCTATGTGAGCTTGAGAAAAATGTATTTTCTGCTGTTGTTGCATGAAGTAGTCTATAGAAGTTGATTATATCCGGCTAATTGATGGTATTGTTGAATTCAAATATATCCTTGCTGCCTTTCTGTCTGCTAGATTTCTCTATTTCTTATGGGGGTGTTGATGTCTCCAACTATAATAGTGAGTTCACCTTTTCCTTCTTGCAGCTGTATGAGATTTTGCTTCACACAGTTCAACTGTCTGTTGTCACATTAAGAATTGTTATGTTTTCTTGCAGCATTGACTGCTTTATTGTAATGTAATGCTTCTCTTTATCTCTGATAACTCTCCTTGCTTTGAAGTCTGTTCTGGTGTGTGTGTGTGTGTGTGTGTGTGTGTGTGTGTGTGTAGCATGGTATATCTTTCTCCGTCGATTTACTTTTAATGTATGTATGTCTTTATATTGAAAGTGGGTATCTTGTAGACAAGATATGGTTGGGTCTTGTTTTTAATTCATTCTGACAATCTTTCTTTTTAAAGTAGGTCATTTAGACCATTGACATTCAAAGTGATTATTGGCATATAGATATTTGTATTAATATTTACTTGGAACAGTTCTCTATTTGTTTTTCTTGTTGTTCTTATTTTTGTCCTTTTCTCTGCTGTATGTGGTTTTAATCAAGCGTTTTATATGATACCATTTTATCTCCTTTCTTAGCATATCAGTTATACTTCTATTTTTATTTTTAGTGGTTGCCCTAGTTTGTAGTGTATATTTACAACTATGTATTATATATACATAAGCACACATAATTATTATGGTTTAGATTTTTATGTCCTCTCCAAAATTCATAGATTGAAACTTACTCCCCTAATCCGCAATGTAATAGTATCGGAAGGTGGGGGGTCTTTAAGAGGTAATTACATAATAAAGGCAGAGCCCCCATAGATGAGATTAGGACTCATAAAAAGGCTCTAGGTGGAAGAGGGAGTGTACTTCCTCTCTTGCCCTTCTACCTTATATCATGTGAGGACACAGTGTTTCTCCCTTCCAGAAGTTGGAGAGAAAGGGCCTTGCCAGATGCTGGTGCCTTGGTCTTAGACTTTTCAGCATCCAGAACTGTGAGAAACAAATTTCTGTTCATTATACATTACCTAGTCTTCAGTATTCTGTTATAGCAGCAGAAAATGGATGAGGACAAAAATCAAATACATTGCTGTTATTATGAATTTTGAACAAACTGTTGTCTGTTCAATCAATAAAGAATAAGAAAAACAAAAATTTCTATTTTATCTTCACTCATTCTTTTTTAAATACTCTTCTTTATGTAAATCTGAGTTCTGAACTATATTATTTTCCTTCTCTCTAAGGAACTTCTTTTAACATTTCTTACATGGCAGTTCTACTGGCAAAATTTCCTCAATTTTTGTTTTTCTGAGAAGGTCTTACTACATCTTTAGTTTTGGAGGATAATTTTGCAGAGTGCAGAATTCTAGGTCAGTGGGTTTTTTTCCTCAACACTTTAAAAATCTCTTCCACTGTCTTCTTACATGTATTATTTCTGAGGAAAAGTCATATATAATTATTTTCTTTGTTCCTCTAAAGGTAAAGTGTTTTTATCCTGACGTTTTCAGGGCTTTTCCTTCGTCTTTGGTTTTCTGTAGTTTGAAAATAATGCGCCTAGAGAAGTGGGACAAGATGGCCTACTACATACAACCAGGAAGTGCTGCTCCCACCAAGGAGACCAAATTATTGAGTAAACCACCATAACTTGTGTATATCTTCAGAAACAAAATGCCAAGAGTGGATGTAGAAACAGTACTAAAGCTGAAGTTAAGAGGAAGGAAGTTTAGACCCTTGAGTGGGGTACTAGGCATACTAGGAGTAGTTTCTGGCCCTGAATGACTCATGGGAAAAGGATGAGTGAGGGAACTGAAGGATGGCTCACTCTCACTGTGCACCTTTTAGATCCTAGCTACAGGTGACTCTTCATCCCCTGTGATTATATGAGCAAGCATAGGGATCTGCCTCTCTGCAGAAACAGAGCCAGCCTTCAGATGACATAGAGCTGCGAAGCTTTTGTGAGCTGGGCAGCTTCACCAGAGAGTGGCCATGGACACCCATTCCCCAGGTCTCCCCATCCCTTTCCAGGAGCTGGAAGTCTCAACTGACCTCTGAGCCAAGAGACAGCAAGGCTAACTTCCCGTTGGACCTGGGGTGCATCTGTTCCAATGGGAAGATGCAAGCTTCCCTACCCACCAGACCTTCCCAGGGCCCAGGGCTAGCCAACTGCAGGAGCAGGTCACAGTACAGCCCTTGCATGCCATACTGAGTGGATTTCTGTACCTGAGTACTTTCCTGGTGACCTGGGAGCACATAAGATCCCTCTGTGCAGCTGGAACCTGACCCCAAGCTGTGGGATGTTCTGGTGTCCCAAGGACTGTGGTGCTTAGCTGGGGAATATGGAGCTATGTGGCTGACAGAAGAGCAGGGGAGAACCCTGACCCTCAGAGCACTGAGAAGGGTAAGATGCATGAGTTCCTGGGCCAGTGCAGGAGTGGGGCATGCCTTCTTCTACAAGGCCAGTCTAGAAATGGTATGGCATATCTGCCTGCTGCAGCCTCTGCCTGAGAGAGCCCCACAGCCCAGAACATCTAACAAAAGCAATGTGGATGCAGTGCCAGTGATCAGAAGTGGCTCCCCCAAGTCCCAGGAATGAACCTAGTGAGGAGGCTATGCCCCACCTCAACCACAGAGCACACTTCGAATGTCAGGAAATACAAAAGAGCTGTGAGAGTAGGTATTAACCTAGCTACCGACCATTACTCTTAAGTGTCATCTACTGGATTGCAGCCCAAAAGACAATACCATAAAGATTGCCACTAATATATATACCTGTGAACCTAACTGCAAGAATTCATCCACACATGAAGGTCCTGTACAGAGCCCCGGCCCTATGAAAGCACCAGAAACAAAACTGCTTATATCTAACTTATGCCACAGTTAAAGGAACACCAACCACCCAGATGCGAATCAGTGCAAGAACTCTGGTAATTCAAAAAACCAGAGTGTCCCCTTACCTCCAAATGAATGCAATAATTCCCCAACAATGGTTATTAACCACTTTAAAGTAACTGAAGTGGCAGACAGCATCCAGGATTTGGATAGCAAGGAAATTCATCAAGATTGAGGATAAAGTTAAAACCAAATCCAAAGAGTTCAGTAAAATAATCCGAGAGCTGAGAGATTAATAGCCATTTAAAGAAAGAACCAAACTAAACTTCTAGAGCTGAAAAACTCACTATAAGAATTTCATAATATAATCAGAAATATTAATATTACAATAGATAAAGCTGAGGAAAGAATCTCAAGAGTTTGAAGACTGGTTCTTCAAATCAACTCAGACAAGAAAGAAAAAATAATTTTTAAAAATGAGCAAAACTTCTGTGAAATATGGGATTATGTGAAGATACCAAATCTATAACTCTCTGGCAATCCTAAGAGAGAAGGAGAGAGAATATGCGACTTAGAAACTATGTTTGAGGACTGTAATTAGGTCATTCTTGCTTTGCTATACAGAAATACCTGAGACTGGGTAATTTATAAAGAAAAGATGTTTAATTGACACACAGTTCTGCAGGTTGTACATAAAGCATAACACAGGTATCTGCTTCTGCAGAGACCTCAGGAAGCTCCCAATTATGGTGAAAGGTGTAGGGGGGGCAGGCATCTCACATCAGGGAGCAGAAGCAAGAGAGAGAGAGGGAGGTGCCATACACTTTTACACAACCAGATCTTGCAAGAACTCACTCACTATTACAATGACAGCACCAAGAAGATGGTGCTAAACCATTCATGAGCAAACCACCTCCATGATCCAATCACCTTCCTGCCTGCCCCTACTTCCAACATTGAGCATTACATTTCAACATGAGATTTGGGCAGGGACAAATATCCAAACTATGTCAAGGACGTAGTCCACAAAAATTTTCTTAATCTCATTAGAGAGCTTTACATGCAAATCTAAGAGATACAGAGAACCCTAGCTAGATACTGTATAAGATGACTATATATCTCTAAGGCACATCATAGTCTGATTCACAGAGGTCAATGTAAAATAAAAATTCTTAAATGCATCTAGAGAGAAGGGTTGATTCACATAAAGAGGGAACCCCATCAAGGTAGCAGCAGACCTCTCAGTAGAAGCCTTGCAAACCAGAAGAGACTGGTGGATTATTTTTAACATCCTTAAAGGAAAGAAATTTCAACCAAGAATTTATATATCCTGCCAAACTAAGCTTCATAAGTGAAGAAGAAATAAAATCTTTTTCTAGACAAACAAATGCTAAGGTGATACCTTTCAACTAGACCAGCCTTACAAGAGGTCCTTAAGGGAGTGCTAAACAAAGAAACAAAAGACCATGATTGGCCACCACAAAAACATACTTAGGCACATAGCTCACAGGCATAAATATAAAGCAAAGATACAATCAAGTCTACATAACAACCAGCTAACAACAAGATGAAAGAATCATATTCACACATATCTATACTAACCTGGAATGTCAATGGGCTAAATGCCCCATGTAAAAGACAGACTGGATAAAAACATAAGACCAAATCATCTGTTGTCTTCAAGAGACCAATCTCACATGTAACAACACCAATAGGCTCAAAGTAAAAGATGGCAAAAAAATCTACCATGCAATGGAAAACAAAAAAGAGCAAGAGTCACAATTCTTAAATCAGATGAAACAGACTTAAATCAATAAAAATGAAGAAGGACAATGAAGGGCATTACATAATGATAAAGGGTGCAATTTGACAAGAAGACTGAATTATCCTAAATATATATGCCCCCAATATTGGAGCACCTATATTTAAAAAACAAGTTCTTCTTTACCTATGAAAAAATGTAGGCAACCACACAATAATAGTGAAGATTTTAACTCCCCACTAACAGCATTAGATCGCTAAGGCAGAAAACTAACAAACTCTGGACTTAAACTCAACGCTTGACCAACTGGACATAAGGGGCATCTACAGAACATTCCACCCAACAACTATAGAATATATCTTTCTCATCTGCGCATGGAACATATTCTAAGATTGATCACATACTTGGTGATAAAGCAAACTCAACAACAAAAAAATATGGAAATCATACTAAGCACATTTTTGGACCATGGTGCAATAAAAATAGAAGTAAATATCAAAAAGACCTCTCAAAACTATACAAACATATGGAAATTAAACAACTTGTTCCTAAATAATTCTTGAGAGAACATTGAAATTAAGACACAACTTTAAAAAAGATTATTTGAAATTGGCAAAAATAGGAACAGAACTTACCAAAATCTCTGGGATGCAGCTATAGCAGTGTTAAGAGGAAAGTTTATAGCCATAAATGGCTACATCAAGAAGTCAGAAAGATCTCAAATTGACAATCTAACTTTGCACCTAAAGGAACTAGAAATAAAAAGAACAAACAAACTCTAAACCTAGCAGAAGAAGATAAATAACTAAAATTAGAGAAAAACTTATGAAAATGGAGATGCAAAAATCCATACAAAAGATCAGTGAAACCAAAAGTGGATTATTTAAAAAATAAACAAGATCGATAGACCACTAGTTAGACTAGCAAAGAAAAAAGAGAAGATTCAAATAAGTACAATCAGAAATTACAATGTTGATAATTTCAACCTATTCCACAGATACAGAAAAGCTCCTTAGAGAATACTGTAAACAAATTTATATGCACAATTTAGAAAATCTAGAGGAAATGGACAAATTCCTGGAAACACAAAATCTCTCAAGATTGAATCAGGAAGAGATTAAAATCCTGAATAGACCAATATCGAGCTCTATAATTGAAGCAGTAATAAACAACCTACAAACAAAATAAGCCCTAGACCAGATGGATTCACAGCTGAATTCTACCAGATGTACGAAGAACTGGTGCCAATCCTAATGAAACTATTCCAAAAAATCAAAGAGGAGGGATTCCTCCCCAACTTATTCTGTGAAACCAGCATCAGCCTAATACCTAAATCTGACAGAGACACAGTGAAGAAAGAGAAATTTATGACAATATCCCTGATGAACACAGATGAAAAAATCCTCAACAAAACATTAGCAAACTGCATCTAGCAGCACATCAAAAACTTAATTCATCACCATCAACTAGGCTTTATTCATGGGATATAGGGTTGGTTCAACATACACAAATTAATGTGATTCATCACATAAACAGCATTAAAAATTATATGATCATCTCAATAGATGCAGAAAAAGAATGATTGATAAAATCCCAAATCCCTTCATGATAAAAACCCTCAACAGATTAGGTATCAAATGAGCACACCTGAAAATAATAAGAGCCATCTATGACAAACCCACAGCCAACATCATACTGAATGGGCAAAAGTTGGAAGTATTCCCCTTGAAAACTGGAAGAAGGCAAGGATGCTCACTTTCACCACTCCTTTTCAACATATTACTGGAAGTCCTAGCCAGAGCAATCAGGCAGGAGAAAGAAATAAAAGGCTTTCAAATAGAAAAGCAGAAGTCAAACTATCTCTTTTGGCCAATCACTTGATTCTATACTTAGACAACCGTAAAGACTCTGCTAAAAGGCTACTAGAACTAGTAAAAGATTTTAGCAAGGTTTTAGATACAACATCAGTGTGCAGAAATTGGTGGCATTTCTGAACACTAGTAACATCAAGGCTAAGAATCAAATGAAGAACACAATCCCGTTTACAATAGCCACAAAGAAAATGAAATAGCTAGAAATACATCTAACCAAGGAGGTGAAAAATCTCTACAATGAGAACTGCAAAACACTGTTCAGAGAAATCAAAGATGACACAAATAAACCAGAAAACACACCATGCTCATGGAGTAGGAGAATCAATATTGTTAAAATGGCCATACAGCCCAAAACTATTTAGAGGTTCAACACTATCCCTATCAAACTGTCAACGTAATTCTTCACAGAATTACAAAAAAGTATTTTTAAATTCGTATGGAACTAAAAAAGAGCCCAACTATCCAAAGCAATCCTAAGCAAAAAGAACAAAGCCAGAGGCATCACACTACCTGATAAGGTTTGGCTCTGTGTTGCCATCCAAGTCTCATGTTGAATTGTAATCTCCAGTGTTGGAGGGGGAGCTTGATGGGAGGTGATTGGATCATGGGGATGGATTTACCCCTTGCTGTTCTCATGAGAGTGAGTTCTCACATGATCCAGTTGCTTGAAAGTGCATAGCACTTCCTTCTTCACTCTCTCCTCCTTCTCTTGCCAGCTTGTGAAGATGTGCTTGCTTCCCCCTTCACCTTCCTCCATAATTGTAAGTTTCCTAAGGCTTCCCCAGCCATGCCTCCTATACTCCATGACACTATAAGGATGCATCAACCAAAACAGCATGATACTGGTATGAAAACAGATGCATAGACCAATGGAACAGAACAGAAATCTCAGAAATAAAGCCACACATCTACAACCATCTGATCTTCTACAAGGCTGACAAAAACAAGAAATGGGGAAAGGACTACCTATTCAATAAATGGTACTGGGATAACTAGCTAGCCATATGCAGAGAATGAAACTAGACCCTTACCTTTCACCATATACAAAGATTAAGATAGATTAAAGATGTAAATGTAAGACCTCAAACTATAAAAACCTTAGAAGAAAACCTAGGAAATACCTTTCTCGGCATCAGCCCTGGTAAAGAAATTTTGACTAAGTCCCTCCAGATAGTTGCAACACAACAGAAATTGACAAGTGGGAGCTAATTAAACTAAAGAGCTTCTGTACAGCAGAAGAAACCATCAACAAAGTAAACAGACAACCTACAGAATGGGAAAAAATATCTGCAAACCATACATCTGACAAAAGTCTAATATCCAGCTTCTATAAGGAACTTAACAAATCAACAAGCAAAAACCAACCCCATTAAAAAATGGGCAAAGGATAGCTGGGTGCGGTGGCTCACGACTGTAATCCCAGCACTTTGGGAGGCTGAGGTGGGCGGATTGCCTGAGGTCAGGAGTTCGAGACCATCCTGGCCAACATGGTGAAACCCCATCTCTATTAAAAATACAAAAATTAGCTGGGCGTGGTGGCAGGTGCCTGTAATCCCAGCTACTTGGGAGGCTTAGGCAGGAGAATTGCTTGAACCTGGGAGGTGGAGGCTACAGACCTGAGATTGCTTTGGAGCCTAGACAACAAGAGTGAGACTCTGTCTCAAAAAATAAGAAAATTTTTAAAAAATTAAAAAGGCAAAGGACATGAACAGACACAAGAAAACAAGAAGACTTATATGTCTCAAAAGAAGACATATAAGTGGCAGATAAATATATGAAAACATATTCATCATTACTAATCAGAGAAATGCAAATCAAAACCACAAAAGATGCCATCTCACAGCGGTCAGAATGGCCATTATTAAAAAGTCAAAAAATAACAGATGTTGGTGGGGTTGCAGAGAAAAGGGAATGCTTATACACTACTACTAGAAATGTAAATTCGTTCAGCCACTGTGGAAAACAGTTTGGAGATTTCTCAAAGGACTTAAAAAAGAACTACCATTTGACCCAGCAATCCCGTTAGTCAGTATATACCCCAAGGAATATATGATGAGTCACATGCATGTGTGTGTTCATTGTAGCTCTATTCACAGTATCAAAGACATGGAATCAACATAACGCCCATCAATGGTGGACTGGATAATGAAAATATGGTACATTTATACCATGGAATACTACATAGCCATAAAAAAAACCCTCAAATCATGCCGTTTGCAACATCATGGATGGAGCTGGAGGCCATTATCCTATGTGAGCTAACACAGGATTAGAAAACCAAATACTGCATATTCTCATTTACAAATAGGAGCAAAAAATTGAGTACACGTGGACACAAAGAAGAGAAGCATAGACACTGGGGCCTACTTGAGGGTAGAGGGTGGGAGGAGGATGAGGGTCAAAAAACTACCTATCAGGTATTATGCTTATTATGTGGGTGGCAAAATAAGCTGTGCACCAATTTCCTGCAACACGTAATTTACCTATTTAATGAGATTTAGAAGCAACCTAAGTGTCTTCAACAGATGAATAGTTAAAAAAAAATGTGGTACATATACCCAATATAGTTCTATTCAGCCATAAAAAGATGATCCCACCATTTTCAAAAACATGGATGAAATTGGAGGTCGCTATGTTAAGTGAAATAAGCCAGGCATAGAAAGACATACTTCACATGTTCTCACTTATTTGTGGGAGCTAAAAATTAAAATAATTGAACTCATGGAGATTAAGAATAGAAGGATGGTTACCAGCGTCTAGGAAGAGTAGTGGGGGTGTGATGGGAGGGAAGTGCAGATGGTTAATGAGTACAAAAAAATAATTATAAAGAATGAGTAAGATCTAGTATTTGCTAGCACAACAAGGTGATTATAGTAAAAAATAACTGTACATTTAAAAATAACTAAAAGTGCCGGGCGCAGTGGCTCACGCCTGTAATCCCAGCACTTTGGGAGGCCGAGGTGGGCGGATCACGAGGTCAGGAGATCCAGGCCATCCTGGCTAACACGGTGATACCCCGTCTCTACTAAAAATACAAAAAAAAAAAAAAAAAAAAAAAAAAAAAAATTAGCTGGGCGTGGTGGTGGGCGCCTATAGTCCCAGCTACTCGGGAGGCTGAGGCAGGAGAACGGCCTGAACCCGGGAGGCAGAGCTTGCAGTGAGCCGAGATTGTGCCACTGCACTCCAGCCTGGGCGAGAGTGTGAGACTCCGTCTCAAAAACAAACAAAAAAAATAAAATAACTAAAAGTGTATAGTTAGATTGTTTGTAATACAAAGGATGAATGCTTGAGGTGATGGATACCCCATTTATCCCGGTGTTATTATGCACTGCATGCCTGTATCAAAATACCTCACATAACCTGTAAATATGTACACCTACTATGTATCCGGAAAAATTAAAACGTTAAAACACGCACAAGTACCCCTGAACCTAAAAGTTGGAAAGAAAATATTAAAATTGCATCTAGTAATTTTAATTTGACATGATTTTATTTAAAGCAATAAATTACTTAAAATAGAAACCTCTATCCCTAGTACTCCCTAAAGATTATTTAAACAATCTCTCTACATATATTGAGAGGGAAATAAATAAAATTGAAACAAAAAATATGTAGATGAGAGAGAAAAAGATAATTTTAAACTAATATGCTTACATAAATACCCCTACCTTTGCCAAAAGCCCGAAGGGATTTGTTTTCTACCTTATTTACTGTGGGAACCTGGACAAGATTCTGGAGGTAAACCACACAAAACTGGGAGGGTCCCCCTATGACTGGGTGCCTCCTAGGGTTTTTAAGTCTTAAGAGTTGCCTGCATGGGCCTCCAGCAATTTGTCAATTACAGTTCAGATTTTTCCTTCCCTGGTACTGATTCCTGCCGAGGTTTCTGCTTGTGAGTCTCTGCTCCAGTAAGCTATGACTTCCTGCATTCGCCTATCCCTCCAATCTTGGGGGCAGTGCTTCACCCTGTGTCTCACCTCTCTTACCCATTCAAGAAACGTTGTTGATATTTTCAGTTTATTCTGCTTTCTCCACGTTATTAGGACAGAGTGGCAACTTCCAAGCTCCTTACATGTGAAACTAGGTGGGGATATAGTTCTCAGGGATGATGAGCCCAGGCAAGTACACAAAAGTTACCAGTGGGGAATAACTGCTGGAGTCTTAGGAACAAGTTGAGTATGTTTAAATTTAATTTTCTTCAATCTTTCTATAGCAGGTGAGATTTCTGGACTTTGTGATGAATACATTTGTATATCTGTCTAAAAATTAAAATTAGAGATTGTGAAAAGCTCCATGAAGTGACCTAGAAACTATGGAAATTTCTTGCAAATGCTAGATGAAGGAAAGTCAACACCGAAGGCAATCTACAAGCTGTACGCACGTTGAAAATACTGAAGGTCACACGTATGTCATTTTACCAGATGTGCACATCATCACAAATGTATATCCTCAGCAATCCCTATGGCAGGATGCCCGGGGGAAGAGAAACTGAGACTGTATCTAGGGAAACACCCTTGGCTTCTGCCATCAAATACTGAGATTTAATATTCCTTTTACTTTTATCCAATTAACAAATACTTTAGTCATAAGACAAAGAGTCCTGGAAAACACCTCCCCTCCAAAAATTAATGATTTTTATTTTTAACAATGTATTGCATTTCTAGGAACAGGAATTTCTTTGCAAGTTTTTCATTATGTCATGTTCTCGTGCTGGAGCACTTTTCAGGATTCTATAGCTTTTTGACATTGCTGGTTACACCCTAGATATGACAACGACCTATAATTGGAGATAATGTTAAAGGTTCAGTATTTGGAAGTTGTTCTTATGAATTTAATATATTTTATTTTTCTTCTTAGCAGACTCTAATTGAGTATCTGGTTTTTGTAGGATGAAATTATTGGCACTCATATTCAAGTGATTACCCTGAGGAAATGCTCACTTCTTGCTGTTTCTCTTAGAGAATATGATAATGAATTGACAAAAAAAGATATAAAGGAAAAATGCCAGATTGGTTTAAATCCACATTCCTGTTGGTACTTTGATAATGGCATATGCTTTTCTTTGTGCTAAGAACAAGAAATCCCAGCCTTCAAAACATTTGAAGGTAATTTTATTGACAGACAAATTGTCTCACAACAAAGGCTCTAGCTCATATATAAGAATTGGAAACCTGCTCAATAATTAAATAAATAACATCCTATCCTTTGTTTTCCCTCAAACAGTTCAGATAGAAAGATGCTCAGCACCCTGGATGTATATTGGAGTCACCTGGGGAGTGCTGTAAACATGTCATTGCTCAGGTTTTCCCCATCTCCTAGGTTTGGGTTCAGTTTTTCTGGAGTAGGGCCAGCCTTTTCAGTTCTAAAACCTGCCCGGGTGAGCCTAATATGTAGTGAGGCTTGAGAACCACTGCAACTTCAGGCAATTTTCATCCATGGAGTGGAACTCAGCCAGAGGAAGAGGGGATGGAGAGGCAAAGAAAAGTTAATGTTAGTTTGGTTTGAACTTTCCTAAATTATTGAAAATCATTATTATTTTATGTTCCGACTCCCTAGCAGTGACATGGCTGATTGGAAAGATCCTGATCTTGGTGTTGAGAAAGTGATCAGGCTTCCAATGTTAGAGTCACCCCAGTATTTTAGGCTCAAAGCCTCAGAAGCAAGCTTGTTAGAGTTTCTGCTTTAATTATGCCACTTTCCATGTTAAGACACCAAATGATGAGAGTGAGGTCAGTCTCAAGCTGGAGCTGAGACTCAGGAGTGAAAAATAAACATAAAAATTATTTTTTATTCCTACCCCCTCCTTCCTCCTGCTCATGGTTTGCGATCACCACTACTCCCCAACCCTTGCCACTGGCCCACAACTGGTGGATGCCTCCATTTCTGGCCCAACTTCATCTTTATCATATATTTATGAGTTAAAGATATATATGTGTGTATATGTGTATGATGTATATATAAAATGTGTGTGTGTGTGTGTATGTGTGTGTGTGTATATATCCATTTCTAGCCTACTTCAACCTTCTCCTCCCAGTTGAGAATATGACTGCGTTTTTAATTTTTTTTTTCCTTTTTTTTTTTTTTAGTAGGGTCTCACTATATTACCCAGGCTGGGCTTGAACTCCTAGCCATAAGCAATCTTCATGTCTTGGCATCCCGAAGTGCTGGCATTACAGGCATGAGCCACACCCAGCCATAGCTGCCTTTCTTATCCTCTCTGGTTCTGTAATGCTGCTTTCCTTCCTGAGGATTCTTCAACTCCAGTTCTGCCTCATTTATTGTCTCTCCTACTTCTAGTTCATAGGACTATTTCTACAGTTTTATCTCCTACTCAAGGCCACTGGCCGAGTTCAGTTTTTTTTTTCATATAATCCTGACAAATAAGCTGGATAAAAATGCTGTTTCTTTTTACAACCAGGGAATTTGAGTACCTGGAGAATGAGACTACAAAATAAAACGTGTTTGTAACATCAAATCCTGACCTTGTCTCATGCAAAATTTTAATAAAGTGAGAATGATAATGTCTGCTTAAAATTTACTTTAGAGTTTAAAATGATATAATGCATTTCATGTTGCTGCCATACCCTGGCATGTTCCAACATTTAGTCAGTCTCCCCTGTGCTCCCTAGAGGCAGGCTCTCATCCAGATTGTTATTTTTATTTAATATCTCAGGTTTGGAACATATGGAATACATTCCTGTAATCCCCTAAAAGGAAGGATGTGAAGCTTTTTGTGTTTTCTCTAAATTACTTAGGAAACTTTTACAAAATTTTTACCTACATCTATATAATTTATTATTATTTTTATTATTATTATACTTTAAGTTCTAGGGTACATGTGCATAACGTGCAGGTTTGTTACATATGTGTACTTGTGCCATGTTGCTGTGCTGCACCCATCAACTCGTCAGCACCCATCAACTCGTCATTTACATCAGGTATATTGACAAAATATTGGTGTTTATAAATAGGGAAGAGAAATTTCCACAGGTGGACTTTAGGGCTGTATTTATGTTGTTGGAATCTGGATTGCACTAAGGATATTAACAGTTGTTTCAGAAGAACTGTATTTTCCCTCATTTAAAGTAGACTTGACTTTTTAGACTAGTTTTGGGTTCAAAGCAAAGAAAAGTGCAAAGTACAGAGATTTCCCATACACTCTCTCCCCACACAAATGCATAGCCTCCCCCATTATCAATATCCACCAGAGTACTACATTTATTTCAATTGGTGAACCTATACTGACACATCATAATCATCCAGAGTCCATAGTTGTTTACATTAGGTTTCACTCTTTGTGTTGCACATTCTGTGGGCATGGATAAAATGTATAATGGGGTGTCTAACATTGTTGTGTCATGCAGATTAGGTTCACTGCTCTAGAAATCCTCCGTGCTCAGCTGTTCATCCCTTCCTTCTCTCTAATCCCTGGAAACCACTGATCTTTTAACTGTCTCCATAGTTTTGCCTTTTTCAGAATGTTATCTAGTTGGAATCATGCAGTATGTAGTCTTTATCAATTAGCTTCTTTCACTTAGTAATATACATTTAAGTTTCTTGCATGTCTTTTTGTAGCTTGGTAACTCATTTTTCAAACATTGAATAATATTTTGTTGTCTGGATGTATTCCACTTTATTTACTCATTCACCCACTGAAGGACATCCTGGTTACTTTTTGACAATTATGAATGAAACTAAAACATCATGTGGAAGTTTTTGTTTGGACATAAGTTTTGTTTTTTGTTTTTTAATTTTACTTTAAGTTCTGGGATACATGTGCAGAAGAATGTGCAGGTTTGTTACATGGGTATACATGTGCCATGGTGGTTTGCTGTACCTATCAACCCATCATCTAGATTTGAAGCCCTGCATGCGTTAGGTATTTCTCTTAATGAATGCTTTCCATCCCCTTGCCACCCACCCCCCGACAGGTCCCGGTATGTGTTGTTCACCTCCCTGTTTCCATGTGTTCTCATTGTTCAACTCTCACTTATGAGTGAGAACATGTGGTGTTTGGTTTTCTGTTCTTGTGTTAGTTTGCTGAGAATGATGGCTTTCAGCTTCATCCATGTCCCTGAAAAGGACATAAACTCATTCTTTTTTATGGCTGTATAGTGTTCTAGGGTGTATATTTACCACATTTTCTTTATCCAGTCTGTCATTGATGGACATTTGGATTGGTTCCAAATCTTTGCTATTCTAAGTGGTGCTGCAATAAACATACGTGTGCATGTGTTTTTATAGTGGAATGATTTATAATCTTTTGGGTATGTACCCAGTAATGGATTGCTGGGTCAAATGGTATTTCTGATTCTAGATCCTTGAGGAATCGCCATACTGTCTTCCACAATGGTTGAACTGATTTACACTCCTACCAACAGTGTAAAAGCGTTCCTATTTCTTGACAGCCTTGCCAGCATCTGTTGTTTCCTGAATTTTAAAAAATCACCATTCTGACTGGTGTGAGATAGTATCTTATTGTGGTTTTTAACTCTTTCGTGTAAATCCTAAGGAGTACTATTGCTGTATTGTTAAAAAATGACTTTTTCGTTTCAAAATTAATGTTTACTGACATTTACAACATAGTAGATTAAATCCACTTTAGAATTATAATAGAACTTTCAATCAATAGACCCAACACTCAAGCAGGTTGCTATACCCAATAGTTGGCTACTTTGAATAATACAGATGTCACAATTTGAGACACTTTTACGGTCTTGAATAGTATACCTCATGCTATGAGGGGCTCCCAATGAACAAACTGATGTGTTGTTCTGTTTCTCATGTGTTACGATTTTCAAAGTATTATGCCCCAACCTATTTCCTTGTGCCAAGGCTGTGTCTAGCTGAACATCACTTTAAATATAAGTGATCAGAGCATGTCACTGAACTGGTGGGGCAGGTCTAACAGAATATATTTGGAGGGGTAGGATGAGGACAGGAGATCTTGTCTGGGGGAAGGGAGCCTAGGTAAATGAGCTTACTATAATAGAGATATAGTTGTAAGTTAGGGGGAGTGATTCTGAACACAGTATGACTGTTATTTTCCATGTGTATCTTACAACTTAGTTCCTCTTGGATATATATCTAGAGCAGTGGAGAATAGGGACTGTCCATTAAAGTTGAAATTATTTTATTTAGTTTTTTTCTGATAAAAATTTACAGGACACTGGAGTATAAACAATCTTACTTTGGAAACTCTAGACCATGGTGTAACCAGAAGAGAAAGAAGCATTTTCCCCTACCTAACCACAGATAACCCTACAGATTTAGCAAAACAAACAGCCAGTGGGCATTAGAGCCTGTCAGAACCCAGTAGGATCCATCAATGCCTATATTGCCACCTATTGGGTCTCTAGTAGGGACAAGAAGGCTGTACCGGGGACATGATGACAAAGTAGAGTGGCAATGGGGCTTGGCAGAGCAAACTTGATTGAAAGCACAGGTGTAATGAACTTGGAAATTTTCAGCCTGTAGTAGTGAGACCTGGAGGGAGAGCAACACTTTAGAGATGTGGAGCAATAAGGTAGAAGGAGCCTGGGTCCCTGGATGACCCCATGGAGCTGACTCACAATGCTAGCCCTGCCCATGTCTCCCTGAGCCGTTAAACAACAGAGATATAAAGTTGTCTCCAGGCCGGGCGCGGTGGCTCAAGCCTGTAATCCCAGCACTTTGGGAGGCCGAGACGGGCGGATCACGGGGTCAGGAGATCGAGACCACCCTGGCTAACACGGTGAAACCCCGTCTCTATTAAAAAATACAAAAAACTAGCCGGGCGAGGTGGCAGCGCCTGTAGTCCCAGCTACTCGGGAGGCTGAGGCAGGAGAATGGCGTGAACCCGGGAGGTGGAGCTTGCAGTGAGCTGAGATCCGGCCACTGCACTCCAGCCTGGGCGACAGAGCGAAACTCCGTCTCAAAATAAAATAAAATAAAATAAAATAAAATAAAATAAAATAAAATAAAATAAAATAAAGTTGTCTCAATTTGACACAATGTTATTTTGGGTCTCTTCTAACTGCAGCAGATCTTACATTCTAGTAATGGCTCTCTTTTTCAGTTAGACCATCCTCCACACCATGCTCTTTTGCTAACTTCTGTCGTCCCCTGTGGATACTCCTCTACACAGCCTGTATTTCAGTTATTTCCTATCCCCCTGCCCCATTTCCTGTGAAAACATACATGTGATTTGAAAAATGGCTCAGAGCCCTATTTAAGGTGTTCTTTAAGAAACTAACTCCTGGGCTCAAGTGATTCTCCCACCTCAGCCTCCCTAGTAGCAGAGACTACAGGTACTTATACCATGCCTGGCTTGTATGTGTATGTGCGCGCGTGTGCGCGCAGAGAAAGAATTTCACCATGTTGCCCAGGCTGGTCTCAAACTGATGGTCTCAAGCGACCCTCCCACCTCAGCCTCCCAAAATGCTGGGATTACAGGTGAGGGCTACCTTGCACAGCTGAAACTAAAATTTTATAAGTGGTAAATATTGCTTACATTTTTAAGAAAGACTTTTGTTATAACAGGAAGGAGAGGCTGATGGTAGGGATGTCAGGCAGGTGACTGACAAAAGAGGTGACACTTTTGTGCCTGGGCCCTGTAGGCATCCTTCAACTAACATTTTAATTGTATCACTGCCCCAACTTTATATGTGTATTTGGCTGACACCGAGAGAGGAAATGCACAGTGCTCTCCTGCAAGTATCCTTTATAGTAATAGTGTATTCCTACAGTATGGCTCATCTGAACTGCTTCCACTCTGAGAACTTAATATTTCCCAAGATGTAAGGCTAAGAAAATAAAAATAATAAAGTGAAACACATTCACATGGTCAATATACAAGAGTATTCAGACTAACACAGTTACAAATAGGTTACTTTGCTTCACTATAATAGTCTTTTCACTATATGTATGTATCCCATAACATCACGTTGTATACTAACTATAGTCAATGAAATTTATATTAAAAACAAATGAAAACAAATATGGAGCTGTTGATTTCAAACCCAAATCAGAGCAGAATGGACCTGCCTGAAATCTGTATCTTCTGTTTTAATATATACCTTATAAGATGTTGCTCTATAGGATATAATATGTCTAGAACAGTGTCTCTCACATCACAGGTGATTAACAAACATTATTGAATTGATGATGAATGACTGTGCTATGTGAACAATAACATTAAGCAGGTAAATCACCCCTTGTTAAACTTCTTATGCACTTCTAGTCCCCAAGAAACCCTGTGTATGTGACAGACATAGAAAACATGCTAGCTAGAAAAAAAAATTAGAAAAATAGTTAAGAAGAAAAGGGTCAAGGAGAGAAAATGAAAAGAAAGACAAAATTGATGACTCTCTTTTTGTATTCAGCACTGTATTCCTAGAATAAAATTTTCTTTATTCAGCAGCAGAGTTAATTTACATCCACTAAGCCCAGGACAAGGCATCAGAAGGTGGGAAGGAGCAATTCTAAGGCATTGAGGGTATTACTTTCTTTCAAAAATGGGAAAACACAGACACAGTTGCTGGCAATTTCTAGCAGTAACTTAAGATGTTTTAGAAAATATTCCTACAGAAACACAGGTATCATGACAGGCTACAGGTAGGTGGTGTGTATTTTTACTTCTTGCGGTAGATACAAACAGGAAGAAAGTTCCAGCTTCCACTTGTAAGGCTCACTGAAGCTAAATCAAGCATTGCTCAGTTCAGAGGAATGGGTTAATTTTCTATTCACTGAATTCTGCATGTCTGACAGGTTGTTGATGACTTATTTTTATTTGCTTAGCTTCTTCCAGGTTGCATCATCTGGAATTCTCTCAGCTCGATCAAAATTTAGTTCTTATCAATGAACAGCCACTCATTCCAGTCTTTTAAGGAAGACCATGCCTGCACCTGCTCAGCACACACTCACCCGGTGACCTCTGGTGGAGGGTGCTGCTTGTTTCATGAAAATGTTCTCACGCAACACCATCCTCAGTGCTCACTGCGGCAGCCTGTCCTCAAATGGAAGCTGCAGCAGATCAGTGGTGTGCTCGTAAAGGTTTAGTAATAGGCTCTGGGGTTGATAGTTGACTTTGTGAGAAGGGGACCCTCATCTGTAGCATTTGTCAGTTTCTATGGGTAGAACTACACCTACCCTGACCTATTTTGGTATTTATATGAAGCCACAGAGCCCAGAGTTGGAAAGAGATGTACACAATTGATTCTCAGGAGCTGGTGCAAGCTGGCTGCAGCACACCTCTATGTGTGTAGCTAACCGCCCCCCAGGTCCTTCCTGAAACCCACTCTTCCTTAACCTCTGAGGTCGAATACAATATCAAGATTTCTCTTAAGAGTATATACTTAGGTCTCATGGCTGGTTTTCCTCTCTAGAATTCCCACAGGGGCATATATATATTTGTTCAACTTTCTGACAACGTGACTCTGTGATCCTGCCATTAAAAATCACCATCCCATCCTCTGCCATCCCTTTTCCTTCTCTCCTTCCTCTTTAGCTCTGTTCCACCTCTCCCCGCTCCACTGCTGCCTTCCTTCTACTAGTCCCACAAATACTTTCCCTGATCTCCTGTCCTTCATTTTTTTTAAACTATTTCCCTCACAATGACCCAAATCATGGAAGTAGCCTGTCCCTCCTGATTCCAGCAAGTGTCTGAAGACTATGCTGCCCTTGTCCAAGAAAATAAATGGCATTCTTTCTGTTCACCTCATTGAGTGAGATGGAGGAATCAGAGTACTGCTTTCTTCCTCTTGCCTCTTCCTGGCCACTGTTACATTCACATTTCTAAAAACTAACTCATTTTGTGGTACCTCTTATGTTCTGATGTCATTTCTCTCTATTCCTGTTGCTTTTATCTGTAATTTCCAGGAAAGGCACTAAACACCCCTGATGAGTTAAGCACCAGATTCATAAGTTTTTTCATTTCCCTTTGTTTTGTCATTATTCTGATGAATGTCAGCTACCATTTACTTTTATAAGCACACTCTGGCTTTTTGCCCTCATGCATCATTTATTCTAGCCAAAACGAACCGTTTTCTCATATACACATTTTCTTCTCTCCTGTCTCAGTAGCCATGGCAATTATTTTCCTCTTGGTCCCTACCCCACTCCATTTTCTACCCCAAGCTGTGCTCCACTGAGCTGTTCCTACTGACTGTGTTTCTTGTTGGGATCAGCTGGTGAGAGTTCAAGCAGGGAGGTTGGAGAGTGGGAAGAGAGAGGCTGAGGCTTTTCCTCCTGTCTCCTCCTGTCCCTTCCTGTCTCCTGTCTCCCTCTTCTCCTGCATCAGCATCATGGCTCTTGCAGTGGCTGCATCCCTCTAGGATGAGCCATTCTGTGAGGCCATTCTTTCCACATGGCTACACTCTACTAGCTCCTCGAACACTCATTCCTAGGAGTGACTCCTCACTGTTGCCTGTCCCTAGGCCCCTCGTGTCCCTTGTCCACATCCTTAACTTTGCCAGCCATCTCCATAAATAGTTATTTTGTTATGGTCTTTCCAGAGCGCCATAAGATTACACCTGAGGTTTCCTGCAAAGATACTCACTACTCTGGTACCAGAGCTAATACGAACTATTCCATCTGGAGTTCCCCATACAGCATTCTGTCCATGTGAACATCTTATTTCTCTACAAGGTCTGGACCAAATGCTACCTACTATATAAAATGATATTCCTGTGTTTCTCCCAGTTGAAATAATATCCCCTGTCTTAGAAATCCAAAGGCATTTATCTACAGATCTTTTAATGGGTATGCATAATTTACCTGAATAAAAAACAGTATATGTCTTATCTCTGTCAGATTGGAAGGTGGGATTTAAGTTTGATCCCTAAGTGCCAGTGCAGGGTCCTTCAATAAATACTCTGCAAGTATCTGTTGCATGAATGGGCAAGTTATGAGTGTTGTCATCTTTCGTTTCTCTACCACTTATATTTTGTCTAGCTCATCTTAACTACTAATAAGCACTCCTTTAAGCATAGGCTTTATGTTACATTTTCTTTTTCTTACCTTTCTGTCTCACAAGTTACATTTCTTTATTTTAGTCTGCTCAGGCTGCTGTAACAAAATACTGTGGACTGTGTGGCTTCAACAGCAGACATTTATTTCTCACAGTTCTGGAGGCTGGCAGTCTCATGATCAGGGTGCCCACTGATTTGGTTCCTTGTGAAGGCTCTCTTCCTGCCTCGCAGACAACCATCTTCTTGTTGTGTCCTTTTATGGTGGGGGTAGAGGAGAGAGAGAGAATACAAGAGCATATGCGAACAGGTGAGCATTCTCTGACCTTTCCTTATAAGAGCACTAATCTCTTCATGAGGACCCCATCCTCATAACCTCATCTAAACCCAATTACCTCCCCAAAGTTCCATCTCTGGAGATCATCATATTGAGGATTAGAGCTTTAACATATAAATTTTGGGGAAACACCATTCAGTCCCTAGTGCATTTCTGTAGTTAAGCTCATTGATAAAGTTGAGTCCTAAGTTTCTTACATTTTTCTTTTGCAGTATCAGACTTGCGTCTCCACTGTCAACTTTGTATTTCTATATGTAGTCATCACTACTTTAATCTTCCACTATCCCATTTTGATAGAAAGATCCTGCTCTTCAAAAAAGCTCCCCAGCTTGGTGTTCACACTTCTTCTGAAGGTTATCTGTATTCTCCTAATAAGGCCAAATCAGAAACCCGGAGTCATCTTTTCATACAATTTCTTTGACTTCTTGACTCTACCTTTGTAAATTCCCTTGCATATAAAATATTTTTTCTGTAAACACTTCAATCATAATTTATTTTTCCATTTATTTTTTGCCAAACTTATGCTATATACTAAAGAGTTTCCATATTTCCCATGTTTTCATCATTATAATATATAGGCCTATGCTATTTGAGAGCTAGAATAAATATTAGAAGCCAAGTTCACCATCTTTATTTTACAGAGAGCTCAATGGGAACAAAAGGGGTCAAAGGATTCACTTAATCTCACACATAGGGGTAGTACGGCAAAGCTGGACTGAGAGTCTAAATCTCATGACACCCAGTGTAACATTTTTTCCACTTTCCCAGGATTCAACCTCTATCCTGCTGCCAGATTAATGTTTATCCTCACTGGCCTATTCGTGTCATACTCTTGCTTATTAACTGCTCATGGTTTTTATTCTCCATTACCTTATAGAGTTAAGTCACTTCGACATTCAGTTAAGCACACTGCATCTACATGCTCCACTTCCAGCTGTTTTCACTGCTCCAATGTGTGTGAAATGTTTTACACATGTTATGTAACTTGTTCTTTTCTAGCTACACTCTATGCTCTTCTCCTTCATATCTAATGCTTATCCTTTTACTTTCTTTTCTTTAAATGTACCTGCCCCCATCCCTGACCATCTTTTGGAATACATTATAAATGCCATGTTTTTCATTATGCATTTTGATATTCCCTTAACTGGATATACTGTCTCCTCACTTTAACTCACCTTTACGTTTTGTCTGTGATTTGTTATTGGAAGTAATTAATTCTACCTTATACAGTGGTCTAAGCATAGTTGCCTCTTTCCATTTTCCTGTCCCTACTTATGCACCTTTATGTCTCTCATAGCACCAGGCCTAGTATTTTGTATAAAATGGACACTAAATGTTGATAAGTGTTAGTTTTGATAGTCCAAGCCATCGAAGTTAGGTGTTTCACACACTTGCTTATTTTTATACATTAATATTTTTGCTCTAATCTCTTAAGATGCATATCTCACAAATACATTTAAAAATAGTTATTTATCTGTGGGATGGTGGTGCTGTGAAGTTATGGTACAGAATCTTCCTCCTCCAATAAACAAAAGCAAAACAAAAACAACCCTGCCAATTTTCCCATCAGCAGAAAGAAATGGGGAAGGATTATAACCTCAAAAAATTACGACCAATGAAGTAACAGAAAATTCTGGTGTCATGGCCAGGTCAACAGAATTCCCAACTCTTCTTCCACCTATGGAAGCGACACAGGGGATTTAAGAAGTGACACAAATCCTGAATCTGAATGCTCTGTAACTTGAAAGGAGTGGGATGAAGGGATGAATTGATGGGTCTGGGAAAATCAAGATAAAACACTTAGTGAATGCTCTACAAATCACATCTGGACCTTGGCAGAAGCAGGAAGGGCCACAGATTCTCTTGCTCCAGCATACAGTGCTAAATTAGGGAAGTGAGACAAAGCCCAAAAGACTTGAATTCACGCCAAGCTTGGTGTAATGGAGTCCAATGAAGAACATCTGGTGGGATCTCAGCAAGAAGAGTAAACCCAGGACCTCCTCAAAGACCGCAATCAGTCCCAGCTGTGCTTCCCACTGTCTTCTGTCTGTTCTCTGTACCTTCTAGTACGCAGGGGGAAGAGAAATAATCCCAGATAAGGTAAGAGTGATGTCAAGGAGAAACCACATACACCATTTCATAGTAAATATAAGATATTAACAAAGGTGCAAGAGGAAAAAAATGGTTTGAGAGTGATGAAAATATATTACAGCCCCAAAATAAAAATATATTAATATATAAATGGAGAAAGACATTGATTTTAAAACGTAACACAGATAATCCAATTTGAAAGAATATACAATCCAAGGAACTAAAATTCCTTTGCCGGTGTTTTGCATTTATTGAATAATCCAATAAGGACATAGATTTAGTAAAACAAGGAAGGTACAATAATGTAATAAAAGATCAGAATTATGAGAAAAGGAATATTCTAAGAAAAAGAAAAAACTATGATACAAAATAAACAGTATAGATAAAAAAAATTAGAAGCAGCAGGAAACAGAAATCATCATGGAGATAATGATTTATTTAGTTATAGTGAATAAAAATAAACTGACAACAGGTTTAAATAATTAGACAACAGGTATATAAACTATAGTGCATCCACCATAAGGCTATTGATACTGCTGAAGTAAAGACAGCAACAAATAGAACAGAAAATAAAGAGAGAGATAGAAGAGGGAAATTTACCTAAAGTAAATGAATGACTAAATATAGAGCACGTCAAGAAAAGTTAATAAAAAACTAATAATATAAAAACATATTTAGTTATTAAATTTCAAAAATAAAACCATTCTTCAAGTTTCAGGAAAAAAAAGCAAGTTACATAACAAGTGGGAAATCTGATTGGCCTCAGAATAAATATTGAGTTTCAGAAACAATGTAACAAAGTCTCCATTATACAGAGCAAATTGCTCTTCAGTTATAAATACAACAGAAAGGCATTTCTATACATTAAGTAACAGGTTTAATGAAATTTTACAAAAATGAAACTTTAAAAAACCCTACTTGAAGATTAAATGCAGCTGATGAAGAGATAAATCATAATAAAGAATATAGAAATTGGGAAACCATGGTTATACAACAGGTGGCTGAACACTTACTTCATTTAAGTATGACCTAATATAAAACAACTGAGGTAATTATTATTGCAGAGTAGAACAGATATATAATAAACCATCACAAATTAAATATTATAAAATCAACAATCTCAGAAGAAAAGAGAAATAGAGGTTCCATATTATATCATCTTTCAGAGAAGGAGTTAATTAATGATGATTACTGAAATTATAATATGTAATTTCAATCTATGTTGACTACAAGTTATTGATAGTTTAATTTTTTTTTAATTTAGAGGGACATTTTGGTACGCGTTACCCGATATGATGAAGACAATATGAAGTCCTACAATTCTTTCATTCACCCTAGTCGCATTTTTTATTATATTCATGTCAAATTAAAATTACTAGCTGCTATTTTAAAATAGCATTTATCCAAGTGTATTACTTAGAAATTATGTTGTCTTTTTCTTTCTCATCTACAAAATTTTGTCTCAATTTTTATTTCCTTCTCAACATATGTAGAAAAGTTGTTTAACTAATCTATATGGAATATTAATGGTATGATTTCTATTTCAAGTAATTTATTGCTTTCATTAAAATCATGTCAGATTAAAATTGCTAAATGCAATTTTTTAATAACTTTTTCCCAGTTTTTAGTTTGGCTTAATTTAGTTTAGGTTGAATATGCATTATCACTTAAAATTGTCATGATACTGCTTCAAAATTATTTTGGTAAATTAATTTTTGACATAATTATTAAAAGTCAATAGAAAATTATTGGGAAGACCACGCTACAAAGATAAGACTCTTACTGAAGGAGGTGGAGCAAGGTGGCTGACTAGAATCCTCCCCTCCAGAAATTTCCTCCCTCATCCTCTGCAGGAACATAAAATCAAACAATTATCCATGCAAAAAAATACCTTCATAAGAACCAAAAATATCAGGTGAGTGATCAGAGTACCTGGGTTTAGCATAATAACTAGAACACATTGAAGAGGGTAGGAAGGACAGTCTCTCATGTTTCTTACACTGTCCCTACCCCAACTCCCAGCAGCACAGTCAAGAGAGAAAATCTGTGCTTGGAGGAGGAAGAGCAAAGTGAATTTGGAACTTGGCATTGGAACTCAGTCCCACCATGTCACAGTCAGAACATAGCACAGGGCAGAATTCTGTTGATGCCATTAAGGCAAGCCCTGGGCCAGAGGAGACTCCATCACCCAAGCAGGAGGAAACTGAGTCCCAAACAAACAAGGCCAGACTGTGAAGACTAGAACAAATATCTAACTCTTCAATGCCCAAACAAGGACAAATGTTCATAAGCATGAAGGACATCCAGGAAAATATTACCTCACCAAACAGACTAAATAAGGCACCAGTGAACAACCCTCGAGTGACAGAGATATAATCTCTCAGATAGGAAATTCAAGATAAATATTTTGAGGCAGCTCAGCCAACTTCAAGATAACACAGAGAAGGAATTCATAAATCTATCCAAAAAATTTAACAAAGACATTGACATTAAAAAAAAAAATACTGGAGCTGAAAAATTAAATAGATAAACTAAAAAATGCAACACTGTCTTAACAGAATTAAGCAGAAGAAGGAACTAGTGAACTCAAAGATGAGCTATTTAAAAATAGGAAGAGAAGAAAAAATGAATACAGTGTGCTTACAAAATCTACAAAATAGTCTCTAAAAGCCAAAATTAAGAGTTATTGTCCACAAAGAGGATGTAGATAAGGAGATCGGGGTAGAAAATTTATTCAAATAAATAATAAAGTACTTTCCAAACCTATGTAAAATTATTAATATTCAGGTACAAGAAGTTCACAGAACATCGAGACACAATCCATATAAGACTGTCCCAAGGCATATAATCAACTCCTAAAGGTCAAAAACAAAGGATCTGAAAAGCAGCAAGATAAAAGCAAGTAACATCTAAGGTCTGATACATCTAGCAACAGACTTCTCAGAGGAAACCTTACAGGCCTGGAGGGAATGGGAATGACGTATCCAAAGTGCTAAAGGAAAAAAAAAATCTCCAACTAAGGAAACTGTACCCAGCATAACTATTTTTCAAATACAAAGGAGAAATAAAGACTTTCCCAGATGAACAAAACCTGAGAGAATTCATCATCACCAGACCTGTCTTATAAGAAATGTTAAAGGGAGTTTTCCAACTGCAAGAAAGGATGCTATCATGCAACAAGAAATCACCTAAAGGTAGAAAAGTCACTGGAAAAAGTTAAGTACACAGAATTCTCTAATACTGCCATTGCAGTATGTAAATCATGCATACATTTAGTATAAAGACTAAGAGGCAAATCTATAAGAAATAATAACTACAAAGGTTTGTTAAGAGATAGGAATTGTAAGAAGATATATAGATATAACAAAAAGTCAAAAACTAGGGGGATGGAGCTAAACCGTGGAGTATTTTAATTTTTCTTTGCTTCTGTTTTTTCTTCTTTGGGATCAAAGTTAAGTTGTCATCAGTTTAAAATAACTTGTTACAACTCTAATATGTTTGTTTCAACACTTATTGTAACCATAAAGCAAAAATCTAACAAATACACTAAAAAGGAAAAATGAATTAAAACATACTGCCAGAGAAAATCATTTATCCACAAAGCTAGTAAGAAAGAGATTTATTGACGCTAAATATAAATTGACTACATTCTTCAGTTAAAAGACATGAAATAGCTGAATAAAGAAATAAGACACAACTATGTGCTCTCTACAACAAACTCACTTTACCTATAAAGACATGTGGACTGAGAGTAAAAATGGATGAAAAATAAGTAAAGATGGAAAAAGATATTTTGTGCAAACTGAAACCAAAAAATAACAAAAGTAGCTATACTTAAAGTACATTTCAAGTCAAAAACTGTAAAAAGAAACAAAAGTCATTATATAATGATTAAAAAGTAAATTCAGCACGAGGATATAACAACTGTATTTAATTGTATTAAATATATATGCAACCAATTGTATTATATATGCAACCAAAATTAAAGCAATTGTTATGGTTTAAACTTGTGTTCTCACACAAATCTCATGTTCAATTGTAATCCCAGTGTTGGAGGTGGGACCTGGTGGGAGGTGATTAGATCATGGGGGTGGAGTTCTTATGAATGGTTTAGTGACATCACCCTTGGTACTATATAGCCAGTGAGTTCTCATGAGATCTGGGTGTTTAAAAGTTTGTGTCACCTCCTTCATTTTTCTCTCTCCTCCTTCTGTTCTGGTCACATAAGATGTGCTTGTTTCCCTTTGCCTTCTGCCATGATTGTAAGTTTACTGAGGCCTCCCCAGCCATCCTTCCTGGACAGCCTGAAGAACCATTAGTGAATTAAGCCTCTTTTCTTTATAACCCACTCAGTCTCAGGTATTTCTTTACAGCAATGCAAGAACAGACTAATACATCACCCAGACATTTAAAGTGAGTATTAAAGATAGACTGCAGTACAATGATAGCAGAGGACCTCAACAACCCAGTTTCAGCAATGGACAGATCATCCAGGCAGAAAATCGACAAAGAAATATTGGAATTAAACTACATGCTAGGCTAAATCAACTTAACTGACATTTGTAGAACATTTCACCAAACAGATGCAGAAAACATATTCTTCTCATGAGCACATGGGACATTCTCCAGGATCAACTATACGTTAGGCCACAAAACAAGTCTTAACAAACTCAGAAACATCAAAATCATATCAAGTTTCCTTTCTGACCACAGTAGAATAATACTCTAAACCAATAACAAGAAGAGCTTTGGAAACTATAAAAATACATGAAAATTAAACAACTTGTTCTCAAACCACTAGTGGGTCAACAAAGAACTTAAGAAAATTTAAAATTTTATTGAAACAAAAATGAAAAGAAAACATACCAAAACCTGTGGAATACAGCAAAAGCAGTACTAAGTGGAAAGTTTTTTGTTATAAATGGCTACATCATAAAAATAGAAAGACTTCAAATAAACAACGTAATGGTACACCTTAAAGAGCTAAACCCAAACCAAACCTAAAATTCGTAGAAGACAAGAAATAATGCACGTCAAAACAGAAATAAAATTGAGACTAAAATAAATAAATAAATAAAAGATCAACAAAAGAAGTTGGGTTTTTGAAAAGATAAAATTTGGAAACTTTTAGCAAGACTAAGACAAAAACAGAAGAACCAATAAATAAAATTGGAGAAAAAAGAAGACATTACAACTGATGTCACAGAAATGCAAAGAACCGTTATAGACTATGATGAGCATCTATATGCTAGTAAATTAGAAAACATAATAGAAATGTATGAATTTAGTCTAGAAACATACAACCTATGAAGGTTTTTCCATAAACAAATAGAAAACCTGCACAGACCAGTAATGAGGAATGAAATAGAAACAGTAATAAAAAGTCTCTCATCAAAGAAAAGCTGAGGAACTGATGGCTTCACTGTTGAATTCTATGAAACATTTAAAGAAAAAATAATACCAATCCTACTCAAACTCTTCAGAAAACTGAAGAGGAAAGAATACTTCCAAACTCATTCTAGATGGCTAGTATTACCCTGATACTAAAACCAGACAGAGACTTGACAACAACAAAAACTACAGGCCTATAGTTTCCCTGATCAACGTAGATGCAAAAATCCTCAAAAAACTAACAAACCAACTTCACCAACACATTAAAAAGATCATTAAGGCCGGGTGTGGTGGCTGACACCTGTAATCCTAGCACTTTGGGAGGCCGAGGTGGGCAGATCCACGAGGTCAAGAGATTGAGACCATCCTGGCTAACACAGTGAAACCCTGTCTCTACTAAAAATACAAAAATTTGGCCGGGTGTGGTGGCGGGTGCCTGTAGTCTCAACTACTTGGGAGAATGAGGCAGGAGAATGGCGTGAACACAGGAGGTGGAGTTTGCAGTGAGCCAAGATCACGCCACTGCACTCCAGGGTGACAGAGTGAGACTCCGTCTCAAAAAAAAAAAAAAGAAAAAAATCATTAACACAACTAAATGAGATTCATCTCAGGGATAGAGTGACGTTTCAACATACACAATCCAGTCAACATAATACATCACATAATAAAATGAAGGATATATCACATAACAGAATGAAGGGCAAAAATCATTTCAATCAATGTTGGAAAAGCATAAAATTAACATCCTTTCGTAAAAATACTCACGATAAACTGGGTATAGAAGAAACATACCTCAACTTGATAAAAGCCATATAAAACAAACCCATGGCTCGTGTCATACTGAATGGGGAAAGGCTGAAAGCATTTCCTCTAAGATCTGGAACAAGACAAGGATGCCCACTTTTACCACTTTTATTCAATATGGTACTAGAAGTCCCAACCAGGGCAATTAGGCAGGAAAAAGAAAGAACAGGCATTTAAACTGTAAAGGAAGAATTTGAGTTGTCCTTGTTTGTGTCTTTATATTTAGAGAAACTTAAAGACTTTACCAAAAAAAACTGGTAGAACTGATAAATTAGTTCAGTAAATTTGCAGGATACAAGAATCATTAGCATTTCTATATGCCAACAGTGAATGATGTGGAAAAGAAATCAAGAAAGTAATCACTTTCACAATAGCCACAAAAAATACCTAGGAATAAATTTGACTAAAGTTTTTATCTCTATAATAAAAACTACTAAACACTGATGAAAGACATGGAAGAAAATGCACAAAAAAGAAAGATATCTCATGTTATGGATTAGAAGAATTAATACTATTTAAATATTTGTATTACTCAAAGCAATCTACAGATTCAATGCACTCCCTATCAATGGCATTCTTCACAGAAATAGAAAAAACAATCGTAGAATTCCAGTGGAACCAGAAAAGACTCCAAATAGCCAAAGCAATCCTGAGCAAAAAGAACAAAGCAGGAAATATCACACTACTATACTTTGAAATATACTACAAATCTATGGTAACCAAAACATAGTACTGGCATAAAAACAGACACATAGACCAATAAAACAGAATAGAGAACCCATAAATAATTCCTTGCATTTACAGGCAAGTCATTTTCAACAAAGTTGTTAAGAATATACATTAAGGAAAGGACAGTCTTTTCTATAAACAGTGCTAGGAAAACTGGATATCCATATGCAGAACAATAAAATTAGATTCCTATCTCACCATCTACAAAATTGACAAATAGGATCATGTCAAGCTAAAAAGCTTCTGTACAGCAAAGGAAGCAACCAACAAAGTGAAGAAACCACCTACAGAATTAGGTTGAATTAGAAGAATTAGGCCCCATCCCTCACCATATACAAAATTAGTAAAGAATATTTGCAAACTATCCAAAAATGGACTGCTAATCAGAATATTTAAGTAACTGAAAACTCAATAGCAAAAAAAAAAAAAAAAAAAAAAAAAAAAAACCCTCCAAATAATCTGATTAAAAATGGACAAAAGACCTTAAAAGGCATTTCTCAAAAGAAGACAAATGACCAACAGGTATATAAAAAAAATGCTCAACATCATCAAGGAAATCAAAATCAAAATCAAATACCATCTCACCCCAGTTAAAATGTGTTATCAAAATAGAGAAAATAAATGCTGCCAAAGATGTAGAGAAAAGGGAACACTTGCACACTGTTAGTGGGAATGTAAATTAGCACAGTCACTATGAAAAATAATGTAGAGGCTCCTCAAAAACCAAAAATATAACTACCATATGACCTAGCAATCCTATTGCTGGGTATATATCCAAAAGAATGGAAATCAGTATATTGAAGAGAGATCTGAACTTCCCCCTCTTTATTTTTGCAGCACTATTCACAATAGTCAAGATATGGAATCAACCTAAGGGTCCATCAATGGATTCATGGATAAAAAGAAAATGTGGTGTATATGCATAGGTAATGGAATATTATTCATCCATAAAGAAAAGAATGAAATCCTATCATTTGCAGTAACGTGGACTGAACTGGAGGACATTATGTT
Source organism: Chlorocebus sabaeus (assembly GCF_047675955.1). Lineage (NCBI taxonomy): Eukaryota > Metazoa > Chordata > Mammalia > Primates > Cercopithecidae > Chlorocebus > Chlorocebus sabaeus. Next base: position 19,085,974 of record NC_132920.1, read on the forward strand.
AAGTGAAATAAGCCAGGCACAGAGAGACATATCACGTTCTCACTCATAACTGGGAGCTAAAAATATAGATCTCACAAAAGTAGTGGATAGACCAGTGGCTACCAGAGGCTAAAAAGGTTTGTGAGGGCAGGGGTTAGAAGGAATACTACCTGGCGTTTGATAGCACAGTAGGGTGACTACAGTCAATAATAACAACTTATTGGCTATTTAAAAATAGCAAAGAGAATTTGGAATGTTTCCAACACAGAGAAATGATAAATGTTTAAGATAATGGATACTCCAGTTACCTGGATTTAATCATTACGCATTGTATGCTTGTATCAAAATATCACATGTACTCCATAACTGTGCGTAACTATTATGTATCCAAAAAAAAAAAAAAAGAAATATTTAAAAAAACACAAGTCTCCTACTACATAGTGAAGGGCAAAGAAAATCAGCTTTGGTCAGACTTCTGAGACAATCCTAAGTAGCTGAGATTTGAGCTGCTTTGTTTGTTACTTCCAAGAAAAATGTGAAGTTTCCTTTCCCCCGCATAATTTTTAAACCCCACCTATTCTATCTTCTAGCCATCAGTTCTTTTGTTTAATTCACCATATAGTTGATGTACGCAGCAGGAGGAGATTGTCTAGGGAGACAGAAGAAGAAAGCAAAATAAATGAAGGCTGGTAAGGATTAGAGGAGTGAATGGAAACTCATCTCTATAGTCAGGATTGGCTAAGTCCTGTGATGGTAGCAAATTATCCCAGAGTGTCAATGTCAGTAGTACAACAAAGTCTGATAAAGTCAGGAAGCTCCTCCTGGTATAAAAAGCTCTTCCAAAGCTATTGCTCAAAGAGCCAGACTGTCACCATCTTGTAACTCTGCCATCTTATTAGGCAATCCCAACAAGAAAGAATGGGCAGCAGGGATCCCCAACCCCTGGGCTGCAGAACGGTATCCGTCTGTGGCCTGTTAGGAACTGGGCCACACAGCAGAAGGTGAGCAGCGAGCCATCAAGCATTACCACCTGAGCTCCACCTCCTGTCAGATCAGCAGGAACATTAGATTCTCCTGGAGCGTGAACCCTATGGTGAACTGCACACATGTGAGGAATCTACGTTGCATGCTCCTTATGAGAATCTAATGCCTGATGATCTGAAGTGGAACAGTTTCAAGTTGCATCCTGAAACCATTACTGTGGAAAACTTGCCTTCCTTGAAACCAGTCCCTGGTACCAAAAAGTTTGGGGATTGCTGATATAGAGGACTCATTCTTGCTTATTTTTTCCATTCTTGCTTATTTTTTCCATGGGACTAAAAGTGGAAAACCCCAGTGTGTGTAGCCCATTGACCAGAAATAGTCACGTCACCCTGGTCTAACTGCAAGAGGAGGTAGGGAGTACACAAGAGTATTCCTGTGTGTTTAAGAAGAGGAAAATAAAACAGGATTTGGAGAACACTTAATATTGCCTCTTCTATGTGACGTGAAAGTGAGAAAATTATGTGATTAAACATAATAGCCTGTAAAGCTAAAGAAACAGAATGCCTAAAACATCAATATTGCATATACATTATAATAGAAAGATAAAATAAAAGCCTGAGAATAAATCACTAGCCAAAAACATGCTCAAATATATGAGACCAATTTGTTTTTTGTTACTTGTAACACTGCCCATAATAGGGAAAATCAGGAGAAAAACTGTTTACACCTAAATAAATTAAGGCATATCCATGCCACAGAATATCACCAAGAAATTTAGAAGAATGAGTTACATCTCTATACAAAATTTACTGTATGCCAACAAATTCGATATTCTAGATGAAATGGACAAATTCTGAGAACGACACAAACTACCAAAACGGACCTATTTTTTTTTTTCCAATGAAGAGCCCTAGAACAAGTAAGGTGATTGAATTCATAATCAAAAAACTTCTCACAAATAAAGTTTCAGGACCAGTTGTCATCAGTTAATTCTACCAAAGGTTTAAAGAAGAATTTATACCAATCTTTTACAAACTCTTCTGAAAAAATAAAGAGGCCATAAGCAAATCTGAAGGGGAGGAAACACTTCCCAACTCATTCCATGATGCCAGTATTACCCTGCTATCAAAATCACATGCAGATACCACACGGGAAAAAAATCATTAAGCAGGCCAATATATTTTATGACTATAGATCTTCAACAAAGTGCTAGCAAACCAAAAACAGCAGTGTTTACAATGAATTGTACACAATGACCAAGTGTGTTTTATCCCAAGAACTCATAATTGTTTCAACATATGAAAATCAATGTAATATATGAATACAATAAGAACAAAAAATACATTTTTTATCTCAATAATGCAAGAAAATCGTGTGACAAAATTTAACACATTTCTATGATAAAAACCCTTAACAAATTAGGAATATAAAAGAACTTAATCTGATAAAGCATATTTATGATAAACCTACATGCTCCCTATGGTCAGGAGCAAAACAAGGATGTCGGTTCTTCCTACTTTTACCTAATACTGTAAGTGAGGTCCTAGCCAGGGCATTTAAGCAAGAATATAAAACACACGATATATAGATAAGAAGGAAAGGAGTAAAACAATCTCTGACATTTTTTTCTATACAAAAATCTCAAGGATTTCGTAAAGACAAAAAACAAAAAACAGCTAAAAACAAGTTCTACAAGGGTGCGTATACAAAATTAATATACCAAAGCCAATTGTATTTCTATACACTGGTAATGAACAATCTGAAAATAAAATTAAGAAAACAATTTCATTTACAATAGTGTCAAAGAGAATATATTAATATAATTTTAAAAGTGTAAGACTTATGTACCAAATACTATAAAACATCATTGAAAGTAGCAAACTAACAAAAACTAAATAAATTTTTAAAACCCTATGTTCATAGAATGAAAGAATATTGTTAAGATGGCAATACTCAAATTGATCTACACATTCAACACAATTCCTATCAAAATCCCAGCTGATTTATTTCCAGAAAGTTGCAAGCTGATTCTAAAATTATCTCACGCCTTCTGCCAAAGTTAAATCAGAATGGATGAAAAACCTAAAAGCAATAGCTTAGACTCTAAACTCTTATAAGAAAAGATATGCATAAATCTTCATGACCTTGGGTTAGACAATGGTTTCTTACATATAATATCAAAAGTACAAGTAATAACAAAAGATAAATGTTAGATTTCATTAAATAAATGTAAAAGTGTACATCAAAGGACATTACTAAGAAAATGAAAAGACAACCTCTTTGCAAGTTGTATAACAGATAAGGGTCTAGTATCCAGAATATATAAAGAACTCTTACAACTCAACAAGAAAACAGATGAAAGGTGTGAACAGACATTTCTCCAATGATGATAGACACATTCCCATAAGCACACGAAAAGATGCTCAACATCATTAAACCCAAACTACAATGAGGTGCCACTTCACCCCCACTAGAGGCTATTATCAGAAAAACAGACAACAACAAGGATGTGTGGTTATCTTCCAATATATCTGATGTGATTGTAAAATGGTGTCTCCACATTGAAAAACAGTATGACAGTTTCTTAAAGCTAGTGTTACCATGCCTGAAACCGGGTGCTACAATGTGACCCAACAATTCCAATCCTAGGCACATATGCAAGAGAGATGAAAACATATGTACAAAAAATGTATCCTTATAAACACTTGTACACGAATAGTCATAGCAGCATTATTCATAATAGCTAAAAAGTAGAAACAACACAAATGTCCATTGATTGGTAAATGGATAAACAAAATTTGTTATATATACACAGTGGTGTATTATTCAGCCATAAAAATGAGTGAATTACTGATGTATGCTACAACGTGGATAGACCTTGAACACATGCTATGTGAGAAAAGGCAGATGCAAAAGACCACAGATTCTACTCATGTAAAATGTCAATAGCAGGCAAATTCTTATACACACAAGTTAGATTAGTGCTTGCCTGAGGTTTGGGGAAGGGAAGAATAATAAATAAGGAGTTTCTTTGTTTCTTTTTGGGTGATGACAATGTTCTGTAATTAGTATTATTGACGGCTGCACAACTTTGCGAATTTACTAAAACCCACTGAGTGGTTTAACTTAAAAGTAAATTTTATGGTACCTGAAAAATAATTATGGTATGCAAAAATGCATAAGAAAAAAATTATCAAGTTATATTGTCAATGGAGAGAACGAAGTTGTAGGTTAAATAGAATATAGTCCTAGCTATGTAAAATGTTTGCTTATCCATGTACACATTTATGTGTGAAAATGCATAAGAACTAAAGTGATGTATGTTGAACTCTTAACAGTTACTACTTCTGAAGAAGAGTACAGTATTGGGAAGATTTTTAAGGGAGGACTCTATATACTTTGTCTTCTTTGAATGTTATATAAGGAGCACATGTTCATATGTTATAGAAAAACTAAAAGTAAAATAAAGTTAGGTGTTATAAAATATAAACACTATTTTACCCCACTTTCAATGCCCAGTTCAATTCTCCCCATTTTATAAAGTCTTCCCTACTCAGGCCGGGCGCGGTGGCTGATGCCTGTAATCCCAGCACTTTGGGAGGCCAAGGCAGGCGGATCACCTAAGGTTCAGAGTTCGAGACCACACTGACCAACATGAAACCCCGCCTCTACTAAAAATACAAAATTAGCTGGGTTTGGTGGCCTGTAATCCCAGCTGCTCGGGAGGCTGAGGCAGGAGAATCGCTTGAACCCAGGAAGTGGAGGTTGCGGTGAGCCAGAGATCGCACCATTGCACTCCAGCATGGGCAACAAGAGCAAAACTCTGTCTCAAAAAAATAAAAAATTTTAAAAAAAAATAAAGTCTTCCCTACTCCATCATTTATTGATTTGTTTTATCTGCACTCTTAAAACTCTTTCCCTTTATACACTACGTAATGTAGTGCCTTATCATACATTTAACTAAACTGATTACATGGGAGAACCCTTGATAAACTGTAAAACATAACATAAATGCCATGCCAATATCAATATGTTGGGCAATGTCTTTTGGAATTGTCAGTGTGAAATTAAGAATAGCAAAGCTAAAAATGGAGGCTAAGGTCAAAAGTTAGAAAAATTATGGGCGAGCTGCCAAACCTAAGTCCTTAAAATAATAGTGATGTCACAGGTCAAATGGAAGTTTTATATTTTGGGTTGACATAAAGACAGACTTCAAATATAATTATTTCTGGGCAAATCTAAGCAAGCAGTGTTTGATAACAAAGTAAGCAATTATAACAGGTCCAGAATTCTCATAGAAAAATAGTAACAACAACAACACAAAAAACCAAAAAACAAAAAACAAGACATAAGTGGAAAGGTATGTCCCAAAATAGTCTTAAAGGCAAAGTTTTTGTACATCGTATAGTTTTTATTTTTGCGCTCATATTGTTTCATATGTTACCCTCATTTTCCCAATTACATTGCAAGATTGGAATATACCAAGATTTGTTGGATTTAGGAAAAATGCTTATATTTATCGTGCGGCCTCTATATAATTAGATTACATACCTGATTAGTTTTATTGATTTAACTGATAGATACTGACCAGTTACAGTGGGGTTGAAAACTAAAAGTGTACTTTCCAAAAATATTAAGTCTTTCCAACTAAACCCAAAGTAAATATTGAGTGGTCATGATCACCTAATAAAACGTGTGGTGCCTATTTCACAGAGGTCATGATAAATCTGACGTGGAAAATAAAAATAAAGTAGGAAAAAAATGTCAGTGCTTGATTTTATCTGACTGTCCCAAACAGCCAAACTGTCTGACTGAATTTTTATAATTAATCCTTCTAACTTTCACTAATGGTATTATGATTATTAGTAATGTTCTGATAGCAGATAATGTGTATTGAGGGTATACTTTGTACTGGGCCCTGAACGGAACATTTTTATATATAGTATCTCATTTAATACACCAGTGCTATAAAGTAGTAACTATAATCACATATATTGGACAGATGAGAAAACTGAGGTTGAGTGAGTATCGACAACTTGACCATGACCACATAGTAAGTGATAATGACATGACTCCATTTTGAGCCTCACTCTCCAATTTATGCTCTTTACTCAAATATTACTCTACCTATACAATACTTAATATCCGAACGTCACTTAGAATCCTGGGTTCCCATCCTATCCTGCCATGGTCATCTCCTTCAGGACCTCAAAGGAAGTAATTGTCTAGAGCACAAGGGGATTAGGGCTTCAGCCTTCAACCCCAATAAAATAACTAGTGAATTAGTCTAGATTCTGCCAGTGACTCTTCTTGAGGAGGCAAATGGTGGGCAAAGTGGCCCCCTTTGGCCTTTTGTCTTGGGCCCACCATCCACTTACTGTGCCAGTGCTGAAGAAGTGTGAGTCTAGAAAGAAATGGCCAATCCAAGAGCAAGATGGAATTTGAGCTAAACACAAAAAGTATCCATTTTTGAAATTTGGCTAAATAACCAGGCACAAAAAAATGCCAACATCAACCTATCAAGGGAAATTCTGCAAATAATCTACTTCTATGATGACAGTGGATTTGATTAGATGATAAGAAAAGGAAACTTGCAGAGCTAAGGAGAATGAAAGCAATTTTCTCCAAAAGATGAGGGTTCTAGAAAGTTATTTCCAGTGCCTCCATTAACCTGGCAGGCAGGAATACACACTTTTAATTTTCCTGGAACTGATGACACCAGGAACAAATTAAATATGTATTCAATCATACTTTCAAATGGAAAAACAATAGGTTTCTGCTTACAGATAGCTTGAGAGAGAGATCCAGAAGGTGTAGCATTCATCTGAGTGCAAAGCTCACATTAGAAACTTTATAATTAATAAGGAAAAGATTTTCAAGACACCAGTTTTTTGTTTTTAGAAAGTGACATAATATGGAAATGAAAGAAAAAGAAAAAGGTAGAAATTAGGTTACTCCTGAGAAATCAGTGTTTATTTGGGCTAAAAATCAGTAACAATGCCAAAGAAAGAAAAAAAAAAATTCTCATAAATTGGAAAGGAAATATGGCTGTTAATGAAAAGGAGCACACAAACAAACCTCCAATGCACAAAGCAATGAATCCCTCACTATCCCATATTTCAAATGAATCACTAGAGAGGGAAAAAATTGATAGCAACACTTGCAGCTGAAATAACTCTTGCAGGGATAAATTATCCTCTTTCTTCATGTTGCATTTTTCCCATGATATTCCTCTTGGTATTAGGCAACTCTTTTAAAAGAAGATACTTGCAAGCACTGACCTCGCCTTTGACTATTTGTCTGTCTCCACAGTTCTTCGCAGGTATTACTGAGCATCACCATAGATGTCCTTCTTCACCTCTTTATCCACAGCTGAAGTATATCCACCTCAAAGCCTCCAGAAGTCCACACGCTAGATCCATCAGCACAAATCTGCAAAAGCCATTTCTCACTGAGTGGATGATGATGCAATGTATTAGTCTTCTATCACCATCTCTCTGATTATTTTCAAAGACATAGCTACTTATCATTAGTAATCTAGTTAGTGCTAGTAGAAACAGCAGCAGCAGCAAACATCCTATATACCCTCCTAACCCCACCTCATTCTTGTGAGATGTTGCTACTATTTGAATTATTATCCCATTTGTAACTTAACCTCAAATAGGAGATTATGGGTTTCTTTTTCTTTCTCTCTTTTTCCCAATGGGGCTAAAGCCAGCAGGGAATCTTCATTAAAATTCACCATAAGGCCCATTTGTTTGCCATTTCCCTTCCCCCAAGTCACATATTCCTCCCACCCTGCTGTGAACTGCTCAGAGCAGAGGAATGACCCGTGGAATCTCATGGTCCTGTGGAGGTGCCAAATCAAGCTGCTCCTGTTTGCCAAATAAAGATGACATATATTTACCGTCTCTGGACACCCCTCCAAATAGTAGTATATTCACAACTTTATTTTATTCTGTATTTTAGGAAATGACATCACTTTCCTCATGAACAGGTGCAAATACTGCTGACATTTAGAACACTCCTCAAAGGTAGGGACTAAGGATCTAGGCTTACATGATTGTTAGTTCTTACTGGAGACCACTATCAGAGGGCATTCTTGGGTGGTTATTATTGTTGTTTGGTTATTGCATTCTTCCTCTCTGTTCTGATGAGACATAACTGTGCCAGAGTCATACTTCATATTCATCTATAGGAACATCTGGCCCATGTCTAACATTTAATTTCCACACCATTAGAGTCAAACAATACATGTACATCAGTAGAAAATGTAATGCATTATCACGCAAGGCAGAGAGTAGCAATTTATTAGCCTAATTTAAAATAGCCTTCAGCAAAAAAATAGTGCATCTTAATTCAGAGTTTTGAATGGAATGACATGTTTTCAAGTAAAATTCAAAGGTGTATACTCAGATATGCTTTGGAAAAAGTTTCCTACATATATTATCTTCTGCATTATTCAAGGAGGGAAGATCAATTCTGTTTTTTATGTTCCAAACAAATCTAATCCATAATAATACCAAAAAAAAAAAAAAAAAAAGATAGCCTTGGGAGAAAATAAGAAAAGGAATTCCTTGGGACATAACTTAGAAATCACAACTTCAGTGTACAGGCTGCTAAGAATCTCTTTGCACGTACTTAAAATCATGAAAAATTTTTTGCTTTGAATGTAGCATGAATTTTGTCTCTATTTCCTCTCTAAGACATTTTCATTACTATTTTAGGTTTGTAGACAATGAATATGTAGAGTGTTAGTTTGTCTTTGTAGGAGAATATTATAACTTTTATGAGAATTTAAATGATGTAATATTAGAAATTAGCTTAAGCTATACAGCTTGCAAAAATCATTGTAATTATTACAAACATTCAAATATCTTCTCAGTTCTTATTAATGAAAACCAACCTCTGCTTTTTTAACACATATATTTGATATAGGAAGATACCCAGTGCTTGTTAACACTGACAAAAACCTTCTCCACTCCCTTAAATAATACAATGGAAATTATAGTATATGTTTAGAGCATATATAGAGTAGCACCAATTCTAAATCCTGTGACACTTACCAGCCTTACCAGTATAGTCATAAAGCACATTGCATATGACAATTCAGCCTTAGAAGAGATGGAGAAAATTTGTCATCTTGAGGTCCTCAATAGTACTTAAGCTGCTATTGAGACTTCTCTCAGCAATGATATGCAAGTCCATGGCCAGGCCCTGTGGTGAATGCAAATGACATAATTTTTATGAGCTCTCAGATTAATGGAAGAAGTAAGGGATGCACATACGTAACCAGAATACATAGTATAAAGTGCTGAATGCCATAAGAAATTTGGGAAAATGCTGCGGGAGATAAGGGAGAGAAGAACTGTTTCTGGCTATGGGCAACAGAAAGGCTTCAAAAAAGGAATTAGCTTTGTGCTGGAACTTGGAGGACAGGCTACGTACTGGAAATGTTCAGTGATATAGCCCAGAAGGCAAGGTCCTGGTTTCTAAACAGAGTCACTGAGGGAGTACGTTATGGTGTACCAGAATTAATGTGGATCATCCTGACCCCAAGTCCCCACATCCTACTACAAATTTTCTCCTGATAGCACTAATCCTTAGCTTGAATTCATCAATTAGGTTAGAAATATTTGCTCAAATTCAGCTCTTGAGATCTTATATCTGAAACCTATATAGTGATTAACATTTTGTTAATCATACTTTATCATACTCTGTCATTGTATGTGATCAATTTGGTTTGGTATTGCTACCACCTGTGCTGTGACTAAAGTGGGAGCAAATGCAGAAACCACCCAGGATGTTAAAATTTTGTACTAATCCCTGACTACTTGAACTAATTCCAGTGAACTTCAGCCTTTTTACAAGTCAATTCCCAAAATATATTGTTACCGTGATAGTCTTCAAATGAGTTTGTGGCTCCCATTGGCATAACTTTATCCCAAAAACCTTGAGCTTATCATATATCCAGTAATTTTGTCAGCAATCTCAAATAACTATTTACATGTGCCATACCTTATGCCCAATCTGTGGCACAGGGACAGATATACAAATTAGGTCTCCCAGTCTTCCAAAGTTTTCTAAAGCTGGGCGTGTACTGTGACCTTCAGTTTCATCTTTCTGATATATATTATAATAAATGTAACAAAATAAATTAAAAATAAGGGTAAAACTTAGAAATTCACCTTCCCAGTCTCCATTCCTCAGCCTCGGTCTCATTTCCCAGAGACAGTTACATTTAAATATTTCTAATTTTAGTTCTAGTGTTTGTCACTGTAAGTACTGGGCTTTAGATAGCTTATACAGACTCCATTCTGCAAAGAAGAGAAATTTAGTTCCCTTACTAGAGTCTTCTCCTATTTTCATTCCGATTTACAGTATTTTCAGTTTTTCAAGTGGTTGCCTTCATAATTTTTTTTTTTTTTTTTTGAGATGGAGTCTCGCTTGGTCGCCCAGGCTGGAGTGCAGTGGCGCAATCTCGGCTCACGCCTTCATAATTTTAAATGATACTACTCCTTCAATTTTGAGATTTCGACATTGAAAATCATACAAGAGTCTTTCTTCTGCTCAATAATATTGAGTGTCCACGTGGATCAAATGCTGCACTAGATTCTAGCAATAAAATGAGTGAAAATAGACATAAATCCTGCCATAGTGAAAATCACCACTTAATGAAAAGGGTGATCAATAATAACAAAACAAAATAAATTATAAGTATGACCCAAAATAAAATCATTATGAGATAAGTCATGAGAACTTATATTAAGGAGGTCAGGGATAGTTTCTCAGAAGAGACCACCCTTGATAAGAAATCTGACCAATGAATAGGATTTAACTATGTGGAAAATTGTAACAAAAGCTTTCTAAGCAGAGGAACAGCTTGTGCAAAGACCCTGTGGCAGAGAAGTAATGATGAGTGTCAGTGAGACTCAAGTGGATAAAGTCAAGAACTGCAGAGACATAAGAAAGAAAAGATAAATATCGACCGGCCATTTGGAACTTTGCAGCATTTATAAAGGAGTTTCGCCTTTATCCTAAGATCAAGGAAAAGTCACTTAATTCTGATCAAATCATGATCAGAATAAAGTTTTTGAGAGTTCACCCTAATTACAGCTTAGTGGATGTAAAGAAATAAACTGAAATTTTCTTTCTTTCCCTATAGATCTTATTTCTCAGTCTTAACATTGCTTTCAAATTGCCAATAATTTTATTATTTTTATTAGCTTATAACTATACATAAGCCTTCAATATTTCCTCATAAATTGAGTGTAAATGTTAAAAACAACAAAAATATCGACTACCCTATGTCCTAGCAATCCCATTCCTAGGTATTTTCCCATACACAAATGAGTGCACACATCCACCAAAATATTGTGGAAGGATGTCCATAACAGACTCATTTATGACAACCAACAACCAAAACCAAGTCCAATGTCCAACAACAAAAATGGCTAAATTATAGCGTATAAAGAAATACTACACAGCAATGAAAAGAGAATGAACAACTGGTAAACACAATGACAAGGATGACTCTCACAATGGCAGAAATTAGACACAAAATAATACACACTATTGGATTACATTTGGATGAAGTTTAAGAACTGGCAAAACTAATGAATGAAGAAAGAAGTGTGAATGGTGATTACTATTTTGAGAATGGAAGGGTATGACTAGGAAGGGGCATAAAGACCACTTTTGGGTTCTGGAAATGTTATATATTTTCATCTTAGTAGTGTTTACTTAGGTGTATACATCTTTAAAACTTGATTCAACCTCCTAAAGATTAGTGAACTTGATATTCATTTGACCACATATATTGTACCTCAGTAAAAAATGTAAAAAACAATAAACAGCATTTAAAATACTAAGATACTGCAAATATGTCATCCAGATCCAAGTGAGATATCTGGCACATATTCATATGTACCCCTGCAAGGAGATTTTCTCAAGAGTGAAAGTCAAATTCATTCTTTAAAAAATATTCTATCACTTTCTCAGAATCATGCCATATGGACAGTGAACTTCCAAAGTCTACATGTCAGAAAATGTCTTTATTTCACTCTGACTTTATTAATTGTTTGGCTCCAAATCATTTTCTGTCAGAACATGGAGGGAGTTGTTGCATTGTTTTCTAGAATATGGTGTTGTTAATGAAAAGTTTAAAGTTATTTTGAGTTTTATAACTTTTAAAATTTTATTGGAAAGCTGTAAGAATTGTTTTACACACAGTGTTCTGAAGTTTCACCATAATTTACGTAGATATATTAGATTTCTACTACAGCTTAACAAATTACCACAAATGTAACTGTTTAAAATAATATTTATTATAGCACAGTTTGTGAAGGTCAGAAGTCCAGGAAAGGCCAGCTGAATCCACAGCATAAAGTCTCTCAAGGTTAAAATCAAGGTGTTTACTAAGCTACATTCTCAACTGGCTAGGGAAGCGTCGACTTCCGCACTTCCTCACATTTCTGGCAGAATTCACTTCCTTGAAGCTGTAGAATTTATGGAAGCTTGCTTTTTCAAAGACAGCCATAGAAAGAGAATCTCTTCTTCCTGTCTCTAGTCCAGGGAGCCTTTTTAAAGGACTTGCTTGATGAGGTCAGGCACACCTAGAATAATCTCCCTTTCGATTAACTGAAAGTCAACTAATTGGGGACATTAATTCTATCTGAAAACATCCCTCATCTTTGCCATATAACGTAACCTAGTATGGGAATGACATCTATCAGAATCAGGGGTCTCTCCCTATATTTAAGAAGAAGAGATGCCATAGGGCATATACACAGTGGGTAGGATTCCTGGGGGGTATTTTAAAACACTGCCTATCACGTATTTTTCACACAGTTCCTTTTTCTTTTTTTCTTTTCTTTTCTTTTCTTTTTCTTTTTTTTTTTTTTTTGAGATGGAGTCTCCTTCTGTCACCAAGTCACCAGGCTGGGGTGCAGTGGTGCAGTCTCAGCTCACTGCAACCTCCACCTCCAGGGTTCAAGTGATCCTCCTGCCTCAGCCTCCCGAGTAGCTGTGACTACAAGTGCACACCACCGTGCTGGCTAATTTTTTAATTTTTAGTAGAGATGGGGTTTCACTTTGTTGACCTGAATGGCCTTGATCTCTTCACCTCATGATCTGCCCGCCTTGACCTCCCAAAGGGCTGGGATTACAGGTGGGAACCACTGCGCCCAGCCCTTTTTGATACTTTCATAACCACAAAATTCTGAATAATACTGAGCTCAAATAATTGTTGAGTAAAGAAATAAACAGATACTTTACAGCTCCTTTCAAATCTGAAGATGTGAATCTTTACTCTGCCCAAAGAAATTTTCCTGTTGCATCTTCAATAATGTGTTTTACTTTTTTTGTGAACACTTTGATTGATATATTTTAATAAATATTATTCACAGCTCAATATTTTCACCCATTTAAAAAATTTCTTTGTCTTTTTCTTTATGTTCCTATATATATGTAGAGAGATATTTATGAATATTTTGTATCACCAACTTTAACAATTTGTGTCCAAGTTGTTATTCAGTTATCCTATCCAGTATTTTATTTTGACAATCATATGCATTTCTAAGAACCAGTTCTAGTTATTTTATCTTATTCAATTCTGGATATAATGGCTTCTCAAATCTCTCTGAGAATACTAAAATGATCATGTTTAAGTTTTCTTCCTGAATTATCTATTTCTTTCCAGAATCAAGTTTCTTTTTATAAGGCCCCTTGCTGCTGCTTCTACGCATGTATCTGGTGATTCTTGATTATCCACTCACAGTTGTTCATGAACCACTAAGTAATTTGGATATAGTGGATGAGTCTGTCTCCAATGCGCCATGCTCTTTCCATCTTTGTACTTGAGCTCATACTGTGACTCCATCTGCATCTGTTAGGCCTTCTTAGTTCCAAAATTCACAAATAGCTCCCATCTTTTAGTATTCACTTACAATGAATAGCACACAGTACATGGTGTAGAAGAGTTTTTTATTTTAATTTTTAGAGACAAGCTGGAATGTCACCCAGGCTGTGGTACAGTGGACTGATCATAGCTCCCTGCAGCCTCAAACTCCTGGGCTCAAGTGATCGTTCCATCTCAGCTTCCCAAGTAGTTAGGACTACAAGTGTGTGCCACCATACCTGACTAATTTAAAAACAAAACAACAACAAAACCCCAAAACTTTTATAGACGGGGTCTTGCTATGTTGCCCAGGCTGGTCTTGAACTCATGCGCACTCAAGCGATCCTCCTCCCTTGGCCCCCCAAAGTGCTTGGATTACAGATATGAACCACCATGGCTGGCTTCCAGTTTGGAACCTAATATCAGTTGAACTTACATTAGCAAGTCACTGATGTGGTTTGCCTCTGCAACTTGTGGTCTGTTTTTCTATTATTCTCCCTTGAAATAGTGGGATGACTGCAGGCTTTGTCTACATGGGTAAAGTGTGCATTGTAGCATGACTGATTTTAGTATGTATCAAAAGGGTCCAGCCAGTTGGTTTAGGGTCCAGCCAACATGGATGGACTTACTCTGGTGTGTAGATGTCATCCACTACTCTGGGAACATATTATCGTTTTCCCCTCTTGGTCAGATCTACCTTCCTTTTAAAATATCTTGTCTGTTGGACGGTTTACATTAGTCTCTGCTCTATTTTTTCATGTATCAGCAGCTGTTATTTCTAGTTCTCCTCTTGCAAACTGTTGCATTTCCTTAATGGCAGCTCTCTGCTTGTATCACAGGATAGAAATGGCTGTGATTCACATGGGGAGGTGCGTCTGGGGTGCCAAGACATTAGTAGCTCAGTTGTTTCATAGAGAGTATTTGAATTAATTCCTTGATAACTACCCTAGCCCATTTCTGCTCTCACTGCTTGACAGTTCTGAGCATATGGACTTCCTCTTCTCTGCCAGAAAGAAGAGCTTCCACTCTTATTGCATCATTTGACTCCGTTCTGGTGGTTTATTATTAATAAGATTCCATCTCCTTTCTATCTTTCAGGTGAATGCTAGATCAGAAAATGCTTACTAATTGAGAGCAGGACTTAGCGCACAAGCAAAACTTATTATATCATGGTTCTTTTAATCAATCTTTGACTGTCTAGTTTGCAAACAATAATAAGTACTGTAGAAGATCAAAAGGAAGAAAAAGATCTCGTCATCCCAGGACTTTGGAATCTAGGAGGATTCAAATAATAATAATGAAGGAATAAGAACATTAAGAGGCACAAAAGAAATAAATGAGCATGTTATGAATCATGCAGAATCAAACTTTTGAACTGACTACTGCAGAAAAGCCTGATATGTTTGAATCATGAATTAGGGCCCACGCCAATGAGGAGCTACCATGACCTCATTCCCAAGCTGTATGTAGGATAAAGTTGCTAAATCTGAAGGGCTGGTAGCTCAAGAGGATAATGTCTAACAGTGATGAAGCTACTGCTGAAATAAGTGGAACAGGTTTCAGGCTCTTCCTAGGTGCTGCCTTGGGCTTCTCTGTAAGTTATTATATGCTTAGTAATTGAGGGTAAGACTTAAAGCACAAGCAAAACTCACTATATCATGGTTCTTTTAATAGAAAAACTATTAAAAGAAATATAATAAATATGATAAAAACTATTTACTCATAGCATATATATTTCCTACTGATATCTAATTATGTCCTTACTCTCATTTCCCTTTCTTATTTAGCATAGATGTACAGACCTGGATTTGAGTCCTTCATTCATTACTCATTAACTGGTTAATCTTAGTTGAGTTCTTAAGTCTCCTTAACATCCCACTTATATAAAATAGGGTCGATAGTAGGACCTAATAAATAGGATTGTTTTGAGGAAAGTACACAGTACCTAACAAGTAATAAGAATTCAATATATGCTGGTTACTTTTACTATTTATGTTTTTTGCCATATTTATTTATTTAATAGAAAACCTATTGTATTATCAGGAGTAAATATATAATGCACCAGGGCACATTAGTTTTCTGTTTCTGTGCAATAAATTACCACAAACCCAGCAAGTTAAGACAGCACAAATTTATTATCTCACAGTTTCCATAGGTCAGAAGTCTGGACATGGCAAGACTGGTTTCTCTGCTCAGGATCTCATAAGTCTGAAATTATGGTGTCAACCAGACTGAGTTCTTGGCTGGAGACTCTGGAGAAAAACTGACTTCCAAATTCATTCTCATTTTTGGCAGAATTCAGTTTCTTGCAGTTATAAAACTGAGGTCTTTGTTACTTTGCTAGCTGTCAGCGTGGGGCTGCTCTCAGCTCCTAGAGGCCACCCTTACCATATGGCCCCCTTTCTATTCCTGTTGTTGTGCCAAGTCAAATCCTGTCATATTTCAAGTCTTTAACTTTGTCTTTGTCCTCTAGACCCAGATTTAAGGGGCTCCTGTGATTAGGTCGGGCCTATCCAAATCATCTCCCTTTTGGTTAACTCAGAGTCAACTCATTAGCATCCCAAATTACATCTGCAAGATCTTCTTTGCTGTGTAACTTAACTGGAGTGATGTCCTTTCATATTCAAGCGTTCCTCTTACAGTTAAAGGGAGGAAATTATACAAGAATGGGTCCTTGAGAATCATTTTAGAATTATGACTATCACACAGGGTCTCAGAAATTGCATTCCCCATGACACCAACACTAAAGGAGGAGAACAAATATTAAACATCCCCTTCCCCTTCCTCCATTCATATCTACCCCCATTAATTTCATCCATGCACAGCCAAACTCCTCTGAAAAGAGAAAAGCAAGAAATTCCTTATTGTGGTGAGAAGATTCTGCCCTTGCACTTTGTATTGAGATCTATTTTTACTAGGCTAAATCAGCACTGTAAGGGACTTAAGGTAAGAAATGCTTTACTTTTTCTATTCTTAACCTGAGAATCAACCTGAAAACCCTGATCCCCCTACCAATAAAAGGGAAATGAATCAAATTTACATTGACAAAGTATCTACAATAGGCATGGCACAAGCTTTACATATTTATATATAAGTTCACTTCATTCTCAACACCATGTCTGTATATTATCTCTACTTTATGGAAGAGAAACCTAGGAGACAAAATAACCTGCTCAAGGCCACAGAAGTGAAATAAAGAAGCTAGAACTTTCATCTAGGCTGAGGATTTTTAAATATGTTAGTACAAGCCCTAGATGTCAGCTACTAAAAAAGACAACTATTTTTATTAGCAGATGTGAGACAGGCATGAGGATGTACAAGTTACTTTGCTTAGCATCATGAGCAAAGCTTCATTGACCTTCAAGGAAAGTGTCTAAAGATGTAAATTTAGTTCCAGGGCTTGCCCTACTAAAGCAGTCATCATACTGGTAAAATTCTCATTCTCATTCATCCACAGACCATAAGCCAGTGTCCCAACTAGGGACTTGAAGATGAGTCTACAATGATGACCAGAGTGGTGCTGAGTGAATTTCATTGTTCCTTTCCTAGTTAAGAAGGCTTAAGTAATAGTGTGAGAAAATACCTGAAATCCCAAACCCTGGTGGAAAAGACACTGCTGTCATGGCAACATTCTAAGTATATTTTATTTATTCATTTTTTTGCAGAAAAAATATTTACAGTGGTTTAAAATATGGCAAAATAACATAAATAGTAAAAGTAACTAGCATATATTGAATTCTTATTACTTGTTAGGTACTGTATACTTTCCTCAAAACAATCCTATTAATTAGGTCCTACTATTGACCCTATTTTATGTAAGTGGGATGTTAAGGAGGCTTGAAAACACAACCAAGATTAACCGGTTGATGAGTATTGAATGAAGGACTGAAATCCAGGCCTGTATATCCATGGTAAACAAGAAATGGAAATGAGAGTAAGGACATAATTAGATATCAGGAGTAAATATATATGCTATGAATTACTATATACTTGCTAACAGAAGGAGACAAATTGAACTTAAAACTTTCAGATGATACAAAGAAAGAAAACTAATATATCACTAGCCTCAATGTCTATTTCTAGTGTTCCTAAGATAAAATCAATTACTCAACTATATATGACCAGTGTAAACATACTCAGTATGACAAGTAAAAACATTCTTTTTGATTTGGGGTTTTTTTTGGTTTGTTTTCTGTTTTTTGTTTGTTTGTTGTTTTTTGTTTTTGTTTTTGGTTTTTTTTGGTTTTTTTGTTTCTTTTTTTGAGACGGAGTCTCGCTCTGTCGCCCAGGCTGGAGTGCAGTGGCCGGATCTCAGCTCGCTGCAAGCTCCGCCTCCCGGGTCTACGCCATTCTCCTGCCTCAGCCTCCCGAGTAGCTGGGACTACAGGCGCCCGCCACCTCGCCCGGCTAGTTTTTTTGTATTTTTTTGGTAGAGACGGAGTTTCACCTGTTTTTTGTTTTATTTGAAATGGGGCCTTGCTCTGTTATCCAGGCTGGAGTGCAGTGGTGTGATCATGGCTCACTGTAGCCTTGTAGCCTCGATCTCCTGGGCTCAAACAATCCACCCAACTCAGCCTCTTGAATAGCTGGGACTTCAGGCAGTATACATACCCCACCACACCAGGCTAAGTTATAAGCTTTTCTTTTCTTTTAAATTTTTTTTTGGAGAGACAGGGTCTTACTATGTTGCTCAGGCTGGTCTCAAACTTCTGGTATCCAGTGATCCTCCCACCTCAGCCTCCCAAAACAATGAGATTACAGATATAGGCCACTGGTCCTGGCTAAAAGTCATTCCATTTAGAATATTTGTGGAGATCACCCTGCATTACTGTACATATATCTAAGAGCTAATATTGCTGAACATTTATTCTGGGTCAGGCAGTTTGTGTTTGTTTTATCCTTAATTCTTATCATCCTGTGGTGTGAGTACTATTATTATTCTCATTTTACACATGAGCAAATTGAAACTTAGAGAGATGACATATAATAAGTCCAATGTTGCATAGCTAGTAAGTGGTAATGTCAAGATTAAATTCAAGTAGTCAGATAGAACTTGTAATCACTATGCTATGTTGCCTCCAATTAGCAATTTATCTGTAGCCTTACAGTAGTTTATTGGTATTGTTTCTTACAGCATTACTAAATATACATATTAATCCAAAGTACAGGAAAGTTAAGCAAAAAAGAAATTGTTGGGAGTCAATATAATGGAGTGTAGGCAGAGAAATACTCCATCAGTCCAGGGATAGATTTCCTAGTGCTTGGAGCGTGAATTCTCAACATGGGCAATACCATCCAAAAGCAGATGATTATTTGTTCTTAGGAGGCAAGAAAATCTTAGATCTTAAAATAGCTTGTAGACTTCTAAAGGGCCACAGTACATAAATATATACACCACTTATCTCTGATATTCAAGTTTCTCTAGGAGCAGGAAGGTGATAAGGAGAAAAATGCCTAAAAAGGCTCCATAAGGGACCAATTTAAAAAGCAAAAAGTTGAGAAATAACTGTTTAGAGAAATAGATGGACTGCATGTTCTTCAGATTATTTTCATAAATATTATTTCTCTCACCTGCAGATTTGATAGCTACAGAGTATCACCACATTCCAGACTGTCTATTTCCATAGGATCAAAAGTGTAGTTAGGCTGTTACCAGTTGAATACAAATAGTTACACCCAAGCAGGTATCTGTGAAGGGACAGATTTGACATTTTCACTTGATAACTGATTTGCCCAACAACTCAGTTATTAGGTCAGTATTAGGACCCAAGTGCCACTTTTGCTGGAAGTCTGTAGATCATGCCAAGATTCTGCTTCTAATGGATTCAAACTTACTTTATACCATATCAATACATAAGTGGTCAAAGGTGCAAAATTTTATTCCAAATGTTCAGAATAATGTTAGTTTAAAAGTTTTCTGCTACTGGGAGGGAAACAAAAACCCTCATCTTATTTAAGGGACTAACAATACATACCTCTGAGTAAACTATCCCTCCCCCACTCCCACAACTTTTGAATGTGCTTCTAAAAAACATTTCACTTGTTCATGGAACATCTACCAACGTAATGGCTTCAGATTTAGATTCATTAAATCATAGCTCTCTTTTCTGGCAAGAATCAGATTGCAGTTTTGGTGGTCCATTAATTCCATCCCCAAAAGGATGATGGAGTAAGTTAATGCAGCTTTCTCCTATCTGGTCAGGGATTTTGCCCTACTTCTAAGCTAATAAGTAAGGCTGCTACTGCTTTGTGAATGCTAGTAGAAGACACAAGACTCCTGAATCAGAGACAAAAGACTTTATTAATCATGGCAAAGCAAGCAACACAAGCACCAGCATCTTTGCATCAGTTCCCCCTTGATCCCCGTGTTCCATAGGGGTGATGCATAGAGGCCAGGTTGATGCAGTGACTTTGTCTTACAGCCAAGGAACACTTAGATTGGAAACCTGCTGTTTTATAGCAAGCAGCAAGCAAGCCTGCTCTTTGTTCCAGAACAACACATTATCTTATCCCTTAAGGTTGCTTGCTACAAACACAACACTGAAAAATGACCAGGTAAGAGTCATGAGGGCCTTGAATTCTTTGCATATTGAGCAAGAAAGCAGGAACAAAAGATACCCATGGAGAAGTGTCTCCCGACATCTCTCCTCTGGAGTTCTCTTTACTCTGATTTCAGTGAGATGTGATTCTTCCAAAAAAATAGTGTGGATACATTTCATCATCATACTTAACTCCTTGTCCCAATACCCTTATTTCCTGTGGGCTTTTTCTGACTTAGGGAGAGGAATTTCCTGCAAAGAGTAAGCTGTCATAATTTCCCACTCTACTATGGTCTATATTAATTGTCTATATGTAAATTAAATTATTCACCTTATAAAAAGATGCTAGCAAATTTGAGAAAACAATCATCTATATTTGAGTTGCCTGAAAATTTATAAGCCATTTTCTGAGGTCGAGGTGGATGGATCACTTGAGCCCAGGAGTTCTATACCAGCCTAGGTAATATAGGGAGATCCTGTCTCTACAAAAAATAACAAAAATTAGCCAACCATAGTGTCACACACCTATGGTCCCAGCTACTTGGGAGGTTGAGGTGGGCATATCACCTGAGCCTGGGAGTTTGAGGCTGCAGTGAGCTATGACTGCACCCCTGCACTCTGGCCTGGGTGACAGAGTGAGACCCTCTCTTAAAAAAAAAATTAGAAGCACTAAAAGAGTAGATAAAGCATGTTTTCAGGAAGCTGGACAAGGTAAATTCTAAACTCTCAACTTGGGTTTCTTTGGTATGCTTAATCATTAGTACCCATTATAAACTTACAGTTATTTCTAATTGTACTTACCCACACAGTCTTTTGGAAAATGACAATGCTACTCAGTAGGAAGATAATATTTATTGATACTAAATTAATATTGTTGGAATAATCTTTTCATCAATATTACAATGCCCTCTTTTCCACAAATAGACATATTATAAGAGCCCTATTTTCCTACAGAGCATTATCAATTCTTATATATTGAATTTTTAATTTAAATAGATTTATTAACAGTTTAAACACAAATGACTACCAAAATAATCAAAAGAATTAGTGTCTCTAGGAAGCAAAGTAAGTGAAGAGGAAGTTACAATACATTTTATTTGACTCCATGCAATATCTTTGCAGCAGGGTATAGATATTTTAAGAGGTGTGTCTTGAGTCCAAACAAAAAAATACAAAGGACTCTTGCATCCCAGGAGAATTTATATTTAAACTAAGCTATTTGTACTGGTTGTCCAAGACATATTTTACCACAGTATTTTTGTGGCTCTCATTTCTAGAATGATTTATTTGCCCTTTGCCATGTGTAGCTAGGTTCTGGTGAAATCAGATGATCAAATATTAGCATCTTACTCAGTTTGTGTGTTATAGACATGGCCTTATGTACAAGTTTGCTTTTCTTCTTTTTGCACTGGAAATTGTGTATTCTTTCCTTGATATTATAACTGCATTGAGCTCCTATTTAGAAATAATCTATGGTCAAGAAACCAAGGATTTAAGTTCCAAAGCACATTAGACTCATAAAACTGGTATAGTCAAACACCTGAATCCCTTAGATTAAAAATATAAAGACAAAGAGAAGGTGCTTAAGTTAAAACTGCCTTGGGGCACCAGCAAGTTATGGGTTGGTGGGTTTTATAAGACTACTTACTATGCCATTCAATTAAAAAAAAGAGAGCAGTTACCATGGCAACACCACATCTAATGCTGCTTATGCTACCTCTGAGATACAAAATACCTTCTTCCAGGGACACATTGACCAATGCAGCCTGTTATGGGAAGTTTTTTATGCCTAACGTTAGCCTGGGAAGAGAAAAACTGCATTTCAAGCATGTAAGGAATATAGAAACACACACACATATCTTAGTTTGCAACATTCAAATATCAGAACACATTTGAACTCATTTTCTTTCTTTTCCAACATTTTTAAGGATGAAATTGTTTTTCTAAACTTCCGAGAAAATAAAATTCATTTAAGAGAAACATGTATAAATAGTTTTGCTGATATATGGGCATAGAAGTATTTTTAATTCTTCCATAAGAGCTACCAAATATGTATAATTTTCTATTGGAATAACACTTTGAGCTCCTGACTATTAACACAGAAATTTGGATATTATTCATGTTTCAGTAAATTATATATTAACTCCTGGCCAGAAAAATATGTTAAAAGTCCTATTCATTTAAAAAAAATTAAACCTCTTACATGAAATAAAATAATTATTTAAGGAATTAAAAAATAGTTTGGCTAAATAGTAAAGAATATGGCCTCCATTAATCTCACAAAAAGAAGTTAAATACATATCAAAGAAAAATATGAATACATAATAAAAACAAAACATTTTGTTGTAGAAGATAATGCCTTTTCTACATTATCCCTCAGGTGAACTTTAAGAAAGTGAGTGGGATGCAACAGATTCTAACTTTTTTCTAAACAATAGGCAGATATGCACCAATAAGTATTTTCTTATTCAATGGTGTTTTTAAATAGACCCATGTAAGGACTGTCTTAATGACTCTCCAATACCATGGGGTACTGCACTCAAATGCAATGGCCACAGCAGAAACAAATACCTAACAAAGGCAGAAGTTATCTATTAGATACTTTATCTGTTTCATATATACTTCTATAGTTACCAATTTGACATTTACATTCCTACTCACTTCTGAAAAAAAGACTTAGTATAGTTGTTGCATGAATATTAGTGTGCTTTTAATGCAAATGTGGTGTATAACCCAAAGGTTTAATGCTTACTCCGAACTCAAAAGTACACTGTTATCAATGTAAAAATAACTTCTTTTTTAACCAAAGTAAAAGTTTGTTGGAAAGTAAAAATTATTGTTACTTCAATCACAAAATCATATTTTCATGCAGAAACAATGTAATAAATACAGTTTAAGCTCCCTGGAAGGCTCATAAAGCCTATTTGATCTAGGATATAACAGAACTGCTTTAGACTTGCAATAAAATATAATTGGCTATACCACATATATAATCAAAACGTAAAGTTGAAGAATAAATCATTTTTATTACAAATGCTAATATTTGAGAAATTACATTTTATTTCAGCAAAATAATAGACTAATTAGAACTTTTTGGAGCTTTGAAGAAAACTTTAGAATCCTTTCAAAAATTTATTTATTCAATAATTATTCAGAGAGCACCTACTCTGGGGCATGTATTGTTCTAGAGGCTACAAAAATAATAATATAGATAAAATTTCTAAGACCTTATTACAATGGCAGAAATGAATAATGAAGAAATAAACAGCAATGAAAACACAAAATAATTTTCATTGTCACATATGCTGCAAAGTAAATAAACTATATGGCAATGATAGAAAGTAACTGGGGAAGGCCGCTTAAGAGGCAGAGAACAGAGATGATTGTTGAATTAAATGTTTAAAAGATAAGCAATATGAATTATAAAAAGAAACATAGAAACCAATTTCTTTCAGTAAAGGTCCTATTTGGGATGTCAAGATGATAGAATGGGAAGTTTCAGCCTTCAACTCTCCTTCCACCCCCAACCCCCACCCAGAAACACTGACTTTAACAACTACACATGATAGCAATGCTTTTATGGTAGCCCAGTCATTTAGTTAAAAGGTTCCAGCACCTCAATGAAGTGAAAAAAAACTGAAGAATAAATACACTAAGGAGAGTAAGAAGAGCTTCACTTTACTCATATTACCCCTGCCCAAGTGCAGCACAGCTCAATGCTAAGAGATTCACTCAGCCTGTGATTTCTCCTAATGAGAAAAATGGAGACCGAAATGAGTACCTGGCTTCCCCAGTCTTCTGGGATGCTATCCAGGAGGCTCACTTCTGTTTCACCCCACCAAAAACACAGGGAATACGCAGAGCAAAAACATCTGGGGACAGCTAGGAGCAGGGACAAGAAGAGAGGCATCGTGGCAACTGGCACACAAATCTCAACAAGCTGCAGATCCTACTGGCTGGGGTGAAGACTCTGCCCGGATCTCCAAACGCGGGTCTCATGGGGTGTCTCAACTGTGAACACCCAACAAGCTGACATATATCCCCAGCACTCTGCATGCACCACTTGCTGTGGCTGGCATCCTGAGCACACCATAGACATCATCATGTATGTGCTCCCCCCATGGAGAGCACACATGAACTACCACAGATTGCACGTGAGCTTCCACACATAGGACACATACATTAGCAGGCAACTCTGGTGGATCAGGAGAAAGTGCACAGCAAGGAACCTTCCCCTCACTGCCCTAAGGAAAATAAACAAAGACTCTCAGAGTCCAACCTGCTTTGTGGGACTGAGAAAGCACACAGTTCTAAGACACCTCCCCCACCCCCCACCCCGCCCCACCACCACCACCACTGCCAAGGAACAAGAGAAATGGGAAAGGCACATTCATAGAAAGGTCTGAGAGGCCGGGCGTAGTGGCTCATGCCTGTAATCCCAGCACTTTGGGAGGTGGAGGCTGGTGGAAATATGAGGTCAAGAGATTGAGACCATTCTAGTCAACATGGTGAAACTCCATCTCTATTAAAAATACAAAAATTAGCTGGGGGTGGGGGGTGGGAGGTGGCACGTGCCTGTAGTCCCAGCTACTAGGGAGGCTGAGGCAGGAGACTTGCTTGAACCCAGGAGGTGGAGCTTTCAGTGAGCCAAGATCGTGCCACTACACTCCAGCCTGGGCAACAGAGTGAGACTCTGTCTGAAAAAAAAAAAAAAAAAAAAAAGGCCTGAGAGACCCCCAGAATCTCCAGCCAGGCTGACTGATAAAAGTTTTGTGGTTTTTTGTTTGTTTGTTTGTTTGTTTTATAAACTAGTTAGCTAGACTGGAGGATGTGATTGCTCCTTCAACTGCAGCAATGAAAGTCTTCAAGAAACATGAAAGGAAGACGGTAACACAAAGCTTCTGGGAACATAAAAAAATCAAAGAAACATGACACCATGAAAGGAACAAAACAGCTGAATGGCTGACTCCAAAGAAATGTGAGTATGAATTGCCTGACAAAAAGGTCAAAATAATTGTCTTTTAAAAACTCAGTGAGCTACAAGACAACAACAACAAAAAAAACACAGTTAATAAAATCAGGAAAGTTATGTATTAACAAAACTAGAAATTCAAGAGAGGTATAAATCATAAAAGGGCAGAAATTCTAGAGCTGAAGAATAAAATGACTCTACTGAAAAATAAGTAATAGAAAGAATAAGCAAACTTGAAGACAGATAATCCATTTCAAATTACCCAGTCAGAAGAACAAAAAGAATAACAATTAGTGAAAAAAAAATACTTTGAGATTTATGGGACATCACAAAGCAAACTAGTATACACATTAATGAGAGTCCAAAGGGAACAACAGAAAAATATAAAGGGGTAGAAAATTTATTTACACAAACTAGAAAACCTAGGTGAGATGGATAAATTCTTGGACATATACACCCTCCCAAGACTGAACCAGGAAGAAATTGATTCCCAAACAGACCAATAATGAGCTCCAAAATTAAATCAGTAATAAATAGTTTACAAAAAAAAAAAAAAAAGGCCAGGAACAGATGGATACACAGCCAAATCCAGCAGTACATCAAAGAGCTACTCCACCGTAAACAGATAGGCTTCATCCCCGGGATGCACATTTATTGATTTGAGTATATTGAACAATTCAACAAATGTGATTCATCACACAAACATAACTAAAGACAAAAACCACATGATTATCTCAATAGATGTAGAAAAGGCTTTTGATAAAATTCAACATCGCTTCTTGTTAAAAACTCTCAATAAACTAGGTATTGAAGGAATGTACTTCAAAATAATAAGAGCCATCTATGGCATAGCCAACATTATACTAAATGGGCAAAAGCCGGAAGCAGTCCCCTTGAAATCTAGCACAAGACAAGATTACCCTCTCTCACCACTCCTCTTTAATATAGTATTGGAAGTCCTAGCCAGAACAATCAGAAAGAGAAGGAAATAAGGGACATCCAAATAGCAAGAGAGGAAGTCAAACTATCCCTCTTTGCAGATGACATGATTCTATATCTAGAAAACCCCATAGTCTAGGACAAAAAGCTCCTTAAGCTGATAAACAACTGCAGGAAAGTTTCAGTATCCAAAATCAATGTACAAAACTCACTAACACTCCTATACACCAACAACAGCCAAGTTGAGAGCCAAATCAGGAAGGCAATTCCATTCATAATTGCCATACACATACACACAAAAAAATCCCCTAGGAATACAGCCAATCAGGGAGATGAAAGATCTCTACAATGAGAATTGTAAAACACTGCTCAAAAAAATCAAAGAAGACACAAACAGATGGAAAAACATCCCAAGCTCATGGATACGAAGAATCAATATCATTAAAATGGCCATACTGTCCAAAACAATTTACAGAATCAGTGCTACTTCTTTTTTAAAAATTTTTTATTTTTTTTTAAATTATACTTTAAGTTCTGGGATACACGTGCAGAATATGTGGGTTTGTTACATAGGTATACACATGCCATGGTGGTTTCCTACACCTATCAACCCGTCATCTACATTAGGTATTTCTACTAATGTTCTCCCTTTTCAAGCCCTCCCATCCCCCAACAGACTCCAGTGTGTGATGCTCCCCTCCCTGAGTCCATGTGTTCTCATTGTTCAACTCCCACTTATGAGTGAGAACATGTGGTGTTTTCTGTTCCTGTGTTAGTTTGCTGAGAATGAATGTTTCCGGCTTCATCCATGTCCCTGCAATAGACATGAACGCATCCATTTTTATGGCTGCATAGTGTTCCATGGTGTATATGTACCACATTTTCTTTATCTGGTCTATCACTGACGGGCATTTGGGTTGTTTCCAAGTCTTTGCTATTGTGAATAGTGCCACAGTAAACCTATGTGTGCATGTGTCTTTATAGTAGAATGATTTGTAATCCTTTGGGTATATATCCAGTAATGAGTTTACCGGGTCAAATGGCATTTCTGGTTCTAGATCCTTGAGGAATTGCCACACTGTCTTCCACAATGGTTGAACTAATTTACACTCCCACCAACAGTGTAAAAGCATTCCTATTTCTCCACATCCTCTCCAGCATCTGTTGTTTCCTGACTTTTTAATCATTGCCCTTCTAATTGGCATGAGATGGTATCTAATTGTGGTTTTGACTTGCATTCCTCTAATGAGCAGTTTCAATCCAAAGAAGACTTGAACAATATATATTATAATCAAACTCAAAGTAAAAGATGAAATTATGAAAACAGCAAGAGAATAGAGGCTTATATGCACAAAGGAACCTCCATAAGACTATCGGTATATTTCTTAACAGAAACCTTACATGCCAGGGAGAAGAGGATGATAAATTTAAAGTACTGAAAGAAAGAATCTGTCAACCTAGAATACAACACTTCACCTGGCAAAGTTTTCCTCCAAATGTGAAGGAAAGATAAAGACTTTCCTGGACAAACAAAAGCTAAGGGAGATTATCACCATTAGGCCTGGCTTACAAGAAATAATAAAGGGAATTCTTCAAGTTCCAATGGAAAACTGCTAATTAATATGAAAACATATAAAAGTATAAAATTCACTGGTAAAGACAGGTATATAGTCAAATTCAAAGTTAAGTTGTTACCAGTTAAAATAGCCTGTTATAATCACATACACTATGAGATTTTTAGTAACCCTCCTAGCAACCAGAAAGCAAAAACGTACATTAGATACACAAAAAATAAGGACAAAAATTCAAAGTATACCACTGTAGAATATCATGAAAGGAAGACAACAAGAGAGGAAAAAAGAAACAAAAGATTTGAAAAAAACCAGAAAACAATTATCAAAATGGCAATAGTAAGTTCTTATCTATCCATAGTTTTCTTAAATTTAAATAGATTAAGTTCTCCAATTAAAAGACACAGAGTGGATGAATGGATGTAAAAAGAAAATCCAACCATAAGCTACCTATAAACGACTCACTTGACTGGTAAGAACACACAAAGACCAAAATTGAAAAGATGGAAGAAGATATTCCATGCAAATGGAAATCAAAAGAGAGCAAGGACAGGCATACTCACATCAGACAAAATAGACATTTAAATCAAAAACTGTAAAAATGGACAAAGGTCATTTTATAATAAAGTGATCAGTTCATCAGGAGGTTACCACAATTGTAAGTATGTATGTATCAAACATAAAGCATGAAAATATATAACAGGAGAAAGGAGAAATAGGCAATAATAAAATAATAGTAGGATACTTTAATATTCTTTCTGTTATTATTATTAATATGATTTTGATTTAGAAATCATTGTATACTTTGTGGGGTAAAATGTAATTAATTTTTGATAGATATATACAATGTGGAATGCTTAAATCAAGCTAGTTCACATATTCATCACCTTGCTTACTCTTCATTTTTATGGTGAGACATTTGAAATTTACTGTCTTAGTTATTTTGAAATGTACAATCAATTATTATGTGCTATAGTCACTGCTATACAATAGATCTCAAAAATTATTCTATCTGAAACTCTATACCCTTAGATCAGCAATTCCTCATTTCCTCCCTCCCACCCCACCCCATCCACAGCCTATGGTAACCATCATTCTGCTTTCTACTTCTGTGATTTCAACTTTTTTAGATTCCACATAAAAGTAAGATCATACAGTATTGATTTTTCTGCAGCTGGCTTATTTCACTTAGACTGTTGTCTTCTGGGTTTCTCCATATTGTTTTAAATGACAGAACTTCATTCTTTTTTAAAGGCTGAATAGTATTCCATTTTATATATATATATATATGTATATCTGGTATGTGTATATATGTACATATGTATATATATGTACATATGTGTGTGTATATATACTTTGTGTGGATATATGTGTGTCCATATGTGTACATATACACATATACTCATATACATACATGTATATGTATCCATGTGTGTATATATGCACATATATACACATATATACACTCACCAGATATATACCTATGTGTGTATATGTGTGTGTATGCATATGTATATATGTACATATATATATGTATACATAGGTATATATACATATACACACACCACGAAGCTAAATGTCCATGGACAAATGGGTAAAGATGGTTTTCTTCATTCTTGTGTCCATGACCATTTAGCATAGGTATATGTGTATATATATGCGTGCGCGCGCACACACACACACACACACATACACACACCACATTTTATTTATTCATTTGTCCATGGACATCTAGTTTTGTTCTATATCTTGGCTAATGTGAATAATGCTGCAAGAACCCTGGGAAGGCAGAAACCTCTTTGACATACTGACTTCAGATTTCTTTAATATATACTCAAAAGTGAGATTACTGGCCCATAGTTAGTTCTATTTTTAGTTTTTTGAGAGACCGTCATACCATTTTCTATAATGGCTGCAACAACTTTACATTCCTACCATCATTGTACAAGAATTCCACTTTCTCTGCATCCTTACCAAAAGTTATTCTTTTTTTTGATATGGGCAAGAGCTGGAAACAGTCCCCTTGAAATTTAGCAGAAGACAAGATTACCCTCTTGTCTTATTATAATTACCGTCATATCTTATGGTTTTAATTTGCATTTTTCTGTGGATTAGTAATGTTGAGCACTTTTTCATGTACTTGTTGGCCATTTATATGCCTTCTTTTGAGAAATTTCTGTCCAGGTCCTGCTCATTTTTAAACAGGGTTATTTGTTTTCTTGCTGTTTAGTTCTTTGAGTTCCTTGTATATTTTGAATTTTAAAGCCTATTAGATGTATGGTTTGCAAATGTTTTCTCCCATTCTGTTTGTTGTCTCTTCACATTGTTAATTGCTTCCTTTGCTCTTCAGAAGCTTTTTAGTTTGATGCTGTCCCAGGTGTGTGTGTGTGTGTGTGTGTGTGTGTGTGTATCTTTTGCTTTTGTTGCTTGTGCTTTGGGGGTGCTTTCCAAAAACTCATTTCCAAAACCATTGTCTTAGAACTTTCCTGTTATGTTTTCTTCTAATAGTTTTATAGTTTCAGCTCTTATGTTTAAGACTTTAATTCATTTTGAGTTGATTTTTATAAGGTGCTAGAAAAGGATCCATTCATTCTTCTGCATGTAGATTTGCAATTTTCTCAACACCATTGAGGAGACTGTACTTTCTGCATTGTGTGTTATTGACACCATTGTCAAAAATCAATTGACCATAGATGCATGGGCTTATGTTTGGGCTCTTATTTTGTTTCATTGGGTAATGTGTCTGTTTTATGACAGTGCCATGCTATTGTGATTATAGTCACTTTATAATATGTTCTAAAATCAGGGAGTGTGATATCTCCAGCTTTCTTTTTATTTTTTTGTTTTGTTCTTTGTTCAATATTGTTTTGTGTATTCAGAATCATTTGTGGTCCTATACAAATTTAGGAATTGATTTTTCCATTTCTGTGAAAAGGATATGAGAATTTTGATGGAAATTGTATTGAATCTGTGGATCTTTTGGGGTAATATGGACATTTTAGTAATATAAATTCTTACTATTCTTGATCATGTGATATGTTTATTTGTATTCATTTCAATTTCTGTCATTGGTCTTGCATAGTTTTCAGTGTAGAGGACTTTTATCTCCTTGGTTACATTTACTTCTAAGTATTTAAATTTTTGTTGCTTCCTCTGATCTTCAACAAACCTGACAAAAACAAGCAATGGAGAAAGGATTCCCTATTTGATAAGCAGTGCTGGGAGAACTGGCTAACCATACACAGAAAATTGAAACTGGACCCTTTCCATATACCTTATATAAAAATTATCTCAAGATGGATTAAAGAGTTAAATGTAAAACCCAAAACTATAAAAACTCCAGAAGAAAATCTAGGCAACACCATTCAGGACATATTCATGGGCAAAGATTTTATGATTAAATTGCCAAAATCAATTGCAACAAAAGCAAAAATTGAAAAATGGGGTCTTATTAAACTAAAGAGCTTCTGCACAGCAAAAGATACTATAATCAGAATGATCAGACAACCTACAGAATGGGAGAAAATTTTTGCCATCTATCCATCTGACAAAGGTCTAATATTCAGCATCTACAAGGTACTTACACAAGTTTACAAGAAAAAACAACCCCATTAAAAAATGGACAAAGGACATGAACAGACACTTCTCAAAAGAAGACATTTATGTGGCCAACAAACATATGAAGAAAAGCTCAACATCACTGATTATTAGAGAAATGCAAATCAAAACCACACTGAGATACCATCTCACACCAGTCAGAATGGCGATTATTAAAAAGTCAAGAAGTAGCCAGCTGAAGTGGCTCACCTTTGTAATCCCAGTACTTTGGGAGGCCAAGGCAGGTGGATTGCCTGAGGTCAGAAGTTTGAAACCAACCTTGCCAACATAGTGAAACCCTGTCTCTACTAACAATACAAAAATTAGCTGGGCATGCTGGTGCATGCCTGTAGTCTCAGCTACTTGAGAGGCTGAGACAAGAGAATTGCTTGAATCCAGGAGGTGGAGGTTGCACTGAGCTGAAATCCCGCCCCTATACTCCAGACTGGGCAACAGAGTGAGACTCCATCTAGAAAAGAAAAAAAAAAGTCAAGAAATAATAGATGCTAATAAAGCTGTGGAGAAATAGGAACTCTTTTACACTATTGGTGGGAATGTAAATTAGTTCAACCATTGTGGAAGACAATGTGGCAAATCCTCAGAGATCGAGAACCAGAAATACCATTTGGCCCAGCAATTCCATTACTGGGTATATACCCAAAGGAATACAAATCATTTTATTATAAAGATATATATTCATTGCAGCATATCCAGAATAGCAAAGACATGAAATCAACCCAAATGCTTATCAATGATAGACTGGATAAAGAAAATATGGTACATATACACTGTGGAATACTATGCAGCCATAAAAAGAAATGTGATCATGTCCTTTGCAGGAAAGTGGATAAAGCTGGAAGCCATTTTCCTCAGCAAACTAACACAGGAACAGAGAACCAAACATTGCATTTTCCCATTTATAATTGGGAACTGAACAATGAGAATACATGGACACAGGGAGGGGAACAACACACACTGGGACCTGTAGGGGGAAGGTAGGGGGTAGAGCATTAGGGAAAAGAGCTAATGCATGCTGGACTTAATACCTAGGTGATGGGTTGATAGGTGCAGCAAACCACCATGGTACACGTTTACCTGTGTAACAAACCTGCACATCCTGTACACATATACCTCAGAACTGAAAAATAAAATAATAAAATAATAAAATAATTTTTGTTTCTTTTGTAAATTAGACTTTTTCCCTTAATTTCCTTTTCAAATAGCTCATTTTTAGTATATAGAAAAACTACTGATTCTTATATGGTTATTTGGTATCCTGCAACTTATATTGTATTTTTATCAATTCTAACAGTGTTTTAGTGGAGTCGGTAGGATTTTATCTATATAAAATCATGTTGTCAGCAAATAGAAGCAATTTCATTTCTTCCTTTTCTATTTGGAGAGTTTTTTTTGCTTTCTTTTCTAATTGCTCTGGCTAGGACTTCAAGTACCCTTTTAAAGAGAAGCAGTGACAGTGGTATTCTTGGCTTGGTGCTGATCTTACAGGAAAAGCTTTCAAATTTTCATTGAAAATGATGATAACAATGGGTTTGCCATTTATGTCCTTTATTGTATTGAAGTACATTCTCTCTATACTAAATCTATTGAGAATTTTTATCATGAAAAGGTGATAAAATTTGTCAAATGCTTTTTCTGCATCTATTGAGATTTTTTATTATATAATTATTCTGTAATTTTTGTTTTTCATTTTGTTAATGTGGTATATCACATACATGGACTATATATGGATGCAAGCATCCCAGGAATAAATCCCACTTGATCATGATGAATGATTCTTTTATAGGTTGTTGACTTCAACTTGTTAATGTTTTATTTTGTTTAGGGTTTTTGTATTTATGTTCATCAAGAATGTTGGCTTGTAATTTTTGTTTCTTTTTATGACCTTGTCTGGCTTTGCCATCAGGCTAAGGTTGACCTCAGGAAATAAGTTTGGGAGTTATTCCTTTTGGGATCCAGAAAGATTTGTGATATAATTTTAAATCTTTTAAATTTGTTAAGATTTTTTTTTTGTGTGTAGTGTAGCATATGATCAGTCTGCAGAATGTTTCATGTCCATTTCAGAAGAATATGTATTCTACTGTTGTTGGATAAAAATATTTGTTTATGATCGTTTGGTTCATTTGTTGTAAAATTCGTGCAAGTTTAATTTTTTTAATTGATTTCCTGTCTAGATAATTTTTCCATTGTTAAAAGTAGAATTTTGAGGTCCTTCTAGTATTATAGTATTGTACTCTCTCTCTTCAGATTATTTAATAATAGCTTTATATATTTAGGTTCTGTGATGTTTGGTCCATGTATACTTATAATTGTTATGTCCTCTTGGTGAATTATTCCCTTTATCATATTTAGTGACCTTCTTTGTCTCTTTTTAAAATTTTGACTTAAGGTGAGTTTTGTCTGATATCAGTGTTCCTACCCTTGCTCTTTCATGGTTTCCATTTGCATGGAATATCTTTTTCTATCCCTTTACTTTCAATCTTTGTGTATACTTACTAGAAAATTGAGTCTCTTTTAGGCAACATATGATTGGATCTTGTTTTTTACTCCATTCAGCCAATCTGTATTTTTATTAGATAATTTAACCCATTTAAATATAAAGTAATTATTAAAGGTGAGGACTTGCTACTGCCATTTTGTAATATGCTTCTGATTGTTTTGTAGTTTCTTTTCCTTCCTTCCTTCCTTCTTTCCTTCCTTCCTTCCTTCCTTCCTTTCTTCCTTTTTCCTTTCCTTTCCCTTTGTTTCCTTTCCTTTCCCTTCATTTCCCTTCCTTTCCCTTGCTTCTCTCTCCTCTCCTCTCCTCTCCTCTCCTCTCTTCTCTTCTTTTCCTTCCTTCCTTCCTTCCTTCCTTCCTTCCTTCCTTCCTTCCTTCCTTCCTTCCTTCCTTCCTTTCCTTCCTTTCCTTCCTTTCCTTCCTTCCTTTCCTTCCTTTCTTTCCTTCCTTCCCCTTCCCCCTTCCCCCTTCAAGGTCTCTGTGTCATCCAGGCTGGAGTCTACTGGTGTGATCTCAGCTCACTGCAACCTCTACCTCCAGGATCAAGCAATCCTCCTGCCTTAGCCTCTCGAGTACCTGGGATTACAGGCGTGCACCACCACGCCTGGCTAATTTTTGTATTTTTGGTAGAAATGGGGTTTTGCCATGTTGCTCAGGTTGGTGTCAAACTCCTGGGCTCAAGTGATCTGCCCGCCTCGGCCTCCCAAAATGCTGGAATTACAGGCATGAGCCACTGCACCCAGCTGAGGTCTTTTCTTTGTTTCTTCCTCTGTTGCTTTCTTCCTTTGTGGTGTGATGATTTTCTGTGGCAGTATGCCTTGAATCCTGTCTTTATATATTTTATAAAATTGCCTTAGGCTTTTGGTTTGTGGTTATAATGAGGCTTACAATAAATATATTTTCCTTATAACAGGCTGCTTAAGCTGATAAAAACTTCATTTTAATAATGTACAAAATCTCTACACTTTCCTTTTCTCCCTCCCACCATTTGTGACTTTGCTATCAAAATTTATCTTTTTTTGTAATTTTTATATTTTAAGAATTTATTGTAGTTATCATTTTTAAAAATAGTTTTGTCTTTTAACCCTTCTAGTAGGGATAGAATTGCTTTACACACCACTCTCACAGTACAAGAGATTCTGCATATGACTATGTATTACTTATATCATTGAGAATTTTACCTTCATATGTTTTTATGTTATTAATTAGCAGACTTTCACTTCAGCTTAAAGAACTTCCTTTAGCAATTTCTGTAATGGAGTCCTAGAGGTGATACACTACCTTAGCTTTTGTTTCTCTGAGAAAGTTTTTTTCCCCTCATTTCTGATTGACAATTTTTTTTTTTTTCAGCTTTAGCATGTTGAATATGTCATCCTACTCTCTCCTGGACTGCAGAGTTTTTGCTGAGAAATCTGCTGACAGCCATGTTGGAACTCTCTTGAATGTGGTATGTCTTATATCTTTTGCTGCTCAGTATTCATTCTTTGCCTGATTTTTGATAATTTAATATGACATGTCTTCGTAAACTTCTCTTTGGATTAGATTTGATTGGTAATCTCTGAGTTTTCTGTAACCAAGTGGTGTCATCTTTCCTAAGATTTGCAAAATTGATAGCCATTATTTTCTTCAATCTGTTTTTCAGGACTCTCTCTTTCTCATCTTCCTCAGGAATTGCTATTATGAAGGTTAATTCACTTGATGGTGTTCCATAATTCCCATTTATCTTCTTTACTTAGTCTCTTTTTTTTTGTTTTTGCCTCTATGATTGAATAATTTCAAATGTATTTTAGAGCTCACTGATTCTTCCTCCTTCTTAATCATGTCTCCTGTTTAAATTTTCTGTTGAATTTTTCAGCTCAGTTATTGTATTATCTCTAGGATTTCAAATTTTTTATTGTTTTGTTTCTTTGTCAAACTTACCATTTTGTTCATAAGTTGCTTTCTATATTTTATTTAATTTTTGTCCATATTTTCTTAGATTTCCCTGAACTTCCTTAGTACAATTATTTTGAATTCGTTGTTAGCCTTTTCACAGATCTCCATTTTTTATAGAGTTGATTATTGGAACTTTATTCATTTCTTTTGATGGTGTCATATTTCCTTGATTTTTCACAATCCTTGTGTCCTTACATAATGCTTCCACATTTGAGAAGATTGCCACCTCTTTCATCATTTGCAGGTGTTCTTTGGGATTTACAGACCTTTACTCTTTAATCTAGCCTGGGATTTTGGATGGGCTAACTGGTAGCAACCCTGCACAGGCAGACCTTGGTGTTAGGTTCTCTAGTTGGGCTGGGTTACTTCTTGTGCTCTGAGGTCAAGTGGTACTGTTGGCTGTGGTCCATGTTCCAGTGATACCACTGGCTGGACTATGCCATCAGACAGAGCTGCCGGCTAGGTCCTGTAAATATTTCTGATTGGGCAGGGATGAATATCATCTTCCATGGCTGGGCAATACTGTGTGGAATATGAAGTTGGGAAATGCTGTGTGCAGGGCACTGAGGCTAGGTAATATCTCTGGGCTTGCTGTTTGGCCCACACTGAGTGGGTAGGGCCAGAGGTTATGTTCCACACATATGCATGGACGTGGACTTGCCCCTCTGGATAAACTGGGCTTAAGCAGAGCACCAAGGATATGTAGAGTTGCCACTCAACAGCCGTGAATGGGTGAGACTGGATGTTCCCTCTATGAATAACCACTGACCTGCTATTGCCTTCTGGCCTGGATATGGCTTAACAAGAGCACCAGGGCTGTGTGAGGAAGTTGATTAGGGACTCAAGTCTGGAAAATCTGTGGAACATGCTTTCTGCCACATGATTCTGTGAGCAAGTCTCTACATTGTGGTGCCTCTGTCGTCTAGAATGCAGACCAACAGCCAAGATCTGTACTTTGGTTGCTGTGAGCCCCACCCTTGCTTTTTGTTTCTAATTGATCTAGGTGATCTATTCCTGCTGGTAATGTCAATGTTTCCTATAGGGCAAGACAGAAATAAGCCCCTTGCAAAAGGTCACAGAATGGTGGTGAGCTGAATGCCCACACTTCTTCCACTGTAAAAACCATGGATGTTGTCGCATCCTCTGTGTGTAGTGCTGTACTGGGTTATGGGAAGGGTAACGTCGCCAAAGAGAATCATTCTCCTTATCCTTTGAATGCAGCATTTTTCAGGTCTAGTTTCCCAGGGGATATCTCAGCCTCACTCCTGAGTTTTGGGATATTCACAAAGGTATTTTTGCCTGAGGATATTTGTTAGTTGGATTTCTGTGTGTGGGTGTGTCTGTGTATGGCAGGGGTATGGGCTGGAGATGGGGGAGTAGTTTAGCTGAAGAATTCCTGTTCCACCATCTTGCTAACATCATTTCTACCAAGTACCCCACTTTTAACAGTGGATAGATCATTCAGAATTAAATTAATTAAAAATTGAATATGACCTTCACGTTAAACCAAAGGAACCTAAAAATTTATAGAACATTTTATCCAACTGCAGCAGAATACACATTCTTCTCAATTACACATGGAACATTCTCTAGGATAGATTATATGTTAGGCCACAAACAAGTTTGAATACATTTCTAAGAATTTTGAAATCATGTCAAGTATATTTTCCAACCACAATGCCATAAAACTAGAAATGAATAATATAAAATATTTGAAAATTCACAAACATATGGGAATTATGAACAACCAATGGGTCAAAGAAGGCCTCAAAAGGAAATTTAAAAATATCTACAGACAATGAAAATGGAACCATAGCATACCAAAACTTATGGAATGAAGCAAAAGCAATTTTAAGAGGAAAGTTTACAGCAACAAATGCCTACATTAATAAAAAAGAAAAACTTTAAATAAAAAACCTAACATTACACTACAGGGAATTAGAAAAAGAAGAAAAAACTAAAACCAAAGTTAGAAGGAGGAAGAAAAAAAAA